>NC_091469.1:385325281-386549866 GCF_036971445.1 Narcine bancroftii | reverse complement strand
TATTCTCAGAGTGGCCTTGTTACTAATCTCGATTCAAATAAGAGTCGAATGAGACCCCCGCAGCTGCGCTTAGCACATTCCAGGAGTTCGCAGCTTCTAAGACGTGGCATTGCACGGTCGTAGCCTCATCCAGTAATTTGCACAGGTACACTTAATCAAACTAGACGGAGAATAAATAAAAATAGAAGATAACTTTTAATGATTTTAAACCTCAATGATGATATTATAATTCTGTCGAAAGTTTAACAATAATCGTCTAGTTGCAATTAAAGATCTGGAATGTTTTGCATTATTGGGATGTGGTTTATTTTATTGCATTTTTGATGGCTATTAATACAAACTGTTATTGCAACGATTGCACTGAAAGTTTTATTATTGTTGTATTCGTATAATAGAGGAAAACAAATGATGTTCTTCAGCATTTTTCATAGCTTGTCAAATGCTAACTCCAAATAACTTGGACTTTTTCTACGTTGGCAGAATTTGCGTTTGTTATTCTGGATAAGTATGGAATTTTTCGTGTTGCAGTTATTTTCAAAGTTTTTTTTCCCAGAATGGTTCTGAGGTTTTAGAGAGCTAATTCGTCTGGAGAAGCTGGGGTTCTTCTTGCAACATGATTTGAGAGGTGATTTAATAGACGTTCATATGGTTAAGCTGCTTTAGAGACAGTTAATAGAGAGAAATTGGCCCCGTTAACATATCTTTCAAAATCTGGGAACAAGAATATAAAGTTTCGTGCTGAATATACAATGTAGGGAAAGGTTGTTTTATTCAAAGAATTGCAATCTGGAATTTACTGCATGTTGGGGTGATGGAAACAGAAGTGGATACTCATCTGTAAAAAAAGCACACTGCTGGAGAAACTCATCAGGTGAAGTAGCATCAGTGGGAGAAAAAGATTGGTCAGAATTCTTCAGTGTTTACTTGTTTTTGCTCCAGATTCCATCATCTGTAACTGTAACTTCAAGGGCCGAAGAACGTTATTTTGTCCATTTGTACTTACATAATTGAATGATACTAATAAACTTGTAGTCTCTCCTGTGTCATCTGAAATGATTTAGATACACATGGGAGACAGCAGATGCTGGATTCCAAACATTCTTCTGGAGTATTATTTCCCTTTCTCTTTTCTGCCTTCTGCAGAGATTGCTCTCTCTGTGACTCCCTCATCCACTTATCCCTTTCCATTCACCTCTCCCTGGCTCTGGTGCTTTCCCTTGCATCCATAGGAAGTGTAACACCTTCTCCCATACCACCATTCAGGAACCAAAACAGCCCTTCCATACGAGACAAAGATTTATGTGCATCTCCTCCAACCTCTACAGCTTCCTCTACGTTGCTGAGACCAAATTCACACTTTGGGACAGTTTCACAAAGTATCTATTCCCTGTCCACAATGGTCACCCTGATGTTGTGGCTGCATCCCACTTCAGCTCCCCGTTCCATTCCCACACTGGCCTATCTGTCCTGAACTTTCTCCACTACCAGATTGAGTAGAGGAACAACACCTGATATTCTTTCAGGACAATCTACAGCCCTTTTTTAAAAAATGTCAGGTAATGTGTTCTCTCTCCTGTACTCCTGCTCTTTAAGAACATAGGAAATATAAGCAAGAGTAGGCCATCCAGCCCATCAAGCCTGCTCCGCCATGGCTGATCTAATGATCGGCTCATCTCCACCAACCTGCCTTTTTCCCATATCCTTTAATTCTCTACTATGTAAAATTCTATCCAACCTTGTCTTCAGTATATTCACTGAGGTAGCCTCCATGCTTCAGTGGGCAGCAAATTCCATAGATTACCCAGCCTCTGGGAAAAGATTTCCTCTTCTTCTTGGTCTAAATCTTCTACCCTGGATCTTGAGGCCATGTCCCCTCGTTCTAGTTTCTCCCATGAATGGGAACAACTTATCCACTTCTATCTTATCTATGCCTTTTATAATTTTATATGTTTCTTTACTTCTAAATTCCAGTGAGTGTAGCCCCAGATGATGCAATCTCTCCTCATAGGCTAAACCCTTCATCTCTGAAATTAAGATGGTGAATATCCTCTGCACCATCTCCAAAGCCAGTACATCCTTCCTCATGTAAGAAGATTGGAACTGCATGCAGTACTTCAGAAGAGGCCTCACCAGTACCTTGTACAATACCTTTCCCATCTCCACTCCTTTTTTGTCCTTTCCCACTCATCCCTCTAAGCTGCCAGCTATTCTCCAACCCTTCTGTTTGTTCCATCCCCCTTCAGCATCATCCCCCTTCAGCATCATCCCCCCACTGGATTCTTCACCTCTCCCCACCCACCAACCCCTTCAGTTCTACATGGTGTCTCTTTATACCATCATTCCCACCTCTTACCAGATTGCAACACTAAGAGTCTTTTAATCCCAAACTCCACCCTGCATTTTTTTAAACTTTATTTATTCGTTCAAAAACAAATAGTACATAACATATACAACAATTAACCATAAACATGAACGTTTTTTTATATATATATATATATATATATAAAAAGAAAAGAAAAGAACCCCCCCCCCCCCCACCTTCAGCCAACTCTTCTAAGGAGAGCCATAAAGAAAGAAAAAAGAAAAATATTAAGGAAAAATTAAACATACATATTAATATCTAATCAACATAAATTGAAATGTAAATATTCTGAGTATAACAACCACTTATTAATAAAAAATATATAATTATTACATGAAACATATCTAATTTTTTCCATTATTAAACAATATTTCATCTCATTATACCATCTATTAATATCAATCATATTTGCATCTTTCCACGTACTAGCAATACATTTTTTTGCTACAGATAAAGCTAAATAAACAAAAGCAAGTTGAAATTAATCTAATCCCAAACCTTTCAGAGGTTGCAAACTACCCAATAAAAATACTGTCGGATCTAAAGGTATTTTAATCTTATACAGGTATTCTAAAAACAATTGAATTTTCTTCCAAAAACATTGTGTGTGTGTGTATATATATATATATATATATATATATATGAGCTGGCTCTGAATGCCCATTCAGAGCCAGCTCTTCAGCGCTTGACGTCCTGCTTTGCGGAAACTGCCAAAATGTTTGGCCTGGAAGTCAGCCTGAAGAAAACTGAGGTCCTCCATCAGCCAGCTCCCCACCATGACTACCAGCCCCCCCACATCTCCATCGGGCACACAAAACTCAAAACGGTCAACCAGTTTACCTATCTCGGCTGCACCATTTCATCAGATGCAAGGATCGACAATGAGATAGACAACAGACTCGCCAAGGCAAATAGCGCCTTTGGAAGACTACACAAAAGAGTCTGGAAAAACAACCAACTGAAAAACCTCACAAAGATAAGCGTATACAGAGCCGTTGTCATACCCACACTCCTGTTCGGCTCCGAATCATGGGTCCTCTACCGGCACCACCTACGGCTCCTAGAACGCTTCCACCAGCGTTGTCTCCGCTCCATCCTCAACATCCATTGGAGCGCTCACACCCCTAACGTCGAGGTACTCGAGATGGCAGAGGTCGACAGCATCGAGTCCACGCTGCTGAAGATCCAGCTGCGCTGGATGGGTCACGTCTCCAGAATGGAGGACCATCGCCTTCCCAAGATCGTATTATATGGCGAGCTCTCCACTGGCCACCGTGACAGAGGTGCACCAAAGAAAAGGTACAAGGACTGCCTAAAGAAATCTCTTGGTGCCTGCCACATTGACCACCGCCAGTGGGCTGATAACGCCTCAAACCGTGCATCTTGGCGCCTCACAGTTTGGCGGGCAGCAGCCTCCTTTGAAGAAGACCGCAGAGCCCACCTCACTGACAAAAGGCAAAGGAGGAAAAACCCAACACCCAACCCCAACCAACCAATTTTCCCTTGCAACCGCTGCAATCGTGTCTGCCTGTCCCGCATCGGACTGGTCAGCCACAAACGAGCCTGCAGCTGACGTGGACTTTTTACCCCCTCCATAAATCTTCGTCCGCGAAGCCAAGCCAAAGAAATATATATATGTCCAAACAACATGAAAACAAGTTCCAATAGAATTACCACATCTAAAACACAAATCTGATTCATGAAAACCATACTTTTTTAATTTTTCAGGTGTTAAGTATAATTGAAGTAGAAAATTATAGTTAATCATTGCATAATGTGCATTTATCAATCTAGTTACGCTATCATAACAGATATCATCCTTGGAAAAAATAAAACCAATATCCGCTTCCATTTACTTTTAGATTTATCCCAACCCTTTTTATCCATACTATCCTGTAATATTTGATACATAGATGAAATATAACCCTTCTCTGGTACCTTCATAAGAAAAGTCTCAAATTTAGTCATTTTAGGTAAAATCATATTTCTACCAAACGTACGTTTTACCAAAGATCGAATTTGATAATAAAGAAACAAAGAGTTCTTATCAATACCAAAACCGTCCCTCATCTGATTAAAAGATAAAAATTTACCCTCTTTAAAACAATCTCCCAACTTTTCCACATCTTTAAATCTCCAATGCAATAAACTTCGATTGTGTATTGAAAAAGAAATAAGTTGATTATTATACAACGGAGTTAAAGCCGATAATTCACCCCTAGAGCCTATCATTTTATTTTTCTTTATCCATAACTTCATTAAATGTTTTAATATAGGCACATTATGTTGCTGTAACAAATTTATATTCCATCTAAACAAAAATTGATGTATTTCAAATTCAGAAATATTTGCCATCTCAATTTTGGCCCAACTAGGAGGCCATTCCAAATCCATCAATTAACTAATAAATTTAAGTTGGGCTGCTTCATAGTAATTTTGAAAATGTGGTAAATTTAATCCCCCTAACTCATATTTCCAAGTTAATTTATTCAAAGCTACTCTCAAAAATTTACCTCTCCATAAAAACTCCCTAACCATTTTATTCAAATCTCAAAAAAAAATTATCAAGATTGAAACAAATATTACATATGCGGAAAAATATTCATCTTAATTGTATTTATCCTACCCAATAAATTAATAGGTAAATCTTTCCATTTAATCAAATCAGTTTTAATTTTTTTTATTAATGGAACATAATTTAATTTATATAAAGATTGATAATTAACATTCAAAATTATACCCAAATATTTAATTCAATCAGTCCATTTCAAATTAATAATATTCTTATAAACTGAATAATCTCCTTCACTTACTGGTAATATTTCACTTTTTTCCCAATTAACTTTATATCCAGACAAAGATCTATATTGTATTAAACACTCCTTCAAGTGTAAAAGTGACTGAGCTGGATTTGTTAAATACACCAATACATCATCAGCAAATAAATTAATTTTATACTCCTCGTCTAAAACTTTCATACCTTGTATCTATGTATTTTGTCTTATCAACTGTGCTAAAGGTTCAATCACTAGCGCAAACAAAGCTGGTGATAAAGGACAACCTTGACGAGTTGATCGAATCAATTTAAAAGGTTCTGAAATCAAGCCATTCGTCAATACTCTAGCTACCAGTTTACTATATAATGCCTTAATCCAACCAATAAAGAAAGGACCAAACTTAAATTTCTCCAGAACTTTAAACAAAAAAATCCACTCAACTCTATCAAATGCTTTTTCTGTATCTAAAGATATCACCATCGGGTGATCTAAAGATTGTCGAAATCTATTAATCAAACTAATCACACACAGAATATTATCTGAACCATATCTATTCTTTATAAAACCTGTTTGATCCATATGAATCAACTTAGGTAAAAATTTAGCCAAACTATTCGCTAAAATTTTAGCTATTATTTTATAATCTACATTTAACAACGCAATTGGTCTATATGAAGATACTTTCAAAGGATCTCTATCTTTTTTGGGATTACTGTAATTAAAGCATTAGAACAAGACACAGGTAATTCATAATGTTCTCCAACTTGACGTAATACATCCCCAAACACTGTAGAAAAATCATCATAAAATTGATGTTGCTTTTTTACAAGAAACACATTTGAATGTCAAAGAAAGTATGAAATTATTTATTTCAGATGCATTTTTATATCTGGGTCAGGCTAATGATAATATTTTAGTTGGTGGTGATTTTAATTGTGTTTTGGAACCTTTATTAGATAAATCTTTGAAGAAAGTTAAGAAATCTAAGATGGCATTTCAGGTTCAAGTGTTGATGAAAGATCTTAATTTAGTATATATTTGGAGATGTCTTAATCCGACAGAGGAAGATTTCTCCTTTTATTCATCTAGACATGAATCGTTTTCAAGGATTGACTTTTTTTTTAAGTATCGGCACATTTACAAGGGAAAATACAACAAGCGGAATATAAAAGTAGGGTGATTTCAGATCATTTTTTGTTATACTTTACATATGCAACTTCTGAGAAAATTCAAGTGGCCTATCGTTGGAGGTTTAATACAATGTTATTAAAAAAAATGGAATTTATTGATTTTTTGAAAAAACAATTCTAATTCTGTTCAAAGTAAGTTTGTATTATGGGATGCTATGAAAGCTTATTTGAGAGGACAAATAATTAGTTATACTTCTAAAACAAAAAAGAATCGATTAAATCAGAGTCTTGAATTAGAGAAATAGATTGAAAAGGAATTTCAGAAAGATGCTACAGAAGATCAGAAAATAGAATTATCTAGGTTGAAATTGGAATATAATACTTTCCAATCTTATCAATTTGAATGTGTGATTAATAGGACTAAACAACGGTATTATGAATGGTGAGAGAAAGCACATAAGGTATTGGCGTGGCAATTAAAGAAAGAACAGGCTTTGAGGACTATTAATGCTGTTAGGTGGAATTCTCATCACTTATAAACCTCATGAGATAATAATGAATTTTGTTCATTTTATAAAAAGTTGTAGACATCTGAAGAAAAACAAGAAACTGGATCGATTGATCTTTTTTTTATCACAGTTGAATTTACCGATATTAGAGGAGTTGGAAGAACCATTTACTGATTCGGAAATTAAAATGGCTATGATGAAAATGCCTAATGGTAAATCATAGAAACATAGAAGATAGGAGCAGGAGTAGGTCATTCGACCCTTCAAGCCTGCTCCGCCATTCAACGAGATCATGGCTGAAATTAAAGTTCAGTACCCCGTCCCCGCCTTCTCTCCGTAACCTTTAATACCCTTATACTGAAGAAATAGATCTAATTCCCTCTTAAATATATTTAATGAACCTGCCTCCACTGCCCTCTGTGGCAATGAATTCCACAGATTCACCACCCTCTGGGTAAAGAAATTCCTCCTCATCTCGGTCCTAAATGGTTTGCCTATTATCCTCAAACCATGGCCCCGGGTTCTGGATTTTCCCATCATTGGAAACATCCCATCTGCATCCATTCTGTCCAGTCCTGCCAGAATTTTATATGTCTCTATGAGATCCCCTCTCAATCTTCTAAACTCCAGCGAGTACAATCCCAATTTGCGCAATCTTTCCTCATAAGTCATTCCTGCCATTCCAGGTATCAGCCTGGTGAATCGCCTCTGCACTCCCTCCATTGCAAGAACATCCTTCCTTAGATAAGGTGACCAAAACTGCACACAATACTCCAGGTGTGGTCTCACCAAGGCCCTGTACAGCTGCAGTAAGGTATCCTTGTTCCTATACTCAAACCCTCTTGATATGAAGGCCAACATACCATTTGCCTTTTTAACCGCCTGCTGTACCTGCAGGCTCGCCTTCAGAGACTGATGTACAAGTACCCCTAGGTCTCTCTGCACTTCCCCATCTCTTAATCTATTGCCATTCAAATAGTAATCTGCCCTCCGGTTTGTATTACCAAAGTGGATAACCTCACATTTATCCACATTGTAGTGCATTTGCCATGTATCTGCCCAGTCCCTCAATTTATCCAAATCACACTGGAGCTTCCTGACCCCCTCTTCCGTGCACACAACCCCTCCTAGCTTAGTGTCATCTGCAAATTTGGAGATATTACATCCAATCCCCTCATCCAGATCCTTAATGTAAATTGTGAACAGCTGGGATCCCAGTACAGATCCCTGTGGTACCCCACTGGTCACCGCCTGCCACTCAGAAAACGAGCCATTTATCCCAACTCTCTGTCTTCTACCTGCCAGCCAGTTCTCAATCCACATCAATACTTTGCCCCCAATCCCATGAGCCTTGATTTTGGAAGCCAGTCGTTTATGCGGGACCTTATCGAAGGCCTTTTGGAAGTCCAGGTACACCACATCCACTGGTTCTCCCCCATCTATTTTATTGCCTGGTGATGATGGATTTTCGGTTGAATTTTATAAAATCTTTTATGATGATTTTAACTCCACCCTGCGTGATACCACTTCGTCCACCTGACCCCCTCCCCCCATCTCTTTCCCTCGCTCCCTCTTCACCCCCCCCCCCACCACTTTAATCTGGTACCTGCCAATGTACTGCTTCTGACTGTCATGTTTCACCTTCATTCCCACATCAAGTTCCTGTCCCACACCTCCCCTCCCCCCACCTCTTCTCTCCAACCCCTCTCCACTCTCAGTAAAGGGTTTTTGGCACGAAATGTCAGCCATTCTTGTATCCTTCTGATGCCACTTGGCCTGCTGAGTTCTTCCAGCAGATGCAACATCTGATAAAGTTTAGATGACAGGACCATTTACAGAACAGGGATTGGGACTGAAGGAATTGTTCCACAAAGAAGACATACTCAATAAACCAGATAGCCGTCATCCACGCGGTAATAATCCTTTAGTTGTCATGAATGGTAAAATAAGATACACCTGTCAGAATCACATCTGGTGTGACGGGTGATCCCATCCTTCAGGGACGTGTTATCTTTTATTGTATTGTTTTAAAATACCAGCTCCCAAGCAACGCAAGTTGCATAGAAATGGTGGGAACACTGAGGTCAAGCAACATCTATGGAGCAAGAAACAAAGTTAGGGTTTCACGTCAAAGATCTTTCAAAAGAATGAGCGGTTGCTCGAATGGTACTGTTGCCTTATCATTCATAATATTGCATTCTGGCGCTTGATTTCAATGACCGTGATGAATTTGACCAGGTTGCAGCACATGCTTGAAGTGAGGGGTCTGTGCCGCGGGGGAAGGGGGGGGGGAGTTCCCGGGGGACAAGACACAAGGGTGGTAGAATGAGCCCGTGCTCTCTGGACTTCCAACCACTGTTGCCTGGCGATGGGAGAATGGGCAATGTCATCTGTATATCGGCACGTCCCGCAGGGAACCGTAAGTACTGTCATCGCTGCCGCGAAGCGCGCAAGTGCTGCAGATCTGTTACTTCTCCTTTATAACATCAATGCACAGAACCGCTCCTATCAAGGCAGAAAGGCATTTGGTGGCAGAAAGGAGAAAATCTGTGTCGGAGGAAAATCAGGGAATTCTGAGTTGTAGCATTCTAGCTCACGCTTAGAGCATATTCGGAATTCATATGCGAATGAAGTTAGTTTAATTGTGCTGCTAATGCCACCAGGTACAGGTACATAACGTTGATTTATTTTATTCATATTTAGTACAGAGTAATATTTGTCTTGCTGCACACACACATTTAGAATCTTGCAGATTTCTGAGCAGAAAATGCACTTGTCTTTCAAGCTTTTCTTATTCTAGTATTTCAGATCTAGTCAATTTCTTAAGATGCCTTTCTGACACCAAATGCCTTTCTGATGCCTTTCTGCCTTGAGAAGTTTTAGTTTCAAAAGAAGTGAATTCTAACTTGCAATGTCAAGAATATATAGTAGCTATATATAGTTAAAGAGCTAAAGCACAGAACCAGGTCCTACAGCTAAACAAGTTCATGTAGACCATGGAGTTATACTAATCTTACCCGAGCCCAATCTATTCTCCCACATTCCCATTAATCACTCATTTATATACTAGGCATAATTTACATTTGTCAATTACCAGGATATTTTGGGGGATTTAAGAGAAAACTAGAGCACCCAGAGGAAACCCATTAAGTTACAGAACAGGCAAATTCCACACAGGGAGTACCAAATGTCAAGATTGAACCGGACTCACTGGAACTGTAAGTTAGAAGGGCAAGTAGCTGAGCCATATGTGTGACAATTAATTTTGTTTGAAATTTCCTCTGGTGTGTATCTTTGTTTAATGGGCTCAAACCAATGACATAGATTAAGTTATCATGGTCACATTTCCTGTAGAAAAAAGCCTACTTGGAAACTCTTTAAACTGTTGGTTGATGTGTCTATCAATGTACCCTTTCCCAATTCCTGAAACATTAATTGTGTTAATTTTTCTCACAGATGTTGCCTGACTGGCTTAGTGATTCCAACATTATCTCCTTGAATACTATGAATACAGTCTCTATTTATGTTGTGTCTTTAATAGTTCAAATCCAAAACCATGGCTAATCCAAAAAGGGGTGAACATAAGAGCTCATCAAACCTGCTCTGTCATTCAATAAGATTATGGTTGATCTGGCCGTGGACTCAGTTCCACCTACATACCTTTTCATCTCAACCCTAAAAACTGTATTTTAAATGTATTTATTGGGCAGCCTTTCCTACTTCCTTGAGCAGAGAATTCACTATACGCTGGGAAAACCAGTTACTTCTCAAGTTCATCCTAAATCTAATCCCTGGAATTTGGAGGCCATGTCCCCTAATTCTAGTCATACCTAAAAGTGGAAACAACTTTCTTGCCTCTATCTATAACTTTTTATTATTTTACATATTTCTATAAGATCCCTTCTGAATTCCAGCAAGAAAAAAATCTCAAGCAACTCAATTTCTCCTCACAGACTAAGCGCCTCATTGACAGACTTAACCTGGTGAATTTCCTCTGCACCGCCTCCAAAGCCTTTCTCAAGTTAGGAGATTAGAATCGCATGCAGTGCTCCAGGTGCAGCCTTGCCCAGTACCCTGTTCAGTTCCAGCAGAACCTCCTTGTTCTTAAATTCAGTCCCTCTAACAATGAAGGTCAACATTCCATGCTTTCATGACTACCTTTTAAACAGGAATATCTCAGATTCTGTGAATGTAGTGCAATATATAAAGGCACTGGACAAACTCAGCAGGTCATGCAGCGTCTGTTGGAAGGTGACCGATGTTTAGGGCCTGAACCCATCGTCAAGGTATGAGTAAAAAGTAGGCTTTACCTCTTGCACTGTCAAACCAACCAATCATGAACGTGCTCTCAAGTCCTTTTGCACAACAGCATGCTGCATTCTTTCACCATTTAAGTAATAATCTGATTTACTCTTTTAATGACTTTGCATTTACCAACATTGAACTCCATCTGCCAGAACTTTGTCCATTCACTTAAAGTATCTATTATCTCTTTGCAGACTTTCTCCATCCTCTCCACAATTTACTTTTCCACTCAACTTAAAGTCATCAGCAAACTTGGATATTTTATGCTCAGTTCCCTCTTCAAATTGTTGATGTATATCGTGAACAGTGGCACTCTGTTCATAACTGATTGGCATCTAAAAAAACACACATTTAATTTACTCTCTTTCTTTTGACTAACCAATGTTACATCCAGACCAGCAGCAATAGAAATTCGCCAGGACAGGGTTAGTTTTTAAAGCAATATATTTATTAATAATTACTAATAATAGAGCATCTTACTAAACTCTGTGTGTGTGTGTGTGTGTGTGTGTGTGTGTGTGTGTGTGTGTGTGTGTGTGTGTGTGTGTGTGTGTGTGTGTGTGTGTGTGTGTGTGTGTGTGAGATACCAAAACCATTGCAGTTCAGGCACAATTCTGGAAAGTCATTCCCTAAGTTCTGCCTTAGAAATCTTGTGTGAAACTCAGACTTTTAAACTGATGTTTGGAAGTAATTACGAAGAAGGTGATCAGACTACCAAAAAACTCATGAATCCTTGTTGAGTTGCTTCCAGAGAAATGCTCTTTCATATGGTTGGTTTCTGCTACTTCCCTTTTCCTGTGACTTCCATGATGCTTCCAAAACCCAGGCACAGGCCAGTCAAAATGACCATAACAATGGTTACAATCTCATGCAGGAATTAACTTGTGTCCTTTACCAGATATGGGTCAATAAAAATGACCATTACATTGGTCACAGTGGTTTACTAATTCCCCTGATAAGAAGAATTAGCAGAAATGTCCATTTCCACAGTTATTCCACCTCTGTGTTTATCACATGGTTGGCTGATCAATTCTGAAAAACTGTTTCTTTAAGTATCCCAAACACATGACTCATAATCATATGACTCTCTCACCATCTGTTTTTTCCTTAATAAACAACCATTGTTCTTTTGTTCCTCCAGAGAATCAACTTTTGTTTATAGTCAATACTCAATGGTGCCATGCAGTCTGTAAACGTTTGAAAACTGTGGATGGTTGCAGCCTGCATCAACCCCACAAAGTGGCACTCACTAAAATAAACAGGAGCTTGTAGTACCAATTCTCTATCCATACTAATACATTGCCTCCAAATCCATGCATCCTTATCATCTAGATTAGTCTTTTATGTAATGCTGGCTCTCCCAATTCTTACTGAGGGTAAAGGTAAACCAATGGTGAAATAAAACAGATGCTGGAAGAGAGAAGGAAAAGAAGAGAAAAGCATGTGAAATGTTTAGTCAGATCCTTTATAAGATGTGACACTTAATCCAGAGCAGGGCAACAATCAACCTATCAGTGCTGTGCAGCTGATTGAGGTAATACATTAAGTTCTATCAGCATTTTGTTGCTTAAAATTAGATATGTGTATCATTAACAACCAATAATAAACATGATGAAGTATATTTACCTATATAATTTAAAAATTATTTGAGGGACACTTTCCAGACTCATATTCTGTTTGTCTCTGAACTTCCAATGGCAGGGACAAGTTTGGTATTATAATTCTTATTACTATTTGTTTTTCTTATAGTGATTTTGCAACATCTCTGGAAATCTATCTCACAGCAGGTTTTATCCTATGGGTGAAGAGGACAGTTGAATTTGGTCCAATAATTGAGAATTTTTAGAAGGTATGTTTCATTTAAAATAGTTAAATAAATAAATGTTGCTTTTGTTATTCACCCAAATGCTACATAATATTAATCATATATTATTTTCTTAGATATATCCACAAAACTATTGACAACGTTTAGGTTTATAAACAGAAGACAATTTTACAATCTTTTAATGTATTGCATCAACTTTTCAGTTCATATATTTCTGTTATCTTAAGTTCTCTCTTCTTTAGATACCATGCAGTAGAGTTTTGAATTCATATTATTAAATACTTTAATTAACTGAAGTTTGTTAATATGACTAAAATAGAGAAATCAACAATTTTTAAGATGGTCTCATTATCATACATTAGAACGGATTTAAAATGTTTTCCTTTATAGAGGTTTAGTGAAAATATAGCATTAATAATCACTTTAAAGAAGTGATTTTTTTTTTTGCTTTTATGTGAAAATGATGATTAAGGGGATCTGAAATCATCTGAAGTAAAGATGCCATCCATTTCCTGATTCACATTTATTTTTCTCTAAACTCAGCAATAAGTGTGTTAATTGAAAATTAATTGCTATTAATCCATTTTATTTTCTCTCTTTGATATCTGGATTTTGCGGAATCCCCAGCAAATCTACAAGATAATGACATCCTGCAAGACAAGACGGAATGGGATTTACAACTCCCAACAGACCCATCACTATATATTTATGGAAGAAGTATTCAGATTTTAAAAAACCCTTCTTGAAAACAATTAACTTTACTTATTTAATCACCAAGTACTTAATGTCCACTGGGATGTTTAATTTCAAAATACTCTGTTTTTCCAGTTTATATTTAAATATTCAGCTTCACTACTGATGAAGTTGAATATTTTCCAAACATTTGCACATTACTGCATTAAAGGATTCAATTCATTTCTGTTTCGAATTAATGTACTTATGAACCCCACACTATTAATGGTAAATTGAAGGTTTCAGGATGTGATCTGGCTTCATCTGCCTTACTTTCTTCTCTTTATGGGCCTGCTTCCACCTATCATCCCCTCACCTCTAAGTCCAAATTCCACTCATCGACCACTCCCACTTGACCCCATCTACCAATCCTTCTTCTGTCATACTTATGTGTCTCGGTTTGACAACAGTGCCATCTACAAATTTGTTGATGAAATCACGGTAGTGGGTTGTATAAAAAGGGGCAATGAGTCAGTAAACAGGAGTAAGATTGAAAACTTGGCCAAATGGTGCACTAACCATAACTTTGCACTCAATTTCACCAAAACAAAGGAGCTGGTGACTTTAGGAAGGGAAAACCAAAGGCGTATGATCCAGTGACAGATTGGTGAGCCGAGCCCAGGGATTTGAAGTCAGAGTTGCCTTCTCCTAATCTTTGCCTAAAGAGGCAAAACCTGCAAGGCAGCAGGTGGGCTATGGCCAAATAGCACATTTCAGTCTGGCAGCAGGGACTGGCAGCTGTGACAGAGCGCGGGAAACAGTTTCCATCGCAGTCTGCAGCAGCAAACTCAGTGGGCGAAGGATCCATAAGGACAACGGCCAGCGAACATGGTCTTGAAATAGACCACTGCGGGGCAATCCCGTGTTACTCTGGCTGTCGTGCCTTGCACTCTTCCAGGCTCAGTGGCATGGGGCCCAGAGGGAGGCATTTGACCTGAGCAAGCACTCGCCTCCAAGTCCTTGCCCCAGCATACGGTGCCTAAAGCTGAAAAGCTACAAGGCACCGTGTTCATCTTCACTTGCAAAGGGATGGGCCATGGATAGATGGATGATCCAGTGATCATTGAGAGATCAGAGATGGAGGGAGTGAGCAAATTTAAGTTCTTGGAAGTCACTATCTTGGAGGATCTTTCTTGGATCCAATGGTATCATGAAGAAAGAATGCCTCTGCTTCCTCAGGAGTTTGTGGAGATTTGGTATGACTTGGTAACCCTGGCAAATTTCTACAGATATGTGATGGAAAGTGTGCTGACCGACTGCATCGCATTTTGGTGGTGGTGAGGGGGGGATTCCCAAATACCCTGAGCATAAAGCCCTGCTAAAGGTAATGAACACAGCCCAGGATATCACAGGCAAAACCCTCCCAACCATAGAGAACATCTACAGGGAACTTTGCCATCAGAGAGAGCAGCAGCAATCATCAAGAATCCTCATCACCCAGCACATGTTCTGCTCTCACTGCTATGATCAGGAAAGAGGCCTAGGTGCCAAAAGACTCACACCACCAGGTTCAGGAACAGCTGCTCCCCCTCCACCATCAGACTCCTCAACAACAAACTTAATCAGGGACTCATTTAAGGACTCGTATTCTTGCACTTTATCGATTTTTTTTATTTTTTTTCTCTCTGTATTGCAGTCAGTTGTTTAAATTTCCTCATTTGTTTACATGTATACGTTGAGTACAGTTTTTGTTAGTAATTCTGCTGGCCTGCAGGAAAAAGAATCTCAGGGTTGTATGTGATGTCATGTATGTACTTTGACAATAAATCTAAATCTGAATCTGATTCTTCACCCTTGATCCACCCATTACTTTCTGGCCCCTGCCTCACCTCTCATCCTTTCCACTTTATACTGGTGATCTTCCCTTTCTCCTCTCAGTTCTGCTATAGGTTTTGATCCAGAATATCAACAATTTCTTTCACCCCCCCACCCCCCACCAATGCTGCTCAACCTGCTGGGTTCCTCCATCTGTTTGTTTTTTCTCTCCACTATTTAATAAATGGTATCGTTGCAATATCAGATTTAAATCCAACTACTGACTCAGAATTAAATGCCACTTCCAGATGAGGAATCCAAATGTTTACATATAAAAAACATTTCCTATCTTCACCTTGAAAGATCTAGCCACAATCCTAAAACTAATTCGAGATTAAACCAGTGGAAATCTTTTTTTTCTTTCTTCACCTTATAAATTCCCTAAAAATCTTGAAATTTTAGTTCAAACTGCCCCTTCTAAGTTCCAGAGAACTCAACTCCACTTGTATAATCTTTCTTTTTTATATATATTTTATTTAACATTTTGACCATGCTTGGAGTCATGAACAAAGTTAAAGAGTACAAAAATATTTTCAGCATTTACTCCATGATGGTTATAACCCACTCCCACAACCCCCACCCTCCCAAGAAAGGCCCCAAAGAAAGGTTGTAGATATGGAAAAAGAAGTTAGAAAAAGATATAGAAAAGAAAGAAAAAAGCAAGATGTACTGTTAAAAAGTGCTGCACACTTCATGGATCATAAGTTCATATTCTATTTAATTTTTCTTTGGAGAGGATCAACACTGGTCTCGAGGGTTAGGAAGAAGCACAACTAAACATTGACACTTGAGAATTTTAAAAAAGGATGAAAAATTTGTGAAAATATTTTGTACTTATTTCTTAAGTTATAGGTATTCTTCTCAAAGGGAATTCAGCTATGCATCTCTGCATTCTAATGTGCCTTTCCTAGCCGTGAATCAGATTTCCAAGTAACTGCTATATATTTTCTGGCCACTGCCAATGCAATTTTAACAAATTCTGTTTGATGCTTGGATAGTTTCAGTGTAGGTTTTTATCCCTAAAATATTCCACAATAAAAATAATTCTAGGTTTTGTGGAAATTGACCTCTTCACCTCTCTCTGCATGTCTCCTCCAATAAGGTGCTCAATCTTAACCACATAACCATTTACGGAGCGGAAACAGGCCATGTTGGCCTTTCGAGTCCACACCGGTTCACTGATTTTGTGCGCCCTCTTCAGGCAATGGTACTTAGCTTGAATGCTCCAGAGTCAAGATCTTCAAGCTAAACTGCTGGTGATTTTCCACCAAGTTTCAATGTTTGTTGACTGCAATTTCATTCAAGAATTGCATTTAATTATTCACTTTATTTTCTATTTCCATATTAGATTTCCAGGATCTGTAATATTTTTCTTCCATATTATAAATTAATTGTTGACAAGTTGCAGAAAGAATATTGTATTGTAAACAAAGAATTGTATGTTTTTTAAATTGTGGAACATCCTTTTAGTGAAATGCTGTACAACAGAATATTAGGTATAGTGGAAATTGCATATTGTGTGTATAGTGAATGCAAGGTGACATTAGCTATTTCACACAAGGAGATTCACCAGGTTATTGCCTGTTTTGGAGCATTTGGATGTAGGGAAGACATTGGGTGGGATGGATTTGTTTTCCCTGGAGCAAAGGAGACTGAAGAGTGATTTGATGTCCTCCATAATAGGGCACACACCCTCCAGCAGTCCAAACAGGAAAGAAAGAAAAGAAATACATTTAAAATATATATAACATAGCATATGTAACATACATCGAAAGTAATAACCCCCCCCCCCCCCAGCATTGTTACGGGTTGTAGCAATTGGCACGAAAGTACAAAGGTACAATAGAAATCAGGGTCCCATTATCCCCAAACCCCCAGGATATTCACCATATAATAGTTAATCATTCTTTGTATACAAGAGCTTTATCTGATGTGATAGATCTGATGAACTTCTAAAGAGATGAATAACACAGTGAAATATATAGGTTTTATTGTTAATGGGCTAAATGGTACAGTGAAGAGAAAGAGAGTATTGGAACCTCTTAAGAAAATGGGAGCGGACCTGGCCTTCCTACAAGAAACTCACTTAATTGAGAAAGAGCATCAAAAATTAAAAAGGGATTGGGTGGGGCAGGGCTTTGCTCCTTCATTTAACTTGAAAACAAGAGGATATGCAATCTTATATGCAAATGTTGAAGATGAGAAATCTATTCAAGAAACATTTTTAATTTAGCAGATGCTTATGAAAATATTTTAGTAGAAGACTTCAATTTTTGTTTGGACCCAATTTTAGATAGATCAACGAGGGCAGTAATGATAAAAGTGGTGAAAGCAACTTTGGTATTTAATGAGAGAGCTGAACTTAGTGGACACCTGGAGAAGAATTCATCCAAGAGAAAGAAACTATTTTTTTTATTCAAATAGGTATGATTCCTATTCTAGCATAGATTTATTTTTAGTATCAGATCAATTGCAAGGCAGGTTTTTTGGACGCTGAATATAAACCAAGAATTTTCTCAGATTGCTCACCTTTGATGTTGATGATCATGATCAAGAAAAATTGGTCTATAGATGGTGTTTTAACTCCTCATTGTTGAGAAGATTAGATTTTTGTGATTTTATTAGAGGACAAATTCAGATATTTTGTGAGACCAATTCAACTACCAATACATTTATTATAAGGGACTCTTTGAAAGCATATTTAAGAGGACAACTTATAAGATACTTCTAAGATTTAAAAAAGCATATACAAGAGAAATGGAACAATTGGAAAAAGAGATAATTAACTTAGAAAAAGATCTTCCAATGAGGGGGTCTGAAGAAAAGCGTAGACAACCTATTACTAAAAAACTTGAATATAATTCATTATAAACATATAGGATGGAAAAAGCAATAATAAAAACCAAATAGAAGTATTATGAGTTGGGTGAAAGAACTCATAAGGTACTTCCTTGGCAGTTGAAAACAAAACAGGTCTCAAGAATGATTAATGTCTGACGGGTTTAATGCAACCTAGATTGTATACCTAAAATGGATGAGAGGGGGGGGTGGGGGGGTGGCTTGGGAGGAGGGGGGGGGGGAGAAAAAGTCACTATATATGTGTGAAAAAGAAAAAGTGTACATCATGGCTAATGTGATTTATGGTGTGAAAAATAAAAAATTTTAAAAAAAAGAATGATTAATGCAATAAAAACAGACACAATTATGACTAGTTATAAACCTCAAGAAATTAATGAGGTTTTTAGATCATTTTATTTCTAGATTATATCAATCAGAATCTAATGGAGATGTTAATAAAATAGAAGAATTATTAGCACAAATAAGGGTTCCAAGATTGGATTTGGAAGGACAGGTTGAACTAAATAGTCCCTTAACTCAGGAGGAGGTGAGGGAAGCATCGAATTCATTGCAAAGTAATAAATCTCCAGGAACATATGGTTTCCCTCCTGAATTTTATAAAGAATTTAAAGATTTGTTGATTCCTTTATTTATGGATGTATTGGATTAGGCATCAGAAACACGTACCCTCCTAGAATCACTCTCAATGGCAATTATTACTGTGATACCAAAAAATGATATGGATCCATTAAAATCGTCATCATATAGACCTATTTCATTATTAGACTCAGATTACAAGAGATTATAAGATTATTGCTAAAGTCTTGGCAAATAGATTTTGCCAAAATTGATAAACGTGTAACAAACAGGTTTTGTGAAAAAGAGACAATCTGCTGATAATGTAAGCAGGTTGCTTAGTATAATTCATTTGGCACAAAAGAAAGGTGATCTGTGTGTTGCTGTGGCATTAGATGCAGAATAAGTGTTCGATGGATTGAAAAAAAGTGGGATTTTTTTATTTAAAGTGCTGGAAAGATTTGGACAAGGTCAAATTTTTACATATTGGATTAAAGCTTTATACAAACCGCCCAAAACCAAAGTGGTAACTAATGGACAAATTTCTACATTGTTTCAGTTGACAAGATCTAGTAGACAAGGATGTCCACTCTCTCCAGCACTATTCATTTTAGCCATAGAACCACTTGCAGAAGCAATCCATCAAGACCCAGACATTAAGGGATTTAGGGTCAACCAGGAGGAATATATGATCAATTTATTTGCTGATAACATATTGATATATTTGACAGAACCAGCAACTTTGTTACAGAAATTGTACTCAAAACTGGAAGGCTATGGGTATGTTTTGGGCTATAAATAAATTGGGATAAGAGTGAAATTATGGCTCTTACTGGAGGAGACTATACTCAGTGTCAAAGAAATAGCCCATTTAAATGGCTGGTAAATGGGATAAAATACTTAGAAATATGTACAGATAATAACTTAAAAATTGATACAAATTGAATTATTTACCTTTACTTAGAAAGGTTGAAGAAGATCTGAATAGATGCATGACCATACCTATAACATTATTGGGAAGAGTCAATTATATTAAAATGGATATATTTCCAAGAGTATAATACCTCTTTCAAACATTGCCCATGCCATTACTTCAGAGGTTCTTTCAGGAGATTAATAAATATGTCAGAAAATTTCTTTGGGAGGTTAAGATATCATGGGTCTCCATAGAACAATTAACTTGGAAATATTAAGGTTTACAACTTCCTAATTTTAAAATCATTATTGAGTGGCTCACATGAGATTTCTTACTTTTTAGAGGAAGGAGATAAACCTGCATGGATGAAGATAGAATTGGATAAAATAGGAGAAAGAATGGCAGAGGATTTTATATATAAATGGGATATGAAATTAGTATCTGGTTAGAAAGAAACCCCTCTGCTAAAACATTTACTTGGTATAAAATAAATTCTGATATTGGAACAAGATGGGGGCTTATCTCCCCAAACCCCTTTGACTCGTAACTGACTATATATACCCTGTACACTGGGTAAACAAATTTTGGAAATTTATTCTCGTAAAGGGATCAGATACATCGAAGATTGATGAGCAGGGGGAAACTGATGTCATTTGAACAATTGAAAAATAAGGATGGAATACTTAACAATACAATCTTTTGCTATTTTCAAATAAAAGTGTTTCTAAGGGATAAACTGGGCCCAACAATGTTTTTTTATCAGACTGTAGTGTGTGAAGACGCTAATTCAAAAGATGAATGCAAAGAAATCTACTTCAGCAATATATCTCTTACTTCAAATGGGAATCTCAAAAACACAGGGTACATAAGTTCAGGCAGAGATGGAAATCTGACTTAAATGTAAGAGTTGATGAGTAAAGCTGGTCTGCATTATGTCAGGATAGTATGACTAACACGATAAATGTAAGATATAGATTGGTACAATATAATTGTTGCATCGATTGTATCTCACACCACAGAAACTAAAGAAATTTAAATTAGATCTATCAAACCTAAGCTTTAGATGTGGTGAGGAGGTATGAACCTTCCCACATTCAACTTGTCTAAAGTGAGACCTTTTTGGGTAGATTTAGGAAATTTCTTAGACCAAATCACAAACACAGAGATCACTTATACAGTGTTACAGCCAGTAACAGCAGCTAAAACTAGAACAGAATAAGCTGGCAAGCTTGTGGAAAGCCCCATTTGGAAGAGGGCCTGGTCAAAGCCCTTGTGGTCCTTGCAAGAGGAGAGGACTGGAATAAGAAAAACAAAAAGGAACTCTGTGGTGATCTGAAAGAAAGAGGTTATTATTTGGAGAACCCTGAAGGGGCAAGTTTGGTCAGCAAGACATTGAAGTGGCTGATGGAAGTACATCAGTTGTGGATGTCCTGAAAACTGACAAGAACCTTCCTGAGCAGTAACCATTTACCTTTCAAGCACCAAAGCCTGGTGAACTTTATAAATGTTAAATTCTGTGCACAGTATAAGAATTGCCTGCAACCAGTGAACTTGGAGGAATGAGAAGTGAGATTGGGCTGTGAACCAAAAAACTTTTCTGAACTTACACACACACATTACATACACGTGCACTTAGAATTAGAAGGGGGTTAAGTTAGGTTAGTTAAGTCAATCAGGATAAGTTAAAGTGTGATTCTGTTTTCATGTTTAAAGATGATTAAAAGCAACTTTTGTTTAAGAAACCATTTGTCTTGGTGAATATCTATTACTGCTGGGTTTTGGGATCCTCTGGGCTTATACTCCCCAAAAGAAGTGTAGTTTGCCACTCAGATCAACCCCTGTCTGAGGGGGGATTAAGACTCATCCACAAATCCCCATTTTAATTTTCTTTTGAAAAGCTTTATTCCCCCCCTCCCCAAAAGAACTGTAGTTTGCCACTCAGATCAAACCATCTGGGGGTGGGGGCAAGGGGGGATAAGACTCCTCCACAAGTCCCCATTTTAATTTTCTTTTGAAAAGCTTTATTCCCCCCCTCCCCAAAAGAACTGTAGTTTGCCACTCAGATCAAACCGTCTGGGGGTGGGGGCGAGGGGGGATAAGACTCCTCCACAAATCCCCATTTTAATTTTCTTTTGAAAAACTTTATTCCCCCCCTCCCCAAAAGAACTGTATTTTGCCACTCAGATCAAACCCTGTCGGGGAGGGGGGGGAAATAAGACTCCTCCACAAGTATAACACTGAGTATAATCCAGAAAAAAATTATTTCATTATTTGGCAGAATAATTTAAAATATACTTTTTTTATGATTTTTCCAAACTTAATTCTAATAATTCACAGTACAACAATCACATCCATCAAGTATATTTACATTTCTTCTACTGAGTCTGGTTTTATCCCCCTTTTCACCCTTCCAACTCAAAATAACAAAAAAGGACACATTAACTATTTAAATAAAGAAACTTAACTTTCATGAAAAGGCAAAAATACTTGTTTAACATAAAAAAAGACACCACTGACCAAGGACAAATAACAGATTAGAAAAGAAAAACACATTAACCACAGGGTCTGTCAGAGCTCAACGCCTGTCCTCCAGGTCCCTTTTATTCATCTCAACTTAACTTGATTGGAATGGACCCCCCAGCCCTTCCTGTCCACCTCCCAGGAGAGAAAGGACCTCCCAGACACTAAAGAGGGACGCACTATATCCTTGCACCAATGTAATGCAGGCATGGTTGCCAGATTTTAAGAAAAGTTTCATATTTTTTCTTTAGATGATAAGTAACTTTATCCAAGGGAACTCAGCTCTGCAATTCCATATTCCAATGCGCAATACCCAGATGAGAGTATGATTTCCAGGTAACCGCTATGTAATTCTTAGCCACCGCCAGAACAATTAACACAAATTGGATTTGAAATTTGGACAGCCTCACTGTTCGCCTTATGTCCATGATGTTTCCCAACAGAAATAACTCTGAGTCCTGTGGAAACACTTTCCCTATGATTTTCTCTAGGGCTTGACGTAGCTCTACCCGAGAGGGTCTCACCTTGGAGCATGACCAGTTTGAGTGCACAAAGGTTTCTGTCTCTATGCCGCACCTAAAACATTGATCCAAAATTTCTGGTTTACCTTTATTCTATTTCTGTGGCGCAAGGTATAGAAAGTTATACTGCACCAGTCTATTATTGTGAGTTAATTATTGTAGTCATGCTATCACGACTCAGGTCCAATCAGCATTGTTCATCTATCATAACACCTAGGACTGACTCCCTTCTCTGCCTTGACCTATGAAGCCCCAGTTTCAGGTCCTCTGCTTCATACAGGAAATACATAGCCGAAATAAACTTTTTTATGTTCCCTCTTCAAATCAGAGCCTCCATGTCACTGAACTCCAGTAGAGCCATGGTTGGACCCAATTTGTCCCTCAAGAAAGATCTTAACTGAAAATAGAAAAAGAGTGTTCTATTTGATAAATCATATTTAATTCTTAACTGCTCAAATGGCATTAGCTGCCCCTGCTCGATACACCTGATCCCCTTTTGGCACCAGGTGTCCAGGATCTTGTTATCAATAGTCAATGGTATTAAATTATTCTGAGTTGGGGGGGGATTTGGAGACAACCCCACCTTATGGCCAATACATTAGTTAATTTTGTTCTACGCATATAGTGTATGTTTTAGCAAGGGGTTGTCCTTTTTGCCAGATAACAATTTGGCATCCCATTTATAAATAATTCTCCTGCTACTTTCTTACCTATCGTTTGGCAGAATAATCTTCAAAGTTGCTTGATGATGCAACACAAATTTATACCCTTTCTGCAAAAGGGAGTTTTTAAACCGGATTAAATTCTCACTTTCGCTTCAATAACGTCAGACTTATGTCCAGATAAAACAATACTCTGCTTCCTTCAAAATCAAGCAGGCCACCTCTTTCTTTTGCTCCTTCTACTACTGCAGTCAGTATCTTTTCCCTGTCCTGATGTCTTAGACACTTAATCAATATAGAACGTGGCTTTTGATTTGAAGTTGGACTCAGTATAAGGGCTCTATGTGCCCTTTCAATTTCAATATTTTGTCCAACTTTTTCCACTTCAAGAACTTGAGGTATCCAATCTTGGAAAAAACATAAAGGATCTTGACCTTCAGTACCTTCCTTAACTCCAACAATTTTAATATTGTTTCTTCTGCTAAAATTTTCCAGTGTATCCAATTTTATCGCCACATTTTGTCTCTCTCAACACCCAACTTATTTGTATCCATCTCTACTTTTCCCACTCTTTCCTTTACATCTTCCAGAGACTTAACTCTTTCATCCAAGTTACCCATAGCAACTTGCAATTTATTCACAATAGTAAAATATTTTAAATTTGTTCATTTGTATTCTTCAATTCCCTCATTAAATCCTTATTGGTACATTTCTCTTTTTTTGATGCTTTTACTTTTAGCAGATATTAAAACTTTATTCTGTATAACTCCTCATTCCTCTTCTTCATCACTGTCACTGTCTTGGTGTGTCTGTTAGGTCTTCTTCCTCCTCCTCTGGGTCCTGTTGTAACAGCTGGAATCTTCCAGCACGAGCAAAGGCACTAAATGGCTCATCAATTTCACGCATGCACATCTTTCTGCACATGCGCAAATGGTCTTCTTCTTCAACACCATCTCCCCATGCCAGCGGTACAGAGGCACCTTCAGCTGCCCCATCGGGTAAACCACTCATGTGGGGGAGCGGATCAAGCTCCAGCCGTAGGCTTCCATTGTGCAAGATGCCTATGCTCGCTGGATTCCAGAGGATCATACAACAGTTTTATTTTCCTTTGGAGACATTTTTGGAGTGTTTAAATGTAGTTTTTCTTCACAATTGACTTTTAGAACTTTATTCAATTTCCCAGGAGGGTTGGATTCCTGTTTCCTGACTCTGCAGCATCACGTGACAGTCCCTTGTATAACCTCTCCATGTAATTTTACCCATGTAGTCCTGGTCTTATTCTGGTAAATTTACATTGCACACTTTGTTAATTATTTTCTGAACCTGGTTGCAACCCTATAGTCTTGTTGGATCTTAAATGTTTCCAACTTTACACCATTTAAGTACCTTAATTAACCTACTTAACCTACAACCCCTGTACATTTTGAAGGGTGGAAGGAAACTGGAGAACACAGAGGAAACCCATGCAGACATGGGGAAAACGTACAAACTCATTTCAGACAGAGCAGATTCGAACCTGGGTCGCTGGCACTATAATACCATTGTGCTAACAGTTATGCTAACCCTGCCACCCATAGCTGACTCAGATTTTGGCAGATTAGTGAAATCAATCTAAAATATCTTAAAATTCATCTAAAATTATTTTCCTCCTTTGCCTGGTCCTTTTAATTTGCAATTCTAATGACTGAGTTCACATTTCTTGGTCTCATTTTGAAGCTCCATTATTTTACTCCTTCACTTATTCAATTGCAGCAGTGTTATTTATTTTTCACACTGCGAATCATGTCAACCAAAATATGTACAAACGTTTCTCATTAAATTTATACAGCGACTTTTCTCCCATTTTTCCCCCTTTCCCTCCCTCCCCTCTTCCCACCCCTCCCCCAATCCATTGGTATTCAACAATACAATAAAACCATAAAACAATATCTTCACACAAAGGAAAATAAACAAGAAAAATGCATCATCTATTTATTACACACTGAATCTAGTCATTTTGTCTTCTTATCATTTTCATTTTAGGGGATGGAGGTCCTAGGCATGCTCTCTCTGATATGTTCCATGTATGGTTCCCAAATTTGTTCAAACATTGTGACTTTATTTTTTAAATTATATGTTATTTTTTCCAATGGAACACATTTATTCATTTCCATGTACCATTACTGTATACTCATGCTCTCTTCCATTTTCCAAGTTGACATTGTACATTTTTTTGCTACTGCTAAGTCTATCATAATGAATTTTTTGTGCTTTATCCAATTTGAGGCCTAATTCTTTACTTCTTATGTTATTTAAAAGAAATATCTCTGTTTTTATTTTGGTATGCTATTTTTTGTAATTTTATTTAGTATTTGATTTAGAATAAATTTAGTAGCCTCTTCCTTTTAATTTGATTATGTATTCCATTTATGTTTATAGTCATATAGTTCAACATGGCCATCTTATATCTTGCTTATATATCTTTTTCACCTCTTCGCTACCTCCATCCCCTTTTCCCCATTTTTACCTCTTAGTTTTCTCTTATTAAAATTAATGTATGACAACACATTTAAAACATAAAGTACCTCCTTGGTTCCCACACCCACTAATACCTTAACCCCAAAAGTTCCCTCCCTCTCTGAGTTTCCCCTTATCCCTTGCTGGGTAATCATAACTTCCCTTTTCATTTGGATTGCGATCTTGCTCACAGCGTCAACTGATTTTGCAGTGACGGTTCTTTCCTTTCCCCCACAGCCCTCCCCAGAAAACACTTTTTTAACACATATAACAAAGATCTCTCTCTCTCTTTTTCCACCCTTACTTCCTTCCTTCCCTTCTGTTTTCCCTCTTTAGTTCTTTACATATACATTGTTTTTACATCTTTATATATACTTTCTTGCTGTTCTTCATTCTTATTACACCTCTTCATCTCTTCTTCTGACCTGCAAACATTCTGCGAATTCTAACACTTCCTCTGGATCCGAGAACAGACTGTTTTGCTCCCCGGGTATAAATATTTTAAGCACAGCTGGATGTCTTAACTTGAATTTGTAACCTTTTTTCCATAAAATCGTTTTCGCTGTATTAAATTCCTTCCTCCTCTTTAAGAATTCAAAAATTATGCCTGGATAAAAAAAAATATTTTTTGACCCTTGTATTCCAATGATTTATTGTCTTCTCTAACTTTATTCCTTGCCCGTTCCAGTATATTTTCTCTTGTTGTATATCTCGAAAATTTTACTAAGATGGATCTTGGTTTTTTATGTCCCTGTGGTTTCAGAGGTAGTGTTCTGTGTGCCATTTCTATTTCCATTTCTTCCTGTATTTCTGTCATTCCTAGGACATTTGGGATCCATCCTTTTATAAATTCTTTCATGTCTGTGCTTTCTTCACCCTCTTCAGGCCCACTATTTTTATGTTGTTTCGTCTACTATAATTTTCCAACATAACAATTTTCTGAGATAACAACTCTTGAGTCTAATCTAATTTATAGTCCCTGCTTTTTGAACTCTATAGCTTTCTTTATATCTCTTGTTCTCTAGCCATCTTCCTCCGTATTCCAGAACTTTGATGCATTTTTACATCTTCTGGTTGCTGACAACCAGGGTGACAGAAACAGCTTATCTTTTTTCCCAGAATATTTCATAATTAAGTCTATTTCTACTTACGGTAATCTGGCTATAATTTTGCCTGTGTTTACAAGAGCAATTATTTCTTCTCTACTTAACTGAAGTCCGTCATCTCTGATAACATTCCAGAATTTCTCCCCAGATTCTTAACATCTGTCCAAAGGTATAACGCTGCAATTCTTCAGCAGAGGGTTTAATCAGCGATTTATGAAGTGTAATGTGAATGTTTTCCTTTTGTTATCTGTTCCTCCTCTTATGAAGAGAAGAATCCCATATAGAATTTCAACAGCCTTCTCAACCAGTCCTAAACCCTTTAAAAACTTTGACAGAAGAACTTCCTTGTTGCTTCTCAAAAAGAGATTGCGAAGAATTTTAAATTGTTTTATATACACTTACTGTACCTTCAACTTTTACTTTCCAGAGTTCAAAAGCTTCTAAAAATAAACAAACTGCATTACTTAAGTAGTGTAATAAGTTATAATTATTCTTCCCAGATCCAAATTGCTTACCATCACAGAACTACACACTACAGAAATAGACCTTTCAGCCAACCACATTGCTTGCCTGAACTAGTCCTAGTTATATAACCATATAACCATATATAGCAAAGAACAGGCCAGTTTGGCCCTACTGGTCCATGCCGGAACAAATCCCCACCCTCCTAGTCCCACTGACCAGCATCTGGTCCATATCCCTCCAATCTTCTCCCCTCCATGTAATTATTCAGTCTTTCCTTAAATGTAAATAACGTCCTTGCTTCAACCACCTCTGCCGGAAGCTTATTCCACATCCCAACCACCTTTTGCATGAAGAAATTTTCCCTCATGTTCCCCTGATAATTTTCCCCCTGCAATCTCAAACTATAGCCTCTGGTTTGAATATCCCCTACTCTTAATTGAAAAAGTCTATCCACGTTGACTCTCTCTGTCCCTTTTAAAATCTTGAACACCTCCATCAAATCCCCCCTCAATCTTCTACGCTCCAGAGAAAAAAGCCCCAGGCTGCTCAACCTTTCTCTGTAACTCAAACCCTGACATCCTGTCAACATTCTTGTGAACCTTCTCTTCACTCTCTCTATTTTGTTTATATCCTTCCTATAATTCGGTGACCAAAACTGTACACAGTATTCCAAACTTGGCCTCACCATTGCTTTGTACAATTTCATCATAACATCCCAACTCTTGAATTCAATACTCCGATTTATGAAGGCCAACATTCCAAATGCCTTCTTCGCCACTCTATCTACCTGATTATCAACTTTGAGGGTACTATTTACCATAACTCCTAAATCCCTTTATTGCTCTGCACTCCTCAATTGTCTACCATTCAATGTATATGACCTATTTAGATTTGCCTTTCCAAAATGCAACACTTCACACTTATCCGTATTAAATTCCATCAGCCATTTCTCAGCCCACTCCTCTAGCTTTCCTATATCTCTTTTTAAGCTACGGTAATCTTCCTCACTGTCCACAATACCACCAATCTTTGTATCATCTGCAAACTTACTTATCCAATTTACCCCTTCTTCCAGATCGTTATTATATATAACAAACAATAGTGGACCCAGAACCGATCCCTGAGGAATTCCACTAGTCACTGGCCTCCAATTTGGCAAACAATTTTATACCAGTACTCTCTGACACCTCCCATCCAACCATTGCTGAATCCATTTCACTACCTAATGCCTCCACCTTTTTTCCTAACCTCCTGTGGGGAACTTTGTCAAAAGCTTTACTAAAGTCTAAATAGACAACATCCACAGCCTTCCCTTCATCAATCTTTTTTGTAACCCCTCGAAAAACTCTATAAGGTTTGTTAAGCATGATCTACCCCGACAAAACCATGCTGACTACTACCTATCAATCCCTGTTCTTCCAAATATTTGTAAATGCCATCCCTCAGAACATTTTCCATCAACTTACCCACCACAGACGTCAGACTCACAGGTCTATAATTTCCAGGCTTACATTTGGACCCTTTCTTAAACAGCGGAACAACATGAGCCACCCTCCAATCCTCTGGCACTACCCCCGTGACCAGTGATATCCTAAATATCTCTGTTAATGGCCCCACTATCTGTACACTAGTCTCCCTGAGTGTCCTTGGGAATACATTGTCCGGACCCGGAGATTTGTCCACCTTTATCTTTTTTAACACTGCCATCACTACCTCCTCAGTTATCCTTTGATTCATGACCTCCCCACTATTTTTCTTTACTTCAACTGATTGATTATCAGTTCTCTGGTTCAAAATCAGAATCAATATTTTTTTCCCTAGTGAATACCGAAGAAAACAAATCTTTTAAAATTTCCCCCATCTCCTCTGACTTCTCACATAGCCTACCCTCCCTATCTACAAGGGGTCCAATTCTATCCCTCACTAATCTTTTATTTTTAATGTACCTATAGAAACCCTTTGGATTTATTCTTACTCTGCCTGCCAAATCCTCTTCATGCCTCTTTTTGGCCTTTCTAATCTCTTTCTTAAGATTTTTTTCTACACTCCTTGTAGTCCTCTTTCAATTTCTCATCACTCTGCTGTTTATACCTCTTGTACACCTCCCTCTTTCTCCTAACCAAATTTCTAATATTCCTCGAAAACCAAGGCTCCCTATGACTTCCAGCCTTTCCTTTGATCGTCACTGGGATATATCTACTCTGTACTCTCAAAATTTCTTCTTTGAATATTTTCCATTTTTCATTTACATCCTTTCCTGAAAAAAATCATGTCCCACTCAATACTCCCCAAATCCATTCTCATTCCTTCAAAATTTGCTTTTCTCCAATCCAGAACATCAACTTTAGGCCCTTCTTTGCTCTTCCCTAAAACTACCCTAAAACTAATACTTGCTTGCACTGAGCTCATATCTCTCTAACTCTTTCCTATCCATGCATCTGTCCAACTATCTTTTAAACACTTAGCATCCTACAATAATTTCTAAACAGTGTTTCCTGTTTCTTCTTCTTTGGCTTGACTTCGCAGACGAAGATTTATGGAGGGGGTAAATGTCCACGTCAGCTGCAGGCTCGTTTGTGGCTGACAAGTCCGATGCGGGACAGGCAGACTCGGTTGCAGCGGTTGCAGGGGAAAATTGGTTGGTTGGGGTTGGGTGTTGGGTTTTTCCTCCTTTGCCTTTTGTCAGTGAGGTGGGCTCTGCAGTCTTCTTCAAAGGAGGTTGCTGCCCGCCAAACTGTGAGGCGCCAAGATGCACGGTTTGAGGCGATATCAGCCCACTGGCGGTGGTCAATGCGGCAGGCACCAAGAGATTTCTTTAGGCAGTCCTTGTACCTTTTCTTTGGTGCACCTCTGTCACGGTGGCCAGTGGAGAGCTCGCCATATAACACGATCTTGGGAAGGCGATGGTCCTCCATTCTGGAGACGTGACCCATCCAGCGCAGCTTCAGCAGCGTGGACTCGATGCTGTCAACCTCTGCCATCTCGAGTACTTCGACGTTAGGGATGAAAGCGCTCCAATGGATGTTGAGGATGGAGCGGAGACAACGCTGGTGGAAGCGTTCTAGGAGCCGTAGGTGGTGCCGGTAGAGGACCCATGATTCGGAGCCGAACAGGAGTGTGGGTATGACAACGGCTCTGTATACGCTTATCTTTGTGAGGTTTTTCAGTTGGTTGTTTTTCCAGACTCTTTTGTGTAGTCTTCCAAAGGCGCTATTTGCCTTGGCGAGTCTGTTGTCTATCTCATTGTCGATCCTTGCATCTGATGAAATGGTGCAGCCGAGATAGGTAAACTGGTTGACTGTTTTGAGTTTTGTGTGCCCAATGGAGATGTGGGGGGGCTGGTAGTCATGGTGGGGAGCTGGCTGATGGAGGACCTCAGTTTTCTTCAGGCTGGTAGTCATGGTGGGGAGCTGGCTGATGGAGGACCTCAGTTTTCTTCAGGCTGACTTCCAGGCCAAACATTTTGGCAGTTTCCGCAAAGCAGGACGTCAAGCGCTGAAGAGCTGGCTCTGAATGGGCAACTAAAGCGGCATCGTCTGCAAAGAGTAGTTCACGGACAAGTTTCTCTTGTGTCTTGCTGTGGGCATTGATCATTCATCTCATACACTTTTGCTATGAATGTTCTTCAAGATTTTATGCTAATTAATTAGTCGTGCCTTTGAAGTTTTATAATTTACTATCAAGATGATACCTACGTAACAAAGTAAAATGCTGTTAAATAGAACCTTGATAAATGGGAATGGTAGTTACGAATGTCATTTCTTCAAGATCTTTGTCTTCATTAATTATTTCACCAAGCATTTTGGAAAGTAAAAGCAATCTCCTGTGTTGCAAGTAATATAGAGAATGTAGTGTCTTTGAAGTCAAATGAAAAGGGTGTATTTTTCTATATTTTGGACTTGGGATTGGGTCCTAGAAATAGCATTTAATTTGTCTACTTTTGTTGTAATTCAAAACTGACATAAATCAATACTTAATTATATACCTGGGAACAATGTAATACATCGCTACAAAAATCATAGGTTCTATTTTTTTAAAAACAGTTTAAGTGGGGCAAAGTAATTTTACAGACTCATCAATAAATCTGCCTCCAACTTCTGTGGTACTGTTTGGAAATCTATTGAATGTCAATGTTCTTGTAAGGCAGAAAATATGTAGATTTCACTCATGGGTTTGATGGTTAAAGATCTGGAATATGAGAAAGATTTGACAATAAGGGAAAGGTTGTAATGCCAGACACATCAAAACAATGCTTAAGCTTTGATCGCCTGAGGTACTACAGGATCTGACAAAAACAGTCAGGTTGCAGTTCAGAACAAACCTTTTAACCTCCCCTCTGTAATCTTCTGTTTCACTATATAATTGTGTTCTGTAATTGATGCCAAGTAACAATCCTATAACCCACCTCAGTCCTACTATTTCTAATGACAAGTTTGAAAGAAGCATTCTTGGAAAAAAAAAGGCTGATCAAAACAATCTTTTAATTGTAAGACAATCCCTACTATACATTTCCTGGTGCCAGAGCTGCAGACCGAAGACAACGTAAAGGAATAATCCATACATGAAGCACATCCCCGAGGCAATCTTTCACATTAGTGCTCTCATATTTCAATCAAAATACATTTGATTGAAATATAGTGCTAAATATTAAAAAAGATATGGACTTAAAATGCTTCAGTGAAATGTTCCAGTGATTTTCTTAAAAACTTTTTTTAAATTGGAGATCTGACATTATTGGACTCCATGCTTGGATCATGTTGGTGAATATATGAAGTAGAAACTCATGGAGTTGTTTTAATTTACCTTCTAACTAACTGGATTAAGTATTATCATAATCGAACAAACCATGATATAAATATACTGTTGCATTAAATGGGTGACTGCATAAAGAGCACAATCATTTGTAATTCTTAGTATTGTATCTTCTCTGGTTCAAAATCAGAATCAGAATTTATTGTCTTACAATAAACACAATAACATTAATAATTGTCTGTTAAGTAATAAATGTCAGGCAGGAACATTTTGTTTTTTGTGGGGAGTTCCAATTACAAGTCCTGGCATTCAGCCATTGAAACTGTACCAAATCCTGGATATATACGCATGCACTATGAAATGTGAAATCTAACAGACTCAGAGGCCAAATGTTAAGCTCTGTAGCTTGCTGGGCTAGATAGCAAGTGCTGAAGTGGGCCGGGGGTGGGGGGGGGAGTTTAGTTGGAGAGTTCTTTATTGACCAGTTGGACCTGAGACATTGCATACAACCCTTCTTAGTAATTCATTTTCTATGATTCCATGGTCTGGCACAGGATCTGAGTGGCATTTCCTCAACATATGGCTCTCATGTCTTGTCAATTGAAAACAAATTCTCCATCTTAATCTCACCTTTCAACACTAGATCTGCATCCTTAAAATGTATGGATGACTTCTGCCTCTGTCCTTTCAGGAAAGTGTATTCCTGATGGATTGATTTTATCTCATCTACCTTTGGTTTTTGAGCCCCCCCTCCCCCCGAACTAACAGAAATGGGACTTTACTATTTCCCTACCTATGCCCCTCATTATTCAAGTTACTCAATTACATCTCCCCTCAGTCCAAAGGCAACAAATCCCAGCAACAATTTTCCAGAAACATTTTCATGAATCTTCTCTGCACTCCTTACACCTTTCCTGTAATGTTGTGACAAGAATTTTATGCAGTATTCAAGTTCTGAACTAAGTAGCATTATATTAAATTCCAGCATAACTTCTTGCTCTTATAATCTATGCCTTGTCTTGTAAAGTAGGGCCTTCCTTATTATTTTATTGACCTTTCCTACTACTTCAAGAATCTGTATACTTTTACTCCATCTTTCCTCTGTTTCCACACCACTAATCTATTTATTGCATTTTCCTTTCTTTACTGTAATTCCCTATTAATTCACATTTTTCTGGATTCCATTTTTTCCACTCAACTGACCAGATATCTTAATCTTACTGCAATTTAAAGGATTCCTCACTGTTAAATACATGGACAATTTTTGTAACATCTGTGAATTTATTTATCATGACTTTACATTTCAGTCTAAATCATTGACAAATTAAGGTGCGTGACCATGTTAAAGGAGCTGAACAGATGTGCTTTGAAAGAGCTTTCCAAAAAAAGTTTTAAAAAGACAGTTAGAAAGCTCAAAACCAGAATTTTAGGGTCAAAAATGGATAAAACAAGTGCCAAACGATCAAGGTGACCAAAAGCAAAACCTGAAGAAACAACAACTCAGCCAGAAACATTGAGTGGAAGCCCGATGAGGAGCAACTCAGGAGGGGTCTTGGGATCAGCTGAACCCAACAGAGATTGGGGATTCCTGAACAAAATGGAAATTTTATGCACTCATTTCACGAGTGAGGAATCAGCGATGAGAGACATATCAGAAAAGGTAACAGAAATCAAAGAAGTCATGGAAGACTTAATGGAACAAATGACTCGTTCGGAGGCTGCGCTGGACAAAACAAAAGACAGGCTAAAAGCACTGGAAAAAACATGGGACACAGAAAAAAAGGATTGAGGAACAATATTGATCATATGGAAAATTTCAGCAGAAACAACAGTGGATTGAGAGAAGGAATAGAGGGAAAAGACGCGGTGGGTTTCTTTGAAACATGAATTCCACAAATGCTGGGACAAAGCAAGTTAAATGCAAAGCTGCAAATTGAAAGGGCTCACCAGACGTGACACGACCAGTCCTGGTAAGACTTTTAAGTTACTGGGAGAGAGATGCGATCTTGGGAGCAGCTTACAAATATTCAAAAAATAATAACGGCCCATTAGTGGTGGACAATGAAAAAGAATTGATTTTCCAGGACTTCAGCCCTGCCTTGATCAAACAAAGGAAGGAATTTGACGAGGTAAAGAGACAACTGCGATCTAAAACTTTAAATACTCAATGATTTACCCAAAAACATTGAGGGTAGATATCTCAGAAGGCAATCAATGAATTTTCAAAAATAAAGAAGTGAAAGAATTTTTAAGAAAGTTATTAAAAGCTGAAAGGACTGAAAAGACCATTTCAAAACAAGACTAACTGAAAAAAGTATCTTTATTTATATTTAGTAATAATGAACAGTCTTGTTTTCACTGATAAAAGAAAAACATTATGGTTCATATGGAGAGCTCTGAAAAGATAGAAAGGTGGTAAGGAAAGTAGCAAGGTGGGAACTCCGATGGGGGAGGGGGGGAAAGATGACTCCAGGAGAGGAGCGGTTTTAAAAGATGGCGCTAAAGGGAGAGTTCCTTTTTTTAAGAAGAAGAATTTGCGGGCTTTTCTCGCAGGCTTCCGGGAACTACTGTCAGCATTACAGTCAGAGCTAGGGATGTGTGTGTGTTTTTTCTTAAAGGGGAAATGTATGTGTTAGAAATGTCTCTGAAAGGGGAAATGTTACAATAATATTTTAAAATTGGAAAGATTTTATTGTTATACAATATCTGTTTGAAAGATTGTATGGATAAAACACTAAAGTTTTTAGTCCTAATATTAATGCGATAAATGGGATGGTGAAGAGCATACATAAAGAGATGGATATAATCTTATTGCAAGAAACACATCTTACCAAATTGGAAAATGATCAATTAAAAAGAGGATGGGTGGGACAAATAATATCATCTTCCTTTAGTTTAAAAGCAAGAGGGGTGCCTATTGTAACTTATAAAAATACACCAGTGTTGATAGAAGGTACATAATGGCACATTGTAAAATTATTGGAGAAGCATGGACATTTATGAATATTTATGCTCCAAATTATGATGATGAAGCCTTCTGAAAAAGAGCAGAGAGAAGACAAAATATATTGGTTGGAGGAGATTTTAATTTTTGCTTGGACCCAATACTAGATACACCTGCAAGAACAATAACAAGGGTGAAAGCAGCAAAACCCACCATTTCATATATGAAAGATCTAAATCTTATTGATGTATGGAGGCAGTAAATCCCACAGAGAGAGTTTGCTCTTTTTACTAGGGTGCACAACTCACATACAAGGATTGAATTATTTTTAATGTCTGCCCAGTTAAAAAGTAGAGTGATAAAAACAGAATACCTCGTGAGACTTCTATCAGACCACTCTCCATTAATATTAACTATAGCAATTTTGGAAAAGCAAGAGAATGTATATATACGGCATCTCAATACAACATTCCTTAAAAGAACAGACCTGCAAATTTATAATGGGACAGATAGAAATATTTTGTGAAACGAATCTGCCGTATATTAATAATAGTTTTCTGATATGGGACAAGCTCAAACCATATTTAAAGGGACAGATTATATCCTATACAAAGAACCATAAGAGGGAACATATGGCAGAAGTAAACATTTTAGAGAAAGATATTTAAAAATTAGAAAAAAAATCAAAGAACAAGACTACAAGAAGAATACAGATTACTAGAGAATAAAAACCTAAGATACAATACGATACATGCATATAGGATAGAAAAAGCTACAATAAAACTAAACAACAATACCATGAATTGGGTGAATGGGCACACAAAGTTTTATCTTGGCAGATTAAAACAGAGGAGTCATCAAGAATGCTAAATGCTATAACAACAGAGACAGGCAATATATAAGCAAAAATAAATTAATTACATTTTAGACAATATTATACAAAATTACACAAATCAGAATGACTAGGAGATGAGAATGAAATGGAAGAATTTTTGTTCAATATCGAACTTCCAAAACTAGAAGAGAAAGGATAGAATTATACACTCACTTCACAAGGGAAGAAATCAAAAAGTCCCTGGGCACCCTACAGGCTAATAAATCACTGGGTAAGGATGGATTTCCACCTGAATTTTATAGACAATTCAAAGAATTATTAATGCCCCTGTTAATTTTTGTCCTGGACCAAGCAGTGTAAACACAGACCCAGAATAATTCTCAACCAAGATTATTACAGTGTTACCACAAAAGAATAGGGACCCACCAAAAACTTCATCATACAGACCAATTTCCCTGTTAAATGCTAATTATAAGATATTAACAAAAACATAGGTTCAGACAATACTTGCCAAAACTGATACATAAAGATCAAGCAGGATTTGTTAAAGGAAGGCATTCCTCAAATAGTCTGGGAAGATTATTTAATATAATGCACATTGCAAAGTCTGAACGAAATTCAAGAATTACAGTCTACAATCTCCTTAGATCCAAATAAAGTATTCAACTGTTTGGAGCGGCCCTTTTTATTTAAATCACTGGAAAAAATTTGGTATAGGCAGAACATTTATAAATTGGATAAAAACTTTATACCATAAACCACAAGCTAAAATAATAACAAATAATCAGATGTGGTGGTGTTCCCCTTGAGTACATCAAACAGACAGGGATGCCACCTGTCCCCAGCACTTCTTATTTTAGTGATTGAAGCACTGGCAAAGATAATAACAAGGGATCAAAGTCAGAGAAGAAGAACAAAAAAAATCAGTCTATTTGCCAATGATGTGCTATCAGACCTGGCTAAATCTTTGGAAAAATTACAAGGAACACTCAAAAAATATGGAAGAACATCAGGCTTTAAAATAAACATGGATAAAAGTGAAATAATGCCATAAATAAATTTTGAATATGAAACATACAAAAAGGAAGTACATTTAAATAGAAGACAGATGGAATAAAATATCAACTGATAATAACTTGCAAAATCTCTACAAACTAAATTATGTTCCTCTTCTTGGGAAGATAGAAAGAGACTGACAGAAATGGAGAAAATGGCCAATTACTTTAGTGGGAAGGGTTAACTATGTCAAAATGAAGGTGATGCCAAGACTGCAATACCTTTTACAATCGTTGCCTATTCTATTACCTAAAAACTTTTTTAAGCTACTAAACACCCATATTAGACAGTTCCTATGGAATAATAAGGTACCAAGAATTGCATTGGAATAACTGACATGGGAGGACTTAGACTCCCAGATTTCAAAAAAATATTACTTAACTGCACAGGCTTCTTGCAGCCTTCTTCACTGAAGACAACTGCCCCCCCCCCCCCCCCGCCATCTTGGGTTCAAATGGGAATATACTGAATAGAGGAGGGGGAAGCAAAGGACTTTGTCTTTAAATGGAGTGTCAAATCACTAAAGAAATAGGAGGTTAACCCAATTTTAATACATATGATTAGAACATCGCAAGAAATTAATGAATGTATAGGAAAAAAAGTAGGGATATCAATAAAACCACCATTGTGTAAAAATGTGTTATTGTCTATGAACACAGGCAATACAATATTAAATTCATGGTATGATAAATGCATAAAATATATTGTTACACAGAAGGAGCTGTTATGTCCTTTGAACAATGAAAACACAAATACAGAGTGGCCAATGGGACTTTCTTCTGTTTTCTCCAGCTTCGATCATTCTTAAGAGAAAGATGGGGACCAATGTTAACCCCTCCTGAAACTAGTGAAACTGAACGAATGGTCTGGATGGAGAATACACCCAAATGTATAACAAAAATGTACTGTGCTCTCCAGTGCGAATGTGCAAAACCAGGGTGGCAGAGATCAAGGGTAGATGTGAGTCCGACTTGGGTGTGGTGATTTCAGAAATAAGCTGGTCAGATTGGTGTAAGGACAGTATGTTATCAATTATAAATGCAAATTATGGATTGGTTCAGTTTAATTTTTTTACACCAATTATATCTTACCCCAAAAAAGTTACACAGATCAAAAGCTAAAATTTCAGAATTGTGTTTCAGATGTGGGATTGAGACAGGAACTTGGTTGAGCATGAAGGTGAGGCCATTTTGGCAAGAATTGCAGAAAAATTAACCAGAATAACAGGAGTGGCCTTCACAGGTGACCCGGAGTATATCAACTAGGCAATTTTATGAAAATAAGCAACAAATTGAACAAATATCAAATCTCATTTATAAAAATAGCTCTGGCAATAGCAAAAAAATGTATCGCGAATACTTTTATAAATGACTGACAGCCATACCTGGATCACATAGTGGCCCAAATATAGGCCGGGCAAAGGTCAATTTGATCTGTGAGCGCGACATCGAGGCAATTAAGATAAAGCCATATATCTATGCAAATCCTGTACAGCTCAAAGCCTACAATGGACAGACCATCGATGTGAAAGGTACAAGTAAACTCAAGGTGAAAGTTAAATATAAAGAACACAACCTCAGGTTCACATTTGTTCCAGATGGACATGAATCACTGCTTGGTGACAAAGCATGCAAAAACTTAAGCTAGTCAAGAGGGTGTACACACCAGGGAAATCTATTGTGTTACCTGATGCGTTATTCAGGACAATGACACAGTACGAAGAACACAATGAGAGTTACACAGAGACAAATGTGAATCTCCATGTGAACCTGATCTCTGAATTTTTTCCCATATCTGACATGAAATCCAAGCACATCACAGCTGAAACAGAAAAGGACACAGTTCTACAGAAGGTCATCAAGAATCTGAATGAAGGATGGCCTAAACGTCAGAGCTTAGATGTGTATTGTCAATGGGCTTCTACTCAGACAGAACAGAATTGTCATTGCTCAATCATTGCAATTAGAGATGCTGAAAAGGGTGCATGAGGGGCACTTTGGAATGGAAAAATGCAAGATGAGGGCTAGACTGCTGTTTATTGGCCAGGAATAAATGCTGACATTGACAGGATGGTTTCAAGCTTATATACCTGTTTGAAACCACGCAAACCAGACAAAAGAACCCATGATAATAACTGATGTACCAGCAAGGCCATGGCAGTTCTACATGGATAGAAATAATTAGTTGCTGGTTATCTATCTAACTATCTGGAGATTGTGCTGCTTCATAGGAACATAGGAACATAGGAAGTAGGAACAGGAGTAGGCCAAAAATGGCCCATCGAGCCTGCTCCGCCATTCAATACGATCATGGCTGATCTAATTTATGACCTAACTCCACCTACCTGCCTTCTCCCCATATCCCCTAATTCCTCCATCATGTAAAAATTTATCTAACCGAATTTTAAATATTTTAATGAGGCAGCCTCAACCACTTTTGGTTAGAGAATTCCAAACATTCACTACTCTCTGAGAAAAACTATTTTTCCTCATCTCTGTCCTAAATCTACTCCCCCGAATCTTGAGACTGTGTCCTCTCACTTTAGTTTCCCCAGCCAGCTCAAAAAACCTTCCTATATCTATCCTATCCATACCCTTCATAATCCAATATGTTTCTATAAGATCTCCTCTCATTCTTCTGAACTCGACCGAATACAATCCTAGATGATTTAATCTTTCATCATAAGTCGACCCCTTCATCCCAGGGATCAACCTAGTAAACATCCTCTGGACCGTCTCCAAAGCCAGTATATCCTTCCTCAAATATGGAGACCAGAACTGGACACAGTACTCCAGGTGCGGTCTCACCAGTACCTTGTACAGTTGTAACATTACCTCCCTACTCCTGAATTCAATTCCTCTAGCGATGAAGGCCAACATTCCATTTGCCTTCTTAATAACCTGCTGCACCTGCAACTTAACTTTTCGCGATTCATGCACAAGCACTCCCAAGTCCCTCTGCACAACAGCATGCTGTAGTTTTTCACCCTTTAAATAATATTCAGCTCTTTTATTTTTCTTGCCAAAGTGGATAACCTCACACTTACTAACATTGTACTCCATCTGCCAGACCTTTGCCCACTCATCCAACTTAACTCTATCCCTCTGCAGACTCTCCACATCCTCATTACAATTTGCTCTTCCACTCAATTTGGTCTCATCCGCAAACTTGGCTACACCACATTTTGTCCCCTCCTCCAAGTCATCAATGTAAATGATGAACAGTTGTGGGCCTAAAACTGACCCCTGCGGCACCCCACTTACCACTCTCTGCCAACCTGAAAAACTCCCATTTATCCCGACTCTCTGCCTCCTGTCAGACAACCAATTTTCAATCCAGGCCAATATACTTCCCGGACTCCACTTTCCTGTAACTTACTGAGAAGTCTCTTGTGCGGCACCTTATCAAACACTTTCTGGAAATCCAAATATACATCAACCTGTTCCCCTCTATCTACCACACCCATTATATCCTCAAAGAATCCTAACAAGTTTGTCAAACAAGATCGTCCCTTTCTAAAACCATGCTGCGTCTGCCTGATTGAACCCTTACGTTCCAAAAATTTCACTATTTCATCTTTAATGACGGCTTCAAGCATTTTTCCAACCACAGACGTCAAGCTAATTGGCCGATAATTTCCAGTCTTCTGCCTACATCCCTTCTTAAAAAGTGGCGTGACATTTGCTGTCTTCCAGTCTGCCGGGACCTGCCCAGAATCCAAGGAATTTTGGTATATGACCACCAATGCATCAACTATAACTTCTGCCATTTCCTTCAGAACCCTTGGATGCATATCATCAGGACCAGGTGATTTGTCTGGCTTTAGTCTCCATCACTACTTCCTTTGTAACAACTATTTTATCAAGGCCCTCCCCAACATTCGCATCCTTAACTCTGCACTTGGGCATGCTGGACATGTCTTCTACCGTGAAGACTGACACAAAGTATGTCTGCTGCTTGTGTGATCAAATATATGAAATCAATCTTTGCAAGATGTGGAATTCCTCAAATTGTCTGCAGTGATGATGGACCATGCTATCGCAGAGAATTCCAGAACTTTGCAGAAGAGTATGATTTCCAACATGTGACTTCAAGTCCTTTGCATCCACTGTCAAATGGTAAAGCAGAGAAAGGAGTTCACATAGTTAAACAGTTGCTCAAGAAAGCACTACACAGTGCCTCAGATCCATATCCAGCCCTATTGAGCTACAGAGCTTTGTCACTTGATGACATGGCATGTCATCTGTTGAGCTTCTGATGGGATGTAGACCACGCACCACACCTCCCTAATTTGCAGACCAAAACAAGAACAGAGATGTTGAAGGTGTCGAACAGAAACAAGAGCATCTGTAATGGAGACAAAAAGCAAATTATGACAAGTCAGCAAGAAGCTTAGGGCCACTGGCACAACATGACACAGTGAGACACATAGATTCCAAAACTTGGGACTAAAAGGCTAATGTTCTGGAGGAAGTAAATCGAGGATCCTACACTGTCAGAACAGAGGATTGTCAAATACTGAGGAGGAACTGAAAGAGCCTGCTGAAAACTCAAGAGAAACTGCAGGAACAGACAAATGCAGAAGATACAGCCTACACAGCAACAGAGGAAACACCACCAGAGCTAGACAGTAGTGGACTAGCAGAGCCAACACAAACATTTGCATTAAGAAGATCCACACATGTTATCAAAACACCTGACAGGCTGAATTTCTAAAGGAAAAAGAACTGCGCACTTAAAACGTTTGTGCTGCTGATGTTATGTTTACATTGTGTTAAACTTTAAATTGAAATGAATATTCTATTAGAGTATCATGTTGTTAAATTAAAAATCTCAAGGAAAGGGGATGTAATGATAGAGCATTAGTGCTCCTCTTGACCACTAGAGGGAGTCAGACACAAGTTTGTGGCAACTTTGGTTGGATTCAAGATGGATGATTCCACACAGTTGTGTACTTAAGCTAATAAAGTATAGTTGTTTTAAAAGAACCCAAGTTTCTTTATTACAATAAAAAGAAATATCGCTAAGTCTACTACCCAGAATTTGCCCTCCTTGCCACACAGCAAATGACTTGGAAATATATCATTGTTACTTCACTGTCACTGGGACAAAATTTTGGAAAACTGTCATGAACAGCATTAAAGGAGCAGCATTATGCCAGCTCATCAACACCTCTCAATTAGAGACAGGCAATTAAATTTTAAAAATTACATGTAGACATACAGCATGGAAACATGCCATTGTGGCCCACAAGCCCATGCTGCCCAATTTATCTATACCCCCTGGTATGTTTTGAACAGTGGGAGGAAACCAGAGCCCCTGGTGGAAACCCCACAGGCATGGGAAAAATGCATAAACTCCTTACAGACACCGCAGGATTCGAACTCCAGTCCCGAATGCTGGCACTGTAACAATGTTGCGCCAACCTCTATGCTAACCATGCCGCTAAATATTGGCTCAGCCTGCAAAGCCCACATCCCTTTAATAAAACTTCAAACTGAAATGTTTATGTGTCTATGTGTTTAATTATTTACTTTATTATACAGCTATTTACAAATTTACAAATTTAAGTGGTCCAGGGATCTGGAGACCCTGGTGGAGCACATTAGACAAGGGGACCTTGGAGTCCTTGGGTATCCTGGTTCCCTTGTGAGGGAGGAGAGGCGGGCTGGGTCTCCAGCTCGATGATGGAAAGGGGTGCACTTTCCTCCTGAACCGGATCCCCCAAGGATCCGTGTGCTGGACAATGTAGAGATTAAGGAAGAGGAATTGTTGGTTCTTCTTAAAAACATCAAGATTGATAAGTTCACGGGGATGGATGCAATATTCCCCAGGATGCTGTGGAAATTGAAGGAAGAGTTAGCTGGAGCAGTCGCTATGATCTTTATATCCTCTTTGGCCACAGGGGATGTGCCAGAGGATTGGAGAATTTCAAATGTAGTCCCCGTTTTGAAAAAAGGTAAGAGGAGAATCCTGGGAATTATAGACTGGTGAGTCTTACGTCAGTGGTACGTAAACTATTGGCGAGAATTCTTAAGGATAGGATCAATGAGCATTTCGATAAGTACAGTCAAGGAGCGTCAGCATGGCTTTGTGAAGGGAAGGTCATACCTCATGAGCCTAAAAGAAATTGAATGAGGGTAGGGTGATTGATGTGGTCTTTATGGATTTTAACAAGGCATTTGATAAGGTCAAATGTTCAGGAAGTCATGAGGTATGGGATCCATGGATGTTTGGCTGTGTGGATAAAAAAAATTGACACAGGTAGAAAGCAGAGAAGAATAGTGGAAGTTAAGTATTCTGTCTGTAGGTCAGTGACTAGTGGAGTTCTGCAAGGATCATTTCTGGGACCTCAGCTCTTTGAGATTTATATAAATGACCTGGATGAAAAAGCAGAAGGATGAGTCCATAAGTTTGCAGATGATACGAAGGTTGGAGTAGTTGTGGATGAGCTGAAGGATGTTGAAGGTTACAAGAGGATAGAGACAGGATGCAGAGTTGGGCAAAGAAGTGGCAGATGGAGTTCAATCTGGATAAGTGTGAGGTGACTGACAAGTTGAGAAGAGTATCAGGTTCGGTGGCTTCACAGAGAGACGAGTGTGGACACAAGTGTTACAATCACACGCAACTTTTATTAACACACAGGAAACAAACAGGGGAGAATGTTAAATGGTACTCAATCACTATTTCAGTTAAGTAAAGAGATAAACATTCACCTTGGACTTTGGTTGGACTCCAACAACTGTAATATATACTTGACCCACTAACACACTACAAACAGGGACTCTTACACACACACACACACAAACACACACACACACACACACCACACACACACACACACACACACACACACACACACACACAGGGTTCCCTGATCAACGGGGTTGCATCTCTCTGCAAGTACTGAACTTACCCGTGACACTTCCAGTAATGCCTACAGTACCGATCTGGCATGGAGCAATGTCCGGGGCTTGGACTACGAGGCAGAGAGGAAGAATGTGCTGTGTTTTGTACAGTGCTAATCTGTGCTTTTAGCCAATAATGATCCTAGGTGATTTAAATGGGCCAACGGCAAGGTGTACACTAATGGGTGGCTGGAGTCCAACCTTGATTGACAGGTGATGTGACTTCCAAATAAGTTTCAGACAGGAAGGACATGTGAACACCCACAAAACACACATTCCAAATAGGTAGGAAGGCCACGTTTCCTCCTCACACAAATTTCCACCCCTCGGAAGTCACATTACTCTATGTACATGATATAATTATAAAAAAAAGAACAAAAAAAACCATAATAAAATTAAAACAATACCAATCAAGCAGATCAATATATACAGAAGTGCCTTCCATATGCTGGACAAGGCACATAATCAAATTCAATGACAATGCCTCACCAGCTACCCCCTGACCAAACAGGCTTGCTGTTTCTTATGAAGCAGGGAGCTGCTCCCCAGTGTCAGAAGGGAGGATAGTTAAAGGAATTTGTTTGGTCATCAACTCATATGCCTGGTTTCTCCGGCTTGACTGGCAAATATGAGCACCCTTACCACCAACATCTGTAAGCAGGCAGTGCAGGTGCCAGAGCCCTCTTGGCTTGAGCATCCTATATCTTGGCCTCACGCGTGGGTCCTCCCAAAGCACAGTGCCCAGGTGGTCGTCATCATGCTATCCCATGGTGAAGCAGGGAACAGGCCAGCAGACGTATATCCAAGCGCCCCATTATCTTGGGCTGTCATCCAACACCAGGATACCATTTCTGCTCGTATTCTCTTTAAACAGTGTCACAAGTGCCTTTGTTGGACCCCTCCTTGTAACGAAAGCCAGAAGGAGTCAGGACTTCCCCTGTGGGACAATGGCTCAGACTTTTCCTGAGTCAAGATGCGAGCCAGACCAGTGAGCTGTTTGCAGCTGCTGTGTTTCAATCAGCTTGGAAGCTGCCTGCAAGATTTTAATTTCTGAGTTGGTCACTTGCCCTTGGGCAATCCGCACTTCCTTTTGCAGTTCACAACAGTCATGTTGCAGGAATTCTATCTCCCCATTCTTCTGGGTGCTCTAACTACTTAACTCAGACATGACACTCCACTGGTGCCTAATTAGAGATATTAGTAACCATAGGACTCCCCCACAACTTTTACCAGACTCGGTGAAACCCCAGTAACTTCAGATGGGAGACCACATGATGTCCTATCTCTCTCCATGGGGTCCAACCTGTCGACCCAATCAACTGGCACGGCATGCCTTGCCAGCCACACTGCCAAATGGCTGAAGCCCTGACGGTCATCGGTCCATTCGGGGATTTTATAATCCAACCCCGGGGCCCCTTTTCTATCTGTGGGTCACCTCCTGCTGCCCCAGATGGTGAGCAAGTTCACAATCACACGTGTACCCAACAGGATGCACACACACACAGACACACACACACACGCACACACACACACACACACACACACACACACACACACACACACAATCTCCCACATAGTTAGTAGGATCTTAGGATCTTTCACTCCCACATGGTTAAGACTCCATGTGTGTCCAGCTGAAACTCTTTGAACCCTGCCCACAGCACCAATTGTCATGCTGGAAAGAGAATCAGGTTTCGTGGGTTCACAAAGAGATGAGTCTGGACACAAGTGTTACAATCACATGTAACTTTAATTAACACGAAGGAGACAAACAGGAAAACATCAAACAGTATTTGATTACTATTACATTAAGCAATAATAGACATTCACCTTGGACCTAGGCTGGACTCTGACAATAGTGAATCTATACACACACTGAGTACACACACTACAACCAAGGTGTGGCTCTCTGCAAGTATTGATCTATCGCAATACTATGGCTCTGCTTCAGTGTAGTACACACCTTACCCGTGACACTTCCAGTGATGTCCACAGTAGCAACCTCACATGGAGTGATGTCCAGGGCTTGGACCACAAGGTAGAGAGGAAGAATGAGCTATACATAGTTTTATACAGTTCTGATCTAGGCATCTAGCCAATGTCTTCTAAGTGTTTTAAATTAGTCAACGGTAAGGTGTGCACTAATGGTTAGCCAGAGTCCAATCTTGATTGATAGGTGATGTGACTTCAGAATAAGTTTCAGATGGAATACAGAATTTTACCTGCAATACACACATTCCAGACAAGCAAGGAGGCCATGTTTCCTCCACACATAACAGTGATGCATTTTGAAAGGATAAACTAGAAAGCTGAGTACAGGGTTAATGGTCAGTTACTTAAGAGTATGAATAAAGGTAGGGTCGTTGGGGTCCAAATCCACACATCCATCAAGGTCACCACACAGTTTGATAAGATAGATATGAAGGACTACAGGATGCTGAGATTCATTAATAGGGGGAGTGAGTTCAAGAGTAGAGGTTGTTGTGTTGAGATTCATTTAGGGTTCAGTGGAAATGAGTCCACACATAGGGAATGGATAACTAAAGGATTTATTAACACAGACACAAACAGGCTGGATACCCCAGCAACACAGTGGCAGATCAGGACAAAAAATTAACAGCACAAAACCAAATAATTAGCAATTTACAAGCAGTCGGAACCTAAACCCAGCAGCAGGATGCAATCAGAAGCAGTTCCAGGAGAGAGAAGGGGGGAATGCAACTGGCTTCTGACCCCAGAATACACCTGTAGGGAAAGGGGATTCTGACTTTGGAGGGTACCCTACACATTCACTCCCATACCCAAGATAATTGGGAGCACAGCTACAATACCAGTATCAGCTGTATCTACAGCAATACCATGGTTAGCTTAAGGGATTGCTAGTCCCTTACCTGTAACCACATGGCAAAGAGCAAGTGAAACTGAGATACTGCAGTTTATAACTTCCCCTGTTCAGCAGGGTCTGTGAAGTACAGGCCTGGCCATTGGGAATGTGTGTTCTACCTGGTGGGCTCACACCTGATTGGCAGGCTAGAGAGGCTGGATGGTGCCTCGATGTTGATAGACAGCTGGATGTGGCTTCAGATATAACAGGAGATGATTACTGTCTATGTAACAGAGGTCATGTTGCAACTCTACAAATCTCTGGTATTGTGTTCAGTTCTGGTCACCTCATTATAGGAAGGATGTGGAAGCTATTGATGAGGGTGCAGAGGAGATTTACCAGGATGTTGCCTAGATTGGGAAACAAGTCTTATGAGGCAAGATTAGCTGAGCTAAGACTTTCCTTTTTAGAGCATAGAAGGATGAGTGGAGACTTGATAGAGGCCTTCAAGATTATGAGAGGCCAACACCTTTTTCCCAAGGCAGGATCAGCAAACACCAGAGGACATATGTACAAAGTGAAGGGAGGGAAGTTTAAGGGAGACATCAGGGTAAGTATTTTTACACAGAATTGGGGGCACCTGGAATGGCTTACCCGGGATGGTAGTGGAGGCTGAAACATTAGGGGCATTTAAGAGACTGAGATAGTGCATGGATGAAAGAAAAATAGCGGGTTATGGGTTTAGTACTTTTTTTTAAGGAAATACATGGGTCGGCACAACATCGAGAGCCTGTACTGTGCTATGTTCTACATTTCTTTATTACTCATGTCCCTTGCTCCCTATTCCAAGTTGAAATATTATGAGACTTGTCAAGACAGATGTGAATCCCTTGTTTTAGTATTTTTTGTCATATTCTGCTTGTAAGTGGAGATCATAATTTCTCAATCATAAAATCAAAGCATTATTACATGAGAAATCATAGTTCCCAGGGACTCTGAACAGAGTCCCAGAAAAACTATGGAAATAGTTGGTATTGATTCATGCTGATACAAATTAGATCAGTGATTGTCAACCTTCCCTTCCCACTCACATACCACCTTAAGCAATCCCTAACTAATCACAGAGCACCGATAGCATAGGGATTACTTAAAGTGGTAAATGAGTGGAAAGAAAAAGGTTGAGAACCACTGAATTAGATAGAGATAATTTTAAAAATAAAAATTTTAATTAAATGCATGTTGATTTACTATATATTAAGAAGGGAATCAAGAGTTACAAGAAGGCGGCTGGAGAACAGGGTTAAAAGGATATTAAGTCAGCCATGATGAATAGCAGAGTGGAATCGATAGGCCGAATGGCATTAAATGGACCTATGTATTATGGTCTACTCCATATAAAATATGGAGGAGAAAGGAAACTTTGTGTCTAAATCTCTCAAACAGTGGAGTTTCCTCTTTAGTAGGTATTGTTCTTGCCTACCAAGCATGGAATAAAGGGAGAGCAGATGAAGATTTTTTTTTGCACAGCTGCTGTGCTCTGGGAAATCATTCCCAATTTTCCAGAATGCAGTCTGTGTAAAAAGATCATAACAGGAATTTGTGTTCCAAAATTTTACCTCCATGACCTCTAGACATTTTCACGGATTGCCTGCAGTCTTAACTGAACTGCAGGCGATCCTTTAATAATGGGCTAATAAATAGGACGTAAATATCGCACTTCAGGTATTCTAGCTAAACTCGCGGAATGATACGGATATTTGGAGTTTTGGTCATTCCTGTGTGAATGGCCATTCCCGGAAGATAGGGAGACACTTCAGAATGGAAAAAAATATGCAAGTTCTATGTAAAATACATAATTATTATCTGCTCTATTAGCACAATGTCAGTTTTTAGAAAAGCACACATATTAAGTTCTCCAAGATGGGAATGACATGTCTGAATATAATCAAGTGAAATACCTGGAGTAAACTACTCCAAATGCTAAACTGCAAAGCCTTTATTAAAGGAAAGTAGCATACAAATAAATCCGGCTATGTAATACTTCCCTCTTTTTCAAACTCATGCAATAAAGTATGAAACAAAATGAATAATTTCAGATAACAATTTGCTTTCTGCCTTTTCAAGAAATTATGTAGGGAAAAATATATTTATTCTGTGTAAATATTTTTCACTTAATTTATTTATATTCTTAATAAAATTGTACCCTGAATTTTATTCATAATATGCTGATGTATTTAGATTACTGCCAGCTCTTTGCAAAGTGAGTCCTCAGTGGCTTCATCTGTATTGATATTGTAAGCTGAAAATATCTGCATAAATATATGCACTGGAAATCTAAATGACAGAATGGAGAAATTGAGCAGTAGTCAAAATCTTTGAACAAATGGAAGAGCCTCAACCTGGTCACCTATGCCTTATGAAACACAGCAACCCACTGATGATATGCAATCGTGCAGGACAAGTTGGATGTGGGGGAGAGAGAGAATGCCCATTCCACCTATTGCAAGGACTGCAATTTTTTAAATTATGGTCTATTATTAATAAAGTAAATTTTATAACTCAGTATGTGGTTATTCATAAGCCACTGTAGTCTCCTGTGGAACAATCATATTTATCCCATTCTCCCTCCTTATTTCTCTGCAGTCCACAACTTATAATCTCACTTACTTATCCAAACCCTCTGCATTAATTATTTTTGCCATATTCTATACTGTGATCATTTCCAATCATAATTTCTAGCAGCATGTCTTTGGGATACTGTATAGTGGAGGGTGGGGGGAAACGACCAGTGGAAGCTCACACAGTCACAGAGAGAAATGCAACTCTCCACAGTCAGCACCAACCCAGAGGTCATGTCACTCCCAACAAAGACCCAAAAAATCAACTTCCTTTTACTTCCTATGGATGCTGTGTGACTCGCTGAGTTTCTCCAACACTCTTGTGTACAGCACTAGACACCAGCATCTGCATATTGTCTTGTTTACCCCCAGATGTTGTGAGGCATCAGCAGGAAAAGCTGACCCAGTGTACCATTTATTCACAACCAGGTTGGATCTAACCTTTGCCCCTCCTACCAGTCCTGCGACAATATAGGCCACATACATGTGGGTGCTACAGCACATATGATGGTGTATTGGTTCCAGCACTGTTATATATGGACTAAGCAAGCAAAAATATCCACTATGAGCTCTTGCATCACATTCTAGCATTTCTGAACCTTCAAAGAGCTTCCAGGTGAAGCATGTGATATTTTAGCAGAACTTTGGTCAGCCACCATCAGGGATGGAAGAATATGTTGGTTTTGGAGGGGTGCAGTGCAGTTTCTTCAGAATGATGTCAAGCTTAAAACATTAAATTTTCATGAATATACTCTTGTAGATTGAGATCATTGTTGATTGGTCTTTAATATGAAGGATTTGATACAATATATGCAGAGGATTAATTCCTGTGATGGATCATCTGGAACAAGGGAGTCTAATAATAAAATTAGCACTAGGTAGGTTTAGATAGATCACATATTCTTCTAAATTTATTATTTTTAAAAAATATTTAGAGATGCAGCACAGTAACATGCCCTTCTGGCCCATGAGATTGTGCCACCTAATTACACCCATGTGACCAATCAACCTACTAACCCTATACATCTTTGGAACATGGGAAGAAACTTAAGCTCCAAGAGGAAACCTACGCGGCCACTGGGAGAACCTACAAAAACTTCACGACAACGGGAGATTTGAGCCTGGTGCTGAAATAGTGTTGCACTAATTACTACCCAACTGTGCTACCCAAAGTGGGGTGGAACTTTGGAACTCTCATCTTGAAAAAGCTGAGGGAACTGGAACTTTCAACACTGAAATCAAGCGATTTCCATAATATGATCGAGGGATTACAACAAAGTTGGATGAATGATCCAAGAGGATGGTCTAATGAGATCAAGAAGATGAATGACTTTCCTACTTCTATGTTCCACATAAAATTCCTGCATACTAATTTTTTATCAACTATTTAATTCTGTTTATAAAGTGGAAAGTGCTTTGAATTTATGCAAGGCAAAGTCAATATGACACAAATGATGATTGAATGAATGCAAAAATAGCATTAATCAAGCACATAATTTATTGATGTTACTGTCAGTGAACAAAAAAAATCGTGCTGGAGCTGCCACAATGGCAGTTCTATTGCTGGAGCGGACCCGCGGGGAGTGGACACACAGCAATCCTCCGTAGGGTTCTACTGCACAGTCTAACTGCTGATGGCTCTGTACAGGCTATAAACAGGCTGTTAAAGGAACAAATGGTGGTTTATTTTAAAATCTTGCAACCATGGAGTTTGGGCTCAAGATGGTGGCACCTATATTCAGCAGCAGCTTCAAGGGGTTACAGACTCTGGGAGCAGAGCATCAGTAAAACAGGGAGAACACCCACAGTTGAGAAAGAGAAGCAGATGACACAACCCAATGGGACAATGACCATGGCAGCAGACCAGTGAGAGGCTCTATGACTGAAGAACACACAGGCTGTTGGTGACATGAGGCAAGGAACCCATGTAGGCTATGGACTACTGATGACTGCTGTCAAAGAATTCACACCAGGGTGCAGAATATTAGAGACTGGCTGAAGGGGTACCATGAATGCAACTGGAACCAGAATGCAAGGGCGTGCCGAGGATGCTGAAGGCATCAAGATAGAGTCGGAGGTTTGAATCTGGAGCTCGGGTTGCCAATTGTTTCGACTCAAGTCTGCATAGCTTGCGAGGCTGCGGAAGAGCTGGAGGTGCATCCACGGACACTCAGTGACTGGAATGGGACTCTCTTTTGGTTCTCTTTCTCTGACTCTAGAGGTGTCTGGCAATGTCTGCTGAAAGCAAAATTGCCTTATGGCAGACAAAAGCAAATTTTGTGTACTATTACACCTGTTTTATTGCATGACAATAAAGGAATCTTGGATCTTGAATCCCACATTATTGATCTTTGACAAGCTCTTGTCTGAATACATCATATTAGTGACAGACTGGGCCAATTATAATCTTACAATTGTCCCAGATTGTAGGACATTCGAATCAAGTGATGCTGGCCACTTAACCCATTTAAAGATGATGGTGACCAGTGTCCATATAATACTGGGTTAAGGTCTCTCTATCCCTATTTCAGCAAGTTAATACCATCTCCATGAATTGTATGCTCAAATGTTAAATTGTATCTTGTGAGAAAGGGTGAAACAAAATCAACTATAATATTATGCTACAAATATCATAATTGATATTAATTTTAGAATAGCAGAGTTGATGCAAAGGGCAGCACATTGACACTCTAACTATTGCATCTGTCTCTCCTTTCCAATGACCAGGGTTCAATTTTGACTTCCAGTGCTGTCTGTATGAGTTCACATGTTCTCCCTTTGACCACTTAGGTTTCTTTTAGGTGCTCGTTTCCTCCCACGTCCCAAAGACATGCTCAAGGCTGGACTGATATATTCACTGCTAACTTAGAGGTTTTATAAATGCTCTTGTAGCAACTGTGTCACAGAGTGAAATGAAGAACGAGATAATGATCAGACGTCATCGAGTGGAGGTTCAGTAAAAGTTGTTACTCAAACAGTCACACACAGCTTTTTAAAACCCCGGATGTTCCGAATGACATCATCGCATTGTGACGTCATTCAGAACATCCCAAGATGGTTCGATTAAGCTTCCAGTGAGCTGCTACATGGATCCCCAGAATCAGCGATAGAAGGCTAAACCTCTGGTGCCATTACTATCCACCATTTTGGGCGGCGGTCTATACCTTTGCATCAGGGGTCGTGGCAAGAGCAGATCAAGGTTGAGATGAGCGGGCTTTAATTGGTCAATTGTAAATATCTCTGGATGCCCGCCAATGTCCAGTACACAAGTTGTACAATTGTTTCGTAGTACTCTGAAGGGGCCCTTATACGGCCTCTGTAAGGTGGCCTTCACATGGATCTCTACGCACAAACACAAACTCACAATCCCGAAGTTCCTTTGGGATGAAGGGCAACATTATTCCATGCCTTGACATGGGAAATGGGGCAAATTTTCCAAGCCACTCCCACAGTCTGCCTAAGACATCAGTCGGTGGCACTTTCTGTTTGCGAGCTATGGACACAAACTCCCCAGGTACAATGAATGAGCGGGCTCCATAAACCAACTCGGCTGATGAGGAGTTGAGAGCCTCCTTGGGCACTATTCTTATTCCCAAGAGGATCCAGGGCAGCTCATCCGCCCAATCAGATCCATGGAGGTAGGCCATCACTGCAGCCTTCATGTGTCTATGGAACCACTCCACCAGACCATTCGACTGCAGGTGGTAGGCTGTCGTGTGGTGGACAAAATGTCCCAGAGTATGGAGGTAAACTGAGCCTCTATTGAAGGTGACGTGTGTAGGTAGGCTGAACCGAGACACCCAGGCAGAAATAAAAGCTCTGGCACATGAATTGGTCAATGAGTCTGTCATGGGAATCACCTCAGGCCACTTAGTGAATCTGTCGATGACCATTAACAAGTACCTAGACCTTCGTGACACTGGAAGAGGGCCGACAATGTCGACATTCACGTGGTCAGATCTGCGCTGCAGTGGCTGGAAAGGCTGAAGTGGTGCCCTCGCGTGCCTTTGCACTTTTGCAGATTGACTGTCCATGCAAGTTTTTGCCCAGTACATGGCTTGCTTTTTTAGTCCATGCCATACAAACTTGTTGGCTATCAGGCAGACCATCGTTCTAATGGAGGGGTGGGACAGTACACGAATGGCATCGAAAATGCAACATCTCAACGCAGCAGAGAGGATATGGCAAGGCTGATCTATGGAAACATCACACAGGAGAGTGGTACCTTGTGGCCGAAAGGCAACATCCTCGAGTTGCAGGCTCATGACAGCAGTTCTATAAACCGGGAGTTCGTCGTCTTGGCGCTGAGCTTTGGTGAGCGTCATGTGTCTACACCTGGAGAGAGGGCAGATACTGCATGAACAGAGGAGCGGGACAGGGCATCAGCCACCACATTACTCTTACCAGAGATATGTTTATTCCTGGTTGAAAACTCGGATATGTAAGGTAGGTGGCGTTGCTGGTGGGATGACCAGGGATCTGATGCTTTTGCAAAGGCAAACATTAGCGGTTTGTGGTCAGTAAAAACTGTGAAGTCCCTGCCTTCCAAAAAAATAGCGGAAGTGTCTGACTGCTTGGTATAGCACCAGCAGTTCCCTATCAAATGTGCTGTATTTCGTTTCTGTAGGGTGGAGGTGCCTACTAAAAAATGCTAGAGGCTTCCATTGTCCATTAGTGTACTGTTCCAAGAGACATTTATCATCAAGGCAGTTGGTGCATCCATTTGTGGATGGACCAGCAATGTTACCTTCGCTAGGGCATCTTCAGTCTGTTGGAATGCTACCGTCATCTCCTTTGTCCACTCCAGTTCTTTGGCACCACTAGACATGAGGTCAAAGAGGGGTTTCATAAAATGAGCTGCAGAGTGTAGAAAGTGACAATAGAAATTGACCATCCCCACAAATTCCTTGCACCTTGCCCAAATTTTCACTTGACAGTGTTCACAGTTACCTGAACACCTGTAGGCGGCTGCAGAGTAAGCACAGATGCTGCAGGTGCTCTTTGTGGGAGTGGATGGAGACGAGTATGTCATCCAAGTATACGAAAAGGAAGTCCAGGCCTTGCCCCATTGCATCCATCAGTCGCTGGAACGTTTGTGTAGTATTTTTGTGCCCAAAAGGCTGCCTCAAAAATTCAGAGGCCAAACGGTGTTATGATGGCTGTCTTGGGGACATCCTCCGGGTTTACAGGTGGTACCCATGCACAAAGTCAATTTTAGAAAATATCCTGGCCCCATGAAGATTAGCTGTAAAGTCCTGTATATGGGACACAGGGTAGCAGTCTACAGTGGTAGCATCATTGAGATAACTGTAATCCCAGCCTCCTGTGGCATTGAGGACCATACGTAGCGAGGAAGCTCACGGGCTATCAGACTTGCGAATGATTCCTGATTCTTCCATTTTATGGAACTCTTGTTTTGCAAGCTGCAACTTGTCAGGCGGCAGGTACCAGGCTCGGACATGTAGAGGAGGTCCTTGGGTGAGGATATGGTGTGCAATGCCATGTTTGGGTGTGGCAGTGGTGAAATAGGGAGTGACGAAGTCCGGAAACTCCACAAGAAGTTTGATGAATTCGTTGTTCGAGTACTCCACGGCATCTAGGTGCAGGACGGGTAGTTTGGCTTTTCCAAGGCGGAATATCTGGAACATTGTGGTGTTCACCAACTGGCACCCTTTTAAGTCCACCATCGGTGAGTGGGCTCTGAGGAAGTTAGCACACAGCAACAGCTGGGACATGCAGCAAGAATGATCTTCCATGTGAACTTATTTTTGCCAAATTTTAGGGGTATAATCCATTACCATTCATATGAATTGAACTGTTATTCACTGCAGTGAGCGCCGGACCCTTGCTCCTGGTATAGGTGTCAAAGCCCGAAGGAAGAAGAACACTAACCTCCTCACCCATGTCGACTAGAAATTTGTATTCGGAGAGTTCATCCCAGACGTGGAGTAGGCTGTTATGGTGGCCAGCCGCCGTAGCCATTAGCAATGACTGGCCAGTGCGCTTCCTGGAAAAGAGCAAGGGTGCCAGTAGCAGTGACCTCCAGAACCCCAGCGTTGATGGTAAAAACATCAGGTGGTGTCACGGAGTCACGCTTATCCTGGAGAACATGCGCCCTTGTTGCCAGTACTCATGGAGCCTGGGTCTTTGGATGTGATGCACCACTAATTTCTGTGGGCCTTGCAGCTTGCTTTTTCATGTACCACAGAATATCTGCAAGGTCGGCCACTGTTCGAGGGTCATCAAAGTCCTTACCAGCCAACATGAGGTGGATGTCTTCTGGCATATGGTCTAAAAACAACTGCTTGAAGAGCAAGCAAAGCCTATGACATCCTGCTAGTGCCAACATGTCATTCATCAGCTCCAAAGAGGCACGGTCCCCCAGGCCATCAATATGGAGGAGTCGTGCTTCTTGCTTTTGCCGTGAGAAACCGTAAATTCAGAGGAGGGCTTTTAAGGCTTCATTCTTGCCGAGAGCTGGTGGATCCCGAAGGAAATCCATTACTTGACCGGCCGTGTCCTGGTCAAGAGCATTTACCACATGAGAGTACTTAGTGGCGTCCACTTCTACCTTGCGAATGTGGAACTGCGCCTCAGCCTGCCCAAACCAAACTGCAGGTTGAATAGTCCAAAAGACTATTTGAGTGTTGTCCATATTGGGGCCAAAATCTGTTTGGGCCTGTCGGGGTCACCATCTATGCATGAAGGTAGTGATAATCCATGTAAGTTAGATCAAAACAAGGAAGAAGGGATTTTCATGTCAGTCAATGCATTAAGAGAAGCAGAAGGAATGACATTCACCTCTGTGTATCTGGCACCCTTTTCAGATCCTTTCCAAATATTCAGAGTATCTCAGTGAAAGTGAGTGGGTGAAAAATATTAACATCAAAATCTATGTCAGAAGTTACAGCAGTCCCTCAGCAGATGTAAAAAACTGTGTTTCAGTAAGTTAGATGTATTAATATGTCTGACAAACTTTTATCAGGGATCAAGGCTGGTTGCATATAGGTTCAAAAGGAGTTAACTGAGCCTTGAAGGTAAGTGGTTATATTTCCTAAACTCTGCCACAGGAGAGGATGACTTTTCACTAATCATAGTTTCTTCTGAACTTGCCGTGGTATTGAATGCCTGTGATAGTACAGATTCTATCACCAATGTGTATATGTACATATGTACAGATGGTAGTGTAGGATGACTGTGATTGGCTGAGAGTGTAGCCATACCTGCTGGCAGGTCTTAAAGGATTGCTCCTAGTCAGACCAGGTCATTCTGGACTGGTCGACCTACTTGTGATATGCTCCAGTCTTTTAGTTAATAAAAGCCTTGGTTTGGATCAACGTCTTTGGTTCTTTCGACACGCATTACGATGCCTAACTCACTAAAGCTCACTAAAACCAAAAATATTCATTAGAAATGTTGAAAGATGTGCATCTGGATATTTGGGACACTGAACTTTCATTTGGGGAACATGAATATGAATACAGTGCAATTAGCTCTGCCATGCCCTATATTAAGGTAGGGAATTATTAGTGCAATATCCCAGACGGTTTCATACTTGATTCACGATCAGTGCTGAATTTCATCCAGGGTTGCTAAGGGACATTTCATTCACTCTCTGTGGCAACTGCAGGGGTAAAATAACTACAGTTCTCATGAATCATTTCTTCTTGATGATGCCTGCTGGAGGCAAACTTATAGGACACAAATGCTAAAAGGGGAGGATCGTGTCATTGCAACCTTCCATTGCTCAATTTTAACATTGGGCTTTCTAGCTAGAGCAGAGTTGTTTGTGTTAGTGGATAAATTAACAGATTCAAAAGTTCTGTCCAACTGAGATCATCTTATCAGTGCTCATCTCCTTGGGAGAATAGCAACAGTGTGTGGAGCACAGGCAAGAAATTTTCTATGCACCACAAAAAGCTTTAAACTGGTGGTGCCTCGTTTATCTATGAGGCCTTGAAGAAATATTCAATAGCATGGATGGAAATGTTGGAACTTTATGCAGAATGGGGGTGGACTGAGATCTAGAGGATTACATCAGGCATTGAGTAGGGCTGCTCTTGGTATACAAAGATGTCGTCCAAAATGCTGCTTGAGAAAAGGGAACAAAATTCAGCTGCTTTACTTTACAGTTAAATCAGCACTTGAAAATTTCTTCAGCTATTGTCAAGCACAAGAAATTGCTATGTCAACTGCATGCTAATACAAATGAACAATTCACTATTTTTGGCTTGAAAAGCACAGTCCTCACCAAGCATTTTCAATAAAAACAATGAAACAACATTTTGTGAGTTTCAGGAAGCCTCCTATTGGTCGCCATAGCTGCTAGGAGTGCCAAGAATTTGAAATCACTTATTTCACAGAGAATATGTCTCAAGTAATACACTTGCTCTCCAAGGTCCTCCTTGCTTTCAATGCACATCCAAGAAGAAGCCCAATTGCACTCAGAAGTCTGAAATGATTGTGACATAACTTTTACAAACTTCATTCACATGGCTTTTGAATGGTGAAGGTCATTTATGCAAAAGCGGGCCCTCAAAAGACAAGCGAGTCCTATTTCTGCACAACTTAACCATTCTCATCAGATCCAACACATCAGCCCTTTACAAGTTTCTCCCACGTACCTCCACAGGTCCCTTTTTGAATTCTCCACCTTCAAATTCAAGCTCAATCATGCCTCTAGCCCTTCCATGCAGCTGGTTTGGATCTGAAACTTCCTCCAATTGATCACAACCATGCCCCCTCCTCATTTTTCCAATACTTAAACAATCCTCATGTTTCAAACAAACTTATTCCAAATAAAGTTCCAACACCATCCACCCATCCTGAATGAGACTCACAGCTACAACCCTCGCAATACACAAATGCAACTAAGCATTAATCCAGCAGCCAATGCATAAAATAGGCATCGGCAATTTAACTTGCCTGTTGATACACAGGAGAATTTCTAAATCTCACTCTGCTTATTGTAGCCACTCTATAAATAATATAGCACATTCAGTCAAAGAACGTGGCTGGAGAGGACGAGGGTGGTGGGGGGGGGGGGGGGGGGTAATGCACAGCAGTACTGCAAAACTGTTTTGAGACCATGAATTGGAGCTGTTTCAGGGAGGCAGTCACCTACAATGGTCACGTAAACATAGAGGAGTACACGAGCTCAGTGACTGGCTTGAGTGCATTGAGGATGTCACTGAGATCAAATATTTCACAACCAGGGCTAACCAGAAAACATGGTTGGATGCAGGGGTCCAGGCCCTTCTCAGAGTTCATGCTGCCACCTCAGGACACAGTATAGGATGGCACTAAGATCAGCCAGGGCTGAACTCTCCCATGCAATCCGGAAGGCAAAATGAGGGTAAACACAGAAGATCCACAGACAGCTGTGTGACATCGGCGACACGAGGCGCACATGTCAAGGGATCAAGACCAAAACGCATCACAAGTCAAACTTGCAAGTTTAGGACAATGACGGCTTCTTTCCATACAGACCGAAAATACCCTAGGCATGGTTTGACGAGAAGAACATGATGATGCCAAAGCAATCTCCAAGTCCCCCTAATGAATGGGTCCCCTGCATAGGCATGGCCAAGGGGAGGAGAACCCTATCCAAGGTGAACCCACACAAGGTGGTGGGACTAGATAACATAACTGGTCAGATACTGAAGGACTGCACAGACCAATTGAGAGAGGTCTTCATGGACATCTTCAACACTTCTCTGCAGTAGTCCATCGTTCCTGTATGGTTCAAGACAGCCACCAAAGAGGGTGACAATAACAAGCCTCAATGACTACCACCCTGTGGCACTGACCTCCACCATTATGAAATGCTTGAAGCATCTGGTGATGGAACGCATCAAAGCACACCTCCCAGAAACGCTGGACCCATTTCAATTCACCTGTAGAAGAAACTGTTCCACAGATGTTACTATAGCCTTGTTGTTTCACTCTGTCCAGGTCCATTTGGAGAAGGACGCCTCGTCCACCAGGCTGCTGTTCATTGACTTCATCTTGACAATTAATACAATAATTCCCCAGATACTAGTGGAAAAACTGTTCTTATTGGGACTCAGCACCCCTCTCTGTAACTGGCTCCTGGAGTCCTGACAGAAAGACCTCAGTCTGTCCAGGCTGGTAGCAGAACATCGAGCACTTCACACTGGCGCACCTCAGAGTTGTGTGCTCAGCCCGCTCATGATCAAACTACTAATCCTCAACTGCATCACCAAATCCAGCCCTGACAGCGTCATCAGTTTTGTATATGACACCACAGAATTTGGCCTCATTAGCAACAACGATAAGTTGCACTACAGAGAGGAGATGGAAAATCTTATGAAATGGTGCAAGAGTAACAACCTGAATTTCAACTTGGACAGGATGAAGGAGATGATCGTGAAATTCAGAAGGACCAGGAATACCCACTCTCCACTACACATCAATAACTCTGTAGTAGAGAGAGTGGAGAGCACCAAGTTCCTTGGAGTTCACTTAACTAATTTCCTATTGTGGACACACAGCTCCTCACTTATCAGGAAGGTGCAACAGCAACTGCACTTCCTGGGAAGACTGAAACAGGTAAGACTACTGGCCACCATTATGTCAACCTTCTATGGGAGCTCTATTGAGAGCGTCCTGGTCGGCTTCATCACACTATGGTATGGTTGCTGCAGAAAAATGGATCGGAGGTCAATCCAGAGGACCATAAGAGTGGTAGAGAAGATTACTGGAGTCTCCCTCCCCCCCCCCCCCCCCCATCAATGTGACTTACTGGGATTGTTGTCTGAAGAGGGCATGCAAAATCATTGAGAACTCCTTCCACCCTGCAAACAGCATCTTTCAGCTGCTCCAGTTGGGGAAGGGGTACAAGAGTATTGGAGCCAGCACCACCAGGGTGAGGAACAGATTCTTCCTGCGGGCAGTCAAAATGCTGAACAATGAAAGGAACTGCTCACACTAACCATCCTGAGACTCTCAAATGTACAAAACAATATTTATTTATATAGATGAAATAATTGTTCTGCATATGCATTGTTTGTTTGTATGTGTGTTATGTCAGGTAGTGTGTCTGCATGTTTTTGCACTGAGGATCAGAGAATGCTGTTTTGTCCAGTTGTACTTGTGTGACGTTAATAAAAGCTCTCATAACTAGAGGGAGAACACACACTTTTATTAGCTTATAACAAAGGATAGGGTCTTACAATGGTCTTCAGTAGGGCTCTGGGTTTAGGCGGGAAACCTGGGTTACATATGGGTAGATAGCAGCAAAGCCAGGGGGTGGAGCCAGCCATCAGCACAACTAATCACCAGTGAATCTCAGTTCACTGCATTCACCCCTTCCTGCAGAATTAGGGTCTGTGGATGAAGACAGAGAATACAGATTCAGCAAGAAAAAATATCAAAATATATACAATTATTTACAAATTTAAATGATCCAGAGGTCTGGAAATCCTGGAGGATCGCCTCAGCACCAGTTGGCTTTGGGCTCCTTGGGTCTCCTGGTCCACTCATAGATGAGGTACAGTTGGCAGTAAGGTCTCCGGTTCTATGACAGAGGGGGATGATTCTTCCTCCTGAACCCAATCTCCTAAGGCCCTGATTGAAGGTGGTGAGAAGGAGTTCTGGAATTCAAGGGTGACCTGAGGCAACGGACTCTCTGTTCTGGCAGTTGCCAGGTCCCTGATAGAGATGGCGTCTTCCCTGCCATCTGGGTACTCCATATAGGCATATATGGGGTTGGCATGGAGTAGACTCAACCTCTCTACCAGGGTGTTAGTTTTGCTTCTCCTCACGTGCTTTCTTAGAAGGACCTGATCTTCTTTCAAAATTGAATAAAAGCTCGTGAGGAGTTGCATTGGGTGCTATACAGAGTAGCAGCTGAATGGAGTGGAGTGGCATGGGCAAGTCATTCTGCCAGTGTGAGTCTGGAAGGCCTTTTGACTTGAGGGGCAATTTGACAGCTTTCCACACCATGGTGTTTTCTTTTTCAACTTGCCTTCTCCCCCAAAGGTTGTAGCTAGTAGTCCTGCTGGATGCAATACATCAGGTACTGATGTAGCTCCTTGCTCAGAAATGATGAGCACCAGTCACTATGGATATAGCCGGGATACCCAAACAGGCTGAAAATAGAATCTAGGGCCTTGATTATTAATGAGGTGGAGGTGTCTGGACATGGGATAGAGAACGTGAAACAGGAGTAGTCATCAGTGATAGAGAGAAAAAATGTATTCCTGTTTGTGGAGGGAAGAGGTCCCTTAAAATCAATATTGAACTATTTGAAAGACTGGGATGACTAAATCAGGTGCACCTTAGCAGGGTGGTAGAAGTCTGGCTTCCACTCCACACAGACCTGGCAGGACCTAATCATTTCCCTGACGTCTTCCATTGAGTAGGGCAGATTGCGTGCCTCGACAAAGTGAGCCTGTCCAAATTGTGTTTTTTTTTCCCTCTAATCTGTTACCTGCTCCACCAATTGAACACATTCATCTGCAGTTACCCACATCTGAACTTGTTTTCCCTTAAATTGTCAAAATGTAAGTGTTGGGCACTATCAGTAGCCCCAATAATGACACAGACAGAAGACTGAGGGGAACAATATGCTTTATTGAGCAAGAGACTGCTGGCCCGGGTCTAGGCTAGGAAAATGAGTGAGAAGGAGAGGGGACTCGACCTTTATAGCCAGAGGTCACATGGGAAAGATCAAGGAAGGAGCTAAGGCCCGGAGGGTGGGCCAGCCAGTACATACAGCCATATCACCACATTCATCCCCTCATTTTTTAAAAAAGAACCCACCGGTAATAAAACCTGGAGGCAATACAACAGCAGAACAATAATGATTAACAATTAACAACAACTGGCTGCAAAAGGGGAGGCCACCCCCCCCATTCCTGCTAGAGGTTGAGCCGCATAGGCGGCCTCCTCTGTCTGCCGGACCGCCGGGAAAACAGCGTTTCAGTACGGCGCTCCTCCGAAGAAGGGGCCGATGGGAGGAGTATCTGCTGCAGGAACTGTGGGGGTTGGGGTGCTAGTGGTGGACTCCTGGAGTACTGGGAGGTCCTCTGCAGTTGCAGGAGCAGTAGGAGCCTGGACATCCAGCTGCAGGGTAGGTGGCTCAGACTCCAGGACTGTGCTTGGATGTGGCACCATCGGGTCTGCGATATGGTCGGCAGCCTGCGAGGCAGTCTTGGGGTCTCCGGCCCTTGCTATGGGCACAGTATCCTCGTGGCCATCCGGGTACCTCACAAATGCATACTGAGGGTTGGCATGAATGAGGTGTACCACTTCAACTAGTGGATCCGTTTCCGGGGCAGCAAAGCAAACTATTCTCGGATCCGGAAGAAGCACGAAAATTTGCAGAACAACTACAAAACAGACAGAGAGATGAAGAGATGTAACAAGAACAAAAATGACCACAAACTCTGTGTGTGTGTGTGTGTGTGTGTGTGTGTGTGTGTGTGTGTGTGTGTGTGTGTGTGTGTGTGTGTGTGTGTGTGTGTGTGTGTGTGTGTGTGTGTGTGTGTGTGTGTGTGTGTGTGTGTGTGTGTGTGTGTGTGTGTGTGTGTGTGTGTGTGTGTCTAAGAAGGGAAAGAAAGGGAAGAAAGGAAGTAAGGAGGGAATTAAGAGAGTGACCTTTGTTATATATGAAGATTAAAATCTTTTCTGGGGGGGCTGGGTGGGGAGGAATAAAGTCACAGCGAAATCAGTTGACGCTTGTGAGCGGATTCTCAAATCCAAATGGAGAGGGGAGATGTGGTTGCCCGACAAGGGACAAAGGGCAACTCAGAAAGGGGAGGGACTATTGGGCTTAAAGGAATTTTAGATATGAGAATAGTGGAAATATTTTATGTTTTAGAAATGTTGTCTTATAATGTGTTCAAAAAAAGAAAGCAGAAATGGATAAAAAGGGAAGGTGGTGATGAGGAAACGGAAAGGAAAGACAAACAAAGTATGAAATGACTATGTTGAACTATATGACTTTAAATATTAATGGAATACATAACTAAATCAAAAGGAAGAAACTGCTAAATTTACTGAAAAAAGAAAAAATTGATGTAGCATTCGTACAAGAAACACATCTAACTGAAGTGGAACACAAGAAATTAAAGAGAGATTGGATAGGACATGTAACAACAGCATCATATAATTCAAAAGCTAGAGGAGTAGCTATATTAATCAATAAAAATGTACCAATCAAAATAGAAGAGGAAATAATAGATCCAGTAGGGAGATATGTAATGATAAAATGTCAGATATATTCAGAATTTTGGAATTTACTCAATGTATATTCACCTAATGAAGAAGATCAAAAATTTATGCAAGATATCTTTTTGAAGATAGCAGATACGCAAGGGAACATACTAATAGGAGGGGATTTTAACCTTAATTTGGACTCAAACATGGATAAAACTGGAAAAAAAACTAACAGAAAGAACAAAGTAACCAAATTTATAATTAAATCGAAGCAAGAAATGCAACTTTTGGATATATGGAGGAAACAACACCCAAAGGAAAAGGAATATTCACATTATTCAGGTAGACATAAAACATACTCAAGGATAGACCTATTCCTGTTATCAGCCCACATTCAAGGGAGAGTTAGGAAAACAGAATATAAAGCTAGACTATTATTGGACCACTCACCCCTGTTATTGGCAATAGAGCTAGAGGACATCCCACCAAGAATGTATAGATGGAGATTAAACTCCATGCTACTTAAAAGACAGGATTTTAGAGAATTCATTGAATGACAAATTAAAATGTACTTTGAAATAAATACAGAATCAGTGAAAGATAAGTTTATACTATGGGACACAATGAAAGCGTTCATCAGAGGGCAAATAATAAGTTATGTAACCAAGATGAAGAAGGACTACAATCAGGAAACAGAGCAGTTGGAAAGGGAAATAGTAAATATAGAAAAAGAATTAGCAATGAAGGAAGATACAACTGAAAGAAGAGAATTGGCAGATAAAAAAATAAAATACGAAACACTACAAACATACAAGGTGGAGAAGAACATAATGACAAAACAGAAATATTATGAGCTAGGAGAAAAAACGCACAAAATTCTAGCGTGGCAGCTTAAGACAGAACAAACAAAGAATGGTATTGGCATTAAGGAAAAAGGACAAACAAATTACATATATTCCAACAGAGATCAATGAAAACTTCAGGGAATTCTATGAGCAACTATATCAAACTGAAAACGAAGGGAAAGAAGACAAAATAGATGAATATCTAACTAAAATTGAACTACCGAAATTACAAACAGGAGCAAAATAAATTAATAAAACCATTTGAAATAGAAAAATTACAGGAGATATTAAAAAAACTAGGGAACAATAAAACACCAGGAGAGGATGGATTCTCAATAGAATTCTATAAAACATTTGAAGACTTATTAATTCCTCCCCTCCTGGAAGTAATCAACCAGATTGATAAAACACAAAGCATACCAGATTCATGCAAAACAGCAATAATTACAGTAATACCAAAGACAGGGAAAGATCCACTTGCACCAGCGTCATATAGACCAATATCTCTACTTAACACAGATTATAAGATGATAGCTAAACTATTAGCAAACAGATTGGCTGACTATGTACCAAAAATAGTAAATCTAGACCAAATTGGATTTATTAAAAAAAGACAAACAACAGACAATATCTGTAAAATTATTAACTTAATTCATGCAGTCGAAGGAAATAAAACTCTAACAGTACCGGTTGCTTTAGACGCAGAGAAGGCCTTTGACAGAGTAGAATGGAATTATTTATTCAAAGTACTACAAAAATTCAGCTTACCAGGGAAATATATTAATTGGATTAAAGCATTATATAAGGGGCCATTGGCGAAAGTGACAGTAAATGGATATATAAGGAACCAATTTAACTTAAGCAGATCAACAAGGCAGGGATGTCCACTATCTCCCTCACTGTTCGTGTTAGCTATAGAACCGCTAGCAGAACTGATAAGAACAGAAAATAAAATAAGAGGGATAAAAATAAAAGAGAACGAATATAAAATCAGTCTATTTGTAGATTAAGTTATAATATACTTAACAGATCCAGAAATATCAATAAAAGAATTACATAGGAAATTGAAGGAATATGGAGAAGTATCGGGGAACAAGATCAATGCAAATAAAAGTGAAGCAATGCCAATGAATAATGCGGATTTCTCAAAGTTTAAGAAAGAATCGCCATTTAGATGGCAAACTCAAGCAACGCGATACCTAGGTATACAACTAAATAAAAACCTCGGCCATCTATATAAACTCAATTACCATCCATTAATGAAAAAATTACAAGACGACTTAGAGCATTGGAAAGACTTCACTAACACTGATAGGAAGGATAAACTGTATTAAAATGAACATTTTCCCAAGGATACAATACCTATTTCAGTCATTACCAATACACCTAACAGAGAAATTCTTCAAGGAGTTAAAGAAAATAATAAAGAAATTCTTATGGAAAGAGGGGAAACCGAGGATAGCACTAGATAAATTAACAGAATGGTACAAACAAGGAGGCTTACAACTACCAAACTTTAAGAATTATTATAGAGCCGCACAATTAAGATACCTATCAGATTTTTATCAAACAAGGGAAAAACCAGATTGGACCAGATTAGAACTAGATAAAATAGGGGAGAAGATACCTGAACATATACTATATAAATGGGATGAAAAATTGGTGTGACGTAGAAATTCACCAGTATTGGATCATTTGCTCAACATTTGGAAGAAGATTCATATAGAAAGGAATAAAACAAATTACCAATTACCAAAACTAATATTGACGCAAAATCAGCTAATCCCTTTTACAATAGATAACCTTTCCTTTAGAGAATGGGAGAGAAAAGGGATCAAAAGAATAGAAAATTGTTTTTCGGGAAATAAATTATTATCCTTTGAACAAATGAAGGATAAATATAATATAACTCACAATACAATGTTTGCATACTACCAACTGAAAACCTACTTAAAGGACAAATTGGGAAACAGTCTGAGGTTACCAGAAGGAAGCAATTTTGAATATGTGATTACAGACACAATGATAATTTAAAAATTTGTAACAAACATGTACATCAAACTGCAAGAAAAGGAGAACGAGGAAACAAATGGTAAACCTAAACAAAAATGGGAACAAGATCTAAATATAAAGATAAAGAATGAATCATGGAAGAAGCTATGCTCCGGAACTGTGAGAAATACAATAAACACGAGGTTACGCATGATAAAATATAACTGGATGCACAGGCTATACATCACACCTCAAAAGTTAAATAAATGGGACCCAACAGTATCAGACAGATGTTTTCACTATAAAAAGGAAACGGGAACAACAATTCATGCAATTTGGACATGTGAGAAAGTGGAAAAATTTTGGGAAGATCTAAACCAGATATTAAATAAAATCACAAAAAGCAATATATCAAAAAACCCAGAGATCTTCCTCCTAAGTAATATAAGAAACAAAGAATTTGGACTCGATTTGGATGGAGCACAAAAAAGATTTGTTATGATAGCCCTAGCTGTAGCAAAAAAATGTATTATATCAACCTGGAAATAAGAAGACAACTTGAGAATACAACAATGGTATATAGAAATTAATAAATGTATTCCATTAGAAAAAAATAACATAAGAAATAACATTATAATATTCGAACAAATATGGGAGCCATACATGAAACACAATAGAGAAATCCTACCATGGACTTCCACCACCTAAAATGACAGAAGGAGAACATAATGAAAAGAACTGACTCAGTAAAATTTCTTGTTTATTTTTATTAAGTGACGACATTGTTTAACAGGTTTAATGTATCTTATAGATTGAACTTCAAATAAATGGGGGAGGGGGTGAGGGCGGGAGGGAAGGGAAGGGGGAAAAATGGGGAGAAAACGACACTATATATTTAAGAAGAAAAATGTCTGTATGTATCTTGGTCAATATGGTTTATAGTGTGAAATATTTAAGAAGAAAAATGTCTGTATGTATCTTGGTCAATATGGTTTATAGTGTGAAAAATAATTTTTTTTTAAAAAAGACAAGAGAAAAATGCAAAAAAAGAAATTTAAACAAACTAACTGCAAATACATTTTTTTTTAATTTAAAAAAACCCAGTGGATCTGTCTTATGGCCTCTGACGTGCCTCCAAAGGAGAACTTGCCCTAGGGATGTCAGCCAGGGAGGGATATAAAAACCATTTGCCAACCTCCTCGGGAAAGCAAGGAGGCGTTCATGCGAGGTGATGTTAGTAGTGGTGCAGAGTAACGACCAGATTGCATGGAGGGCTTCAGGCAAAATGTCCTGCCAGTGGGACACAGGTAAATATTTGGACCTGAGGGCCAGGAGCACCACCTTCCAGATGGTGCCATCCTCCCTTTCCACCTGGCCATTACCTCTAGGGTTATAGCTGGTGGTCCTGCTGGTGGCTCTGGTCAGGAAGTACTGATGCAGCTCCTCACTCATGAATGAGGTTCCCCAGTCACTATGAATATAGTCAGGGTACCCAAACAAAGTGAAGATACTGATCAGGACCTTGATGACCGTGGATGAGATCATATCCAGACAGGGAATTGCAAAGGGAAACCTGGAAAATTCGTCCATCACCATCAGGAAGTAGGCATTCCTATTTGTGGAAGGGAAATCGACACTGAGTCATTCGAAAGGGTGGGTGACTTTGATGAGGTATGCCTTTTCTGGCCAGAAGAACCAGAAGAACTGAGGCTTACACTCGGCGCAGATTTGGCAGCGTCTGGTCATGGACCGGCCATCCTCAGTGAAGTAGGGGAGGTTCCTTGACCTAATGAAGTGATAGAATCTTGTGGCTCCGGGGTGGCACAGACTGTTGTGCAGGACCTGGAGACGGTCGAGATGCTCACTGGTGCACGTCCCTCGAGATATGGCATCTGGGGGATCATTGAGCTTAACTGGCCAGTACAAGATGTCATAGTTGTAGGTGGATAACTCAATCCTCCACCCCAAAATCTTGTCATTTTTGATTTTACCCCATTGTTTGGCATTGAACATGAAGGCCACTGCCCTCTGATCAGTCAACAGGGTAAATCTTTTACCATCTAGGTAGTGCCACCAGTGGCGCACTGCCTCAACGATTGCTTGTGCCTCGTTCTCAACGGAGGAGTGCCAGAGTTCAGGACCGTGAAGGGTGCCGGAAAAATATGCTACCAGCCTGCCTGCCTGGTTTAATGTGGCTGCCAGCGCGAAGTCAGAGGCATCACTTTCCACCTGGAAGTGTACGGACTCATCCACGGCCTGCATCGTGGCCTTAGGGATGTCCCCGTGGATCTGATTAAAAGCAGCTTGGGCCTCCACCGATAGTGGAAAAGTGGTTGACCGAATTAGGGGATGGGCCTCATCAGCGTAGTTGGGCACCCACTGCACATAGTATCAGAATAGCCCTAGGCATCTTTTCAGCACCTTCAGGGTGTTTGGGACAGGGAGTTCCAGAAGTGGTCACATGCGGTCAGGGTCAGGAGCAATGACACCATGCGCCACGACGCATCCAAGAAGGGCCAGGTACTCCGTGTTGAACACGCACTTGTCCTTGTTGTACGTCAAGTTAAGTAATTTGCCTGTACGCAAGAACTTGGCGAGGTTTGCGTCGTGGTCCTGCCACAGATGGTGACATTGTCGAGGTAGGGGAACATTGCAATCAGCCCATGTTCCTCCACCATCCGGTCCATTACTCTCTGGAAAGCAGAAACACCGTTAAGGCACCCGCAGGAAGTGGAAGAGTTTCCTGTCAGCTTCGAACCCAGTATAGATTCAATCGCTCAGACGGAGGGGGAGTTGGTGGTAAGCCGACTTGAGGTCAATAGTCAAAACAAATTCTGTATTTGGTGACCTTATTGACCACGTTGGCTATACGGGGTAGCAGGTACGCATCCAGCTGGGTGAAATAGTTGATGGTTTGACTATAGTCAATTACCATCCGGGGCTTGCCCGGCATCTGACCACAAGGACCTGTGCTCTCCAGGGACTGGTGCTAGGGGCTATGATTCCCTCCGCCAGGAGTCACTGAACCTCAGACCAGATAAATTACGTATCCTCCAAGCTATAGCGCTGACTTTTGGTGGGATTGGTTTGCAATCCAGGGTGAGGTTCACGAACATTGACAGAGGGGGGACCCTCAAGGTGGTGAGGCCACAGGTCGTAGCCGGGGACTGAGTGTCAGGACTGCTGGATGATGCCAAGGACAGAGTGCCAATATCGCTGAACAGTGTCGGAGATTGGGGGCTGAGGCCACAGGACAGTAAAGAAGCCCAGCTATCTGGTCGGGGATGGTCACCCAAATGCGTAGGGCAGCGAACCGTCAACTGTGGTTGGGGGCCTCCAAACGCCATCATCACACTCCTAAACTGACTCTGAAAGTCAAGGCCTAGGAAGATTGGCGCACAGAGGCAGAGCACAAAATCGTTATAACATTCCTCTCCCCCCTACCATCAGCGACACTACACAATACCCCCGGATACTCATCTGTTGGTCTCTGGCTGCCATTGAAACCATCCTGGTCATGGGTCAGACAAGAAGGGAGAGTCTCTGGACCACATTGGGGTGTATGAAGCTTTCCGTACTGCCACTATCAAAAAAACAGATAACTTTATGTCCATTCACCTCAATCTGTATCATTGAGTTCGAAATCGGGTGAGGATTGGCTTGATTTAGTGTCACTGAAGCGACGAGTACCATTCCTTCATCGTCATCATCAGTAGGGAGGCCTGCCCAAGATGGCGACCTCAATGTTGACCATGCAGCATCGAATGAAGAAGAAGCCGGAAGTAGAGTTGAGGCGGTCGGAAGTGATATCGCTAGTGCGATAGGTCGAGATGCCGAGGTTGGGTGGGGTGGCCGGTAAGATGGCGCTGCCCTCACTGTGCACACGGTTAACACCAGAAGCTCTTCAGGAATGCACGCTGCACTGCTCACTGGCTGCAGTTGGGACCTACAGACCCTTTGGTAGTGGCCCCTCTTTCCACAGCCCAAGCATATCGCTCCTTTTGTGGGGCAGAGGCCTGCCCACAGAAGTTGCATCTCGACGATGTGGTCAGCATGATTGCAGCTGCGGTGGGGTCATTGACACCCGACGCTGAGTCCCAGGCTGATGGTCCTCATGGTGGAATGTACACTGTTGGCCCACTTCTGCCCGTGATCAACACCGCTTGGCGCTGGGCCGAGTCCAGAGTTCTGACCAGTTCGATAGCCTTTTTGAGAGGGAGCGGGTCCTCCTTGAGGAGTCTTTGCCGGATGTAGTCCGACCTCAATCCCGACACACTGGCATCTCTGATCAGCACTTCCATGCACTGGTTCACCGATATCATGCCCGGAGCCGTGAGATCCCCCAAACAGTCTTTCCCCAGTGTGACCAAGGACCGGATGGACGAACTCTTTGGCAGACTCACCAGGCTGTTATTTCTGGGACGCCAGGAGTAAACTGAGTTTACCTTGGGTTTATAGAGCTCCTGCAGCTCAGCCATCTCCTCAGTGTAAGTCGCGCAGCCTTGGATGGTCAGATAGGCCTTCTGGCCAACTCGTGCTTGAAGGATCTTGAGCTTTTTTTCATCCGAGTCGACCGCCTCCGCAGCGGCGTTGAGGAAATTATTAAAACAGTTCACCCACAGCTCGAAGAGTACTGATGCACCTGGGACTTGGGGGACTACTGCCAGCCGTTCAGGGCGCAGCAATTTCTCCATAACCGGAGAGTTCTAAAATATTGCTCAATAAATTGTTGGGCACTATCAGTAGCCCACTAATGATGCAGACAGAAGATTGAGGGGAACGATGGGCTTTATTGAGTAAGAGACTGCTGGCCCAGGTCCAGGATAGAAAAATTAGCGGGAAGGAGAGGGGACTCTACCTTTATGGCCAGGAGTCATATGGGAAGGATCAAGGGAGGAGCTAAAGCAGGGAGACACCTGGAGGGCAGGCCAGTCAGTACATACAGCCATATCTCCACAGTATGTCAGATGCAATATGAAAGAAGCTGAAAAAATTGTGACATTTACATTTTTTAACCACCTCAAGTGATTATTATCTGCTAATCAATTTAAATTTATAAAATACACAAAAACGCTGTTGAAACTCAGCAGGTCATGCAGCATTTAAAGGAAGCAAAGGTCTCAGTTCAGGGCTGAAACATCTGAAGTATCTCTTTTGCTTCTCCATTTCTCTTGCTGTAAGGGGCTCCAGGCAATACATAATGGCGTTCTTTGTCTGCCTTAGGGCAGGATGGAGGAAATTTCATGTAATAATGCATTTGCTGTATTATTACACGCTGCTGAAGATCCAGCTGCGCTGGGTGGGTCACGTCTCCAGAATGGAGGACCATCGCCTTCCCAAGATCGTGTTATATGGCGAGCTCTCCACTGGCCACCGTGACAGAGGTGCACCAAAGAAGAGGTACAAGGACTGCCTAAAGAAATCTCTTGGTGCCTGCCACATTGACCACCGCCAGTGGGCTGATATCGCCTCAAACCGTGCATCTTGGCGCCTCACAGTTCGGTGGGCAGCAACCTCCTTTGAAGAAGACCGCAGAGCCCACCTCACTGACAAAAGAAAAAGGAGGAAAAACCCAACACCCAACCCCAACCAACCAATTTTCCCCTGCAACCGTGTCTGCCTGTCCCGCATCGGACTTGTCAGCCACAATCGAGCCTGCAGCTGACGTGGACATTTACCCCCTCCATAAATTTTCGTCCGCAAAGCCAAGCCAAAGAAGACATGACAATAAACAAATTTTGAATCTTGAACTCCATTTACATGTCCCGTTGCCGAGGAAAAGCAGCCAACCTATTGGAGGCCCATAACATTCTTGACTCATTCTTTACTTCTTACTCCCACAAAGAGGAGCAAGAGTGTGAAGAGGTGCACCAACTGGTTTAAAGACTATTGTTTTCCCTGCAGGCATCAAGCTTCTACACAGTGGAATCATGCTGATCTTACTTGGTAACTATATACTCTTAATCGTGCTTTTGCTCTTCTACTTTATATGGCTGTGTGTACATTAGAGTTAACCTGTTAGACTGCTCACATAAGAACCCTTCTCATTGTAATTATTTCTAAAGAGATGAATAAACATACATAGAACAAGACAGTTATTTTGGAAATTAGTCATTTAAATTTGTGAATATGTGAAAGAAATTTTCTGTTAAAATGTTCTTCCAAAGTTAGCAATGGACTACTTCAGACAGTCAAAGAGATAAAAACCTAAAATATTTTAAAGCAAATTCATACTTACTGGTATTTGCAGCCATAATCGTTCTTTCTCAATTGTCATATCAGTCTATCCTCCTTTTGAATTCAAGATACATTCTGACCAATCCAGTCTGGTAAATAAGATTGGTCTTTTCCACAATATCCTTGATGCATTTCTAACAATGAATTTATTGACAAAACCTGATTGTGTTTTTTTCTTGAAATGCATTAAGTTGCCATATGTTCCACAAATCATGTTAGTAATCTGGATCAAGAAACAATATAACAACAGTTGATATTTAGATAGTGTTTAAAGTAGCAAAAGTTCCAGCTATTTCAAATGAGTGTATCCAAACAAGATCTGCAATCAGGCCAGATATAGAGTTATGAGGGCAGATGAACAAAAACACAAAAGCCAAAACAATAGAAAACCATAAAACCTTACAGCACAGAAACAGGCCCTTTCAGCCATTCTAGTCTGTGCTGAACCATTTCTTTTGTCGAGTCCCACTGACCTGCACCCACTCCAAAGTCATCCATGAATCTGTCCAAATTCCTCTTAAATGTTAAAACTGAGCCCACCCTCTCCACTTCAGCTGGAAGCTCATTCCACACCCCCACCACTCCCTGTGTGAAGAAGTTCCCCCTCATGTTCCCCCTAAATATTTCCCCTTTCACTATTAACCAATCTCTTCTGGTTTGGATCTCATCCACCCCTCAGTGGAAAAAGCCTATTGTAGCGGCTACTATGGTAGATGCTACTAAATAAAGGTAGTCAACTAAAAACTTGTTTATTGCAGACATACACAGACCTTTTATTCCCTGCCTGTTAATGAGCTCATTAGTGAACAGCTGCAGGTCCACAGGATCAGCAGCTAAAGCTATGAGCCATTAGCTCCCTGTGCCTTTAGGCAGGGGCTTCATCTGATCCACTCGCTCTACTTTGGCACCCAGCACTGCTAACCCGCTATGTGTCAGGTAAGTCTATGAACTGATGCCCGCTACATCACCCCCCTCCCCCCACCAGAATTGTCACCGTAACTTAAGATGCCAGATATGCTTGACTTAGGTGGACATCCACATCGCCTGGGTTGAGGGTATTGAACTGGTGAAGTAGGCTCTATGGGTGGGTTTAAGTCCGTCCACGCTGAATAGCTGCGGATGCCCTCTAATGTCTAATGTATGTGCCACTTATACTCTCTTAATCACACGAAATGTTCCTTCATATGGTTTTAGTAACGGTGCCCCTGGAACCTATCTTCGTATGAATACAAATTCAGTGTTTAATAGTGATTGGGGCACTTGTGGCCTAGGTTTGCCATGCCAGTTGGTAGAGGATTGTTTGCTGTTAGCAATACCCTTGCGGAGTTGTTGGAGGACAACCCTGTCTGAATTGCTTGTGAAGTGAATATCTCCTGGAACCATAAAGGCAGTACCATACATCAACTCTGCAGACGATGCAGACAGATCTTCTTTTGGAGCTGTTCATACTCCTCGTAGAACCCAAGGTAGTTGGGGCTGTGAGTCGGGCCTTCAGTGAAGATTTAAGTTGTCAATGGAAACATTCCACCAGGCGGTTGGACTGCAGATGGTACGCAGAAGTGTGGTGCAACTGTGTACCACAAAAACAAGCCAAGGAAGCCCATCACGCCGAAGTGAACTGTGGTCCACGGTCCGAAGTTTTGTGTGTAGGTACTCCAAATCTAGCAATCCAGTTTAAGATGAACGCTCTAGCACATGCCTCAGTATCACTGACTGGTAATGGAATGGCCTCTGGCCAGTGTGTGAAGCGGTCTACTACTGTGAGACTATACCTCATGTCCTGTGATTCTGGTAGTGGTCCAACCAGGTCCACGTGCACATGCTCAAATCTTCTGCGTATTGTCGGGAAAGGCTGCAGGGGTGCTTTGGTGTGGTGTTGAAATTTCGTAGATTGGCAGGATATGCATGTTTGTGCCCATTGGTGCAAGGTCTTTTTTCAGCCCATGCCACATGTACTTGTTTGACATTATTTTGACTGAAGTACTGATTGATGGGAGTGATAGGTTGTGAATGTTATCAAAAAGACACCGTCTCCAAGATAATGGGACCAATGGTCAAGGATAGCCCAACGATACATCACAAAGGAGTTCTGGACTACCTTGTTGTGGTGCCACCTGTTGAATGCCTGTATATCCGAATTCATGGATTGTGCTGCAGCCAGTTCAACAATGTTGACTCTACCTTGAATGTGGCACACACTTGATCTAGAGAGCACATCTGTGACCAGATTGTTCTTTCCTGAAATATGATGTATGTCCGTAGTAAACTCCAAAATGTAGGAGAAATGCCGTTGTTGTCTTGCCGTCCAAGGATCTGTGACTTTGCTAAAGGCAAAAATGAGCGGTTTATGGTCTGTGAATATGGTGAAATGTCTACCTTCCAGGATATAATGAAAGTGCTTTATAGCCAGATAAAGTGCTAATAGTTCTCGATCAAAGGCACTGTAGTTCATTTCCGCTGGTCTTAGATGACGACTAAAGAAGGCAAGGGGCTGATAATGGCCATTGACGTATTGTTCCAGAACTGCACCCACAGCTGTTCCTGAGGCATCTGTGCTAAGCATCAAATCAGCTTCAAGATTTGGATGCGCAAGCATTGCTGCTTTGGCTAATGCCTCTTTGGCAGACATAAATGTGGCCTCTGCCTCTGCGGTCCAGGTAATGTTTTTTGTTTGGAGCAGAGATTATGTCAAACAGGGGTCACAGGATGTCAGCAATCCCAGGAATAAATCGGTGATAAAAATTTATAATTCCTAAAACCTTCTGTAGCCCTTTGACGGTGACAGATCTGGAGAATGTACGGATGTCGTCTACATTGCCTGATAACAGAGATATGCCATCTGCTGTAATTTTATGCCCAAAGTATTCTACGGTTGACTTGCCAAATTGACACTTGTCAAGGTTCATTGTCAGACCAAAGTCTTGGAGCCATTGGAAAAGGCAGCGCAAATACAGGCAGTGATCTTGCTCATTTTGACTTGCTACAAGGATGTCGTTCAAGTAAATAAATGCTAAGTCTAAATCTCTGCCTAGAGCGTCCATAAGCCGCTGAAAAGTTTGCGCGGCATTCTTTAAGCCAAATGCCATTATGAGGAAGTCAAAAAGGCCAAACGGCGTAATAATTGTTGTCTTGAGAATATCAATCTTTGAAAATATGTGACAATGATGTAGATGGGCGGTGAAATCCTGTATGTGTGGAATTGGGTATCTGTCAGGTGTAGCGACATCATTAAGCTTATGGTAGTTACTGCAGGGTCTCCATCCACCTGTCTTCTTGGGTACCATATACAAAGGTGAGGCCCAAGAGCTGTTTGAGCGTTGGATGATATCCAGTTCTTCCATTGCTTTAAATTCTGCCTTTGCTTGCCGTAATTTATCATGCGCCAGACGACAAGCCCTGACGTGGACCGGTGGGTTCAATACAGCAAAAGCGATTTTATGGAAGAAAGGATATAAATTTACACTGAAGCATCCTGCGGTATTGAAAATATTTATTCCAGGACAACAAAACAGACTGTTCTCGGATCCAGAAGAAGCACGAAAATTTGCAGAACAATTACAAAAATAGACTGAGGGATGAAGACGGGTAATGAGAGCAAAAATGATCACGATTGATATGTATGTGGGTAAAGACAAAAATAGACTGAGGGATGAAGACGGGTAATGAGGGTAAAAATGACCACGATTGATATGTATGCGGGTAAAGAGGTATAAGAGTGAATAGAGACAATGGGCATACGTGAAAGTATCTGTAATTAGAGGAAAACATAGATAGTATAGACAAGAATTAATAAGGGAAGGTAATGGAATAGAGAGAATAAGGAGGGAATTAAAAGAGTGACCTTTGTGACATATTAAAAGTGAAATCTTTTCTGGGGGGGGCTGGGTGGGGGAAAAGAGCGGTCACTGCAAAATCAGTTGACGCTTGCGAGTGGATTCGCAAATCCAAATGGAGAGGGGAGATGTGGTTGTCCGACAAGGGATAAAGGACAACTCAGGAGGGGAAGGGGAGATTGGGGATAAAGAAGATAGAAATAGGAGAAGAAGGAAAATGTTGGATGTTGTAGGAATGTTGTCTGGTAAAGAGTTGAAAATAAGAAAACAGAAATGGAAAAGGAGGAAAGGTAATGATGGAAAAACGGAAAGAGAAGATAAACAAAATATAAAATGGCTACGCTGAACTATATGACTCTAAATATTAATGGAATACATAACCAAATTAAAAGGAAGAAACTACTAAATTTACTGAAAAAGGAAAAAATAGATATAGCATTTGTCCAAGAAACACACTTAACTGAATTGGAGCACAAGAAATTAAAGAGAGATTGGGTAGGACATGTAACAGCAGCATCGTATAATTCAAAAGCAAGAGGAGTGGCTATATTAATTAGCAAAAATGTGCCATTTAAAATAGAAGAGGAAATAATAGATCCAGCAGGGAGATATATTATGATAAAATGTCAGATATATTCAGAGCTTTGGAATCTACTTAATATATATTCACCTAACGAAGAAGATCAAAAGTTTATGCAAGATATCTTTTTGAAGGTAGCTAATACGCAAGGGAACATACTAATAGGAGGGGATTTCAATCTGAATTTGGATCCAAATATGGATAAAACGGGGAAAAAAATTAACAGGAAGAACAAAGTAACCAAATTTATAATTAAATCAATGCAAGAAATGAAACTTGTGGACATATGGAGGAAACAAAACCCAAAAGAAAAGGAATACTCATACTACTCGACTAGACATAAAACATACTCAAGGATAGACCTATTCCTGTTATCAGCCCACATTCAAGGGAGAGTTAGGAAAACGGAATATAAAGCTAGACTATTATCGGACCACTCACCCCTGTTATTGGCAATAGAGCTAGAGGACATCCCTCCAAGAATGTATAGATGGAGATTAAACCCCATGCTACTTAAAAGACAGGATTTTAGAGAATTTATTGAAAAACAATTAAAAATGTACTTTGAAGTAAATACGGAATCAGTGGAAGATAAGTTTATACTATGGGACGCAATGAAAGCATTCATTAGAGGACAAATAATAAGTTATGCAACCAAGATGAAGAAGGACTATAATCAGGAAACAGAGCAGTTGGAAAGGGAAATAATAAACATAGAAAAAAAATTAGCAATAAAGGAAGATACAACCAAAAGAAGAGAATTGGCGGATAAAAAAATAAAATATGAAACATTACAAACATATAAGGTGGAGAAGAATATAATGAAGACAAAACAGAAATATTATGAACTAGGTGAAAAAACACACAAAATCATAGCATGGCAGCTTAAGACAGAGCAAACTAAGAAAATGGTATTGGCAACAAGGAAAAAAGACAAACAAATTACATATAATCCAAAAGAAATTAAGGAAAACTTCAGAGAATTCTATGAACAATTATACCGAACTGAAAACGAAGGGAAAGAAGGGAAAATAGATGAATTTTTGACTAAAATTGAACTACCAAAACTACAAATAGAGGAACAAAATAAATTAACAGAACCATTTGGAACAGTAGAAATACAAGAGATAATAAAAAATTTACCAAATAATAAGACACCAGGAGAGGATGGACTCCCAATAGAATTCTACAAAACATTTAAAGATCTAATAATACCGCCCCTCCTGGATGTAATCAACCAGATTGATGAGACACAAAACTTACCAGATTCATGTAAAACAGCAATAATTACAGTGATACTAAAACAAGGGAAAGATCCACTCTCACCAGCGTCATATAGACCAATATCTCTGCTAAACACAGATTATAAGATAATAGCTAAACTATTAGCAAACAGATTAGCAGAACAGGTACCGAAAATGGTAAATTTAGACCAAACTGGATTTATCAAAAAAAGACGCACAACAGACAATATTTGTAAATTTATTAACTTAATTCATGCAGTAGAAGGAAATAAAGCACCGGCAGTAGCAGTTGCTTTAGACGCAGAGAAGGCCTTCGACAGAGTAGAATGGAATTACTTGTTCAAAGTATTGCAAAAATTCAGTTTACCGGAGAAGTATATTAATTGGATTAAAGCATTATATGAGGGACCGTTAGCGAAAGTGACAGTAAATGGACATGTATCAAAGCAATTTAACTTAAGCAGGTCAACGCGGCAAGGATGCCCACTATCACCATTATTGTTTGCGCTAGCTATAGAACCACTAGCAGAATCGATAAGAATAGATAATAATATAAAAGGAATAAAAATAAAAGACAGGGAATATAAAATCAGTCTATTTGCGGATGATGTGATAGTGTACTTAACAGAACCAGAACTATCAATAAAAGAACTATATAAGAAATTGAAGGAATATGGAGAAGTGTCGGGATACAAGATAAACGTAAATAAAAGTGAAGCAATGCCTATGAATAACGCGGATTTCTCAAAATTTAAGGAGGAATCCCCATTCAGATGGCAAATGCAGGCAATAAGATACCTAGGTGTGCAAATAAACAAAAATCTAGGCCAATTATATAAACTCAATTACAATCCACTAATGAAAAAATTACAGGACGATTTAGAGCATTGGAAAGAGCTACCACTAACACTGATAGGAAGGATAAACTGTATTAAAATGAACATTTTTCCAAGGATACTATACTTATTTCAGGCATTGCCAATACAACTGACAGAAAAATTCTTCAAAGAGTTAAAGAAAATAATAAGGAGATTTTTATGGAGAGGGGGGAAACCGAGGATAGCACTAGATAAATTAACAGAATGGTATAAACAAGGAGGCTTACAATTGCCAAACTTCAAAAATTATTATAGAGCCGCACAATTAAGGTACCTATCAGATTTTTATCAAACAAGGGAAATACCAGACTGGATGAGACTAGAATTAGATAAAATAGGGGAAAAGATACCTGAACACATATTATATAAATGGGACGAAAAATTGGTACAACATAGAACTTCTCCAGTATTACACCATCTCCTCAATATATGGAAGAAGATTCATGTAGAAAGAAATAAAATAAATTATCAAATACCAAAACTAATATTGACGCAAAATAAGCTACTCCCTTTTACAATAGACAACCTTTCCTTTAGAAAATGGGGAAAAAAAAGGGATTAAAAGAATAGAAAATTGTTTTTCAGGAAGTAGATTCTTATCCTTTGAACAAATGAGAGATAAGTACAATATAACTGGAGATACAGCGCTGGCATATTACCAACTGAGATCCTACTTGAAAGATAAATTAGGAAGCAATTTGAGTTTACCAGAGGGAAGTAACCTTGAATATGTGATTACAGATACAATGTTAATCAAAAGATTTATAACAAATATGTATATCAAACTGCAAGAAAAGGAGAATGAGGAAACAAATGGTAAAACTAAACAAAAATGGGAACAAGATTTAAATATAAAGATAAAAAAGGAAACATGGGAGAAATTATGTTCTGGAACGATGAGAAATACAATAAATACGAGACTGCGTATGATACAATATAATTGGTTACACAGACTATACATTACACCGCAAAAGTTAAATAAATGGGACCCAACAGTATCTGATAGATGTTTTCGATGTAAAAAAGAAAGGGGAACAACAATTCATGCAATCTGGACATGTGAGAGAGTAGAAAAATTTTGGGATGATCTCAATCAGATATTAAATAAAATAACAGAAAACAATATACCAAAGAATCCAGAGATCTTTCTCCTAAGTAACATAAAAAATAAAGAATTTGGAATTGACTTGGAAGATGCACAAAAAAGATTTGTCAAGATAGCCCTAGCCGTAGCAAAAAAATGTATTATGTCAACCTGGAAATTGGAAGATAATTTGAAAATACAACAATGGTATATAGAAATGAATAAATGTATTCCATTAGAAAAAATAACATATAGTTTAAGAAATAATATTGAAATATTCGAACAAGTATGGGAGCCTTACATTAAATACAATAGCGAAAACCTACCAGGAACAAACATTACCTAAGTTGATGGAAGGAGAAGAAAAGAAAAGAATGGACTCAGTAGAATTTCTGGTGTATTTTTGTTGAATGACAACATTGTCTGACTGAATTAATGCAACCTAGATTGTATACCTAAAATGGATGAGAGTGGGGGGTGGGGGGGTGGCTTGGGAGGAGGGAGGGGGGGGGGGAGAAAAAGTCACTGTAAATGTGTGGAAAAGAAAAAGTGTATATCATGGCTATTGTGATTTATGGTGTGAAAAATAAAAAATTTTAAAAATTAAAAAAAAAAAGTCTCATTATAATAATTAGGGGCCAAAGGCTCGTTCCTTACCTGTGGTTTGGTCACAATGTCGGTGGTGTCCCGGGGTCCATGGGCCTCTTCCTGTGGCCACGCATGCGCGTTGGCTTGGCCCCTGTGGTGGTGGCTGAGGCCAGAATATCCACCAGTACATAAGCACCATGGACTGGGTTGACGCATCCTCCCTTGGCTCGGCCCTAGCAACAAGCGGTTGAAGCCAGGGTCAGCACGTTCTGCAATGAGCATGCTCGGGGAATTGCGCACATTAAAAAGTAGGTTTGTTAGCCTATGTCATCAGTTGGGCATTCCGAGAAAGGTGAGTTAGATGTTGATAATTTCTAACGACCGTTACACAGAACATTACACGGACATTAGAACATTACATGAAGAATTGGGATTGCGCTAGAATGTTACTTTCTTCTGCAGTAGTGCTTGCTATTGATATTGAATGTCTCCACAGATGTCAGCCCTTTTGTGTTTGTTAATAAAGACTGTTTAAGAAAATTCATTTGGGGTTCAATACCGATTTATTCAAGAAACGTATCATAGACAAATGTCTCACTTACCCTCCAAGCGACCAGTTTAATGATCAAAGTTGCTGCACCCACTTTGAAAAGGAGAACACAACAGGGCCTTTGAGAATCCCTGCAAAGGCTGAGGAGCCTGTGATATCTGTCTCTAAGGCCAATGTCAGAACATCATTCAAGAGAGTGAACCCTCACAGGGTGTCAGGCCCCAATGGCATACCTGGCAAGATACTAAAAATCTGTGCTAACTGTAGTGAATTGTTATTCACTAGAAGTGTGCTGTACTGATGACTAGTCCCGCCTCCTGGCTCCTCCCCATGGGGCCTGTATATAACCCTGGTTTCCTGCCTAAACCCAGAATCCCTCTGAAGCCTATTCATGAACCCTACCTGTGTTGTAAGCTAATAAAAGTGTTTGTACTCCCTCCAGTCAAGTGTGAGCTTTTATCCATGCCACAATTTTATTAGCTTACAAACAAGGATGGAGGCGTTACTCAAGCCCAGTATACTAATAATAGACTGCCAGTCCACCGACACAGCTGAGGAGTTTGCATATTGGCTAGACTGCTTCCAGGCCTACCTGAACGTGACCAGGGACGTCTTCCATACAGACGAGCTCCGGAGGTCGGCACTCATCTCAAGGGTAGGGATGAAGGAGTATGCAGTAATCTGAGACCGCCCGACATACGAGGCCACAGTCAAGGTGCTGAAGGCCCACTACACGAAGGTCCCGAACGAGGTCCTAGCAAGACACTGGCTCACCCTACACCGCCAATGCCCATGAGAGTCTGTTGATGACTACCTGCTGGATCTGTAGACACTGGCTAAGAAGTGCAGGTATGCTTCGGCCTGCGTCCAGGAAGATGAACAGATCCTGGGCACATTGGTCACAGGGTCTGCTTGAGGTATGTGAGGCAGTGACTGCTCGAGTTGGGAAGGAAGGATCTGCTAGCGACGTCGAGCTGGCCAAATCACTGGAACAGGCCAATCTCAAGAACAACAACCTCAAGCCCAGCGAACTCGCAGTCTCGGGTGAGCACTTCCAAGGACCAGCTGCTCCCACTACGACGGCCCCCGCTCTAACGGCTGCCACTTCTCAAGCCCGGGAGTGCTTTTTCTGCAGCAAGGGGCAGTACCCCCATGTCCGCTGCCAGGTCGAAGACTCAGCATGCTCCAGCTATGAGAAGAGATATTGGGCGAGTGTCTGCCGCATGAAGGGAGGTCTTGGGAAGTCCACAGCCTATATCGCTCCTGAATCCGATTCCATCCCCAAGCCACCTGCCACGGACTCACCTGAGATCACCTGTGGCGCAACCCGCCACATACAGAAACTGCATGAAAAGGCTGGGAGGCCATCTTGCAGTGGCCCAATTTCAAATTCTGTGCCATCATCACCAGAAAAGGAAGGAAGGCAGCCATCTTGCCTCACCACGAAGTCAGTGCCTTCTTACCTGCACAGGTCGGCTCAGGACAGAGGGGGGCACTCGAGGGACAAATACGGCATCTCCAGCAACCTGGCAGCACTGGTCCTCAACCAGAATAGACCTCACCAGATCAACAACTCAATGGTGATGGTGAAGGTAAACAAACATTCAATCAAGTGCCTGATTGACACAGGCTCCACGGAAATTTTCATAGACTCACGGACTGTGCAAAAATATAACTTAAAAATGCACCTGTCTAATTAGCTAATCTTCCTCACATCCCAGTCCCATTTGGCGCATATACAGAAACATTGTATAGTTCATCTGTCATTTGGTTGGGGAGAAATTTTGTAAATTTCGCATGTATATTTTAGATGAATTGTGTGCTCCAGTATTGTTGGGTCTGGACTTCCTGTGTCACCTTAAAAGCGTAACCTTGGAGTTTTCCGGTCCTCTTCCCCCAGTAACGGTTCTGAACAGAGGGTCCTCAAAACCAGGACTCACTTGCAGCCTCCCCATGCTGAACATTGACCCCCCCCCCCACCTCTGTTCCCAAACCTGTCTGCTGACTGTAAGGCCATCGCCACCAAGAGCGGGAGGTACAGCGCGGCAGACAATGAGTTTATAAAGATGGAGACCTAGCGCCTGCTGGAGGAGGGGATTATTGAACCCAGCACCATCCCATAGAGAGTGCAAGTGGTGATAGTAAAAGGGGAAAACAAGTCCATGTTAATGATTGACTATAGCCAATTTAACAGATACACTCCTAGATGCATAGCCCCTCCCTCGTATTTTGTATATGGTGAACTATATTGCTCAGTATCTGGTCTATTCGACTACTGACCTGAAAACTGCCTATCACCAGCTGCTAATCTGTTCCGAGGACCACCTGCCCATGGCATTTGAAGCTAACGGTTAACTCTATCAGTTCCAGAAGGTTCCTTTCGGTATTACCAACGGGGGTGTTTATTTTCTAGTGACAGATGGACAGGATAGTGGTCGAGTATGGTTTGAAGGCTACCTTCCCCTACCTCGACATCATCACCATCTGTGGCCACACCATGGAAGACCATGACGCCAATCTCCAGAGCTTTTTCCACACGGCGAGAGCCCTGAATCTCACTTACAATTCTGACAAGTGTGCATTCAGGACTACACGACTGGCTATCTTTGGCTACATGGTGGAGAATTGCATCATTGGCCCAGACCCTGATAGGATGCGCCCCCTGTTAGAGCTTCGCCTCACCGGAACCACAAATGCTTTGAGGAGATGCCTGGGGTTTTTCTCATATTATGCCCAGTGGGTCCCTCAATATGCCGACAAGATTCATCCCCTCTTAAAGGCCACCACTTTCCCCCTTTCAGCCAAGGCCCAGGCGGCTTTTAATTACCTCCAAGTTACATTGAAAAAGCTGCCATGCACACAGTCGACAAGAATGTACCTTTCTAAGTGGAAAGTGATGTTTCGGACATAGCTCTGACTGCTACTCTCAATCAGGTGGGCAGGCCAATTGCATTTTTTTCAAGGACCCTTCAAGGCCACAAGCTCCAGAATCCCTCTGTGGAAAAGGAAGCTCAGGCCATTGTAGAAGCCGTAAGGCACTGGAGGCACTGGCTGGCTGGTAGAAGATTTATGTTCCTCAAGGACGAGCGCTCTGTCGCATTCATGTTCAGCAACGTCAAGAGGGGGAAAATCAAGAATGACAAAATTGCTCGAACTCTCTGTCCTGTGAAGACTGAAGCAGGTAAAGCTTCAGGCCACCATTACATCAATCTTCTATAGGAGCTCTATTGAGAGCATCCTGGCCAGCTGCATCACAGTGTGGTATGGTTACTGCAGAGAAATGGATCAGAGGTCAATTCAAAAGAGGTAGAGAGGATCACTGGAATATCCCTCTGTGCACCTCCCCCCCCCCCCACCCCATCGACGTGATCTACTGGGATCATTGTCTGAAGAGGGCGTGCAAAATCATTGAAGACCCCTTCCACAGCATCTTTCAGCTGCTCCCGCTGGAGAAGAGATACAGGAGTATCAAAGCCAATATCACCAGGCTGAGGAACAGCTTCTTCTCAAGAGCAGTAAGCATGCTGAATGACCAAAGGAACTGCTCACACTAACCACCCAAGATTCTCATATTTACTAAACAATATTTATTTGTATAGATGAATACCTGTCCTGAATATATATTGTTTGTCTGTATATGTTATGTCTGGTTGTGTGTCTTGTGTGCTTTGCATAAAGAACCGAAGAATGCTGTTTCGCTGGGTTGTACTTATCCATTCAGATGCTAATAAACTTGACTTGAACATAGGAGAACAGATTAAGGGCACAGATAAGGAGCAATTGCTTTTCTCTGAGAGTAGTGAATCTGTGTAATTCTCTGTCCAGTGCAGCAGAAGAGGCTGCCTCATTAAATATATTTAAGGGGGGTGTGGCAAGATGGCGTAGGGAACAGACGTGGCTTCCAGACCTCTCCTGACTCTGATTTATTGTTTTGTCTTTAAGTGCCCGTTAAAGTTCTTTTAAAAGTTTATAAATAATAAGAGGTGTTGAATTAGTGCCTAATGGTTTATATGCAAAAAAAAAGGTAAAAGAAAACATCAACAGACTGTTAAAAAACTACATTTTCCGAAATTGTCTGAGCCTACTTGTTTACAAGAAGCCAGGATTCAGCGTAGAATGGATCCAGAGGAAGACGTACAGAGTTCGGCATTGAAGCTCCACTTTAAGCCAGTGAGGCTCTCTGAAGGTCGCACTCAACAGCTTTCAGAACAAAGGGCTGGACGGGTGCCAGTATTTCACACAATGGCCACTGTGAGTGCTGTTACTGAGACTTTGACAGTTGAATCAGCTGGGGCGCCACCAGCTGGAGAGTTAAAGAGCTGTCATTCGACTGCTACAGTGGTGGCGCTGCAAAATGCATCTTCAATTACAACGGTTTTTCCAGACATCGATTCAGTGAGGATGATTAAAGAGATTTGGCTTAAAGATAACCCTGATCTTCAGTCTCCTGGCATTGCTGGGGGGACTTTGAGAGGGATTTTTATACGAAGTCAAACTGCTAGAAAAGATACTAAATTAAGGGAAGGGACAGAAGATCCCGTGGTCTCTAAGGAACAGCAAGACCCCATTATGCCTGAATCTACTTCTGTTGAAATGTCTGTTAAGGATCTTGAAGATAAGATATATTCTGTATGGGGTCACTTAGCTAATTTTGTGAACCTGTTTATTTCCAAGATTAATGCGATGGCGGAAGTCATTAATGGAGCTTTTAAGCTTGAAACCATTGAAAGATTTGAAATGTGTGATCAAGGTTTAGTCGATGCACAGGATTAACTGCAAGATGAAAATAGAATAATTGAAACATTGCAGATCCAAAATAAAAATTTAGCAAAAAAGGTTGATTATTTGGAGAATCAATCTAGACGGAACAACGTGAAAATTGTTGGTTTGCCAGAAGGCATAGAAGGACCAGATCCAAGAAAATTTTTTACTGAATGGATTCCACGAGTGTTAGGACAGGATAAATTCCCTGAAGGTTTAATACTGGAACGTGCTTATAGAGTTTTAAGAAGAAAATCTTTTTCAGGACAGAATCCAAGATCTGTTTTGACCCGTTGTTTAAACTATTGTGACAGAGAGACAATTTTACGTACGGCTATTAGAAATTCCCAGCAAAATAGATCTCCTTTGATGGTTCAGAATAATCCTGTTTTCTTCTATCAAGATTTGAGTCAAGAAATTATGTTTCAACGACGCGAATTTAATTCTGTGAAAGAACGGTTGTGGAAAAAAAGACATAAGGCAACATTCAGGTATTCTGCAGTACTGAAGATTTTTTAGGATGGAAATTAGCCAAAGTTCTTTGACAATCCTAAAGAGGTTATGGACTTTGCTCAGTCTCTACCAATCATGCAGTTTCAGGAACGATGTAGTCCTTCAAGGTCTCCAAAGAAAGTAGAGATGTAAGGTGGGATCCAGTTTTTTTAAAAGAAATGGAAGCAATTGTGACCGAAGTGGTAACGTTGATTTAAAAAAATAAATCTTTTATCTTTTGTTTTCAGAAGAGTTTAAATAGATTAAATAATGATGATAGTTTAATGAAATGGGAGTTGGGAACTGGGTGGGCACTAGTTTCCAGAAGTCATCAGCTACCTGTGAGTTATCTCACACCCAATATTTTGGGGGAGTTACCGCTTTGGGCAGTTTAAACAGGAGGAGGTAGTTGTGACCTCCGACCTATTTTTTTTTTCTTTTTAATTTTTGGGTTAAGAAGTGAAGGTTTTTTTTGTTATTTTTTTAAAATAAATAATTTTTTTTTAACTCTTTTTGTTTTCTGATTGTAATTGAGAGGGAATTAGGAGGTTTTTTCTCTCCTTTTTTTCTCTTTTTTTGGGGGGGTTTTCTCTTTTTTCTTTCTTTTTTAAGAGGATGATGTCACAGAAGATAATAAGTCAAAAATGGAGGATGTTGAATTAGATGAAGAGGAAGATGAGGGGAAAGGTGATAAGAAGAAAAAGAAAATTAACTACAAATACATTGAGGGAGAAGAGTTTAATAAAATTAAATTAATTTCGATAGAGAATTTTGAAGATGTTATAAATGAAGAATATGGAGAATTTTATAAGAGTTTGAACTTTTTTCCTTTTTTTATATAAGGGGAGGAGAAGGGAATAAAAAATTTATCTGATTGTTTTTCTAAGGGATGTTTTTGTTCTCTCGATGAATTATAAAGGAAACTTGGTATTAATGGAAATTCTGTATTTATGTATTATTAATTATGATTTTTTGTATAACAGATATGTGGTTGATATATGATTTTAATATTTGAACTTAGTTTTAAAGTGGATTTCATTTGTTAAATACATGTATTATGTTTGATTTAAATATATGTTTAAGGGTATTATTTTAGTATTGATTTTTTTTGTTGTTAGTAATTTTTTTGTTGTTAAGTTTTATCCTTTTTTTGTAAGTGGGGTTTTTTCTATTTTATTTACAACATTGTTAATTAATTCTTCACTCTTTATTTTGGGGGGAGGGTTGGACTAATTTTAAATTAGATGATTAATGTTGTGTTATAATTATTGGGGGGGTTAATTTGTGTAATTTAATGATGTAGTATTCTAATTTTTATTATCTTATTTTTTATTATTTCTTTAAATGTAATTTTTATTTTATTCATGTCATAAAATTTTAAATAAAGTTTTTTTAAAAATTAAATATATTTAAGGTACAGTTAGATTTTTCACCAATATTGTTGTTGCTAGGCACATTGCATAAATGAAGAATGAAAGACAAAATTATTTAGAGCACGTAATACCTCCTTGGTCACATAATCAAGAATGATTTGTGTAGGTGAAGGCTGAAACTTAGGACCGGTTCATACATGGGGCTGAAACTGAGGACCAGTTCATACATGAGAGACTGAAGATGTTGGAAATGGGCAAAAAGTAATCTGCTGCAGAAACTCTGGATGGAGCAGCATCACTGGGAGAAAAGAATTACCATTGTTTCGGGTTGGAATCCTTCTTCAAGACAGGCTTGATTACAAGAGGACTTCTATCCTATGCCTGGTTGGGAAGAACAGTGAGAGGTGTTGGAAGGGAAAAGAAATGGACATTTTCCTTATCTTCTTACTGCAAAGAGAGAGGCCATTTCATGTCATCAAATCTGTGCCAGTTCTTTAAGCATTCCCCATTTAATTTCCTGTACCCGATTCTGTCTCTCATACTCTTCAACACCTTTGCCACCTACCTACACAAGGGATAATTTATGGTGGCCAATTAAGCTATCAACCAGCACATCCATTAGATATGAAAGGAAACTAGAGCATCTGGGAAAATATTGTGAGGGTACTGCATCCATCACCTCCTCAAGGTAGTACATTTCAGTTCCCTATAAATTTCTCACCTTAAACCTATGGTTTTCACTCCTTGATGGAGTGAAAACAGGTGACCGTGATGTTGCAGGCCGAGTTAACAACCCTCTAGAGTTTTTTTTCTTGCCTGAGCGTTGGCACCTCTGTACCAGACAGTGATGCAACCAGCCAGAGTGTTTGGTGACCTACCAAATCTCATAAAACTCCTCACAAAATATAGCCGCTGGGCAGCCTTCTTTGTGCTTGCACCGACATGGAGGCTCCAAGACAGATCCTCAGAGATGTTGACACCCAGGAATTTGAAGTTCTTGATCCTCTCCACTACTGAGCCCTCAATAAGAGATGTTGACACCCAGGAATTTGAAGTTCTTGACCCTCTCCACTACTGAGCCCTCAATGAGAACTGGGTTATGTTCTTCTGATTTGCTCCTGGCCCACAATCATCGCCTTGGTTTTGCTAATGTTAAGTGCAAGGTTGTTGGTGTGACATCACTCAACTAGCTGACTTATCTCCCTCCTGTATGCTTCCTCATTTCCATCTGTGATTCTTCAGACAGCCATGGTGTAATTGGCAAATTTGTAGATAGCATTGGAATTGTGCCTAGCCACACAGTCATGTGAATAGAGCAGTGGGCTAAGCACATATTATTGAGGTGCGCCTGCACTGATCGTCAATGAAGAGAAGTTGTTTCCAATTAGTACTGACTGTGGTCTTCTAATGAGGAAATTAAGTATCCAGTTGCAGAGGGGGGTGCAGTGGCGAGGTTTTGGAGCTTATTGACCAGCTTTGAGGGTAGGATGTTGGCGAAGGCTGAGCCATTGTCGATGAAAGGCAGCCGTATGTATGAGTTGTGGTTTTCGAGGTGATCCAGAGCTGAGTGGGGAGCCAGTGATATTATGTCTGCTGTGGACCGATTGTGACGGTAGACAAATTGCAGTGGGTCCAGTCCAGTATTAATTCTGGCTATACCAACCTCAAAGCATTTCATCATACTAGATGTTAGTGCTATTGGGCGATAATCATTGAGGCAGCTCACCCTGCTTTTCTTGGGCACTGGGATGATTGATGCCCTTTTGAAGCAGGTTGGAACCTCCAATTGCAGCAATGAGAGATTGAAAATGTCTGTGAACACTCCGGCTAGTTGGTTTGTGTGGCGTAGATAAAAGCTCACACTCGACTGGAAGGAGAACAAACGCTTTTTGAGCTTACAACACAGGTAGGGTTCATGAAAAGGATTCAGAGGGGTTCTGGGTTTAGGCGGGAAACCAGGGATATATATGGGCCCCGGGGGAGGAGCTGGGAGGTGAGACCAGTCATCAGTACAGCACCCTTCTAGTGAATCCCATTTCACTACATTCATCCCTTCCTTCAGAATTAAGGGTCTGTGGATGAAGAGAACAAGGATCAGAAGCTGGTAATAGACACAGAAAAGAAATATTTACAATACTACTTACAGATTCAAGCAGTCCGGGGGCTCTGGAGATCCTGGTGGAACATCTTAACACCGGGGGCCTTGGGCTCCTTGAGTTCCCTGGTCCACCTGTGATGGAAGGGTAGTGGGCCAGGGCTCTGCCTTGACGATAGGGGGGGGGTTCACTCTCCTCCTGAACTGGGTCCCCTGAGGCCCTGAGTGGGGATGGGGAGAAAAAACTCGGTGGCTCGTGGAGCACCTGAGGCAAAGGATCCTCTATTCCGGAGGGTGCCAGGTCCCTGATGGAGACGGTGTCCTTGTAGGCATGGAGCAGGGAGCAATTTTACCATTTTCACCAGGGGGTCGGTCTTGCTTCACCTCATGTGCTTCTTGAGAAGGACCGGTCCAGGACTAGTGAGCCAGGCTGGGAGTGCAGTCCCTGATGCCGACCTTCTGTCGAATGTAAACATGAGCTCATGAGGAGTAGCATTGGTCGCAGTGCAGAGTAGTGACTGAATTGAGTGGAGCGAGATGGGGAGGACATCCTGCCAGTGTGAGTCTGGAAGGCCTTTTTGTTTCAGGGCGAGTTTGACAGCCTTCCAGATCTTGGCATTCTTTTTTTCATCCTGCCCGTTCCTCTGGGGGGTTGTAACTGGTAGTCCTGCTGGATGTGATGCCCCTCACCAGCAGGTACTGACACAGTTCATCAGTCATTAAGGTCGAGCCCCAGTCGCTATGAATATAGCCAGAATACCCAAACAGGGTGAAAATAGAGTCTAGGGCCTTCACAACAGACAAGGTGGATGTATCTCAGCGAACAGGAAGCGGGAGTACTCATCAATGACTGAGAGAAAGTAGATGTTCCCATTCATGGAGGGGAGAGGTCCCTTAAAATCGACGCTGAGCCTTTCGAAGGGCTGGATGATTTAATCAGGTGCACTTTTGTGGGGCAAAAAAAAGTGCGGCTTCCACTCAGTGCAGACCTGACATGACCTGATCATTTCCCTGATGTCTTCTATTGAGGCGGGCAAATTGCGTGACTTGACAAAATGAGCCATGCAGGTGACCCCTGGATAACAGAGCTCATTGTGTATGGTCCGCAGTTGACCGGTGTGTGCGGAGGCACAGCATCCCCAGGACAAGCCATCTGGAAGGTCGATAAGGGTCCCTGGCCGGTAGTCGATGTCAAAACTGTAGGTGGAGAGTCTCTGTCCGCTGCGCCTAATTCTGGGGGCTATCGGCTTGCAGTCTGGCATGGGGTGTGAGAAGAGGGCGGGGGGCGATGCGCAGTGTGGAAAGGCCACAAGTTGGATGGAGTGCTGTGGAGTGTGAGTGGAGGTAGAGGCTCCCCAAAGGTGAGGGTAATGCTCTGCAGGTGACATTGGAAGTCTAAACCCAGAACTGGGCGCAAAGTTTGGGTATGACCAGGAGCCTGAACCTGGTGTACCTCTCTCTCTCTCTCTCTCTCTCCATCCCCCACCCCCCCCCCCCCCCATACAGTCAGATCGGCAGAGCACCGCTCAAGGGTATTAATAGTTTGGTCCTGCACGACGAAGGCAATAGAGAAGGTGGTAGGGTGGATTTTAAGTTTTAGTGAGTGGGCCATGCTCGGGTGAATAAAGCTCTCGGTGCTGCCCACTGTTGATTAGGCACTTTTTTACCTGCCCGTTGATTTTGATGTCCATCATGGAGCGCCCAAGGCTGTGAGGGATGTATCTGGTCAGTGTGATGGCTGCTAGGACCATCTCGGGGTCTGAATCATCATTCCCCAACGGCAGTGTCCTCTGCAGTCATGGGGTGCATCGTGAGAGGTGAGTGTGGCTGGTGGCGCTCTCTGTAGGCATGGGGTGCAGTGGGTGGTGATCGGCGGTGTCTGGAGGTGTGGGGTGTGTTGGGTGGCGATTGGCAGTGTCCGGGGGCATGGGGTGCTTTGGTAGGGCAGCCTGGTCAGCGCCAGTGTTGACCACATCATCATCATCATCAGTACTGTGTTCATTGGAGGCCTGGATGGGCCCGGGTAGCTGTGGCACCTGCGCCTGCCCGGCACAAGATGGCGGCACCATGACTGGCCTTTCTTCCTGACTGCATTGGTTGTGCCAAGGGAAGTGACAACATCATTGTAGTCCGCAGATGTGGTGTCCTAGTGGGGTGGAGCTGGCATGGTCAAGGGCTGGTCTGCTCGCATGCCGAGCACACTCCAATCATTGCCAGCGAGGCTGAAAGTAGGACTGCTGAGATTGGGGAGGCTGGAAGTTACTGCGGGGGCAATGGCGTCGCCTGGCCATTGCACGTGGCCAGAACCAGGTGGGATGGGTGCTGGTCATAGAGGGTTGCTGAGCTGCTGGCAGACTTTGAAAGGCATACTTTAGCAAAATGGCCTTTCTTGCCACATCTTGAGCAGCATTGATTTCTGGCCAGGCAGTTTTGGTGCAATCGTCGATCTGACCCATACCGGGACCCCCAGTACTTACAAGGGCGTGGGGGCCCACAGCAGCGATGTTCTCGTCCACCATCTGGTTTTGGGCCACAGCTGCGGTCTGTGCTGACCACATGGAGACCTGGGGAAGCCTGGAGTCAAAGGCTTTGGTGTGCAGAACTGCTCTATCCAGGGCTCGGACTACCTCCACTATTTTGGCCAGGGAGTAAATATTGTCCTCAAGCAACTTCTGCCTGATGGCTCTTGAATGTAACCCCGGATGCAGGTGTCCCTGATCAACCTTTCGACCTCCATTTTGGTCACACTGGGTTCTGCCAGGCACGGTCGGGATAACTCACATACGACTCCCGGGCAGGACTCTGCTGTCTCTCCAGATTTCTGGGCACGAATACTCAGTAGGTATCTTGTGAAGACCACGTTTGTAGGTTTGTACATGGTTTCTAGTGTGTTCATTGCTTCAGAGTACTCGTGCAGTCTTTGACCCAGCTTCAAGCAGAGTAAGATGAGCCTTTTCCTGTCAAGAGTCTCGGATGCCATTGGCGTGTGCCTCAATGATCACTTCAACCGTGTGCTTCCAGATTTCGAAGCATGCCTGTGCTTCAGTATGACGTGGGTTGACTTTGAGCTCCCGGCGCTCAGGAGCTTTCCATTACAGCTTCAAATTTTGTGTGGAATAAATTGTGATGCGCTATAGAGCAAAACATAAAGTCTGTTCAACAGGCTTTATTCCACACAAGCTTCCACAGAGCTGGCTGTGAGAGTAGCTGTGCTGGCTCGGAGACTGACCTCGAGGGGCCGGATGTAGCTTATATCCCGGAGGGTGATTGGCAGATGACTGGGTGGGGCTTGGTCCATTCAGGTCAGCTGATTGACAGCCAGCCAGGTGTTGCCTTGTCCGCCAGTGCTCTTCCTGTAGGTACACAGGTTGCCCCTGCAGTAGGCTAGTGGTGTATCACCACAGAAATAAAACAACAAATATTAAAATTTGAAAATAACATTATGTCTAGAGGTTATGAAAGTAATTGAAGAATGACTCCCACAGCATTTGAAACCTTGTATTTGAATTATTAATTGAATAATGCATCTTTTATAAATTTAAACAGGACACAATATCCCTCAGCCATTGAGCATAAGTGGGCAGGGCAACATCCTTCCATCTAAATAATATGGCATGTCTAGCCAGGAGAGATGCAAAGTACGACATTTAATTGAAGTTAGAAGAATATCATCTTTTCCAGTGGTACCAAAAAGAGCAACTAGAGGATTAAGCTACAAATTTACATTTAAAATTAAAGTTTGAAATACCTCCCTCCATTATTTTTCAAGGCTAGGACATGTTAAAAATATATGAATTAAAGAACCCTCTTCTCTCTTAAATTTATCTCAGCAAGGATTTACATCAGAATAGATACAAGAACATTTAACTTTAGACACATGAGCCCTATGTACAACTTTAAATTGAAATAAACAATGGCAGGCACATAAGGATGTAATATTAACCATCTTAAAAATTAGATCCCAAACTTCATCTGTCAATTAAATCCTGTTCCCAGTGTGATGTAATATTTGGGAATGTTTTTGGGAGATAAATTGGTAAATTAGAATAGGTTACATACACACTCTTTAAAGCAGATCAAAGCAAACAATAATGGACTTAGAGGACACCCTTGACAGGTTCCCTGTTGGAGACTGAAAGGTTGTGATTGTGAAAAATTAGTGAGAATTGAAGCCATAGGTTTTGAATACGTTAATTTAATCCATGAAATAAAATCTGATCCAAAATAGAATTTTTCTAAATCGTGAAAAATATTTCCATTCAACTCGATTGAACATCAAGGGAAAGAACACATTCAGGAACTGCACTCGAAGGTAAATACAAAATATACAATAAGTGAAATATATAAAAATAACAGTTTTAATAAACCCTATTTGGTCTTCAGAGATGATAGATGGCAAAATATTCTCCAATCTACAGGCCAATATTTTAGCCAGAATTTTTAAACATTTAATAAAGAAATTGACCTGTAAGAGGAGCCCTCAGTTGGATCTTTACTTTTCTTTGCAAGAAGAGAAATACATGCTTCCTTAAATGTTGGCTGAAGATTACCCTGCCTAGATGATTTCAATAACACCAAACTTAATTGAGGTGAAAGTAGTTGAGAAAAAGATTTGGAAAAACTCCACAGGAAATCTGTCAGGTCATGAAGCTCTTCCCAAATGTAGTGAAAAAATAGCAGCAACTATTTCCTCATGCAATATAGGCTCATTTAGTCTTGTTTCTATCCAGAAAAAGTATGGGAATATTTAAACAATCCAGGAAATTTTCCATCAAATTACTATCATTTGTGAATTCAGAGGTGTAAAGTCAAAAAGAATTTCCTGAATGTGTCATTTATTTTCGAATAGTCTTTGGTAATATTACCATCCTCCTTTTGAATCTTTGGAATTTGCCGCTTGGCTGCAAAACCTAAAAGCTTTCCTGACTTATAACCATGGATATAAAACTGACTTCTACTCTTTAACAATTGGTTTTCAATCAGATATGTTGAAAGAAAATCAAATTTAGTTTGAGTTCAACTCGCTTTTTATTTAACTCATGATTTTTGGTTTGAGTATATTGTTGGTCAATTTGATTAACTAATTCTTTTCTTTCTTTATTGGTCTTCCTTTTTATATTACAGTGTAAGAAATAATTTTCCCCCACAGATAAGCTTTCATAGCATCCCAAACAATCAGTTTAGAAGTTTCTGATGAATTGTTTGTATCAAAGAAAAAGGTTATCTGATTCACCATAAATTTCACCATCATTATCCATTTGTAAACTCAAATTGAAATACCTTTGTCTTTTTGTTTAAAGAAAGCCAGGAAAAGTCATAGATAACACAACAGACGCATGATCTGATATTACTATAGTTTGATAACTACAATAATGAGTCAGTTGAATCAATTTATTATCAATAAGAAAATAATCAATTCATGAACAAGTCTGATGAACACATGAAGAGGAATACTCTCTACTTATTGGATAAAGAAAACACAAAACATCAGAAATGCCATAATATGATTTTAAAATAAGAATTATTTAATGAGGCATATTTGTTCATTATAGTAGGTTTAAGAGAAGAATAATCCAAAGCAGGGTCTAACCAACAATTAAAATCCCCACCAAGTATTACAGTTAGAAAGAAAAAAATGTTCAAAAATACCAACATCATCTGCAATAGGGGATAAATATTAGTTAAACTACCATTTTATTATTCAGTTTCCCTAAAATAATGATATATCAACCATGTATATCTAATATGTGTTTCTTATAAAAAAAATAGTAGCTTTAAGCTGTTTAATATGTTAATTGTTTTTTTTTTAAAAATTATTCCTTTTAATTGGATGATTCATACCTTTTATGTTCCAACTAAGAAAATTAATAGAATTATCCATAATTTTCCCTTATTAATAGAGATTGATTAGTACAAATAAAATTTAGCCACCAGATTTCAGCCTTAAAGTAAAAATATGAAATTAGTGATAGTTGTAAAAATTCATTATACAGTCAAAGTTTAAACATATTCCTAAAGTTATAACAACCTTGAGGAAAAGAAAATTCAACAACATTACCCTCACCTCTCCCTTCTCAAGCCCAAAAAGCTGCTAGAGATTTTAGAACAAGTTTATCCAAACAATCCATTTCACACCCAATTAATTCCCCTGCTGGATTTGTTGACATAAGCTCCATTGCTGCAAATGAAAATATGAACTACTCTTCCAAACAATAATTAATTCTATTATGGCTACCATCAAAATAATAAATATTTGAAGAATTTTTCATTACATTTTTCCCTGTAGAGATTAAATCATTCTTACATTCAATAAAAAGAAAGATACCAGTAATATTGAAACAATATTACTGAAAGAGAAATAAATATGTATTCCTTAGTATTCTTCTCATAGTAATTCAATGACTTAATAATAGGAAAAAGAATTACTTATGTAAATACAAACCTAGTAAGTATATTATCCCAGAAAAAAAAACAAATAAAAGAGAAAATTTGCCCAGGCAAAAATAAACCACCAATATGCGACCAACAAATGTTTTGCAATAAATGTTGGAAAAGTTTAGTTAATAATAGTCCATCATCTTCAATCTTCAAGTAGAAATTCTCTTTGGACACAATGTAGTGGTAAGAACTTTTAGATAGCTCTGAACCTCTTCAGCAGAATGCAACAGCTTCTTATGACCATTAGAAAGTGTAATGCAGACACATGCAGGATATAGCAAGGAAAGCTCTAAACTACTTTGTACAGCTTTGACATTACTTCTGTGTTTTCACTGCGCTGCTTCATGACTTCGGGACAGTAATCTTCTACAATTCTGATATACTGCCTGTGATATTCAAGTGTCCTTCTTTGATGGGTTTCATGAATCAAAGACTCCTTTGCTTTACAAAGATCTAGCTGAAGTACAACCGAATCAGGTATCTGCCCAGAAGCTGACTTGGGTAATAAAGAGCGATGTGCTCTATCAATCACTGGGGAGATGAAAGAAACTCCTTACCGAAGACATTGTAAAGCAAGTCTGAAAAAAATTTAGTAAATTTCCCACTTTCAGTAGACTCAGCCAAGCCCAAAATACGCAAGTTCTGTCATCTGCTCTTAACTTCCAGTTCAATCAACTTTATTCATTAATTTCAAATTACTGTCACTTAATCTGGAGCATCAACATATTGAATTAAGTTGCTCAGTTCCCCTGTTAAACATTCAATGTGTTCTTTAGTTATTTTTTGGACCTGGTCAAGTTTAGTGTTAATCTGACCCATGACTTCTTTAATATCATTGGCTGTCATCTGTCTGTGCTGGTTAAGTACCTCCAAGATAGACTCCAGGATCAGATTCATTACTATTTCTTCTTTCTTCCCAAATTTACTTATTGTTGCCATTTCAATGTGATTATAAGTAGAAAAAAAGGCAATATAGAGCACTTTAGTTGTAAAATAAAGAACCGAGTAGATAAAAGAACTGTAAATAGGAGCGTTATCCAATGAGCAGCCAACCGGAAGTCACCATTATATCCTCAAAGAATCTCAAGAAAATTTGGCAAAATGACTTGCACTTCTTTAAAAAAAAATGGTGGTCCTGCCAGAACTGCTGTAACAGCAGCAGTGCCGCTCATGTGGACCTGAGAAAGCAGGGAGCAGAGATGCAGCATTGCTCCACAGAGTCCTAACGCTTGGTCCTGATGCTGACGGCTCCACAAAGGCTGTAAATGCCCTATTAAAAGAATCAATGGTGTGTTTTTAAGATCAAGCAACCACGGAAGTCTGCGCCCAAGTTGGCAGCAACTGTGCTGGGGAGTGTACTACAAGGGGTTGCAGACCCCAGGTGAGCACTGGACCAGTGTGCAGATTCAAAAAGAGGGAGAACACCTCCATTGAGAAGCACGAGAGAAACCCTACAGGGAGGGTCACCATAGCAGAGGACCAGCGAGGGGCTCAGCAGCTGAATGACCCACACAGGCTGTGGGCTGTCGGCAACTTGCATTTGAAGGATTCAGACAACTGGTGACTTGTGGTCGAAGGACCCAGGCAGGTTGCAGGCTGCTAAAGACAGTTCATGGGAACCAGGTATTGGAACCAGGATTCACAAGGGTTCTGAGGGCAAGAATAACTCGTGAAGGGACTTGGAAACTGAAAGCTTCCTGATTGCATTGGAAGTTTGCATCTGGAGCTCAGATTGCCAAAGGTTTGAACAGGAGTCTGCTGCAGGAACACTGAAGGCAAATCCACCACAGACACTCAGTGTCTCAGAGGGAACTCTTGGTTTTTTTAATCTTATTGTTAGGGACACGAGGCAATGCTCATGGCAACTCTTTGTTTGCCTCGTGGCTGACAAAAGTTGAAGTATATTAAGTATATTACATTTCTTATATATTATTACATGACAATAAAATGAATCTTAATTCAATGATGTTTCTGACTGATGGTACAATTTCTCCAGATGTCTACTATTTCTTCCTTTAAAATAGCTTCAAATGTTTTCCCAACTAGCCTATAGCTACCTGTCTTTTGTCTATAGCCTTTTTTAAACAATGGCATAACATTTGCCGTCTTCTAATCTGCCAGAATCTGCCCAGAATTCAGAGAATATTTGTAAATTACCACTAATGGATCTACTATAATTTCCACCCTTTCTTTCAGTACCTGGGAATTTTAAATTTAAATTTTTAATTTAGACATTGCAGTGAACTGGAATTCCTCAGTGTGTAAAGTAGACGCCCAACCCCTCCTCTTGGATCTGCCCCCCCCCCCCCCCCCGTCAGTCCTGATATAACCCTGTTTTCCCACCTTACTCCAGATTAACCTGAAGACCTCTGTAAATACTGGCCATTAGTTGTGTTAATAAAAGCATGTTTGTGCCCCTCACAAGTCTCTGAGTTCTATTGATCACGTTACAATTTTATTAACTTACTTTTGAAGATGGGATGGAAGCCAGGCATGCTCCAGGTCGATGCTCTATCCCCAGAGGCCCTGAATGAATTCGCCTACTGGTTGGAGTGCTTCCAATCCTACAGAGTGGCTACCCAAGAAGTCTTCCACTCCAGTGGCCTCCGTAGATCGCCCCTCCTCTCTCGAATCAGCCCCAAGGGATACGCGGTCATCAGGGATTGTGCAATGTACAAGACAGCCATCAAAGGCCTGAAGGCCAACCACGAGGCCCCAGAACGATGTGCTGGTGAGACACCGACTCTCACAACGTCGGCAATGACCAGGTGAATCACTGGATGACTACATTCTGGAACTATGGACGCTGACGAGAAAGTGCCACTATGAGGCGGTCTCAGCCTGGGTGAGGGAAGAGGAACGAGTCTGAAATACTCTCAAGGCATACGAGGCAGCGACTGTTGGAGTTGGGGAATAAAGACCTTGCCTGTACCCTTGATCTAGCGAAATCCCTTGAACAGGCCCAACTGGGAGCAGACCAACTTGCTAACGAAAGCGGCGCCTTCTCGGAAAGCCAGGCCTATGGAGTGCAACTATCCCAGGTACCGACTACCGCAGTCACACACTACTGGGAGTGCTACTTTTGCGGACAAGCCAAATACCCTGCGCCGGATGCCCCGCAAGAGACTCCATGTGTTCCAGATGCAGTAAGAGGGGAGATTGGGTGAAAGTCTGTCGGAGCAGGCGATAGAGTGCAGGGAATTTTATTAAAGACGAAACACAGCGGTTGCTTAAGTAAAAAAATAATTGATGCAGTAGCAGCCTGTGGAGACCCCAGGTAGTAGTCGTTAGAGGGGGTGAAAAGCCCAGGCTAGTGATTGACTATAGCCAAACTATTAATCACTTCACATTCCTGGATACATATCCCCTCCCCCGAATCTCGGACATGGTGAATGAAATTGCACAGTACCAGGTCTAATTGACCATCAACCTGATAGCTTCATATCACCAGTTACCAATCCATTCCAAGAACCGCCACTACACCACATTCGAGGCAGATGGACAGCTTTATCAGTTCCTGAGGGTCCCTTTCGGCATTACAAACTGGGTCTCAGTGTTCCAGATGCAGATGGACGACATGGTAGACAAGTATGGACTAAGGGCTACCTTTCTCTATCTCGACAACGGCACCATTTGCAGACATGATCTGGAGGACCATGATGCTAATCTCCAAAAATTTCTCCACACAGCCAAATCTCTGAATCTCACATACAATGAGAGTAAGTGCATGTTCAAGACCAAATACCAAGCTATCCTGGGCTATGGTGGAGAACAGCGTTATTGGCCCAGACCCCGAACATATGTGCCCCCTCTGAGACCTCTCTATCCTGTGGACCATGAAGACGCTAAGGAGGTGCCTGGGCTTCTTCTTGTACTACGCCCAGTGGGTACCTCATTACGCTGACTAGGTCCACCCCCTCTTAAAATCCACCTCCTTCCCATTGTCGGCCGAAGCCCAGGCAGCTTTTAACTACATCAGGAGCTACATCGCGAAGGCCACCATACATGCAGTGGACAAAAATGCATCATTCCAGATGGAGACCAATGCCTCTGACATAACTCTGGCCTCAACCTTTAACCAGGTGGGCAAGCCGGTAGCTTTCTTTTCCCGCACCCTACAAGGCCACGAGCTCAGACGGGTTTCAGTGGAATAGGAGGCTCAGGTCATTGTGGCGACCATCAGGGACCTCCGGGCCAGCAGGAAATTCGCTCTGCTCACGGATCAGCGATTTGTAGCACTCATGTTCAAAACAGGGGAAAAATAAAGAATAATAAGATTGCAAGGTGTAGGATCAAACTCTCCACCTATAACTAGGAGATAGTGTATAGGCCAGGTACTCTCAATGAGCCTCCAGATGCCCTATCCCAAGGAAACTGTGCTGCTGTACATACCAGCCAGTTGCAGTCATTTCATGACGAGCCCTGCCACCCAGGCATCACTCACATGGCCCACTTTGTCAAGCACGCAATCTGCCCTTCTCTATCGAAGGCATCAAGGAGATGACCGGGTCATGCCAGGTCTGCATTGAGTGCAAACCGCCTCAACAAAGCACACCTGATAAAAGCTTCCTGCCCCTTCAAACGACTCAGTGTCAACTTCAATAGGCTCATTCCCTCCATTAACAGAAATGTGTACTTTAACATTATTGATGAGTACTCTGTTTTCTGTGCGCTATACCCTGCCCAGACACCTCCACCACCATTGTCATCAGAACTCTGCACTCCATTTTCACCATATTTGGGTATCCCAGCTATATTCATAGCGACCGGGGCTCATTGTTTATGAGCGAAGAGCTAGACCAGTACCTGCTCGTAAGAGGCATTGCCTCAAGCAGCACGACTAGCTACAACCCCTGGGGGAGTGGGCAATTTGAAAAGGAGAACACAATGGTCTAGAAAGCTGTGAAATTAGCCCTCCGGTCTAAAGGCCTTCCAGATTCATGCTGGCAAGAGGTTCTGCCCACCACACTCCACTCCATAACGTCACTTCTCTGCACTGCGACCAATGCGACTCCTCCCAAGCTATGTATGTTTTGAATGGTGGGAGGAATCTGGAGTCCCCGGAGAAAACCCACGCAGAAATGTGGAGAACGTACAAACTCCTTATAGACAGTTGAGGATTCAAACCCTGGTGTGGTCCTGATCACTGGCGCTGTAAAGGCATTGCGTTAACCGTGCCACCTGATTTTTATCAGAACCTAGGGACTTACCTACCTTCAGACCCACCATTTGCTCAGCAGCACCTCTTTTGAGATAGCAATTGTATTGAGGGTTTCACCTCCCATTTCACTCTTAACACCACCCCACAAACCCCCCACCCCCCCATTTGACATGTTACACATCTTCTGCTGTGAAGAAAGACACAAAATATTTGTACAAGGTCTCAATCAATTCCACATTACTCAATATTAATTTGCCTTTTTCATCTTTCAAGGGACCTACATATACTTTAACACTTTACATAATTATAAAAGAAACTTTTACTATGTTTTTATTTTTTTCCTGGTTTATTTTCATAATCTTCATTGCTTGCTCAGTAATTCTTTATTACTTTTTCAAATTTCCTCAATCTTCCACTTTCCCACTACCTTTGGTGACTTTATATGAATGAGCTTTAAATTTGCTGTCTTCCTTTATTGCCTCACTTATCCAAGGCCAGCTCTCCATAACCTTGCTGTCTTTGCTTTTAATTGGAAATATACTTTTATTGAACAGTGTGAATAATCTTTGTTCAACTGTCACACTATTTAGTCTGTGTTTCTACTAGTTTGCTCAACATTACCTCTTCAATGATAGTGATTGTAGTGAGGTCCTCACCTTCATCGCATTCTTAACATCACTCTTTGGCATGTTAGACATGTCTTTCACCCTCCATCTGTTTGGCCATCTGTTATGAGAAATTCAATCATACTGTGATATCTCTCTCCAAGAGAATTCTTAGCAAAAGGATGACTGATTTTACTCTATTATTGCACAAGAACACATACTCCTTTGTAAGTTCGAAAACATCATCAAAAAAGCTATTATGGATGCATTCTATGAACTCCTCCAGACTGGCTCATCCAAATTGATTCACCCAATCAATAGGAAAGTTGAAGTCCTCCATGATAACTGCCATTCCATATTTAAATACATATGTTTATTACCTGTGCCACTGTTATGTAATTATTGGTCTCAGGGTGGAAGACATCCCGGTTGGCTTGGGTAACCTGACACTGCTGTGCATCATTTCTATTGGCAGCCCTGGCCTCATCGTCCCAGCTGTGTGGAGATGCCAGGTTTTTGAGGCTATCCCCAACCTGGAGCACTCCGCCATCCACACCACGGTACAAATGGTGGCCAACAGGTTTGTCTGGTATGGTCTCTGTAAACAGGTCTGCCAGTGGGCCAAGACCTGCACAAACTGTCAGTCCTCCAAAGTGCAGATTCACACCAGAGCACCCATGCAGGTTCAGCCATGTGCACATTGACTTGGTGGGGCCATTGCCAGTTTCCTATGGGGCAAGATACCTCTTGACCATGGAGGACCACTTCACAAGATGGTTGGAGACCACAGAAACCTATGCCAAGGCACTCGTTAGCACATGGGTGTCTTGGTTCGGGATCCCAAAGCACCTCACCTCGGACAGGGGGCACAATTCACCTCTGTGCTCTGGGCAGTGCTGGCTAACTTTCTTGGGACACAGCTCCACCATACCTGTAGGCCAATGGGTTGATGGAGCACTTCAACAGGTACCTCAAGGCAGCCTTGATGGCATGGTTCAAGGGGCCCAACTGAGGGGGGAGTGGCAAGATGGCGTAGAAGAAAGACGTGTAATTCTACCTTTCCCCAGCTAGATTCTTAAGTACCCAATTTTAAAAATTAAAAAAGTAGTTAAAAAAAGTTTTTACAGCCTTTTGAATAAGAGTGATTTAATATGGCTACTAATATGAAGAAATCTAAAGCTCAACTTCAGAAAAAACTACCTTATAAAAGAATTGAGGCCTACCTGCAAAGTTGAATCCATGGAGTTGTTGTTGGGAGCCTCCAAACCTCAGAGAACTGCCCGTTCGAGTTTGATGCCGGCGCCAACCCTGCAATCGTAATATGGCGCCACCACATTGGTAAGTTAGGCCATTGCCAACCCGCGTGCAAATGACACCAGGCACGCAGGTGGCCTGACCAACAGAAGATCCCGTGAGCCCGCAATACTGCCTGGTGTCCTGGGGACGTGCAGTGTAGTGCTGGAAGACGCACCTGTGCATTCAGCAGTTCAGCCGGGCATACGCGGTGCCTCCCGGCACTTTTGGAAAAGGTGGGGACTGTGGGGGAGCCCAAACGGCGGTGGCCCGATGAGGTCGGTGTGCCACCATTGGGTATCCAAACCCACAGCCACACAGGTAAAGGATCTATGGTGCCTGAGGAGGAAGAGGAACTTACCTTGCTGGAGTCTACTCAGGAGGAGGAGCCTGAAGTTAGAGAAGGTAGGCCTCAAAAGATGGTTATGGAACCTGGACTGGATTGGACTCAGTGTTCACTGTTTTGGAAGGGATTGCTTGTCAAATGGAAAATATGTCAAAACATATGTCAACTCAAATGACCCAAGGATTTATGGAGGTGAAAACAACAATGAATACTTTGTGTGATGAAATGACAACTATGAAACAAGAAATGTCTGTAGTTAAAAGTGATATTAACAAATGTACAAAATCTGTTGATACTGTACAAGATAATTTTTTTAAATTGAAACAGCTTTCTCTGAATGTCGAAATCAGGTGGAGCATAATAGGGGAAAAATGGAAAAAGTTGAGAATTCTTTTGTAGACTGGGGGATTCAAAAAAGGGATTTATTGAAGAATATTGATTCATTGGAAAATCAAAGCCGGTGGAATAATGTGAAAACAGTTGGTCTTCCAGAGGATATTGAAGGTTCTGATCCAATAAAAAAATTTAAGCACTGGATTCCTGAAGTATTGGGCAAGGAGTTTTTTCCTGAAGGTTTAGAATTGGGTTATAAGTTTGCCTTTCGTTATCCTGCGATTTTGAAAGTTTTTAATGGAAATTTTCAATCCCAATTTTTTGAAAATGATCATGATGCTTTGGTTTTTGCTAATTCATTGCCAGATTTGTAAGGGAATGGTCGGTTTTCACCATCATCTCATAAGAGGAGGGTAAACAGAAATGGGAATGGGTATGGGAAGAATGGAAAGACCCAAAGTCTTCTTGACATTGAAGACCTGGAACAATCACTGGGTTTAGAATCATTGGGCTGAATGTTTCTATTATATTTGATTGTGCTTACTTTAATAATGAGTATGCGTCTGACTGGAGGGGGGGTGGATGACACCGAAAGCTTTGATAGTCATTTGCCACTAGTGGTTTTCCACACCTAGATTCTTAGGGTGTTACTACCTTTGGGTGGTTTTTAAAAAATCTTTTAGGATACTTTTACTTTTTGAGGGGGAGAAAGGGGGAAAAATGTTCCTTTCTCTCTTTTTTCTGTCTATTAAGGGTTTTTTTTATTTTGAAGATTTATAATGGGGAGCGTTATAGTCTGTAAATATATTAGTAGTTAGTAAAAATGTCTACTTTTAATTTTGCAACTTTTAATGTTCAGGGATTAAATAATCCAATTAAGTGAAAGCGGGTATTGGTTTATATTAAAAAAATGAAAATTGATATTGCCTTTTTACAAGAGACACATTTGATCAAAAAGGAACATTTGAAATTAAAAAGAGACTGGGTTGGACATGTGTTTTTTCTTCTTTTAATTCTAAGGCAAGAGGGGTAGCGATTTTGATTCATAAACATATACCATTTGAACTGGAATCATTAGAGGGAAATGTTGGGAGAGTTTTACGAGTGAATTGTAAAATTTTTGCTGAATCTTGGACTTTGTTTAATCTTTATTCACCTAACATAGATGATGAGCAGTTTATTTCAGAAGCTTTTTTATTGTTAACTAGAGCTAACGAAAATTTTTTAGTTGTGGGAAATTTTACTTGTGTTTGGACTCTTTATTGGATAGAAATCCGAAAAGTATAAGGAAATCAAAGATGGCAACACAAATTGGTGCGTTGATAAAAGAATTAAATCTGGTAGATATTTGGAGAAAGGTCAATCCTACAGAGAAAGATTTTTCTTTTTATTCTTCATGACATGATTAGTTTTCTAGAACAGATTTTTTTTTGTATCAGCGCACCTACAGGGTAGAGTATTGCAAGCTGAATATAAAAGTAGACTTATATCAGACCATTTGTTATTATTCTTTTCTTGTGAAGGTTCAGAAGTAGTAAGTTTGTCAGACAGATGGAGGTTTAATGCAATGTTAGTGAAAAAAAACAGAGTTTGTTACTTTTATTAAAGAGCATATCTCTATTTCTGACTGAGAATGTTAATTCTGCGGATAGTCATTTTGTATTATGGGATGCTTTGAAAGCTTCTTTGAGAGGGCAAATCATTAGTTATTCTACGAAAGTTAAGAAACAATATACGGCAGAAAGTTTAAGGTTGGAAAAACAGATTGCTGAGTTAGAGAAAGATTTTCAAAAGGATGTGACAGAAGACAAAAAAGCTGCCTTAACGAAGTTGAAATTACATTATAATACATTACAAACTTATCAGTTTGAGCGCTTAATTAATCGACCTAAACAACATTAGTATGAGTTGGGAGAGAGAGCTCATAAGGTACTTGCTTGGCAGTTGAAAACTGAACAGACATCTTGGACCATTAATGCTCTTAAACAAAATTCAATAATTTCCTATAAGCCTCAGAAAATTAATGACCAGTTTTATTCATTTTATCAAAAATTATATATTTCTGAGGGGAAGCAGAACAATGGTTCTATTGAATCTTATTTATCTAAATTAACATTATCAGTATTAGATTAGAAAGATGTTCAGGAATTGGAATTTCCATTTACATATTTTGAAATTAAGGAAGCTATACAGCAAATGCCAAAAGGAAAGTCTCCAGGGGATGATGGATTTTCTGTGGAATTTTATAAAAATTTTTATGATTTATCTAATGTATTTGGAGAGGTGTTAAACAAGTTATTGAGGATCAGATGTTACCAGAATCTTGTTCAAGTGCTTTAATAACTGTTATCCTGAAAAAAGATAGAGCTCCACTAAAAGTGTCTTCATATAGGCCTATTTCCCTATTAAATGTAGATTGTAAAATTATAGCAAAAGTATTAGCTAACAGACTTACTAAGTATTTACCTAAGTTGATACATATTGATCAAACAGATTTTTATTAAAAATAGAAATGCATCACATAATATTCTTTGATTAATTACTTTGGTCAATGCATATCAAAATCAGCCTAAGCATCCTATGATGGTTGCACTAAATGCAGAAAAGGCTTTTGATAGGGTTGAATCGGATTTTTTATTTAAGATGTTAGAAAAGTTTAAATTCAGCCCTTTTTTTATTGGTTGGGTTAAAGCTTTATATACAAACCCGAATGCCAGGGTGGTGACAAATGGCCAGGTTTCTTTAACATTTAAGTTGACTTGTTCAACTCGGCAGGGCTGCCTATTGTCACCAGCCTTATTTGCATTGGCTATTGAACCGTTGGCTGAGACTATTTGGCAAAATGATGAAATTAGAGGGATGAAGGTTATGATCAATTTATTTGTGGATTATGTTTTGATATATTTGGCGGAACCGAAACGGTCGTTGAAGCAGTTACAAGAGTGTCGAATTTGGAGAATTATCTGGATATAAAGTTAATTGGGACAAGAGTGAAATTTTACCAGTTGGAATAGGAGATTATTCTGAATTTTAAATTATTATAAAATTAAAGTGGATAAATAAAATTAAATATTTGGGTGTGTTGGTAGATGCTAACTATCAGTCATTGTATCAGTTAAATTATGTGCCTATATTAAAATGGATTTGATTGAATGATTGGCCGGGTCAATTGCATTAAAATGAATATTTTTCCCCAAATTCAATATTTATTTCAGTCAATACCTTGTTTACTTTCAAAAGTCTTTTTTCAAGATCTGAATAAGGCAGTGCGGGAGTTTTTATGGAAGGGTAAATTAACTCAAGTGGCATTGCACAAACTTACATGGAAATATTCGTTGGGTGGACTTCAGTTACCACATTTTCAAAATAATTATAAAACGACCCAGTTGAAATTTATTAGTAGATTGATGGATTTAGATTAACCCCCTAGCTGGGCTAGGGTGGAAATGGCATGTATTTCTGAGGCTAAGGTACATTAATTTATATTTCGTTGGAATTTGAATTTGTTACAGGAACATAATGTGCCAAAATTAAAAGAAATATGGTTTGGAATCAAAAGGTAAATTATCAATTTTAACTCCATTGTATAATAATCAGCTTATTCCTTTTTCAATGTTTAATAATTATTTTAAGAGTGGGGATTGTAAGGGTATAAAGACAATACAGGATTGTTTTGAAGAGGGACAATTTCTTTCTTTTAATCAATTGAAGGAAAGATTTGGTATATCTGTAAATTCTCTGTTTGTGCATTATCAACTCAGAGCCTTGGTAAAAGATAATTATGGTAGAGAGATGAATTTACCAACTTGGTCGAGATTTGAATCTTTGATTTCCTCTATACTAAAGAAGGGTTATATTTCAGTTATGTACCATTTGTTACAGGATAATATGGATAAACTGGATTGGGAAAAATCTAAACTTAAATGGGAAAGTGACTTAATTTATTTTCCCTGAAGATGATTGGGCAGATATGTGTCAGTATAATGTAATTAAATTGATTAATGTAAGATATGGAATGGTTAACTATAATTTTCTCCATCAATTATATTTGACCCCAGAGAAATTGAAAAAATATGGGTTTAGTAATTTGGATTCTTGTTTTAGATGTGGTTTATGTACTGGAACTTTTTTACATGCTGTTTGGTCTTGTGTTAAAGTTCAACCATTTTGGCAAGGAATTAAGATAATTTTGGAAAAATTGTATAACTTTAAATTACCATTAGATCCAATGATTGTTTTTGTTGGGTGATATGGTTTCTCTGAGAGGAATGGGGCTGGATAAAATTCAAATTGCTTTTGTACATTTCGTGCTATCAGTAGCGCGTAAATATGTAGCTAGTACCTGGAAAAATACTACAGAGATTAATATAGCATGCTGGCATAATGAATGCGCCACTGGCCGAAAGCTTGTATTGTTATGGAAAAATTACTTAGAATTTATATAACTATTCTTTCCTTGTTGATAAATAGTTTCCATATTTGGAGTATATACATTTAGATATACTTTGAATTGCTATTAATACTTTTTTTAATAATTCATATAGCTGGCCAATGGGGTGGGTGGGTGGGTTTTTTTGTTGGGTTGTTTTTTTAATATTTATTACTGTAAAATTAATTTTTGATTGTTATTAGACTGTATGTTATGCTTTTATTATCTTTTAAATAAAGTTTTAAAAAAAGGGTCCCAACTGGGTGGATGAACTGCCTTGGGTCCTGTTGGGAATCTGATGATGTGGGGCCCTGACATCAGTGCCAGTGCCCCATATAAGCAGAGCTGCCAGTGCAATCAGTCTTCAATTTCGTTTCCTCATATGTGCCTTCCTTACACACTCGTCGTTGCGCGTAGACTACAGTATCCCATTTAGACAGTGAATAGATTGGATTTGTCCTGCTTTTAGTGAACAGAATGCCTTTCCAGATTGTCAGGAGGTTCCTAATGCTGACACTTCATTGGAAGCACAACTCACATTCCAGAGTACCAGTCTTTAGTTCTATAGCCTAGATATTGCTTGGTCTCACATCTTTTGCAATACAATTAGACACTGTCTCAAGATCCGATGCTAGCCACTTAAGATATTTCTTCCCCAAGCCAGGTGTTAGAAATCTTTGGAATTTTTGACCTTGGAGAGGTGGGGATGCTCATTAATGGCTAATAGAAATAGTCCTTGGCCACAGAAAAATAAAGGAATGTACAGAAAAGTTTAAGACACAAAAAGCAGCAAGATCACTCTTCTCCCCATGTACTCAGGATAATTTTTTATGTTCTTAATATGGATACACAAATCCATACTTGTGCAATATTTTACATTATACAAAGCCTATCAGAAGCAGTATTTTAATTGGAATGGTTTGTTCTTGAGAAAGAAAATTTGAATCAAATATCTTGGCAAAAAAAAACATGATTATTTAGTACTAATTATTTTCTTGCTCAAAGGAACAGAATGATACCGCAGAACAACAGTATATCTATTCTGCACAGAATAGTTTGACAAAAACTGAAAAGATAATTATGAATATGGTCCAAGCTGTTTAAAGAGATTTGCTTTCCTACAAAATGTGCAGTTTGGTAGTTTTTGAATTTATTTTTAAATGTTTTTCAGAAATCCATTCACATATTGGGATCTGAATGAGCAAGAACATATTTTTCTTTCTGCTACTTTACCCATCTCCAGTGAAGTCAGCATGAACCACAAACCATAGCAGGAAGGACTCAGATTGGTTGAATCAACTCTTCATCGCCTCATCTTATTAATCATTCTGCTGTGTGATCACATCTTCCTTTAATCGGCAGGTATAACCAGACAACATAAAGGAAGACCAGTTGGGAGTAACCATTAATTCCAAATCAAATATTTGTGCAATGTTTATTAGATTATGGTGCAAAACTAGAAATACAACATTTACACCAACATCAGATAACTTTCAAAGTGATAAGATTGGAAATGTTAATTCTTTCTACATCTGGTGATGCTGCTTGAAACCTGTTGAAGAGTTCTAACATTTTCTCCTTTAGCAACATTTTCATATTGTTGAATAGATTTGGAAATTTCAAGAAAAAAGTATACCTGCATCCATAGTTACCGATGTCAAAATGGTCTTTCAGAGAGTGAACCAGTGGAAAGTGATTAAACTATATGGAGTCCTGAGATATTTTCTCCATGCCTGTACAGACCAACTGGTGCCTGCATTCATAGACATCATGAATTCTCTCTCCATTGGGCTGAAGTACCCATCTGCTTCAAGGTAACCAATATCATCCCAGAGCCGAAGTAGAAGGTAGTAACTGACATAAATGGATCTTGGCCAGTGGCTCTGACATCCACCATCAAGGGGTTAATCATGACTCGCATTATCTCCAGCTTATTAGCCATCCAATGCCCACGTCAAACTGCATACCACCAAAACAAGTTCATAGAAAATGCAATGTCCCTGGGCCTACATTCAGCTCTGGAACACCTGACAACAAGGACACCAACATAAGATTATTTATCAGCAACACCTCTTGTTTCTATAAAATACTAATCAAAGTAATCTCCAAGACACATGACCTTGGTCTCAGCATCCCTTTCTGCGATTAGATTGATGACTTTCTACTCCAGAGACCACAATCAGTGAGGATAAGTGACAGCACCTGCTCCACGATTATCCTCAACACCAGAAGGCTGTGTACTCAGCCCCTTACTATATTTCCTGTATACCTATGATGGTGTGGACTATCAGTTTCAACTCCATCCATAAATTCATGGATGGCACTATCGTTGTAGGCCGAATTTCTAACAATGATGAAGCAGAATTTAGAAGAGAGATAGAGGGACTTGTGGCTTAGAGCCAGGACAACAAACTCTCCTTCAATCTCAGCATAACAAAAAAGATGAAGATGAGTTTATTATCATACACTTTGTATAATTTGGTTATGTGCCAAAATTCTTACGTCTTCTGGAGGAGGAAATGACCTCATTCCCCAGTCCACATTAAAGGTACAGAGATGGAGATAGTGGGCAGCTTTAAGTTCCTTGGGGTAAACATCTACAGTGTCTTGTCCTGGTCCATCCATGTTGATGCAATATCCAAGAAAGCATGTCCAGCAGCTCTACTTACTCTGAAATTTGAGGAAATTTGGTATGTGACCAGAATCCCTTAACAATTTCTACAGCTGCCCCATTGGAAGCATCCCATCAGCATATGTCACAATGTGTGTGGCACAGGAATTACTCCGTCCAAGAAGGCAGGAAATTGCAGAGGGTCGTGAATTTGGCTTTGGGCATCACACATACCCTCCATCACCTCCATCTATAATTCCCACTGCCTTGCAAAAACAGGCAAAATGTTAAAAGATTCATCCCATCCCGGTCAGACATTCATCAACCCCTCCTGTCGAGAAGTTTCATGAATATGAAATTTTGCACTATCAATTGCACCATCACTCCTGAATTAACCAAAATAGTAAAATTATGTTGAATTTGATCTATACCAACTCATCCCTCTTTATAACTCTCACTTTTGTACTTCATTTGAGATATCTACTGATCTGCTACTAAAACAACCTCTATCACTGCATTTTGGTACATGTGACAATAAACTACTCCCTATCTGAAATTTTATCAAGTCCAAAATACTCCAGATATATTGGAGTTCCTTCAATTTTGCTTCATGTTCATCTCAGAGAGTTGAAACCAAAGTGCCAAGGTTGCTCCAGAACTCCCTCTCTAATATTTCTACTAAATCAACCTCTATCACTGCATTTTGGTACATGTGACAATAAACTACTCCCTATCTGAAATTTTATCAAGACCAAAATACTCCAGATATATTGGTGTTCCTTCAATTTTGCTTCATGTTCATCTCAGAGAGTTGAAACCAAAGTGCCAAGGTTGCTCCAGAACTCACTCTCTAATATTTCTAATGTCCGACAAGTTTGGTTTACCTTTCTTAAAAAATCCTAATATAACTTGGTTTCAAATTTTGTTATTAACACTTCTATAGAGGCCCTGATGTGTTAAACTTCTGATTTAAATTGGCACCCTGTTTCCAAAATCCAATGAAGTGGAAATGTTTGTTCACAACTGTAGCATTCACCATTTCCTGTGGAAATTAAAACTTTATTTGTTGTGTAATAAAATACCACAAAATTAAAAAGCGCAACGGTGGTACCATACAACAGCATATATAAACAATAAAAACAAGGAAGAAAAAAGCAACATTAGAAAAGCAGAATACAAATATACTAAATGGCAGAGTTTAATTCTCGAATGGCTCTGGGATAGAAACTGTTCTAGAGTCTGTTCATCCGCGATTTAATGGGCCTATATCATCTACCCAAGGACAATAAGTTAAACAGATGTTAGTCTGAGTGAGTAGAATCCTTAAGCAGCCTTTCTGATACAGTGAGATCAAAATAAATCCTCCAAACGGGGACAAGGCAAATCCCATGATCTTCTGGACCATATTGATAACCCTTTGAAGATCCCTCTTATCTGCTGCAGTACAGCTGGCAAACCATACTGAAATGCAATAAGTCAGCACATTTTTAATAGAGCAGCAAAAGAAAGACATCAATAACTTCTCCTGTAGATTAAATTTCCTAAGGATTCTCAGGAAATAGAGACATTAATGTGCCTTCTTGATATAGCAATGATATTAATAGTTCAAGAAAGATCGTCAGCCAAATCCGTTCCTAGAAACTTGAAAGTCGTAACCCTTTCCACAGAGTCCCTATTAATATACAATGGAGCTGGGGCCATACTGTTCCTCCTAAAGTCCATTACAAGCTCTTTCATCTTCAAAGAATTCAATAATAGATTATTTTCTGAGCACCACACTAACAGTCTGTGGACTTCGTCCCAATAGGCTGACATGTCACCCCTTGAAATGAGCCCAACCAGTCGTGTCATCTACAAATTTTATGATGGTATTAGAGGAATACTCAGACACAGTTGTAGGTATAAAGAGAGTACAACATTGGGCTCAACACACAGCCCTGTGGGGAACCAGTGCTAAGTGTGAGAGTAGGGGAATAATGAGCTCCTATTTTTATAGTCTGGGAACAGTTTGTTTAAAAAGTCCTTATTCCATACACAAATCAACCAAGTAAATCCTAAGTCAGAAGTTTACCAACCAGTCTGCCTGGAGTAACAGTATTAAAAACAGAAGTCCATAAAAAGCAACCTCACTTAGCATCCCTGTTGTTCTAAGTAGGTCAATAGCATCCACAGTAGACCTATTAGCCCTGTGAGCAAACTGGTGTGGATCAAGGGTGGATGAGAGACTGGCTTTAACATGCTGCAAAACCAGCCTCTCAAAGCACTTCATAATAACCGGTGCTAAAGCAGCCAGATGATAATCGTTGAGACCCTTGTTCTTTGGCAGTAGAATAATTATAGCAGCCTTTAGGCATGGCGGGATGATAGATAGGGGCCAAAGAGTGTATTACATCCATCTCTTATGCTTCCACCTCAAATCAAGCAAAATAACAATTGAGACCCTCAGCCAGCCTAACATCACCATCAACAGTCATGCTGTTGTTGTTTTATAATTGGTGAAGTGCTGGATGCCCTGCCACATATAGCTCTGAGGAGCATTCAGATAACACCTTTCACATTTTCAAGAATCAAAAATTCAATCACTTGTGAAAAACTGTAATTACAAGGTGATCTTATATAATTGTGGACACTCTGCATTTTCAATTGATTAATACAGTCACTTCTTAAGAGTCTTTCCATGATTTAATTCTTAGTAATTTTTCAACCATACTGCAGCAACATGTTCTTTCTCTCGATTAATTAAGATTTTTTTTCTTTTGCAGTCATTTTAAATGACTTTGCATTATATAACCAGGCTGCATCAATTCCCTTTCCAGATTCCTGTAGAGCAATCCAGCTAGGAAATGGAAAACGACAAGCTACAATGCTGGCATTTTCCTTCAGCTCATTCTGAAGTTTCTTCTCTAAGGACACCATCTGGAACAACAAAAAAAAATCCAGATGTAAACATCAAACAGAATCTGTTCCTAATACAAAATTAAAATCTTGCAATTGCAGCATTTATTCTTCAGAAAGAAATTGACTGAATGCTGGTATTTTCCATTATTATACGCAAGACAAAAACTATTCTTATCTATGGAAGTCAGCTCCATAAACCTTGACAGCAAGTTGAACAAATTGGTGCCAATTAATGTTGGCTGGGAACGAGGTTAGGCATATAAAATAATTTCAATTAAGGCTCTTATAATGTAATAGAGGCCAGCACAATCCAACCATTCTGGATTAGGTTCAAGGTGTTAAAAAGTGCACTAATCCACTTACAACCTTATGACTAAACTTACCTATAAATAAATAATCATAAGAAAACTTTTTTTTCCCCCAATTGTAATGAAACTAGGACTTCAGAATGTTTTGGACATTTTAGTAAAAATGAATCTGTACACTTAAGTTAGGTGCTGCACTAGGAGTGGAGCAGTACACACACACACACACACACACACACACACACACACACACACACACACACACACACACACACACACACGGCAAACAATTTGTAATTTGTTTATAACAACACTCACCATCTGAGGAACTCCAAATACAACAACATTACTAAATTCTGAAAAATTCACCTGAAAGTATAGAAAAAAAGAAAATTAGCCTATTTAAAATAAAAACAGCATGGTTTAGTGTAGTGATTAGCACAACTCCATTACAGCCACTTGGGTTTGAATCCAGCACTGTCTCACAGTGGTTCTCATACCACTTTAAGTAATCCCTATGCCATCGGTGCTCTGTGATTAGCAAGGGATTGTTTAAGGTGGGATGTGAGTGAGAAGGGAGGTTGAGAATCACTGTCTTAGACTCATTTATTACTGAAAAACTTTGCTTGAGAAAAATTGTTATGAAACCGTCCACATAACGAGTCAATTAGGTATGATTAAAACAATGGTTTTCAATCATTTTCTTTCCACCTACATACCCTTACTAATCACAGAGTACCTATGGCATAGGGATGACTTAAAGTGGTATGTGAGTGGAAAGAAAAAGGTTGAGAACCACTGCGAGTTTGTACATTCTCCTCATGTCTGCGTGGGTTTCCTCCAGGTGCCTCCCAATAATGTACATAGTTAGTAGGTTAATTGGTCACATGGGTGCATTTGGGCAGCACTGGATCATGGGCTGAAAGGGCCTGTCATTGTGCTGTATTTCTAAAACTGAATAGAATTTGAACAATATATTAAATGTACACATACAGCTCGGTAACAAGCCCTTTCAACCCATGAGCCCATGCCGCCCGATTACACCCAAATGAGCCACAACCTTTGGTACATTTGAATGGTGGGACGAAACCGGAGCCCCTGCTGAAAACCCACACAGACACGGGGAGAATGTACAAACTCCTTAAAGACAGAGCAGGATTCTAATCTTGGTCCTGATCATTGGTGGTGTAAAGGTGATGCGCTAACTACTACACCAACCATGCCACCTTTTGTTTTCCTTTCTTTCTTTTTCAACTATCATACAAAGCACCTTCCTCTTCATCACCACTATTTACATGTCCAAAGGCCCCAGTAAAATAGTGAAAATATAAATGACTTACCCGATCCCTCCTTCAGTTGGGAATAAAAAAAAATCACATTTCTGAAATTATGCTCCAACACATTGTAAAAAGTGACCATCACTGCTGTCACTCATGGATGAACATCACAACAGTAAAAACATCTTGACTTTACTCCCCAGTCTTGGCCACATTGCCTCCACTGATGCTTGTGACTTGTTCTAATCACTTCCCATCCTCTGCAATCACCCCATGTTCCTCGACACATTGGCTCTCTGATGGTCCTGATTTTTTTCACAAGACAGCAAGAAAATGCACCCACTCCTCTACTTTCCCCAGATATTTTTGAAAATTCATCAAGAACACAGTCACCTAAACAACTTTTTCATAGTTGTCCAACACCAGAAGAAATTAAAAATATCAAAAGCAGCTTAGACGACAACAAAGTCCCTTCCTCTCTATTCATGCATCCTATATTTTACCAATTCATTCCCTGCTATTGACTCCCCATTTTCCCAACTTGTGTCAGAAAGACTGACAATTTGATGCTGCGTAGATTAGAACAGTGACTATAAATATATTAAACTCATGACCAACCATCACAAACATAAAGTCCTATTTCCTGGATTGCTCGTGCCCCCTTTCTTCCTTCAGTATACTGGACATGGTTCTGGCCACCTTGCCCCTTCCGATGCCTCCTGATAACTGCCAGTCTGTTGACCTCCTTTGATATTGCTGGAGTCCTTTATGCAATAGATTAAATAGGAATTGTTCTGTGTGAATAATGCATAAGTATCTGTACCTTCCAGAAGTCGGAAATGTAAAATCTGGTATAATGGTGCACTCCTTGCTGCCATGCTCTGTATCTGGAGAACCAAACTAACCAAGGATTCAGTTCATAACCAACAGCTCGAAAACCTTGCTTTGCTGCTGCAATTACCTACGATAAAAAAGGTAAAGCAGCACAATTTGAAAGTACATTAACATAAAATCTGATCAACAGTTCAATGCATTCTAATAGTCTATTGATCCATTGTAAAATTCATGCTGAGGTAGCAAACAAATTTTTCAGTCATACAAGTTGCTTTGCAATTTTTTAATTGCTGTGACCAATATACAATCTTTCATATTCCAAATAAAAAGTTAAGAATTAAAACAGACTATGTAATATTCCAGTTTAAAAAATAGCTGTAAACATGCAGAATATTTAGATGTAAACATATGGTGAAAAACTACCATTGTTTAAACATTCTCTCAAATCCAGCACCTATAAATTATATTTGATTAGAAAATCTCAAAAGTTGGACTGCACCAATAAATCAAATATTTAATACAATATAGATAGGCTTCTCACTGAAACGCAGTCAGGGACTCAAGATCGAGTTATGTCACATAAAGCATGCTTAAACACAGCATTAATTCAGTAACAATTTCAGTTTACTCTCCTCTAATTTTTATATCTATATGATTTTTGGAGATAAATTGGGGCAGGTTTGTTAGTGTAGTCAAAAACAAACACTTTAAAACAGATCTTATTTAAAATACTGGAGCTCTGCTAATGCTAGACATGTCTGGGCCCCAGAGCCTTTTCAAAAACTTTGGAGAGTGCCCAAGAGACTTCACTAATTGATGGTTGTTTAAAAAGGCAACAGGTGAAATAACTTTTTGGAGCTACATTCTGTCTGGAATGGAACTTGTTGTTCTAAGAGGGTCATGTGTTTTTGCAAGCAGAGAGAGTCAAATGATTTTTGGATAGAAACAGAGAAGATAGGAGCAGGAGTAGGTCATTCGACCCTTCGAGCCTGCTCCGCCATTCAACGAGATTATGGCTGATCTTAAAGTTCAGTACCCCCTCCCTGCCTTCTCTCCGTAACCTTTAATACCCTTATACTGAAGAAATATATCTAATTCCCTCTTAAATATATTTAATGAACCTGCCTCTACTGCCCTCTGTGGCAATGAATTCCACAGATTCACCACCCTCTGGGTAAAGAAATTCCTCCTCATCTCGGTCCTAAATGGTTTGCCTATTATCCTCAAACCATGGCCCCGGGTTCTGGATTTTCCCATCATTGGAAACATCCCATCTGCATCCATTCTGTCCAGTCCTGCCAGAATTTTATATGTCTCTATGAGATCCCCTCTCAATCTTCTAAACTCCAGCGAGTACAATCCCAATTTGCGCAATCTTTCCTCATAAGTCATTCCTGCCATTCCAGGTATCAGCCTGGTGAATCGCCTCTGCACTCCCTCCATTGCAAGAACATCCTTCCTTAGATAAGGTGACCAAAACTGCACACAATACTCCAGGTGTGGTCTCACCAAGGCCCTGTACAGCTGCAGTAAGGTATCCTTGTTCCTATACTCAAACCCTCTTGATATGAAGGCCAACATACCATTTGCCTTTTTAACCGCCTGCTGTACCTGCAGGCTCGCCTTCAGAGACTGATGTACAAGTACCCCTAGGTCTCTCTGCACTTCCCCATCTCTTAATCTATTGCCATTCAAATAGTAATCTGCCCTCCGGTTTGTATTACCAAAGTGGATAACCTCACATTTATCCACATTGTAGTGCATTTGCCATGTATCTGCCCAGTCCCTCAATTTATCCAAATCACACTGGAGCTTCCTGACCCCCTCTTCCGTGCACACAACCCCTCCTAGCTTAGTGTCATCTGCAAATTTGGAGATATTACATCCAATGCCCTCATCCAGATCATTAATGTAAATTGTGAACAGCTGGGGTCCCAGTACAGATCCCTGTGGTATCCCACTGGTCACCGCCTGCCACTCAGAAAACGAGCCATTTATCCCAACTCTTTGTCTTCTACCTGCCAGCCAGTTCTCAATCCACATCAATACTTTGCCCCCAATCCCATGAGCATTGATTTTGGAAGCCAGTCGTTTAAGCGGGACCTTATCCCTTTTGGAAGTCCAGGTACACCACATTCACTAGCTCTCCCCCATCTATTTTACCTGTCACCATCTCAAAGAATTCCAATAGATTTGTCAAGCACGATTTACCTTTTGTAAATCCATGTTGACTCCGTCCGATCCCTTCTCTGCTAGTCATATGCTCCGCTATTACATCCTAAATAATGGATTCCATCATTTTGCCCACTACTGATGTAAGGCTCACAGGCCGATAATTCCCCGCTTTTTTTCTACCCCCCTTTTTAAATAGTGGGGTAACATTAGCTACCCTCCAATTCATGGGTACTGATCCTGAGTCTATCGAGTTCTGGAAAATAATTCTTAAAGCATCTGCTATCTGAATGGCCACTTCCTTGAGTACCCTAGGATGTAGATTATCAGGCCCTTTGGATTTATCTGCCTTTAATCCCATCAATTTCCCCAAGACCATGTCCTTAGAGATACTGATTTCTTTCAGTTACTCCCTTGCATTAGTCTCTATGTTTCCCAACATCCTTGGGAGGTTATTTGTATCCTCTCTTGTAAAAACAGAACTAAAGTAAGAATTTAATTGGTCTGCCATTTCCTTATTCCCCATTATATATTCCCCTGATTCCGACTGCAAAGGACCTACTCTGGATTTCACCAATCTTTTCCTCTTGACATATTTATAAAAGCTTTTGCAGTCGGTTTTTATATTTGCCGCAAACTTACTTTCGTAATTTATTTTTGCTCTCTTGATTAATCCCTTTGTCTTCCTTTGCTGCATCTTGAACTGCTCCCAGTCTTCAGTTGTGGTACTTTTTTTAGCCAATTGATATGCTCTCTCTTTGGACCCAATGCTGTCTCTAATTTCCCTTGTTATCCACGGTTGAGTCACCTTTTTTGGTTTATTTTTATGCCAAACCGGTATAAACGATTTTTGCAATTTCTCCATTAGATCTGTGAATGCTTTCCATTGTCTATCCACAGTCAACTCCCCCATAAACACCACCCAATTAATCTTACTCAACTCCCGTCTCATACCATCATAATTCCCTTTATTTAAATTCAGGACCTTAGACTCGGATTTAATTTCATCACTCTCCATGTCGAGTGAGAATTCGATCATATTGTGATCGCTCCTACCCAAAGGGCCTCGCACACCAAGATTGCATAGCAGTAACATGGAAATGGAGTCTGTGAGAGACAGACAGACAGACAGACAGAGATCAGTTTTACAGTCAGTAGCAGCAACTAGAACTGGAACAGGACAAGCTGGCTAGCTTGTAGAAAACCCTATTTGGAAGACAGGTTGTGAGTGCTTAGTTCAGCCTGGTCAAAGGCCTTGTGGTTCATGCAAGAGAGGACTGGCTGTCTAATGTTTCACTTGGAATAAGAGAAACAAAAAGGCACTCTATGGTGACCTGAATGAAAGAGGTTATCATCTGGAGAACCCTGAGGGGGCAAGTTTCTTTGGCAGGACACTGAAGTGGCTGATTAAAAAAAGGAATCAGCTGTGGGTGTTAACATACAACAAATCTCTCTCTGAAAACCAACAAGAACCTTCCTAAGCAGTAACCATTTACCTTTCAAGCACCAAAGCCTGGTGAACTTTATAAATGTTACATTCTGTGCACAGTATGAGAATTGCCTGCAACCAGTAAACTTGGAGGAATGAGAAGTGAGATTGGACTGTGAACCAAAGAACTTTTCTGAACTTACACACACTTAGAATTAGAAGGGGGTTAAGTCAGGTTAGTTAAGTCAATAGTGATAAGTTCAAGTGTGATTCTGTTTTCATGTTTAAAGATAATTAAAAGCAACTTTTGTTTAAGTAACCATTTGTCTTGGTGAATATCTATTACTGCTGGGTTTTGGGGTCCTCTGGGCTTGTAACAACAGAAGCAGGCCCTTCTAGTGCTGAACTATTGTTCTACCTAGCCCCACTGACCTGCACCCAGTCCACAGCCCTCCAGACCCCTCCCATCCATGTACTTGTCCAAATTCTTCTTAAATGTTAAAATTGAGCCCGCATTCACCACTTCAGCTGGCAGCTCATTCTACATAACCACCACTCTCTGTGTGAAGGAGATCCCCCTAATCTTCTCCGTAAACCTTTCACCATTAACCCATGTCCTTTTATTTCACTTTCAAGTGATTAATTGAACAACGAGCACCACTGTTTTAATATTATAGCTGATTCACTTGGCTTCATGCATTGTGTTACAAGGGCAGCGTTACTACATTCAAAAATACACACAGCAACTTAAAGTATAGTAAGCAGATGTTGGCAGGACTTCACATTGAATATAAAATGCTGCCCACATAGATGGAAGATAACATAAAAGCTAAAAATAATATGGCCTAAATTTTGAGGCAGCTCTCCCACACAAACACCTGAAGGAAGGAGATCCTGTGCATTTGATTAACTCCTTCATTGATCCAAGCATACATTGCTGCCCTTCATTTTTATAATCCAATGCACCAAATTTTTAATTCCAGTTACACTGACATTGTTTTTCTACTATGATCACCAATCCCCTCAAAACAACCAAATGACCCTTGCAAAGTGTTACTCCATTTCCATATTCACAATCTGTCCTTGACATTTTGTTGCCTCCCAGGTTCATGTCCATTTTATCCAGAACACTTTGCTTGAATACCCTCCACCATTCAGATTTTGACTCATGGCACAGTACCAAAATAAATCTTAATGAATATCATGTGATTGGGACAAAATGCCTTTCAAATCTTCTTAGTTTGTGGTGTATCTTTTCACATTGTTGATTTCATCTTCTTCCACAAAAACCTCTCCAATGACAATCAGCTGTAGTGGCCTCACCCACTTTGTTTAATTTATATCTACTTACTCAGTAACAGAGAATTAAAGGCTTCTCTTATCATGCCTACACCCTTAATTTTGCTGTTCACCTGGCATCTATCCTTGATTCCTTTTCTTTATCATTTTCATGTGACCACTATGCATCATCCAAAAATCACAGAGCAATGCATGACAGCCATACTCCACAATCTCATCGTTACTCTCAGTCATATCCTATCTCTAAAATATTTGGGGAGAAGTGTGAAAGTGGTGACGATTGAGATCAGATCAGCCATTATTGGTTACAGAATGGTGCAGCAAGCTTGAGGGGATGTGGCTTATTCATGCTCCTATTTCTTGTTCTAATTTAGTCACTGCATTCCAAAACCTCTAAAAGATCATCCATGCTCATTACTCAACTTCATGTGACATTAACCACTTTGGTCTGCATTGCCTCCCAATCAGGCTTCCCAAATTTGAATAGTATCAAATCCTTCTATGCACTGATTCCTTCCTAATTCTAAACTTATTCAGCAATACCAACTTTCAAGATTTCTGCAGTAATCCAGTTTTAGCCTTTGAGTATCCCTGAATTTTCATTACTGTGCCTTTTGTAGCTGTGGTTCCAGTTCCTCCCTAAACACCTCTATCATTCTTTCCTCTTTTAAGACAGTCTTTAAAACTTGTGACTGAACACTGTGTGGTAATTTGCTTCAACTATCTCCTTCTGTGGCTTGGTGTCAGATGTTGTATTGCATAGTTCTTCAAAACAAATTGTTTTTTGCTACAGTGAAGCTTCCAATATCAAGGATCATTGATCTGAAACATTAATTGTTTCTCTCGCTCCTTAACCTGTTGACATTCTGGACATTTCTTGAATCTGCAATATTTTTCTTCGGGAAACAAGGACAGTTACTATTGTACATGTCCTGAACGTGGGTAACAAAACACATAACAAAAGCTCAGGACAACCCTGTGTTAATTTCTGGGGCTAATTATTTGAGACCCCATCTCTTGCACAATTTCTACAAGGATTACAATCTTTCAGCTTCTCTGGGATAAGCTGTAGACTCCACTGGGACAGTTCAATTCATTCTGTTGCATTTGGTGCTCTCTATGTGGCCTACTCTACACCAGCAAGACCAAATGCAAAGAATTAGACATAGGAGCAGAATTAGTCCATTTGTCCCATCAAGTCTCCTCTGCTGTTCATATCCTGGCCGACACCCTTTTCCTTTCTACCCCATCTTCTCTCCACAACATTTGACACCCTTACTAACCAAAAACATCAATCCCCCCCCCCCCCCCACACTTTAAATATACCAAAGACTTGGTCTCCAGAGCCATTTGTGACTATGAGTTCAACAAAGTTTCCCTGCCTGAAGAAATTTCTCATCTCTGTTCTGGAGATGTCCTTTTATTCTGAGGCTGTGCCCTCTGGACCTAAACTCTCTGACTACAGAAAATAACTTGTCCACATTTATTCCATGTAGCCCTTACAATATTCAGTATGGTTCAGAGAGAGTTTAGGCCTCTTTATACTAGCCCTCTCATCCCCAGGTTGCTTCGCTGAGCAACTATTTTGTATTGGGTTCCTGGATACACACCATTCCTTCCATCACCACATTCCACAGACAGGGAGGCCAAAGGAAAAGTGGAGGAGCAGCACCTTATACAGTGTCCTCCATAATGATTAGGACAAAGACATTTTTTTTTCTTTTCTTTGCCCCTGTGCTCCACAGTTTTAAATTTGCAATTAACTATTCACATTTAATTAAAGTGCACATTCCAGATTTTATTCAAGGTTATTTGTACACATTTTGGTTTGACCATGTAGAAATTACAGCACATAGTCCCCCCATTTCAGGGCACCATAATGTTTGGGAGACTTGGTTTCACAGGTGTTTGTGAGTACTCAGGTCTGTCTGATTGCTTCATTGGTGCAGGTATAAAAGAGCTGGCCTTGTTTCCAAGCTTTTGATCATCTTTTGAGTCTGCAGTTGCCATTTTTCAATACAAGGACCAAGGTTGTGCCAAGGACGGACAAGAAGCCATTATGAGACTGAAAAACAAGAATAAAATAATAAGAGACATCGCCCAAACCTGAGGATTACCAAAAATTAACAGCATACTGCGGAGCTCAGTCATCACAAAGGGACTAGTTGATGCCAGAAGAATACTTAACATAATGAAAAATCCCCAAGCACCTGCAGATCAGAAACACTCTTCAGGAGGTAAATGTGTCAATAACTACTGTCTGCAGAAGACTCCATGAACAGAAATACAGATACTACACTGAAAGAAGCAAATCACGAGTTAGCCACACAAAGGATAGCCAGATTAGTTTGCCAAGAAGTATTTAAAGGAACCTGTAGAATTCTAGAAAAAAAATCTAAGATTAACCTGTATCAGAGTGATGGCAAGAGCGAAGTGTGGAGGTATAAAGGAACTGCCGAAGATTCAAAGCACACCACTTTTGCCATGGTTTGCATCCTGCAGTGTAGCCTCTGTATATCTGTTCATGAAGTCTTCTGAAGACATTAGTCATTGACACATCCACACCTGCCTCCTAAAGAGTCTTTCTGATCTGTTGAACACAAGTTTTGGGATTTTTCTTCATTATGATGAGAATTTTTCTGTCATGAATAGTGGAGGTCTTCCTAGGCCTATTAGTCCCTTTGCGATTATTGAGTTCACCAGCGTACTCTTTCTTCTTAATGGTGTTCCAAGTTGTTGATTTTGGTAATCCTAAGGTTTGGTGATGTCTCATTGTGTTATACTTGTTTTTCAGCTTCATAATGTCATTTTTTTCGAAACTTTATTTATTAATTTTAACGTATGAAGAAAGTAATTAATTCACATACAGAAAAAATACAAAATAAAGTAATACAAGTACAAAGTAACATAGTTAATACAATACCAATCTCGGCATCTCCCCCTAACAACTAAAAACTAAGACTAAAAAAAACCTATTTTTAACCCCTAAACCACCCCCCCACCCCCACGATAAAGAGTAAAGAATTAATACTATTAGTATAATTAAAAAAAATAAAAAATATATCTTAAAAAAAAGATCGATATATATAAAAAACAAAAAATATATATTAATTAAGTATTAATTATTAATCCAAAAAAATTTTATTATATAAGAATATATATGAAAAAACAAAAACAAAAAGAACTTAAATGAAAAAAAAACAACTAATAATAAAAAAAACTTAAAAAAAGGGAAAAAAAGAAAAAAAGAAAACATATAAAGAGAAAATATATAAATAAAAAAGTTTTTTTAAAGAAAAAAATGATTAATTCAAACTTATTTAAATTGTATATAATCAATAAATGGGGTCGACTTTAACTCATAAAAAGACATCATATCTTGTATAGAAAAAGATATTCTCTCCATAACCAAACAAAACCTCATCTCTGAATACAACCTATCTAAAGACAATACATTTCTATTCTTCCAAGTAATCGCTATACATTTCTTGGCCACTGCCAGCACTAAGTAAATAAAAGAGATATGGTAATTATCTAATTCTAAATCAATCAACGGTTGCATATTCCCTAATAAAAATATATCAGGGTCTAATACAATATGAAGATTATATAGATTATTAAATACAGATTGAATACCTTTCCAAAATTGTTGTAACCAATCACACAACCAAACAGCATGTAAAAAAGTACCAGAAACCTGATCACAATGAAAACAAAGATCTGACTTACTAAAACCAAATTTTTTTAATTTTTCGGGTGTTAAATATAATTGATGTATAAAAGTATAATTACTCTTCGCCAATCTAGCATTAATCAATTTTCGAACACTATTACAGCAGATTTCAGACCAATCTTCTTCAGTTATTGTTAAACTTAAATCTTTTTCCCATTTCATTTTATCTTTATCCCAATCTATTTTACTTTCACTTTCCAACAAAATATGATACAAACCTGATATATAACCTTTTTTTGGAAATGAGAGCACATATTTCTCAAAATCAGTTTCAGACAGTAAATTCATTTGACGACCGCATACCTGTTTTACAAAAGATCTTAACTGATAATACACAAATATAGAATAACCACTTATATCAAATCTCTTTTGCAATACAAAAGAACAAAAATGACTTTCTAAAAAACAGTCAGATAAATTATGTATTCCTTTCTCCTCCCATTGTTTCAAAATAGTATTAGATACCGTGAAAGGAACAAGTTGATTATTATATAATGGTAATCTTCCCGACCACTTATTTTTCAATCCCATTTTATGTAATTTACTTGTCCATAAATAAATTCATTAAATGTTTCAATATTGGTACATCATAAGTTCATAACAAATTTTTATTCCATCGAAATAAAAATTCATTCAAAAATTTTTCAGAAATAACTGCCAATTCTATCTGTGCCCAACTAGGCGTATTTTGTGTAGCCATTAATGCGCTAAGAAATCTAAATTGAGCTGCTCCATAATAAAATTGAAAGTTAGGTAGCCGTAACCCTCCAAATTGAAAATCCCACATCAATTTTTTCAACGCCACCCTAGGAAATTTTCCTTTACACAAAAAAATCCCTAATTACTTTATATAAATCCTTAAAAAATCTTTTTTGTACACAAGGAATTGATTGAAATAAATATTGTATACGAGGAAAAATATTCATTTTTATAGTATTAATTCTTCCTAATAAACCCAAAGGTAAATCTTTCCATTTAACTAAATCTGCCTTAATCTTCTTCATTAAAGGAAGATAATTAAGTGAATATAAATTTTGGTAGTCAGTATTAACATTAATTCCCAAATATTTAATTTGTTTTGTCCACTTCAAATTCGTAATATTTCTAAACATTGAATAATCATCTTTACTAATTGATAGAATTTCACTTTTAGTCCAATTAACCTTATAACCAGATAATTGACCATAAATCTCTAAGGAATCTTGAAGTGCTGGCAGAGAAACATCAGGATCCACCAAATACAGCAAAACGCCATCCACAAATAAATTTATTTTATAATCTTCATTCAAGACTCTCATACCTTTGATACTATCATTCTGACGTACTAATTGTGCTAGAGGTTCAATAACTAAAGCAAACAAGGCGGGTGATAATGGTCATCCTTGTCTAGTAGATCTTGTTAAATTAAAGGATTCTGAAAGCAAACCATTAGTAACAACTCTAGCTTTTGGACCATTGTACAGAGCCCTAATCATACCAATAAATGAGAGACCAAACAAAAACTTTTCAAGTACTTTAAATAAAAACTTCCATTCTACTCTATCGAATACCTTTTCTGCATCCAATGAAACCACCATTGGATAATTCTTCTGAGATTTAGATCTATTTATCAAAGTAATTAATCGTAGAATATTATCCGAAGCATACCTATTTTTTATAAAACCTCTTTGATCACGATGTATTATCTTTGGTAAATACTGAGCCAACCTATTAGCCATAACTTTAGCCACTATTTTATAGTCTACATTTAACAAAGATATAGGACGGTAAGAAGCTACCTGTAAGGGATCTTTATCTCTTTTTGGTATAACTGTAATTATAGCATTAGAACAGGACTCAGGTAATTGAAAAGTATCATAAAGTTGTTGTATTACATTCTTAAATAAGGAAGATATATCAACATAAAAAGTCTTGTAAAACTCAATAGAAAAACCATCTCCACCAGGCGCTTTTCCATTTGGCATATCTTTTATAGCCATTTCAATTTCACTATCCGTAAAAGGTTTATCTAACTCTTGTCTGTCTTCTTGAGATAACTGTGGTAAATTAATATTTTTCAAAAAAGAGTCTATTGCATCTTCTTTTATCGCTTTAACATAACATATATAACAATTACAGCACGGAAACAAACACCCCTTTCTAGTCCCACCTCCCTGCACAATGCCCATAACCCTCCATCTTCTTCTCATCCATATACATGTCCAACCTTTTCTTAAATAATACAATTGACTCCGCCGCCACTATTTCTCCCGGAAGCTCATTCCACACGCCTACCACTCTCTGAGTAAAGAAGTTCCCCCTCATGTTACCTCTAAACCTCTGCCCCTTAATTCTTAACTCATGTCCTCTTGTTTTAATCTTTCCTCCTCTTAACGGAAATAGTCTATCCACATCCACTCTGTCTATCCCTTTCATAATCTTAAATACTTCTATCAAATCCCCTCTCAACCTTCTACGCTCCAAAGAATAAAGACCTAATCTGTCCAATCTCTCCCTATACTCTAGATGCTTAAACCCAGGTAACATTCTGGTAAACCCTCTCTGCACTCTCTCCACTCTGTTTATATCCTTCCTATAACCAGGCGACCAGAACTGCACACAGAACTCCAAATTAGGCTGCACCAACGTCTTATACAATCTCAACATCACCTCCCAACTCCTATATTCCATGCAATGATTGATAAAGGCCAGCATACTAAAAGCCTTCTTCACCACCCTATTCACGTGAGTTTCTACCTTCAGGGAACGATGTACCGTTACTCCTAAATCTTTCTGCTCTTCTGTATTCCTCAATGCTCTCCCATTTACCACGTATGTCCTATTCTGATTCTTCTTACCAAAATGAAGCACCTCACACTTAAATTCCATCTGCCATTTTTCAGCCACTTTTCTAAGCAGCCCAAATCCCTCTGCAATCCTTGAAAACCTTCTTCATTATCCACTATTCCATCTATCTTAGTATCGTCTGCATATTTACTAATCCAATTCACCACCCCATCATCTAGATCATTAATGTATATAACAAACAAGAATGGGCCCAATACAGATCCTTGAGGCCTCCAACCTGACAGACAATTATCCACTACCACTCTCTGGCCTCTCCCTTTCAGCCAATGTTCAATCCATTTGACTATCTTAAAATTTATACCTAAAGACTGCACCTTCCTAACTAACCTTCCATGTGGTACCTTATCGAAGGCCTTACTGAAGTCCATATAGACAACATCCACTGCGCTACCCTCATCCACATTCCTAGTCACCTCTTCAAAAAATTCAATCAGATTGGTCAAACATGACCTTCCTCCCACAAATCCATGTTGAGTCCTATTCAGTCAAATAAAGTTTTTTGTAAAAATTACAAAATTCATCGTTAATTTCTTTTTGACTAAAAGTAATACCCGATTTATTTCTAATAGCTGGTATAATCCTAGATAACTGTTCTTTTTTTAATTGCCATGCTAATACTTTATGAGCTTTCTCACCCCATTCATAAAATTTATTTTTTGAACAATTCAACAGACATTCAAATCGATATGACTGTAACTTATTATACTTCAACTTTAAATTTGTTAATTGGATCTTTTGGAATTCAGTAGCTTTCTTTTGAAATTCTTTTTCACAGATTGTTATTTTCTTCTCCAAATCCTCAGTTTCTCTAACTCTCTCTTTCTTCAATTTGGATGCATAACTGATAATTTGACCTCGGAAAAAAGCTTTCATTGCGTCCCACAAAACAAACTGATCAGAAACAGAGTGAACATTATTAGCAATGAAATCCTCAATTTGTTTTCTCAAATAAACAATAAATTCTGGCTTTTCTAGTAACATAGTATTAAATCTCCATCTTAAAGTATGTTGTGTAACTTGAGAACTTTGATATTCCAGTAATAACAATGAATGGTCCGAGACTAACCTTACCTTATAATCCACAGATATAACCTTATCCTGTAAAAGCTTCATAATGTCTTATTTGATTTTCATTGGCACACCTCTGGTCCTCAAGTTTAAAAATGGAAACTACATGTTCCAAAGATGATCAAAAGCTTTGAAGCAACCCAAGCTCTCTTACACCTGCACTAATGAAGCAATTAAACATACCTGAGTATTCACAAACACCTGTGAAGCCAAATATCCCAAACATTATGATATCCTGAAATGGGGGACTATGTATAAAAAGTGCTGTAATTTCTACATGGTCAAACCAAAATGTATCCAAATAACCTTGAATAAAGACTGGAATGTACTTTAATAACTTGAATACAAATTTAAATCTGTGGAGCACAGCGGCAAATAAAGGCAAAAAAATGTCTTTGACCCAAATATTATGAAGGGTACTGTATTCCACCTGGGTAGTCCACAACTCAGTGGCATCAACAATCGCTTCTTCAATTTCATGTAACTTGCATCTGCCTACATTCCTTCTGATCCACCATCTCACAGACCCTATCCTCTCCCTTGACTGTTCCCATAGAAAACTACAGCACAGAACAGGCCCTTCAGTCTTCGATATTGTGCCAATATCCCATATATTCCTAAAAAAAATATGAAACCCTCCCTACCCCATAATCCTCCACTTTTCCTCTATCCATGACCCTGTCTAAGTGTCTCTTAAATGGCCCATAATATTTCAGTCTCCACCACCATCCCTGGCAAAACATTCCAGGCACCAACAATTCTATACATAAAAAAATTTACCCGATATCTCCCCTAAACTTCCCTCCCATCATTTAGTACATATATCCTCTAGTGTTTGCTATTCCTGCTCTAGTAAACAGGTGCTGGCTATCCACCTTATCTATGCCTCTCATAATCTCATAGACCTCTCTATCAAGTCTCCTCACATCCTTCTACACTCCACAGAGAAAAGTCACTGCTCTGCTAACCTGCTAAGACTTGTTTTCTAATCCAGATAACATCCTGGTAAATCTTCTCTGCACCCTCTCCATAGCTTCCACATCAATGAGGTAACCAGAACTGAACCCAATACTCTTAAGTGTGGCATCCGAAACTACCGAGAAAAACAGTAAAAGGGTGGCCTCTCCACAACAGAAGGCCACAAGCATCAACACGACACAGGCGGGACCAGTGAGCAGACAGTGGCTGGAAGTTAGAAGGAAGAGCCAACCAAGCCACTTCACACCCAGGACAGGATGCGGCAATTGCAGAGGAGACCATATCTCTTACCAGAGATTTTCAGAGTTGCATCTACTTTACTTTCCTCCTTTATAGCATTCTTCATCTTTTATTCTCATCATACTGCATAATCTGCAGTTCCTCGTCATCTACATTTAACGCCTCCTGTCTCTGTTGCTTTCTTTACCCTTCCCTCCTGTAGACAGCCGCTACCATCAGCTGCTCTGCACCCAATGCAATTACATTGCAGCCATCATACTCACAACAGCACACCGTGCATGCGTGAGCACCACAAGGGCGCATTAGTTGAATCAAGAACTAGCGGGGAGCAGACGACACACTGTGGGCTCTCTCTCTCAGTACCCTGTTTATCATGTTTAATTGTGTTCAGTAAATTCTTTTACTTGGTTTACTTAATCTGCTGACTCGACTCATTATTAAGCATACAACAACGAACAAGGTGTCAGAAGTGGGATCAAGAGCACCTAAGCCTGAAGGCTTCCAATCATAAATCGATCACAGTGAGTAACCACAACCACATTTTGCACGGTCACCATAATGGTGGATGGATTCAGGCGGCCCGACCCACTAGCATATGACAGAAAACTGGTGTATCTTTGCACAGGAACATGACATATTCATAGCGACATCTCATAGCAACAAGCCTGCCCTTACCAGGGCATACATTCTGTTAAACACAGAAGCCATTGAAAGGGAGAGATTGTTTGTGCATGCAGGCGAAGTGCGTGATGGAAATCTCGTTATCAGCCCGGCTGAGTCGAGAGAGGACGCTGAATGTTTAAAGCATAAATTCAGAGAAATGTGACAGTGCAAAGGTACAAATTCAACATGAGACCAAAAACCTAGCGAGTCGATACACTCATACGTCAGCAATTTTAAAAATCAGGGTGAAAGCCTGCAATTTCAGCACACTTTGCGACAAACTAATTAAAGACAAAGGTCTGTGGCATTTGCGACGATAATATGCAGAAGGCCTCCTGCGAGACACCAAACTGATACTGACAAAGGCCATCGCAATGTGCTTGGCATCTGAAACTACCAAGAAAAACAATAAAGGCCTGGCCTCTCTACAACTGAAGGCCACAAGCATCGACGCGACACAAGCGGGACCAGCGAGCAGACAGTGGCTGGAGGTTAGAAGGAAGAGCCAACCAAGCCAGCCAGGCCACCTCATGCGGCAATTGCAGAGGAAACCATATACTGAGGAGGATGTGCCCAGTGTTCGGCCAACAGTGCAGAAACTGCAGCAAATGTAACCACTTCAGTAGTTGCTGAAGATCCAGGCAGCAAACCACTGCATGGACCAAACCCAGGAGGACCATCGACCATTTGGAACTGGAGCAGAGAGAAGCTGTCTTGGGTAAACTTATACCTCTCATTTTGTTCGTTTTAGATTGGTCACAGTGTTTGAGCTACCAAAAGAAAATAGACACACACAAACACACCGAGAGCAGTTCAGTTTATACAAGTCTTTATTACTAAATCTAATGCTGAATTCACACTACAATATGCAAGCCCTTCCCAATTATACTTATCAACGCGAGGCAACGACTGCACACTTGTAGTAGGTTGTCGGGGCACCAGTAGCAGCTTCTCCACCTCCCCGGGGAGACGTTGGTAGGAATCTTGAAGTTCTTCTTCTTGCTGAGAGATGTCGCCACCTCTTGGAGAGTCTCAAACTTCAGCAGTGGGACCATGGCTTACCCAAAAGTTGTTTACTTCAGATCTTATCTCTTTGAACAAATGATTTAATTATCTTCAAGGTCTCCTGACAGTCTGCGACCAACAAAAGGCACTGCATCTCTGGTCCTCATGGTGGAGGAAGTTATATAATGTCTACTGATTCATATGCATCCCTGGGCCCTGTAATGTAAATTTAGGTTATGTCTTCCTATTCAACTGCATCCATGGGCCCCATAGTGGAATTTAGATTATGTCTTCTGATGCAACTGCATCCCTTCTTGCAGAAGCAGGTCTAAATCCTCCATTACATTCCACCCCTTGGTCACAGCCTGTCACTTACGAGACCTAACAAGCATTTGAGTACAGAAGGAGCGAAAAAGAGAAACTAAAACTATTGCTTATTTTTGTGCTTAAGCAATAATGCGAGCAACCAACGGAGAATATTGTGGTCCAATCCCCCAATGTACCATTTAACCATGAAAAAGGATTCAAACTATCCTTGTGGGCCACAATACCCAGACACTGAAGCTCACGAACAGATTTTGAAACATGCTTAACAATATCAGAATATTGATGGATACATCGGGCCGTGTCCCCCATGGGCAACTCCCTCGGAACGTCCTCAACATTACAAATCCAATTGCTGGCATCAAAGCAGCAGTTAAACCAGATCAACAGGAGCACAAGATGGAGGACCTGGAACAAAGAAGCCTGACATTTATCACTCACGATGCCGTAAGCGTTCAGTATTTAAACAAAATAAACCATCCTCTCGCTCAATAGCTACCCACCGAGTGTTACCCTGGGCAGATGTCACTATTTCCCCTTTTACAGGAGGGCGGGCCACTACCTGATGGTGCCACCCATACCTTTTGTCCGGCATTCTCTAGCTTGGGAATGGGGGGCAATGACTGTTTTTCCTCTGGAATAGGCTGTAGTTCAGAAGCGTGAAGTCGGTGGAAAGGTGTACCTCCCTTCAAAGGGCGATGATTCAAATTGTTGACTACCTGCTGCAGCACATGGCACCACCCCTTCAGGGTCCCCAGTGGTGTTAACGAAATTGTTCCTTCAGTAAGCCATTCGTTCGTTCAACTAACCCGGCAGTCTGCAGGTAATAAGGAATATGGTGGACCCATAAAATACTGTTGTCAGCTGCCCAATCACAGATTGCCTTCCCGGAGAAGTGCGAGCCATTATCAGACTGAATTTCCTCTGGTACATCATAACGAGAAATTAAATGGTTTAGTCCTTGGATAGTGCTAGCTTGGTCAGACATCTTGGTGGGAAAAGCAAAAACCAGGCCCGAAAAGGTGTCAACCATTACTAAGACGTAACGTTTACCCATACAGTCTGGCATAGGGCCTATGGAATCAATTTGCCAGACCGCAGCTGAGCGAGCACCCCGTCTTATTCGGCCACGCGGACCAGGAGGAACGGTGCGGGACTTCACAAGCTGGCATGCTGGGCATGTCCGCACGACCATGCGGACTTGTTCTGATGGATGGGTAAGGCATGTGTATGGGCCCACATAGCTGATCCCTTCTCCCCCAAGTGGCCACTCTGTCCGTGTGCCTATCGAGCCAGGGGGAGGGTATCGGCGTGGCTGATAGTGGCAAGCTGATCTGCTACTGCATTATGTTGTGTCATGTTCGTCGTCGCATTGGTATGGGCGTCAATGTGATATACGGTTATCTCACGATGATGGGAAGCATCCCACAACAGCTGCCACAACTGTTTGCCCCATACTGGGCAGTCATGTACCAGCCAGTCATTCTTTTGCCAATCAGGCATCCATACCACTAGTCCTTTATCCACAGCCCAGGAATCAGTAAACAAGCGAAGAGGGTGATCACGGGGGTCTAGTGGTAAAGTGACCGCCTTCAACTCAGCATACTAACTGGAGCCAATAAGTGAGTTCCTGACCTGGGACGGTAAGCCACCGCCTTCCACTTCTGCTTTCCTTGCACCCACCGGCTGCTACCATCAGTAAACCAGGCGTCCTCTTGTTCTGCTTTCTGTACCATCCCTTGGATCATCGCATCATCAATATAATGGTAAATCGAGAGGGAAGGCGATACTGGCACCGTCTCCAAATCACGGGGAATTAGCCTGTGGCAAATAGTGGGAGAGTGTACATAGCCCTGAGGGAGGCAGGTGAAGGTATACTGACGCCCCTTCCAGGTAAAGGCGAACTGATCCTGTGAGACCTCAGCTACAAGATTACTGAAGAAGGCGTTAGTGAGATCAATGACAGCATACCATGTTCCTGAGTTCCCAGTAGCAATGTTTTCAATAAGGGTGACAATGTCCGGAACTGCTGAAGCAAGTGGTGGGGCATGTTTGTTCAAGAAACAATAATCAACTGTCATTCTCCAGGAGCCATCCGGCTTCTGGACTGGCCAAACAGGGCTATTAAAGGGCGACGTTGCAGGCCTCACTACCCTTCTTCTTGCAAAGTATCGATGGTGGCAGTAATCTCTTCCTGCCCCCCAGGGAGGCGATATTGTGGAATGCATACTGGTTTCGGGGGTGAGGCTCCATCACAGGATCCCACTTAGCCCGTCCCACCACTAGTCTTTTTGTAATAGTCCGAATGCAAATTCCCCTTGGCTAGTATTAAGGGCCGTACCGGCCAACATATTAATACCCAGGATACACTCGTCAGTGGCAGCCACCAGGGCATGTAACCATATAGGGCAGGGGTGTCAAACTCAAATTCACGGAGGGCCAAAATTAAAAACTTGGACTAAGTCGAGGGCCGAACTAAATATTTATTGAAAATTTTCAACAACATCTGCATGTTTTCTCTTCTTTCAACATATGTAATGTTAAACTTTAGGATATAACTTTAGGAGCATAATGTTACAGGTCAGGAGTAGGTAGCTCAAGTTCACCCTTTGCTTGACCTGAGGAAAACATATTTGGTCCCTGTGCAGATGTAGTCAGCATTCACAGGCTGTGTCCATTTTGGCCTGCATCAGGACTCAGTATTTCCTGCTCACTCCTCAGGCTCTAGGCCTCTATTCACCCTCGACCCACCATCCCTCTACCTGACCAGTCCTTTACCCAACCTCTACTCACCCCTCACTCCACTTGCTCTGCCTCTACCCACCCCATCCTATACACGCCCCTCTACTGCCTCTCCCCTCAACCTGTTCCTCCCTCTACCCATCTCTCACCCTCTAATCACCCCTCCCCTACTCGCCCTGCCCTTCCCCTTTTACCTCTTCCCTATCCACCCCTCCTTCTACTCATCACTCCCTCTAACTGCCCCTCGCACCACCATAACTACCCCTGCCCATTACTCCTCACCTACACCCTCTGCCCACCCCTGCTTACCCACCCACTCAGGCCCAGCGCGCTGCCTATCAGCCTTTGCGGAACAGCGGGGGCCGTACGCAGCCTGCCATGTCTGTCGCGCCGACAGGAAATCACAGGCGGTCGCCAATCCGCCGCACCGCTCGACAGGTGGGAGAAGTGACTGGTTGTGCGGGGAGCCTTCCAACTGCCTTGCCGGCTGATGACAGACTTCTCGTGTTACAATTTTGTTTTCCCCATTCTCAACGTTTGCACGGTCAACCTGCAACACTCTTGCTCCCTTCGCGTCCCGTGGATCTGATGCCCGGGTGTTGTTAGGATTCCCAGCAGAAGGTTTGTGGAACTTTACCATTCTGGATTCCTTTTTGAGAATATTCTGGCCATCTTTTAAGGGGGGGGTGGTTTTAGGGGGGAGGGGATAGTTAGGGGGTGGGGAAGGATGTGCAATGAAGGGGGAGGATGGTGGGGGTGACATTACCAAAAAACAGCATCGGCTCTCGCTGCAGGGCGGGCCACCTCTAATACATTTTTGAAATTATCTTGCGGGCCAAATATAATTATATCGCGGGCCAAATTGGGGAAGGGCCATCACTCACCATGGCGCAGACTTTTATTTCCTTCGCCAGGGTGATCGCTCCTCCCATCCCCTCTATTCGAAATGTCGGTCCAGTCCAGAGGTCGGGGTTACCAGGAATCACCAAGTGCTCCGCACCGGTGTCAACCAAGGCCAAATATTGGCGGTCATTACCCCCACCCCAATGGATTGTTAACGGTATGTAGGGCCACGGGTCCCTGTGTATCCGCCGTGTCTCAATAGAGTAGACACGGGGGTCCTGCCCACACCCTCATGCTTTAGTAGGGTTCGGGGGCTTCCAGGCCCACATGCCACTATTATCCTTAAGAGCATTTTTAACCATTTGTTGTATCTCATCACGGATAACTGAAGCAAGAGAAGCTGGCTCGATAGGAGCAGCAGTGGGAGCAGAAGGCACAGTTGGGCCAGGAAGATTCAACAGCTGGGGATAATGTTCCCCTGCCTTTCTCTTATAAAGGACCGCAGTAGGTTTCCCATCAATATCACTTTTAGGTATGCCTAACTTTAACAAGGTTCGAAAAAGGTCCTTTCTTGTCAGTCCGTTATTAGCATCAGCCCCTCTCTTTTCATCCTGCTTTTCTGATTTAACCTGGGTTGTACGTGAGTGGATTTTACTTCCCAACTCTAATTCTCTAAGCCCAGATAAGGCGTGCACTGCCTCAGACACAGGGTGCCCAATTAGCGGACTAGTTACAGACAGAACCAGTCCCCATACAGTTGGTTGGGCAGAACGAACCAATCGGGTATGCATTCCGGCTGTGAATATCTCTTCATCAGGGCTCCCCCCATGTACCCACAGCCTCAAACGCCCTGCATACAAGGCAGAGGCCAGGGCCTGTTGATAAATTACTGCTAAACCCTCCTCTGGGGTGCCCCAATTGTTCTGCAAATTTAAATCCCAATCTACTGGTGAAGGGTATACTCGTAGCAGGGCATCCCCTAGAGTGGCAAGTAAGTAATCCACCTCTCTTCCTCTACCCCGCAGCTCAGCAGTGACCCGGATATCAGTAGTCAATGTTCCTAATCCCAACAATTCCTCAGGGGTTAAATATACATTACCCCCTCCTTGCTCCCAAACACGCAGGAGCCAGGCTGCCATAGTTTCTCTGCCTTTTGCCTAAATCGATCTCCAACGGCAGCCAGCTCTTTTATAGAGAAGTCACGTATCATTGACTGCTCTTCACCTCTGCTCCCACTTTGGCCAACAGGGTCCTTTGCCCAGTGGACGGGACGAGGCCTAGGCCATCCCGTGGAGGGGGTGGGCCATTGAGCATAAACAGGGGTTCGGGTATTTTCCCCTGGGTCCTCTTGGGAGATCGGGGTATCTATCCCTTCAATCTCTACCCTTACATCATCCCCCTTTCGTCTGTTTGGGAAGTCTGCTGCCTTATGGGGCGGTCATGAACAGCAGGTGGAGAGGGCAGTATGTTAGGGACATGCTGAGGAGTATCTGTATTATTACCATGGTCATCATTCCAGATATTCCCGTCCCATTCATCAATTACATCAGGATCGTCGCCATTACTTATCATGGCACAAATATGATATGGATCGGGTTCTACTCCATGCCTTTCTTTATCTGCACAGAGCTGCGCCGGAGTTTAATATTACGGCAGATCGTTTGGACATGCTTATCCTCCCATTCTTTGGCTCGGTCCCGACTGGTGCAAACAATCTCACTCATCATGGAACAGCGTTGTCGCAGGGCTTCTACCTCTTCCTCTAGTTGCTCTCTCTTTCGCTGAGATTCTACTTCTCGCTGAACTGATTCCGCTTCACGCTGAACAGAGTGGCGTAAGGCTGTGGCCAGCAGCCAAAAACCGTCCGTCAGCGTCCCCTTTTTAACAGGAAATTTACTTTCTCGAAGGAGAGTGGCAACCCACTCTCCCAGAGGCGCAAATGATGGATCTAACTTCTCATCCCAACTGAGGGGTGGTCCCAACAAAGACAGGGTATTGACCAACATGCCAAACCCATCGTCTTTGTTAGTCCATCCCAGAATCAAGAACTGCTCAGGGCTCACCTCTTTCTTTCGGCGAAACATCTTGAGACCAAGCCTGCTCGCAGCGCCAATTGTCTTGGGTAAACTTATACCTCTCATTTTGTTCGTTTTAGATTGGTCACAGTGTTTGAGCTACCGAAAGAAAATAGACACACACACGCACACCGAGAGCAGTTCAGTTTATACAAGTCTTTATTACTAAATCTAATGCTGAATTCACACTACAATATGCAAGCCCTTCCCAATTATACTTATCAACGCCTGGACTGGTCCCAACTGCCAAAGCGAGGCAACGACTGCACACTTGTAGTAGGTTGTCGGGGCGCCGGTAGCAGCTTCTCCACCTCCCCGGACCGGGACGTTGGTTGGAATCTTGAAGTTCTTCTTCTTGCTGAGAGATGTTGCCACCTCTTGGAGAGTCTCAAACTTCAGCAGTGGGACCATGGCTTACCCAAAAGTTGTTTACTTCAGATCTTATCTCTTTGAACAAATGATTTAATTATCTTCATGGTCTCCAGACAGTCTGCGACCAACAAAAGACAATTGCATCCCTGGGCCCCATGGTGGAATTTAGATTATGTCTTCTGAAGCAACTGCATCCCTTCTTGCATGAGCTGGTCTAAATCCTCCATTACAGAAGCGACCCTGACAATGAGTACTACTTTCACGGGCTCACCACAAGGATGGCAGAAACCTGGATCAGGGGTAACAACGAGGCCTTCATGTCCATGGAAGCCAACCCCAAGATAGCCGAGATGAAAGTCAACACTAGGGCCAAATGCAATGTCATGTCAGTGGGCACATTCAACTAGCTGAGAGAGATGGAGCAAGTCAAACCATGCAGCAAGGCTACGAGCCTAATGGATTATGGAGGAAACAGAATCCAGACCAGCAGCATGGCATGGGGTTTCGTACAAGGATGGGTCCATGTGTTAACTTTCTTCGTGGTCCGCGAAGATGTCATGCCTCTGCTAGGCTGCATGCACGGACATGGGGCTCGACTCATTCAGTACAGAGGTCCATCAGATAAGCCCATCCAAGGACGATTTCTCACAGAAGATTTTTTCTGAGTACGGTGAACTTTTCAAAGTTGAGCTGGGGAAGCTGCCGGTGACATACTCCATGCGGCTTGACCCGGAGGTAAGACTCATAGTCTGGTCAGCACACCGCATTCCAGTAGCAATGAAGGATAAAGTCAAGGCCGAGCTGGACAGAATGCAGAACTTGGGCATCATCACTCCAGTCTCAGAACTAAATGAATAGATATCCTCCACGCTGGCCACAAAGAAAGTAGACGGACAGGAAATCCAAATCTGTATAAATCCATGAGACCTCAATGCAGCCCTAAAAGTTCAACGGTATTCTCAGTCCTAGATGGTCTTTCTCGACCATCGTTCATCATTACTGACCACATTTGGTCAGTACAGGTTCCTGAGGATGCCATTTGGCATCAATTTGGCCAGCATTGTATTCCAAATGTCTACGGAACAAATTTTTGCCAGGTTCCCCTGTGCCATCACAGTCGTAGGATACTAGAAGAGCATGATACCAACCTAAAGAAGGTGCTTGACCAGGCACAGAAGGTAAACCTGCAGCTCAACCCCCCACAAGGGCAAGTTCCATCTAAATTAAGCCAGCTATGTGAGATGCGTATTCACCAGCAAGGGCCTGCAAGTAAACCCATCAAAAACAAGGAGTATTAGTGAAATGCCGGTGACAGTGGATGTTGCTGGCCTGCAATGGTTCCTGGGCATGGTGAACTACCTGGGCAAATTCATCCCTAACTCCAGTGAACTGACAACCCCACTCAGACAGATGATCTATAGAGATGTCGAATAGACCTGGCACAAACAACAAAATACCTTCGATACCCAAAAGAAATAGGTCGTGCCCTTCAGTCCTATGACAAATGTAGACTGGTGATGCTGACCTGTGATGCTTCACAATACGGCCTAGGTGGTGTACGCTTTCAGGTCATTTACAGACACGGAACTGAGGTATGTTCAGATTGAAAAAGAGCTACTGGCAGTGGTTTTTGCCTGCTCGAAATTCAATGGCAGACCAGTCATCATAGAAACGGACCATTTACCTCTGGTGACCGTAATAAACAAGCCAATTCATGCAGCACCAGCGAAACTGCAGCATATGATGCTCAAGCTCCAGAAATGCAGCAAATGCAGCATTTAGCTGGTCCTTATCATGGGTTCCCAGAAAATTCATAGTCCAGCAAGTCAAGGAAGAGGACATTTTCGATGTGATGATGGTAACCCATATATCCTCGGTCCGGCTGGACGAACTAAGAAAGCACACAGCAGAAGACACAACCCTAAACACCCTGGGTACCTTCATTAAGGGCAGCTGGCCAGCCAAGCAGCACAGCCTTCCACCAGCAGAGCAACCTTTCTTTCTGTACTGTGACGAACTGCTTATTGATTAAGGGATAATCATGAAGGGCACAAGAGCAGTCATTCCTAGCACATTGCAGAATACATACATAGAGATCCTGTAGAGGGTACCCTGGTGCAGAAGTAATGAAATGCAGAGTGAGGGACATTGTCTTTTGGCCAGGTATGACAGAGAACATAGACGATGAGGTACTGTCTTACTCAGTGTGCAAGCCACACCAGCAAAAAAGAGTCACTGCAGCTGCACCTCCCTGGTTGACTGTGGCTACTGACATCTTTGAATGGGAGAGCCAATAGAACCTCGTTCAAATAGACTCATACTCAGGCTGGTTGGAGATAGATCTGCTCTGGGACGCAATCTTTGCGGCCGTCATCACCAAACTAAAACAGCACTTTTCAGTACATGGGGCATCTCATACACTTCTCTCGGACAATGGCAAACAATTCACCAGTCAGATGTTCTGCGACTTTGTGACAGCTTGGGACTTCACCCACATCACCAACAGCCTAGAATACCCACAATCAAATGGGCTGGCTGAAAGAGCGGTGAGAAATGCCAAGCAGCTAAAGGAGAAAACAGATCTCTTCCTCAGCTTACTCAACTTAAGAAACGTCCCTTGTGACAGCACCCTGGGCTCTCCGGAGCAACAGTTAATGCCGAGGCAGCCCAGGACTACCCCACCAATGGCAAGGAGTCTTCTGAAGCCCCAACCAAATGATGCCCAGGATGTCAAGGACCAGCTGCTAAACAGAAGGCTGGCACAAAAGAGAAGTTATGACAAAACCAGCCAGCTGCTCATCCCTTTGAATGAAGGGCAAGTCGAAAGGATGCAGACTCCACAAGGTTAAGACCATCCAGGTATAGCGGAAGTAAGCTGCTAGGAGCCAAGGTCACATCTGGTTCATTCAAGGGGGAAAATATACAGGAGGAATAGACAATACATCCTCCAAGTAGGGGAGGCACCCCCATCTCAAACCAACCCAGACAAATTGGAATTTTTGGATTTGGAACGTGAGCCCCCCCCCCCCCCCCCACAAAAGATGGATGATACCCTTGAGATTATGGACAGTAGAGACAATCAGGACAACGTGCCCCAAGATCCACTATTGAAAGTTGTACATGTTCACTGTTTCATGTGCCGGGGGGAAGGGGGGGGGGGGGGGGTAGTTCAGGCAAGGGGATGTAGACAGCCACTGCCATAGCTCGCATTGTCCCAAATGTACTCGCAACAGCGCATCGTGCATGCGCCAGCACCTCGAGGGCGCGTTAGTTGAATTGAGAACTAGCAGGAATCAGACACCTCACTGTGGGATCTCTCTCACAGTGTTAGTGTGTTCAGTAAAGTCTTTAATTTGGTATACCTCACCCGCCGTTATTAAGCACACAGTAACGAAGGCTCCATCTGCCCATCAAACCCTCGTGTGAATCTACCGGTCTTCTGCCAGTATCTGCCTCACTCTCACCTCCTTATGCTCGTTTTCTCCCCCTGCACTCTGTCCTCATGTTGCATCTCGACCTACAAATGGCGTCAACTCACTGAATTCCCCCAGCAGGTCATTTATTGCTCAATTCGTCCTCTTGTCAGATCTACCACAAACTCTGCTCGCTTGGTGTCCACTCTCCCCACCTCCTCTCTCACCCCCTTCTCTCGGACACTCACAATCCTGCCGTCCCCGCTGCCAATGTCCACCAAGGCTCCCCGGCGTCCGCTCAGCAACTGCAGCACGCTCTCCACCTGGGCCGGAGTGGCGGGGACGAAGGGCAGGCAGATCCGTCTCAGCGCCGGCGCCACAAACGGTGCCGTTGCCGCGTAGAGAACAAGGACCGCGCCGCCTGTTGCCCCCACCAGTACCAGCCCCCATCGCCGCTTGGGGCTCTTCTCTGCGGCGGGGAACGGATCGCCAGCCACGGCCTCCGACGACATTCAAGAAAGCCGCCCGGTAACTTAATGCGACGGAACGCTTGCACCGAGTTGGTGCTACCGGGATTGCAGTCTGGTCGGCGGTCACTTCCGTGTGGCAACCATGGGAAGCGGCTCGTGAAAGTAAATCACGCCCAAAATATCCCTTTCAGCACTATATCGGCGAGGCAATGTGCAAAGCAGCACGAAATTGTGGAGTTGCAAGAAATGGATTTCAAAAATAAGGAATTTTCTTTCCTGAGAATCGGTTTCATTCGGATATTTGTACCACTAATAGCACTCGACAGTTCTTATTTTAACTTCTTGGTCCCATACCCTTCCATGACAATCAATTTGAGAAAGACAGCGTTTGAAATGATTGTTGACGCCAACCGCCTGTTGGCATTCATCATTGATTCCCCTGCAGTTTAACATGAACTGATGCGGCATCTTATGCAGGCAGAAGGGGCTGGTGTGGGTGGGACATTTTGGCCAAGAGTGGTGTCACATTTGTGGCCCGAAATGTGAAATTAATAACACCATCACCACATGCTTTACCAGTTGAACATCTCCGTGTCTTTATTTTCCTGCTTCCCTTATTTCATCATCCTGCACCTTTCACCTCCAGTGCATACCATTTGACTTCGGGTCAAGTTAATACATATCATGCATATTCATTATCATGACATCCCTCCTTTCACCAGAAATAAACTTTATATCTTTATGTTTAAATTCCAATACTTTTGTTTTTTTTTTCATTTAATACCAAATAGTCGACTAAACAAAAATGCAATTCATACAGCACTCATACATATACCTTATGATGTATTGATCAAATCACTGTCCAAATGTTCCCATTATCACTTCTCTTCCTTGGTGAGTAACATTACTGTGCTTCATTGAAACTCATTCCAACTATCACAAACTTTCACTTTTGTGATAATGGGGGAACGATTAGAAATATGGCACAAAATTTTCATATCGCTTAGGTGGTTTCCTGTCCTGTCTCGGCCTTCCTGCAATGCTACTGTCGCAACTTGGTTGTTCACCCTCAGCACCGGAAACACTGCTCGCTGCAGCCTCTGATGTTTCTGGTACTCTGGTCATTTCATCGGGAATGCTGGTAACTACCTCTGGAACATCATCTGGTCCCTCAGGTTGAGCATCTCGTATTGGACTTCCAACCACTTCACTCGGTGTCGCTCTGGATTGGTACTTTTTGACACCAGACACGTTTCTTTTGTACAGGACTCCAGCTGGAGACCTGACTGTCACCATACTGCCGCTTTTGGATACAACAGTGTAGGGTTGATGGTAATAAGGTGTGTCTAGCTTACCACCACTCTCTTACCTCACCAGAACATTATCTCCAGGCATGATGTCTGAGTACCTGGCCCCACGCTTCGAGTCTGCATACAGCTTTGCTGCTCCCTTCTTTTCAGCATCGTGGTTCCTCATCTCCTGGTCGTCCCTGATTTCCTTTATTTTGGGCATTTTTGTGCGGATTTTCCTCCCAAAAAGTACTTCTGCTGGACTTTTTCCTGTGGTTGCATGAGGCATTGCCCGATAGACAGCTACATAGGATAGCAATGCTTCTCTCCAGTTCTGTCCTTCTGCATGAGCGATCCATAGTTGTTTTTCGATGGACTGATTTTGTCTCACTACTTCTCCATTGGCTTGCGGCCATTTAGGAGTTACTTTATGATGGTGGATACCTGTGGTCCTCAAGTATTCAGCAAATGTCTCTGAAATGAACTGTGGACCATTGTCAGAGTATAGCGTAACAGGAAATCCATATCTCGCGAAGATCTCTGCCAATGCTTGTATTGTTTTTTCAGTGGTCGTTGACCTCATCACAGAGTACTCATAGTATCTGGTGTAGTAATCTACCACTACCACGATTGACTCACCAGTTGGTAAAGGTCCGAGAAAATCAACAGCTACATCGATCCACGGTCCTGTCGGGAGTTGCGTACTCCAGATCGGCTCTGGAGGATTACTCCTACTTGTGAGTTGACACCCATGGCAGGTTTTGACGAATTTCTCTGCGTCTTTATCACAACCTGGCCACCATACTTTACTCTTGAGGTTTTGCTTGGTACCAACAATACCTAGGTGTCCTTCATAAGCTAATGATACGATCTTCGGTCTCAACCTGTGTGGTATCACCAATCTACACCCCCTCAATACACACTGCCCGATGCAACAAAGTTCGTCTCTAATGGGAATATATTGCCTTGTGAATGCACTTGTCCCATTGTCCACTTTGGATACATTCTCTAACTTCCATGAGTTCTGGGTCATGTTCGGACTCTCTTTCGACTTCCCTCGTTGTCACAGCTTCCGGTGTCGACTGAATAGCTACGAAGCGTACAAAGCTCTCTGCTTCTGTCCCCAATTCTGACTTGGATTGTGGGCATCCATCTTTCAACAATCTGGACAGCGGATCAGCAATGTTTGCTTTCCCGGCAATGTGAAATACTCCGTACTTGTACGGTTGGAGTCTGAGCACCCATCGTTCTATCCTGGCACACGGTTTGGACCTGGCGGCATAGATCACCTCCAATGGTTTATGGTCCGAGAAGAGTTCAAATTCAATGCCATACAAATATGCATGGAATCTCTCGCAGGCCCATACAAATCCGAGTGCTTCTTTCTCTGTCTGAGAATATCTCCTTTCCACATCTGTCAAAGATCTGCTGGCATAGGCAATGATTCTTGGTCCCACATCACGCATCTGGACCAACACGGCTCCTAAACCAACAGGACTAGCATCCGCTATAACTTTGGTTGGTGCAGCTGGATCATAATACCCAAGAGTATCAGCATTCGTCAGACTTTGTTTCAGAGCTGTGAATGCTTCCTTCTGCTCAGAGCCAAAATGGAATGGTACACCTGTCCTGGTTAGTTTCCTCAGCGGTTCTGCCAGTGTAGCAAAATTAGGGATGAACTTTGCGCAATAATTAACCAATCCAAAGAAACTCCTCACCTCTGTTGCATTCTGGGGTTCACGTGCATCTGCAACAGCTTTCACTTTGGCATCAGCTGGGTTCAGTCCTTCCCGTGTAAGCCTGTGTCCCATGAAGTCCATCTCTGACACACCGAACTGGCACTTGTCTCCATTCACGGTAAGGCCTGCCCCCTGTAGTCTGGATAGCACACGCCTCAACCGTCTGTCATGTTCTTCCTTTGTAGCCGCATGGACTATGATGTCATCAGAAATGTTGGCAACTCCAGGAATGCCTTGAATCACTCAATGGATTTCATACTGGTAGATCTCAGGAGCTGCATTGATGCCGAACGATAGTCTCTCGTACCGGTACAATCCACAGTGAGTCACAAATGTTGTCTCGTCCCTGGATTCTGTGTCCAGCTCTAATTGATGATAGCCCCATTTTAAATCAATTTTTGAGAACACCTGACTGGTAGTTAACTCCTGAAGTACTTCCTCCACTGTTGGTATGGGGTGTCGTTCTCGAATTATAGCTTCATTGGCCATCCTCATATCAACACACAGTCTTATGTCACCATTTGGTTTGGGCACGATCACTACTGGGCTGAGCCATTGTGTTGAATGTTCTACAGGTTCAATAATGTCTTGCTCGATCAACTCTTTGATTTTGGCCTCGATTTTCCCACGAAGTCCAAATGGAGTTCTGCGCACTGGTTGCGCCTTGGGTTTGACCGTTTTGTCCCCTGCTAGCTTTAGTTGTCGACCTTTCAGCTTTCCTACTCCCTGGAAAACTGCGGGGAATTCTTGCTTCATATCCTCGTATGACTGAACTGAATTGACATGAGCTCCAATATGAAGTATTGCCAAGTCTTGCACCGTGCGTCTACTCAGCAATGGTTCTCCCCTCTCGTCTATGACAACAAACTCTGCTTCGGTGTACTTGTCATCAGCTTCAACAGTCGCGGTGAAACATCCAATGGTCTGCAATGGCTTGATTGCTCTGTATGGATACAGTTCCTTGGAACACTTCTTTGATGTACAAATGATCTTTTTTCTTTTCAATTTTTCCCATAAATGTCAGTCAATTACATTACTGTCACTGCCTGAGTCTACAATGACCGGAACTGTCACACCACCAATTATCACTGGGACCTTCTCATGATGTACATCATTCAATGTAAACTGATAGTATTTCTGCCCATCCTGGTTGTCATCATCATCGTCACTTTCTGGGTCACCTTCTATATGGTGAATAGTGCCTTTCTTTCCAGGATACTTTCTTTTCCCCCAAGCTTTGCCCTTAGAAGCTGTACTCTTCCCATTCTGGTTTGCATTTGTCTTGCTTTTGCACTTCTTTGCAAAGTGGTCCTTACCTCCACACTTTCTACAAACTTTGCCTTTTGCTGGGCAGCTTGGGTCTTTTCCAAAATGACCTCTGTTTCCACATCTGTAACACTCCAAGTCATGTGTTGGCATATTTCTTGGCTGGCTATGGCTATGCGAGAGCCTATTTACTTGTTGACCAACTTTGTCTTTACTGGGCTGGCTTGAGTTGTCTTTCAGTTTCATGGTATGAAATTGCCCCTCAACAGCCTCTAATGCAGCAGCAATTGCTAAAGCATTGGTAAGTTTCAACTCACCCCCTTTTTCCAGCAATCGCCTTCTGAGTTTGTCTGATCTGCAGTGCTGCACGACTTGATCCAATAACTGGTTGTCCAAATCAGCTGCCACGTAATTGCATCCAACAGCCAGTTGTCGCAATCTCGTTACGTACTGGGCGACCGTTTCTCCATCTTCTTGTTTTGTTTTGCGAAACAAATGGCGTTGAAATGTAGCATTCGGTGTCACCACATAGTGTGCATTCAATGCATCTTCGGCTTTCTGGTATTCCTCCTTCCTTCCAGTATTCGAAAGCGTCTTAAAAGTTTCCCGAACTGCAGGTCCTGCAGTGAAGAGAAGTAATGCCCTCCACTGCGCTTTCTGTTCCGCCGTACTGCTATTGAGAAATAGGCCACGACTGTCGGCGTAGGCTTCAAATTCTCCAGCCATGCCTTCCACTTCACACTCACAGTGCTTGCATCACCTGTCGGGTCAAAATGAGGAACACCTCGAAGTGCTAGAAATTCAGCTCCTGTGACTGCCATGAAGAAAACCTTCCAGCTCAAAGCCACCGATTCAAAATCCAAAATGTTTTATCACATTTAAAATCCAAAATGTTTATCCTCATCACCAATGTCACATTTGTGGCCCGAAATGTGAAATTAATAACACTATCACCACATGCTTTACCAGTTGAACATCTCCGTGTCTTTATTTTCCTGCTTCCCTTATTTCATCATCCTGCACCTTTCACCTCCAGTGCATACCATCTGACTTCCGGTCAGGTTAATACATATCATGCATATTCATTATCATGACAAGTGGGGCAAGATGTTTCCTCGCTGCATGATTCTACAAATTTTTCCAATGATCCAATGGTTCACAAACCTGAGATTTTTTTAAAAAAGACATCAACTCTGTGACCGTTTGTCCTAAGAATATGCTTCATAAATCTATAAATGCGCCCTCTCCACATCTAATTACCCATCCGCAAAATAATATTTCAATTAAATCACCTTAGTCATCTGAAAGTTGGTTAAAGACCAATTTACATAATCTTCCTTCATAAGACAATGGGTTCAATTCGGGAATCTACCCACTTGACCTTCTCTGTAATGCAAGTTTATTTAATAGAAAAACCAAAACTGTTCAGTTGTGAACTCATCAAAGCTATTTATACTGGGACCTGTCATTTATTCGCCTTGCTGCCCTTATGTGCTAAATTTCTCCCATTTTGTACAAGGAGACCAAAAACCAAGATCTTTCTTCAAACAGTGGATACTTCACAAGTTTCTGAATTATGCTACATCTTCCAATTTTTTGACCACTCATTTTTCCATGTCCGTTTCTCAACCTATTTTTTTTATTGTTGTCAAACTTAGATATAAGGTCTTCAGTGATATCTTTGGCTTGGCTTCGCAGACGAAGATTTATGGAGGGGGTAAAAAGTCCACGTCAGCTGCAGGCTCGTTTGTGGCTGACAAGTCCGATGCGGGACAGGCAGACACGATTGCAGCGGTTGCAGGGGAAAATTGGTTGGTTGGGGTTGGGTGTTGGGTTTTTCCTCCTTTGCCTTTTGTCAGTGAGGTGGGCTCTGCGGTCTTCTTCAAAGGAGGTTGCTGCCCGCCAAACTGTGAGGCGCCAAGATGCACGGTTTGAGGCGTTATCAGCCCACTGGCGGTGGTCAATGTGGCAGGCACCAAGAGATTTCTTTAGGCAGTCCTTGTACCTTTTCTTTGGTGCACCTCTGTCACGGTGGCCAGTGGAGAGCTCGCCATATAACACGATCTTGGGAAGGCGATGGTCCTCCATTCTGGAGACGTGACCCATCCAGCGCAGCTGGATCTTCAGCAGCGTGGACTCGATGCTGTCGACCTCTGCCATCTCGAGTACTTCGACGTTAGGGATGTAAACGCTCCAATGGATGTTGAGGATGGAGCGGAGACAACGCTGGTGGAAGCGTTCTAGGAGCCGTAGGTGGTGCCGGTAGAGGACCCATGATTCGGAGCCGAACAGGAGTGTGGGTATGACAATGGCTCTGTATACGCTTATCTTTGTGAGGTTTTTCAGTTGGTTGTTTTTCCAGACTCTTTTGTGTAGTCTTCCAAAGGCGCTATTTGCCTTGGCGAGTCTGTTGTCTATCTCATTGTCGATCCTTGCATCTGATGAAATGGTGCAGCCGAGATAGGTAAACTGGTTGACCGTTTTGAGTTTTGTGTGCCCGATGGAGATGTGGGGGGGCTGGTAATCATGGTGGTAATCTTCAGTGATATAAATTATTGATATAAATTGCGATAGCCATCTCTGGCACCTATGATTCATTTATACCAACATTGCTTCCAAAGCGATAACCAATTCATTGTCATTAATTCCAACACATTCCCCTCTATACTATGATACAGCCCCTTCCCTTAAGCGATGCCACATCTAGTCTAAAGCATTTTGGAAATTGAAATATACTTTGTGGGCTGTGCTATTTACCCCTTAAAAACTAATAAAGGTCAGAATTTCTGTTTCATTAAACTAGTTTTCTCTGCATAAGTATATGATGATCTTCTAAATGACCAGTTACTACTTCCTTAATAATGGATAGCAATAATTTAAGAACCTTTTAACAAATTGACAATTATTAAACACTGCAGAGAAATTAAGCAAGTTTTATCCTTTTTCTGTTTTCTCTCGATTTATTTCACTCTATTTTCTCCATCCTGATATGAAAAAGTAAATTATTGTCTAATTTCAATGTGTAATGTTCTCCTTCAGTATGATTAATTGCACAATCCTTCTCTGGTCAATAGGACACACCAATACTTGTCACATTCATTTAGTTTCTCTTGTCATTAATTTGCATTTCATTGACTTGCCATGCAAAATTAATATAAATGAGCAAAGTACCTTAGCAGATATCCCACAATTAATATTCTTTGGGATAACCTTTGATCCGAAACAACTGAATGGCCCACATGAACACTGAACGAGAGAAGAGTCAGGCTGCAAGTTAGGTTGGTTATTCCTTTCTGAATGCCTTAGTTCCTCAATCCCTAAAGATGTTCTTTCAAGGATAGGGAACAAATCAAAAGTTCAATGACATGTTGTCAGGATATCTGGATACTCAATATAATCTTGGAGAAAGGATTCTGTTTAATTGACAGCTCATGGGTCTGGAGTGGACTTCCTTCAACAATTTAAATCAAAAAAGCAGATTCAATCAAAAAGAGATTTAATCACTAGTTACAGGTCACTTGATTATAGGAAGATCATGGATGCTAATGGAGAGGGTGCAGAAGAGATTTACCAGGATGTTGCCTGGATTGGGAAACAAGTCTGATGAGGCAAGGTTAGCAGAGCTGGGACTTTTCTTTTTGGAGCATAGAAGGATGAGCGGAGGCTTCATAGAGATCTACAAGATTATGAGAGGCTAGCACTTTTTTCCCAAGGCAGTATCAGCAAACACCAGAGGACATATGTTCAAAATAAAGTGAACAGAGAGAAGTTTAGGGGAGACATCAGGGGTAAGTATTTTTACAGAGAGATGTGGCTTGCTGGGGATGGTAGCGGTGGCTGAAACATTGGGGGCATTTAAGAGACTGAGACAGACACATGGATGAATGAAAAATAGAGAGTTACAGGGTAGAGAGGGTTTAGTAGCATTTTTTTTTAGGAAGGAATATATGGGTCGGTACAACATCAAGGGCCAAAGGGCCTGTACTGTGCTGTATTGTTCTATGTTTTAACAAAAGAAAATTGGAGACTACTGGAAAGAAAAATAATTAATTGCCTAATGTTTTAAATGAAGGTAATGAGACTAATTGGATAACTGTATCCAGCATGCTAGGCCACAACCTTGGCCAGTGTACATAATGCACTGCCGTAATTCAACAAGGTTTTTCAATGGCGTCTCCTAAACCGGCACTGCCAAAACTGCTGTAATGGCAGCGCTGTGGCTGGTGATAACCCATGGGGAGCAAGGGAGTGAATATGCAGTGCTCCCTCGGGGTTCAGCCACCCAGTCAACTACCGTCGGCTCTGCACAGGCTTTGAATGGCCCATTGAGAGAGCCAACAGGTGGTATTATTTGAAATCCCACAAACGTGGGTCTACACCCAAGATGGCAGCACCTATTAATTAGCAGCATCCATGAGGGGCTACAGATTCTGGGGAATCAGAGGACTGGAGCAGGGCACCAGAGGATGGAAAGATCACCGCCACGCCCCCTCCCCCACCTGAGAAGGAGAAGATGACCCACAGAGAATGGTAGTGGACCAGTGAGGGGATTCTATGACTGAGGGACCATTGCGTGCGGCGGGCTGCTGGACACTGCTGTTGGGAGACTCATGCCGGGCTGTGGACTGTTGGAGACTGGCTCAAACTGGCTGGAGGGGGCACCAGGTATCGGAACCGGGATGCAAGGAGGTGCCAAGGGCACTGAAGGGTTCCTAATCATGTTGGAGGTTGAGATCTGAAGCTTGGGTTACCAATGATTTGGACTGAACTCTGTGTTGCTGCGGGGGTTGCAGAAATGCTGGATGCGAATCTACGGACACTTGGTGACTCTGGGGGGTGGGGGGAGAGATTCTCTTTTGCTTCTCTCTCTCTGACTGCAAGAACTGTAAGAGGTACTTTGGCAATTCCTGCCACTGGCAAATCTGCCTTGCAGCAGGCAACAAAAAAAATTCATGTAATATGACACTGTTTTATTACTATGATAATAAATTGAATCTTGAATTATTGCATTTCACTAACTATAGAAGTGCATGGAAACACATCAAAACACATCACATTCTGATGTGTTTCATGCACTTGTCTAATTAGTGAAAGGCATTAGGTTTATGAGACACCACTGAAACTCCTTGTTGAGTTACTGCAGTGCATTATCTACACTGGCCAAGGTATAATCTACAATCAGATAAACATTGTTTAGGTGCACGGATGGTTACAAAACCTAGCCAAATACTATTGACCAGTGACACTCACATCAACAGTGATGAAATTTTTAGAAAGGCTGTTGTTGACGTATACCAGTTCCTGTCTGAGCGGCGACATGGATCTGCTCCAGTTCGCCTATCATAGCCACAGGTCTACAGCAGATGCCATTTTAATGGCTCTACACAAAGCACTAGAACACTCGGACAGCAAAGATGCATACATCAAGATGCTCTTTATTGACATCAGTTCAGAATTTAACAGCATCATCCCCTCAAAACTGATCAGCAAACTCCAAGATCTGGGACTTAACACCCCACTGTGTAATAGGATCCTTGATGTCCTTATCTACAGACCACAATCAGTGAGGATTGGTAAGAATATCTCCTCCACAATCTCCATCAGTACTGGAGCACCACATGGCTGCATTCTTAGCCCCCTGCTCTACTTGCTTTACACCTATGACTGTGTGGCTCAGTATGACAATAACATCATCTACAAATTTGCAGATTATACCACAGTAGGGGGTTGTATAAAAAGGGGCGATGAGTTAGTATGCAGGAGGGAGTTGAAAATTTGGCTGAATGTTGCACCAACAACCATCTAGCACACAAGAAGCTGATTGTTGACTTCAGGAAGGGAAAACCAGATACATATGATTCAGTGATCATTGATTAATCAGGGGTGGAGAGGGTGAGCAAATTTAAGTTCTTGGGAATCACTATCTCAGAAGGGACCTTTCCATAAACCAACTTGGCTGATGAGGAGTTGAGATCCTCCTTGGGTATTGTTCTTATTCCCAGGAGGATTCAGGACAGCTCATCCACCCAATCATGTCCCTAGATACAGGCCATCAGTGAAGCCTTCATGTGCCTATGGAATCGCTCCACCAGGCCATTCAACTGTGAGTGGAGGTAGGTTGTTGTGTGGTGGAGCAGCATTCCTAGCACTTGCAACTATACTTCCCAGAGTATGGAGGTAAACTGTGGGCCTCTGTTGGAGGTGACGTGTGCAGGCCACCTTACAGAGGCCGTATGAGGGCCCCTTCAGAGTGCTACGAAACAATCATACAACTTGTGTACTGGACATTGGGGGCATCCAGAGACATTTAAGATTGTCTGACTAATGCCCGCTAATCTCGACCTTGATTAGCCCTTGCCATGACCCCCGATGCGAAGGCGCGGACGACCTTCCAGTTGGAGCCCTTGGTAAATTGTTACATTGCAGCACAAACCACAAGTTACTATATGACTTGACATGCTCAGATTTCAGATTTATTGTCAGAGTACATACATATCAAATACAACTCTGAGATTCCTTTTTCCTGCAGACATGGGAGAATTACCACTAATTGGTCGTGCAGAAAGTAAACTGCACACAGCATGAACATGTAAACAATCAAAAGAACTGTGATAACTAATGTAAACAAACTGACTGTGCAATACAGGGAGAGCAAAGAAAATCAATGAAGTGCGCAAGTAAGAGTCTTTAAATTAGTCCCTGATTGAGTTTGTTGTTGAGGAGCCTGATGGGTAGTAACTCTTCCTGAACCTTATGGTGCAAGTCTATATTTATTCCATGGATTTTTTTCAGGAATTGAACAAATATGTAAGAAATGTTCTATGGAAGGGCAAGATGTCGAGGGTCTCATTAGAAAAATTAAACGGAAATTTGAATTGAGAGATTTACAACTTGCAAATTTAAAAAATTATAAAGTAGCACAAATTAAATTTCTTTCTTTTTTTTTGAAGTAGGAGAGAAACCAGCATGGATTAAGGTAGAGATGGATAAAATAGGGGAGACAACAACTGAAGATTCTATATATAAATGGGATATGAGATTAATAACCAGAGATAGGGATACTTCAAGGTAAATATTAAATGGGAATGAGGAATTATGTGATATCTAAAATGCCATTGATTCAAAATAGACATTCCATTTACAATGAATAATCAACTTTACAATATTTGGTTTTTCAAAGGAATTAGAATAGTGGTCTGTTTTGAAAGGGGAAATTTAATGTCATTTGATCAATTGAAAAATAAATATGGGATATAAAATAATACAATATTTTGTTATTATCAAATAAAGGTGTATTTATGACTATGTTATTGCCTGAAAGGAGTGAAATAGAAATTTTGATTTGTAATAGATCTATTAAGGTTTATTTCAGCTGTGTATACATTATTGCAAAAGGGAAATAAAAAAACAAGGAATTCATAGATCTAGAGATTGGAAACAGATTTAAATATTAGTATTGGGAAGAAAATTGGTTAGAATTGCATCACGATAGTATGAAAAATACTTTAAATGTAATATAGATTGGTTCAATATAATTTTTTACATCAATTATATTGTACCCCACAGAAACAAAATAGACTGAAATCATATTTATCAGATAAATGTTTTAGATGTAATCAAGACATAGGTACTTTTTTACATTCCACATGGTCATGTCCAAAATTGAGACCATTCTGTATGGATTTAGGAGCATTTTTAAAACAGGTTACTGGAGTCAAATTTTCTCAAAATCCAATGCTCTTTTTAAAAAAATAGGTAATATAATCAAGGATAAGACCAAAACTGAAACTTAATTTATTTCAAAAAGAATTTGTGAAAATTGCATTAGTAGTTGCAAGAAAATGTATAGCAGTGACATGGAAATCAGATTCGCATTTGAGAATGGACAGATGGCATGCTGAAATACATTGTTGTATACCAGCTGCGCTGGATGGGTCACGTCTCCAGAATGGAGGACCATCGCCTTCCCAAGATCGTATTATATGGCGAGCTCTCCACTGGCCACCGTGACAGAGGTGCACCAAAGAAAAGGTACAAGGACTGCCTAAAGAAATCTCTTGGTGCCTGCCACATTGACCACCGCCAGTGGGCTGATAACGCCTCAAACCGTGCATCTTGGCGCCTCACAGTTTGGCGGGCAGCAGCCTCCTTTGAAGAAGACCGCAGAGCCCACCTCACTGACAAAAGGCAAAGGAGGAAAAACCCAACACCCAACCCCAACCAACCAATTTTCCCTTGCAACCGCTGCAATCGTGTCTGCCTGTCCCGCATCGGACTGGTCAGCCACAAACGAGCCTGCAGCTGACGTGGACTTTTTACCCCCTCCATAAATCTTCGTCCGCGAAGCCAAGCCAAAGAAGAAATACCTCTTGAGAAGATTACATATAATTCATATTGTAGGTATTAGTTTATGAAAGGTATACCCTGAACCTCAGAGAACTTTATCAACTCCTTGGAATCTGTATATGACTAATAATGTAAAGGAAAAAGTTGACAGAATGTATTGAAATTTTAGTAACCAGGTGTTACTAATTATTCTTAATTTTTTCCCATTTCTTTCTTTTTATTTTTCTGGTCTTTGGGGTTATTATTTTGGGGAAGGGTGGGAGGGATTCGAGGGTTATATAATAGCATGTATTATTGATTTGAGATGTATGATGGATATTTTTCTGTATTTGGATATTAATGCATGTATGGACATTTAAATAAAATATTCAGAATAATAAACTGTTTGAAACTGATACACAGGACCTGTTTGCTTTGTTACACTGAGACCTTGAGAGAGAGAAGAAAAACTGTTTAAAAAGTGTGTGTGTATTATCAGGCAAGGAGAATGTTTACTTTGTTAATGTGAGACCCAGCAATGAACTAAAGGAGTGGCCATTTTTGAGAGGCACAGTCTTGAGGTGGAAGTGTTACTGTTGAGGTCACTGTTTTGGAAAGAGGTGTATGCCAGAATACACCACTGGCTTTGAGTAAATCCTCTGGGGATTACACAAGGAGCAGGAGTTTGCTTAAGAGGGAAATCAGATGGGACAAAAGATGATATGAAAAGGTAAAGGAGAATCTTCAGAAGTACAAATACATTGAGTAAAAGTATAGAGAAAGGTTAAATCAATTTTAGAATCAATGTGGTTGTCAATGTGTGAAGCCACACAAGATTGATGAAGTCTTGAAAGAATATTGTGCATCTGTAAAGAATTAAGGGAAAGGAATAGTGATGTCTTAGAACATAACCATATTATGTACAAGTTTTTTGTCAAATGTTCTGAGGTGGAGTGAGAAACCTTGTTTTACAAAGGAAGTGCTGAACATCTTAAAGCACAAAAAGGAAGATAAACAGGGCATCTCAGTTAGCATAACTGCTAGTGCAATGCTATTACATCACCACCGACCCAGGTTCGAATCCAGCATTGTTTGTAAGGAGTTTGTGTGACTTTGTGGGTTTCCTCCAGGTGCTAAGGTGCCCTTCCATGTTTCAAAGGCATACGGGGTTAGTTGGTTAATAGATCATTGGGTGTAATTGGGTGGCTACTTCTCAAATTAAAAATTAAATCCCTAGAACCTGATCATGGGTCCACTTGGCCAGAGTGGGAAGCTGGGGAATAAATTGCAGGGTGTAGTGGAACCACTGTTAATACTGTTTGTATGTGTATGGCTGGCCTGCCTCTTGCTGATTGTACCTGTGGCTCTTCTGCCTTGATTCCCCTAATAAAGGCAGCAATGCCATAACCCCTCCTCCAGAACAAGCTTGGGTCTTAGGTCAGTAATATGAGATGTGCCTTCCGTTTATAGTAATAAAAGCCGATCAGTCAGGTAATTTCTAGTCTTTGGAGTTCTTGATAGTGCATCAAGGGCCCCTGGCAGAAATATTTGTACCACCTTTAGCCTCTGGTGAGGTACTGAAAGACTGCAGAGTTACTAATGTTGTGCCTTTATTTAAGAAAGGCTGCAAACCAGTGACCTACAGCTGATGAGATTAGCTGGAGACAGGATCTATTTGGATGTGGAATGTGTAGGGAAATTGTGGCTTATAAATTTGACTGAGGTTTTTGAAGAGACAACAAAGACGATTGATGAAGAGGGTGAATTTTGTCCATATGGACTTTAGGAAGGCCTTTGACATGGTCCTGCATGTTAGACTGGTCTGGAAGGCCAAATCTCCAGGATGAGCCATCCAATTGGAAACAGAATTGGCTTAATAGTAGGAGTCAGATGGTGGTAGAAGAGAGTTGTTTTTCAGACTGGTGGCCTGTGAAAAGTGGTGTGTTGCTGAGATCAGTGCTGATCCCACTGTTATTTGTCATCTATATCAACAATTTGGATGACAATGATTAGTAAGTTTGTGGATGACACCTAACCTGGAAGTTTAGTGCAGTGTTAAAAATATTATCTGAGATTACAACAGGTTTTCTAGATCAATTGGGAAAGCAGACCAAGGAATTGCAGATGGAATTTATCTCAGACAAGTATAAGGTGTTGCATTTTGATTAATTAAACCAGGGCAGGACTTACACAGTGAATGGTATGGCGCTGAAGAATGTTGTGAACAGAAGGATCCATGCATTACAATTCCTAGAAAATGGTGACATGGTAGACAGGGTGATGAAGAAGACATTTTGCACACTTGGTTTCATTGGTCAGAGCAATGAATATAAATGTTGGCATATGATTGTACAACTGTACAAGACAGTGAGACCATTCTTGGCAATATTGTGGGCAGTTCTGATTACTTAACTATAGGAAAGATGTCATAAAGCTGCAAAGGGTGCAGTAAAGTTTTATAAGGATATGACCAGTATTGGTAGATTAAGTCATCAGGAAAGGCTGGATAGCATGGGACTTATTTCCCTGCTATGTAGGAGACTGAAGGGTAATCACAAGGAATATAAAAGATAATGAGGAGCATAGATGAGGTAAATAGTTATGGTCTTTTCTCCAGGGTAGGGGGTTTCCAAAACTAGAAGGCATAGATTTAAGGTGAGATGAAAAAGATTTAAAGAGGACCTGAGGGGCAGGCTTTTCACACACTGGGTGGTGGGTATGTACAACAAGCAGCTTGAGTAAGTGATAGAGAGGGGGGCAGTTACAACATTTTAAAGATATTTAAACAGGTATATGGATAGGACTGCTTTAGAAGGCTATGAGCCAAACACAGCCAAATAGGACCAGCTTAGGTCAACTTGGTCAGCATGGACAAGTTTGGTCCAATGGACTGTTCTCATACTGTAAAACATTATGTGCTTATAAAACACCAAGACTGGAGATGCTGGAATCTTGAGCAAACAATTAAATGCTGGAGGAATTCTGTGGCTCAGACAACATCTGTAAAGTAGAAATGGTCAGTCAATGTTTTGGGCTGGGACCCTTTATTAAGACTAAGATGAAAATAGTTAAAGGCAACAACGCCTTCCTTCTGTACAGACTGGACATCTTCCACGACAGTTTGATGAGATGTACAGGCTGACGCCAAAGAAACCTCTATCTCCCCCTGATGAATGGCCCCCTGCACGGCCGTGGCTTATGTGAGAAACCCTATCCAAGGTGAACCAACATAAGGGTCCAGACAACATACCTGGTCAAATACTAAAGGATTGTGCAGACCAACAGACATCTTCAACACATCATTACAGCAGTCCATCATCCTCGTGAGTTTCAAGACAGCTAGCATTATCCGGGTACAAAAAAGGACAACAGTAAAGGCCTCAATGGCACTGATCTCCACCATTATAAAATGCTTCAAGCGTCTGGTGATGGAACATAACAAAGCGCACCTACCAGAGATACTGGACCCATTTCAATTTGGCTTCAGACAGAACCATTCCACTGATGATGCTATAGCTTTGTCCTTTCACTCTGTCCTATCTCACCTGGAGAACAACGTCTCAAACACCAAGCTGCTGTTCAATTACTTGAGCTTGGCATTTAATATGAGCATACTCAGAGGCCTGTGGAGAAAATATTCTCACTGGGACTTATCACCCCTTTCTGTCATTGGATTCTGGATTACATAATGGAAAGACAACAGGCTGAGTTGACAGCAGAACATCAAGCACCATCAAGCGGAGTATTGGTATACCTAATGGCTGTGTGCTCAGCTCAATCTTGCTCATGCCACTGATTTATGACTGCAATGCAAGATCCATCTTCAACAGAATCATCAAGTTTTCTGATGACATGACATTAGTTGGCCTCATCAGCAATAATGATGAGTCACGCTACAGGCAAGATGAGGAAAATCTCGCGAAATGGTGCAAGAATAACAATCTGAGTCTCAACATAGATAAAGGAAAGAGACCAGCAACAATTACCCTCCACTACACATTAATAGCTCAGTAGTGGAAAGAGTGGAGAGCACCAAGTTCCTGAGAGTCCATTTAAGAAGTGACCTTTCCTGGACACATAACATCTCCTCACTTGTCAGGAAGGTGCAACAGCGATTGCACTTCAGAAAAGACTGGGGCGGGCAAGGCTACCAGTCACCATCATGTCAACTTTATACAGGAGTTCTACCGAAAGCGTCACAGTGTGGTACATTTGCTGTAGAGCACCAGATTCATCATATTGGAGGTCAATCCACAAAACCAGAAGGGTGGCAGAGAGGATCACTGTGGTCTCTTTACCCCACCTCACCTCCCACATCCTCCCCCACCCATCAACGTGATTTATCACGATCATTGTCTGAAAAGGGCTTGCAAAATAAGTGAGAACCCTCACAACCCCTCACGCAGCATCTTCCAGCTACTCCATCAGAAGAGATACAGGAATATCAGAGCCAGTATCAGTATCAGAGGGCGGCACAGTTGGCGTCAGGAGCTGTGGTGAATGTCTGCCAAGCTGCCTGTCTCCCCTTTGGCGAGCCTTGCTGTACTAACATTGGCTGTGCATTATCTCTACTGTTAAGGACACTCCCCTTGGATATAACTGTATATGCACCTATTGTCTTTCATTATTGTACCACGAGTTTCTGCTAATAAAAGCCATGATTATTGTTTGACCACATTGTCTTTGTCTACTTCATTAATTGGCACTTCAAGAGCATGGCCAGGTTCTAAAGTTAGGGGGAGTGAGCCCATAAAGAAGGCACCACAACGCATACCAAATAATTATTGACAGCCCCAAAGTTTTGATTGCAAGAAGAAAGCTTAATTTCACAAATAAAGAGGCAAAATATTAGCTGGTTTCATGATAGTGTTATTTGCGAAAGGCCAGGAAAACTAAACTACAAGAGAACATTACCCATCAACCAGGTGACAATCTTAATTCTAAGTTTAATTCTAAGTTTATCCAGATCCAAAACATTATTCCTTCCATTTACAATTAGTTACTGATTGCCAGGTACTCACTCTTTACATGAGTTGCACAAGTTTTCTGAACACCACCTTCTGCATTCTACCATTCTAGTTCATTTCATCTTCAACTATATAACCACGTCTGGTGGCGATGAAGGGGCTGTGGGACTTTTAGGACTGGAGGTCCAATAGGCTTTAAAAAAATCCCCCTCCCATATGGCAGGAAATGACAACCCCTGAACTACAATTCCCATAGTTCATTTTTTTTTTGTCTATATGTAGGCGTGAGCAACTGGAGACCCACCACAGTGGAAATGGAGGGAAAGGGAAGATATGGCCTCTAACCATTTAGTGGAGAGCAACTGGAACTGAGATTATGCTGTATGGCCATGAAAGCAGCCAGCTCAGCAAGCGCTGAAAATGACCCACTCCACAATTGATTCCATCCCAATAGTGAGGCCATTTCCATGAAAACCTCGAACACCCCCAGACTGCTGATCTGCCATTCACAACTCGGGGCAGGTATCCAGCAGGCCACTGGGAAAGCTGAAATTTTTTTTATGGTTTCTGGATTATACTGTCAAAAAGTTAGTAATAGTAGGAAAAGAAATCAGAAACCAATACAATTTCTCTCTGCAGCATATTTCTATCATGATCTGCTCTTATTTCAGATTTCCAGCAATGTTCTGCTTTTATATTATTTCTTAATTCATTCCCACTTTTACTGCATTGAAAAAAATCCTGCTTTTCCTTTCCATGGAATGTCTTTCCGTTGCTATTCCAGTTTGTTTTCTCTTTTTGTCTGAACAGCTGTCTGTGAGAACTGACTTTCTCAGCCTTCAGTGAATTTCTCTGGTTCTGCCTATTTCCACATTGATTTCAAGTTAAAAAAAAATTAAATGAGGTTCGACTTTTATCACACAAGAGAACTAAAGAGTTAAAAAAATTGTTGAAAAGGCACCACTTTTGAAGAATGCGCTCGGGGGGGGAGAGTGGTTGCTCCCCCATTCCCCCCCCCCCTCCTATCTGCACTACTGGTTGGCCTAGCAGTTAGCACAATGTCTTTACAGCATTAGCAATCAGGACCAGGGTTCAAATCATGCGCTGTATGTAAGGAATTTATACATTCTCCCTGTGTCTGCATGGATTTTCCCCGGGGGCTCTGGTTTCCTCCCAACGTTGAAAATGTACTGGGGTGTAGGTTAATTGAGTGTAAATTGGGCGGCATGGACCCGTGGGCCAAAATGGCCTTTTACCATGCTGTATGTTATAAATTTAAATTTTAAAAAACCACTAGGCTAAAAAACGGCTTCTTCCTATGGGCAGTGAGACCTCTGTATGACTGTGAACTAGTCATACAAGCATCTGAATTTAAAAGATTCTGAATGTTAACATCAATTTAAATGTAAGGGGATATTTGTTCTATTTTGTTTGGTTTGTTTCGTCATGTCCCAAAGTTCTGATTTGATGGAGTGACAGGATGTGATGGGTCATAATGCAAATGTGGTTTGCTTTGGCATGTACTAAGGCAATAGACTATGAGGTTACATCATATTGGATGGTGCCCTTTTTTGGTGAAACATCTGGTTGGGGTGGGGGGGCATACGTCTCATGGGTTATCTAAAACAATTTCTACACAAAGTATAAAATTGAAATAGCATTGTGAAATTTTGTTTTCAATGTAGAATTTTTTTTTTATATAAAGAGCTTAGAAATTTTTTTTTGTTAAATATCAGTTATAACAAGCTTGATTCGCTTTGTAAGATTTGAGAAAAAAATCAGTTCAGCTGTTATAATGAAAGGGATTACAAGAAATTAGTGAAATTCCTACCAGTTTTCATACAAGCTAAATATGCTTATAATATTAATATAGTATGTTTGATTTTTATTATATATTTTATGTTTGTACTGAAAAAAAAACTGCAATTTGATTTTATACTGTAACAGGGTATTTAGAGGTGGCTTGGGAGGAATTGTTAGAACAGCTTGCACAGACACATTTTAAAACAATTTTTGCAGGACTTTTGCAGAATCCTTTTTGCAGGAAGCAACAAAGTATCAACAACAGCTTGCCTGGGAGAGCATGTGATCTTTGCAGCCAGAGGAAAACAGTTCTGCTCTCAGAGAGGGAGGGTAGAAAACAAAGAGGAGAGACACAGAAATCAGTTCCTGAAGGACAAGCTGGCAAACCTTGGAAGGCTGCTTAGTCATTGGAGAAGACTGGTGGTCTGAAAGGTGACCTGAAAGAAAGAGGATCATCTGGAGAACCTGAAAGGGGCAAGTTTTGTCAGCAAGACTGATTGAGAAGAAATCAGTTGCGGATGTCCTGGAATAGGTATCTCTCTCTGAAAACCAGCAAGAACCCTCCTGAGTGGTAACCATTTGCGTGTTAAGCACCAAAGACTGGTGAACTTTGTTAATGCTAAATTCTGTGGACAGTACAAGAATTGCCTGCAACCAGTGAGATTGGATTGTGATCCAAAGAACTTTTCTAATCTTAAATATACATTACACACACCTGCGCTTAGTGTTAGAGGGGGGATTAAGTAGTTAGATAGGTTAAGTAATAAGTTAAAGTTCAATTTGTTTTTTTGTTCAAATATAATTAAAAACTACTTATGTTTAAGTAACCATGTGTTGTGGTGCATATCTATTGCTGTTGGTTTTTGAGGTCCTCTGGACTCTGTAACAATACTACAACTATTGCTTTGATCTCATAATTGAAAATTCAGTTCACTGGAGAGGTGAGGCCATGCTGAGGATCTGAGCAGACTTGTTTTGAAAGAACTCTCCATAAAAAGTATTAAAAAGACAGTTTAAAAGCTCAAAAAGAAAATCAGAATTTCATCATCAAAAATAGATAAAACTAGTTCTCAATGACCAAGGCAACCAAAAATAAAAACTGAAGAAGCAATGGCTCAGCCAGGAACAGAGTGAAAGCCCAATGAGGAGTGGCACAGGAGGGACCTTGGGTCTGGCTGAGCCCAACAGAGCTAGGGGATCAGCCCAAGATATAGCCAACATCCTGAATAAGATGGAAACTTTGTCTTATTGTTTTACAAGCATTGAATCAATGATACGAGACATATCAGAAATTAAAGAAATCATGGAAGATTTAATGGAACAAATGACTCAAGTGGAGGATGAGCTGGACCAAAGACATGCTAAAGGCTCTAGAACAGTGGTTCCCAACCTTTTACTTTCCACTCACATACCACTTTAAGTATTCCCTATGCAATAAGTGTTCAGTAATTGGTTAAGGTGGTATGAGTAGGAAGGGAAGGTTGAGAATCACTGTTCTAGACCCAATTATTACTGAAATATTTTGCTTGAGAAAAATTGTCATTGGCCCATTTCCTTTGGAGTTATGAAACTGTGCACATAACGAATCAATTTGGAATGATTAAAACAGTGGTTTTCAAACTTTTTCTTTCCACCCACATACCACCTTAAGCAATCCCTTATTAATCACAGAACACTTATGGCATAGGGAACACTTAAAGTGGTATGGTAAAGTAAAAGGTTGGGAACTACTGCTCTCGAAGAAAAAGCAAAAACATGGGACACAGACAGAAAAGGAATGATGGACAAGATTGATCATATGGAAAATTTTAGCAGACACAACAATATAAGAATCATTGGACTGAGAGAAGGAATTGAGGAGAAAGACCCAGTGAGCTTCTTTGAAACATTGATCCCACAAATGCTGGGACAAAACAAGTTAAATGCAAAGCTGCAAATTGAAAAGGCTCACCAGACCCTCAAACTAGAAGAACCAGTGAACATCAACCACAGCCAGTCCAGGTAAGACTTTTAAGTTACCAGGAGCGAGATGCTATGGAGCAGCATATGAATATTCAAAAAAATAACAATAGTGGTGGACAATGAAAAAGTAATGTTTTTTCAAGACTTTAGCCTTGCCTTGGTCAAATAAAAAAATTTGATGAGGTAAGCAGACAAAAACTTAAATATTCATTGATTTACCCAGCGACATTGAGGGTTGATGTCCAAGAAGGTAATTAATGATTTTCAAGAATAAAGATGTAAAAGAGTTTTTACAAAAGTTGTAAAGAGATTTGAGCTGCTAGATAAGATCGAAAAGACCATTTGGAGCAGGACTAACTGAAGGATGCATCTTTTCTATTTTGTAGTAGTGAGCTGTCTTGTTTTTGCTGTTAAAATAAAAATCATGTAGTATACATGGAGAGCTCTGGAAAAAAAGGAAGGTGAAGAAATTGGTAGGGTGGGGATCCCAATTTAAGGAGGAAAATGGTGCTAGGAGAGAAGTGGTTTTAAAAGAAGGCGCTAAAGGGAGGGGTTCTTCTGTATTGGGAAGGGTTGTGGCTGTCATGTGACAGTACTGCCCCTTAACTAATCAGAGGAAACCCCAGCTGCCAATTAAGGTTTGGTTCTGCCCCATCTTGCTATTGGATCCATGTAAATTATCTGTGCTGGGCCCTCCAGTCCTATAAATGTGCCATATATTTTTTGTTCTCTCTTTTTGCCAGCTTTGGACCACCCTGCTTCACTCCAGGTCTAGAAATGTGGAAGGGTGCTGGAGAAACTATTGGTGAGAAATACACTGTTATAAGGGTTGGGAGCATTTAATTAGCGTCCATTGTAGAATAGAGCTGTGCCTGCACTAAGTCAAGGGATGGCGGGGCATCATAGTAATTTTTCCTTGATCATTATATGTACCAGTTCATTGTGTGTGTGTGTGTATTTTGTTCCCACGCTATTTTCCGCACGTTCATTATTATTGTCTGCTATTACTTTCCCATGGCTCTGTGTGTGTGTGTGTGTTGCATCAGTTACCACTTCCCACGCTTGCCTTCTGTAAATAAAATCCTTCACTTCAAAAAACTGCGTTCAGAGTCCTTACCTTTGAGACCTTCCAAACCCGTTTCCTTAGTCAAAACATCTCTGGAAGATTCCATGGGCTTCTGGGCTCTATTGTTTATGTCATTATCAGAGCTTGGGATGTGTGTGTTTCTTAAGGGGAAATATGTATGTTTCTTAAAGGGGAAATACTTTGTATGTTATATTTTAAACACTGGAAAGATTTTGTTATACAATATTTGTTTGAAAAATGATGTAGATAAAAAAAATAAAGTTTATTAGTTTTAATATTAATTGATTAAACAGAACAGTGAAGAGAAAAAGGTCCTTGACATATCTAAAGAAATTAAAAGCAGATATAATCTTTCTGCAAGAAACATCTCACCAAATTGAAACATGATAAATTAAAAAGAGGATGGGTAGGACAAATAATTTTGTCTTCCTTTGGTTCAAAGGCAAGAGGGGTGACAATTCTAAAAATACACCAGTATTAATAGAAAGTACATCATTTGATGAAGCTGGAAGGGATGTAATGGCATATTGTAAGATTTATGGAGAAGCATGGACATTTATGAATATTTATACTCAAATTATGATGATGAAGCTTTCTTAAAAACAGCAGAGGGAAGACAAAATATATTGGTCAGATAAGATTTTAATTTTTGCTTGGACTCAATACTAGATAAATCTGCAAGAACAGTAATGAGGGCGAAAGCAGCAAAAACCACCATTTTGTATATGAGGGATCTAAACCTTATAAATATATGGAGGCAATTAAATCCCACAGAGAGAGACTACTCCTTTTACTTGAGGATGCATGATTCACATGCAAGGATTAATTTATTTTTAATGTCTGCCCAGTTAAAAAGTAGAGTGATAAAAACAGAATACTTAGCAAGGCTTCTATCAGATCACTTACCACCAATATGAATTATTGCAATAATGGAAAAGCAAGAAAATGTATACAGATGGCATCTCAATCCTACGCTACTTAAAAGAACAGACTTTTGTGAGTTTATACAGAGACAGATAGAAATAATTTGGGAAACAAATGAATCATCTACTAATTATAGTTTTTTGATATGGGACATATTTGAGGAGACAAATTATATCCTAAACAAAATATTAAGAGAATATTTATGGCAGAAGTAAATAGTTTGGAGAAAGGTATTATAGAATTAGAACAAAAAAAAATCAAAAAATATAGACTACTGGAGAATAAAAAGCTAAGATATAATATAATACAAACATATAGAACATAAAAACCTAAATTAAAAACTAAAGAACAATATTATGAGTTAGGTGAATGTGCACATGAAGTCCTATCCTGGCCAATTAAAGCAGAGGAGTCATCAAAAATGATAAACACTATAAAAACAGACTCAGACACTAAGAGAGGAGAATAAAATGGAATAATTTTTGTTGAATGTTGAACTTCCAAAACTAGTAGAGAGAGAAACGATAGAACTAGACACTCCTTTTACAAGAGAAGAAATTGAAAAAGCCCTGGGTACCCTGCAGGCTAACAAATCACTAGGGGCAGATGGATTCCCACATGAGTTTTACAGACAATTCAAAGAATTATTAATGCCTCAGTTAATGGATGTTCTGGATCAAACACTGGAAACACAGACACTCCCAGAATCATTCTTAACCGTGACTATTGCAGTATTATTAAAAAAAAAGGGACCCTTTAAAAACTTCATCATATAGACCAATCTCTGTTAAATGCCAATTATAAGATGCGAGCAAAAGTGTTGGCTAATAGATTAGGATAAATCCTACTAAAAATGATACATACAGACCAGGTAGGATGTGTTAAAGGAAGACATTCCTCAAATAGTCTAGGAAGATTCAAACAGAAAACAAAATCAAACAGAATCCAAATATTAGTCTTCCTGGACATGGAAAAAGCATTTGACCATTTGGAATGGTCCCTTCTATTCAAAACACTGGAAAAATTTGACATAGGCAGAACATTTATAAACTGGATAAAAACTCTACATCATAAACCACAAGCCAAACTTTTAATCAATAGTCAGATATCAGCGGTGTTGTCCTTGAGTAGATCAAGTCGACAGGAATGCCCCTTATCTCCAGCAATTTTAGTGATGGAACCACTGGCAAATATAATAAGAAGGGATCCGGATATAAAGGGCTTCAAAGTTGGACAAGAAGATCATAAAATTAGTCTATTCGTTGATGATGTGCTACTATACTTATCAGACCCAGCTAAATATTAGGAAAAACTATAAGGAACACTAGAAAAATATGGAAGAATATCTGGTAATAAAGTGAATATGAACAAAAGCAAGATAATGCCATTGACGCATTTTGAGTATGAATGATACAAGAATAGAAGAAAATTTAAATGGAAGATGGATGGAATAAAATATCTTTGAATAGCAACTGATAAAAATTTACAAAATATGTATAAATTAAATTATGTTCCTCTTTTGGAGAAGATAGAGACCTACAGAAATGGAGAGACCTACTGACTACTCTATTGGGAAGGGTCAAAATTAAGGTAATGCCAAGACTGCAGTATCTTTTTCCATCGCTGCCTATTCAGTTACCTAAAAAATTCTTTATAATATTAAACAATCATATTAGACAGTTCCTATGGAATAATAAGGTACCAAGAATTGCACTGGAAAAACTGACATGGGACTATGGGCTGGGAGGACTGAGACTTCCAGAAAAGCTGCACAGGCTAGATTTTTCACAGCCTTCTTTGTGGAAGATCCTTTCACCCACCCCCCACCCCCCCCCCCCCACCACCTTGGATTCAGATGGGAATGTAGGGGAGGGGGAAACAAAGGATTTTATCTATAAATGGAGTGTCAAATCTCTAGAAAAAAAAGACACAATCCCATTCTAATACATATGATCAGAACGTGGCAAGAAATTAATGAATGTATATAGGAAAAAAAGTAGGGATAGCAATAAAAACACCATTGTTTTAAACTATGTTATTGCCTATAGGCAATAAAATATTTAATTTGTGGTATGAAAAAAGACACAAGATATATTAAAGACCTCTATACGGAAGGAACTCATGTCCTTGGAACAACTAAAACACAAATTATGGAGTGGGCAATGGGACCTTCTGTTTTTTCCAGCTTAGATCATTCTTAAGACCAACGTTGGCTCCACCTGAAATTAGTGAAATGAATGAACAGTCTAAATGGAGAATACACCCAAACTTATAACAAAAATGTACTATGCTCTCAGAGCAAAAGTGCAAAACCAGGGTTGTTGAGGTCAAGGGAAAACGGGAGTCAAATTTGGGTGTGGTGATTTCAGAAAGAAGCTGGACATCAATTATAAATGCAAGATATGGATTAGTTCATTTTTCTACACCAATTATATCTTACCCTTCAGAAGTTACATAGATGAAAAGCAGAAATATCAGATGTGTTTAAGGTGTGGAACTGAGACAGGAAATTTTCTACATGACACGTGGTCGTATGTGAAGGTGAAGCCATTTTGGCAAAATATCACAGAAAAATTAACCAGGATAACAGGAGTGGCATTCACGGGCAACCTGGAGCTATATCTACTAGATAACTTTATGGAAATAAGCAACAAATTGAATAAATATCAAATTTAATTTGTAAAAATAGCACTGGCAGTAGCAAAAAAAAATGTATTGTGATCACTTGGAAGTCTGACTCCCCTTTACTTATAGTATGATGGAAATGAACAGCTGTATTCCTGTGGAAAAAAACCCACAATTTAAAGAATATGAATAAATAAAATCAGACACATACGGGCCCAAATACAGTAACAGAAAGGAATATAAATGCTGATATTATACATACTCAAAAGTGATTTCCCCAACTGCATTCTATATATTTAAAAGGTACGTAAGCTCTGACGGTGTACGGATCTGTGTGTATGAAAAGGGGAAGAGGGAGGGAGGGATTGTTTTGTTTTTGTTGTTGTTTGTAAGAAAAAGTTTAATATATTGTGAAATTGAAGATTTTAATATGTTTATTTTTGAAAAATGTCAAGGATAAAATATTCCCAAAAAATCCAGTTCACTATTTTACTTTCTTTAAAGATGCTGCATGATGTCCTCCAGCTTTGAGGAGGATTGTTGTATTTGTCGTTATTTAGGTGATTTTTGTTTCTTTGAATTTTTATGTTTGTATAATTTAAGGGTTAGGGAAGGAAGGGTGTTAGAAGAGGGAAATAAAGGCTCTGTAAATCATATTAAGTGGAAAGAGAATGTAATGTTTGTTGGATTTGCACGAGTCTTTGGAAAATCAAAAAGAAAATATTCAAAAAATTGCCGCATGATGGAGGACGTCACGAGATGCCATAGGGTTATGACGTAGTGAATTAGTTAAAAAAAATGCAGACTAAGCAATGTTCTAAACTATTAAACATTTAAGCAGTTAGCATACAAGCTATTCCCTGGGTGAGTGAACCTGGCAACGGACTTCTGCTAATGCCGCTCTCCTGCAGCGTCAGGGAGATGGCGTCTGAGAAGAACCTGGAAGCGCACCGCGCATGCATGAAATATCGTGCATGTGTAAATAACTGGGGCCTTCCGAAATGCTACCGAAGGAGGAAGAGTTGTCGGGCTCCCAAAGGACCAGCAGTGAAGCGGATGAAGACAAAGAGGAAGCTCAGCTACTAGAAGAGGAGGTATTAAAAGAAACTAAAACTTTTTAAAAAGTAAAGGATATAACCAGCATCAATTTACTAATTAAAGTATTTCATTGAAATGAGGAGAGAAGTGAGAGGAGAAATAAATTGAGTTGTGGATGTTGTTAATAAGCTGAAAAGAAAAATTGATAAATTGGATGGGAAAATGAAGAAACACTTATGGATGACAGAGTTACTAGAGTGGAAGATTCCACCACTACTCTAGTTATAGAAAACCAGAAGCTTCAGCAAAAGGTGGACATACTGAAAATTTTTAGTAGAAGGAATAACAATAGTGGGTCTTAAAGAAGGAGTGGAGGACCAAGATCCAAATGTTTTTTTATAATGCAAAATGCATTCCTTAAGTACTGGGTCAAACCAACTTTGAGCACCCAATAGAGATCGAAAGAGCACAGAGTTCCCAAACCGAAACAGAATCCATATTCTGTATTAATTTTCTTCGTTATCAAGACAGAGAGAAGATTCTGACATTAGCAGCAGAAGGAGCAAAGAGCAGGGTATAAAGTGGAGCAGGTATCAAGAATGATTAATGTAGGGGGGCGTGGCAAGATGGCGTAGGGAGCGGACGTGCATTCCCGGTCTCCCCCAGGCAGTTATATAAATACCCGTTTTAAGAATATTTCTTTTCTGTTAAAAGTCTTTGTTTTGTTTATCAATTGTTTTTAGTTTAAAATGGCAACAAAGATTAAGGAAAATAGAGTTCAAATACAGAACAAAACTACACTCTCCGACTTTGGAAGAAACTCGACCTACTTGCCCAGACAGAACCACGGAGTCAAGGCTGGAATTTTCTTAAGAACGGAGCTCATTAATTGGACTGTCGGATAAGCTGGCCTTGGACACCCCTCTGAAAGATGTTTAAAATGGCAACAAAGATTATGGAAAATAGAGTTCAAATACAAAACAAAACTACACTCTCCGACTTTGGAAGAAACTCGGCCTACTTGCCCAGACAGAACCACGGAGTCAAGGCTGGAATTTTCTTAAGAACGGAGCTCATTAATTGGACTGTTGGATAAGCTGGTCTTGGACACCCCTCTGAAAAATGGTGATGAATATTGATTTGAAATGTTTTATGAAGATAAATTGCAGTAATTGGCATTGGTTGCTCGTGAGTTTTAAAAATCCAGATAACATTAAAGTTTATTAGTGATTTTTTTTGGATGGAATATCGGAAGGATGAATTTATTATCTATAAATACAGAACAAAATTACATTCTTTGACTTTGGAAGAAATTTGACCTATTTGCCCAGACAGAGCCAGAGTTGGTGCTGGAATTTTCTCAAGAACAGAACTTATTAAAGTTGATTTCGGACTCCTTTCTGAAAGATGTTGATTTGAAATATTTGAAATATTTTCTGAAGATAAACATCTATATGGAACTCCTTGACCTGCAATAAGGTTCATCAGTGATTTTTTTTTGGATGGAATATTGGAAGAGTGAATTTATTATCTGTGAGTATGCATACATTGCAAACAGATTTTAATAGTTTTGAAAAGGTTTTTTTTTAAACTAAACAACAAGATCAGTTTAATATTGAGAAAATTGGAAAAAACGGAAACTTTATTATTAAATTTGGAAATTCAGTAGAAAGAAACTATGAACAAGATTGATGATTTATAAAATTAAAGTCGAAGGAGCAATGTCCAAGAAGAGTTAAAAATTTTGAATAAGTTTTTCTTGAAAATAAACAATAATTTCAACTTAACATTGAGAAGATTGACAAAGTGGAAAATTTGGTATTAAATTGGGAAACACAGAAGAAAGAACTTATGAATAACATTGATGCTTTAGAAGATCAAGACCGAAGGAATTATGTTCAAGAAAATTTTAAAAGATTTGAAAAAAACTTTTTTTTGAAAGTAAGCTACAAATTCAACTTGAGACTGAGAAGAATGGAAGATTCGGAGTTGAACTGGGATGTTCAGAGGTGTTGTAATTCAGTGGATGAAATTCAGGAAGACTTGAAAAAAAAATTAAAAAAAAACCCCCACTTTTATTGATTGTAAACAATGTTTAACTCAGTGTTGGGAGGGTGGAAAGGGTGCAAAATTTAATATCAAGTTTGGATTTTCAAAAAAAAGAGTTTATGAATAAGATTGGTTAAATTGATGGTCCGGGGTTTTATGGATATAAGAAATTATGATTTTTCGGTTTACACGTGTATTTTGTCTGCCTGGGGGGGGGGGGGAGGGAGTGGTACTTCTGCTCCCGAAAGTCATATGCCACTTGTGGTTTATACCACACCCATTTGGGTTTTTGGGAATTAACCACCACAAGGTGGTTTCCTAAGGGGTTAGGGGAGGTGGGGGGGGGGTGAAAATTTGAAAATTATTTATTATCTATTATGTAATATTATACTAAGTCAATTTGAAATGAATGTATGGAGATACTATAAATAAATTTCAAAAAAAAGAAAGAATGATTAATGTAATCAAAAATTATCTAAATATTGTTAGTTATAAACCTCAAGAAATAAATGAATGATTTATGAAAGTTTATTCTAAATTATATAACTCAGAGACTTTGAAAGATGAAAACAAAATAGATAGATATTTATCTCAGATGCACTTCCCTAAATTGAGCATGGTAGAATAAGCAGAATTAAATTTTAATATTACACAATTAGGAGTGAAGAAAGTAAAAGTTCGTTACAAAGTAATAAAGCTCTGGGAGATGGTTTTCCACCTGAATTCTATAAAGAAGTTAAATATTTATTGATTCCTCTTTTTATGAAAATGCTTGATCAAGCATCAAGAACTCCTACTCTCCCAAAATCATTTTCAACAGCATTAATCAGCATGATACCAAAAAAGACTGTGACCCTTTGAAGTCTTCATAATTCATTACTGAATGAAGATTAAAAATTATTGCCAAGTTTCTTGACAAATTTGGATTTGGTCAAACTTTTATAAATTGAATTAAGACCTTGTTTCATGATCCAAAAGCTAAAGTAATAACTAATGGACATATCTACTTCATTTCAACAACTGACGAGATCAAGCAGAAAAGGATGTCCTTTATCTCCAGCCTTGTTTATATATATATATATATGTATATAGAACCACTAACAGAAGTAATTAGGAATGATTTGAAAATTAAGGTCGATCAAGAAGAGCACAAAAATCAGTCTATTTGCAGATGATGTTATAATAATCTTGACAGAACTTGAGATTACCTGCAGAAATTACTTTTTAATTCGGAGGAATATGGTAAGATCTCTGGGTACAAATTAAATTGAGATAAAAGTGAAATTAGAATTTGGAGCCCATATACGCAAATTTTAGGTATAAATATGTAGAAATGTTCTTCCAGCCTCTTTAGATCTGTGTCAACCTTCTTCTTTAAAATGAAAAATGATCACATAAAATCTGTTGAGTTTCAGTGTGTTGGGGGGGGGGGGGGGTCAAAGCTCCAGCCAATCCAAGATACTATACTTTTCTTTCATTTCTTTTTATACTATATATAATTCTTTATTACATATATTATTCTTTATGAGAGGGAGGGGTTATAACCATCATGTAATGAATGAAAAATTCAATTAAAACACTAATATTATTGTATAATGATTTATTAATTACATGGAAAAATGAAATAAAATATTCATACAAAAAAAGTTGCTGCATGATCAAAAGCAAAGATAGAAAATGTCAGAAACCCTCCTCAGGACAGGCAGCAACTGTAAGGAGAAGAACAACATCAACATTTCAGATTCATATCCCCTCACATACACTGAAAAGATTAGTTTACTTTATGTTGGAGAGAGGAACAGGAATAGAGATTATAGAGAAAATGGCTGTTATAGTGTGGAGACCAAGGTTACTTCATAGGCTTCAGGATCTATGGTTTCTTTCTTGTCTATCTTCATAAAAATGAGGCAATTTAGGTAATCTTTATTATGTACAAAGTTGACAACCACATGTCTACAAAACAGTTTGAATCTCAATTGCAGTGTTTTAATCACACCTTGACTACATTCTCACTTTCTCTTCAACAAGAATTGTTGGCAATGATGAATCATTTTCAAGGATTGACCTTTTTAGTATCAGCACATTTACAAGGGAAAATATAACAAGCGGAATATAAAAGTAGGGTGATTTCAGATCATTCTGTTATATTTTACATATGAAACTTCTGAGAAAATTCAAATAGCTTATCGTTGGAGATTTAATACAATGTTGTTAAAAAATATGGAATTTAGTGATTTTTTGAAAAAACAAATTAATTTTTTTTGAAAGAAAATTCTAATTCTGTTCAAAGTAAGTTTGTATTATGGGATGCTATGAAACCCTATTTGAGAGGACAAATAATTAGTTATACTTCTAAAATAAAAAAGAATCGATTAAATCAGAGTCTTGAATTAGAGAAACAGATCGATGAGTTAGAAAAGGAATTTCAGAAAGATGCTACAGAAGATCAGAAAATAGAATTATCTAGGCTGAAATTGAATAATACTTTGCAATCTTATCAATTTAAATGTGTGATTAATAGGACTAAACAACGGTATTACGAATGGGGAGAGAAAGCACATAAGGTATAGCCATGGCAATTAAAGAAAGAACAGATATCGAGGACTAATAATGCTTTAAGACGGAATTCTCTTATTAGTTATAAACCTCGTGAGATTAATGATGAATTTTATTCATTTTATAAAAAGTTATATACATCTGAAGGAAAACAGGAAACTGGATCGATTGATTTTTTTTTTAATCACAGTTGAATTTACCGATATTAGAGGATGGAGATATACAGGAGTTAGAAGAACCATTTACTGATTTGGAAATTAAAATGGCTATGCTGGAAATGCCGAATGGTAAATCGCCTGGTGATGATGGATTTTCGGTTGAATTTTATAAAATTTTTTATGATGATTTATCTACAGTGTTTGGGGATGTATTATGTCAAGTTGGAGAACATTATGAATTACCTGAGTCTTGTTCTAGTGCTTTAATTACAGTAATTCCAAAAAAAATAGAGATCCTTTGAAGGTATCTTCATATAGACCAATTTCATTGTTAAATGTAGATTATAAAATAATAGCTAAAATATTAGCAAATAGATTGGCTAAATTTTTACCAAAGTTGATTCATATTGATCAAACAGGTTTTATAATAAATATGCTTCAGATAACATTTTGCGCATGATTAGTTTGATTAATAGATTTCGACAATCACCCAATGATGATATCCTTAGATGCAGAAAAAGCATTTGATAGAGTTGAATGGAATTTTTTGTTTAAAGTTTTGGAGAAATTTAAGTTTGGTCTTTCTTTTATTGGTTGGATTAGGGCTCAAAATAGTATTGATGAATGGTTTGATTTTGGAATCTTTTAAGTTAACTCGATCAACTCGTCAAGGTTGTCCTTTATCACCAGCTTTGTTTGCGTTAGTGATTGAACCTTTAGCACAGGTGATAAGACAAAATATACAGATACAAGGTAAAGTTTTAGATGAGGAGTATAAAATTAATTTATTTGCTGATGATGTATTGGTGTATTTAATAAACCCAGCTCAGTCACTTTTGCATTTGAAGGAATGTTTAATACAATATGGATGTCTTTTGGATATAAAGTTAATTGGGGAAAAAAGTGAAATATTACTGGTAAGTGAAGGAAATTATTCAGTTTATAAGAATATTATTAATTTGAAGTGGACTGATCGAATTAAATATCTGGGTATAATTTTGAATGTTAATCATCAATCTTTATATAAATTAAATTATGCTCCATTAATGAAAAAAATTAAAACTGATTTGATTAAATGGAAAGATTTACCTATTAATTTAATGGGAAGGATAAATACAATTAAGATGAATATTTTTCCGCGTATACAATATTTGTTTCAATCTATTCCGTATTTACTTGATAAAGGTTTTTTTTGAGATTTGAGTAAAATGGTTAGGAAGTTTTTATGGAGGGGTAAATTTTCGAGAGTAGCTTTGAATAGATTAACTTGGAAATTAACGAGTTAGGGGGACTACATTTACCACATTTTCAAAATTATTATGAGGCAGCCCAACTTAAATTTATTAGTTCATTGATGGATTTGGTACGGCCTCCTAGTTGGGCTAAAGTTGAGATGGCAAGTATTTCTGAATTTGAAATACATCAATTTTTGTTTAGGTGGAATATAAATTTGTTACAACAATATAATGTGCCTATACTAAAACATTTAATGAAGATATGGATAAAGAAAAATAAAATGATAGGCTCTTGGGGTAAATTATTGGCTTTGACTCCGTTGTATAATAATCAACTTATTTCTTTTTCAATACATAATCAAAGTTTATTGCATTGGAGATTTAAAGGTGTGAAAAATTTGGGAGATTGTTATAAAGAGGGCAAGTTTTTATCTTTTAATCAGATGAGGGAAGATTTTGGTATTGATAAGAATTATTTATTTCTTTATTATCAAATTCGATCTTTGGTAAAATGTATGTTTGGAAGAGATATGATTTTACCTAAAATGACTAAATTTGAGACTTTTCTTATGAAGGTACCAGAGAAGGGTTATATTTCATTTATGTATCAAATATTACACGATGGTATGGATAAAAAGGGTTGGGATAGATCTAAGATTAAATGGGAAGTGGATATTGGTTTTATTTTTTCTGAAGATGATTGGTTGAAAAATTGTTATGATAGTGTAACTAGATTGATAAATGCACATTATGCAATGATTAATTACAATTTTATAAATCAATTATATTTGACAGCTGAAAAATTTTAAAAATATGGTTTTAATGAATCAGATTTGTGTTTTAGATGTGGTGATATGGTTGGATTTTTTTTTCATGCTGTTTGCTTATGTATACATATACAATCATTTTGGAAGAAAATTCAATCATTTTTAGAATACCTGTATAAGATTAAAATAGTTTTAGATCCAACAGTATTTTTATTGGGTAGTTTGCAACCTCTGAAAGGTTTAGGATTAGATAAATTCCAGCTTGCTTTTGTATATTTAGTTTTATCCGTAGCGAAAAAATGTATTGCTAGTACGTGGAAAGATACAAATATGATTGATATTAATAGATGACATAATGAGATGAAATATTGTTTAATAATGGAAAAAATTACTTATGTTTCACATGATAATTATAATTTTTTTATTAATAAGTGGCTGTTATACTCAGAATATTTACATTTTAATTTATATTGATTAGATTTTAATATGTATATTTAACTTTTTTAAAAAATATTCTTTCTTTTTTATGGCTCTCCTTAGGAGAGTTGGCTGAAAGGGGGGGTCTTTTCCCTTTCTCTTTTTTATATATATAAAAAAACATTCATGTTCATGTTTAATTGCTGTATATGTCATATATTATTTGTGTTTTCAACAAATAAATAGTTTTTTTTTTAAAAATAATTGTTGGCAATGCAAGGTTGAATTATACAGTTTGTACCTTAATTTTTTCCTTTTAGGTTTGAGAACCTTCAACTTACTTCAATTTGCTAATACATTTGTTTCCCTTTAAATCTCCCCCTCCTTTTAAAATGGTTTTCTTTACCTCACATTTGCCCTCTTGCTTGGTTTTTCTCATTATGGATCCTTTTATTTCATGTGATGTGCATTTTTGTCATTTGATTAAAAACACGGTCAATTTTATTTGATTTCTCTCCTTTTCTGTTAATCTGATCAATTTTAAATACTGTTCATCTGTAAAACAGTTATAAATATTCATATTTACAATATCAATTTCCTCACTCTCTCTAAAGATGCTCCATAATGGATGATTTTGCTTTTGTTCCAAAATTGGTCACAGTTTGTATGATGTTTATTTCCTGTTTTACTTTATTTAACTCCTCTTTCACTTTTATTTGCTATTCTGTGAGCAAAGTTCAATCCAACATAGTTTTTCCATTCAGAACAGTGCCCAATTTAGCCTTTCTCCTGCATTTTTTCCAAAAATCTTCCACTTCCTGATAATATACAAGTTATTTGTCCACTCAGCCTCTCTTCCTGACCTGAACCTGAAAAAAAAATCAAATATTCATTCCTTTCAAATGATAACCCTTCATGACATTTTAAGTTAATCTTCCAGTAAATTATCTATTGTGATGAAGACTCTTCAGCTGTGAACCGTTTCTCAAGACAAACATGGAATAGGTGAAACTGTATATGTAAAGGGGGGTGGGGGGGTGGGGGGGGAAGAGGCTCAGATGTGAGAGTATAGAACTGGCCTGCAAGCTTCAAAACCTGGGCTTCTGTAACTTCCTCTATAATGGGATCCTTGACTTCCTCATCGGAAGACTAGTCAGTGCAGATAGGTAACAGCATCTCCTTCTCAATGACAATCAACACAGACACACCCGACTCCACTGTAATCTATCTCCATCCATGTGGCTAGGCACAATTCCAATGCCACCTAGAAATTTTCCAGTGTTGGCAGAATAACATGACAATAGTGAGATAGATCAGTTAGCTGAGTGGAGCTCAGAGCAACATCCTTGCACTCAATGTCAGTAAAACAAAGGAATTGATTGTGGACTTCAGAAGGGAAAGCTAGGGGAACACAAAACAAACCTTCTCGAGGGGTCAGCAGTAGAGACATTAAGAAACTTCAGATTCCTGTGTCAACATCTCTGAAGATCTAACCTGGAACCATCATGTTGTTGAAATTATGAAGAAGGCATGTTGGAGTTTGAGGAGATTTGGTACAACATCAAAGACTCTTGCAAATTTCTACAGGTGTACTGTGAAGAGAATTCTGACTGGTTGCATCACATCTGGTATGGAGGTGCCAATGCACAGGACAGAAATAGGCTAGAAGATTATTAACTTGGCCAGCACCATCATGGACATTAGTCTTCCTGTCATTAATGGTACTTTTAAGAGGTCGTGCCCTTTTCTCATTGCAACCATCGGGAGTCTGAAGACCCACCCAACATTACAAAAACAGCTTCTTCCCTTCGCCATCAGATTTCTGAACAGACGATGACTTATTTTCACCTTCACACTATAGATTGATTTTTAAAATCTTGTATTGTAACTTTGGAGTAATTTTTGCACCTTGTTCTTGTGGTGATAGGACCACCTGCCTGCTGCAGGGGGCGATCTCTGTACCCGCAGGAAGACCATCCAAGGGGCTGACTCACCATGCCGACTGTCAATCAGCCGACATGAGCCATCAAGCTATGCTCAGACTTTTTTTTGGAAGTAATAAAAAGTTTATCAATTATATTTATATCCATGTTTCTAAAACAGGAAAAGTGCACAATAACTTCAGGAAAATCATTCATCATTATAAAAATATTTAAATGTGAAAACTGTGCTTAGAGTCAGGAGATATTAGTAGTTTGTCAGGCAACCACAAATTTTAGATTTCCCCAAAATTTCCTAATTATTTATAACAAAATATATAGAAAATTAAGATCACGAAGGCAGCAAATGACATCTATCAGAGGTTTTCAATGAGAGCTGCAATGGTCTCTTCGCTCGCTGTACCAACTGGGGTCATCATCTCATAATGCTCAGACTTTGACTGGAAATAAAGCCCGTGGCCCAACGGTTCTGCTGTGGAACCCAGCAAAAGTCTTAACACTGTTCACCCAATTAACCTGATTCTAATACAAGGTGTGAGGCGGAAAGAGAAATTATTTGGAAGAGAGATGAGGAAAGTAAGCAGGATGAACGAGAAAAGTACAAGAGTAGATAAAGAGAGTGGAAGTAACAGAGTTCACGGGATGCTGAGCCTCACTCCGACAGGTGATGAGGCCTTTTCAATGGGGACCAGATTCTCACCGAGTCTTGCGGCTTCGTGTCCGGACTTTATTCGTGTTTGGACCAATTCCCCCCACTCCCTCAGCGTCAGCTTTGGGGTTTCGCTATGTTTTAGAAGTCCACCTCTGGCGCGTAGACTTGGTTTCGGGGGCGGCGTTGAAACGCTCGGAACCGCCTCCCAGCGACCCCCCCGTGGCCTCCTTTATTCTCGCGAGATCTCCTAATCTCGGACCAGTCCACTATAAAATTAGTGTTTTAATTGAATTTTTCATCTATTACATGATGGTTATAACCCCCTCCCTCTCATAAGGAATAATATATATTTGTAATAAAGTATTATATATAGTACAAAAAGAAATGAAAGCCTGGAGCTTTGACCCCCACACACTGAAACTCAACAGATTTTATGTGATTGCCCAGGACAATTAGTTTTAACAGAAACTATTAATTAGATCGGTCACCAATTATTAAACTTGGGATGAAATGCAAAAATGATCCCCAAGTTCAGGGTCGGACGATGGGGGAGTTGGCCCCAGGTTGGGGTGGCCCCCGTGTGCGTAGTGGTACAGTCCGGCAGGCAGACGGTTCCAGAAGGCCGGCCGGTCCCCCTGTGCGCTCCTTCATCGCCACCATGTCCGCAATCGGCACGCTTGCCTTCGATGAATATGGTCGGCCCTTCATCATCATCAAGGATCAGGACAACAAGACGCGCCTCACTGGCTTGGAGGCACTGAAGGTAACCGGAAAGATCTCGGCGCGGCCTCTCGCACCCCATCCCATGTGGCGGCGGCGAGGCGGCGGCCTGGACTCACGGAGTCAGGGTCCGAGGCGCTCCTTGAGCCCACTCCCTTCGGCCCGAGGGGAAACGGTCGTTGGTTTCACCTTTACTCGACTTTCTCAAAGGATATGATGGGGGAAGCCATTGGGCCGAATAGAAACGGGCTGGCGCAGTTGTTTACTAGCGCTGTGGACTCAGCTGCCCGCAGCGGGGGCTGGTCATTTTTATCAATGGACCGAGGTCCCAGACCCAGGGCGGCTGAAAAGTCGCCAATTCTCTTTGTCCCATCAAAGCGCAAGAATTATCCCTTTGTGAGGGATACTGGAATGTTAGGAGTCCAGAGATACTGGAAGCAAGTGCCAATTAAGAATAAAGTATTATGGGTTAACTTAAGGTGAAGGGATACTGGAATGTGAGGAGTCAAGCAAGTGCTCATTAGAAATGAAGTATTATGGGTTAAATCAGGGTGAAGGGATGCTGGAATGAGAGGAAGGGTTGTAAAAGTGTAATAAACTAAGGATCTTCAAAACAGGATAACAAGTAGATAGCTTTAGCAAGTCTTAGGGATTGATTAATGAGTGAAGAACAAAGACATGATACTTCTCTGGCTAACAAGTTTGCAGGAAGACACATAAACTGATAAGAAGTTAGAATCCACGTGGGCAGAATTACCAATGCTAAACCAATCCAGGAGGCAGAAGAATGTTGGGGGGAAGGTATCTCTGTACTGAAATGAAATGTATAAAAGTTGGGTCAGCCCCAGTATGTGTGTTTATTCCCAGGGTAAGGGGAAGCACCCAACTTTGCATTGTTGTAATAGTATAATAAAAGTTTTTTGTTCCCAATTTTTGTCTCGAGCAAATTCTGTGAAGGTACTTCTGTTTCTCACACCTTGATAATAAGATTATTAAAGCCAATGGTGTTAGTTTGGTCACTGATTTGGCTAATTTAAGACAATCATTAAGTAACAGAGTTAATGGTGCGACCCCCAGAAACTAAGTAGAATTTTTTTTGGATCCAGAAGGCCTAACATTTGATGATACCCCTGCTACCATGTCTATTTGCAGCTTTTAATGTCAGTCTAATTTTGTGTTCCTCAATAGTCCAAGCTTCAATAAATAGAATTATTATTGCTAAGAACTGAGTCGTTTGGCTCATCAAATTTTTAATTCAGGCCTTTCAAGGAAGGTCTTGGGTACAAAACCTCAGTTAATCTATCTTTACCTCCTATGAACACTGTGAGACTTGCTGAGTTCCTCCAGCATTTTTGTGTGTTTTTTTTTCCCTCGTGGGCTTGAACCAGCCTTCCCCCTTCAAAGGCGGACTGAAGTCACTGTTAGTGACAGCAGTAGCACTTGATCAATATATTTTGTTGCTTCAAAGAAAAAAAAACCTCAAACAAATAGATGTTTGGGAGAAAGGAATAGAGGGACATGGAGCTTAATTGGGAAGGAGTAGTTGGAGCGGAGGGAATTGTGTGGAATTATAGGTACAAGTACGACTTCTGTCTGACGAGCAAAGCCACTATGTAATTTCAGAATCCACTTTTTGCATCTATATCAAGCTGATTTAAAATACTGGGAATATGTTTGGAAAAATTAATTGAATTTGAGACTTAATATTTACTATTTATTTATGCTGTAATAAAAGCATTCCAGTGGTCTCATTAATATTAGCATTAACCACTTTAAAATGGGCACATAATTCTTTGAATTGATGTACAATAAAAGTCAGTACCATGTTCGTTTGTACACAGGATAACACTTCAAGAGGAAAAGTTTTGATGGGTATTTCTTCGTCAGTTTTTGAAATTATAGTAGTTTTGCTTTTTTTTTGTTTCAGTCACATATTATGGCAGCAAAAGCAGTGTCAAATACACTGAGAACATCCCTTGGACCAAAAGGTAAGCTCATGTTTTAGAAAAAAATAAAAAAAATAATAATTGAGATGGTAGATGGCTTCACTCCTTGAGAGAATAAGATTTTTTTGTGTTTGTATGCAGCATCTGTACAGGAGTAGTCTATTCAACCAATTAACTCCATTTATGGAACTGTTACTTAATTCCATTTATTTTAATCCTTTATACTTACCTTGGCTCATTATCATAAAGATTTCATGTTGGAAAGAGTATTGGGTTTGGTGGGTTCACAGAGAGATTAATCTGGACACAAGTGTTACAATCACATGTAACTTTAACATGGGAGGACATCAAATGGTACTTGATTACTATATTACCAACGATAGAGATATTCACATCAGACCTAGGTTTGACTCTGATACCAGTGGTAGCCTATATGCTACATGCTCACATACTTGAGTACACACTCTACAGACAGGGACATTCTCTCACACACACACACACACACACACACCCAGTTCCCTGTTCCATAATTGTATTAACTTATTCCATAACACCCTAGAAGTGTCAATTTCCCATTATATAGATGATATCCTGCTGTGACCCATTAACAAGCTTTGGAGAGGGATCAATTAAATAGATCGAAGCCAGGCTTCAGAATTAAACAGTAATTGTAATGCCTCAAATCAGAGGCACTTGATATGTAATCTCCTCCCTTAGGATGGGTCTTGGCAATTAACATTGATGCACCCGTTATATGCATAAAAATATGGTAATCTCCCTGTTTTGTGTATATCTGGAAAGAAATTCACATCTTTTATGTTACTGGATAGCTTCAATTTCATCTATCCTTTAGTGCTTTTTTACTTGCTTTCCGGTGGCCTTTAAAAGTGCCCCAATCCTCTAGCTTCCCATTCATTTTTGCTGTACTGAATGCCCTCTCTTTTGCTTTTATACTGAAATTCATTTCCCTTGTCATCCCCTTTAAAACAGTTCTTCATCCTTGGGATAAATTTCTCCTGTGCCTTCTGATTTAAGCTCAGAAACTCAAGCTATCCTCTCCTTGTTAGTGTCTGCTTCCAATCAGTGCTAATCAGCTCTTCTCTCATCCCCTTTATTCCACTGGTATACTAATAAATCTAGTTTCATCATTTCCAAGGCAGGATGAATTTTGTCACATTTTTATGATCATTGCCTCCCAAGGGTTTCTTAACCTTCAGCTCCCTTATCAAATCTGGTTTATAACACACCACCAATCCAGAATTGATTTTTCTCATGTTGTCTCAACCACAAGTCTCTAAAAAGCTGTTCTGCAGTCATTCTGTAAATTTCTTGCGATCCAGTACCAACCTGATTTCCCCAATCAATCTTCATATTGAAATTCCCCCTTGACTCTTAAAGTCTCTTAAAGTTGGCTAGGGGTTTTCATACACCACTATTCTGAGCTTCTGCTGTTTGTTAGGTCTGCTTTGTTCATGAATGAGTGAGACAAACACCAGGCTGAGTCGAAATCAGGGTTCTTTGTTCTTTATTACCGGATTGTAACACTTGCGACTAACAAAGTTAGTCGGAGAATGCATTCTGCCGTTATCAGCAAAATGGTGATTTTTTATACCCTTGGATACATGCTTAGAACATCATCATATCATTACTTGTCCAATGACTAAAACTGTTGCTATCCTTTCCCTGCTAGCTTCCTGCCTCTCAATCCATCAATGTCTCTCTTATCTTGTAAGTACAAGGATGCATTCTGTTACTCCTTAGTACTGGGTGACTCCTTCTCCGGTCCCATCTCATGATGTTTTACCTAACAGGAGTACAAGGACACCTCCCCTTCTTGTTACTGCCCTGTACAGGGTAACTCCCTACACATTCCCATCTCATGATGTTTTACCTTACATGTTCTACGATGAATTGAAATAAATCACAGTTGGTGGCTGTAATAAATAGCCTGGAAATCTTTTGGTTATCAAAATTTAAGAATGATCATCTGGTCAGACACTTGAGTAATGAGCTACATTGGCAGTACAAGTTCAATATGTTGCTTTACAAACCAGTCACCACTTGTCACTTTTGCATTTAGGGCTTGATAAAATGATGGTTGACAAGGATGGAGAAGTGACGGTCACCAATGATGGTGCCACCATTCTAAGTATGATGGATGTGGAGCATCAAGTTGCTAAGTTGATGGTCGAGCTTTCCAAGTCTCAAGATGATGAAATTGGTGATGGTACCACTGGTGTGGTAGGTAAGTTGAATATATCAAATTTTACTGGACTGAAACAGGCCTTTCAGCCCAACCTGTCCAACCAAGTTGTCTACTCAAATGGGTTCGGCCCCTATCCCTCCAACCTTTCCCATCTTTGCACCTGACTAAATGTCTTAAAGTTGCATTTATATCTGCCTCTGATGGTTCATTCCACATATCCACTTCCCTTTGTGAGAAAGGTTTCTCTTGGGTCCTTTTTAAATCATTCCCCTCTCACCTTGAATCTATGATCTCAAGTTTTAGTCTCCCCTACTCAGGGAAAAAGATTGACTAACCTATCTAAAATCCTCATGATTTTATAAATCTTTAAGTTCCCCTGACCACTTTCTATGCTCCAGGGAGACATGTCCCTGCCTCTCTTAACTGAACCCCAACAATCCTGATAATATTTTTGTCAATATTTTTTGCACTGTTTGCTGCTTAATGATATACTTCCTATAGCTAGGTGACTACAACTGTGCACATTACTCCAAATGTGATCTCCACATAATCTTATACAATTGTTACAGGACACTATGCCCTGACCAATGAAAGCAAGCTTGCCAATACAACCTTCACTGTCTACTGTGTCACCTCTTTCTTTGCTCTTGGGCCCTACCAGACTCTGTGCAAGTCCTGCCCTGATTTAACTTAACAAAGTGCAACATCTTGCATTTGTCTGATATTTTAAGATACAGTTTTATACAATGTTTTTTTTAAAAAAACATATCCTCTCCAAAACTTCATTTGAATTAGCATCTAGGCCAAATGATGCATTGGGATACGTTCTGAATGAATTGCACTTCTTGAAGCTTAAAAGGGATAATCTACTTTTCAGTTCTTGCTGGTGCTCTTTTGGAGCAAGCTGAACAATTACTGGATCGTGGCATTCACCCAATACGAATAGCTGATGGATATGAATTGGCTGCTCGCAATGCTATTGAACAATTGGACAAGATCAGTGACAGCTTTCCTGTAGATCCTAACAACAAAGAACCCTTAATTCAAACAGCAATGACTGCGCTTGGCTCCAAAGTGTGAGTATAAATTGCATTTATTGTCTAGATTGTTGAAGTAACAGAAAGTTGCATATAATTTTATGCAGACATCCCAAAAGTAATTTGAAATTGTGGCCATTTAAAGGGAAGGCACATTAACATGGATAATATTAAATGGGTGTTGTAGATTATTAGCTAGTTCAAGAATGGGATTGGAGTGGACCTTGAGATTCTTTTGTTTTCAGCTTCTGGAAGGATTTGGTTTGCAATTATTGCACTTAATTGCTCTTAAATGATTCTAAGGTTTTTGCCTCTTCTGCTTCAATTGGTTTTCTACCCCAGCATTGATCACTTTTTCACCAAAAATGACTGTGGATCTTTGTTAAATTTAGATGAACTTGTGCAGTGTTCATCCAGTATTTATAATGAAAAGTTCTTCACCCTTTTTCCTGAGCTATTTTATACATCTCATAACACCACTTCTCAAATGCTGCCTTTTCCAGATTGAAAATTTTGTTTCTCCGACCTCCATTGGGGATTAGTTTATTAGGGTTTTTTTTAGATTGGATGCCTTACTTCAGACATGGACTGACAAATTAATCTGCCATAGGTTTGGTTACTTGACTTTCAGTTTTATTGCTTTGTGGATGTTGATTACTAAATTCCAGCCGAGTCATTTGAATTGATCTCCCATTTAGAAAAGCTGATGGGTGTTCACCTTTAGGTGGGGTTTGGTAGGGAAAATTTTTGGGAAACTGCTTATTAAAGAACTAAGAAGTTGAGCGGGAGGCCCTGAAGGTGCAGTAACTGCGCAGTAATTGAATTGAATTATTTATTGTCATGTGATCTGAGAGTGCAAAACTTGTGTGCTATCCTGGCAAGTCAATTTATACATAGTATAGCAGGTTGTGTAAAAATAAAAACACAAGCGCAGGAATAGCGTCACATAAAGCAAGTCCAGGGTGCAGTATCACAGAGAGAAGTACAGTTAAATAGTACAAGGCATTAAGATTTACTAATTGCAAGTCCATTAAAGGGCCTGATAACAGCAAGAAAAAATAATCTTAAATTTGAAGTGCATGTTTATAAACTCGTATATTCTGTCAAATAGGAGGAGGGAGAAGAGAAAGTGACTGGGATTCTATGTGTTCTTTAATTTGTTGGCTACTTTCTCTTTTTTTATTTTTCATACTATGAACCATACTGACCAAAATACGCACAAACATTTCCCTCTTGAATATTCAGTGTCTTTTTCTCCCCTTTTTCCCCCTCCCTTCCCTCCCTCCTTCACCCCACCCCCCCCTCACTCAACGTTCAACATATTTGATACATTAAACCCATTAAACAATGTCATCACACAATGAAAATAAACAAGAAATTTGTGTCTTCTACTTTTACATACTGGGTCAGTTCATTTCGTCATCTTCTCCTTCTGTCATTTTAGGCGGTGGAGGTCTGCAGTAGGACTTCTCTGTTGTGTTCCATGTACGGTTCCCAAATTTGTTCGAATACTGTGATATTTCTTAAATTATATGTTATTTTTTCCAATGGAATACATTTATTCATTTCTATGTACCATTGCTGTATTCTCAGGCTATCTTCTAATTTCCAGGTTGACGTAATACATTTTTTTGTTTGTGCTCCATCCAAATCGAGTCCAAGTTCTTTACTTCTTATATTACTTAGAAGAAAGATCTCTGGAATTTTTGGTATGTTGCTTTTTGTGATTGTATTTAATACTTGGTTTAGATCTTCCCAAAACTTTTCCACTTTCTCACATCCCCAAATTGCATGTACTGTTGTTCCCGTTTCCTTCTTACAGTGAAAATATCTGTCTGATACTGTTGGGTCCCACTTATTTAACTTTTGGGGCATAGTGTATAGCTTGTGTAACCAATTATATTGTATCATGCGTAACCTCGCGCTTATTGTATTTCTCATAGTTCCGGAGCATAGCTTTTCCCATGTTTCATTCTTTATCTTTATGTTTAGATCTTGTTCCCATTTTTGTTTGGGTTTACAGCTTGTTTCCTCGTTCTCTTTCTCTTGCAGTTTGATGTACATGTTTGTTATAAATCTTTTAATTATCATTGTGTCTGTAATCACATATTCCAAATTGCTTCCTTCTGGTAACCTCAGTCTGCTTCCCAATTTGTCCTTCAAGTAGGTTTTCAGTTGGTGGTATGCAAACATTGTATCGTGAGTTATACCATATTTGTCCTTCATTTGTTCCCGAAAAACAATTTTCTATTCTTTTGGTCCCTTTTCTTTCCCATTCTCTAAAGGAAAGGCTATCTATTATGAAAGGGATTAGTTGATTTTGCGTCAATATTAGTTTTGGTAGTTGATAATTTTTTTATTCCTTTCCACATGAATCTTCTTCCAAATGTTGAGCAGATGGTGCAGTACTGGTGAATTCCTATGTTGTACCAGCTTTTCATCCCACTTGTATATGTTTGGGTACCTTCCCTATTTTGTCTAGCTCTAATCTGGTCCAATCTGGTTTTTCCCTTGTTTGATAAAAATCTGATGGGTATCTTAATTGTGCTGCTCTATAATAATTCTTAAAATTTGGTATCTGTAAGCCCCCTTGTTTGTACCATTCTGTTAATTTATCTAGCGCTATCCTCGGTTTCCCCCTTTCCATAAGAATTTTCTTATTATTTTCTTTAGCTCCTTGAAGAATTTCTCTGTTAGGTGAATTGGTAATGATTGAAATAGGTTTTAATACAATTTACCTTTCCTATCAGTGTTGGTGGTAAGTCTTTCCAATGTTCTAAGTCATCTTGTAATTTCTTCATTAATGGCTGATAATTTAGTTTGTATAGATGGCCTAGATTATTATCTAGTTGTATACCTAGGTATCGAATTGCTTGTGTTTGCCATCTAAATGGTGATTCTTTCTTAAACTTTGTGAAATCCGCATTATTCATTGGCATTGCTTCACTTTTATTTGCATTGATCTTGTACCCCGATACTTCTCCATATTCCTTCAATTTCTTATGTATACTTCTGTTAAGTATACTATGATCTCATCTCCAAATAGACTGATTTTATATTCCTTCTCTTTTATTTTTTTCCCTCTTATTATTTTCTGTTCTTATCAGTTCTGCCAGTGGTTCTATAGCTAACACGAACGTTGAGGGAGATGGTGGTCATCCCTGCCTAGTTGATCTGCTTAATTTAAATTGGTTTGATATATATTCATTTACTGTCACCTTTGCCAATGGTCCCTTATATAATGCGTTAATCCAATTAATATATTTCTCTGGTAGGTTGAACCTCTGTAGTACTTTGAATAAATAATTCCATTCTACTCTGTCAAAGGCTTTCTCAGCATCTAAGGCAACCGCCCCTGTTAGCGTCTAGTTTCCTTGTACTGCATGGATTAAGTTAATGAACTTGCAGATATTGTCCATTGTTCGTCTTTTCTTAATAAATCCAGTTTGATCTAGTTTAACTATTTTTGGTACACAGTTGGCTAATCTGTTTGCTAATAGTTTAGCTATTATCTTATAATCTGTGTTAAGTAGAGATATTGGTCTATACGATGCTGGTGTTAGTGGATCTTTCCCCATCTTTGGTTTTACTGTAATTATTGCTGTTTTGCATGAATCTGGCATGTTTTGCATTTCTTCAATCTGGTTCATTATTTCCAGGAGAGGAGGAATCAATAAGTCTTAAATGTATTATAGAATTCTATTGGGAGTCCATCCTCTCCCAGCGTTTTATTGTTCGGTAGTTTTTTTAATATATCCTGTATTTCCTCTATTTCAAATGGTTTTATTAATTTATTTTGCTCCTCTTGCAATTTTAGCTGGAAACTCATCTATTTTGTCTTCTTTCCCTTCGTTCTCAGTTCGATATAGTTGCTCGTAGAATTCCTTGAAGTTTTCATTGATCTCCATTGGATTATATGTAATTTGTTTGTCCTTTTTCCTTGATGCCAATAACATTCTTTTAGTTTGTTCTGTCTTAAGCTGCCAAGTTGGTATTTTGTGCGTTTTTTCTCCTACCTCATAATACTTCTGTTTTGTCTTCATATGTTCTTCTCCACCTTGTATGTTTGTAGTGTTTCATATTTTATTTTTTTGTCCACCAATTCTCTTCTTTTTGTTGTATCTTCCCTTATTGGTAATTCTTTTTCTGTACTTGGTATTTACCTTTCTACCCGATTGTAGTCCTTCTTCATCATAGTTACATAACTTATTATCTGCCCTCTGATGAATGCTTTCATTGCATCCCATAGTATAAACTTATCTTTCACTGATTCCGTATTTATTTCAAAGTACATTTTAATTTGTCGCTCAATGAATTCTCTAAAATCCTGTCTTTTAAGTAGCATGGAGTTTAATCTCCATCTATACGTTCTCGATGAGATGTCCTCCAGCTCTATTGCTAATAACGGGTGAGTGATCCAATAACAATCTAGCTTTATATTCCGTTTTCCTAACTCTCCCTTGGATGTGGGCTGATAACAGGAACAGGTCTATCCTTGAGTATGTTTTATGTCTACCCGAATAATATGAGTATTCCTTCTCCTTTGGGTGTTGTCTCCTCCATATATCCAAAAGTTGCATTTCCTGCATCGATTTAACCATAAATTTGGTTACTTTGTTCTTACTGCTAGTCTTTTTTCCAGTTTTATCCATCTTTGAGTCCAAATTAAGGTTAAAGTCCCCTCCTATCAGTATATTCCCCTGCGTATCTGCAATCTTCAAAAAGATATCTTGCATAAATTTTTGATCCTCTTCATTAGGTGCATATACATTGAGCAAATTCCAAAATTCTGAATATATCTGACACTTTATCATTACATACCTCCCTCCTGGGCCTATTATTTCCTCCTCTATTTTGATTGGTACATTTTTATTGATTAATATAGCTACTCCTCTGGCATTTGAATTATATGATGCTGCCGTTATGTGCCCTACCCAGTCTCTCCTTAATTTATTGTGTTCCACTTCAGTCAGATGTGTTTCTTGCACAAATACTATATCAATTTTTTCTTTATTCAGTAAATTTAACAACCTCTTCCTTTTGATTTGGTTATGTATTCCATTAATATTTATAGTCATATAGTTCAACATGGCCATTTCATACTTTGTTTACCTCTCATTTCCGCTTCCTCATCACCATCTTTCCTCCTTATCCATTTGTTTTCTTTTTTTGAACACACTGTAAGACAACACTTCTAAAACAAAATATTTCCACTATTCCCACATCTAAAATTCCCTTAACCCCAAATGTTCTCCCCCCCCCTCTCTGAGTTGCCCCTTAACCCTTGCCGAGCAACCACATCTCCCCTCTCCATTTGGATTGCGAACCCGCTTGCAAGCGTCAACTGATTTCGCTGTGACTGTTATTCTCCCCCACCAAGCCCCTCCAGAAAAGATTTTTATCTTCACATATAACAAAGCTCACCCTCTTAATTCCCCCCCTTACTTCCTCTCTTCCCCTTCTTAGTTCTTACTTGTACATTATTTTTCTTCTTTATATGAAGTTTGTCATCATTCTTGTTCTTGTTACATCTCTTCATCTCTCTGTCTGTTTTGCAGGTGTTCTGCAAATTCTCGTGCTTTCTCCGGATCCGAAAACAGTCTGCTTTGCTGCTATTTTAAGCACCGCTGGATATTTTAACATAAATTTATAACCTTTTTTCCATAGGGTCGATTTTGCTGTGTTAAACTCCTTCCTCTTCTTCAGGAGTTCAAAACTTATGTCTGGGTTAAAAAAAAAAAAAAATTTTGACCTTTGTATTCCAGTGGCTTTTTGTCTTCTCTCATTTTTTTCATTGCCTTCTCCAATATATTTTCTCTTGTATATCTCAGGAATTTTACCAGAATGGATCTTGGTTTTTATTGTGGCTGTGGTTTAGGGGCTAATGTTCTGTGTGCCCTTTCTATTTCCATTCCTTCCTGTAATTCTGGCACTCCGAGGTCCCTGGGGATCCATTCTTTTATAAATTCTTTCATATCTTTGCTTTCTTCATCTTCTTTAAGGCCCACTATCTTTATATTGTTTCTCCTAGTATAGTTTTCCATTATATCCATCTTCTGAGCTAACAACTCCTGTGTTTCTTTAACTTTTTCATCAGATTCTTCCAGTTTTCTTTTTAAGTCGTCCACTTTCATTTCTAGGGCTGTTTCTCATTCTTCCACCTTGTCTACTCTTTTCTCTATTTCTGTCATGACCATCTCTAATCTACTCATTTTTTCTTCTGGACCTTTTATTCTTTTTATTTCACTAAAATCTCTTGTCAGCCATTCTTTTAATGCTTCCATATATTCTTGAAAATTTTTTTTATCCATGTACTGTCCCTTCCCTTCATCTTCCATTTCTCTGTGCAGAGCTTGATGTTCTCCCTCCTCTTCCCCTGAGTCCACTCCAGGACCTGTGTCCTCTACCTCTCTTCCTTGTATCTGTGTCTCTTCTGACTTTCTTGTTGGGCTGTTTATCTCCGTTTGCTTGGTTTTTTTTATTAATGGTGTCTTGATGTTGGTCCTCTTCCTCTGGGCTGGTCATCTGCTGAGTCTCTGATTTCCTTTTTTCATTCTCCTCCTTCTCGTTCCCGTTATTTTCTGTATCTTCCTGCTGTGGAGCCCTGCTGTTGGTTCTTACTCAGCTGTTTGTGCTGTAGAGTTCCACTCCACAGCTGGTCCCCCCTCCTGTCGATGTTGTCTTTGTCGAGCGCGGTTGCACACCTCTATTTGGCTCCGTGAGCCATCCTTGCAGTCCTGCGCTCGGTGGGTCGCGACTCTTCGGGGCTTCCACTGACCTCAGGGAGTGGGTTCCTCTCTCCCTGGCGGGTCCCTGCTTCTTCGTACAGGTAAGGCCTTCACCTTTCTTCTGACATCTTTCCTTCTTCCTGTTGTTTATGGCTTTTATTTATTTGGTGCCATTTCCTCCACACCTTTATTTTTTATTTGTTGTGGTTTGTGTGTCTGTGGCTTTGATTTTTCTTTACTTTTTTCCTTCTTTTCTGAAGAGGGCTGGTATTCCCCTACTGGCCACTACTCCATCACGTGACTCCTCCCTTGTTGGCTACTTTCTCAAGGCAGCAGGGCATAAAGATGGGGGAGGGGGGTGCGGTGTAAGAGATAAGTTCGCATGATGGCCTATGTTACAAGTCTGTAGTTTCTTGCAATGTTGATATCAATCTGGATGCATCCAGATAGAATACTTCCTATGATGCATCTATAAAAATTGTGAAGGAACATTGGTGACATGGCTAATTTCTTTAAGGTTTCAGGAAATGGAGGAGTTGATGCATTTTCTAGGCATAGCATCAATGTGATTGGACCAGGACAGGTTGTTTACTCCTAAAACATACAGGTCTCCAGTATTTCAACTTCAGCATCATTGATAAAAACAGGTGCATGTTCTCCACCCTGCTTCTTGAAGTCAGTGACTTGAACTTGAGGGAGAGGCGGTTGTCCTGATAGCATGCCACTAGATGCTCCATCTCTATGCTTTATTCTTCCTTGTCGTTATTTGAGATTTATCCTACAACTATATAGCATTTGCTGTAATTTTGTATTGTAATGGTTATTAATTTGAGTTAGTCAAAACTGATATCAGAACTGAGCTCTCAAATGGTGTAACTCCATATTGCCAATATCCCTATATATACATGTATCTATATAAAAACTTCTTCATTTATACAGTATTAATCGTTGCCATAGACAAATGGCAGAAATAGCTGTGAATGCTGTGCTGACTGTTGCTGATATGGAACGCAAGGATGTAGATTTTGAGCTGATGAAGGTGGAAGGGAAAGTTGGTGGAAAGCTTGAAGACACACAGTTAATTAAAGGAGTTGTGGTGGATAAAGAATTCAGCCATCCACAAATGCCAAAGGTAAGACGTTATTTAAGTTAATTACGAAGTGTGCCTTAATTATTTACATAAATTACTTTAATTACCATCTTTTTCCCTACAATATTTCAGAATAATTTGCCATGCATGATTAAAAATATATTCTAGTTATAGTCTTGAAATAGTAACAGGCAATTGTAACTGTAGTAGCTTTTTTTCTGACAAAATCTGTACATTAGTAAAATTTCCAAATACATTGATTTGTAAACATCTTGTTTGCTAGGTGGTAAAAGATGCAAAACTTGCAATTTTGACATGTCCATTTGAACCACCAAAACCAAAAACTAAGCATAAGCTTGATGTGACTTCAGTGGAAGACTACAAGGCCTTGCAAAAATATGAAAAGGATAAATTTGCAGAAATGATTAATCAGGTTGGTAAGCATGTCCCTGATAGGACTAAAATTTTGCTTATAGACTTTGTGCTCTGATTATCAGCTTTGTATTTCTTTTAAGGTAAAAAATACTGGTGCCAATCTTGCTATTTGCCAGTGGGGATTTGATGATGAAGCAAACCACTTGCTTCTCCAGAATAAGCTTCCTGCTGTACGTTGGGTTGGTGGACCTGAAATTGAGGTGAGTATAGTTTCATTACATTTTTAATATGGGGATTAAGTGGAGCATCTGTTGTGCCTTTTACACAGCTGTTAAAAGTCAGAAATTAACCATCTTTTCCTATTTTTTTTAATTGGTTTTTATAGGAAATAAAATGAAGGGAACAAAACTGAAAATACATGTACAATATGTATCATATGTAATTCTAATTAACCCTTTCTGAAAGGGATTGAATCGAAAAACTAGATTTGGTGGATATACAAATGGAAAATCCAGTAATATGGTATTTAAGAAAATATCTAATCTGTAAATAACTAAAAAAAAAAGAATATTTGGTCAGTCATATTTACTTGCAAGCTGTTCAAAAGACATTAATCAACCTTCCTCAAATAAATTTGCAAAGAAACAATACCTTTGATTTTTCAATACAAAGAAAAATTGATCAAATTTATTGATGGTTGAAAAAAATTAATTGAGAGATGGCACTAGATAACATTTTTGTTTAATTTAAAAAATTCCTAAATTGGAAGCAGATTCGCAATGTATGTTTGAGTATTATTGAATTAGATATATTCCTATTGATCTTAGAAAAGCTAAATTGATGAGAGGCACCCAATAAAGAGACCACTGAATACTGCAGTATAGATTTCAATTCTAAAGCTGTACATAATGGATGATCCAATTTATCAGAAGAAAAAAAAAATCTAAAAAGTTAAATAATGAATATTAACAGCCCAATAACAAAATCTAAAATTAGGTAAGGCTATACCTCCATCTTTTTTCAATTTTTGTAAATGAAATTTTCTAATTCTAGGGTTTTTGTTCTTCCAAATGAATGAAGGAACTTTTGAATCAATAATTTTTTTTAAAAATTTGGAATTAAAACTGGAATCGCTTGAAATAAATATGAAAATTTGGTTAATACAGTAGAAACCTGTTATATCACGATAATTTGGGTCCCAAAAAAATTTCATCACGAAAAAGTGGGTTCGCGCTAAATCAGGGTTTCAATAAATCATTGTAGTTACAGTTGAAATTAAAACACAAATAAGTTTTTAGTAAACTGACTGTCCCCACTACCGGCAACAGCCCAAGTCCAATGACTCATGTAGTTATATCTGGATTCGCGTTAAGTCGGGTTGTGTTAAATTGGGGTTCCACTGTATTATCATTTTAACTGCATTAATACAACCTATTAAAGATAACGGTAAGCGAGACCATCTAGAAAAAGACAATCTCACATACTCGAATAGAGGAAGAAAATTGAGTTTGTATAAATCTTTAAATTGAACAAAGGGGACAATGGATCCATGAGGGAGGACCTGGCCAAAGTTGACTGGAAAGATACCCTTGCAGGGATGATAGTGGAACAACAATGGCAGATGTTTCTGGAAGGTGCAGGAAAAGCTCATTCCAAAGAGGAAGAAAGATTCTAAGGAGAGTAAGGGTGACCGTGGCTGACAAGGAAAGACAAAGACATTAGCAAAGATGAGCAGGAAGCCATAAGATTGGGAAACTTAAAAGTACAACAAAAGATGACTAAAAAGGCAATACGAGGTATAATGGGTTATATTTATGGTTATGGATAAATGTGTCTTTAAAAGAGATTGTGGGGGGGGGGGTGGTTTAGTGCAAGTCACTTCACAGAGTAACACTTCACAAAAGACATCTCATTTAAAATGCAAGAGCTTTGCAGAAGTTAGACATTGAGGCTCCAAGTGATTTTGCAGAGACAATGGAACTGCTTTGGAAAGAACTTCTAAAGGAGGTGTAAATTTGAAACTGACTGTTAAGATCTTTCAAAGATCATGTTTGGGAGAGATTTTTGGTTTTTACAAGCAGAGAGGAAAAAACAAACAGGATTCTTCTGTGTGTGTGAGAGAGAGAAGTGAGTTCTACAGTAGCAGTTGAGGTTGCAAACTGGCAGGCTTGTTGAAAGACCCCATTTTGAAGACTGGTTGTGAGCTCTGAGTTCAGCCTGTTCAAAACCATTGTTGTCCTTACAAGAGGAAATGGCTGGCTGGAGTGTTTCTCCTGAAATAAGGAAAACGAGGAACTCTAAGATGAGGTTATCATTTGGAAAACCTTGATAAGGCAAGTTTCTTCGGCAAGACACTGAAGTGACTGATTGAAGGAAATCAGTTTGTGTGTGTCCAGGAAGCAACAAATTTCTCTCTGAAACCAACAAGAACTTTTCTGAGTGGTAACCATTTAACTTTAAGCACCAGAGCCTGGTGAAGATTCACAAATATTAAATTCTGTGCACAGTATAAGAATTGCCTGATACCGGAGAAGTGAATGATTTGACTGTGAAACAAAGAACTTTTCTCAACAAAACACATTACATACACATGCGCTTAGAATTAGAAGGGGGTTAAGTTAAAATTTGATCCTGTTATTATGTTTAAAGAAAATTAAAAGCAACTTTTCTTTAAGTAGCCATCGTCTTGGTGAATTTCTATTGCTGCTGGGTTTTGGAGTCCTCTGGGCTCATAACAGGGAAGAAAAGATAGATACAAAGGTAAGGTAGTCAAGAATATAGAGGATAGTAAAAGCTTCTTTAGGTATATGAAGAAAAAAATTAGCTAAGATCAAAGTTTGGGCCCTTGAAGACAGAAATGGATGAAATTATTATGGGGAACAAGGAAATGGCAAATGAGTTGAACAGGTACTTTGCTTGCATCTTCCCTAGTAAAGACAGATCCAATCTCCTAGATGTAATATGGTACATAGGACCTAGGATAATGAAGGAACAGAAGGAAATTCACATTAGGCAGAAAATAGTGTTGGGTAGACTGATGGTCTGCATCCCAGGATACTTAAGTAGGTGGCTCTAGAAATCAATGTCCTATAGATTCAGGATCAGTTCCTGTGGATTGGAGGGTAGCTAATGTTATCCCACTTTTTAAGAAAGGAAGGAGAGAGAAAACAGGGAATTATAAACCAGATAGCCTGACATCAGTAGTGGGGAAGATGCTGGAATCGATTATAAAAGATGAAATAGTGGCACATTTGGACAGCAGTAACAGGATCAGTCCGATTAAACATGGATTTACAAAGAGGAAATCATGCTTGACTAATCTATAATTTTTTGAGGATGTAACTATGAAATTGGACAAGGGAGAGCCAGTGGATATAGTGTACCTAGACTTTCTGAAAGCCTTTGATAAGGTCCCACATAAGAGATTAGTGGGCAAAATTAGACCACATGGTATTGGTGGTAGGGTACTGACATGGATATAAAATTGGTTGGTAGACAAACAAAGAGTAGGGATTAACAGTTCCCTTTCAGAATGGCAAGTAGTGACTAGTGGGGCTCAGTCTGGGGACTGATTTAGATGAAGGGTTTTCTTGGTTCAAGGTGAATGACCCAACCTGGCTTTAAACACAGGTTGTTCAAATGCCATTTAAGTGGAATCTCTGTGTAAAAGGGGTATGTATTCACAGCATAAATTACCATTAACATTCTTGTGTTTTAGCTCATTGCTATTGCCACTGGGGGACGCATTGTTCCTCGGTTTTCAGAACTTACACCTGAAAAACTTGGCAGTGCTGGTATTGTCAAAGAAATATCTTTTGGAACTACCAAGGATAGGATGCTTGTGATTGAAGAGTGCCAGAACTCGAGGGCAGTCACTATCTTCATCAGAGGTGGAAACAAAATGGTATGTGTGGTGTTTTTGATTAAGTTTGAATTGGCTTTCTCTTCAAATGGTTTCACATCAGTTAGCTATGCATATTTGTTTTTCATTAGATGTTGAATTGATGATGAAATAATCAACATCATCTGTTAGGAACTTATTTAATTGAAAATTTACTGAATTGATGACTGAAAGCATATACAAGCATAAATTCAATAAGTTTCCAACTTGTCTCTTTAGTTCAAAGATTTAGTTTTGATTATCTAAATTTTTTAAAACCATATTCATTTTTTTGTTGAAGAAACCACTGTCCTTGTGCTACTGTTCAAGCAATCTACCCTTAGTCTCCTTTTCTCTGGTTTGTGTTGACATTTCCTCCTGTCTTTCTCTCAAATCTTTCCAATTTGATTTTTTTATATCATGAGTTGTCTATGACTGACAGATTATAATCCCTTCTTCAACCTTCATTAATTGGTGAGGTTTATTGTTTTATACCATGTCAACATTTCTTCTAATCAGATGAATAGGGCATAATTATCAGTTAAAGTATACAAGTTTATGTTAAAACATTTTTTTAACCTTTACATTCTATCAAAGATCTAGAACCCCACCACTTCATGTTGTGTAATCACTGGAAGTTGGTACATTATCCAGGGATTGAATTTTAAAATCGGGCCAGGTATTAATGGTAATACATTTTGTGTGAATGTAAAAGAACAAAAGAAAATAGAAGCAGGAATGGGTCTTTGTCTCCTTTTTAAATTCCTCCATTGTTTGTTTCTACAACCTTTCAGGGTAGAGAATTCAAGAGATTCATCATCTTCAAGTTTGTATCAGATTTGTTCAGTAACAAATTAATAGTAGAAATAAATGAACATTTTGTTCTCCCAAATTGGGTAGATTGTCTTGTTTGACTTGAACTAAAATAACCATTCTCCTTGCACTCATTTGAGTTTGGCTAGGTTTTGCTCGTTTGAGTTTCTGATATGGAGATTAGAATACAGAATGAAGAACCTATTTCCCATAAACATTGGGTGTCAATTTTTGTATAGATGACTATAAAGTTTGTTTGCTTTTTGAGGAAATCAGGTTCCAGGTTGTTTGCTTTTCAGCATTTAACTATCCATATTAGTGTATTTTAAACTCTTGAATATGCTGTGCTTTAGGGAAATTTGTCTTTCTTGCATACATATTCACTGCATACATATTCCATTGTGACAAATTTCAAATTATTTCAGATGATGCATTAAATTTGAGTTTATGGGTGTCTATTTCCTTATCTAATAATGAATGAAAGTATATTATTGTGCTATTGTATGGATTTTGGTAGTATGTTTTAAGATTTGAATGGCTGAAGTTCAGAATTTGCTTAGATTTAATAATGCAATTTATTCCAGATAATTGAAGAGGCTAAAAGAGCACTTCATGATGCATTATGTGTAATTCGAAACCTTGTGAAGGATAATCGTGTTGTATATGGTGGTGGTGCTGCAGAGATTGCTTGTGCTTTGGCTGTTAATGAGGCAGCGGACAAGGTAAAATTCTAATTTAAATTGTATATTTTTTTTAAAACTGCTGTTTGTGTAGTTCTAAGTTCTTGGCTCCAGAAAACAGGGCTATCTTAATTCTTTAGGATATTTGCTAAATTATTTTCAAGATTTTATTGAGGTTTTGGAAGACCCTGGTGAGAACTCACTTGGTGTATGGTGAGCAGTTTTGGGCTCCTCATTTAAGAAAGGATGTGATTTTTTTTTTAAATGAAGAGATTAAAAGAAGTTTCATAACTCCAAAGGAAAAATGGGCCAATGACAATTTTTCTCATGCAAAATATTTAAATAACACAGTCATTTCTAGAGCAGTGGTTCTCAACCTTTTTATCCCCACCTCACATACCACCATAAACAGGCACCTATGGCATAGGGATTACTTAAAGTATTATGTGAGTGGAAAGAAAAAGTTTGAAAACCACTGGTCTAGGACAAGAGGGCACAACTCCAGGATAAAGGGTGTCTGTTTAGGACAGAGATGTGTAGGAATTTCTTCAGCAAGAGGGTGGTAAATCTGTGGAATTTCTTTCCACAGGTGGTTGTGGAGGCCAGGTCCTTGGGTGTATTGATTGAGATTGTAGGTTCTTGATTAGCCAGGGCATCAAAGGTTATGGGGAGAAGGCGAGGCAGTGGGATTGAGTGGGGAAAATGGATCAGACTTGATGGTCTGAGTAGCCTATTTTATGGTCTAAAATAACCTGGAGAGAATATGCCTCAAGCAATTGTTATTTTGTGTGGTTGTTGCATTTCAGCATTTTTACCTTCTATCTCTTTTGCTGTACAGTGTCCTACTTTAGAACAATATGCAATGAGAGCTTTTGCTGATGCCCTAGAAGTCATACCAATGTCACTGGCAGAAAACAGTGGTTATAACCCGATCCAAACAATGACAGAAGTTCGAGCTCGGCAACTGAAGGAGAACAACTTTGCACTGGGGATAGATTGTTTGCACAAGGAGACAAATGGTATGCAACATTTTAAAAATGAAAAAAGTTACTTATTTGTATAATTAGTTTGCAATCTAGCCATTATTAAGGATGTCTTGTTTGCTGTTGCTATTTTGTATTGAGATGAATCTCAATCAAAGTTGCAAAAACTTGAATTTGTTTATAATCTTAAACAAGGGATTCCTGGAAGCTTTAAAGGAATCAGGAAGGAAAGTTTCAGACAACCTGGTTAATGGAGGATGAAAGACAGTCCATTTCTGAATAGGCAATGAACCTATGGAGACTACCTCACTTTTAAATTTTTCACTTATTTTTTTTAAATCTTATTTTTATGGAATTTTAATTCACAATAATTTTACACTTTGTTCTGCACTGCTGACACAAAACAAATTTTGAGATACATGAACCTGATTCTGATTCTAAGGAAAGCCAAGAAAGTTGTCGCTTGCTGATGTTCTGATCCATAAAGAATGAATGAGATAGGAGCCAAGATCAGCAATATTAGGGGCATATTAGAATGCAGCCTGAAAATAACATGAGATAAGATAGAAATATAGTTCAGTATTGGTTGGGACTCTGAGGTTGTTTTAAAAATTTAGTCTGTTTGAACTATTCTCATCATGAAAACATTGGCAAGAGAATAGAGTTCAGTTTTCCCAATCTTTAAATGGAGCACATTTTGACTTTGTGTTTGGCCAGTTATCTGAAATCAACTGTATTGGGATCAGCAGGTGGAAAAGAGCTGGGTTCCAAGAGAGTCATGTGAAGCCTAGCATTGTGGCTGATTAATGTTAGTGGAAGATTGTGTATAGTTGCAAAACAAATGGGGAGGAAGGGGCAAAGATAGACATCATCACAGGATTTATTTATGATGAATTAATGAAATGGTGTGAGTACTAACATGGGGAAGAAAGGAATGGTATTAAAGGAATTAAGTGTGAATATCTATTGAAAGAATTTGATTAAATTAGGGGAGAATGGGAAATCCAGCCACAAGACATCTGAGTAGGGCAATTGTATTGTTGCAATGAATATGAAAAGCATTTAATAACCTGCAAACTTGAATGTTTTGGATCAAGGAAAGTTAGCAATGCATTTGTAGTTTGAGGAGACCAAACAAAGTTTTTTTTTAAATTGAAATATCAGCTTAATGGTATGGACAAGTGAAAACATCTGAAGTATTGGATCTATTTAAAATGGCAATGAGACTTAGGGCAAGAAATAGGATTATCAGTAGACTTGGATGAAAAATAGCTATTTAACTTTAAATAAGCAAGCAATGAAGGTTGTAGTTTACCTTCTGCACCTCATTGTTTTTTTTAAAAGTAATTCTGAAGCAGTACATGATAAGGAAAGTGCTTTTCTGGTATACAGTATCCAGGAACTATGGGGATTGATTTAAAATTTAAAAAAAAAATTTCTGGTTGCTTGAGATTGTGTGTTGCGTGCTTGGCGAACTAACCACTCGGGCATGCTAATTTTAAACTTTCTTATTTATTTCCTTCATTTTTTTTGCCAGTTGCTTGAGGCTGTCGGTTGTTTGAATTCTAGATGATGGGGATTTTACTGTACTACTCTGCAAATTGCCTGATTTAGTTTTTAACAGTACTTTCACAAACATTATCTATGTAATTTCTGTGATATTGATTTTGGGATACATTTGGGGTAACTGAAATGGTCTCTTTAGATTTTTTTTAACCAGAAAAGACAGGTAGTCTTGATTAACAACCGTGATGGATGACTGGTGTATGAGCCACCATGCACATCAGAGAACACAATATAAATTAGTCTGTATTACAGAGCATTAGTTATGGCTTGCTCTTTGTTTTTCAAACTTTAGTTGGTTCTTGAAATGGGAATAAAGCTTAGGTATTTATTATTAGTTTTTGCTTTTATTTTGCATTAATAGCATTCACTTACACCAGTGGTTCTCAACCTTTTTCCACTCACGTACCACCTTGAGTAATCCCATTGGATGCTATAGGTGCTCTGTGATTAGTATGGAATTACTTAAGGTGGTATGGGGGGGGGGAAAGGAAGTTTGAGAACCACTGACTTAACCATAGAAAAAATTATGTAACTCTGCTGAGGTAATATTGCATTGACCATTCTACCTTGCTCGTTGATAATTTTATTGGATTACTTTTTGAGTCCTGTGTAAACTTGAGTAGTGGGTTATTTTTAATAAATTATATGCAGCTCTACTTCATTAATTGTTGTTCCTTCTAGATATGAAACAACAGCATGTAGTAGAGACTCTGATTGGAAAGAAGCAGCAAATATCTTTGGCTACCCAAGTCGTGAAAATGATACTGAAAATTGATGATATTCGATGCCCTGGAGAAATGCAGGAATAGACACCCTTGCCCTCTGCTGACAGAAAAATAATGGGATATGCTATATTTGCTGACCTCCATTTACTGATCAGTTATTTATTTTTGCATAAACACTGAGCTACATGCATTTGTTTAAAATAACTGAATAAAAGCTTCTGTACCATCTTGAATATATCAGTTCTTCTATTTGCTACACATTTAAAATGATAGCAATTATTTTGTTCAGAATGCCAAAGTGTGAAATGGGTTTTGCATTGGTGATGTTCTGAATAGGTTCAATGGGTTCAAAGAGAATTAAGGCTGGACAGGTGCTATTAACAATGATCTTTATTTACGGGTAAAACACAGGATTCTTTTGACATGATGGTTAAGTGAAAAAACACACAAATGCTGGAGAAATTGCAGATCAAACAGTGCCTTTTATTTAGCAACGGTAAAGATACATTACCAACGTTTTGGGCTTGAGCCAATCCTCAAGGTGTGGGGGAACGTGAGAGATGTCCGAAGAAAAGGGGGGACGGGGGTGGGTAGGAGATGATGGGGGAGGAATCTAGGCTAGGTGGAGAGAGAAAGGAAGTAGGAACTGGAATGACTAGTTAAGTGGGGGGGGGGGAAGGCAAGCTGATTAGTGGAATGCAGTGAACTCGGTGTTCATGCCCTGAGGTTGGAGAGTGCCCAAATGATAAATGAGGTGATGTTCCTCCATTCGGTGGGTTGTCAAGGTGGGGTAGTGTGAAAGGCCATGGACAGGCATGTGAGCTTGAGAGTATGACTCAGAATTGAAATGGTTGGCTATGGGGAGGCTGCTTTTGTTGCAGACGGAGAGGAGATGCTCGGTGAAGCGATCTCCTAATCTGCGACCGGTTTCTCCGATTGTAGAGGTCACAGAGGGTGCACCGGATGCAGTAAATAAGTTCTTTGGAGGTAAAGGTAAAGTGATATTTCACCTGAAAGGTCTGTTTGGGACTGTGGTGAGGGAGGAGGTGTGGGTGCAGGTATTACACCTCCTATGACCACAGTGGAAGGTGCCTATGACCACAGGACATGAACATTGAGTTCACTACATTCCACTAATCAGTTTGCCTCTTTCCCCTCCCCCCCCGCCTTAACTCGTCATTCCAGTTACTACTTCCTTTCTCTCCACCTAACCTAGACTCCTCCCCACGCCCCACAACAACCTATCCTCTTCTACCCTCACCACCCCCCTTAGTAACAGTGTTGTGCTAACCATTTTGCTAACTGTTCCTCTGTCCCAAGTAACACCCCTCATGCTGACAACCCAACTCACCCCAACACGAGTGTCCGGGTCAGGATCCCATTGCACCTTTTAAATTTGAACCCATTCCCAAGAGCTGTAACACTATTGTGCTAACCACTATTTTAATCATGCCACTGCCATAATTTAACAATCTCCACCCCCCCCCCCCCCCCCAAGTTCACAGATAAAGCTTCACTAATATACTAATAAAGATAAAGACTCTTACAAGGCAGAGATGGGGAGAAACTGGGAGAGTCGCCCCAGCAGCAAGCAGATTCAAGTGGCTCTTCATCCAGAGTGAATAAAATGGTGACACAACTTTACTTAAACAGCTGCTTTGGGCATGGCATGACTGGAGTGTTCTGCTGGCTGAATGTTCCCAAGAGGTGGTGTTATTTTGGAGAGCATTTACTTTGACAATTTTAAGCTTTGTTAAAAAAATTATTTATCTTAAAATTTGTTTTTTCCTCAACTTTTCTGCTGTTTTTTTTTAGTTTCTGGTTGGTTGAGTGCTGGACAATGGGGATTTTACTATAACTACACATCAGGTCTGAATAAATTGCTGCTAAACATTTTCAATGCCTGATTGGGAACGTAAGGGTCAAAGACACAATACCCACCACCCCTCTCAACCTCTAACATTCATTAATTAATTACAAGTACCAAGTGTATCAAATGAACCTGGGCTCCAGCATTGCACACAGCTTGGGATCCAGGACGTGCCCATTGCAGTCAGCCTTCCAGAGCTGCTTGTGATCTGCAGCTTGGAGTTCAGTGATTGTCTCCATACAGTGACAAAAACAGACCAGAGAAACACCAGCTGCTGCTTTTTCATTGCAGAACCTATCCACGTGTCCTGTGTCAGGCTCACCAGTGGACAGATCGTACTGTTATTAGCCCAGAGGGCCCCAAAACCCAGCAGCAATAGATATTCACCAAGACAAATGGTTACTTTAACAAAAGTTGTTTTTAATTATCTTTAAACATGGAAAATAGTAGGAGTAGGCCATTTGGCCCTTCAAGCCTACACCGCCATTCATTTTGAATATGGCTGATCATCCACTCAGTACCCTGTTCTTTTTTTTTTTTTTTTTTTTTTTTTTTTTTTTTTTTTTTTTTTTTTCTTTTCACTCAGTACCCTGTTCCAGCTCTCTCTCCATACCCCCTGATCCCCCCTAGTCACAAGTACTAAATCTAACTCTCTCTTAAATATAGCTATGGAACTGGCCAAAATCACATCCTGTGGCAGAGAATTCCATAAATTCACCACCCTCTGAGTGAAAAAATTCTTCCTCATCTCAGTCCTAAAGGACTTCCCCTTTAACCTTAAACTGTAACCCCTGATTCTAGACGTGCTCAACATTGGGAACAATCTTCCTGCATCTAATCTGTCAAATCCCTTAAGAATTTTGAACGTTTCTATTAAATCTCTTATCCTCTAAACTCCAGCGAGTACAAGCCCAGTCATTCTAGCCTTTCTTCATATGCAAGTCCTGCCATCCCTGGTATCAATCTGGTAAACCTTTTCTGCACACTTTTTTAAATTTTTTATTTTTCACACCATAAACCACATTGACCATGATACATACATTTTCCTTTTCAAATATATACAGTACCATTTTCTCCCCCCACGCCCTCCTTCCTCCCATCCCACCCTCCCTACCTCCCCCCCCCATCCATTTAAAGTACAAAATCTAAGATACATTAAACCAGTCAAACAATGTTGTCATTCAATAAAAATAAACAAGAAATTCCACTGAGTCAATTCTTTTCATTTCCTTCTCCTTTCGTTAATTTAGGTAGTGAATGTCCCCGGTAGATTTTCTCTATTGTGTTTCATGTAAGGCTCCCATATTTGTTCAAATATTTCAATATTATTTCTTAAACTATATGTTATTTTTTCTAATGGAATACATTTATTCGTTTCTATATACCATTGTTGTATTTTCAAATTATCTTCCAATTTCCAGGTTGACATAATACATTTTTTTTGCTACGGCTAGAGCTATCTTAACAAATCTTTTTTGTGCACCATCCAAATCAATTCCAAACTCTTTGTTTTTTATGTTACTTAGGAGGAAGATCTCTGGATTTTTTGGTATATTGTTTTCTGTAATTTTATTTAATATATGGTTTAGATCTTCCCAAAATTTTTCTACTTTCTCACATGTCCAGATTGCATGAATTGTTTTTCCCATTTCTTTTTTACATCGAAAACATCTGTCAGACACTGTTGGGTCCCATTTATTTAACTTTTGAGGTGTAATGTTTAGCCTGTGTATCCAGTTATATTGTATCATATGTAACCTCGTATTTATTGTATTTCTCATCGTTCCAGAACATAACTTCTCCCATGTTTCCTTTTTTATCTTTATATTTAAATCTTGTTCCCATTTTTGTTTAGTTTTACCATTTGTTTCCTCATTCTCCTTTTCTTGCAGTTTAATATACATATTTGTTATAAATCTTTTGATTATCATTGTATCTGTAATCATATATTCAAAGTTACTTTCCTCTGGTAACCTCAGACTGCTTCCTAATTTGTCCTTCAAGTAGGATCTCAATTGGTAATATGCCAGCACTGTATCTTGAGTTATATTGTATTTATCTTTCATTTGTTCAAAGGATAATAATCTATTTCCTGAAAAACAATTTTCTATTCTTTTGATCCCTTTTTTCTCCCATTCTCTAAAGGAAAGGTTATCTATTGTAAAAGGGAGTAACTTATTTTGCGTCAATATTAGTTTTGGTAATTGGTAATTTGTTTTATTCCTTTCTACATGAATCTTTTTCCAAATATTGAGTAGATGATGTAATACTGGAGAACTCCTACGTTGTACCAATTTTTCATCTCATTTATATAATATGTGTTCAGGTATCTTTTCCCCTATTTTATCTAATTCTAATCTAGTCCAATCTGGCTTTTCCCTTGTTTGATAAAAATCTGATAGGTATCTTAATTGTGCGGCTCTATAATAATTTTTAAAGTTTGGCAGTTGTAAGCCTCCTTGTTTATACCATTATGTTAATTTATCTAGTGCTATCCTCGGTTTCCCCCCTTTCCATAAAAATTTCCTTATTATTTTCTTTAACTCCTTGAAGAATTTCTCTGTCAAGTGTATTGGCAATGCCTGAAATAGGTATAATATCCTTGGGAAAATGTTCATTTTAATACAGTTTATCCTTCCTATTAGTGTTAATGGTAAATCTTTCCAGTGCTCTAAATCGTCCTGTAATTTTTTCATTAGTGGATAATAATTGAGTTTATATAGATGGCCTAGATTTTTATTTATTTGTATACCTTGGTATCTTATTGCTTGCATTTGCCATCTGAATGGTGATTCCTTCTTAAATTTTGAGAAATCCGCATTATTCATTGGCATTGCTTCACTTTTATTTACGTTAATCTTGTAACCCAACACTTCTCCATATTCCTTCAATTTCTTCTATATTTCTTTTATTGATAGTTCTGGTTCTGTTAAGTATACTATAACATCATCCGCAAATAAACTGATTTTATATTCCTTGTCTTTTATTTTTATCCCTTTTATATTATTTTCTGTTCTTATCAATTCTGCTAGTGGTTCTATAGCTAACGCGAACAATAAGGGTGATAGTGGGCATCCCTGCCGTGTTGACCTGCTTAAGTTAAATTGCTTTGATATATATCCATTTACTGTCACTTTCGCCAATGGCCCCTTATATAATGCTTTAATCCAATTAATATACTTCTCTGGTAAACTGAATTTTTGCAATACTTTGAATAAATAATTCCATTCTACTCTGTCAAAGGCCTTCTCTGCATCTAAAGCAACTGCTGCTGTTGGCGCTTTACTCCCTCCTACTGCATGAATTAAGTTAATAAATTTACAAATATTGTCTGTTGTGCGTCTTTTTTTAATAAATCCAGTTTGGTCTAGATTTACCATTTTAGGTACATACTCTGCTAATCTGTTTGCTAATAGTTTAGCTATTATCTTATAATCTGTGTTAAGTAATGATATTGGTCTATATGACGCTGGTGCGAGTGGATCTTTCCCTTGCTTTAGTAATTATTGCTGTTTTACATGAGTCTGGTAAGCTTTGTGTTTTATCAATCTGATTGATTACTTCCAGGAGGGGAGGAATTAATAAATCTTTAAATGTTTTATAGAATTCTATTGGGAATCCATCCTCTCCTGGTGTTTTATTATTTGGTAATTTTTTTATTATCTCTTGTATTTCTACTATTTCAAATGGTTCTGTTAATTTATTTTGTTCCTCTATTTGTAATTTTGGCAGTTCAATTTTAGTTAAAAATTCATCTATTTCCCTTCTTTCCCTTCGTTTTCAGTTTGGTATAATTGTTCATAGAATTCTCCAAAGTTTTCCTTGATCTCCGTTGGATTATATGTGATTTGTTTGTCTTTTTTCCTTGATGCCAATACCATTTTCTTAGCTTGTTCTGTCTTAAGTTGCCATGCTAGAATTTTGTGCGTTTTTTCCCCTAGTTCATAATATTTCTGTTTTGTCTTCATTATGTTCTTCTCCACCTTATATGTTTGTAGTGTTTCATATTTTATTTTTTTATCTGCCAATTCTCTTTTAGTTGTATCTTCCTTCATTGCTAATTCTTTTTCTATATTTACTATTTCCCTTTCCAACTGCTCTGTTTCCTGATTATAGTCCTTCCTTCATCTTGGTTACATAACTTATTATTTGCCCTCTAATGAACGCTTTCATTGCATCCCATAGTATAAACTTATCTTTCACTGATTCCGTATTTATTTCAAAATACATTTTAATTTGTCTTTCAATTAATTCTCTAAAATCCTGCCTTTTAAGTAGCATGGAGTTTAATCTCCATCTATACATTCTTGGAGGGATGTCCTCTAACTCTTGTCAATATCAAGGGTGAATGGTCCGATAATATTCTAGCTTTATATTCTGTTTTTCTTACTCTATCTTGCATACGAGCTGATAACAAAAATAGGTCTATTCTTGAGTATGTTTTATGTCTACCCGAGTAATATGAATATTCCTTTTCATTTGGGTGTTGTTTCCTCCATATATCCAAAAGTTGCATTTCTTCCATTGATTTAATTATAAATTTGGTTACTTTGTTCTTTCTGTTAATTTTTTTCTCAGTTTTGTCCATATTTGAATCCAAATTCAGGTTGAAATCCCCTCCTATTAATATGTTCCCTTGCGTATCTGCTATCTTCAAAAAAATATCTTGCATAAACTTTTGATCTTCTACATTGAGTAGATTCCAAAACTCCGAATATCTGACATTTTATCATTACATATCTCCCTGCTGGATCTATTATTTCCTCTTCTATTTTAATTGGCACATTTTTACTAATTAATATAGCTACTCTTCTTGCTTTTGAATTATACGACGCTGCTGTTACATGTCCTACCCAATCTCTCTTTAATTTCTTGTGCTCCAATTCAGTTAAATGTGTTTCTTGCACAAATGCTATATCAATTTTTTGTTTTTTCAGTAAATTTAGCAGTTTCTTCCTTTTAATTTGGTTATGTATTCCGTTAATATTTAAAGTCATATAGTTCAGCGTAGCCATTTCATACTTTGTTTATCTTCCCTTTCCGTTTCTCCATCATCACCTTTCCTTCTTATCCATTTCTGCTTTCTTGTTTTGAACACTTTATAAGACAACATTTCTAAAACATCAAACATTTTCCTTATTCTCCTATTTAAAACTTCTTTAGCCCCATTCTTCCCTCCCCCTCCTGAGTTGCCCTTTATCCCTTGTCGGGCAACCACATCTCCCCTCTCCATTTGGATTTGCGAATTCACTCGCAAACGTCATCTGATTTTGCAGTGACCGTAACTCCTCCCCACCCAGCCCCCCCCAGAAAAGATTTCAATTTTCATATGTAACAAAGGTCACTCTTTTAATTCCCTCCTTATTCCCTCTATTCCATTTCCCTCCCTTATTAAATCTTGTCTATACTCTATATATTTTCCTCTAAATACGGATACATTCATGAATGCACACACTATATATATACACACATATACCCCTTTACACACATACATATAGATCGTGGTCATTTTTACTCTTATTACATGTCTTCATCTCTCTGCTTGTTTTGTAGTTGTTCTGCAAATTTCTTTGCTTCCTCTGGATCCGAGAATAGTCTGTTTTGTTGCCCTGGAATAACTATTTTAAGTACCGCTGGGTACTTTAACATAAATTTATATACTTTTTTCCATAGATCGTTTTTGCTGTATTGAACTCCTTCCTCTTCTTCAGGAGTTCAAAACTTATGTCTGGATAGAAAAAAAAAATTTGACCTTTATATTCCAGTGGCTTTTTGTTTTCTCTTACTTTCTTCATTGCTTTCTCCAATATATTTTCTCTTGTTGTATATCTTAAGAATTTTACTAAAATGGATCTTGGTTTTTGCTGCGGTTGTGGTTTCGGGGCTAAAGTTCTATGTGCCCTCTCTATTCCCATTTCTTCCTGTAATTCTGGTCTTCCTAGGACCCTGGGGATCCAATCTTTTATAAATTCTCTCATATTCTTGCCTTCTTCATCTTTCTTAAGGCCCACTATCTTTATATTATTTCTTCTATTATAGTTGTCTATTATATCTATCTGCTGAGCTAACAGCTCATGTGCCTCTTTATCTTTTTTATTAGATTCTTCTAATTTCTCTTTAAGTCCTCTACTTCCATTTCTACAATTATTTCTCGTTCTTCCATATTTTCCATTCTTTTTCCTATCTCTGACATGACCATTTCTATTTTATTCATTTTTTCTTCTGCATTCTTAATTCTTCTTTTTATCTCATTAAATTCTTGTAATTGCCATTCTTTCACTGATTCCATATATTCTTTAAAAAAAGATACATCCATTGTCTTGCCTTTCTCTTCTTCTTCCATTTCTTTCAGTTCTTCTTCTTCCTCTGGGTTGACCATCTGTTGTTTCCTTGTTTTCTTTTTACCCTCTTCTTTCTTGTCGTTATTGTCTGTGTTCTGCACCTGCTGCTGTGCTGCAGGTGTCTCTCTCAGCTGTGGAGATCGACTCCGCAGCTGTTCCCCCCCTCCCGTCAGTGTGTTTTTTTTCATGCGCACTTTTACTCGGCTCTGTGAGCCATTTTTGTAGTCCCAAGCCCAGGACTTCCACTGACCTGAGGGAGCGGGCTTCTCTCTCCGTAGCGGGCCTCTTCGGACAGGTAAGGCCTTCACCTTCTTCTTCCGACATTCTTTCTTCCTCTTTTCTTCCCGTTGTTTTTGACTTTTCTCTCTTCGCTGCCATTTTCTTCTCACCTTTATTTTTACTTTATTATAAATTGTAATCTGTACCTTTGTGCTTTGTGTGTTTTTTTTAAACTTTTCGGGAGAAGGCTGGAATTCCCTGACCGGCCACTACTCCATCACGTGACTCCCCCTTTCTGCACTCTCTCCATGGCAATGATGTCCTTCCTCAGATAAGGAGACCAAAACTGAACACAATACTCCAGGTGAGGTCTCACCAAGGCCCTATACAACTGAATCAATACATCTCTGCTCCTGAACTCGAATCCTCTTAATATGAATGCCAACATATCATTCGCCTTTTTTACTGCTTGCTGCACCTGCCTGCCCACTTTTAATGACTGATGCACAGCGACACCCAGGTCTCTTGGCATCTCCCCTTTTCCTAATTGGATACCATTAAGATAGTACTCAGCCTTCCCATTCTTTCCTTCAAAGTGGATAACCACATACTTATCCACATTATATTGCATCTGCCATGCACTTGCCCACTCACCCAACCTGTCCAAGTCACCCTGCACACTCTTAACAGCCTCTACACAGCTTACAATCCCACCCAACTTCGAGTCGTCTGCAAACTTGGAAGTGCTGTTTTCTATTTCCTCATCTAAATCATTAATATATATTGTTAATAACTGGGGTCCGAGCACTGAGCCTTGTGGTGCCCCACTAGTAAATGTCTGCCATTCCGAAAAGTACCCGTTTATTCCTACCCTTTGCTTCCTCTCTCAACCAATTCTCTATCCACTTCAATACCATATATCCTATACTGTGTGCCTTAAGTTTGTATAGTAATCTGTGTGGGACCTCATCAAAAGCCTTCTGAAAATTCAGGAAAACCACATCCACTGGTTCTCCCCTATCCACTCTACTAGTTACATCCTCAAAAAAATCAATTAAGATTAGTCAGACATGATTTTCCCTTCATAAAACCATGCCGGCTCTGACCAATGAATTCACCACTTTCCAGATGTGCCGCAATCACATTTTTAATAAACATTTTCCCCACTACCGATGTCAAGCTAACCGGTCTATAATTTCCTGATTTCTCTTTCCCTCCCTTTTTAAAAAGTGGAGATACATTAGCCACCCTCCAGTCCTCAAGAACTACTCCAGAATCTAAGGAGTTTTGAAAAATTATCAACAATGCATCCACTATTTCATGGGCTACTTCCTTTAGCACTCTGGGATGCAGACCATCTGGCCCTGGGGACTTGTTTGCCTTTAATCCCTTCAATTTATCCAACACAACCTCATAACTTAATTTTCCCCAGTCCTTCTGTCACATTAGCCCCATGGTCCCCTATTATTTCCTGATTGTAGAGCTCGTCGAAAGAACCAAAGACTTGTTGATCCAAACCAAGGCTTTTATTAGCAAAAGACCGGAGCTCTTCACAGGTGGCCGACCAGTCCGGAATGATCCGACCTGGCTAGGGACACAACCCTTTAAGGCCCAAACAATAGGTGTGGCTTAGCTCTCAGCCAATCGCTGTAAGCACAGTCTAGATACAGTAACTATATACACTATGTACATTGGTGATAGATCTGTACTATCACATTCACCCCTTCTTGGAGAATTGACCCTGGGAAAAAAAAAACAAAAACGAGGGAGAGAATGAAAAGGAAGGGGTAGGTCAAGGACTGTAGCGGTCAGGGGGTCTGACCATCCGGCGTGACCGCCGTGGTGCCGGGATTGGGGTCGCTGGAGTGGTGTCGCCAGCGGGCTCATCGGGTGCGACTGCTCCGTCGCTCAATTCCCCAGTCGTTTTGTCGGCAGGGTGGCCCGAGTCATTGGGGTGCTGTTGGTCCTTCTGTTGCGGCACGGGGCCTGGAGCATAAGGAGTTGGGGGGTTTGCTGGGTCTACCGCGTCCTGAGCTAGGTCCCGCACCGAAACAGTGTCCTCCCGCCCGTCTGGGAACTCCACGTATGCGTAATGTGGGTTCGCGTGGAGTAGAGTCACTCGGTCGACCAAGGGGTCGTTCTTTGAGTGCCGGACGTGGCGTCGCAAAAGGACGGGGCCAGGGACGGTGAGCCATGCCGGTACAGTGGTTCCCGATTCGGATTTCCTCGGGAAAAAGAACATCCTTTCGTGGGGGGTGGCATTTGTTGCAGTACATAGGAGGGAGCGGATGGAGTGTAAGGCACTAGTGAGAACCTCCTGCCAGTGAGAGGTGGGGAGACCTTTAGACCGGAGAGCCAGTGTAACCGCTCTCCATATGGTGGCATTCTCCCTCTCGACCTGGCCATTACCGCGTGGGTTATAGCTCGTGGTCCTGCTTGAAGCAATACCACACTCCAGAAGGTACTGTTGCAGCTCTGCACTCATGAATGAGGACCCCCTATCACAGTGGATGGAATTGGGGTACCCGAAGATGGTGAAAATACTGTGAAGGGCCTGTATCACTGAGGTGGCAGTGGTGTCTGGGCAGGCCACAGCGAATGGGAAGCGGGAGTATTCGTCGATGGCCGTAAGGATGTAGGTATTACGGTTGGTCGACGGTAGGGGTCCCTTAAAGTCTACGCTAAGACGCTCGAAGGGGCGGGTGGCTTTGATGACGTGGGAGTTATCCGGACGGAAGAAGTGGGGCTTGCATTCGGCGCACACCGAACAGGCTCGGGTCATGGAGCGGATCTCCTCAACTGTGTAGGGTAAGTTGCGCGCCTTGACAAAGTGAGAAAACCTAGTGACCCCTGGATGACAGAGCGCCTCATGGAGTTTCCGTAGTCTGTCCATCTGTATGCTGGCGCACGTCCCCCTGGAGAGCGCGTCAGGCGGGTCGTTGAGCTTACCAGGCCGGTACAGGATGTCATAGTTAAAGGTGGAGAGTTCGATTCTCCATCTGGCGATTTTGTCGTTTTTTATCTTACCACGCTGGGTGTTGCTGAACATGAAGGAGACCGCGCGTTGATCAGTCAACAGTGTAAAGCGCCTCCCAGCGAGGTAATGTCTCCAACGACGTACCGCTTCAACTATGGCCTGGGCCTCCTTCTCGATCGAGGAGTGTCTACTCTCCGGACCCTGGAGGGTTCTGGAGAAGAAGGCTACAGGCCGACCGGCCTGGTTCAAGGTGGCTGCCAGGGCGAAGTCGGATGCATCGCTCTCGACTTGAAACGGGACAGACTCATCGATCGCGTGCAGCGTCGCAGCAGCGATGTCAGATTTGATTCGATCGAAAGCCGCTGTGGCTTCGGTCGAGAGGGGAAAAGAGGTGGTCTTGATAAGAGGACGTGCCTTGTCGGCGTAGTTTGGAACCCATTGGGCATAATACGAGAAAAGGCCCAGGCAGCGTTTGAGAGCTTTCTGGGTATGTGGGGGGGGTAAGTCCATTAAGGGACGCATGCGGTCAGGATCTGGCATGACTATCCCGTTTTCCACCACACAACCTAGAATAGCGAGTCGTGTGGTCCGGAAAACACACTTGTCCAAATTGTAAGTCAGGTTTAGCTGACGGGCAGTTTGAAGAAATTTGTCTAGGTTGGCGTCATGGTCCTGCATGTCGTGGCCGCAGATGGTGATATTGTCCAGATACGGGAAGGTAGCGGTTAGCCCGTTCTGGTCCACCATCCTGTCCATTTCCCGCTGGAAGACCGCGACACCATTTGTGACCCCGAATGGTACCCTGAGAAATTGATATAGCCGCCCATTCGCTTCAAAGGCCGTGAATGGTCGGTCCTCGCAGCGGATCGGGAGCTGGTGGTAGGCCGAACGTAGGTCAATAGTGGAGAAAATGCGGTACTGGGCGATCTGGTTCACCACATCCGTGATGCGTGGCAGGGGGTACGCATCCAGGAGTGTGAAGCGGTTAATGGTCTGGCTATAGTCGACCACCATCCGTAGTTTTTCCCCATTCTTGACAACCACCACCTGGGCTCTCCAGGGGCTTGAACTGGGTTCGATGATGCCCTCATCCAGCAATCTACGCACCTCACTCCTAATGAATTGCCTGTTTTCGTAACTATATTGTCGACTTTTGGTGGCCACAGGCTTCCAGCCAGGGGTGAGGTTTGCGAAGAGTGCTGGCGGGGCAATCCGGAGTGTGGAAAGGCCGCAGGATTGGCCCCGGGGCACGGGGGCGGGTTGCTCGGGTGCTTCGGGAGTGGGGCGATGGCAGACCGAGAGGGGGGCGTGGGGTCCCCCAAAGTGTAGGGACACCGTTTGGAACTGACACTGGAAGTCTAATCCCAGCAACACTGGGGCGCACAATTGGGGAAGGACGAATAATTTAAAGTGGGTGACCGTCACGCCCTGTACTTCCAGCGTGGCGATGCAATACCCCTTTATCCCAGTCGAGTGCGACCTCGTCGCTAATGAGATCCTCTGGGTAGTGGGGATAATGTCAAGTCCCCAATGGAGGGCCAGATCTGGCTGGATAAAACTGTCAGTTGACCCAGAGTCAAATAAGCAATTGGTGTAGTGTCCATGCACTTTAATCAGTTCCATTGCTCTGGTGAGGGGATGAGAGCATTGCTGGTTTAATGTTATTGAAGCAGTTGACAGGCGAGTTTTGCGCGATGACGTCATGCAACGGGATGACGTCACGCAACGGGATGACATAGTCAACGCTCGAGGAGCAGGTTGGAGAACCTCCCGGAAGTGCTGTTGTGGCGGGTGAATGGTAAGTAGTGGGGTTTGTAGTTGCTCGCGATCGGCGGTCGGGCCCTGGCGGTCGTCAGCGATGGACGCTAGGGTGAGCACCTAGTTGGCCGCGGGGGTGGCTGCGGCGGCGGTAGCGTCGGCCCCGGGGGTGTCTGTGGCGGCGGCAGCAGCGGCGGTAGCATCGGCCCCGGGGGTGTCCGTGGCGGCGGCAGCAGCGGCTGTAGCGTCGGCCCCGGAGGTGTCCGTGGCGGCAGCAGCAGCGGCGGTAGCGTCGGCCCCGGAGGTGTCCGTGGCGGCGGTGGCAGCAGCGGCGGTAGCGTCGGCCCCGGGGGTGGCTGTGGCGGCGGCAGCAGCGGCGGTAGCGTCGGCCCCGGGGGTGTCCGTGGCGGCGGCAGCAGCGGCGGTAGTGTCAAGTGTTCCGCACGGGGGCGAGAGGCAGGCCATCACCATGGTTGCGACGGTGGGTTGCCCCTTCCGGGTTCGGCGTCTCCGTGACGTCAGGCGTTGCCGTGCAGGGGAGCCCTCGCTCTCATTGGACGAGAGCTCTGGGGAAGAAGAGTTTGAATGGGATAGTGGCGGTTGAGCTTCACACGAGGCACTGTGTTTGCTGGCGGCCATTTTAGACCTACAGACTGCAGCAAAGTGGCCCTTTTTAAGGCACTTCTGGCACCTGGCTTTTCTTGCTGGGCACTGGGACCTGCTGTGCTTGTCCCTCCCGCAGAAATAACATTTCGGGTTCGCACGGGGCAGGGTAGCAGCAGCCGACAGGCCGTCAGGGGTAGGGTAGAAGGGCACTCTACTCACATCAGAACAAGGGGTCCAGTCCCTAGAGAGCTCGGTGGATTTTAAGGCTGCATCCTCCATTGTGATTGCAATCCGGGCCACGTCCTCTAGTTTTTCTACCCCTTGCTCGAGCAAACGCAGCCTCACTTCGTTCGACCGGAGCCCGGCCACATAGGCATCCCGGACGAGGTCGCTCGTGATCTCGGCAGCAGTTTTGTCCACACAGTTACAGTCCTTGCCCAATGCCTTTAATACTTGTAAATATGCCCTGCTGGACTCGCCGGGCTGTTGCTTCCTCGACGCAAGCATGAGCCGGGCATGAACTCTGTTCACCGGTTGATCATACAGTTCCTTCAGTACCTTTATGGCTGCGGTGTAAGTGGTCTCATCCTGGATGTTCTCGTAGACTCTCAAGGACACCATAGACAGCAATGCTGTTAGACGCTGGTTATCCTCCTCTTCCTGAATGAATCTCAGGAAGTTTTCAAAGTTCAGCAGCCAGAACTTAAAGGCTTTGAAGGCTGTAGCTGACTGTGGGTCGATATCAAGTTTTTCTGGCCGAGTTAAACGCTCCATCCCTTTCAAAAAAAATTCTTTTTGCTAATAAAATTGTAGAGCTCGTCGAAAGAACCAAAGACTTGTTGATCCAAACCAAGGCTTTTATTAGCAAAAGACCGGAGCTCTTCACAGGTGGCCAACCAGTCCGGAATGATCCGACCTGGCTAGGGACACAACCCTTTAAGGCCCAAACAATAGGTGTGGCTTAGCTCTCAGCCAATCGCTGTAAGCACAGTCTAGATACAGTAACTATATACACTATGTACATTGGTGATAGATCTGTACTATCACACATTAGCCCCATGGTCCCCTATTATTTCCTGAAGATTATTCATATTTTCCCTAGTGAAGACCAAACTAGTTATTTAATTGGTCTGCCATGTCCTTGTTCCCCATGACCAATTCACCTGTTTCTCACCGCAAGGGACCCACATTTGTCTTTACTAGTCTCTTTCTCTTTAAATATCTATAAAAACTTTTGCAGTCATTTTTTATGTTCCCTGGCAACTTTCTCTCATAATCTCTTTTGCCTTTCCTGATTAATACCTTTGTCTTCTCTGTAGAACTCTGAATTTCTCCCAGTCCTCTGGTATTCTGTCTTTCCTGGCTAGTCTATACGCTTCTTCTTTACACTTGATACTCTCCCTGGTTTCCCTTGTTATCCAAGGATGTACTACCCTCCTTGAGTTATTTTGCAGCCTCAACTGCAGAACTCACTTCTCTCTCTTTCTCTGAAAGAAGAATTTTGTTTGTTTTTCCTCTCTCTGCTTGTAAAAACCAAAAACCTCTCCCAAGGCTCCAAACCCAATCTCCGAAAGATCTTATCAGTACTTGAGCCTGGACTCTGTTCCATTTGCACCTCCTTTTGAAGTTAATTGCAAAGCAGTTCCATTGTCTCTGCAAAATCACTCAGAGCATCAACATCTCGCTTCAGCAAAGCTCTTGCATTTTAAATGTCTTTTGTGAAGTGTTACACAATCTATCTCTTTTAAAGACATAACCATAGTAATATAACCTGTATCTATATACATTTATATATCCAATATTGTTATCAGTTTCACTCTCACATGGAAGTGAAATCTTTTGGCATGGATACATACAAGAAGACTGTGGGTCTCTACACAAATACAGAAGGTTGGATCTACTCTTCTCTTTAGACTGTCTCTGTAAATAACTGTAAATCTAACTGCAGGTACCTAGAATTACCTTTCTGTGAAACGTTACTACAAATAACTGCACTTGACAAGCTGTAGCTCTCTGGGGTTCCCTCTTACTGCAATATTCTTTGGCTTGGCTTCGCGGACGAAGATTTATGGAGGGGTAATGTCCACGCCAGCTGCAGGCTTGTTTGTGGCTGACAAGTCCGATGCGGGACAGGCAGACACGGTTGCAGCGGTTGCAGGGGAAAATTGGTGGGTTGGGGTTGGGTTTTTTCCTCCTTTGTCTTTTGTCAGTGAAGTGGGCTCTGCGGTGTTACTTCAATAAAAATACCCTAACAAAGAAAAATCAAGCTTCAAACCCCATTTCAATCATTCATCGCAATTGCAAGAACTCTCGCGCCGAGAAATTCAATTGGTAAACCGGCTGTATACCTTCTCCTGCGTCTGGGATTGGGTGAATATTGTGCTTCATGTGAATTTAAAACCGTATGAAATTTGGAAAGAATCAACATCACAGTTCATCATTGAGTTCACAGCTTCTTTGCTGGGAACAGTCTCTTTTAATTTTAAAATTTGTGCACTTTGGGCGCAGGCTGATGACGTCATCGTGCCACCATCAGCCATCGTCTTTTGAGCCTGTTTCAGTGTTCGACTGTTTAGACAGGAGGCAGTGCGACTTTGCTCCACCTCTAATACGACGTGCCTTGACGGAGGAAAGCCGGGGAGAAATTAACATACCGATCCCTTTTTGCATTCACGCAGGTAGGTGAAGGGGAGGAAATCCAGAGATTACCTGTTCTGAAGCCTCGATGTCAAAGGGGCCCTAGTCTGTTTCCAGCGGGAACATCGGGTGCAATAATTGACCCCTGAAGATTCATGTTGCTTCACTTGTATTACAGGGCTGTTTAGGGCCCCAAACGTTGGTGTGAGCGCAAGTGTAACCCAGGTGTCCAGCTGATGGCTCAGCCCCAAACACTGAATGTATAATTTTTACCTCATATGCACGCTCTGTGAGCTGCTTAATTGCTCCACCATTTTGGTGTTTTTACTACAAAAATGAAAGACTGCTCTTTAACGAACTAACTCATTCAGAGCTTCACCTTTTTGGCTACTCTAAAGTTGATCTTCAGCTTAATTCAATTTGCTCAGAATTTCATTATGTTCACCTTCAGCATTGCATAACACACTTTCTCCAAGCCAGACTATTTGTTCCTGAACTTTCTCTGTCTCAAGTTTCGCCTTGTTCATCATCAGAAGCCTCCAATCGTCCGTGTTTCCTACTAACCATACGCACATGGGCAGAAGGGAGACTGTCACACCACGAGAGGAAGTGACGTTCCAAACATAACGGAAGCAGTTCTGTGGTCTCCTGGAGTGACGGTGGAAGGAGCTGAGACGGCCGGGGGTTCTAGCCTTGGTGGGTCGGTACTCCGCTGTTATTTCTTATCGTCAACGCGAGAAAATGTGGCGGTGTGTTTTAGTGTACGTGTTACTGGGTGGCGGGGATGGAGTCGGTGACGAGCAGCTGGATACCGATCGAGGCTTCGTGCTGCTGTTGTCAACGGTTCCCACGATTAAAGCCCCCGCTCACCCCTCAGAGGTGTTGCAGGCACCACTGACTTCTCTGCGGTTTAAATTGCATAAATACCTTTTTAAGTGCCACAGAGAACGCATGTGCAAATTTTGTAGAGTTAACGCTGTTGATTGAGTTGTTTTAGTGACACCAATTCAAAATGTTCTCCTAACCTGTTTTAGGTACATTGAAATATGAATGATGCAGATGAAACAGTTTCTGGTCTCAAAGAAGGAGATACATATAAGAATGATGTAAGTGAAGAGCCGACTAATGATGTTGGAAAAGAGATTACAAACGAAGATTCACGTAACGTGCAACATCAAGAAAAAGTCCTAGGCGAGAATCTTGAAAGCAAAATCCAAATTCAGTTTGTTTGTGGTCAGGATGAAATAAAGACTATTTCAGGTCAAGATAAAGTTCATGCTAATGGGAATGAACCACATGAGGGTGAGAGTGACACAGATAAAGCCCAAACTAAAGTGAACAATGATGTAAGTGATAATATGTTCCATGTTCAGAAGAACACTAGTGTGGAAGACACAGTTGGGAGTAATGTGGATGAAATCCAACCTCAAAGCAATAGTGGTGAAGGAGATGTAGTTAAGAGCGAGACTGGGCAAATTCAAGTTCAGGGTTCTGATGATGAACAAGGTGAAACTTGCTGTAAGACAGACAAAGTTCAAGAACAAATAAACTTGCTTGGACAAAGTGAAGTACTAAGTATATTGTGCATTGCTGAAGGTCGATCCATCAGTGGTGAACATAATGAAGTTTTGAATAAATTGGATGAAGCTGAAGATCGACTTTTGAGTAGCCAAAATGTTGAAGCTCTGAATGAGATGGGTCCAGTTAAAGATCGATCTTTCATTTGTGGACAAGATGAAGCTCACAGTAATTTGCACCAAGTTGGAGATAAGCCTACCAGAATTCAAAATAATACTCAGTGTGATTTGAGCCAGTTTGAAGTTTGCCCTACTAGTGGACAAGATGAAGCTCAATGTGAGAGAAAAGTCCAAGATCAGGCAAATAGATGGGGACAAAGTGAAGTTCAGTGTGAATCAGATCAAGATCAAGTTAATGGTGATGAAAAAGATGACACAAGTGAAGGTCAACTTGTTGTACAATATGATAGCAAAATAAAAACTGAAGGTTTTATGTGCAAAGTCAAATCACAGCCAACTAGTGGGAGAGATGGTGTGCTTATTGTAAAGAGATTCCCAACTTTAAAAAAAGGAAAGAGAAAAATTGCAATCAAAAGTTCTAATATATTAGCAGAAGCTCCAGGCCAAGCTAAGGCCAAGAACACACCCTCTAAATTCCAAAACAAAAGTAATGAAAATGTAAAGTCAAATGCTCCAGTGCCAGAGAAAATTGAACTTAAGGACAAAAATAATTTGAGTGCTGAAATGGTCAATGATACAAATGACACTCAAAGCTCTGCAATTGTGATAGCAAGTGTGGATGATAAAGATCAATTCCCACCTAACCAACAGGTAACTGAATCATCTGTGGGCAGCTGGCTTTCTGCAAATTCTAGGACCCTGGCTCATAAAAATTTTAAATCTGGGATGACTTTTTGGTGCGATGTAAGTATTATAGCTCTTGAAAAAAGATCTGTTGACATTTTCTATATCATTTGATCTTTTTGATTTGCTACGTTTGAGTTGCAGTATTTTAAGATTATACCTGACTTGTTCATCATCTAAAATGAACAAGACATTTACTAAGTGAATTATTTTTGTTTCTAACAAGGGTTTCTGGTTATATGTACTGTGTAAAATTGAAGTGGTTACAGTCTCCTTACAATATTGTATTAGACAACATTCAGATTAATTTGGTTATATAATAATATTGAGACTAATTACCAAAATATTTTTAATTAAAGTTGTATCCTTTATGATGAAGATCTTAAATTTAAACACTTCTGTCCCATTGGATGTTGAAATGAACAAAGAAAAATAGAGCAAAAATAGTAGTTCATGAAAACTGAAAGCTGATCATTTTGGAAGACTAAGATTCAATAAATGCTGGGGTGAAATTTGGAAAAATTGGAATGTTGGGTTTGGATGAAAAAATGCTGGTAGCTCAAACCAAATAAAACCGGATGCTTTATAAAAGGTGATTGGAAAGAGGGTTACAAAGGAAATAATATTTCCAATGAGAAATCAAAAATCGATTATCTGGGTGTGCAGATAGAAGACATGGAAGTGACACTCGGATTTTTGCCATCATAAAGTGGATATTGCAGACACTGACATCGAGGACAAAAATGTGAAATACTGAGTAGCATAAAATTTAAGTATCCAGCATCTTTAAAAATGGATGAGCAATTTCCTGCAATAAAATGTGCATCATTTTCTTAATAGAAACAAGTAGAAGAAACAGCAAAGGGTCCAAGCATCATTTTTCAATCCTTTTTGGCTGCCAGAATTTTGTGGACGACTGGTAGACTGTTCTTGTTACACTGTTGCATTGTGAATCTAAAATATAGGGACAGTATAAACCAATGTTTAGAAAGAGATTTGAAATAAAAGCAATACACAGCTGGAAATATAAAAGAATTTATATTTAAAAAAAAGCACTGGCACATTCAGCATCTATGGAAAGAGAAACTGCTAATGTTTCACATCAAGACAGCTTTTAGAACCATAGAACACTACAGAAAACAGGCCATTCGACCCTTCTAGTCTGTGCTGACCATATCTTCACTAGTCCCACTGACCTCACATTCCATAACCCTCCAGACCTCTCCCATCCATGTATCTATCCAGTTTATTCTTAAAACACAAGATCGGGCCTGCATTCACCACATCAGATAGCCACTCTCTGAGTGAAGAACTTTCCCCTAATGTTCCCCTTTTATCTTTCCCCCCTTCAGCTTAAAGGCATGACCTCTCGTATTTATCTCCCCCAATCTAAGTGGAAAAAGCCTACTGCCTGTACTTCTCATAATCTTGTAAACCTCTATCAAATCTCCTCTCATTCTTCACACCAAGGAATAAAGTCCTAATCTCTTTAATCTTTCCCTGTAATTCAACTCCTGAAGATCCAACAACATCCTAGTAAATCTTCTCTGCACTCTTTCAATTTTGTTGATATCCTTCCTATAGTTGAGTGACTAGAACTGCACACAATATTCCAAACTTGGCCTTACCAATGTCTTAAACAACTTCAACATAATATCCCAACCCCTATACTCAATACTTTGATTTATAAAGGCTGAGGTCAAAAGCTTTCTTTACAGCCCTGTCCATCTGTGATGCCACCTTTAGGGAACAATGTGTTTGTATTCCTAGATCTCTCTGCTCCTCTACACTCCTCAGAGCCCTTCCATTTACTGTGTATATCATATCTTGGTTTGCCCTTCCAAAATGTATCACCTCACACATTGTCTGCATTAAACTCCATCCGCCATTTTTTGGCCCAGTCTCCCAGTTGGTCAGATCCCTCTGCATGCTTTGAAAATCTTCCTCATTGTGTATAACAGCTCTTAACTTTGTGTCATCAGCAAACTTGCCTATTCATTTTACCACATTATCATCCAGATCATTGATATATTCAACAAACAACAATGGTCCAAACACAGAACCCTGAGGCATACCACTAGTCACAGGCCTCCAGTCTGAGAAGCTACTACCTCTCTGTTTTTTCCCACACAGCCAATTATGAATCCAGTTTACAACTTCTCCATGGATACCTAGTGTTTTAACCTTCTGAAGTAACCTCCCATGTGGGGCCTTGTCAAAGGCTTTACTAAAGTATTTTCTCAAATGATTACTCGATTTATGGATTTATTAAAAGAAGATGATGTCTGCCAAACATTAAATGAAAACAAGACTGTGATTAAGCTTGTAAATTATACCATAATTTCCAATTTGGTTAATAATGAAGAAAAAAGTTGTTTGATATAGGAAAATATCAATGGTCTGGTCAAAAGTATTTGTGGTATTTATAGTTCAATAAATGGAAATATGAGAATGCATTTGGAGAAGGCAAACAGAATGAAAGATTACAGATAGTCCCTGACTTACGATATTTCAAAGTTAATATGATCAAAATCTGTTTTGAATAAAGGGAAGGGGTCTACCTGTAGTAACATGGTTGTTTTTCCATCTCTGAAGGAATACTTCTGTCCAATCAGCACACGCAGATCACTTCCCACCACCTCAACACCCCCTAAGTATCATAATTTCGGTGGTCCACTTGTAGTGACGTCAAGGAAATGTGCTTAGACGAAACCAACACTTTTTTAAAAAAAGGTGATTTGGAATGCATGCGCAGATTGCCGTCGATGGGGAGGGAGAGAGATTGAAGAAGGAGAGCAACAACAATCTTTGCATTCATTCCAAATCACAAAGTAGGTTGTGAGGTGACACTGCTGCCCCTAGTTACCTAGCATCAGCCTCCTGGCAGGAGCTGAGCCGTTGACCTCTCGGCAAGAGTGGGAACTTAGGCCTCGCAACGAGGACAAGGCAGAATACTACCTGTATAGGTAGACCCCGACATATGATAATTTCTACTTATGATGCGAGTTCCGGAACCAAGTCCCATTGTATGTTAGGGTCAACCTGTAACTGGTAAATAGTAGAAAAAAATACCCATGAATTGTAGAGGAACAGAGAGAATTAAAGTCCATGTGCACATCCTGAAGGTAGCAAGACAATTAAATAAGATGGTATCAGAATTTATTGTCCTGAACAAGACATGAAATTTGGTGTTTTGCGGCAATATCATAGGGCAAACATTCATACTATAACTATGTTACATTATAAATAGAAAAAATAGTAGGGCATGAAAATTAAGTCACAGTCTTTGGTTCACTGATTATTCAGGACACTGGAGAAGAAGGTATACATGTGCCATTGAGTGCTCGTACCTTTTCCCTGCTGGTAGCAGAGTGAAGAGGGCATGGCCTGGGTGGTGGGGGTCTTTGAGGATAGAGGCTGCTTTTTTAAGACACCGCCTCATGTAGATATCTTCGATGGAGTGAAGTCTGGTGCCTGTGATGTCGCGTTGCAGGCCGAGTTAACAACCCTGGTACAGAGATGCCAACTTTAAGGACAAGAATAAACTCCAAAGTTGGCATCTCTGTACCAGGCAGTGATGCAACCAGCCAGAATGCTCTCCAGGATACACTTTTAGAAGTTTTCAAGAGTTTTGTTGACGTACCAAATCTCCTCAGACACCTCACAAAGTATAGTTGCAAACGAGCCTTCTTTGTGTTCCTTGCTAATGTTGAGTGTAAGGTTACTGTCATTACACTATTCAACCAGTTGATCTATCTCCCTCCTGTTTGCTTCCTCATTGCCGTTTGTGATTCTGCCAACAACTGTGGTGTCATCAGCAAACTTGTAGATAGCATTGGAATTGTGCCTGGTCACATGGTCATGGTTGTATAATGAGTAGAGCAGTGGGCAAAGCACATCCTAGGGGTGTGCCAGTGTTGATAATTAGTGAAGAGGAGACGTTGTTTCCAGTTCGTAGTGACTGTGGTCTTCTGATGAGAAAGTCAAGGATCCACTTGCAGAGAGGAGTACAAAGGCCTAAAGTTTGTAGATTCTTGATCAGCACTGAGGAAATAATGTTATTGAAGGCTAAACTGTTGTCAATGAAGAGCAGCCGTATGTATGAATTGCTGTTTCAAGGTGATCCAGAGCTGAGTGGAGAGCCAGCGATATTGCATCTTAGATGGAGCAATTGTGACGATAGGCAAATTGCAGTGGGTCCAGATATTTTCTTAGGTACGTGTTAATTCTGGCCATGACCAGCCTCTCAAAGCATTTAGTCACAGTAGAAGTTACTGCGACTGGGCAGTTGGCGTTGATGCAACTCACATTACTCTTCTTGGGTACCAGGTTGATTGATGCCATTTTGAAGCAGGTGGGAACCTCTGACTGCAGCAATGAGAGGTTGAAAATGTCCTTGAACGCTCTGGCTAGTTGGTTGGCACAGATTTTCAGTACCCTTCCAAGTATGCTATCAGGGCCTGATGCCTTGCAAGGGTTAACCCTCTTGAATGTTGCTTTGATGTCGCCCTCAGATACAGATATCACAGGGTCCTTAGCCTTTTCAGGGATTCTTGTAGGTACTGATTGGGTCTTTTTCTCAAAGCAGGCATAGAAGATGTTCAGCTCATTGGGTAATGAAGCATCACAGCCATCTGTAGTGTTCACCCTCACTTTTGTAGACAGTAATTGCCTGCACTCCCTGTCTCTAGCTTCCACCAGAATTGCTACTTTGCTTTGGAGATGGCCTTCTGCAGCTCATACCTGGACTCCTTGTAAAGATCTCGATTCCTGGCCTTAAAAGCCCTTGTTCTTTCCCTCAGCAAGTTGCTGATTCTTTGATTCATCCAGGGCTTCTTGTTGGGGAACACCCGGTATTGACATGTGGGCACACACTCATCCACGCAGGTCTGATGAAGTCAGTGACACCTGTTGCATATTCATTCAAATCTATGGATGATTTCTTGAATATGTTCCAGTCCACAGATTCAAAGCAGTCCTGCAGATGTTCCTCCACCTCCCTCAACCACACCTTCACCATCCTCACCACTGGAGCTGTGGTCTTCAGTCTCTGCCTGTAAACTGGGAGTAGAAGTACAGCTAGGTGTTCAGACTTGCCGAAGTGCAGTCGTGGTATGGCTCGGTATGCGTTTGTCATGGTGGTGTGTTGGTTCCCCTGGTATGTGACGTGTTGGTGGTTGTTTGTCAGAGACTTCATCAGGTTGGCCTGATTGAAGTCCCCTACAATGATTGGGGGGCATCAGGATGTGCTGTCTCATGGCTGTTAATCACAGTGCTCAGTCCCTCCAGTGCCTGCCTGACATTAGCCTTGGGTGGAATGTACACTGTGACCAGGACAATGGTGGTGAACTCACTCAGCATATATATTTGTCTGTATGTGTGTTAATGTCTAGTTGTGTGTCTGCATGTTCTGCACCGAGGACTGGAGAGCTCTGTTCTGTTGGGTTGTACTTGTATAATCAGATGACAATAAACGAGACTTGAAAGAACTGCTCTAGCTTTGTCAAACAGCACCTTTGCCTCTATGGTTGTGGGCTGTAGGAAGAAAATTTGTCATCATTCACTTTGGACAGGGAATTGTACAGCTTCTCTTCTCCAAATATATTGGCAATCAATGTTTATAAAAGAGTTATGATTGAAATTGGATTGGCCAAACATTTGCTTTCAATATTACCTGCTAACTGCATAAAGCTGCTGGAATGACTGTTTACATTTTTCTTTGTATACTTATTTCTTCTCGATAATTACTGATAAATAGATATTCTGCCTCACCGTGGTTAAAAGAATCTCAGGGTTGTATGTGATGTCATGCATGTATTCTGACAATAACTTTGAACGCTACTTTTTTAACATATTAAAATACTCCTTAAAATTTATATTTTTGTTATTTCTAATATCTATGTAGTTCTTTTCACATTTTGTTTGGTGATGGTCTTTAAAGTTGATTCTTGTGTTTTATATTAAAGATAGTACATAAAAACATTATTTAATGTGCAGTATATTTTCACATAAAATTCCTAAGTGTTATGAATGTTCTATTATTAGGTTTGGAACAAAGAAGAATATATAATTCTTTTTTCCAAAATGCGGTAAAAGTTAATGCTCAATTTTAGTTGTTTTTAGTGTAATTCAATAACACTTTCATTTATAATCTTGATCTTTTTAAAAATATTTTTATTTCAGATTTGTGAAGTAATTTGCAATTCTGCCATGAATCTACAAATGCATTTCCTTGGCTCCAAACATAAAAAGGTGAGGACAATTTTCATCGATATCAATCTATTCTGTAATGTGGCCACTTTACTCCGTCATTTCAACAATGCATTCTAGCTTCAAAAATAAGAGAAATGTATTGATAATATGGTTTCAAATGCAATAGGACCTTGATACTTGAATATTTATTAAAATAGGAGTTTTAAGCAGAATAGATGGTGTTCAAATAGTCCTGAGGACCAATGGTTGTGGCTGTCGAGATATCTGCTGAAGATGAACTTTTCATTCAGATAAGAAAAGTAATCAGGTTGAAATCCACAATTAAGTTGATAACAATTGCCCAACTTATATTATCAGAATATTTTTCAAATAATTCTTCAAATGTTAATATAAAGAAAAAGGACTGGACTATTTTTGTGTCTATGTGTGAATACAAATGCTTCTCTTTAGGAAAGCAACCTATAAAGGTGACCGATTGGAGCCATTAGAATTTGGTTGCACAATTATTAACACAGAATGCATTTGACTCCAAAATGTTCTGGCTATCAAGAAGTAGTTTTTCTTCTATTTATTTTGCAGAATTAAGGTTTCATTGTACTTCTTATGCCAAACTGGATTACATTTTATAAGTACTTAAGTTGAATGGGTCCTGCTATGGATATTTATTTAATTTTAAGTTGACCGATAGAGTGTTGGTACAATATTTCTCTAATTATTTTTTTACATAAAAATTTGATGTGCACCTGTTATAATTCTATAAAATTTGTTTTCCTACAAATCTTTCTAATTTTATGAAACACACATGCTTTGTTATGCAAATACTAAAGTACTGTACCTGCTTTTGGAAAACTAATTTATTAGAGTTGTTTATTAAATAGATCTTTGGTACAAAGCTAAGTAAAATTAACATCCAGAGTATAACTAAATCAATCCAAAAATGTCCAGCATTAGTAAGTAAATTGGACATGGGTGTAATTGGGCTGTGTAGGCTGGAAGAACCTGTTGGATCACTAAAATTAATGTTAATTATTAGTGCTTTCTATGATTTTATAACTCAAAACAGACCTCGTAGATCAATTTACACCCTGATTTTTAGAAAAATCTGCATTTTTTTTTAAACATATTCAGGTGGTCAACCAAGCTAGGCTGGATAGGTTTGGCTGTGTATTGAAGTTGGGTGAAAGCAGTGTTTTCCAATATAAAAGATATTTAAATGTAAAATTTACATAAATAGCACGGTAACAGGACATTTCAGCACATGATTCCATGCTGCCCAATTTACACCCATTTAACCTACAACCCCAGTAAGTGTTGAACAGTAGGAGGAAACCGGAGCCCCTGTGGGACACATGGAGAGTGTACCAACTCCTTACAGATAGCACGGGATGTGAATCCTAGTCCCAATCACTGGCACTGCAAAAGTGCCAACCATGCCGCCCACTTAGTTTGATTCTTTTGTTTGAAAATTCAGTCTCCCAATTTTATAGAATTGCTTGATTGCTCATTTGTAGAAGTTTAAAGTTTCTCTTTCCAATATTTTTATTGAGTTTTGTATATATCTAACAAAGTATATTAACAATAGCTGTAAACAACCTTTGAAAGAGACAAAAAAATGTAGAAAAACAAAAACTATTCTAATGATCTAACCCTTCCCTTATGAAGTTATGATAAAACATATATGTTCCATTAATACGTGAAAGAGAGGAAAACCAAACCATAAAATTGGATCCAATAATCTGATAAATTCTGAAAATAATTAAGGAAAGGGCCCCATAAATTAAAAAAAAATTAAGGTTCATTGCATTAGTCGAAGGCATTTGATATTTTTCCAGAGTCAAGCATGCCATCACGTCAGACAACCATTGAGTATGTGTACGAGACTCAGCATCCTTCCATCTCTTAAGTATAGTTCTTCTGGCAATAAAAAAGAGCAAAGGCAACTACATGGGATTGTAGCCCAGACAAATTTAAATCAACTGACTTACTTATTCCAAATAGGGCAAGAAAAGGATTAGGAGCCAAGTTAATATTAAGAGCTAAAGACAAGGTACAGAAGATACTTTCCCAATAATTGAAAAGCAAGGAACATGATCAAAACATATGAAATAATGTACCTTCTTTGGTCTTACATCTATCACATTTGATGAGAAATTAGAGTAAAATTTAGCCAATTGAACTTTGGAAAAGTGAACTTGATGTATTACTTTAAATGAATGTAACATCAGAAAATTTTGTTGAAAATTTTGCTCCCATCATTTCTTAGTCTTTTTCAGGGAATTACCACATTAATAATAACTCAGAGAACTGATAACTTTTTAGTATTCGGTTTAAGATTATAAATCTTTAACTCTAAATCTTGAGAGAGTTTTAATGACTGTCAGCCATTTATCCTGAAATAGAGGACAAATGCATTAGGTGTAATGGCTCCCCTTGTCTACATGTTTTATTAGTGCCCCAAAATACAAGGATTTTTGAGTGGAGTCTTTAGCACACTATTTAAAGTCAATTTGCATCCTTGCCCATTGACTGCAATATTTGGATTCTCCAACAACTCCCTAAATTCTCTGCAGAAAGACATGATGGCATTTACAGCCCTGCTAGCTAAATATCTAATCTTGTTATACTGGAAGTCTGATTTGAGTTTTTCTATTACACAATGGATTAAGGCTATCAGTTTCTTTGTTAAACTGAAGAAAATCAAATACACATTAAGGGGGTCCACTGGAAAACTCTTCCACAAATGTGTTTTTTCTCTGAATTATGAGTGCTTATGGAGTAAAAGCCTAAATGTGAGATGGTTATACCAGTACAATAGGTAATATACAGATGATACTGTCAGCAAAGGTGCCAGTGTGGTTGGGGTTCCGGGCATGTATCTGAGGATATATGTGAACATTTTTGTATTTGTGTGTTGGTTTTTCTGTTTAAAATTGGATCATGGATTTCCTCACCTCCAGAAATCAATCAGTGAGGACTGGTAAGAACATCTCCACCATCTCCAACAGTACCAGAGCTCCACAGGAGTGTGTTCTTAGCTCCCTGCTCTTCTCATTTTACACCTACGACTGTGTAGCTCGGTCCGACGATACCATGGTGGTGGGTTGTATAAAGAAAGGGGTTGAGTCAGCATACAGGAGGGAGATTGAAAACTTGGCTGAATGGTGCACCAACAACAACCTTGCACTCAATGTCACCAAACCCAAGGAGCTGATTGTTGACTTTAGGAAGGGAAAACAAGAGGTATACGATCCAGTGATCATTGGGAGATCAAAAGTGAAGAGGGTGTTCAAATTTAAGTTGAGGTGCATTGCATCTTTCTTTGAGGAGGGGAACCACCTGCTTGGGTGCAAATGGGCTTACATGCAATGGGGGGAAAGAACGTCAAAAGATTTCATATATAAATGGGATGCCAAATTAATAGTGGAAAAAAAACGGATAACGCCACACTGAAACATCTGATTAAAATCTGGCATGTGATCAATGAGTATATTGCAAATTGAAGATATCGCCTAATGTGCCACTGACTCACAACAAATTGATGCCCATGAATATGGGTAATAAAATCCTGGAGATTTGGCATTGGCCTGGGATAGGTCCCTGCAATGATCCTGGCTACACCTAGCAAGGTTGAAGGGATGCTTCGTCTGGGAAATGCACCCAAACTTATTTCAAGAATACACTCAGTACTCCAAGGTGAAAGACCCAAGCAAGGTCTACACAGATCAAGAGAGAGATGGGAGGCAGACCTAGGCATCACAATTGACGAGAGATGCTGGTCGGACAACAATGAATAATTCTAGATACAGACTGCTTCAAGAAACTTTCTGCACCAGCTCTACCTCACACCACAAAAGATTCACAAGGCAACATGGTGCTGCACAAAGGTAGCTCCATTTTGGCAGGATTTGGCCGATATACTAACCAGGATAACAAAAGCAGTCTTTCCACCAGACACATCGTTGTATCTGCTGGAGAACCTCATGGACTTAAGCTACAAATTAACCAAATTCAATTTGTATTTATTGCTTTGTCTATAGCAAAAAAATTGTATAGCAATGACCTGGAAATCTCACTCCCCTCTTCTTATTCCCATGAAAAAAAATTGCATATAATCTTAGAAACAGACACAGCACCTTGATTAAAATATAGCAGACACATCCCAACAAAAATAGCCAGTAGATGGATTAACAAAAGAAATTACATAAGGGGGTGGCTCCATGGCCTCCATGGTCACTCATCAGAAGCACCAACACCACACCCAGCCTCTTTCTTTCTTCTCTCTTTTTTTGTTAAGGGGCCCTCCAGAACTGCCTGTGGCTTGCAGCCTGGAGTTCAGTGATATTAACAACTAACGAACACATACACAACAATCTTTTCTTTGGCTTGGCTTCGCGGACGAAGATTTATGGAGGGGGTAAAAAGTCCACGTCAGCTGCAGGCTCGTTTGTGGCTGACAAGTCCGATGCGGGACAGGCAGACACGATTGCAGCGGTTGCAAGGGAAAATTGGTTGGTTGGGGTTGGGTGTTGGGTTTTTCCTCCTTTGCCTTTTGTCAGTGAGGTGGGATCTGCGGTCTTCTTCAAAGGAGGTTGCTGCCCGCCAAACTGTGAGGCGCCAAGATGCACGGTTTGAGGCGTTATCAGCCCACTGGCGGTGGTCAATGTGGCAGGCACCAAGAGATTTCTTTAGGCAGTCCTTGTACCTTTTCTTTGGTGCACCTCTGTCACGGTGGCCAGTGGAGAGCTCGCCATATAACACGATCTTGGGAAGGCGATGGTCCTCCATTCTGGAGACGTGACCCATCCAGCGCAGCTGGATCTTCAGCAGCGTGGACTCGATGCTGTCGACCTCTGCCATCTCGAGTACTTCGACGTTAGGGGTGTAAGCGCTCCAATGGATGTTGAGGATGGAGCGGAGACAACGCTGGTGGAAGCGTTCTAGGAGCCGTAGGTGATGCCGGTAGAGGACCCATGATTCGGAGCCGAACAGGAGTGTTGGTATGACAACAGCTCTGTATACCCTTATCTTTGTGAGGTTTTTCAGTTGGTTGTTTTTCCAGACTCTTTTGTGTAGTCTTCCAAAGGCGCTATTTGCCTTGGCGAGTCTGTTGTCTATCTCATTGTCGATCCTTGCATCTGATGAAATGGTGCAGCCGAGATAGGTAAACTGGTTGACCGTTTTGAGTTTTGTGTGCCCGATGGAGATGTGGGGGGGCTGGTAGTCATGGTGGGGAGCTGGCTGATGGAGGACCTCAGTTTTCTTCAGGCTGACTTCCAGGCCAAACATTTTGGCAGTTTCCGCAAAGCAGGACGTCAAGCACTGAAGAGCTGGCTCTGAATGGGCAACTAAAGCGGCATCATCTGCAAAGAGTAGTTCACGGACAAGTTTCTCTTGTGTCTTGGTGTGAGCTTGCAGGCGCCTCAGATTGAAGAGACTGCCATCCGTGCAGTACCGGATGTAAACAGCGTCTTCATTGTTGGGGTCTTTCATGGCTTGGTTCAGCATCATGCTGAAGAAGATTGAAAAGAGGGTTGGTGCGAGAACACAGCCTTGCTTCACGCCATTGTTAATGGATAAGGGTTCAGAGAGCTCATTGCTGTATCTGACCCGACCTTGTTGGTTTTCGTGCAGTTGGATAATCATGTTGAGGAACTTTGGGGGACATCCGATGCGCTCTAGTATTTGCCAAAGCCCTTTCCTGCTCACAGTGTCGAAGGCTTTGGTGAGGTCAACAAAGATGATGTAGAGTCCTTTGTTTTGTTCTCTGCACTTTTCTTGGAGCTGTCTGAGGGCAAAGACCATGTCAGTGGTTCCTCTGTTTGCGCGAAAGCCGCACTGTGATTCTGGGAGAATATTCTCGGCGACACTAGGTATTATTCTATTTAGTTGAATCCTAGCGAAGATTTTGCCTGCAATGGAGAGCAACGTGATTCCCCTGTAGTTTGAGCAGTCTGATTTCTCGCCTTTGTTTTTGTACAGGGTGATGATGGTGGCATCACGAAGATCCTGAGGCAGTTTACCTTGGTCCCAACAAAGCTTGAAAAACTCATGCAGTTTGGCATGCAGAGTTTTGCCACCAGCCTTCCAGACTTCTGGGGGGATTCCATCCATACCTGCTGCTTTGCCACTTTTCAGTTGTTCGATTGCCTTATATGTCTCATCCAGGGTGGGAACCTCATCCAGCTCTAGCCTTAGGGGCTGTTGAGGGAGCTGGAGCAGGGCGGAATCTTGGACTGAGCGGTTGGCACTGAAAAGAGATTGGAAGTGTTCTGACCATCGGTTGAGGAGGTTGTCATCCTGGGCGACTTCAACGCTCGTGTCGGCAAAGACTCAGAAACCTGGCCAGGAATCCTGGGCAAGCATGGCGTCGGCAAGTGCAACGACAATGGGCGCCTCCTGTTGGAGCTCTGCGCAGAACAGCGACTTGTCATTACAAACACCCTTTTTCAGCAGAGGGACAGCCTTAAGACCACCTGGATGCATCCCCGATCCAAACACTGGCACCTCCTGGACTACATCCTGGTGCGAGAAAGTGACAAACAAGATGTGCTCCACACCAGGGTCATGCCTAGCGCGGAATGCCACACTGACCACCGGCTGGTTCGCTGCAAGCTCAACCTTCACTTCAAGCCAAAGCCCAGGAACAATAAAGCCCCCAGAAAGAGGTTCAATGTTGGAAACCTGCAGTCAGACGAAGCGAGAGGAAACTTTCAGGCAAACCTCAAAGCAAAGCTCGACGTTGCAACCCGCCTCACGGACCCGTCCCCTGAAGCTCACTGGGATCAGTTGAAGACTACCATACTGCAATCCACTGAAGAGGTACTGGGCTTCTCCTCCAGGAAAAACAAGGACTGGTTTGACGAAAACAGCCAGGAAATCCAGGAGCTGCTGGCAAAGAAGCGAGCTGCCCACCAGGCTCACCTTACAAAGCCGTCCTGTCCAGAGAAGAAACAAGCCTTCCGTCGCGCATGCAGCCATCTTCAGCGCAAACTCCGGGAGATCCAAAATGAGTGGTGGACTAGCCTCGCCAAACGAACACAGCTCAGCGCGGACATTGGCGACTTCAGGGGTTTCTACGAGGCTCTAAAGGCTGTGTACGGCCCCTCACCCCAAGTCCAAAGCCTGCTGCGCAGCTCAGACGGCAAAGTCCTCCTCAGCGACAAGATCTCCATCCTCAACCGATGGTCAGAACATACACAACAATAATACACAGATAACTACACGTCAGGTGCGACTAAATCAGTGCAAACCATTCTCAACTCCTGTTTAGGAACACAAGGAGTAAATACACAGTACCATCAACTCTCTGTCTTTAGCAGGCACAGCACACTAACAATCAATAAATTAATTACAACTGAAGAGAATATCAAATGTACCTCATCTCCAGTATTGCTCGGGATCTGGGACAGGCCCATTGCATTCCGGGGAGCTGCCCGTTGTCTGCAAATGGAGCAGCAGCAAATGGAGAGAGCTATTTTCAATGTAAGACCTGTTCATGTGACTTGCATGAATCATGCATCTGTCTCGTCTATGGGCAGATCTAACCCTTGACTGGCTGGTGCGGTGACTTCCAACTAGGCTCCAGCTAGAGAGGTCACACGTGTTACAAGCCCAGAGGACCCCAAAACCTAGCAGCAATAGATATTCACCGATAAGTGGTTACTTAAACAAAAGTTTCTTCTAATGATCTTTAAACATGAAAACAGGATCAAACTCTTAACTTATCACTATTAACTTACTTAACCTAAGTTAACCCCCTTCTAATTCTAAGTGCATGTGTATGTAATGTGTGTGTAAGTTTAGAAAAGTTCTTTGATTCACAGTTGTGACAGAATATAGATATGCTTTTGAGCGATAAATTGGGGCAGGGTTTGTTAGAATAGGTCAGATACAAAAACTTTAAAAAGATCTTATTTGAAATACTGGAGCTCTGTTAATGCTAGACATATAGGCCCCACAGCCTTTGCAAGAGCTTTGGAGAGTGCCCAAGAGACTTCACTAATGGATTGTGGTTTACAAAAAGGCAACAGATGAAAGAGCTTGTTGGAGCTGCCTTGCGTCTGGAGGGGAGCTTGCTGTTTTAAGAGGGTCATGTTGTTTTGCAAGCAGAGAGAGTCAAACAGGCTTTCTCTATGTGTGTGTGTGTATGTGTGTGTGTGAGAGAGAGACACACAGATCAGTTCTACAGTGCTACAGCTAGCAACAGCAGCTGGGATTGGAACAGGACAAGCTGGCAAGCTTATGGAAAACCCCATTTGGAAGACGGGTTGTGAGTTCTAGGTCAGCCTGGTCAAAGCCCTTGTGGGTCATGCAAAAGGAGAGGACTGGCTGCTTCACTTGGAATAAGAGACATAAAAAGACAGTCTTCCAAATGGGATTTTTCCACAAGCTTGCCAGCTTATCATGTTCCAGTCCCAGCTGCTGCTGCTAACTGTAGAAATGAATTCTCTCTCTCACTCAGAGAAAAGCCTGTTTGACTCCCTCTGCTTGCAAAACCACATGACCCTCTTAGAACAGCAAACTTCACTCAGACAGCTTGCGGCTCCGAACCTAATCCTCTGAGTTCTTTCATGTGTTGCTTTCCAAAACAACAATCCATTAGCGAAGTCTCTATATGCCCTCAGAGCCAGCTCCAGTATTTTAAATGAGATTTGTTTTGAAGTGTGTGTATGTGATCTACACTAAAAAAACTGCCACAATTTATCTCCTTTAAAACATATCTATATACAATATAAAACACAACATAATCTGTCACACATGACTCTCCGCAATCCACATGCCCTCCACATTCCAGACAGAGAGGCTACCTTATCCTCACAATCCACTCTCCCATATAGTTTCAAACGGAAAAGCCACATCACCCTTCAGAATACACACTACAGCATTACACCAGAAACTTTGGAAAATTTCTGCAGATGTGTTGTGGAAAATGTGCTGACCGCCTGCATCATGTTCTAGTATGGGGACACCAATACTGCTAAGCGCAAAGTCCTCCAAAAGTTAATGGACACAGTCCTGGACATCACAGGCAAAACGCTCCCCACTATCGAGAACATCTTCAGGGAACACTGCTGTTGGAGAGCAGCAGCAATCATCGAGGATCCACACCACCCAGCACATGATCTGTTCTCACTGCTACCACCAGGAACCACTGGTTCAGGAACAGCTCCTACCCCTCTCCCATCAGACTCCTCAATAACACACTCAATCAGGGACTATTTAAGGACCCTTGTGTACTTTATTGATTTTTTTTTAAATTTCTATTGCACAGAGTTAGTTTACATTTGTTATCTGTTTATGGTTCTTTATTGTTTACACGTATACGCTCTGTACAATTTTTTGTACTACCTATAATTCTGCCTCATCAGCAGGAAAAAGAATCTTGGGGTTGTATATGATGTCATGTTTTGTACTTTGATAATAAATCTGAAATCTGAATCTTAAACAGGAAATTGGTCCACAATGTACATCTATATAATGTGTATGAAGTTATTTTTGATGCTCGAATAGTTGGGAAAAAAATCAGGCAGATGCTTTCTTGTGGAATGTCAGTTTATTGGAGGTCAGATTTATTTTTTGTGTAAAATGTATTCACTGTTACTTTAATTTTAGTGTGTTTCACCAGTGTGAAATCCACAGCATAAGCATTTTCAATGTTTAGAAGAATTCTAAATTAATCAAAGTATAAATTCAATTTTTATTCTAAAACAAAAGTGAATACTGTATGGACTTTATATTTTCAAAATCCTCTTGCAGATTGAGAATCTCTAAATTTAATTTAAATTGGCCTTAGATTGCAGTGCATGGAATGATTTTTAAGGAACATTATTGATGGTTCTATACCCTTGAGGTTAATAATCTTAATGAATCTACACAGCATTTTGTTCAAAGGAATATGAAATTTGATCTGCAAAATAAACTACAGTATAGGTACTCCCCAACGTATGACCTATTTGACTTGTGTCCACCTGCACAAATGACTAATTTTAAAAATAAGGTTTATGAGGTATTTGACATACTATCACAGGCATACAGGGCATGTAAAAGCCAAAATGTGCATACTTACTTTTTTAGTTGGTGTTCCGGAGTCGATAGGCTGGGTACGGTAATTTTGATTTCTGTGCTCATGCAGGAGTCTTCGGTTGGCGCATGCATGGTGGGTTCGTGTATTACAGTTCAAATGGTGCATGCATGGCGGGTTTGCATATTATTGCATCTCAAAAAAAGATTTGATTAAACAGTTTGCTTTAAGATTTTGGTCCTCCATGTGTGCGAGCAAAATTCCGACTTGTGTCCATTCTGAGATATGACCGATTCTTTCCCCCAATTACGGTTGTGAGTCTAGGGCTACCTGTAGATGTTTTCCATATAATACTGTTTCTGTAAGTTACCTTTCAGAATTATAATGACTGTATGTGTGTTACTTTATCAAATATATATCGTATATCCATAATTACAATGCCCGTAGATCTTTGCATAGGCATCCTGCTTATTCTCCTCATACAGAGGGCAAAGAATACTTACAGTGAACCTTTTGCTTTCATTTATCAGGTTATTCCTGGTAAAAGTTTAATCTGACCATTTCAGTAAAAACCACATTGTGGAAAATTGTCACTTTAACAAATGGAGCATCATTATTATGGGAATTTGGTGACCTTGTAGATATTAAATTAGTTGGTTAAGAATTCAGAGGCAGTATGGATGCAGCTCGTAAAACTGCTCCCTCGTGTACTCCAAAATAGATATTTTTTTCTGAATGAGCAATGTTTATTCTTTTGCAAGATCAGAACATTTCCAGCTATTCACGGCATTGATTGTATTTTGGGTAATATTCTTCTTCACAAAACAATACTGATTTACATGAACTGGTGCAAGATTGAAGCGAATGGGTTTGCTGGTTTGTAGCTGTAACTACCACTCTTACGCAGAGTCTATAATTAACCTATGCATTTGGCTTTATGTTAATATTCACTGTGTTTGTGTTCTTACATTTATTTATTGAATATCCACGAGATATATTTAAGAAGGCAACAGAATGGTGGCTCTCAGAACAAATTTTCACAAAAGGTGCATTTTTAATGAAATGTTTAGTTTTGTATCCCAACAGAGACAAACTCGCTAATATTATCTGTTCCCTTTCCTGGTTGATTCTCTCCAAACATCACTATGGCAGAATGAAGCAGCCATAAAACAGAATTGTAAGTATAGCAGATCCTCCTTTTCCTATCACTACAGATGTTATAGGTGTAAATCTTAAAAATGTTTTGAGGGTTAATTTCAACTGTTGCTGTTTAATTATTAGCTAATGATATTTTTAAGTTGTATGTTAATGGTTCTAAGAAAGTGGTAGCACATCAAAAATAAACAATAATTAGAACATCTGAATTCATTGCATTAGGCAGAAAGAGTGCAAATATTGCTCAAAACTTCTGAGAATCACTAAATCTAAGGAAGGTATTTTAATATTGCTCTCTGCTCATATTGGTTCATTGTCCCTAATATGCAACTATTCTTCAGTTTCTCAATTTGAATTGCACCTGGCTCCCGACAAATAAAAGCAAAGTTGGTATTCACTGTGAAGATAGTCTCTTGCTTGTCTTGTCACTGCTGTTTGGGTTTTTTTTTAAATAGCCTTCCTAATGCTTTTCTCTTCTTACATTTTCTTTTTTCTGTAATCTCTGATTGTAATAGCATTCTGTATTTTATTCATGGCAGAGCATGCTACTAGGGAAGAGAATATCCAGAATCTGGTCTTCATTCACCATCCACATTGCTGCACGTGGAAGCTCATGTCCATGAACTTACATGCAGTGGAAATTGGGTTAAGATTAATTCCTTCTTCTCTGTAGCCAATTGACAATGAGATGGAAGAATTAAGTAAAAGTTAGGAAAGATATGGTTTTCAGGGTAAATCTTTAACCCATCAGAGTATGGGGATGCTTTATAATTTAAAAAAATGAGTGTGAATTTAGAGAGCTTTGAATACTTCGGTAAAAGTTGTTTTTTTTTTAACCAGTGAACCACACCTATGCCCTTTTCTGCCAGGATTGGCCTGCATTATGTTTCATTACCATGCTTAAACCTTTTTTATTTATTACTAAAGTAAGTGCTGCATTCCAACAGCAGACTGAAATAAGTGAATAAAAATATCCTAAATATATTTTCACCTGTTTCTAATTTTAAGTTGTGACAAAACTAGGTAAAATATTTTAGGAGAATTTTTGCTGGTTTTTTTTCAATTTAATCCCTAGATTTATTTAATCTAATATCCTAATTTCAAGAAAGTAAATTCATATTCTGTCAATTGGGCAATTGTGTTTGGTAATATCATCTTTTGGCCACCACCAAACTGGATGTGTGTTTTAAAATATTGAGGGAAGGGAGTAAGATGTGATGATTTTTTTTTCCATCAGATATATAAGATAATTTAGCAATTTAGGGAAGTTCTTAAAGAAGTTGATTTGGCTTTCCATTTATATGAGAAGCTGTAAATTCTTAAACATTTGTCATGTTGATATTGTATTTTTAATTTATAAAATTGTATTGCTCAGTATTGTTTAACTTGACCAAAATGGGTTCAAATCCTGCTCATTTACCACTTTTAGCATGTAACCAGTGTACCTTGTAATAAACTGATAAATCACTCGATAAAATTCTGTTTTGGGGTATATAATCACAGTTGAACTCAAAGATAGGTTAACAAAAGTATGTATTTCTTCTTTTTAAATTAATCTTCCCTTCCATTGAAAGGTAAAATGTCAAAGACTCTGAAGATAGTTATCTTGGATAGTTTCATTGTTTGTTGTGGCATCACATGATATATCTGCTAATATTTCTCACTTGAATCATAAAATCCATAATCGCTCATCTACTGTCACATGCATCATTCAAACTAATGTACCAACAGTTTAAAGCACATTCCTCCACATCAATCACTAGCACCCTGTTTTTTGAGCTTCATTTTTGATTTCCCAATTCATCTTGTCTAATACTGCACTCACCTTGGATAAAGGAAGAGTACTGAGACAAATGAAATGAGCTCTTTCTGTAAATGAAGACATATGGGTCAGCAATTTAATTTTTGGTGTCATGTGGTTAACAATGTTCACAATGATTTCTTAGGTGAACCTAAAATATCAAATGGTCGAGGTTCACTGAAGCTTGATTCCTGATCAAGTCAAGTCTATTGTCACCTGATTGCATAAGTACAACCTGAGAAAATAGTGTTCTCCAGTTCTTGAAGCAAGATGCACAGACATGCAACCAGACAACATACATACATTACATATGCAAGACAAGTATTCAGAAATACAAATAAATAAATAAAATTTGTTTCATGGATCTGAGAGTCTTGGATGTTTAGTGTGATCAGTTCGTTTGGTCGTTCAGCATTCTCACTGCCTGTGGGAAGAAGCTGTTCCTCAGCCTGGTGGTGCTGGCTCTCGTACTCCTGTATCCTTTTCCTGAAAGGAATAGCTGGAAGATGCTCTGTGCAGGCTGGAAGGAGTCCTCAATGAATTTGTGTGCCCTCTTCAGACAACGATCCCGTAGATCATGTTGATTGATTGGTAGGGGGGGGGGGGTGGAGACTCTACCACTGTTAAGGTCCTGTGGATTGACCTCCAATCCATTTCTCTGCATTAACTGTACCACACTGTGATCCAGCCAGCTAGGATGCTCTCAACAGAACTCCTGTAGAAGGTTGACGTAATGGTGGCCAGTAGCTTTGCCTGATTCAGTCTTCTCAGGAAGTATAGTCAATGTTTTGCCTTGAGGAGATGTGTATCCACGATAGGTCACTAGTTAAGTGAACTCCAAGCAACTTGGTTCTCTCCACTACAAAATTGTTGATGTGTAGTGGAGGGTGGTCACTCCTGAAGTCCACGATCATCTTCTTAATCTTGTCCATGTTGAGACTCAGGTTGTTACTCTCTCACCATATCATGAGATTTTCCACCTCTTTGTATGATGGTGTTCATCCCTTTGAGTATTGGATGCAAAGTCATGATTGATATATCTTAGAATTATCCAAGCTGTTGGCACTGTTATTGCATTCATGGATTCTTTTAGGTAAGAACTTTGATGCTCTAAACAGAAAAGGTGATAACTTAAAGCTTTGCAGCAAGATGTTTTCCAAGAACAGACACCATCATCTGATGGCAACTTTGTTTCTTCTGAGCAGTTTCCAAAGCCTTAATTTATTTGGATGAGGTATTGCCCCTGAACTTGAGCAACATATGTTAAATTTTGTTGTTCACTGTGGTTCTCAGCACTTTAAGTTCATGACACTAATTATTTCCTTATAGCTTCACTCCATTTTTACTTGTTTTTTTTTTGGAACATTTATTTTTAATTCAACTAGTTTTAAATGGCATGAATATTTGATTTTACTGCAAAAAATCTTGGCAGTTTTGTGGTCTTCCCATTTATCTGTCTTTCAAAGTTGGAATCACTAGATGTGATGAGAAATTTACAAAATTTTAAATAAAAACATTGAATGATTCATTTTGGAAGACAGGTTATGAAAGTCACAAATTGCAAGCGATAAATTTGTTCGTTTTTGTGTTAAATTTATGATGACATGAAGATCTAAAGGATTTGAATTATACAGCACTTTAAGATAAATCAGATATTGCCAACTTTTTGAAGCAAATATTTTATTCCTAATCTAACAATTTGTCAGTGAAATTGCACCTTTTCAGTTTTTACTTATTGGTAAAAACAGTTTTTTTTTAGATTGAAATAAATATGGAGGTGATAATATCAAAATATAGCTGCAGAATATTTGTACATTTCCCTTCCAGATTCATGTTAACATTCAAGATGATCTTGCTACATCATTTACCACAATCTATAGTGCCCTCCATAATGTTTGGGACAAAAACACATTAAAAAAACAATTATTTACCCCTATGCTCCACGGTTTTGAAACAATTCACATGCGATTAAAATACGCACTTCAGATTTTATTAAAGGTTATTTGTACACATTTTGGTTTGACCATGTAGAAGTTACAGCACTTTTTGTACATAGTTCCCCTATTTCAAAGCATCATAATGTTTGGGACATTTGGCTTCACAGGTGTTTGTCCATGTTTGTCAGTTCTGTTTAATTGTTCATTGGTGAGATATTGGAGAGCTAGGCTTGCTTCTAAACTTTTGATCACTGTTGGATTCTGGAGTTGCCATTTGTCAACATGAGGACCAGAGTTGTGCCAATGAAAGTCAAGGAAGCACAAGACAGTAAGAGACATTGCCCAAACCTGAGGATTACCAAAATCAATTCTTTGGAGTCTCAATAAGAAGAAAGAGTGCACTGGTCGGCCAAGGGAGACCTCTGCTGATGACAGAAGAATCCTCACCATAATGAAGAAAAATCCCAAATGCCTGTCTGACAGATCAGAAAGACTCTTCAGGAGGCAGGTGTGGATGAGTCAATGACTAATGTCTTCAGAAGACATACAGTGGATACACTCCAAGATGCAAACCACTAGTTAGCCACAGAAATAGGATGGCCAGATTACATTTTGCCAAGAAGTATTTAAAAGATCCTTCAGAATTCTGGAAAAAGGTCTTGTGGACAGATGAGACCAAGATTAACCTGTGTCAGAGTGATGGCAAGAGCAAAATATGGAGGTGTAAAAGAACTGCACGAAATCCAAAGCATGCCACCTCATCTGTGAAACGTGGGGGTGTTAAGGCCTGGGCATGTATGGTTGACATAGGTACTGGTGCCCTTAACTTCATTGATGATATAACTGTTGATGGCAGTAGCAAAATGAATTCTAATGTGTATAGAAAGCTCTCCACTCAAGTTTGAGCAAATGACTCCAAACTCATTAGACCGTGCTTCATCTTACAACAAGGCAATGATTCCAAACATACTGCTAATGCAAAAAAGGAGTTTTTCAAAGCTAAAAGCTGTAAAATTCTTGAATGGCCAAGTCAGTCATCTTATCTAACTCCAATTGAGCATGCCTTCCATATGCTGAAGAGAAAACATAAGGGGACAAGCCCCCGAACCTAGCAGGAGCTGAAGATGGCTGCAGTAGAGGTCTGGTGGAGCATACTCAGCACCTAGTGATATCTATGAATCACAGACTTCAAACAGTCATCACATGCAATGAATTTGCAACAAAGTACTAAACATAACTCTTTTATATACATACCATTCTTATTTCCGAAATATTATGGTGCCCTGAAATGAAAGGACGATGTTTTAAAAAAGTGCTGTAATTTCTACATGGTCAAACCAAAATGTGCACAAATAATCTTTTATAAATCTGGAATGTCCACTTTAATCACATGTGAATTGTTTGATTATAAATTTAAAACTGTGGAGCACAGGGGAAAATAAAGGAGAAAAAAAGGGTCTATTTCTTCCAAACTTTATGGAGGACACTGTGGATGAATGCAACCCTATAGATTAATTTAATCTATATTTTAATCAATGAGCATTTTCAATTAGATTTTTACTGTTTATCTAAGAGCTATAGTTTTGAATAGTCATATAACTTGAAAGTAATTCATTGTACTTTAATAACTAGAGTTAAATTCAAGTACAGTAAGATTTGCCAGACTGCTATGCTTTGGATCTGGCTATTGCTAAACTAACAGATTTTCTGGATTAGTTACAAGACACATTTAATTTGTTTTTTTTAAAGATGTTACTGAGTAGTGCAATGAAAGTTATAACGAATCTGGTAAATTTAGAGGAAATTGGACTCTGGGCAATTTAAGAGGAGTGTGTAATCTCTTGTGCTTTAGGGGATTATGGAAAAGTTTTCTTGGTGAGTTTCAAGGACTTGGGGAATCAAGGCCAATGTTTGTTAAAGTGAGCATGAAAAGCAAAAGTTGGTGAGTTTGACACCAAACCATCAGCATTTTAAAACAACTGGATTTCAGATCATTGCAGTTTAACTGTAACGTTTCATTTTAGCAGGTCAGAAATGTATTTAATGAACTCCAACTTCTTTCTCTTCCATTGCCCCATTCATTAATTTTGGGCAGTTTTTGAATAGAGATATTACCAGCCTTGCTTCTTTTTCATAACCTACTAGCAAAGGTCAAAAATTGTGAATCATGTTCTTTAAAAAAGAAAGTGCATGGGGTTGATCAAAACTACCATGAGTTTCTTTATTATGGTAGGGGGCCAGGGAAGAAAGTAAAACTCCAAAACATTTTAAGGAGTAGTTAAATACCTCACATCAATATGAGATGCCTAGAGTCCTTTACATGATAATTGCAATGACATTGGTTTAATAGTACTTCTGTATGAATATATTCAAAATGCTCAAGTTTAATATAACTCTTATTCTTCCTGCTAAGCACAGTGGCATACACCAGAGAAGACACATGCATATATTGATTGAAGCTAATATTTAAAAGGAAACATTGCAGGAATAAGTGCATAGAAGGTGTGCAATTGTCCTTTCATATGTGTTAAAATAAATTGAGGGAAATTGTTCTCATAATAACAATTCTACAAATTCCTGGGAACAATGAAAATAAAATAAATGATCCTTTTTTGAAGATTAAAGTTCTATTGTTTTCAATTTCGTATTTATTTTCAAAGCAATTAGTGTAAAATAACGATTCCAGTGTAATTGTTTATGGAAACGTTGGACACTGTGGAATCAAGTACCTGAGTATGTTTTTTTGAATCTGTTACATAAAGATATTCAATGAAAATTATAAATTATTCAATATCTGGGCAGCACGGTTAGCACAATGCTGTTACAGCATGAGTAACTGGATTTCGAATCTAGTACTGTCTGTAAGGAGTTTATACGTTCTCCCTGTGTCTGCGTGGTTTTCTCCAGGTGCTCTGGTTTCCTTCCACTGTTCAAAATATACCAAAGGTGTGGATCAATTGGGTGTAATTGCCCATGAAAACATAAAATTTTCAAAATTTAACAATAGTTATGGAACATTTCAAGAATAATATTAGTGAACTGGGTACCATTGTGGATGGAACAGTAAAATAACCTCTGGTTAAAGATATTGGGCAAAAATGTCTAATGTATTGTATATTGTCTTCCTGGTACATTGTTTTGTCTGTAACTTATGATTCACGATAATGGAGTATGTATGCAAATGGTGGGGTGGGAGGAGTAAAAGTGAAATTATATTAATGTAGTCTTAACTTTTTCCTGTTGAACGCTTTGAATTACATATACAACAAGTATGTGCAGCAATCTTAATACATCTCCCCCCGTAACTCACTTTGTTTATTCAGTGACTCGCAGGCTAGACAGAAAGAAGTATTTCCATGAGATGTAGGCTTTAAAGAGAGTACCAAGATGTAAGAGGAAGGTGGAAGAATTAAGGAAAGGAATTCAGCGCCAGCGATTGGGTCCAGGGTTCAAATCCTTTGTTGCCTGTAAGGTGTTTGTGTGTTTTCCCTGTGTCTGCATGGGTTTTCCACGGGGTCTCCGGTTTTGGGCACATGGCTTGTGAGCTGAAAAGGCCTGTTACCATGCTGTTTATCTAAATTTAATACATCAAATTAAAAAAATTAAATTTAGAATCTAAAGAAATGAGGCAAAATAGCAGAGAGGTCATGGAGCCTATACTGATTACAGAGGAGGAGTCATGAGGGTGGATAAATTCTGAGGACCTGTCTAGATATTCCCTCGCATTTTGAGGGAAGCTAGTGCAGAAACTGCAGGGAGCCTAGCAGAGGCTTAAAACTTAAGTACTTAAAACTATCTGGATAAGGATGACGTGCCAGAGTATTGAAGGATAGCTAATGTTCCATTGTTTAATAAAGACTCCAGGGATAATCTGGGAAATTATGGGATGGTGAGCATGTCATCAGTAATGGGTAAATTACTAGAAGATATTCTAAGAGACCAGCTATATATTTGGATACTCAGAGACTGTTTAGGAATGGTTTGTGCATGATAGGTCAATTCCAACCAATCTAACAGATTTTTTAAAGGAGAGTTTGCCTTGATAAAGGAAAGGATGTTGATGTTTAATGAACTTTAATCAAGTCTTTGACAAGGCCCAGCATGGGAGGTTGGTCAAGAAGATTCAGATGCTCATTATTCTGGATGAGGTAGTAAATTGGATTTAACCTTTTATTAGACATTGATTTTGTGGGAGAAGCGAGGAAGTGATTATAGAGGATTGCCTCTTTGACTGGAAGCCCGTGATTAGTGGTGTCCCTCAGGAATCCGATTATCCGGATAAATGTTTTTTTTGGAGAACTGGTCATTTTTGTAAAACAGCCCAGAAACAACAGCAAACCACTTGTAACAGTGTTTAAACAACAATAAACAACAAGGGAAGGCTTTTTTGAGCATTAAAATAAAATGTTTAATTCTCACCAAAATATTGCTGGCCGCCGCTGATCACTGACACCTCCCCACGAGGCCCCACTCCTGCTGGGAGCCCAATGACCTTGCTGCTGCCAGGAGGCTGCTCTCCTTAATGACTTCAGGACAAGAGATTCTTCTGACTGCTTGTGGCTGGGAGACAGTGGCACTCAGTTTGAGAGGGAGAGTTGGAAAGAAAAGCCAATAGGGGAAGGTAAAGAAGAAATGGAATGAGAGAGGGGAGGGAGTTACCTGAAACGAGGATGATTGTCATTCTAATTTCATGTCGAGAGAATTTTTTTTTCCAACCTGTGAGGTCAGTTTGGCTCTGAAAAAAATTTTGGATAAATGAGGATTTCTGACTTGTTTCAGATATCCTCATTTGTCTGAAATTTTAATAAAATTCTGGATAAATGAGGAGTTTGGAGAATCCGATTTCGGATAATTGGAGTTGTACTGTATTTTATTAGATTTTCAAAATGTACATTTTGTTATTCAGAAAGTGCAATATCACATAGTTTCATTTATCTCAGCAATGCTTATAAGTTTGCATGATCTGTAGTAAATCTAATGATGTATAAATTTTGAATTTTAGTCAATAAAGCTGAAGGAACTTCTAAAGATGAATGTTTTGATCCTATGAAGTCAAGGACTATGGAAGATGATCTCAGTACAATGAAGATAAACAAGGCTAAACTAGGTATGCTGTTCATCACTGTATGTATGTGTATATGTGCATATTTCTTATCAGTAGTGGAGAAAATACTGGAGGAACTCAGCAGGTCTTGCAGCATCCATAGGAGGTAAAGATATATACCCAACATTTTGGGCATTAGCCCTTCTTCAAGGATTGCCAGTTTGTAAATTGATAAATCCAATTTCTCTTCATTGTTTAACATTTGTAAATGCTACTCTGTTTGTCTTGTTGGCAGACATTTGTTTGGAAAACCTCAACCTGAAATGCCATAATGTTAAAAACACGTAAGTGCTGGAGAAAGTCAGCTGGTCATGCAGCGTCCAGTGGAAGCAATGATTTTATAATTTAAAAATATATATTTATGCATACAGCACGGTAACAGGCCATTTTGGCCCACAAGTCTTTGCTGCCAAATTTACACCCAATTAACCAACACCCCCACTAGAATGTTTTGAATGGTGGGAGGAAACTAGAGCCTCCGTCTAACCAACAGTTTAGGCCTGAGCCCTTCAAGGTTTGAATAGAAAGCAGGCAGGTGTCTGAATAAAGGGTTAGGGGGAGGAGGGAAGAAGGGGTATGGATTTTCCTTCTGCTCAAATCTTGACGAATGGCTCACACCCATAACATTGGTTGTTTATCTTTGCTTCCTATGGATGCAGTGTGACCTGCTGAGTTTCTCCAGTGTATTATGTCTGGGCACTCTCTGACCAGATGGCATTATAGGCCTCTTCCCTGTCGCTCTTTCCCTATCCCTCTCGGCCCTTTAATAGTGAAATTTAGCGAATTGTAAAGACTGGTTTCCTCTGCCTTTAAGATGCTCCACTTGCCTGCATAAAATATCCAAAGGTGGATTGGTTGGTCCAATGTGATCCAGGTTCCCTCTGCCAAGGGTGGTAGTGTCAGAGGTGAAGATGCTCCACCTCCTGTGTAAAAAGATGAAAGGGAGAGGGGTGATGACGTTGTCAGCCCGCGACGCAAGAGCGTGAATTTTAAAGCACTCATCTGCAACAAAGGAGATTATGATGTGCAGAAGATCTGCCTGAGTTCTAAGACTGCTTGAACAGATCTTCACAAACTCTTGTACCTGCTCCTCAGTCGCCATTGTTGTGTGTAGGGCGCTTTCACTCCCAGTGCATATGTTCCACGTCACAGTGGTAGGCAGCGCTACTGCACTACATGCCCTGCCTCCTTCACCTTCAGAAGGGAGCTCAGGAATCTCCCTGCGTAAAAGGACTGCGCAATCTGCCTTTTCCATACTTTGTATAAAAGATAAATTTGCCTTTTTATTAAATGTGAGCAGGCGATAACACGACTTTTGTACATTAAAAATCCCTTCTGTCTCCATTCCTCTAGCTACCCATTCCCTTCTCCTCCCCCATCACCTCTCAGATTATTTTTCTTCTTTCCTTCCATCGATATCTTGTCTGTTGGCCTATGCTTCTCCCACTGCCATTTTATTCAGGCACCTGCCATCTTTTTGTTCATACCTTGACGAAGGGCTCAGGCCAAAAACGTTAGTTAATCTTTGCTTCCTACAAACACTACAGTATTTACTGAGTTTCTTTGTGTATTAAATTATAGTCACAAAATCAGTTAAACTTCCTTGTTTAACTGCCATAGTGTTTCCTCATTTCAGAATGTAGAATTTTTAAACTGTGATGGATTATATTATATTTTATATTATGTATAGATATGTTTTTGGAGGAGATAGATTGTGGGGGTATGTAGGTCACAAACAAGCACAAATACTACACAAAACAGATCTCATTTAAAATTCAAGAGCTTTGGTCAAACCAGACATTCAGGCCCAGTGCCTTTGTAGGGCCAATGAAAACTGCTTTGCTAGAAGTTTTCATAAGGAGGTGCAAATAGAAGAACTGGAGCTCAAGTAGGTGTTGGGGTTAGGGTGGACATGGTGTGGAGTAACGGATTATTGTTTTGAAAGTAATAGATGAACAAACTCATGTTTGGGTCTGGTGTCACAATCTGGTTGCAGTTTGCTGTTCTAAGAAGGTCATGTGGTTTTGCAAGCAGAGAGAGAGAGAGAGAGAGAGAGAGAGGAGACCAAACAAACTTTCTCTAAGAGAGAGGGGAAAACTGGTTTCTGCAGTCATGGCAAGCTGGCAGCTTGTTGAAATCCCATTTTGAAGATGGATTGTGAGTTCTGAAAAACCTTGAAAACTCTTGTGGTCCATACAAGAGGAAATGGCTGGCTAGAGTGTTTCAGCTGAAATAAGGGAAACAAAAGGAACTCTGTGACTCGCAGAAGACAAGGTTATAATTTGGAAAACCCTGATGGGGCAAGTTTCTTCGGCAAGATACTGAAGTGGCTGATTGGAGGGAATCAGTTTGTGTGTGTCCAAAGAGCAACAAATCTCTCTCTGAAACCAACAAGAACCTTCCTGAGTGGTAACCAATTACCTTTAAGCACCAGAGCTTGGTGAAAATTCATAAATGTTAAATTATTTGCACAGTTTAAGAATTGCCTGATACCGGTAAATTTGGAGGAGTGAGAAGAGAGATTGGACTGTGAATCAAAGAACTTTTCTGAACTTTAACACATATTACATACACGTGCGCTTAGAATTAGAAGGGGGTTACATTAAATTAATAGTAATAAGTCAAAGTTTGATCCAAGGAAAGTTGACATGTTGATACAGAGTTCATAAATAGTACATTTCTACTCTGCAGTGAGAAGAAAGTAATGGGTCTCAGCCTCCCATCTCTTTGGAAAATGTGTCTCTGCAATTGATCCTTGAAAAATAAACATCAGAAGACAAGCTGAATCCTTAGATATGAAGGCTGGCTATTAAGAGAGTTATATGTTGGCATTGCTTGGCATTAATGCTCCTGGGATGAATCCACTCCTGCCAGGAGAGGATGGAAAAGTTGAGAGAAAGGACGTACGAGGAATCATTCTATTTTGTCTAATTTCATTTTTTTTTATATCATCTACAGCAGGTAATAGGTTCAGTTCAATAGGATCAAACATTCTGGAAAATTACATTAAAAAATCCAATTTTCAGGAGGCAATAATAGGTAAGTTTTCTTATAATTTTATTATATAATTTCTATGCAATTTTCTCAGTGTTGCTTGGATGTACTTTATTAAAATATGCTTATTCAAAAAAACCTGAAAACTCAAATCACAAAGTGTTTAGAACAGTGCTTCTCAACCTTTTCTTTCCACTCACATACCACTTTAAGTAATCCCTATGCCATTGGTGCTCCGTGATTAGTAAGGGATTGCTTAAGGTGGTTTTGTGAGTGGGAAGGGAAGGTTGCGAATCACTGCTCGAGACCCAGTTGTTACTGAAATATTTTTGCTTGAGAAAAATTGTCATTGGCCCATTTCCTTTGGAGTTATGAAACCATGTACATAACAAGTCAATTAGGTACGATTAAAACAGTGGTTTTCAAACTTTTTCTTTCCACCCACATATCACCTTAAGCAATCTCTTTCTAATCACAGAGCAGCTATGGGATAGGGAATACTTAAAGTGGTATGTGAGTGGAAAGAAAATAGTTGAGAACCACTGGTTTAGAACATAGAACATTATAATGCAGTACAGGCCCTTCAGCCCTCGATGATTTGCTGACTATATATACCGTCCAAAAAAAAACTAAACCCTTCCTACTTTGTAACCCTCTATTTTTCTTTCATCCATGTGCTTGCATAAGAGTCTCTGAATATTTCAGCCTCCATCACCATCCCTGGAAAGTGATTTCAGGCACCCACAACTCTGTGTTTTAAAAAAAAAATAATCCTTATATCTCCCCTACATTTTCCTCCCTTCACTTTATGCAGATGTCCTCTGATGTTTGACGTGGGGAAAAAAGGTGCTGGTTGTCTGCCTTATCTTGTAGACTTCTATTAAGTCTCCTCTCATCCTTCTTCGTTCCAAAAAGAAAAGTCCTAACTCTGCTAACCTTGCCTCATAAGATTTATTTTCTAATCCAGTCAACCTCCTAACATATCTCTGCACCCTCTTTATAGCTTCCACATTCTTCCTGCAATGAGGTGACCTGAACTGAGCACAATATTCTAACTTTGGAGGGAAAGTAAAACACAAAAGTCTGTGGACAGTCTGGTTAAAGTAAAAAGACAATGCTGGAGAAACTCAGCAGGTCAAATAGTGTCCTTTATGTAGCATAGATAAAATTACATAAATGACGTTTCGGGCTTGAGCCCTCCATCAAGGTGGTCTCACCAGAGATTTATAGAGTTGCATCATGACCTTTGACTCTTAATTAATGAAGGTCAGCATCCCATGGGCCTTCTTAACTATCCTATCAACCTGCATGGCAACCTTTAGAGATTTGGACCCCAAAATTTCCTCTGTTCCTCCACTCTGTTAAGTATCCAACCATTAACCCTGTTCTCAGCCTTCTGTTTTATCCTTCCAAAATACATCACCTCACACTTACCTGGACTGAACTCCATCTGCCACATTTCTGTCCACCTATGCATCCTGTCTATATCCTTTCGTAACCTACGATAACCTTCAGCACAATCCACAACTCATCCAACCGTCATATCATCTGCAAACTTACTTACCCTTCCTTCCACTTCATTTATAAAAATGACAAAGAACAAGGGTCCCAGGACAGATCCCTGTGGAACTCCACCAGTCATTGACCTCCTGGCAGATTACTTTCGGCCCACTCCTACTCTCTGTTTTATACATACAAGCCAGTTTTTAATTTACACAGCCATCGTTCCATGGATCACATGCCTCATGACTCTGAATGAGTCTTTCATGGGGGTCCTTGTCAAATTGTCTTACTAAAATCCATACAAACCACTTCTACTGCTCTACTTCATCAATTTCTTTTGTTACTTCCTCAAAAACCTCAAATGGGTTGTGAGGCACAACCTTCCCCTCAAAAGGTCATGCTGACTATCCCTGAGTAGACTGTACTTCTCCAAATGTTTATAAATTAAGAAAGTGTCCAGTAGTTTACACATCACTGGCATAAGACTCACCGGTGTATAATTCCCAGGATTCTCCCTATTACCTTTTTTAAACAAGGGGACCATATTTTGCCATTCTCTAATCCTGTAGTCAAGGAGGACTCAGATCATAGCCAATGACCCAGCTATCTCTTCCCTCCTTTCCCACAGCAACCTGGAGAATATCGTGTCTGGCCCCAGGGACTTATCAAACAATGTTTTTAAGAAGATCAAACACTTCCCTAATCTTAACATCATCTAGCACACAAGCTTGTTCTATGTATTTTTCTCTGGTGAATACTGAAGCAAAGTATTAATTTAGGACTTCCCCAACCTCCAGGTACACGTTGCCTCCTTTATCTTTAAGCGGCCCCACCTTCATTCTCATCATCTTTCTGTTCTTCAACTATGCATAGAATTCCTTGGGGGTTATCCTTTATCCCTCTTGCCAAGGGCTTCTCATTCCTGCCTTAAGCTCTCCTTCGCCCTTTTTAAGTTCCTTCCTGGCTCCCAGGTCATTCTCATGGGACCCTTCATGTTTCCTGCTTCCTAAATCTAATGTATGCTTCCTTCTTCTTCTTAACTAGATGCCTCATCAGTTTTGTCAACAACAGTTCAATTTTCTTATCAACTTCTCCCTGTCTCAATGGGACAAACTTATCCTGAACTTGGCGCAAGTGGTCCCTAAACATCTTCCACATTACTTCTGTGCTTTCCCATGTAAACATCTTTTCCCAATTTACTCTCCCTAGTTCCAGCCTCATCCCATCTAAATAAGCTTTTCCCCAATTAAACACTTTTCAGTTTTGTTTGCTTTTATTCTTATCCTTCTGTCATCCAAATCGCTAATAGCTACAATATTGTAATTCCACATGCTGATCCATGCTCTCAATTTATCTCCTTGCATTGAAATAGGCACATTTCAAAACCTCGAGTTGATGACATTTATGCTTCCTTCCACATCTGTCTTTCCTCACAAACTTGCAAAACATTGCATCATTCTTTTCACCTTTTGCTGTAATTTTTGCACTCACATTCTTGTTCCCATCCTCCTGTCAAACTAGTTTAAACAGTCCCCAACAACTCTAGCAAACCTCTCTGTCCCTCTCCAGCTCAAGTGCACACCGTCCTTTTAGTACAACTCAGACCTTCTCCAAAAGAGAATCCAATGATCCAAAAATCTGAACCTTTGTCCCCTGTACCAACTCTTCAGCCATGTATTCATCCGCCACAATTTAATATTCCTACCCTCAGTGGTGCGTGGCATAGGCAGCAATCCCGAGATTACCTCCCTTGAGATTCTGCTTTTCATTTTTCCTAACTCCTCATATTTCCTCTTCAGGACCACACCCTTACCCTATCTGTGTCATTGGTGTCAACATGACCATGACATCCGACTCTTCATCCTCCTGTTTGAGAATGATGTGGACTCGATCAGACATTACTGACCCTGACACCTGGAAAGCAACATACCATCCAAGAGCCTTAATCTTGTTCAAAAACCCTCCTATCTGTTCGCCTAATTAGTGAACTCACAATTACTATCACTCTCCTCTTTCCCCTCCCCCTCCTTTCCCTTCTGAGCTGAAGTTACAGATTCTGTGCCAGAGACATGACTACGGTGACTTGTTCCTTGTAGATCATCCCCTCTCCCATTGACCCCCCCCCCAACAGTATCCAAAACAATTAAATAAAGTGAATCTATTCATTAAGGCTAGTTTGATAGCCAGAAAGGGCAGGTTAAAGTTGAAGAGGCATGAAATTTTTTTTTTTTTTTAATTTTTTTATTTTTCACACCATAAATCACATTAGCCATGATATACACTATTTCTTTTTCACACATATACAGTGACTTTTTCTCCCCCCCACCTTTCCTCCCAAACCACCCCCCCACCCCCCCCTCTCATCCATTTTAGGTATACAATCTAGGTTGCATTAAGCCAGTCAGACAATGTTGTCATTCAACAAAATTACACCAGAACTTCTACTGAGTCCATTCTTTTCTTTCCTTCTCCTTCCATCAACTTAGGTAATGTTTGTCCCCGGTAGGTTTTCGCTATTGTATTTAATGTAAGGCTCCTATACTTGTTCGAATATTTCAATATTATTTCTTAACCTATCTGTTATTTTTTCTAATGGAATACATTTATTCATTTAAATTTAGTAGTTTCTTCCTTTTAATTTGGTTATGTATTCCATTAATATTTAAAGACATATAGTTCAGCGTAGCCCTTTTATATTTTGTTTATCTTCTCTTTCCGTTTTTCCATCATTACCTTTCCTCCTTTTCTATTTCTGTTTTCTTATTTTCAACTCTTTATAAGACAACATTCCTACAACATCCAACATTTTCCTTATTCTCCTATTTCTATCTTATTTATCCCCAATCTCCCCTTCACCTCCTGAGTTGTCCTTTATCCCTTGTCGGACATTTGGATTTGCGAATCCACTCGCAAGCGTCAACTGATTTTGCAGTGACCGCTATTTCCCCCCACCCCGCCTCCCCCAGAAAAGATTTCACTTTTCATATGTCACAAAGGTCACTCTTTTAATTCCCTCCTTATTCTCTCTATTCCATTACCTTCCCTTATTAATTCTTGTCTATACTATATATTTTCCTCTAAGTACAGATACATTCATGTATGCTCATTGTCTCTATTCACTCTTATACCTCTTTACCCGCATACATATCAATCGTGATCATTTTTACACTCATTACCCGTCTTCATCCCTCAGACTATTTTTGTCTTCACCCACATACATATCAATCGTGATCATTTTAACTCTCATTACCCGTCTTCCTCCCTCAGTCTATTTTTGTAATTGTTCTGCAAATTTTCGTGCTTCTTCTGGATCCGAGAATAGTCTGTTTTGTTGTCCTGGAATAAATATTTTCAATACAGCTGGATGCTTTAGTATAAATTTATACCCTTTCTTCCATAAAATCGCCTTTGCTGTATTGAACTCTTTTCTCTTCTTTAGGAGTTCAAAACTTATATCTGGATAAATGAAGATTTTTTGCCCTTTATACTCCAGTGGTTTGTTGCCCTCTCTTACTTTTTCCATTGTCTTCTCCAGTACCTTTTCTCTTGTAGTATATCTTAGGAATTTTACTACAATAGATCTTGGTTTTTGTTGTGGTTGTGGTTTAGAGGCCAATACTCTATGTGCCCTTTCTATTTCCATTTCTTGCTGTAGTTCTGGACATCCTAGGGTCTTAGGGATCCACTCTTTTATAAACTCCCTCATATTCTTGCCTTCTTCATCTTCCTTAAGGCCCACTATCTTTATGTTATTTCTTCTGTTATGGTTTTCCATTGTATCTATTTTTTGAGCTAGTAGTTCTTGTGTCTCTTTAGTTTTTTTATTAGATTTCTCCAATTTCTTTTTTAAGTCTTCTACCTCCATTTCTGCTGCTACTGCCCGCTCTTCCATCTTGTCCATTTTCTTTCCCATTTCTGTTAAGGTCATCTCCATTTTATTTATTTTCTCTTCTGTGTTGTTTATTCTTTTTCTTAAATCCTTAAATTCCTGTGTTTGCCATTCTTTAAATGACTCCATGTATCCTTTAATAAGAGCAAGTATATCCTTTACCTTGCCTTTCTTTTCTTCTTCTATTTCACTGTACTCTTCCTCTTCTTCTTCCTCTGGGTTGACCATCTGTTGTTTCTTTGGTGCCCTTTCCTCCTCTTCTTTCTTGTTTCTATTGTCTTCTGTGGTCTCTTCTTGCTGCAGGTGTTCTGCAGCTGTCGTTGCCGGCTGTGGAGATCGACTCCCCAGCTGGTCCCCCCTCCCGTCGGTGTGTTTTTTTTCATGCGCGGTTGCGCACTTTTACTCGGCTCAGCGAGCCATTTTTGTAGTCCATTATTTACCGACCTGAGGGAGCGGGTTTCTCTCTCCGCAGCGGGCCTCTTTGGACAGGTAAGGCCTTCACCTTTTTCTTCCTTTGTCTTCTCTTCCTCTCTTCTTACCGTTGCTTTCGATTTTTCTTTTTTTGTCGCCATCTTCTTTCCACCTTTATACTCACTTTTCTGTAACTTTTATTTCTGTGCCTTTGTGTTTTCCTTTGTTTTTCCCGACTTTTCTGGAGAGGGCTGGAGTTTACCGTCCGGCCACTACTCCATCACATGACTCCTCCTCCGGCATGAATTATTTTTAATGTAATGCCTAATTAGAATTTAGAAACCATTGTTTGTGGTTGAAACAGAATCACTAGCAAAGAATGTAGTGGAAATGAACTCACAAGCTAAGAGGTGGAAATGGACAGAAGCTGAAAAGGTGGTGGAAACTTATTCAGAGGGTGAGAGAATGGTGGGTACAACTTTGACAGTTCTCAAATTTGACAGGGAATTCAATAAATATCTGAAGATAAAAGGCTGTGCTGACTTGCTGAGCCAAATTACCACCTTGTGAGCTGCACTTTTCTCCATTTCTCCTAATTCATGTCATATCTAAATTCTAGTTCATAATTATTTGGAGACCCTTATGCAAATTTAGGGATACACTCATAATGAGAGTGAAAAATTGTACATAAATTAAAATTAAAGAACTCTGAAAGCCACCAGACCTGTAGATTACAGGCGTTAGTGTTGGCGCAATTAGTTAACAATTCTGTAGACTTTTAGTTCTGTCATCATAGTAAAAGTCTTTAAATACTTCTATTTCAGGACTAGATTTTTTGACTGAATTCCATTATGAAGGAAAAATGGAACCATTATATTTCTGTAAGCTGTGCCACTGTAAATTACGTCTTCATTGTACTTTGACGCATATCTTTGGACTTAAACACAGGACAAATTATTTGGTAAGGAGACAATATAGCAATGTACTCATAAATGTAGTTATATTTCAGGATTACAATTTTCAATGCTAAGAAACACCTTTTATTCTAACAAACTACTAGTCCTGTAAGTACTTTTTTTTTCTTTTAAGTTGTTGGTGTACATTATAAAGGGGAGAATCTTTTGACAATAATCTCAATATTTTGTTTGTAGAATCTTAATGATTATTGCTAATACATGAACATAATTGAGAAAAAATTAGATATATTCTTTAAAAAGGAAAGCAAAATAGTTAAAATTCTTAAAGTTCACATGTGGACCATGGATTGATTGGAATATCTGTAAAAGTGCTCATGATTTTTATTGGATACTGGGCATATTTTTAGTCTGTAATTTATACTTCACCCTGTTGTGTTGTTAATAACATACATTTGCCTCGTGATATCCTGCAGTGCAAAGGTTCTGAGCTTTTGGTGCATTTCCTGGAGGAGATGTTTGTTTCGGGAGAGTTGGTGGAGGATGGAATAAGGGAGGGGCACAAAAGGCAAAGAGGGGTGGAGAATAAGGTATAAGGTTCTCCCAAGTGCAGCTTATTTAGTTTGAAAGTTATCAAAAGTATAATGAGTAGTTTATTTTCTTAATGTTTTTAAAAAAATGTGTTATGACAGAATATATAACAGAAGAGTCAGACATTGGTGGAAGAAATAGACTGGTGGATTATTGTTTAGATTAGGAGAAAATTTAAATTTTGGAAGTAAAAAAACTGATTTGGGAGTCCTGATGCGGGATATCCTAATAATCTTCAGGTTGAGGTGTGGTGAAAAAGGTGAATGCAGTGTTTGCATTTATTTCGAGAGGAATAGCATCTTAGAGCAGGGCATCAGAGAGACCTCAATTTGAGTACTGTGTACAGTTATAGGTGCCTCTTTTGAGAAAAGTCATGCTGGTATTGGAGATGGTTCAGAGAAGACATGCTAGAATGATACCAGAATGAAAGGGTAAGCATATGATGAACATTTGTCAACTCTTGGACTGTACTCGTTGGAATACAGAAGAATGAGGGCGACTTCAGAGACATTTCAAATACTGAAAGGTCTAGGCAGAATAGATGTGGCAAGATTGTTTGCCATGGAAGGGGAGTCTAGGACAAGAGTTCCAACTTCAGGATAAAAGGGCCACATTTTAAAACTGATGCGGAAAGAATCTCTTTAACCAGAGGGCCAAGAATCCGTGGAACGTTGCCACAGACAGCTGTGGAAGCAAGGTTGTTGGGTATATTTAAGTCTGAGATTGACAGGTATTTGATTAGTCAGGACATCAAGGGTGACAGAGAGAAGGTCAAGGAGTGGGGCTGAGTGGGAGGATGGATCAGCTCATGATAGAATGGCGGAGCAGACTCTTTTTCAATATTTTTATTGAGTTTTCATTAAACCAGTAAAAGCCATTAAACAGAATAAACATAAAAAAGAATATACAGGCAAAGTAATTATAGGTTTAAAAAAACTAATATATGCAAAGTACGGTACTTTAACAAACAGAAAAAAAAGATAGAAAAATGTATATTACACACCGAAACAAATATAAAATGGCTAATTGAAAAAGATATTACTATTCTACAAAATCTACCCCCTTTCAAAGTTGTTGGTAGTTGCATATAATTTACTACCATATAGAGAAGACAAATCACAAAACAATATGAGAATAATCTTATAAATTATTTAAAGTAGTTGATAAAAGGACCCCATAAATTAAAAAAATTGAAACCCATTGCATTGGTAGAACATCTGATTTTTTTACAAAGTTAAACATGCCATCATATCGATAGCCATTGAGTATGAGTAGGAGAGACGGCATCTTTCCATTTCATCTGTATTGAACATCTTGCAGTAAGGGAAGCAAAGAGATTACATGGGGTTGAGAGACTGTTAAATTCATGTCAGTTATTTTAGTTCATCCAAATAGAGCAATTAAGGGATTTGGTCTCAAATTTACATTCAAGACTAAAGATAAGGTACAAAAAAATCTTCTCAAAAAAGGGAAAGCGAAATATAAGACCAGAACATGTGTAACAGAATACCTTTTTTCCTTCCCCTTTATTTATTTAATTTTGAATCTACATGTCAGAAAACAAACAAAATCTAACAAACATTACGCACACACACATTAAAATACCAAAACCAAACTACATGTTGAGGTACCAAGAAGGAACAATTATCAAGTTCTGCACTATTGTTTATAAATACAAAATTACACACCCTGCTGATCCTTAAAGGCAAAGTAGGAAACAGAAAAAAAATAGACCACCTCCCCAAAAGGAAAGGGAAAAAAGAAAAAGGGGTAATTCTCCCATATAATGTGACAAAGTTATTGGTTTTCCAAAAGCATTAATTACATACAGATGAAACATTACATGATTCATCCAGAGCTTACTTCTTCCTTGAAAGGATAAATGTCTTGACATAGAAACTTCTCGGGATACTGGAGATAGTGGTATTGGAGGGGGCAATCACCAAAGGGTAACCCCTGTGTATCTTAAATATGGTTTCATATTCTTTAAAACGTGTTGTAACAATTTCTGAAGTTGTAAGTAATCTTCTCCAGGGGAACACAGCTATACATTTCTCACTTCCAGCAGGTCAGACATAGTTGGGAATCAGATTTCAGAATAAAGGAAATGCATTTCCTTCCCGCTGCTAAAGCAGGTTTAACAAATTTCAATTGTTATTTCGACTGCCTCATTTTAGGTCTTATAACTGCTAATTTCCCCAATAAAAACATTTCTGGCACCCAAGGGTATCAAATTCTGGTAATTTGTTCCAGGAGATTCCCCAAATCTTCCCAGAAGGATCTCACCATGGGTTATGACCAGGTTGAATGCAAAAAGGTCCCAATGTGTGACCTGATTGAAAGCATAAATTGGATAATTCAGATTTCAATTTTTAAAAATTATGCTTATATTTTCATAACCTGATATGTCAGTTGAATCCATTTACAATATCAAAGGTTTGGTTAAATGTAGGCCACATTTGAATGCCTAACTTCTAGTGACCATTTTGCAATTTACCATTTACAAAACACATTGTGTTTTTTCAGAAAAAGAGACACTCGCATTTATTGACAATGTATGGACGAAATTGGAAAGAAATTGTCAGAAAAAAAATAGCAGCAATTGAAAAGATTGATGGAAGAGGAACAGTTAAGGTAACTGTAATGTTAAGTGCTCATTATTATGGCAAGAGAAATTTGTGACAAGCAGTCTGAAATTAATTCCCTCCCCTTACCTTAATGTTGCAAGTAGCAAAACCATATCATTCATGAACTTGACATCCCACCTGACCTTGTCCTCCCTTACCTTCAGATTCTTACGCCTGCTCTGCGATTCAGTAAGGTTTATCTTCTACCTCTGTGCCACTTTCCATAAATCCATTCATTCTTGTAATATCCAAAAATCTCTCCATGCTTGTCTTGAATGTACTCAGCTATTGAACCTCCATAGCCCTCTGAGGTGGAGAATTCCAAAGATTCTTCTCTTTCAGATGAAGAATATCCATCTTATCTGAGTCCTGAACAGCTCACCCCTTACTTTACAACTGTGACTCGTGTATGTAGAAATATCACCTACCTTGCGTCTACCTTGGTCAAGGCCTGTAAGAGTTTTGTATGTTTCATTGAGAACAATGATGGTACATTCTTCTTAGTCTCCTTAGGAGAAATCATTCTGGTGAATCTGCATTGTCCTCAAATCCTTTTGCAATGACAACTATGTACAATTTGTTGTCTTAAATATTTGGCGTATCCATGTGTTAACTTTCAGTGATTCTTCTATCAACACAACTTTAAAAAAAAAATAATGATATAGCACAGTACAAGGCCCTTCTGGCTCATGAAATCTGTGTTGCTCAATTGCACCCAATTAACTGACCAATCCTATATGTTTAGTGGGGTGGGGTGAGGGAGGGGGAGGACACTGGAGACCTGGACAGATTAGGGGAGAAAAGGCAAGCTCCTTTCAGTCAGTGCTGGATTTGGCCCTAGTGGCTGGTGCTGAAATAGCATTGTGTAAACCACTACACTAACCATGCCACCCAACTAAGTCCCTCCAAATACCAAATCCTTACAATCTCTGCCATTTTTTTAAGCCATAAGTAGATGACCTCACGTTTTCCACATTTTTACTGTTAACAAACTTGTATATTGGACTGAAACACAAAAGTCTGCAGATGCTGTAATTGTAGGAAAACACAGAAATGCTGGAGGTACTCAACGGATATCGCAATATCTCTAGGAGGTAAAGATACATAACTGGTGTTCCGGGCCTGAGCCTTTCTTCAAGGCCTGAGGAGAAGAGAGGAAAGGGCAGGAGGGTTGGGGAGGGAGCATAGACCAACAGACAAAAGACAATAATTGGATATGGATAAAAGGACAAGAGAGGAATGGTGAAAATTGATTGGGGGAGGGGATGGATCCGTCAATGTAGAGCTGGAGGGAAGGAGACAGAAGGTGGCATGGATGGTGTAGTGGTTAGCGCAATGCCTTTACAGTGCCAGCAATCGGGACCAGGGTTCGAATCCTGCGCTGTCTGTAAGGAGTTTGTACATTCTCCCCATGTCTGCACGGGTTTTCCCTGGGGGCTCGGGTTTCCTCCTACCATTCAAAACATACAGGGGATGTAGGTTAATTGGGTGGCACGGACTCATGAGCCGAAATGGCCTGTCACTGTTCTGTATGTCTAAATTTTAAAAAATTAAATTTAAATTAAAAGAAAGGGAAAGAGAGATAGCTAGAGGACAGGAGAAATAGGGATAGGGCAAGGAGAGAAATAGGCAGGGGAAGGGGAGGGGGGTGGTTTAACAGAAACTGGAGAAGTCAATTTAATGTCATCTGGCTGGGGGACAAAATATAAGTTGCTATTCCTCCAATTTGCTGGTTGTCTCAGTCTGGCAGAGCATGCAATCATACACAGGCATGTCAGCGTGGGAATGGGTCTTTCAGCCGCAAAGCCCCCTTTGTGGTCACTGTCCTATGAGTCGTCTTCTCTGCTTCTCAGATGGGATAGTATCCCCGTTTTCTAGTGCCCTGCAGCAGTCCTCACTAGAGTTTGCAACCCCTCATGGCTGCTGCCGATCATAGGCATCGCCATCTTGGGTGCAGGCCCCGCGGTCACGGGATTTTAAATGAAACTACCATTGGTTTCTTTAATGGGCTGTTTAAATCCTGTACAGAGTTGACAGCAATTGAGTGGGCGGTTGGATCCCGCAGGAGTGCTGTATCTCCACTCCTCGCTCCCAATTGGTCCACAATAGTGGCAGCACTGCCACTACAGTGCCTCTGGCAGCATCGCCATTTTCACCAACATCTGAATCACACCACAGAAAGTTAGGAATTGAAGGTTATGGGAGGGTGGTGCTTCCAAGTTTACGGCCAGATCAGCAATGATCTAATTAAATGATGGAACAGACTTGATGGGCTGAATGGCCTGCTGCTGATCCTATTTTTAATGTTCTTATATTTTCTCAATTAAGGAGATAAGAGGTGCATACAGTTCTCCAGGTCCGGTCTCCCCAGTACTCTGTACAGTTGCAGCAGAACTTCCCTGATCTTAAATTCAATCCCTCTAGCAATGAAGGCCATTATTCAATTTCTCCTCTTGATGACCTGTTACACCTCCAAATCAACCTTTAGCAATTCATGCACAAGCACTCACAAGACCCTGTTCACAACAGCATGCTGCAATGTTTAATCTTTTAAGAAATAATCTAATCTTCTAGTTTTCCATCCAAATTGGATGACCTTGCCTTTACCAACATTGTACTCCCATCTTCCAGACCCTCACCTCCTCATTTAACCTTTATCTCTCCGGATCCTCCACACAATTTGCTTTTCCACTCAATTTAGTGACATCAGTAAAATGATACGCTACTCTCAGTCTCCTCTTCCAAATCACCAATGTACATTGTGAACAGTTGCGAGCCCAGCACCTGTGGCACTCCTCTCACCTGGTTGCCAACCAGAGGAACACCCATTTATCCCAATCCTCTGCCTTCCATTGGTTAACCAATGTGAGTACATTTCTTCTAACTTCATGCATCCTATCTTACGGTCTTATTAGATTTTTATGAGGCAACTTATTAAGTGCCTTCTGGAAATCAAAGCACAGAACATCTACCTGTTCCCCTTTATCCACTGCAATGATTATATCCTCAAAAATCTCCAGTAAGTGTTAACAGGACCGTCCCTTTCTGAATTCCTGCTGCAACTACCTGATTGAATTATTTTTATCCAGGTGTCCTGCTATTTCTTCTATAAAGGTAGCTTCGAGCATTATCCCGATTACAGACATTTAATTAACTGTTCTATAGTTGCCTGCATCCTTTTTTTTAAAAACAGTGCCTTGAAGCCAACTTCTTATTTTGATTATCACAGCAGTTATTCTTAACTAAATAGTATTTCCATATCTGATTCAAGGCTATGATGAGATCTGAAATATGGTGCATTTGACAGAACCCAAAATTAAATGGAATGAGCAGGCTGGATGATATTTAGAGGCTATTTATTGGCCTACATAGAAACTGTTGCTACCATAGAGATAATTAGTTCAGATTACATTGTGTTTTGTATAATTAGCAATAGATTGTGTTGCATTGCCAATCAAAAGTTTTGCACAGTTTACCTGCAGGCTGGAAATTTGTTTCTTCTCAAGAAAGAACAGTGCTTAGTGTCCAAGATGAAGGTTTCAAAGACATCATTAAGTCATACAACATAGAAACAGACCATTCAGCCTGCTACATTCATGCTGACTAATTGCACCCATTCATATTAATCCCATCTTCCAGCAGTCGGTCCATATCATTCTATGCCTTGACAATTTAAGTGCTCGTCATGCACATTATGTAAGAGTTGTCTTATTGTCATTCAACAATAATTAGTTTATTATATTTTCCAATGTAACTAAATTTGTGAATTGTGGAGCAGATCATTATGAAGCCTTTTCTGCATTACTGGAAACTATTGAATGTTTAGCTACTGAATTACTATGCCAAGTGCCATCTTGGCTGGAAGCATTATATTTTTGCTTTGGCGAAAGACAGCAGGAATTGTATAAACATCATGAATTGAATTCAATAAAATTGCCATTTCAGTAGTATAGAATGAATTAAATTACCCCTTCAAAGTAATTTTATTTTAATCTCCAGGTGGTCCGAAATCATGATGAACCTTGGATCTGTAAGAGGATAACTCCAACCAAAGATGGTAAAGTACTAACACACACACCTTTTGTTTTGGACAGAGATGAGTGTCTGAATGTTCCTTTATTTGAAAGATACAACAGGTATCAAACCCATCTTAGAGTATTTGTCATCTCCATGAAGCAATATCTTTTAAGCTTTACCATATTTTAGGAACAGTCAAAATAATCAAGTGAAGTTTATTGTCATCTGATTGTTCAATATAACCCGACAAAACAGCGTTCTCTGATCCACAATGCAAAACCATGTAGACACACAACCAGACATCATACACATACAGACAAATAATACATATGCAGGACAAGTATTATATCTATCAAAATAAATAAATAATTGTTTCATGAGCAGTTCCTTTGGTCAATCAGCATTGGAAGAAGCTGTTCCTCAGCCTGGTGGTGCTGGCTCTCATACTCCTGAAACTCTTCCCCAACAAGAGCAGCTGAAAGATGCTGTGTGCAGGGTGGAAAGGGTCCTCAATAATTGTGCACGTCCTCTTCAGTCAACGTTCCGGTAGATCATGTCGAGGTCAGGGGGGGTGGGCGGAGGGGGAGAGATTCCAGTGTTCTTCTCTGCCACTCTGTAGATTGACCTCCGATCCATTTCTCTGTACCAACTGTACCACACTGTGATGCAGCTGGCCAGGATGCCCTCAATAGAGATTCTGTAGAAGGTTGACATAATGGTGGCTAGTAGCCTTGTCTGCTTCAGTCTTCACAGGAAGTACATTAATTGTTGCGCCTTCCTGACAAATGTTGAGTGTCCATGATAGATCACTAGTTAAGTGAACTCCAAGGAACTCGGTGTTCTCCACTCTACTACAGAGGTGTGTCATTAGTGAGCAGATAGCAAGTAAAATGACAACTCGTTTTTGTACACAGTATCAACTATTTTTGAATCTGCAGTTAGGCATTAACTTACCCTAGTTTCATCAATTTAGTAAACTAGAGCTTTGCTATGTTGCTATTTGAATTTGTAAGGATTTGTTTACTATATACCTTTTGATTTTTTTTAGATTATTTGAAAACCTGTGACTTCCTTTAATTTTAGGAAGCCATCTGCCAGAAATGGAATGCAAAAGTTTTGACCAAGATCAGTCTACTAACATGGAAACCTCCGACTCTTCAGATCAAAAGCTTACTGTTAGCACAAGTTCCAAATCTTCTAGCAGAGAAACCTCCTCAAGAGGTAAGTTAATCCACAACACAATAAGTGGTCCCTGACTTAAAATGGTATGACTTAGAATTTTTCTAACTTATAATGGTAGAATCCTTTGTGTACTTCAAATTTTGGCGAGGCTATGATGTTCAGTGTCTCCCCACAGGTCTGTATTAGTCTCCAAACTGATCTGACTGCCCCGCTCTCTTCTCAAAGCCCTAGGTCGGTCCCCACACTGATCTTACTATTCCACTCTCTCCCGACAGTACTGTATCAGTTCCTGCTCAGTCCTGACAGCCCACTATCAATCCCTACACTGATCCAATTACCCTGCTCTCTGCTGAAAGAGCTCTATCAGTTCCACACTGATCCCACTACCCTGCTCTTTCCTAACAGTGTTGTATCAGTTCCCACACTGATCCCATTGCTTTGCTCTCTCTCGACAGGACTGAATCAGTCCCCACACTGGTCCCACTGCCATGCTCTCTCCTGACAGCCCACTATAAGTCCCACACTGATCCCACAAAGAAATGCAGTAGTTTAGTTATGATGTAATTATTAAGTAAATGAAAAATACCATAATTTTTTATTAACCTTAACAGTTTTGGCATTGTATGTAGCTAAAAGATTTTTTTTAAACATTTTTATGTCTTGATGGACGATCTGAAAGGATGAGAATTCATTGTAATTATCAGGATTTCTGAACTCTGCGGCACATATCTAAATTCTTTATTGACTTGCAATTTTTTTCGACTTACAATAAGTTTGCCAAAACGTGACCCCATCGTAAGTTGAGCACCTGTATTCTCAGATTAAGAATGCTAAATAATTTGGTATTTCTGGCTGAAATAAAGATAGAAAATCCTAGCAAATCTTTAACCTGAAATGTGGTTAAACAGGAAAGTCTGCAAGCACTGTGATTTTAGTGCCATATACAAAAATGCTGGAGAAATCCAGCAGGTCACACAGTGTCTACAGGAACCAAAGGGATACAACCAATGTTTCGGGGCTGAGCTCTTCATCAAGGTATGAGAAAAAAGCAACCAGGTGCCTGCATAAAAAGGTGGAGGAAGAAAGGATAGGGAGAGGAGCACCAGTCCATCAGGCAAGAGGTCATAGATGGATACAGGTGGGAGGGCAGAAGAGAAAAAAAGCTGAGGTGATAGCGGAGGGGGGTATCTTTCTGAATTGAGATGGAAGGGGTTGGGGAGCTAGAGGAAAATAGGCAGAGGGATAAGGAAGGAGAGAGACGGGAGGGCCCTGAAGGAAACTGTAGAAGATTGGAGAGCATGAAGATGGAATATTAAGTGTTGTTCCTCTAATTTGCAGGTGGCCTCAGTTTGACACTGCAAGAGGCCATGGACAGACACGTGGGTGTGGGAATGGGATGTGGAATTGAAATGGTTGGCCACTGTGAGGTCACCATTATTTCAACAGACAAAGTACCCCAAGTTAAATCTCTAATTTTATGGTTGCAATTTTTCCCCATTAACTGCCTATCGCTACAATATTATTAGATTGTGTACTTCCTGGTACATCTTTTGCTTTATTCACTGCCCTCTCATTCTGGTTCTGATCCTTTCTCTCCCACCTCCCCCCCAAAAAAACCTATTTAAACCCTCCCTAACAGCTCCAGCAAACCTACTTGCCCGATATTAGACCCCCCTCCCATTCAGGTGCAACCCATCCTTCTTGTACAGGTCATGCCTTCCCCAGAAGAGATTCTAATGATCTGCAAATCTGGACCTCTGCTCACTGAACCAACTTTTCAGCCACACATTGATCTGCCATAACATCCTGTTCCTGCCCTCTCTGGTTTATGGCACAGACAGTAATCCAGGGGTTATCACCCTTTAGGTCCTGCTTTTTAGCTTCCTTCCAAACTCCCTATATTTCCTCTTCACTCTGCATCCCTTTTCTTATCTATGTCATTGGTACAAACGTGTACCATGACATCTGACTGCTCACCTTCCCACTTGATAATGCTGTGAACTTGATCTGAGACATCTCTGACCCTGGCTCCTGTGAGGCCACATACCATCTGGGAATCTCAACCTTGACCACAAAACCGCCGATCTGTTCCCCAACTATGGAATCCCCAATCTGTACAGCTCTCCTCTATTCCCCCTTATCGTTTCAGCCAAAGGATCAGACTCTGTGCCAGAGACCTGACCACTACGACTTGTCCTTGGTGGATTATCCCCCTAAACAGTCTTAACCATATACTTGTTATTGAGGGCAATGGTCACAGGGGTGCTCTGTGCTGACTGCTTGTTCCTCTTCCCTTTCTTAATAGTCACTCAGTAACCTGTATCTTACCTTTGGTTATGACTATCTCCTTTTAGCTTCTGTCTGTCTTCCCCTGTGCCTCCAGAATGATTCGTAGTTCATCCAACTGAACCTCCCTAACACGGTCGGTAAGGAGCTGCAGCTGGATGTACTTACAGGTGTAGTCATCAGGGAGTGAAACATGAAAGTCTGCAGATGCAATGATTGTAGTAAAAACACAGAAATTTTGGAGGAATTCAGCAGGTTTGCAGTGTCCATTGGAGATTACCTACATTTTAGGCCTGAGTCCCCGTTCAAGACAGCTTTCCCACATGCTGCAATTGAAGCACTCTACTGCCTTAGCTGCAATCTTCATTACCTGTTCTAAGTCATTTCAAAAAGATTTTAACTGACCTTTCCTGTTGCACGCCCTCAGCTTCTGCTCGTCGAAGTCTCTTGAGCTAAGCCTCTAACTCATTACTCTTACACAGGACAATTCACACACTGACCACTCCAACAATGGCCACTCCACTTATGCCTGCTTTGCTTTTAGTTGTTCCTGCTAATGAACCTCAATTCGATTGGTCCTCTGAAGTGCTGAGCCCTGCGAATGTTCCTTTTTAAACTCTTCTTCATAACCTGTGTGTAACTCTGCTTGTGAATTGATTGGTCTGCTAAAGCGCCGACCCCTCCGTACACTCCTTTTTAAACCCTTCTCCCCAAACTATGCATTACTTTCCTTGCAAATCCATTGAAATAATGAGAAGAATATAGCAAGTTAATGTCATGAGGTATCCTATTGGACAGAATGTCATCACAATTATTTTCTACTTGTACACTGGATTCTTAATAAATTTTTAAGAATAAACTTTTCATCTATGTTTAAGCTATCTGATATTTTCAGACAAGGCCTCTCAATTGCCATTGTATAAAGCCTATGGAGTTAAGTGACATCATTGTAGCCTGAATGAAGTTCATATACCATCACTTACTTCATCACAAATCCTTGTTGGCAACTGGCCTCCAATTCATGGGTATTAAAATATTTGATTTAATCTTCACATTGCTTTCTTGCTCCCTCTCTGACCTGCATTAGTAGCTTTCTTCAGTTTAGCATTGCGACCTCTTAAATGCTGGTAACTCTGAACATGATTCAATTTCTAGCCTCATTAACAGCAGGACCTGTTTTTTATTTTCTTCCGAGTGTTGGAATATTTACCTTCAATGTGGGATACCACTAAAGAACAAAAACCACTTATGATGGAAATCTGAAGTAAAAACAGAAAATACTGGAAACTCTCAGGAAATCATGCATCATCTTTTAAAAGAGAAACTATTAGCATTTTATGTCTGAGACTCTATGTGATAGTTCTGATGGAGAGTCTTGGATCTGAAACAGATCTATATAGAGCCAGATCATTCTATATCTGTCAGCTGGAATATCTTGACTAAGGGCTCCAAGCTGAAATGTTGACTATTCTTTCTTTCTCAGACTGCGTTCTCCACCAGACTGTGTTTAGCCTCATGTGCACTTCCATTTTCTGTACTACAAGAATTTACTGGAGAAGATGCAGACCATAAGACATAACACAGTGATTGTCAACTTTTTTTCCACTCACATACCACCTTAACTTCTTCTGGCTCTCCATCCCGTACGATGATGATGGTTCCTTTCAGTCAGTTTGTGGGGTTTGATATCTGGGTCCTGGAGCGGCTGTACAGGCTGATCCTTGACAGGCAGGTGAGGCCTGAAGGGGCAGCAGAGGCAGAAGCTCTGTTGTGCCGCTGCTTGTGCCTTTCCTCTGTTGCCCCTTTGAGTCGCCCAAACACCATGTGGAACACCATGAGCAACTGGCAGCCAACCAGAATATGATCCATGTGTTTTCACTCTGCTTCCTGCAATCAGCAAATGCTCCACTCACGCCAGTATATTTCCTATTAATACCATGGGTTCCTATATTGTTAAGTAGCCTCATGTGTGGCACCTTGTCAAAGGATTTCTGAAAATCTAAATAACACAATATCCATTCTTTATCTAGCCTGCTTATCACTTCTTCAAATAATTCCAATAGGTTTGTCAAGCAAGATTTTCCCTGAAAGAAACCATGCTGGCTTTGTCTTATTTTGTCATGTGCCTCCAAGTACTCCGTAACCTCATCCTTGACAATCGATTCCAACATTTTCCAAACCACTGACATCAGGCTAACTGGCCTATAATTTTCATTCTGGTGCCTCCCTCCTTTTTTAGATAAATTTTATTTATAAATTTAAAACCATAAAAGATTCACTTATTTTACAGTAATACAAGTCCATTTCAAATGCATGTGGTATATATAAGAAAAAACACCCTCCCCCTCCCTTAAAAAAAAACCTCCCACCCTCCCCTCTCTAACCCTCTACAAGGCAAAAAAAAGAATGGAACAAGAGATCTTTTTTTTTATATATAAACTTTATTTAAAATTTTATGACATGAATAAAATAAAAATTACATTTAAAGAAATAATAAAAAATAAGATAATAAAAATTAGAATACTACATTAAACTACACAAATTAACCCCCCCAATAATTATAACACAACATTAATCGTCTAATTTAAAATTAGTCCAACCCTCCCCCTCCAAAATAAAGAGTGAAGAATTAATTAACAATGTTGTAAATAAAATAGAAAAAACCCTACTTACAAAAAAAAGATAAAACTTAACAACAAAAAAATTACTAACAACAAAAAAAATATCAATAGTAAAATAATACCCTTAAACATATATTTAAATCAAACATAATACATGTATTTAACAAATGAAATCCACTTTAAAACTAAGTTCAAATATTAAAATCATATATCAACCACATATCTGTTATACAAAAAATCATAATTAATAATACATAAATACAGAATTTCCATTAATACCAAGTTTCCTTTATAATTCATCGAGAGAACAAAAACATCCCTTAGAAAAACAATCAGATAAACTTTTTATTCCCTTCCCCTCCCCTTATATAAAAAAGAAAAAAGAGAAAAAAGTTCAAACTCATAAAATTCTCCATATTCTTCATTTATAACATCTTCAAAATTCTCTATCGAAATTAACTTAATTTTATTAAACTCTTCTCCCTCAATGTATTTCTACTTAATTTTCTTCTTTTTCTTCTTATCACCTTTCCCCTCATCTTCCTCTTCATCTAATTCAACATCCTCAATTTTTGACTTATTATCTTCTGTGACATCATCCTCTTAAAAAAGAAAGAAAAAAGAGAAACCACCCCCAAAAAAAGAGAAAAAAAAGGAGAGAAAAAAAACCTCCTAATTCCCTCTCAATTACAATCAGAAAACAAAAAGAGTTTAAAAAAAAAATTATTTATTTAAAAAAAAATAATAAAAAAAAACCTTCACTTCTTAACCCAAAAATTAAAAAGAAAAAAAAAACAGGTCGGAGGTCACAACTACCTCCTCCTGTTTAAACCGCTCAAAGCGGTAACTCCCCCAAAATATTGGGTGTAAGATAACTCACAGGTAGCTGATGACTTCTGGAAACTAGTGCCCACCCAGTTCCCTCTCCCAACTCCCATTTCATTAAACTATCATCATTATTTAAATTATTTAAACTCTTCTCAAAAAAAAGAAAAAAGATTTATTTTTTTAAATCAACGTTACCACTTCGGTCACCATTGCTTCCATTTCTTTTAAAAATCTGGATCCCACCTTACATCTCTACTCTCTTTGGAGACCTTGAAGGACTACATCATTCCTGAAACTGCATGATTAGTAGAGACTGAGCAAAGTCCATAACCTCTTTAGGATTGTCAAAGAACTTTGGCTAATTTCCATCCTAAAAAATCTTCAGTACCGCAGAATACCTGAATGTTGCCTTATGTCTTTTTTTCCACAAACGTTCTTTCACAAATTCGTGTCATTGAAACATAATTTCTTGACTCAAATCTTGATAGAAGAAATCAGGATTATTCTGAACCATCAAAGGAGATTTATTTTGCTGAGCATTTCTAATAGCTGTACGTAAAATTGTCTCTCTGTCACAATAGTTTAAATAACGGATCAAAACAGATCTTGGATTCTGTCCTGAAGAAGATTTTCTTCTTAAAACTCTATAAGCACGTTCCAGTATTAAACCTTCAGGGAATTTATCCTGTCCTAACACTCGTGGAATCCATTCAGTAAAAAATTTTCTTGGATCTGGTCCTTCTATGCCTTCTGGCAAACCAACAATTTTCACGTTGTTCCGTCTCGATTGATTCTCCAAATAATCAACCTTTTTTGCTAAATTTTTATCTTGGATCTGCAATGTTTCAATTCTATTTAAATCTTGCAGTTGATCCTGTGCATCAACTAAACCGTGATCACACATTTCAAATCTTTCAATGGTTTCAAGCTTAAAAGCTCCATTAATGACTTCCGCCATCGCATTAATCTTGGAAATAAACAGGTTCACAAAATTAGCTAAGTGACTCGATACAGAATATATCTTATCTTCAAGATCCTTAACAGACATTTCAACAGAAGTAGATTCAGGCATAATGGGGTCTTGCTGTTCCTTCCCTTAATTTAGTATCTTTTCTAGCAGTTTGACTTCGTATAAAAATCCCTCTCAAAGTCCCCCCAGCAATGCCAGGAGACTGAAGATCAAAGTTATCTTTAAGCCAAATCTCTTTAATCATCTTCACTGAATCGATGTCTGGAAAAACCGTTGTAATTGAAGACGCATTTTGCAGCGCCACCACTGTAGCATTCGAATGACAACTCTTTAACTCTCCAGCTGGTGGCACCCCAGCTGATTCAACTGTCAAAGTCTCAGTAACAGCACTCACAGTGGCCGTTGTGTGAAATACTGTCACCCGTCCAGCTCTTTGGTCTGAAAGCTGTTGAATGCGACCTTCAAAGAGCCTCACTGGCTTAAAACAGAGTTTCAATGCCGAACTCTGTACGTCTTCCTCTGGATCCATTCTACGCTGAGTCCTGGCTTCTTGTAAACAAGTAGGCTCAGACAATTTCGGAAAATGTAGTTTTTGAACAGTCTGTTGATGTTTTCTTTTACCTTTTTTTTTGCATATAAACCATTAGGCACTAATCCAACACCTCTTATTATTTATAAACTTTTAAAAGAACTTTAACAGGCACTTAAAGACAAAACAATAAATCAGAGTCAGGAGAGGTCTAGAAGGCACGTCTGTTCCCTACGCCATCTTGCCACGCCCCCCAAGAGATCTTCAACAGGAGCACACCTTACTATGTCTTCTAATATACAGAGACCTTCAGGAGAAAGGTAATGTCTGGGATTCATTCATATATTCATATCTATAATTTGTAAATATAGGCTCCAAATTTTCCAAAATATATGATACCGTATTTGTCTCTTAAATTATAAGTAATCTTCTCAAGTGGCATACAACTCTGGACTTCCACGTGCCATCTCTCCCTTCCCAAATCTACATCAGACTTCCAAGTTCTATCAATACATTTTCTAGCTATTGCTAAAGCAATTTGAACAAATTTTACATGATAGATATTCAGTTTTAATTTAGGTTTAACCCCTCTAATATCACCCAATAAAAAACACATTGGATCCTGTGGGAATTTAACTCCAATTATTCATTCTAATAAATTACTTTTTGCCAACCAAAAAAGGTTTAACCTTATTTTAACCTTCAGATATTCAATCTGAAGCAAAAATCCAAGAAAGTCTGATTCAATTTAGATTTTGTGGTGTCAAATATAACTAATGAATAAAATTATTATTGTACCAACCTTTACTTCACATTTATTGTACTTTTCATATTTTCTCTACAGAACTCAATTTAATTGCGCTCATCTATTTGCTTATTCAAATCTACTTCCCATCTTTGTCTTGAATTATGAACCCCTACTTTCTGAGCTTTTTTTTAATAACAGACTATATATTACTGAAATAAATTTCTTTATATCACCATTACACAACAATGACTCCACTTCTGTCCCTGTTGGCAATATCGGATCTTGACCAAAATTTTCACATAAGAATCTCATAACCTAATAATTACAAAATCTGGTACTCTCAGATACCATAAACAACTTCTTCATTCTACTAAAAGTAATAAATTTCCTCACTTCAAAACAATCTTCAATCTTCTTAATACCATGACATTGTCAGATCTTTAGAAATTGATTTCCCATAGAAAATGGAATGTCTTATTTTGAAATCAGGGTGTTTGTTCCTCTTGACATCAAACCTCCTCCTCCAATAGCTTTATCAACCTTATTCCAAAGCTCAATTAAATGTTTAAACCTGTTAACAATCGTATTCCATTTGTAAATAAAATCTTGTGGTTTGTTTCCCTATTTTTACTAAATTCTATATTTACCCAAGCTGTCATTAATAAAATGTAACTGGGATGTTTTATAATAGTTCATAAAATTGGGGAGCTGCAAACTTCCTAAATCATATTTCCACGTTAATTTTTCCAAAGAAACCCTTGCCATTTTCCCTCCTCCTCCCTTCTTGAATAGTGGGGTGACATCTGTGATTTTTCAAGTCCTCCAGGACCATGCCTGAATCTATTGATTCCTGAAAGATCATTACCAATGCCACCACAATGTCTACTGCTACTTCTTTCAGAACCCGAGGGTGCAATCCATCTGGTCCAGAAGACCTGCCCACCCTTTAACCATTCAGGTTTCTGAGCACCTTCTCCCTTGAAATAGTAACTGGACTCTCTTTCCTGATACCCTTCGACTTCTGCAGTTTGTTTAGCTTCTCTCCTTGTCCCCATGATTATTTCTCTCACGTCATTTTCTATTGGTCCTTTATCTCATCTTGCCTCTACATATACTTGAAGATTTTTTTATCCTCTTTGATAATATTTGCTAGCTTACTTTCAAACTTCATCTTTTCCCTCATCAGTTTTTTTAGTTACCTTCTCCAATTTTTTATAAACTTCCCAATCCTCTTCCCACTAATTTCCTTGTGTGTACCCTCATACTTTTGCTTTGATTTTCCCCTTGTCAGCCACAGTTGTGACTTTTTTTCCATTCAAATATTGTTTTTTCTATTGGTATGTATTCATCCTGCACCTTCCTCATTTCTTGCAGCAACTCTTTCCATTCTGCTCTGCCATCCTCCTATCTACTATGGCCATTTCCTCTCTCATGCCACTATAATTCCCTTGACTCCACTGAAATGCTGACACATCTGACTTCAGTCTCAATGTTAAATTTTTCTTTTTAAAATATTTTTATTGATTTTAATAAAGAACTCGTACAAAAAATACAATTCAATAAAATGATATAGATAGTTACACAAACTTAATAAAACATTCAGTACATCAAAAACATAGTTAAATCTCAAATTGAACATGAGTTATATTGTGATCACTCTCCGCTTATGTTTCCTTTATTCAAAGCTCTATAATTACTTCTGATGCATAACACAGCACCCAATCCAATACAGGTGCCTAACCTTTTATCTGGGATCGTCGGGACTGGACACCTACTGTTGTTCAGAATCTTCCAGATTTTGGAATAATTTAAAAATTGCCAAAGTCAAGCTGCAGTCTATTCTCCCCCCCCCCCCCCCCCCCCCGCCTGCCCGAGTTGCGCTGCCATCTCTCTCTCTTCCCCCCCCCCCCCCCCCCCCCCACTGCTGTACCAGAGAGAGGGAAACGGCCCCCTTCCCGGTTCTCCTGCGCTCTTGCTGGTACAACGGTTTCATCTGCATGCGGGATTATGGGTAGCGATGCCAGCATTGATCCCACATTGAGCCACCACCAGGCTAACTGAAGGCGCTGTGACACTGGAAGGGCATCAGTATATGGCATTTCAGGAGAGCTTACAAAGTAGCGAAACGACACAGGATATTCCAACATGAATTGAATGAGGATCATGCTCTACGGGTAGGATACTTATAAAGTAATTATACCACTAATTAGTGATGCGGAATGCAACAGGATACACGTGAGTTGAGCAGGGGTTGCATTGGGTTGTGTTTGGTGCCAAACACCATCTTTGATGAGCAGATGTCACCTACTGAAGAAAGTGCTGGTTTTTGGAGGTTGTTGTTTTTCAGAATCCTGGATATAGGCACCTATACGGCTGATCCTCCAGTAGGCTTATCAACAAGCTGGACTAAAGCCATTTAATAAACTTTCTACAAGATCTCTCTTGAGATCCAGTACCAACCTTGTTTTCCCGATCTACTTATAAAGGAAGGGTTTTCCCTGGAATAGAGGATTTCAAATTGACGCTGTTAGTGAATGATTTTGTTTCCCTTACAGCACATGCAAGGCATAAATAGGATAGATAATAGGACAGTCTTCCCCATGCCATGGGTTCAAAGTGAAGAATAAATGTCAGATGAAATCTGAGAAATATTTTCACCCAGACATTGGTTGCAATGTGGCATTTTGACCTATTAATCAAATGCTGATTCATGGAATAAAAATATATGAGCACTTATTTGAAAATTAACATGGACATGGTATGCTGAAGGGTTTGTTTCTCTGGCAGAATGGCTCCATTATGGTACAGGAATGGAAGCCAAAGTTTGGCATGTTGACTCCCAGGTGTTAGGGACAGGGAAGTCTCTGATTGAGTTCATAGTATTCTAGATGGGGAGGGTGAGCAGCCAGATGTGGTGGTCCACGTGGGAACTAATGACATAGATAGGAGTAAGAATGAGGTCCTGAAGGAATATAGGGAGTTAGGAAAGAAGTTAAAAAACAGTTCCTAAGAGGTGGTAATCTTGGGAAAGGTTAGGAACAGGAAGTTGTGGCAGATGAATGCATGGTGCCAGGGGCAGGGGTTCAGATTTGTGGTTCATTTGGATCTCTTCTGGGGAAGGTCTGACCTGTACAAAAAGGATAGGCTGCACCTGAACTGGAGGGGGAACCAATATCTTGGCGGGCAGGTTTACTAGAGCTGTTGGGGAGGGTTTAAACTAGTTTGACGGTGGGGGGAAGGGTGGGCTGGTGAGAATCAGAATGTGAGGGCAGACACAAGGATAGAAGGACAAAAGCATTATGCTATGTGCTCTGAGTTAATGAGGAAAGACAGGCAAAAGGGAAAAAACATAAAGGTAGCTAGTTAGAGGGGATGAAATGTATCTATTTCAATGCTAGGGATATTATGAATAAAGGGAATGAACTTAGAGCATGGATCAGTACATGGAACTACGATGTTGTGGCCGTTACTGAAACTTGGCTGGAGGAAGGACAGGATTGTCTGATGTAGGTACCTGAGTTTAGATGTTTTAAAAAGAATAGGATGGGAGGTTGAAAAGGGGAGGGAGTAGCATTACTGGTCATGGATGGTATCACAGCTATTGAAAGGGAGGATGCTGCAGAGGGAGTGTCCACTGAGTCAGTGTCAGTTGAAGTCAGAAATAGGAAGGGAGTAGTCTATAGGCCCTCAGGACACCGAAGAGCAGATAAGCAGGCGGATTTTGGAATGGTGTAGGAAATACAGGTTGTAGTTATGGGTGATTTCAACTTCCCTAATATTTACTGGCACCTACTGACTGCAAGAAGGATAGATGGGGCAGAAGAAGGATTCCTGTCACCGTATGTGAACTGGACGACTAGCAGAAAGGCCACACTGGATCTGGTTCTGGTTCTAGGGAATGAACCCATCAGATGGCAGGCCTTTTGGTGAGGGAGCATTTTGGTGAGAGTGACCACAACTTCCTTAGCTTCAACATAGCTATGGAAAAAAATATAAACAGTCAAACTGGGGAAAGGCTAATTATGAAGGGATGAGGCAGGAACTAGCGAGAATAAATTGGAAACAGATGTTTAGGGTGAGAGCACAGAAGTGATGTGGAGGAAGTTTAGGGACCACTTGTGCAGGGTTCAAGATAGGTTTGTCCCACTGGGACAAGGAAACAAAGGGAGGAAAAGGGAACCATAGCTGATGAAACAGGTGAGGCAACTTGTCAAGAGGAAGAAGGAAGCATACATTAGATGCAAGAAGCAGGAAGGTTTCATGAGGAGGATAATGGTAGCCAGGTAGAAGCTTAAGAAAGGACTTAGGAGAGCTCGAAGGGGGCATGAGAAGGCCTTGGCATGTAGCGTTAAGGAGAACCCCAAGGTATTCTATGCATATGTGAAGAACAGAAGGGTGACGAGAATGAAGGTGGGGCCACAAAAGGATAAAGGAAACAACGAGCCTGGAGGAGGCAGAGGAGGTTGAGGAGGTCCTAAATGAATACTTTGCATCAGTATTCACCAGAGTAAAGGACCTTGATTACATGAGGTTGAAATTGAACAGGAAACAGAAGTATTGTATCTTCTTAAAAACATCGATTGATAAGACCCTGGGGTTAAATGTGATATACCCCAGGTTACTGTGGAAAATGAGGGAAGTGGACCCCAAAACCCAGCAGCAATAGATATGCACCACGACAAAGGGTTAATTAAACCAAAGTTGCTTTTAATTATCTTTGAACATGAAAAATAGAATCAAACTTTAACTTATCTCTATTGACTCACTTAACCTACTTAACCCCCTTCTAATTCTAAGTGCACGTGTGTGTAGTGTGTGTAAGTTCAGCAAAGTTCTTTGGTTCACAGTCCAATCTCACTGGTTGCAGGTAATTCTTGTACTGTGCACAGAAGTTAACATTGATAAAGTTCACCAGGCTTTGGTGCTTAACAGGTAAATAGTTACCACTCAGAAGGGTTCTTGTTGGTCTTCAGAGAGAGAGAGAGAGAGAGAGTTTTTCTTGTTTCAGGTCATCACAGAATTCCTTTCTGTTTCCCCTATTCCAAGGGAAACACCGGACAGCCAGTCCTTTCCTTTGACCAGGCCGTCTTCCAAAGCTTGCCAGCTTGTCCCTCTGGAACCGATGTCTCTCTCTCTCCCTCTCTGAGAGCAAAGCCTGGTTTTTTTTCTGCTCTCTGCCTGCAAAGATCACATGACCTTCCAGACAGCAAGTTCTGTTTTCCAGGCAAAGTTGCTACTGCCTGTTGTTACATTTGATGCATTTTTTAAATGTCAGTCCATCATGAGTCTGAGCTCTCTTGCAAAAGCTCCTGCAAATATTCTGTGTTTTAAAGTGTTTGTGTGTGACCTGCTCTCACAAACCTTTCCCAATTTATCTCCCAAACACCTCTATATACTCTTTCACAGAATAGATAGCTGGGGCAGTAGCTATGGTCTTTGAATCCTCTTTGGCCTCAGGGGAGGTGCCAGAGGATTGGAGAATGCCAAATGTAGTCCCCTTGTTTGAAAAAGGTAATAGGGGGAATCCTGGGAGTTATAGATCAGTGAGTCTTACTTCAATGGTGTGCAAACTAATGGAGAGGATTCTTAAGGATAGGATCTATGAGCATTTGGAGAATTACAGTCTAGTCAAGGATAGTCAGAATGGCTTTATGAAGGGAAGATTGTGCTTCACGAGCCTAATTGAGGAGGTAGCAAAATAAATTGATGAGGGTAGGGTAGTAGATGTGGTCTACATGGATTTTAGCAAGGCATTTGACAAGGTTCCCCATGAGGCACTCATCCAGGAAGTCATGAGGCACAGGATCTGTCAAACTTTGGCAGTGTGGATAAAAAATTGGCTTGTTGGAAGAAAGCAGAAAGTAGTAGTGGAAGGGAAGTATTCTGCCTGGAGGTCGGTGACTCATGGAGTGCCACAAGGATCTCTTCTGGGATCCCTGTTCTTTGTGATTTTTATAAATGACCTGTGGATGAAGAGGTGGAAAGATGGGTCAGTAAGTTTGTGGAAGACACCAAGCATGGAACTGAGGGTTGTCAGATTACAAGAGGATATAAACAGGATGCAGAGTTGGCAGATGAATTTCATTCCAGATAAGTGTGAGGTGATGCATTTGGAAGGACTAACCAGAAAGCTGAGTACAGGGTTAATGGTCGGTTACTTAAGAGTGTGGATGAATAGAGGGACCTTGGTGTCCAAATCCATACATCCTTGAAGGTTGCCGCACAGGTTGATAGGTTAGTTAAGAAGACTTATGGGATGCTAGGATTCATTAATAGAGAGATTAAATTCAGTAGAGAGATCATATTACTACTCTACAAATCTTTGGTAAGACCACACTTCCACACCCTTCCTATAATGAGGTGACCAGAACTGAACCCAATACTCTAAGGGTGTGGAAGCTGTGCAAAGGGTGCAGAGATTTATCAAGACGCTGCCTGGATTGGGAAACAAGTCTTAAAAGGCAAGGTAAGCAGAGTTCGGAATTTTCTCTTAGAAGGATGAGAGGAGACTTGATGGAGGCCTACAAGATTATGAGAGGCATAGATAGGGTGGAGAGCCAGTACCTGGATCAAGGCAGGATCAGCAAACACCAGAGGACATATGTACAAAGTTAAGGAAAGGATGTTTAGGAGAGACATCAGGGGCAAGTTTTTTACACAGTTGTGGGTGCCTGGAATGCCTTGCTGGGAATGGTGGTGGAGGCTGAAACATTAGGGCCATTTCATAAATTCTTAGACACAAGGATGAAAGGAAAATAGAGAGTTATGGGGTAGGGAGGGATATAAACTCTTTTTTTTTAATAAATATAGGGGTCGGCAAAACATTGAGGCCAAAGGGCCTGTACTGTGCAGTATCATTCTTTGTTCTAAAACATTTCACCATTTGATTGCTTGATGGAATTGTTCATGTGCTTCTGAGTGGGCTCTTATCTACCAACCTATCTGTTTTCTTGACCATTTTTAGGAGCCATCAGGTTTACAAACACAAGATATATTCAAATAATGCCTTGCACATACAATGCATTAATTAGGCACCTCACTGGCATTAGACTAATGAAAGAAGGACGATTCAAGTTTTAAAAAGAGGGAGATGGAGAGATAATTGAGAAGAAAAAAAATTGCATATTTAAAAATAAGGATATTAATTTTAAATCTGTGATCATACAGAAATTAGATACTAGGTTTGTGAGGGTATCGGATAGTGAAAAACTAATTTTATAGTGCCATGGGAGAATGCAATGGAGGAGGCCAATGAGCACAGGAAACTGAGATACACTTAACTTGCAGCTGATCTGCAGCCACATGGCTGGAAGACAAGGCTCCAACCAGTTGAAGTAGGCTGCAGAGGATTTGTAGTTACATCAACTTCAAGACTACTACTAGGGGAGTCACGTGATGGAGTAGTGGCCGGTCAGGGAATTCCAGCCCTCTCCGGAAAAGTTGAAAAAAAACGCACAAAACACAAAGGCACAAGAATAAAAATTAAAACAAAGTAAAAGTAAAGGTGAGAAGAAAATGGCAGCAAAGAGAGAAAAGTCAAAAACAACGGGAAGAAGAAAGAACGTCGGAAGAAGAAGGTGAAGGCCTTACCTGTCCGAGGAGGCCCGCCACGGAGAGAGAAGCCCGCTCCCTAAGGTCAGTGGAAGTCCCGAGCTCGGGACTACAAAAATGGCTCGCGGAGCCGAGTAAAAGTGCGCAACCGCGCATGCGCATGATAAAAAACACACTGACGGGAGGTGGGAACAGCTGCGGAGTCGATCTCCACAGCTGAGAGTGACAGCTGCAACACAGCAACAAGAGCAGAACATAGAAAATAACAACAACAAGAAAGAAGAGAGCAAAAAGAAAACAACAGATGGCCAACCCAGAGGAAGAAGAAGAACACAGAGAAATGGAAGAAGAAGAGAAAGGCAGGACAATGGATATATATTTTTTTAAAGAATATATGGAATCAGTGAAAGAATGGCAATTACAAGAATTTAATGAGATAAAAAGAAGAATTAAGAATGCAGAAGAAAAAATGAATAAAATAGAAATGTTCATATCAGAGATAGGAAAAAGAGTGGATAATGTGGAAGAACGAGAAATAATCGTAGAAATGGAAGTAGAGGACTTAAAAGAGAAATTAGAAGAATCTAATAAAAAAGTTAAAGGGGACATGAGCTGTTAGCTCAGAAGATAGATATAATGGAAAACTATAATAAAAGAAATAATATAAAGATAGTGGGCCTTAAGGAAGATGAAGAAGGCAAGAATATGAGAGAATTTATAAAAGATTGGATCCCCAGGGTCCAAGGAAGACCAGAATTACAGGAAGAAATGGAAATAGAGAGGGCACATAGAACATTAGCCCCGAAACCACAACCGCAGCAAAAACCAAGATCTATTTTAGTAAAATTCTTAAGATATACAACAAGAGAAAATATATTGGAGAAAGCAATGAAGAAAATAAGAGAGGACAAAAAGCCACTGGAATACAAAGGTCAAAAAATTTTTTTCTATCCAGACATAAGTTTTGAACTCCTGAAGAAAAGGAAGGAGTTCAATACGGAAAAAATAATCCTATGGAAAAAAGGATATAAATTTATGTTAAAGTACCCAGCGGTACTTAAAATAGTTATTCCAGGGCAACAAAACAGACTATTCTCGGATCCAGAGGAAGCACGAAAATTTGCAGAACTACAAAACAAGCAGAGAGATGAAGACATGTAATGAGAGTAAAAATGACCACGAACTATATGTATATGTGTATGTATATGTGTGTATACATGAGTGTATCCGTATTTAGAGGAAAATATATAGAGTATAGATAAGAATTAATAAGGGAATGAAAGGGAATAGAGGGAATAAGGAGGGAATTAAAAGAGTGACCTTTGTTATATATGAAAATTGAAATCTTTTCCGGGGTGGGGGGTGGGGGGGCTGGGTGGGGAGGAGTTGCGGTCAATGCAAAATCAGTTGACGCTTGCGAGGGAATTCGCAAATCCAAATGGAGAGGGGAGATGTGGTTGCCCGACAAGGGATAAAGGACAACTCAGGAGGGGGAGGGGAGAATGGGGTTAAAGAAATTTTAAATAGGAGAATAAGGAAAATGTTTGATGTTTTAGAAATGTTGTCTTATAAAGTGTTCAAAACAAGAAAGCAGAAATGGATAAGAAGGAAAGGTGATGATGAGGAAACGGAAAGGGAAGATAAACAAAGTATGAAATGGCTACGTTGAACTATATGACTTTAAATATTAATGGAATACATAACCAAATCAAAAGGAAGAAACTGCTAAATTTACTGAAAAAAGAAAAAATTGATATAGCATTCGTGCAAGAAACACATTTAACTGAAATGGAGCATAAGAAATTAAAGAGAGATTGGGTAGGACATGTAACAGCAGCGTCATATAATTCAAAATCAAGAGGAGTAGCTATATTAATCAGTAAAAATGTACCAATTAAAATAGAAGAGGAAATAATAGATCCAGCAGGGAGATATGTAATGATAAAATGTCAGATATATTCGGAGTTTTGGAATCTACTCAATGTATATTCACCTAATGAAGAAGATCAAAAGTTTATGCAAGATATTTTTTTGAAGATAGCAGATACGCAAGGGAACATATTAATAGGAGGGGATTTCAATCTTAATTTGGATTCAAATATGGATAAAACTGGGAAAAAAATTAACAGAAAGAACAAAGTAACCAAATTTATAATTAAATCGATGCAATAAATACAACTTTTGGATATATGGAGGAAACAACACCCAAAGGAAAAGGAATATTCATATTATTTGGGTAGACATAAAACATACTCAAGAATAGACCTCTTTTTGTTATCAGCTCGTATGCAAGATAGAGTAAGAAAAACAGAATATAAAGCTAGAATATTATCGGACCATTCACCCTTAATATTGACAATAGAGTTAGAGGACATCCCTCCAAGAATGTATAGATGAAGATTAAACTCTATGCTACTTAAAAGGCAGGATTTTAGAGAATTCATTGAAAGACAAATTAAAATGTACTTTGAAATAAATACGGAATCAGTGAAAGATAAGTTTATATTATGGGATGCAATGAAAGCGTTCATCAGAGGGCAAATAATAAGTTATGTAACCAAGATGAAGAAGGACTACAATCAGGAAACAGAGCAGTTGGAAAGGGAAATAGTAAATATAGAAAAAGAATTAGCAATGAAGGAAGACACAACTAAAAGAAGAGAATTGGCAAATAAAAAAATAAAGTATGAAACACTACAAACATATAAGGTGGAGAAGAACATAATGAAGACAAAACAAAAATATTATGAACTAGGGGAAAAACACAAACAAATCACATATTATCCAACGGAGATTAATGCAAACTTTAGAGAATTCTATGAACAATTATACCACACTGAAAACGAAGGGAAAGAAGGGAAAATAGATGAATTTTTAACTAAAATTGAACTACCAAAATTACAAATGGAGGAACAAAATAAATTAACAGAACCATTTGAAATAGTAGAAATACAAGAGATAATAAAAAAAACTACCAAACAATAAAACACCAGGAGAAGATGGATTCCCAATAGAATTCTATAAAACATTTAAAGATTTATTAATTCCTCCCCTCCTGGAAGTAATCAATCAGATTGACAAAACACAAAGCTTACCAGATTCATGTAAAACAGCAATAATTACAGTAATACCAAAGCAAGGGAAAGATCCACTCGCACCAGCGTCATATAGACCAGTATCATTACTTAACACAGATTATAAGATAATAGCTAAACTATTAGCAAACAGATTAGCAGAGTATGTACCTAAAATGGTAAATCTAGACCAAACTGGATTTTTTTAAAAAAGACACACAACAGACAATATTTGTAAATTTATTAACTTAATTCATGCAGTAGAAGGGAGTAAAGCGCCAACAGTAGCAGTTGCTTTAGACACAGAGAAGGCCTTTGACAGAGTAGAATGGAATTATTTATTCAAAATATTGCAAAAATTCAGTTTACCAGAGAAGTATATTAATTGGATTAAAGCACTATATAAGGGGCCTTTGGCGAAAGTGACAGTAAATGGATATATATGTCAAAGCAATTTAACTTAAGCAGGTCAACACGGCAGGGATGCCCACTATCACCCTTATTGTTCGCGTTAGCTATAGAACCACTAGCATAATTGATAAGAACAGAAAATAATATAAAAGGGATAAAAATAAAAGACAAGGAATATAAAATCAGTTTATTTGCAGATGATGTTATAGTATACTTAACAGGACCAGAACTATCAATAAAAGAATTATATAAGAAATTGAAGGAATATGGAGAAGTGTCGGGTTACAAGATTAACGTAAATAAAAGTGAAGCAATGCCAATGAATAATGTGGATTTCTCAAAATTTAAGAAGGAATCACCATTCAGATGGCAAATGCAAGCAATAAGATACCTAGGTATACAAATAAATAAAAATCTCAGCCATCTATATAAACTCAATTATTATCCACTAATGAAAAAATTACAGGGTGATTTAGAGCATTGGAAAGATTTACCACTAACACTAATAGGAAGGATAAACTGTATTGAAATGAACATTTTCCCAAGGATACTCTACCTATTTCAGGCATTGCCAATACACTTGATGGAGAAATTCTTCAAGGAGTTAAAGAAAATAACAAGGAAATTCTTATGGAAAGGGGGGAAACTGAGGATAGCACTAGATAAATTAACAGAATGGTATAAACAAGGAGGCTTACAACTGCCAAACTTTAAAAATTATTATAGAGCCGCACAATTAAGATACCTATCAAATTTTTATCAAACAAGGGAAAAGCCAGATTGGACTAGATTAGAACTAGATAAAATAGGGGAAAAGATACCTGAACACATATTATATAAATGGGATGAAAAATTGGTACAACGTAGGCATCATCTGCTCAATATTTGGAAGAAGATTCATGTAGAAAGGAATAAAACAAATTACCAATTACCAAAACTAATAATGACCCAAAATCAGTTACTCCCTTTTACAATAGATAACCTTTCCTTTAGAGAATGGGAGAAAAAAGGGATCAGAAGAATAGAAAATTGTTTTTCAGGAAATAGATTATTATCCTTTGAACAAATGAAGGATAAATATAATATAACTCAAGATACAGTATTGGCATATTACCAACTGAGATCCTACTTGAAGGACAAATTAGGAAGCAGTCTGAGGTTACCAGCGGGAAGTAACTTTGAATATGTGATTACAGATACAATGATAATCAAAACATTTATAACAAATATGTATATTAAACTGCAAGAAAAGGAGAGTGAGGAAACAAATGGTAAAACTAAACAAAAATGGGAACAAGATTTAAATATAAAGATAAAGAAGGAAACATGGGAGAAGTTATGCTCTGGAACGATGAGAAATACAATAAATACGAGGTTACGTATGATACAATATAACTGGATACACAGGCTATACATTACACCCCAAAAGTTAAATAAATGGGACCCAACAGTATCTGACAGATGTTTTCATTGTAAAAAAGAAATGGGAACAACAATTCATGCAATCTGGACATGTGAGAAAGTAGAAAAATTTTGGGAAGATCTAAACCAGATATTAAATAAAATTACAGAAAATAATATACCAAAAAACCCAGAGATCTTCCTCCTAAGTAACATAAAAAACAAAGAATTTGGACTTGAGTTGGATGGTGCACAAAAAAGATTTGTTAAGATAGCTCTAGCCGTAGCAAAAAAATGTATTATGTCAACCTGGAAATTAGAAGATAATTTGAGAATACAACAATGGTATATAGAAATGAATAAATGTATTCCATTAGAAAAAATAACATATAATTTAAGAAATAATATTGAAATATTTGAACAAATATGGGAGCCATACATGAAACACAATAGAGAAAACCTACCGGGGACATCTACCACCTAAAATAACGAAAGAAGAAGGAAATGAAAAGAATTGACTCAGTGGAATTTCTTGTTTATTTTTATTGAATGACAACATTGTTTGACTGGTTTAATGTATCTTAGATTTTGTACTTTAAATGAATGGGGGGGAGGTAGGGAGGGTGGGATGGGAGGAGGGGGGGTAGAAAATGACACTATATATTTGAAAAGGAAAATGTATGTATCTTGGTCAATGTGGTTTATGGTGTGAAAAATAAAAAAAATTTTAAAAAACTTCAAGACTACTCTGGGAGTTGGGTGTGTGAGGACAGATACACCGACAAGCTGTCAAAGATCTCTCCAGAGCTGCTGAAAAGGCTAGTCAGTGGATGAGGAGAAAGGATTCCATCTGGGTCCTCAGCGGAGTGAATGATATCTAGTGGATGAGCCGAGGACACCGGGATTCACTGCTGAACCCTCCGGAGGTGTCGAGGGTTTATCAGCGAAACACTGAGGAAAGGGGGCACCCACTTGATAACCCAGAAAATATTACTACTCGCTTAGCTATCCCACAAGAGTCTAGGTAGCAAGTCTCAGGAGTGCAATAAGGGATATTAACATCTAGTCCTACATAATAACATACATGCAGGAGATGATATGAGCAGCAGAACTGAAATTCATGTCAGGTTTTAGTTTGGGAAAAAATGGTGACTCACACAAGGCTGGATGTTTTCATATGAAGCATGCCAACAACATTTTACATTAATTTTGTTTCAGCTGGATCTTGGTCAGATCTGAAATATCCTCACTGTAAATCTTTAAGTAAATGTGACAAGACAAGGAAAAGACAAAGCTCTCAAGGTAGTATGAATTGCAATTATCCAACTATTGATGTTGTCAGATATTTAAATATTTGTGTTATCAAATTGTTTAGGATTTATTAAAAATCTGCACAAAAATATTGTTAGCTTAATGAGTTAGGTATGTGCTGTTCTGCTACAAGACCATTGAGTGCTAGCATGCCATTATTACCTCGTGGAGGGAAAAGTAGAAAGAAAGGTTCAAATTTATTGTCAGTGTATCAAGATATCTGTAAAATGAGAAAGTTTGCTTTGCATGCTTTCTGGTTCATTATCCCATAGGTTGAACAGCAATAAAAACACAGTCGAGTTCAGAGTTTCAAAGAGAGATGAGTTAGAACAGAGCAAATCAACATTATCATACTAGTGTGACATCATTTAGGCATCTGTAAACGACGAGAAAAAAATCAGGTCTTGAATTTGTTGCTGTATGATCTCACACACATGAATGTTTTTCTCAGTGAGAGGAGGCTGAAGAGAGTGTGGCTGGGATTACTTGAGTCTTTGAGTGGAAAGGGGAGATGTATATGATGGTCTGAGCTGTTTTTTACAATTCTCTGCCGTTTTGGTAGAACCATACAGTGACACATCCAAACAGGATACTTATGATGGAGTATCTATGTAAATTATTGAGAGATGCAAGTGAAATGCCAAATTTCCTTGAGTTTCTGAGGAGTTGCAGACACTGGTGTGCTTTCCTGGTCATTGAGACAATGTGGTTTGACAATGATGGATTGTTGGAAATTTTTACCCTTTTTGTGCAACATTTGGTAGGATGGAAAAGTACATTTTTTAATCAGCCGTAATCAGTATCATCTGACTTTTGTACAAGAATGGCCTCCTGTGCAGCAACATTTCTGTGATTATTCCAGTAGAAGGGCAGAATAAAACTTTTTTTTCTAAGTATAAAATGAATATTATAATTATTCTATACACATTTGTGTACTTTGTAAAATGATGCTTCTATTGGGTATTCACCTTTTTAAATTGAAGACATCAGACACTCTGGAGAAGAATGGCGAGATGAATGGAACCAATATATTAAACGGTCAAAATCAATTAAGGAGGACAACGCAGAGAGAGAAAATGCTATGAATTCTGACTGGAGACTGGAAAGCAAATGGAATTCTCCAGAGTCCAGGTAACCCATTGTTTGTAAAATTACAAGAGAATTGTACCGTGTAGTCTTATTCGGGATAATCAGCTTGGCTTTGTGGGCAGATGGGATTAGTTTAATTTGACATTGTGATCAGCGCAGGCATTGTGAACTGCTGTCTTAATTTTTATGTTAACTTTTACTATCTCCAGTTCTATTAATTTTCATGTTGTCTGCATAATTATATCACCTATTTCCTATCAAAGTCATATACATATATATTACAAACAGCAAAGGAAACAGTACCAATCCTTGCGGTACACCCCTCAATATAGACTATGAGCCAGAAGAGCATCCATCCATACCTGCCCTTAACTTGTGAATAGAATTTGGTAATTGAGGACAAAAGAAAGTAGACAGAGAATGCAGACACATACTGTGTCCTCCATAATGTTTAGGATAAAGACACGTTTTTCTTTATTTGCCTCTGTCCTCCACAGTTTTAAATTTATAATCAATCAATTCGCAAGTAATTAAAGTGGACATTCCAGATTTTGTTCAAGGTTATTTGATTAAATAACCTGAAATAAAGAATCAAATAGTATGAGGCAGCACATAAACCTTAAGATTACCAAAATCAACTGTTGAGAACATCATCAAGAAGAAAGATTGAGCTCAGGAATCGCAAAGGGACTGGTATTCCAAGGAAGACCTCGACCTCTAATGACAGAAGAATTCTCATCAGAATGAAGAAAAATCCCCAAGCATATGTCCAACAAATCAGAAATAGTCTTCAGGAGACAGGTGTGGATATGCCAATAATTACTGCCCACAGAAGATTTCATTAAAAAAAATAGAGGCTGCACAGCAAGATGCAAACCATGGCAAAGGTGATATGCATTAGATTTTGGGCAGTTCCTTGACTTCCACAATTTGCTCTTGTCATCACTCCGAAATAGGTTAATCTTGGTCTCATCTGTCCACATGACCTTTTTCCAGAATTCTGCATCCTCTTTTAAATATTTCTTGGCAAAATAATTTGGCCATCTTGTTTCTGTGGCTAACTAGTGGTTTGCATCTTGCAATATAGCCTCTGTATTTTTGTTCATTTCTGCGAACAGTAGTCATTGACGCATTCACAACTGCTTTCTGAAGAGTCTTGTACTGTTTTATCCTTGCTTATCAGCCTTATTGCTTCTTTGTCTTTCATTGACATATTTCTGGTCCTTGTATTGAAAAAATGGGAACTACAGACTCCAAACGTGATCAAAAGGTTAGAATCGAGCCGAGCGAGGGGGACATGGCGTGATGACGTAGGTGGGAGATGTTTCTGACAGAACTATTAAAAACACAATTTAAAGTTTTCAAAAAATGTTTAAGAATTGAGTATAAAGCTAACATTTTTGAAGGCAATAATGAGGAAGGCAAAAGCACAAACTAAAAGAAAGACTCAGAAGCAACTTTCAAGAACTTGGGCCAACCTTCAAGATGGAGCCTGGGGAGTTGATTTCTGTTCATCCGAGACCGCAAAGGCAGTCCCTGGGTAAGCCTCAGTTGACTCTGGCGTCGACATTGTGGAGTGTCGGGGAAGATCCCGCCAGAGTCTGAAGACGTCCTCCTCCCGATTATGAGGAGCAACCGCACATGTGCGAGACTTCGCGAATGCGTGCTATTCTGAGTTTGACCTATGTAGTGGGGGGGGACCTGATCTCTCACGGCCCAGTGAACCTGGTCCATTGGTGGGGGGATCAGGACCCATGGGCAGGTCAAAATGCCGAAAGTATCGACGGAGGAGGAAGAAGGAGACATCGAGGGAGGACTAGAAGAGGAGGCTATCTACCCAGGTACAGAAGAAGAAGAAACTAATATATACCTAAGCAAGGAAAGTTGCATTATTCAGGTTCAACGTCAATTTGATATGTTATTCTAAATAAATAGAGACTATGGCAAATCAAATGAACCAAGGTTTTTTTTTTAATCTTTGAAAGAACAATTTACTGGTATGAAAAAAGAAATGACATCAATAAAGTCTGATGTGGCAAAGTGTGTGAATAAAGTGCAAGACAAATTTAAAAAGATTGAAGAGGATTTTCATGATTGTCAGGATGATGTAGAGCAATGTAAAGAAAAGATGGGACAGATGAAAGATTCATTTACTGGATGGGAAATTCAGAGGAATTATTTATTGAAGAAAATTGATGCTTTGAAGAATCAAAGCTGAAGAAATAATGTCAAAATTGTTTGTTTACCAGAAGATTTTGAGGGTCCAGATCCGGTTCACTTTTTCCAGAAATTGATTCCTGAAGTTTTAGGGGAAGAATATTTTCCAAATGGTTTGGAACTGGATAGAGCTCATAGAGTGATTAGAAAAAAACCTCTTCCTGGACAGGTGCCACACTCTACACTGATCAGGTGTTTTCATTACCAAGATAGAGAAATTATTTTACGTGTAGTAGTTCAAAATGCAAGGAAGCATCAGGGCCCTTTGGTGGATAAGAATAGTAGAGTTTTTTTTTTAATGCAGATTTGAGTCAATCCATTATTAAACGTCATAAAGAGTTTAATTCTGCCAAAGCTGTATTGTGGATATAAATTTGCCTTTAGATTTTCTGCTGTTCTTAAAGTTTTATGGAGATTTTCAATCTCAATTTTTTAGTGGTGATGCTGAAGCTTTTAGATTTGCTAATTCCTTGCCAGATAATAAGAAAAGAAAAGTCCAGAACATTCTTCTTACCAAATGAAACCAACTCAAGAAGAGAAAAACAAATGGTTTGCAAGAGAAGGAATGTTGTCAGTTAGTTGAAATTGATATTGATGATGATCAAGTTAATAGAGATTTGGAGGAAGCTATCATACTTGAAATGTTTTGCTTTCGATGATTCCTTTATTGTTCTGTTTGGGGGAGGTGGTATTGTTCATTTCTCCTTCCAAAGTCGTTGGCTGCTTTGTGGCGTTGGACACTTCCCGTGAGGGAGGTAGCACTGTTTACAGTACTTTTTTTCCTTTTATGATTTCTTCTTTTCCTTTTAGGTTTATCTTTTTCTTTGTAGTAAGGAGATGGAATATTTATTTCAGATTGACCATGGATTGTAACCCCACCATATTGGGCATGGAGGTTTAATGATATAGATTAAAATGTTGTCTAATTTAAATTTCACAACATTTAATGTTAATGGGCTCAATAATACAATTAAAAGGAAGAGAGTTTTGACTTATTAAAAAGTTGAAGATTGATATTGCATTTTTCGCAAGAGATGCATTTGACTAAAAAGAAATGTCAAAATTAAAAAAGAGATTGGGTTGGCCAGGTTATAACTTCTTCTTTTAATTCTAAGGCAAGAGGGGTAGCTATTTTGATTAATAAGAGGTTATATTTAAATTAGAATCAGTAATTGAGTCAGTGGGTAGATTGTTGGTTGTTAATTGTAAAATATATTCAGAGTCTTGGACATTGATGAATATTTATGCCCCCAATATAGATGATGAGAAATTGTTGCTAGATTCCTTTTTTAATTTGACAAAGGCCTATGAGAATATTATAATTGGAGGTGACTTTAATTGCTGTTTGAATCCATTATTAGATAAATCCCCAAAAACAGTAATTAAGACTAAAATGACAAATCGATTGTCAATGTTAATGAAGGAAATTAACTTAATTGATATATGGAGGAGACTAAACCCTAAGGAGAAAGATTTTTCATTTTATTTGTTTTGATATGGTTCTTATTCTAGAATAGATTTATTTTTAATATGGCACAGTTGCAAGGTCATGTTATATCTGCAGAATATACAAGTAGAATGTTATCAGATCATTCTCTTTTGTTAATAACATGTATAGGTTTGGAAAAGGTAGATACTGTATATCAATGGAGATTTAATTCTTTATTGTTAAAAAATGTTGAATTTTGTAATTTAATGAGATCAAATAGCAATTTTTGAAAATAAATATGGACTCCGTTAATACTAAGTTTGTTTTATGGGATGCCTTAAAGGCGTATTTAGGAGGACAAATTATTAGTTTCTCATAAAAGATTAAGAAACTTCTTCTGAGATTAATAAATTGGAGGAGGAGATAAGAGTTATTAGAAAAAGATGTACAGCAGAATCTAACTGAGATTAAAAAGATACAACTGATTAATAAGAAATTACACTATAATTCATTATAAACATAAGTTTGAAAAATTATTACAGAGAACTAATCAAAGATATTATGAATTAGGGAAAAGGACACAAGGTTTTAGCTTGGGAGTTAAAGTCAGAACAGGCTTCTAGAATGATTAATGCAGTTAGGAAATATTCTATGATTATGTATAAATCTCAAGAGATAAATGAATTTAAGGAATTTTATTGAAATTTATTGAATTTGAGAAGGATGAAGCTAAAACTGATAATTTTTAATCTAATTTTAATCTATCTTCTTTGAGTAATTGTGATATTAAAGATTTTGAAGTTTCATTTACTTGTAGAGAGTTAATGGAAGAGCTTCACTCTATGCCTAATGGGAAATCTCCAGGTGAAGATGGATTTTCTGTGGAATTTTATTTAAAAAATTGAGGATTTGTTAATACATTTGTTAATGGAAGTATTGAAACAGGTGATGGAGGTTCATGAAATAGATTGGCAAAATACTTACCAACTGATTCATTTAAATCAAGATGGATTTATTAAAAATCATTATTCTGAAGATAATATTGTTAAATTGATTTCTTTGATATTTCTTGGGAGGAATCTAACCAACCCATGGTTATATCATTGGATGCTGAAAAAGTATTTTAAAGAATAGAATGGAGTTTTTTGTTTAAAGTATTAGAAAAGTGTAAATTTGGATCTGTATTTATTGGTTGGATTATGGCTTTATATAATCTATTGCTAGAGTTGTGACGAATGGGCAGATGTCTTTGCCATTTGTAGTGGATAGATCTACTAGACAAGGTTGCCCATTGTCACCAGCTCTTTTTGCATTAGTTATTGAACCTTTGGCACAATGATAAGGCAAGATGATAATATTAAGGGTATTAAACTGATGAGTTTAAAAGAAATTTGTTTGCCAATGTTATTTTGATATATTTAGCAGAACATCAGAAATCTTTAAAACAGTTATATGATAGATTGAAACAATACGGAGAAATATTGGGTTATAAAATTAATTTGGAAAAAAATGAGATTATGTCATTGCCTGAGACAGATTATATTTCTTGTAAAGATATTGTTACATTTAGATGGTCAGTTCAAATTAAGTATTTGGGGGAATAAAGTAGATAAAAATTTTAATTTTTGTATGAATTAAATTATTTAGCTTTATTTTATAAAATTAAAAATGATTTAAATTGATGGAAAGATTTACTGATAACATTAATAGGTAGGGTAAATTATTTCAAGATTAATGTTTTTCCTAGATTACAATTTTTTTTTCAATCTATTCCTTGTAAAGTTCCTAAAAAAAAACTTTTAAAGATTTTAATTCTATTATAAGGAAATTTTTGTGGAAAGATAAGATGTCAAAGGTGTCCTTACAAAAATTAACTTGGAAATATGAGTTAGGGGGTTTACAGCTTCTGAATTTTCAAAGTTATTATAAAGCGACACAATTAAAATTTATTAACAATGTTTAATTTGGAAAAATCATTGGTGTAGACAAATATTGAATTGTCTCAAATTGGTGAGAAGAAGATGGATCATTTTATTTATAAATGGAATTCTAAATTGCTATGTTCATTATAAGTCATCTATTTAAATACACTTGATGGAATTATAGAATGTGGTAAATGAAGAAATAGGTACACAAAGGAAAATTTCAGGTAAAATACCATTGTATCAGAATAAACTTTTCCTGTTTATGCTTAAAAATCAGTTTTTGAAATTATGGGACCAAAAAGGAATTAAAACTGTACAAGATTATTTTGAAATGGGCTATTTATTTCTTTTCAAAGAATGAAAGAGAAATATGAAATACCGTCAAATACGCTTTTTTGTTATTATTAAGTTAGAGCTTTATTATTGGATAATTTCGGTTATACTTTGAGGTTATCGAGACAATCTCATTTTGAAACTTTACTTATAGGAGGCAGGAGAAGAGATTTATATCTGAAATGTTTTTGTTATTGCAGAATAAAATGTTTAAATTAGATCTGCAAAAGTCTAGGTTAAAATGGGAAAAAGATTTGGGGATTGTGATTAATCTAGATGATTGGATGAATTTGTGTAAAGATAGTATGACTAAGATTATTAATGTGAGATACAGATTATTTCATTATAATTTTATACATCAATTATGTTTAACCCTGGAAAAATTCAAGAGATATAATTTATCTTCAGATATATGTTTTAGATGTCGTAAGGAGATAGGTTCATTCTTTACGTTCTACTTGGTCATGTGATATGGTAACGTCTTTTTAGATGCGACTTAAAGAGTTATTAGAGCATATTTTTAATCTTAAAATTCCATTGGATCCATTATTATTTTTGTTAGGTAGTATTAAAAAATTGAGTTTGGAATTGAGGTTGACTAGATTTCAAATTGCATTTTTGAAATTGGCATTAGGTGTTGCTAGAAAATGTATAGTGATTACATGGAAAAATTAGATTGATTTGAGTTTACATAGATGGCATATGGAATTGAGATCTTGTATTCCAATGGAAAAAGTCATTTATAATTTAATCGGAAAGTTTGGAGCCCTTATTTGGATTATATGGGTTTAAAATTGTGAATTCTCCGGCAATTTTGTGGTGGTGGTATTCTATTTCATGGTACCTAATTATGTTATTGTGGTTTATATCTCCTTTTCCTTCTTTTCTTTCTTAGGGGTAGATATGGTTGGGAGGTATGGGATTGGTATGGGGAAGGTTGAAGGTTAGGGTGGTAGGGAGGGATTTATATATTTTTTTGATAATATGTATCATGGTTTTCATTTTAAATAAAATATTCAAAATAAAGAATTAAATCTAGCTGTCTTATACCTGTACCAATGAAGCAATTTAAACATAGCTGAGTAATTACAGAGCCCTGTGAAGCCAAATGTCCCAAACATTATGGTGCCCTGAAATGAGGGGACAATGTATAAAAAATGTTGCTATTTTATGTGGTCAAAACAAAATATTTACAAATAACCTCAGATAAAATCTGGAATGTGCACTTTAACTACATGTGAATTGTTCAATTACAAATGTAAATATGTGGAGCACAGAGGGCAAATAAAGGAAAAAGTGTCTTTGCTCCAAACATTATGGAGGGCACTATATAGGGAACAAATATGGATCAAGTGTTGAGCCATATGTAGTGTTAACTAGCTAGAGTTATTAATATCTTTATATGCATTTGAGTCCGTGAATGCTTCTGCATTTTTGAAGTGACTTGAAATGTAATTGTCAGAAATGGGAATTTTACTGAATATACATGTAAACTCGGTCTTCTAGATGAAATGAAAGGGAGGCCAAAGTTAAAGTTTATTGTAACATAGACTGAGGTGCAGTGAGAATGTTTGTTTTGTGAGCAAGTTTTTTCCAAAATGGTAGATCCTTTTGGGACACTGGAGGTGAAAGAGTGCTTATGGGATGAGAAGTCTTTGTTGTAGATTCTTTAGTTATGATTAGGTAAGTAGGAATACAATGGGCAAGAGTGATTTCAATGTGATGGACCATTGTGCATTGTCATTGGAAAAGATCAGTATGGTGATTGAAGTAATTTTTGCTTCTCTGAAGAATATTTTATTTTAATTTATACATGATTCAGTTTTTGAGACGGACACTGTTAGAGGAATAGTTTTCCACTCCCTCATTTGTACAGAGGGCGAAAATGTACAAGAATCCAATGAAAGTAATTATCTTGATGATTTCTTGTAAGTAGTATCTGTCCATTTTTTGTTGTGACTCAACCAGTGTTCAATCACCATAATGTACACGTGTAATAGTTGATACCAGTAAAAGTCGACCCCCCCTTATTTTTGGTCCCAGCCATCTGCACATTCAAGCTCCCGATGCCCCGACCCCTGTCTCTGGCAGTCCATCCATCTGAGGTCCCAACGCCCGAATGCCACCTACCCAATCCAAGCCACCAACACCCTGGCCATGGATCCTTGCCCCTACCACCTGCCCACTGGAGTTCCTAACGCCCCAACCTTGGATTCTCGCTTCAGCTGCACGCCCACCGAAGCTCTTGATGGCATGACCAGCATCTCTCACCTATGCCCCAGTTGCCTGCCTATCTGAGCTCCCAATACCCTGACCTCTGATCCCCACCCCGGCTGCCAACCCACCAGACTTCCCAATGTCCCAACTGCGAAACCTCACCTCGGCTTCCTGCCCATCCAAACTCCTGATACCCTAAACGCAGATCCTTGCTTCGGCTGCTGGCCCACCAGAGCTTCTGACGCACTTACTGCGAACGGTACTTACTGCAGAAAAAAGTAGTGTGTGTGTGCAGTAGTTGATCCCCTAAATTTTACCTTAAAAAATTGGACCCCAAAGCTCGACTATTACATGTGTATATATGGAAGAGAAATTGAGGATCTGAAAATGATTGTGCTTTTCTTAACAGGATCTATCAAGCTGACGACTACAAAGGACACGATGACAGTTCTAGGGCACGAGAAAAGGTATGTCAGACGTTCAAACAATGCTATTACATTCTTTCTTCAGAAAGATACTTCAGCCTTCCTCTTCTCCAAGCCCTGTGGTCTTGAGTTCATCAATTAACCAATAGTGGCCTTTTCTGCTCCCCCTAGAATTTTCTGTATCTGACTCTCAAAGAGCAAAGGTACTAATTTCTCAATCCTTCATGATTGTCACCATCATGGTTTTGCAGAGATAACCTAATTAGCTGATTTCCTGTGCAGCTCACATCAGTAAATAATTTATAGTATGTAGCGCAGCTGCACTGCTACTGAAAGAACACACAACCAACGGGCTGAGCCTAGTGAGCAGAACTGATTTATTGCAGGCTGCTGGGCTGGACTTGTAGTCCCAGCCCAGACCTGGCTGAGAACCGCGCTGGGGGGCGCTGATGTCACCCTGGCGTCACGTGGTCCCCCAGTGCAGGCTTCTGAGCCCTGTGCTGAGAAGAAAGGGAAGCCCCCGACGGCGCCATTTTGGCTGACTGCCCCTCCGCGTGGATTGCAAGTGGGGCCGGTTCACCTGCCTAGTGGTGTGCCGCCACAAGCTCTTAATAAATTCTCTTCATCCCAAACTCCATTTCAGTGTGGACTGCATTTGATTTTAATTCCACTTGAATAAAGCATCTGGCTGAACAATGTGTAATATTTTTTTGATTGAGACTTTGCCCAATCAATCTACTTTCCATTAAATTACTCCCCACCCTGAACAAATCTACCTTTTTACTTTTCTATTAACTATTTGATCATTTTAAATAATTAACAATATGTTTTCTTCTGACTCCAAATATCCCTTTGGATTTTGTTAGATGTAAACTAACCCCAGTGCTGTTTTTCACACAATAGATAAATCAAAATCTTAAAGTAACATGGTCATGTTAAAGTAACAATCACACCTCCAGTTTCAGGAAGAGCTGCTACTAGTCCACCATCAGACTCCTCAGCAGGGGTGAAATGCTAATTTTTTTTAGGTGCTGGAGCTGACAAAATGCTTGCCATTTCCTATATCCTCTCTCTCTCTCTCTCTCTCTCTCTGTGTCTCTCTCTGTCTCTCTCTCTCTCCCCCTCCCTCTCCCTCTCTCTCTATATCACACCCAATTTGTGTACCTACACATTACATGAATGAGACAAGGCCCAGTATATGAAATGAGCAAATCGGGTGTAACATGCACACACACACACACACATATATGTTAAAACATTTATGTATATTATATATATTTATATATATATTTATATATCTATAGGGCTTCTTATAATGTCGAGGACTAAACCAAGCTGAAAGAAATATATGAATTCCAGAGCGCCACTGAACTATCACTACATTTCAGTGTATAACTGGTACAATAAAACATATAATACCTTATTTAATAACATGCCAAAAGTATTGCACGATTGCACTCACTAATTATCATAAAATATAATTATCAACAAGTAAAGAAAAAGAACGGCAATCATGTATTTTACCATTTTAAAACTACTTACCGAATGCCACCAATGTGAAGTTTCACAATAATTTCTACAGAGGGTCAGGTGTAATATGTTTTCAGGGGTCTGAAGCAATTCTTGTCCTGTTGTCATCTGCTGATCTGTGGTACTGCAGCCATGATGTGGCATAAGGCTCAGGATTCCACTGAACTAGAGGAGGTCTGTGTAGTTTAACAAATATAAGTTCTGATACATGATTTATGAGAATGCTTGAGCGCATTGTTGTTATTAACAAGTTCATGTGACCAAATCCCCTCTCACACTCAGCAGTACTAATAGGAATCATTTGTGTGCCTCTCAGTAATGGGGAAGCGATGTCCATGATCCTCCACGTAATCTCTGAAGGCAATTATTATGGAGGAAGAAGAAAACTTAAGCCTCTTACAGACAAAAGATATTGCAGCTTCTCCATTAGGTGGAATTTCAGCAGGGCCCGGTCGCCTTTATCAGGGACACATTTCAAAAGTTGGAGAAACTTTCAAGGATGTTGCCATGAACATATGATGCTGTAAATTGTTTATAAGACTTGTATGAAATTGTAGATAATTAATGGAGACAATTTGTTGTTGCTTGTTAAGGTAATTTCTCCAAACTTCCCCTTTTCAACTGCCTCTTGAGCTTCTAGACAATCCTTTATCTGGAACCCTTGGGGGGGGGGACAGTGTGTTCCAAATTTTGAATTTTTCCAGATTTCAGAACCAAAGCCTGCTGCTCCAGATTTAAGCCCACCTGAGTTATGCTGCTGTATCCACCCCCTTGCTGGCGTCTCTCTCCCCCTCGCCTGCCCGAGTCGCGCTGCCGTCTCTCTCCCTGCCTGCCCGAGTCGCGCTGCCGTCTCTCTCCCTGCCTGCCTGAGTTGCACTGCCGTCTCTCTCCCCCTCACCCACCTGAGTCACGCTGCCATCTCTCCCCTCCTCCCCCTGCTCAACTTAGTCGCGCTACTCTCTCTCCCCCCATGTCGTGATCTTGTGCTCCATTGCATCACTTTGTCTGCATAAATAATCGTAGTATGTTTCTGTAAACACTCCGACAGTAAACCAAGTTCATTCAACATTAGAGCTAATTCCAATAGAAACTGTTCTGAAGAGAGTCTTTTCAACAGACTTCATAGGTTTTTCTGTCACTCCCAGATCTTGTTTCATTGCTTTTTCAAAATGAAACACAGTGCTTCATAATTTTGCCACACTGCTAAAACTGTTGGAAATTAGCTAGCTACCCACCTGATGCCCAGAACATAGCCCATTTTGCAAATTCGTTGTTCTAGTTGAGAGGCCATTCAGACCATTCCTTTTGATTTAGAGGTGATCTACTGTAAACAGTACAATTTGTCCATAAATGATTCAAGGTGATTAATTCTATGAACTTCTCTCACCGAATCACCAACTACAAGTATTAATTTGTGATTAAGACAGTGCCAAATCATCACATCAGGGTAATGTTCCTTGAGAATTGTAGCAACACCAGATTTGACACCAATCATTACGCTCGCCCCATCACTAACAAATGCTACAAGGTTCTGTTTCAAGTAAGAGTCATCAAACCCACGGTTACTGAGACAGTTCAATAGATGCTTAGCAACAATTGCAGCTTTCTGATCAGGCAGTTCAATTAAATCTAAAAACATAAAATGGGGATCACCTTCCTTATCACTGTAACATTTCAAATAAACTATTGAGACTGTCTTTTAATGCTTAAGCTTGTTGATTCATCAATGAGAACAGAAATTCTGCCATCTATCTCTGTGGCACAAGTGCGGGAATGCAGTCCAATTCCAATATCAATACTATTTTGTTTTGAAGTTCCAGTGAGCCAAAGTGATCAGAGTATGGTCTGTCATCCTGAGCTAAATAATATGCAGAATGAAAAATTGAACAATTTGGTATCACATAATTTTCCAAGATTAGCTATAATTTCAACACATAGAGCAGCAGTGTGAGATTTTGATAGTTTGTGATCAACAATTTTTTTTCTGTGAGACTTCAAGCATGTAATATGATCGGCACCATAATAGGGATACTTGGTACATCTGCCATTCATTTGACAGCCTTAAACCTTTCGAAGTGAAAAGTGTCATATTGCTTATGTTTGCACATAAGCACCCAAGTTTATCATCCTTGAAGTCTAACCAGGGATAAGTTTCCTTCTTTTTCTTACACCTTACTTCAGTCCAAACACCTGAACAGGGATACAAGTCTGACTTTGAAGCACCAGTACTTTCAGAACTGCATTTGGACCTGATTAGAAAATATGACCTAGAGGCAAGCGAAACACAGCTTTTGTCACTTTTACCGTTATCACTGTCAGTCTCTTGTATCTTATTCTTGTTACACTCCCCAGCTTGTTTACGAAAGAAAGAACTTCATGTTGTTTGCTTAGAAGCCATAGGGTTGTTGGTGAGAAAAATTTACTTTTGTGTTAGCGAGTAATCCACAGACCACCAGCCACAACAGATGTAGCTTGACTAATGCGTCTGAATCAGAGCAGACAGCAGGGCCCGCAGTGCTTAGCAGTGTTTCTAAGCAGGTATAAAAATAACAGAAATAAAGCAAATAAGTTTTTTTGCACTTTTAACCACCTAAATTGGAAGCAAGTAATCAGTATGAAAAAAAGAATGTCTGATGAGCTATTGCTAAAGCCACAAATATCGCTGAATATTATTATCAAAAGCAGTATGTTTTCTGACAATAAATCTGAAATCTAAATCATGTGGCACGATGGACAGTTGGCCATTTGATATGTGAAAGCAGGTCTCTTCAGGGGCAAATGCCAATGTTGGCAGTTATCAAAATTTGTTGTACTCAGTTCAAATTGTCTTTGGCACTTTATGGAAAAAGTGGTATAATTTACCAAAGCCATGTTTGGTTTTTTAGATTTTTGTATTATGGTCAAAAAAAATGTATCAAAGAAAGTTTTAATGTGTAAGTTTTAATTTAGCAACCATTTTATAAGTTACACTGGTCTTAACAGCCATAGCAAAATAAAATATTTTCTTTGTGTTTGCAGAAACCTGGAAATATAATAAAGAAGGAAATTTTGGGTCTTTTGGTAAGTTCAAAATGTTATAATGCTTCTAATTTTCTTACAAAGTAAGTATCATTTAAAATCAAAATATTTTATCTACATTTTAAAAAAATTGACCAGAATGACCTCAATGTTGAGTGACACTTTCTAATAGCTTTGATATTGCATGTCCAGATTTGCAGGACCTTATTTACGTTAGAAATATCACCCTTTCCACCAACTTTATATAAACTTCCTTCATTGCATTGGCAAGAAGAAATATGTAGCTTTTCATTCCACTGCTCATCTGTGTGCTTTGCAGCAGGAAGATTTGGATACTACTGTGGTGTTTGAGGTCTTAGTTATGAGATGATTCTGCTTACAATCAGCTTGCCTGGAAACTTTAACATAGTAGAGCAGCCAAGGTGTTACACAAGTGTATCATTAAATAAAATCTGGTAGCACGATTAGTCAAAGAAGTGGGTTTGCACTTAAAACCAGTGGCTTAAAAGGATATGGAGAGTTACATTTTCCAAAATGTTCAGGTGGAGTTGGTCACTGAACTGAAGAAATAGCTGTATTTTTCTGATATTATATAAAGAACTTATCAACATCTAGTGCCAAGTAAGGATGAAATATGACAAATTGAAGACAAAGGATGGACAACACAAAGGAACTTTTGCTGGCTGACAAAGCCTCACATTGTTTCTATGATGTTGCTACAGGACAGTATGTAGATGGGAAGAGTAGGAGAGGGTTGCAGGACTAAAAATTAGGGAATGAAAAGTAAAAGAGCTAGACTACAAAACAAAACTTGCGTGGGCACAACTAATTGGAGATGAACGCAAACAGATAGTCAAATGATTTTGGATTACAAATGGCTGATGTGGGTACGAGGAAGTTGAGAAATAGACTCTTTAATAAAATTCTCATGGACAAGATGACCTGGGAGGAGTCACGTGATGGAGTAGTGGCCGGACGGTGAACTCCAGCCCTCTCCAGAAAAGTCGGGAAAAACAAGAGAAAATACAAAGGCACAGAAATAAAAGTTAAAGAAAAGTGAGTATAAAGGTGGAAAGAAGATGGCGACAAAAAAAGAAAAATCAAAATCAATGGTAAGAAGAGAGGAAGAGAAGACAACGGAGGAAGAAGGAGAAGGCCTTACCTGTCCGAAGAGGCCCGCTGTGGAGAGAGAGGCCCGCTGTGGAGAGAGAGGCCCGCTGTGGAGAGAGAAGCCCGCTTCCTCAGGTCGGTAGAAATAGGACTACAAAAATGGCTCGCAGAGCCGAGTAAAAGTGCGCAACCGCGCATGAAAAAAAACACACCGACGGGAGGGGGAACCAGCTGGGGAGTCGATCTCCACAGCCGGCAACGACAGCTGCAGAACACCTGCAGCGAGAAGAGACCACAGAAGACAATGGAAACAAGAAAGAAGAGAAGAAAAGGGCAACAAAGAAACAACAGATGGCCAACCCAGAGGAAGAAGAAGAGGAAGAGTACAGTGAAATAGAAGAAGGGAAAGGCAAGGTAAAGGATATACTTTCTCTTGTTAGAGGATACATGGAGTCATTTAAAGAATGGCAAACACAGGAATTTAATGATTTAAGAAGAAGAATAAACAACACAGAAGAGAAAATGAATAAAATAGATATGACCTTAACAGAAATGGGAAAGAAAATGGACAAGATGGAAGAGCGGGCAGTAGCAGCAGAAATGGAGGTAGAAGACTTAAAAAAGAAATTGGAGGAATCTAATAAAAAAACTAGAGACACAAGAACTACTAGCTCAAAAAATAGATATAATGGAAAATTATAACAGAAGAAATAACATAAAGATAGTGGGCCTTAAGGAAGATGAAGAAGGCAAGAATATGAGGGAGTTTATAAAAGATTGGATCCCTAAGACCCTAGGATGTCCAGAACTACAGCAAGAAATGGAAATAGAAAGGGCACATAGAGCATTGGCCTCTAAACCACAACCACAACAAAAACTAAGATCTATTTTAGTAAAATTCCTAAGATAAACTACAAGAGAAAAGGTACTGGAGAAGACAATGGAAAAAGTAAAGAGAGGGCAACAAACCACTGGAGTTTAAAGGGCAAAAAATCTTCATTTATCCAGATATAAGTTTTGAACTCCTAAAGAAGAGAAAAGAGTTCAATACAGCAAAGGCGATTTTATGGAAGAAAGGGTATAAATTTATACTAAAGCATCCAGCGGTATTGAAAATATTTATTCCAGGACAACAAAACAGACTATTCTCGGATCCAGAAGAAGCACGAAAATTTGCAGAACAATTACAAAAATAGACTGAGGGATGAAGATGGGTAATGAGAGTAAAAATGATCACGATTGATATGTATGTGGGTAAAGACAAAAATAGACTAAGGGATGAAGACGGGTAATGAGAGTAAAAATGATCACGATTGATATGTATGCGGGTAAAGAGGTATAAGAGTGAATAGAGACAATGTGCATACGTGAATGTATCTGTACTTAGAGGAAAATATAGATAGTATAGACAAGAATTAATAAGGGAAGGTAATGGAATAGAGAGAATAAGGAGGGAATTAAAAGAGTGACCTTTGTGACATATGAAAAGTGAAATCTTTTCTGGGGGGGGCTGGGTGGATGGAAATAGCGGTCACTGCAAAATCAGTTGACGCTTGCGAGTGGATTTGCAAACCCAAATGGAGAGGGGAGATGTGGTTGTCCGACAAGGGATAAAGGACAACTCAGGAGGGGAAGGGGAGATTGGGGATAAAGAAGATATAAATAGGAGAATAAGAAAAATGTTGGATGTTGTAGGAATGTTGTCTTATAAAGAGTTGAAAATAAGAAAACAGAAATAGAAAAGGAGGAAAGGTAATGATGGAAAAACGGAAAGAGAAGATAAACAAAATATAAAATGGCTACTCTGAACTATATGACTTTAAATATTAATGGAATACATAACCAAATTAAAAGGAAGAAACTACTAAATTTACTGAAAAAGGAAAAAATTGATATAGCATTTGTCCAAGAAACACACTTAACTGAATTGGAGCACAAGAAATTAAAGAGAGATTGGGTAGGACATGTAACAGCAGCATTGTATAATTCAAAAGCAAGAGGAGTGGCTATATTAATTAGTAAAAATGTGCCATTTAAAATAGAAGAGGAAATAATAGATCCAGCAGGGAGATATGTTATGATAAAATGTCAGATATATTCGGAGTTTTGGAATCTACTTAATGTATATTCACCTAACGAAGAAGATCAAAAGTTTATGCAAGATATCTTTTTGAAGGTAGCTAATACGCAAGGGAACATACTAATAGGAGGGGATTTCAACCTGAATTTGGATCCAAATATGGATAAAACGGGGAAAAAAATTAACAGGAAGAACAAAGTAACCAAATTTATAATTAAATCAATGCAAGAAATGAAACTTTTGGATATATGGAGGAAACAAAACCCAAAAGAAAAGGAATACTCATACTACTCGGCTAGACATAAAACATACTCAAGAATAGACCTATTTTTGTTATCAGCTAGTATGCAGGATAGAGTAAGAAAAACAGAATATAAAGCGAGAATGCTATCGGACCATTCACCCTTAATATTGACAGTAAAGCTAGAGGACATCCCTCCAAGAATGTATAGATGGAGATTAAACCCCATGCTACTTAAAAGACAGGATTTTAGAGAATTTATTGAAAAACAATTAAAAATGTATTTTGAAGTAAATACGGAATCAGTGGAAGATAAGTTTATACTATGGGACGCAATGAAAGCATTCATTAGAGGGCAAATAATAAGTTATGTAACCAAGATGAAGAAGGACTATAATCAGGAAACAGAGCAGTTGGAAAGGGAAATAGTAAACATAGAAAAAAAATTAGCAATGAAGGAAGATACAACTAAAAGAAGAGAATTGGCGGATAAAAAAATAAAATATGAAACATTACAAACATATAAGATAGAGAAGAATATAATGAAGACAAAACAGAAATATTATGAACTAGGTGAAAAAACACACAAAATCCTAGCATGGCAGCTTAAGACAGAGCAAGCTAAGAAAATGGTATTGGCATCAAGGAAAAAAGACAAACAAATTACATATAATCCAAAAGAAATTAAGGAAAACTTTAGAGAATTCTATGAACAATTATACCGAACTGAAAACAAAGGGAAAGAAGGGAAAATAGATGAATTTTTGACTAAAATTGAAGTACCAAAACTACAAATAGAGGAACAAAATAAATTAACAGAACCATTTGGAACAGTAGAAATACAAGAGATAATAAAAAAATTACCAAATAATAAGACACCAGGAGAGGATGGATTTCCAATAGAATTCTACAAAACATTTAAAGATTTATTAATACCGCCCCTCCTGGATGTAATCAATCAGATTGATGAGACACAAAACTTACCAGATTCATGTAAAACAGCAATAATTACAGTAATACTAAAACAAGGGAAAGATCCACTCTCACCAGCGTCATATAGACCAATATCTTTGCTAAACACAGATTATAAGATAATAGCTAAACTATTAGCAAACAGATTAGCAGAACAGGTACCGAAAATGGTAAATTTAGACCAAACTGGATTTATCAAAAAAAGACGCACAACAGACAATATTTGTAAATTTATTAACTTAATTCATGCAGTAGAAGGAAATAAAGCACCTACAGTAGCAGTTGCTTTAGACGCAGAGAAGGCCTTCGACAGAGTAGAATGGAATTATTTGTTCAAAGTATTGCAAAAATTCAGTTTACCGGAGAAGTATATTAATTGGATTAAAGCATTATATAAGGGACCGTTAGCGAAAGTGACAGTAAATGGACATGTATCAAAGCAATTTAACTTAAGCAGGTCAACGCGGCAGGGATGCCCACTATCACCTTTATTGTTTGCGCTAGCTATAGAACCACTAGCAGAATTGATAAGAATAGATAATAATATAAAAGGAATAAAAATAAAAGACAGGGAATATAAAATCAGCCTATTTGCGGATGATGTTATAGTGTACTTAACAGAACCAGAACTATCAATAAAAGAATTATATAAGAAATTGAAGGAATATGGAGAAGTGTCGGGTTACAAGATAAACGTAAATAAAAGTGAAGCAATGCCTATGAATAATGCGGATTTCTCAAAATTTAAGAAGGAATCTCCATTCAGATGGCAAATGCAGGCAATAAGATAGCTAGGTGTACAAATAAACAAAAATCTAGGCCAATTATATAAACTCAATTACAATCCACTAATGAAAAAATTACAGGACGATTTAGAGCATTGGAAAGATCTACCACTAACACTGATAGGAAGGATAAACTGTATTAAAATGAACATTTTTCCAAGGATATTGTACTTATTTCAGGCATTGCCAATACAACTGACAGAAAAATTCTTCAAAGAGTTAAAGAAAATAATAAGGAAATTTTTATGGAGAGGGGGGAAACCGAGGATAGCACTAGATAAATTAACAGAATGGTATAAACAAGGAGGCTTACAATTGCCAAACTTCAAAAATTATTATAGAGCCGCACAATTAAGATTCCTATCAGATTTTTATCAAACAAGGGAAAAACCAGACTGGACGAGATTAGAATTAGATAAAATAGGGGAAAAGATACCTGAACACATATTATATAAATGGGATGAAAAATTGGTACAACATAGAACTTCTCCAGTATTACATCATCTCCTCAATATTTGGAAGAAGATTCATGTAGAAAGAAATAAAACAAATTATCAATTACCAAAACTAATATTGACGCAAAATAAGCTACTCCCTTTTACAATAGATAACCTTTCCTTTAGAGAATGGGAAAAAAAAGGGATTAAAAGAATAGAAAATTGTTTTTCAGGAAATAGATTCTTATCCTTTGAACAAATGAGAGATAAGTACAATATAACTGGAGATACAGCGCTGGCATATTACCAACTGAGATCCTACTTGAAAGATAAATTAGGAAGCAATTTGAGTTTACCAGAGGGAAGTAACCTTGAATATGTGATTACAGATACAATGTTAATCAAAAGATTTATAACAAATATGTATATTAAACTGCAAGAAAAGGAGAATGAGGAAACAAATGGTAAAACTAAACAAAAATGGGAACAAGATTTAAATATAAAGATAAAAAAGGAAACATGGGAGAAATTATGTTCTGGAACAATGAGAAATACAATAAATACGAGGCTACGTATGATACAATATAATTGGTTACACAGACTATACATTACACCGCAAAAGTTAAATAAATGGGACCCAACAGTATCTGATAGATGTTTTCGATGTAAAAAAGAAATGGGAACAACAATTCATGCAATCTGGACATGTGAGAGAGTAGAAAAATTTTGGGATGACCTCAATCAGATATTAAATAAAATAACAGAAAACAATATACCAAAGAATCCAGAGATCTTTCTCCTAAGTAACATAAAAAACAAAGAATTTGGAATTGATTTGGAGGATGCACAAAAAAGATTTGTTAAGATAGCCCTAGCCGTAGCAAAAAAATGTATTATGTCAACCTGGAAATTGGAAGATAATTTGAAAATACAACAATGGTATATAGAAATGAATAAATGTATTCCATTAGAAAAAATAACATATAGTTTAAGAAATAATATTGAAATATTCGAACAAGTATGGGAGCCTTACATTAAATACAATAGCGAAAACCTACCGGGGACAAACATTACCTAAGTTGATGGAAGGAGAAGGAAAGAAAAGAATGGACTCAGTAGAGTTTCTGGTGTATTTTTGTTGAATGACAACATTGTCTGACTGGTTTAATGCAACCTAGATTGTATACCTAAAATGGATGAGAGGGGTGGGTGGGGGGGGTGGCTTGGGAGGAGGGAGGGGGGGGGAGAAAAAGTCACTGTATATGTGTGAAAAAGAAAAAGTGTATATCATGGCTAATGTGATTTATGTTGTGAAAAATAAAAAATTTAAAAAAAAAGACAAGATGACCTGGGAGGTTCTGGATGTAGATTTGTAAAGGAAGATGTTTTTATTAGAGATACAGCAGGATAACAGGATCTTCCAGCCCACAGGCCCTCGGCAACCAATTACACCTATGTGACCAATTAACCTAACCCCCGTATGTCTTTGGTATGTGGAAGGAAACTGGAGCTCCTGGAGGAAACCCACGCAGTCACTGGAAGAATGTGCAGACTCCTTACAGATAATGCCAAATTCGAATCTGGGCTGCTGACGCTGTAATAACGTTGTGCTAACCAATATGTTAACTGTTATGATAAGTATTAATTTTGGTTTGGAACAAATTGTGTTTTTAGGCCAACTTTAAAATTATTAATGATACAGATGCCAAATACGTTGAGAGGATTATGTACAAACTCAGCAATCAACTCCTACAGTTTGGTCAAAGAGCTATGCAGTTGACGGTAAATATTTTAAAGAAAACTTAACTGTCTCTAATTCATTGGTCTTTTCCAATTTCTCATGCATTTCTCTTTATTAAAGGTATTAACCCAAGTCAAAATAGAGTCCCATAAATACCTGTACCTGGTTAAATAGACATTTGTCAGATGTGATTCTTCTAATCGATTGTAATTAACACAGGGGCACCACCTCTAGTGCTTTCAGATGTTCACTGGGTTTGGTGTAGAGAGCCAAGTTAGAAGCGATCTCATAATTTTCAAATAAGGTGTTTCGTTTTCTCAGTAACCAGAGGCAACAAAGCATAAGGAAATGTCTTGCACCGTGTTAGCATGGATAAGCTAGAATTCTAGTCGAACACTAGGACTGAGGCTGTCGTTACTTTCAGCTGGCAATATTGGGTAGACCATATTGGTCACATGTCTATCAACCCTCTTCCAAAATGCGAGAAACCAAGTGCAGATTAGATGAAGTGCTGTTCCTTCTCGCTGTGTTGGGGATTTCTGTGACAGTAAAGGAGGCTACAATCCAATGCAGAGTGGAGACCACATGCTGAACACTGAATGCAATACACCAGATTGGAAATAATTCAAGTGAATTACTGTTTTATCTGGACTTTTTAGCTCCCTGGATGGTGGGAAAGGAAAAGGTCGGTATCAGTCAAACATCTGGAGAATTAGCTCAGTGCTTTTTTCCCCCCCCCCCCCCCCTTATCCCTCTCTGAATGAAGAATGTGCCCAGTCTAAGCAGCTGGACTGGTCCACCTGCTTTCCATATTGCAAGTCCCATGCATTTTGTCTATATTTTGAGCTGAAATTCCACGTGTAGAGGGATACTGTGAAAATTTTAGTTTTGTGTGCCATACAGGCAGCTCACATGTCACCAAACTCAGGTGTCATTTTAGATCTATAACACCACACAAAATGATACAAGATTAATCATGATAATGGTAGCATTTAACATTAACAGGCTAATCAAATTTAAACTAATTAAAATTAAGGGGAATTCATAATTTGCTTCAGTCGTAGTCTCACAACTGTTTTACCTGTCATCACGTTCTCCCATTTGCAACGGTCTCTGCCACCAAAGCCACTCCTCTTGCTCTCTTCAACCACTGTTGCCTCCCTACAGCTCCCTCGTCATGGTCCCCTGGATAAAGTCTTTTGCCCTTTCCCACAGTACTCCTAGTGAGAGTCAGTGGGTGGCAGAAATGCACAATGTCACTCACTGCAGGTCTGACACTGATCTGTGCTAACTGTGGCATGCTTTGAGCCTTCTGCTTCCTTTCACTCATTCAACATGTACCTTGTATACATCTTAATAGCAGCCAAGATTTTACCCCATCAGAGCACCTCTTCCCTACAGGTTTACAATCTTCTCTCTCCTTTTCAGTTCTGATAAGTCTCTGATCTGAAATGCTGTTTCTCTTCCCACGGATGCAGGCTGAGTTGTTGAATATTTCCAGTATTTTCTGTTTTAATGTTAGTTTTCTCACTTTTGCTTTTATTTTTTCAACTTGCGTTCATACTAGTAAAACCATGTTATTACTATTCTGACTGCTGGACAGTTTGTAAGTGTCCTTTTCTTATCATTATCTATTTACATTTTTTGTGATGTGTATGTATTCGTGTCCCTGGTACATCTGATAATGGATTTACTCTTTTTTATTCAGGGTTCTGCTGAGCAATTCATTGAAGAAACAAAAAAAAACAGTAGAGCAGATGACCATTCCAGATATGAATCTCAATGGGTAGGAATCTTGGAGAATTGTTCAGGTAATTTGAATTTCAAATTGATGGTAAAACTCTTTAATGCAAATCATTTTACTGAAGGTTCTTAATTACACCCGACAGTACATTTTCAACAGGTCCAATGAAATGCCAAGGCTCATGAAGGCACAACTCTGTTAATGTCACAGTTTGTGGAAATATGGAAATCTCTTTTGTTATAGACTTCCCTGGTATGCTTTGCTTAAACAGTAATATTCCTTGCTTTAAAATTGAACTTGCTACTTTCAGTAGAACCTGTGACAGATCAAATGGTCATCAGCAGTAGTAGATTTGAAATCCATGAAAACCTGAAACTCATGGTCGAACACGCCCCTCACTGAAATAAGCCCTGGGATTGTGCATACCTAAAAGTAAATGACCTGCGTGATAAAGGATTATGTATATGTTCCACAGTGAAGGCAATATCATGTAGCCAGAGATGAGCAATCTGGCAGTGTATGGATTAGATTACGTTCTATGGGTATGCCACATCTCATTATGAAGGTTGATGGATGAATTAAACTGGAAATGAACATTTGTCCCATCCTGAATGAATCTGATGCCTGTCACACTGGCATAAGATAAGATGTACAGGTGTAATATTCATTGCAGGCAATGACCATCCCCAAGGTACCTTCCTTTGATAATCCAGCAGTATTATTTAGTTAGATTCATATTCTTGCAAAATGTAAATATCATAGATACAGGCAAGGATTGAAATTCAAAGTGATCTGTTGAATGATCATCACGTTCCTGCTTTGTACCTAAACCGGAGTTAATCTTGTATTACAGCTCAACCGACAAAACAGAATGCAGGTGCATCAATATCATCGATGCAAAACAATTATTTGACCCCATCGCTGCTAAATTCTATACGTAGAATGGATGTGAAAACAATGACCAGCACTCTCACAAGATTGGCTGCCAACAACCCTGCATTTGAAGGTAAACTGTCCTTTAAAAGTTAGATTCATTAAAAATGTAAAAACTCTTTTAACTTTTGAAGTGTATTCTCAAGTACTTCACAAATAATATCTATGGAGAAAATGGAATACAAAATTCCACAGAGTGCTGAAATAAATGGCCTGTAAATGTTTTAAACTAGGGATGAAAAGACTAATGCTGGGATGTTGATGCCTCTCAGATTCTAATGTGAATTAAACTTGGATTTCATTTTGTTCAATATCCAAAGTAATATTGGTACATACAAGGTCAACTTTAAATTCTTCAATCTTCATTTGTCTGGTCTATTTTTCAAGAAAAGGCAAAATCACATGCATTACTAACAGAAAATACTCACAACTTGTGGAAGGAGAACAATCAAGTTCTGTCACGGTGTTTCAATTTGTTTCTTTTACTACACTGACCGGCTAAGTGTTTCCATCATTTAGTGCTCTTTTCGTATTTCCAGCATCTTCTTTTTAAACTTTGTTTAAACATAGTTGAACTCAAATCTTTTTAATGTAGTATATCATGGGATTTTTTTTTCATCTAAAATACATTTGTTTTCTGTAGCTAATGAGTGTCAACGAACATTGATAACTGACATCTTGCTACTTTATTTCTAGGTATCAGGATTTCAACCTTAGTTACTGTGCTTAAGGAGGCTGGTGTTCTTGGTAAAAGCTCAAATTAAGATTTCTGCAGCAGTATACATTTAGCTGGTTGTCCACAAGAAAATAATTGGAAATGTTGATCTATATCTATGATTCAATAAAAACTTTTTTAAAAACATTGTACATATGCCTAGATTAATAAAAAGGTTTGTTGCTTAATTCCAAAATGTTGAAATGCCAGTTAAATAAATCTGTAGACCAAAATTACTTTCATACTGAATATTGTTGATGCAAGTTTTTACAATTCAGATTGTAACAAAGCTCCAACCATCTGAATTTCCCAGTTTAGTGTATTTTGTTTCTTTGTTACTTAGAAATCCAGAGATGGATTTTTGGTTTGGATTCACTTTGCTCTGAAAGTATGCTCATGTAGGTTATCTGCAATATTGTACACATCCACTGAGAAACCCTTTCACTTGTTTATAAAAAACACAACTTGATTTTTGGCAGTTGAATGTATTGCAAATCCAGGTAAGAAAGTTACATATGTCTAAAAGCAGTTACTGTATATTTCTTCATGTAATAATTTTCACTTTTTTTAAACTAAGTTCCATAAAAGGTTCACACCATGTGTTAATAGCTGACTTTATTTTGAGAGTTTTAATTGATTTATTTGAGGAGTTTTGGTTAGACTGCAAACTTAAATTTTTATAGAACTGTGAGAACTGTAAGTTTCTGAAACCCCATTTGGATGATTTAAATGTAGTGAAATATGGCAAACAGATCTAAAAGAATATTGATTAAATCTTTGTTTCAGTCTTGTGTAAAATCAGGAAATTTGCTAAAAATTATGGAGCTAGCGCTGTTTGTGCTAAATGGTTATCATGTTCTCATGCTTCCCTTCCATTAAGGTTTACTGAGCACTGGCAAGTGGAGCCCGTCACTGGTCTTCATTTGAAAAGTAAAACAAAATTGTGTATGTACCTGAAAATGTTTGAAAGCTCAGTTTAACTTTTGACAGCACCCATCTTATCAAATGCTATTTGCCATAAAAATTGAGATTTTATTTGTTCTGATGGTGGTTTTTGATTTATAAAAATAAATATTGTATGACTATTTCCTTTTATGCCTGTCTTCCGCATTCATATTGGTTTGAGGGTGGGAAGATGAATGGAAAATGGAACTGTGGATATTTGTAGGTAGAGTTCATAAATTCTTGTTCATAGTGCTGCAAGAGATTAAAGCCAAACAAGGAACAAAATGCAGAGGCAATTTTGGTGAGAAGCTTTTCTTTCAGAGATTAATAAAGGGAAATATGACAAGTGAAATTTGAGGAAAGGGTTAATCATAGAAAGAGTTGGGTTTTTTTCTCCTAAATCACAGAATGCATTGTTAAAGCAGAAGATATAGGAAAATTTAGTTAAAATAAATGGAAATAAGCTGTGAGTTAGATCTGAGAGTAACAAATGGAGAATAAGAAGTGGACAGAGGATCATAAGGATTAAGAAATAGATATTAGAGTGAAGATTATTTCATCCTGACTTATTTGGTTTCATCTTAAAGTAATTTGGAAAGGGCTTGTAATTCATTCATCATTGGTATTCTTTTATGTACATGTTCTTTGGAGAAGTTTTTTACAATCCAGGTCCTGACATTGCCAACACAAAACCTAATTTTTGTTGCATTGGTGTGAAGGAAGTATTGACCCCAGATAGAAATAAGACGGTAAATCCCAAGTTCCGTTATACAGGTAGTCCCCGACTTGCGACCAATGCGACTTATGACCATCCACACATACAACCAAATTTTTAAAAATAAAAATATATTTAAAATTTACGTGATTTATGTTGTACTTCAAAAACTATAACAGGGATACAGGGCATGTAAGAGCCAAAATGTGCATACTTGTTGGTCGGTATTCCGAGGTTCCGGGGCTGGGTGAGACCATCTTGATTCCTGTGCAAATGTGTTAGTCTTTGGTAGGCACGTGCCCGCATAATGGAGTTCAGTTGACACATGTGCAAGAGTTAAGGATGCGGATTCATGAGGTCACATGATGCGGGGAGAGTAGGAGGAGGTGGAATCCTAGAGCTCCCAGGATTTTCAAGAATAAATAGGGTAAAAACCTCAACTGAATAACCAAAATACCAAAAAAAGGATGTGGGAAGAAACCTACAACAGATAATGACTAAAAAAAGTAAACTCGCAAATAAAATCATGAAAGAATCACCACCGAGGTGAGAGATCCAGTCAGGAAAGAAAATGGCGGGGCTGCCCAAGGCCTGAGGACGGAGCTTCAGCTTGAGTTGAAAGACCCACAAAACAAGGACAATGAGAGTCAGGCAAACTTAGTGCTACATCATGGCAACTGTACAAAGAAAGATGGGGAGAAGCTTGGGGCCTCCCTCCCACAGCGGGCACCCTCATGGTGTGTGCGAAGCCCAAGAAGAAGTCGGCAGCTGTAGTGGGCATGAGGTAGCAGCACTGAAGAGCACGGGGACCAGACCAGCCCGGGTGGACAAGAAGCTGCGGGGAACCGACATTGACTCCAGTATCGAGGGGGAGGTTGATACCCAGCGGCGGGTCCAGAGTCAAGTCGCGCAATGCGATGGGTATCCCAACAGCAAGCAGCGTCTGGTCGAATGAGGCAATCAATGGGTCCAGCAATGGACCAGAGAAGCAGTGAATACTGGCAGCAGTGGTGATGGGTCCAGGAGCTCTGTAGAGGATGAAGGTAGCGGTGAAGGAAGGCTCCGTCAGGCTGTGGGACTTTTATATTTAAAAAGTCCTGTCTAACCAAAACAAGGGGGGTGGTCAGAGCCCTCCTGGTGAGATGTAATTGACATGCTGGGCAAGATGGAAGGCAGGCTCTTCCAGGCTGTTGACAAGAGAGCCCAAGATATGGGAGAGAAGCTGGACAAGGTCCAGAGCACCCTATCTGGGCTGATGGGTTGGGTGGCTGAAGGCTGAAGTAGAGGAAAGGGTGGGTAAAAATGAGGACATTATACATGATATGGGCAATAAAATGGAAATGCTGCTGAATGAAGGAGAATATCTGGAGGAAACTGGATGCCCTTGAGAACTACAGCAGGTGAAATAACATTAAAATAATGGGGCTAAGGGAAGGGATCGAAGGGCAAAACCCAGTAAGTTTTTTTTCAGATCTGGGTCCCTGAGGTGCTGGGCAAGGATATACTGGGAGAAAAGATTGAAGGGGAAAAGAGCACATAGATCCCTTTTCCCAAGGCAGGTCCTGGGCAGAGACTATGTTCTATCCTTATAAGGTTGTTGCGTTATCAAGACGGAGAGAATATTAGGTGCGGCAGCGAAGGATGCAAAGAGTGTTCCCCTTAGAGTTGGAGGGAAATAAAATCTTTTTTTTATCCGGACATTAGTGAAAACCAGAAAAGCCAAGAGGCTGATTAAGCAAAAGGGGTACGAATGTGTACTGAGACATCCAGCCATCCTGAAGGTGAAACTTCCAGGAGGAGAAAGAAAATTTATCACAGGTCCAGAAAAGGCGCAGGAATTTGCTGAAGGTCTGCCCACATTGGAGAGTACTAAGAAGAAGTAAAGCCTGACTGGGGAGCAGCCTACAGTGGTTTTTATTGCATTGCAAATTTAGCTCACAGGGGTGTATTAATGTGTTATGGATTGTAATGATATTTTGGTATTTAAATTATAAAAAATAAGGGGTCTAAAAAGAGATTAGGCCAAATAGACAAAAAGTCATAATTACAATTTTTCCTGGGGAGCTTGGGAGATGGAGAAAGGAGTAGATGGATGCTGGTGGCACAACCTATTATGGGGCGGGGGGGGGGGCGAGGGGAGAGTGTTCACAACTGAAGGAGGTTCTCCACAAAATAGAGGGGAGGATGGGTGTAATATGGGGCAAAGATTATGTTGGGAGGGCAATAAGGGGTTAAGGGAAGGTATGATCATGAATGTTTCTTGCATCTTTTATTTTGGTTAGTTATTTGGGTCTTTGTCCTTGTTCCCACCCTTGTTTCTTACTTAGTTATTTTTGCAGCTTGGATGGAGCAGAGCAAAGGGCAGATGGTAAGAGATTGGGGGTGCGGGGAGGGGTGGTGGCAGAGGGGGAAGTAATTAAAGAGGAACCTGGGGGGCAATGGCTAAGAATGCAAAATTTGCAACTTTTAATGCAACGGCTTAAACAGCACAGTGAAGCGGAAAAGGGTTTTGGTACACATTTTAAAAAATGGGGATAGATCTGGCCTTCTTTCAAGAGATGCATTTGACCAAGCGGTAACATCAAAAGCTAAAATGGGGGTGGGTGGGTCAGGTTATATCCTCCTTGTTCGGCTCAAAGGCAAGGGCATTTCTAGTAGGGAAGAGTGTTCCAGTGCAGGTGCAGAAGGTGATCACAGACAAAATGGGAAGATTCGTAATGGTGCACTGTCAGATATATTCCGAGTCCTGGACCCTAGTGAATGTGTACACACCCAACTATGATGTTGAAAAATTTATACAGGACATTTCCCTACAATTGGTGGAGGGGAATGAAAATATTTTAATAGGGGGTGACTTTAATCTATGTCTGAATCCCATGCTGGAGAAATCCACAAAACGGATAACTAGGACCAGGGTGGCGAAAGCCACTATTAACTGCATGAGAGAGCTGAATTTGATTGATGCGTGGCATAGAAAGCATCCAAGGGAGAGGAACTATTCATTTTACTCGAAACAACATGACTCCTACTCTAGTATAGATTTTTTTCTGGCTTCATCCCATTTAGAGGGTAGAATCGTGGAAGCAGAGTATAGTGCAAGGCTTCTCCCTTGGTTTTGGCTATAGATATGCCAGATAAGCAAGGTACAGCATACAGGTGGCGTCTTAACATTTTGCTGTTGTAAAAGCCAGAGCTTTGTAGTTTTATAAGAACTCACATAGCCCTGTGCTGTGAGGACAACTGCCCCTCTACTCCAGATAAATTTCTTCTTTGGACACCCTCAAGTTGTACTTGAGGGGCCAGGTAATTGGTTATACAAAGACAGTCAAGAAAAATTATATGAGGGAAGTGCAGTAATTGGAAAAGGACATTACTCAATTAGAGAAGGATTTTCAGGAATCAGGCTTGGAGGACCATTATAGAGCTCTCACAAACAAGAAATTGGAATATAAATACGCTTCAGATGTATAGTATGGATAAGGTCATTGAGGTTGAGACAAAAGAATTGAGTTGGGGAAGAGAGCACACAAGGTCCTCACTTGGAAGTTGAGGGCAGAACAAGCTTCTAAAACAATTAATGCAATACAAATTGGGAATGGCCAGGTCTTGTAAAAGCCAAAGGAAATTAATGAGACCTTCAGGGAATTCTATGAAGGATTGTATAAATCTGAATTGAGTGAGGGTCCCAATCAAAGGGGTGAGTTCCTGGTCAGATTAGACCTCCCACATCGGAATCCAGAGAAAGAGCTGGGTAAAGCATTGAGTGCACGACAAGCAGGCAAGTTTGGGGGAGGATGGATTCCTGCCTGAGTTCTATTGAGAATTTAGGGACTTATTAATACCTCTGTATATGGAGATGATAGACCAGGCTAGGGAAACACGGTCCATCCCAGAATCTTTTACAATGGCAATTGTTATGACGATTTTGAAGAGGGGTACAGATCCCCTTCTTATAGGCCAATTTCTCTGCAGAATACCAAACCTGGCAAATAGATTGGTTTTGCATTTGCCAAAATTGATAAACAAAGACCAGACAGGCTTTGTGCAGGGGAGGCAAGCAGCGAATAATATTGGCAGACTGCTGAGTGTAATGCATCTGGCATAATCTAGAAATGAGAAAGGATTGGCCATTTCCTTGGATGCAGAGAAGGCTTTTGACAGATTGGAGTGGGAATTTTTATTTAAGGTGCTGGAGAAGGCGGGGTTGGAACCAATTTTTCAAAATTGGATCAGCACGCTATATCATGCAACCAAGGCGAAAGCTGGGCAGGTCTCCAGCCTTCCCACTTACCAGATCTAGTAGGCAAGGGTCCCCGCTTTCACCGGCTCTTTGTGCTGGCAATGGAACTATTGGCAGAAGCCGTTTGTCAGGATCCAGACCTTAAAGATTATAAGAGTGGGCCAGGAAGGACACAAAATTAATTTATTTGCTGATGATGTACTGATATATCTGACGGACCCTGTGACTTTTCTGCCTAGACTGCCAGGGGTACTGGAGGACTATGGGGAACTTTCTGGCTACAAGATCAATTGGGAAAAGTGCGAGGTGATGTCACTCACCAAGGGTAACTATAGTCAATTTAAAGAAAATAGTAATTTCAAATATCTAGGAGTTAATATTGATAGTAACTTGAATAATCTATACAAATGAAATTATGCCCTCTTGCTGGAAAGAATCAAGGAGGGCTTAAAGAGGTGGATGTCGCTGCCCATCACATTGGTGGCCAGGGTTAATTGCATCAAAATGAATGTGTTGCCAAGATTCCAGTATCTTTTCCAAAGATTGCCTGTGCTGTTGCCCCGGGGTTTCTTTAAAAAGCTGCTACATAAAGTTAGAAGGTTTCTTTGGAATGCTAAGGTGCCAAGGGTCCCTATGGAAAATTTAATGTGGGACTACCATCTAGGCGGATTAAGAATGCCAGACTTCCAAAATATTATTGGGCAGCTCATCGAGATACATTGCCTCTCTCTTTTGGGGAGGAGGTGTACCATCCTGGGCACAAATTGATCTACACTTGGAGGGTGAGAAGATAGTAGAGGATTTTGCACCAGTTGCATATAAAGCTGCAGAAAATAAACAGATCAAAACCAGAACTCTTGGACCAATGCTTTGGATGTGGTGTTGCCACCAGGATGTTCGTGCATGCAACCTGGTCATGTACCAAGGTGAGGCCCTTTTGGATAGATCTAGGCCAAGTCCTGGAGAAAATTATAGGCAAGCGATTCCTGCAGGAACCAGAGTTTTTCCTGCTGGGAAATATAAAGGACATAAGGCTTACAATGAAGCTGTCCAAATTTCAAATCCAATTTGTGTTAATCGCATTGACAGTGGCCAGAAGTGTATTGTGGTGACTTGGAAGTCTGACTCTAGTCTTAGTATTGAACGGTGGAACCAGGAAATACAGAGTGTGTTCCCCAGGAGAAAATAACATAACTTGAGAAACAAATACAGTACATAGAAACATAGAAGATAGGAGCAGGAGTAGGTCATTCGACCCTTCGAGCCTGCTCCGCCATTCAACGAGATCATGGCTGATCTTAAAGTTCAGTACCCCCTCCCCGCCTTCTCTCCGTAACCTTTAATACTCTTATACTGAAGAAATATATCTAATTCCCTTTTAAATAGATTTAATGAACCTGCCTATACTGCCCTCTGTGGCAATGAATTCCACAGATTCACCACCCTCTGGGTATAGAAATTCCTCCTCATCTCGGTCCTAAATGGTTTGCCTATTATCCTCAAACCATGACCCCGGGTTCTGGATTTTCCCATCATTGGAAACATCCCATCTGCATCCATTCTGTCCAGTCCTGTCATAATTTTATATGTCTCTATGAGATCCCCTCTCAATCTTCTAAACTCCAGCGAGTACAATCCCAATTTGCACAATCTTTCCGCATAAGTCATTCCTGCCATTCCAGGTATCAGCCTGGTGAATCGCCTCTGCACTCCCTCCATTGCAAGAACATCCTTCCTTAGATAAGGTGACCAAAACTGCACACAATACTCCAGGTGGGGTCTCACCAAGGCCCTGTACAGCTGCACTAAGGTATCCTTGTTCCTATACTCAAACCCTCTTGATATGAAGGCCAACATACCATTTGCCTTTTTAACCACCTGCTGTACCTGCATGCTCGCCTTCAGAGACTGGTGTTTAAGTACCCCTAGGTCTCTCTGCACTTCCCCATCTCTTAATCTATTGCCATTCAAATAGTAATCTGCCCTCCGGTTTGTATTACCAAAGTGGATAACCTCACATTTATCCACATTGTAGTGCATTTGCCATGTATCTGCCCAGTCCCTCAATTTATCCAAATCACACTGGAGCTTCCTGACCCCCTCTTCCGTGCACACAACCCCTCCTAGCTTAGTGTCATCTGCAAATTTGGAGATATTACATCCAATCCCCTCATCCAGATCATTAATGTAAATTGTAAACAGCTGGGGTCCCAGTACAGATCCCTGTGGCACCCCACTGGTCACCGCCTGCCACTCAGAAAACGAGCCATTTATCCCAACTCTGTCTTCTACCTGCCAGCCAGTTCTCAATCCACATCAATACTTTGCCCCCAATCCCATGAGCCTTGATTTTGGAAGCCAGTCGTTTATGCGGGACCTTATCGAAGGCCTTTTGGAAGTCCGGGTACACCACATCCACTGGCTCTCCCCATCTATTTTACCCGTCACCATCTCAAAGTACGTTTTGTAAGATCTGGCAGCCATACATGCGCTACATAGGTGCACAGCGATGATTGGTTTCCCCCATTCCATGCTGCGGCTTCCTCTCTCTCGCACTGAACGTGATCAAGGGAAGTCAGGAATGGATATTGGCCCAGAGGCCACCCACTGAGCTACAACAAACTCTGTCCTTTGTTATTTATTGTTGTTTGTTATTTATTTTCTTGCTGTTCCTCTTGTTGACTGAAGTTTGAGTGAACTGTTTTGTTTTACATGTGGGGGGAGGGTGGTTGATAGAGACACAGGCTTGTATATATATAGTTATAAAGAGAACAAATATACGTATATTTGAATGTGAGCTGCCATCATTGGGCATGACACTATACATGACTGTACAAGCTTGTGTGAAAATATAAAATATTCAAAAGAAATCTTCAGTGCGCTTAACTCTTGCGCATGCACCATCCGAACTCCAATATATGAACCCACCAAATGTCCGTGCATGCGCCAATCTAAGGAATCAAGATGGGCCACACCCAGCCCCAATACCTCGGAATGCCAACTAACAAGGACAGATTCGCCAAGGTTGATCAACAAATTCAGGAACCTTAATGTTGTTATCGTTAAATTTGCAATTGGAAAAAGATTTAATTAAAAAGTTTGCTTTAAGGCTTCGGTATTCCATGCGCGCGGGCACAATTCCAACTAGTGTCCATTCTGAGATATGACCAATTCTTCAGTCCCCATTATGGTTGTAAGTCAGGGACTACCTGTAAATAAATTCTAACTACAATATGATAAATTGATTGAGTAATTTACAAACAGATCATGTGTATTAGCAGAAAGTTTTTTAAGTCATTGCAAAAAATCCAAAGGAAAGGTTACTTACCTATTCAATTGCAAAAAGGCTCAGACCCAAAATGTTGATTGTCTTTTACTTCCTATGTGACCTGCTGAGTTTCTCCAGCACTTTTGCTTATTGCATAAGTAACAAATCTCCTCTGCCTGGCCAACAGTCACACTACCACCACCCTCCTCTGCCTGACACGCCTCCACCTCCTTCCATGACTGTGGCTCTCAATTCTAGTCACCCTTTTTTGTTGTTCATTCCTTAACTAATGCAGTGTGCAGTAAATACAAGATAGCGTTTCTCTAGGACCTTGGAGCAGATTTAGATAAATTGGAGTTAAATATTAAGTCATAATACAATTTTAAAAATCCATGATATACTAATACACATATGTTCTAGAAATTGAGGAGCTTGAGAGCTTGTGGGGAAAAAAACTATTGCACAATCTGGACTTTTGGGCCCGAATGCTACTGTACCTCCATTCAGATGGCAAAAAGGAGAAAAGTTTACAAGAGGGTTGTGTGAAGTCCTTCAAAATATTGCTTCCCTTATGCACACATTGTGTGTTGTAGATGTCCACCATGATGGGAAGAGAGACCCCAATGATCTTCTCCACTGATTCCACTATGCGGTCTGAGGTGATACAATTTCCAAACTGGGCAGTGATGCAGTTGCACCGGATGCTCTCAACACATCCTCTGTAGAATGCAGTGAGGATGGAGGTGGGAGATGAACTTTTCTCAGCCTTCACAGGAAGTCGAGGCACTGCCAGTCTTTCTTGGCTCTGGAGCAGGTGTTGAGAGTCCAGGTGCGATTCTCAGTCAAGGGCACACCAAGAAACTTGATACTCTTGACGACCTCAACGGTAGAGCCGTCATTGATCAGGAGAGAGTGATTCCCCTGGGCCCTCCTGGTTGACAACCATCTCTTGTTTTATTAACATTCAGATACAGGTTGGCTCTGCTCTTGCCTCATCTCTGTACACTGACTCATTATTCTTGCATCCAAGGCCCATCACTGTCATATTGTCAGTGGCCTCGATGATGGTGGTTCAAGCTGTATTTTTCTGCACAGTCAAGAGTCAGCAGAGTGAACAGCAATGGACTAAGCACGCAGCCCTGGAAAGGGTGGGGGGGGGGGGGGTGGGCTGTGCTCAGTGTAATGATCTTGCAAGTGCCATTTCCGATCCAGACTTTTTGAGATCTCCCCAACAGGAAATCAAGTATCCAATTCCAGAGGGAGGTGTATAGGCCCATCAGGCACCACTACCCTATCAGGTACTGAGGTATAACTGTGTTGAATGCCAAACTGAAGTCAATAAACAGCATTCAAACATGTGTGTCCTTATTTTCCAGATGGGTGAAGGCTAGATGGAGGGTTGTGACAGTGGCATCATCCATAGAATGGTTGGATCTACATGCAAACTGCAAGGGGTCCAGTGAGGGGGGGTGGGGTGGCAGTAGGAGCCTGATGTGTCCCATGATGTGCCTCTCGAAGCACTTCATGTCAGTAGACGTGAGTGCCACAGTCATGAGGCAGGACACTGACAACTTCTTTGGCACAAGCGCAGTTTGCACTCCGCACAGACCCTGCATGACTTGATCACGGTCTGGACTTCTTGGATGCTGAAGGGGAGGTTCTGGGACTTGATGAAATGGTACAGGCATGTGACACCTGGGTGACAAAGGGTGTCATGCAGTGCCTGCAGTTGGTCAGACTGTGTGCTAGTGCAGGTCCGGGACAGGGCATCAGGGGAGTCATTGAACTTCCCTGGTCTGTACTGGATGATATAGCTGAACGTGGCCAGCTCAACTCTCCAGTGTAAGATCTTATCATTTTTGATCTTGCTCTTATGGGTGGTGCTGAACGTGAGAGCTACTGCACGTTGGTCGGTGAGGAGGGCGAACTTCCTCCCTCCTAGGTAGTGGCACCAGTGGCAGACCACTTCCACGATCACCTGGGCCTCCTTTTCAATGGCAGAGTGCCTGAGCTCAGAACTGTGGAGGATCCTGGAGAAGAAGGCCACAGATCAGCCCCCTTGGTTGAAGGGTGGCTGCAAGGGCAACATCAGAGGCATTGCACTCTATCTGGAATGGGCTGTCCTCATCCATGGCATGCATCGTGGCATCGGTGATGTCCTGCCTGATGTGAGCGAAAGCTACTTACACTTTGGGTGGGGGGGGGGGGGGAGGGAGGTGGTGACTTGGGCCACTGGGCAGACCTTGTCCAAAAAACGAGGGACCCACTGGGAGTTGTATGAGAAAAGCCCAAGGCACCTGCGGAGGGCTTTGAGTGTGTGGGGGAGGGGCAGTTCCATTAGTGGTTGTATGCATTACACCAAGTTCCATGATGTATCCTAGGATGGTGAGGCAGGTGGTGCTGAACACCCACTTCTCTGTTGTAAGTGAGGTTCAGCTCTTCGACAACCTGGAGAGATTTCTCCAGGTTGTCATCGTGGTCCTGCTAGTCGTGGCACAGATAGTTACATTGTCCAAGTACGGGAAGGATACTGTTAGTTTGTGCCGGTCTACCATGTGGTCCATCACCCGCTGGAAGACAGAGTCCCTGACAGAACTGGTCGAGGGACCCATCTGTTTTATCCCAGGTGTGGATAGGAAGCTGGTTGTAGGTCAACTTTAGGTCAATTGTCGAGAAGACCTTATGGTGGCCTATCTCATTGACCATGTAGGCTATTCAGGGTAGGGGGTAGGCATTTAGTTGGTTTATGGTCTGGCTATAATTAATAACCATCTTTGGTCTTTACCACGAGGATGGGCTCTCCAGGACTGGTGCTGGGCTCTATGATACTTCCACCAGAAGCTGCCTCACTTCTGCCTTGATGAAAACCCTGTTGGCTGAGCAGTGCCTGCTCTTGGGAGCTATGGGCTTGCAATCTGACACAAGGTCATTGAAGAGGGATGGAGGGGGTACCCTAGTGTGGAAAGGCCACAGGTGGACTGGAGGCTGTAATTGAGCTGTGTGCTGTGGAGTGGAAGCAGGGGGAGTTGCCTGCCGAAGGCGAGGCTTTGGAGGTGGCACTGAAAGTCCAGCCCTAGGATGACTCGGGAACAGAGCTGAGGCGTGACCAGGAGCCTGAACCCTTGGTATATATGTCCACCCCCCCCCCCCCACCACACTATTAATTCCACTGAGCAGTGCCCGAGGGCTGTGATGGAATGGTCCTGGGCAGCAAAAGTGATGGAAAAGTTTGTGGGATAGATTTTGAGGTTTAGTGTCTGGGTCACATTCGGGTGCACGAAGCTACCACTATTGGACAGCCATTTTGTTATCTTCGCATTGACAGCGATGCCCATTATTCAGTTCCTGAGTCCATGGGGAATATCCCTTTTTAAGGTAGCGGACACTAGGACCATCTTGGGGTCTGACACGTTGCTCCTCAATGGATGAGCCGAGTAGCAGCCAGCAGCTTCCTTCTAGAGCTCCCATGTTGACATACGGTACATCTCAGTTCAAAATTAAACAGAATGCTCCCATGTTGACCATGTCGATCCGTCAATGTGGTGCGCGCGTTGCAGCAGTTGGGGGGCCAGCTGGCAGCACCTGGTGGACACACTTGGCATTGGTGCAGTCAGGCTAACTGACCAACAGTGAAGCCAAAATGATGTAATCCGTGCAGGCGGAATGACGTCTTTGGTGCTGGAGGAAGTCATCTGGGGGAAGATGGCGGCACCCAGAGTGAGCACACTGCTGCGGTGCAGGTCGGTGGCTGGGCCGGAAGTGACGTCAGCGACAGAGGCAGAAATGGCAGGGTGAGTCATGGCATCACCTGGTCCTCACAAATAGTGGCGTTCGGGAGAGCTCCCCTTTCTCTCTTCACCGAACCATCCCTTCCTTTCTTTGCTTGTTGCTGTTCCCTTCCTCCCTCCTCCACCTATCACCTCCTGATTTTGCAATCATGCCTTTCCCCAATCTTTTGTTCGAATGTCTACCAACATCTTTCCATACCTTGATAAAAGGCTCAAGCCTGAAACACAAGTTATGCATTTTTAGCTTTGCTATATAAAGGACACTGACAAGGTGTGTTTCTCCAGCTTTGTGTTTTTACTTCAATCAGTCTCTTCGTGTTTTACAATCACATTTTCAAAATCAGTCATATACCGTATATACTCACTTTTTTGGAGGGGGTCTACTTTTACATGGGTTATACTTTTGACCGAAGACTGCGTCGTTCCAAGGTGTCGTAAATTCAGCTGGCCGGAACCAGGTGGTATGTCCGCATTTGAGGCGTCGGGAGGAGAGTCTAGGCCTGGTGCGTCAGGAGCTTTGGTGGGTGAGTGGCCAAGGCCAAGATCTGCAGCCAGATCTTAAATAGTCAGGAAGTCGGGGCTAAAAATGGGGAGCCAACTTTTACATGAGCCATAGGGGAAAAGCACCATTTTTGGGCAGGTGGGGTGTTGACTTTCACATGGATCAACTATTACACAAATATATACAGTAAAATCTCAAATGTAATGATCAGGTCAGTCCTTGAAAACTTACTGAAACAATATAAACCATCCTTGAATTTTGATAAAACTTTTTTATTTTGGAATCTGTTGTACATTGAGAATAAGTTTATATCAACTGCTTTTAATTACTGTAGTCTTATTGTAACAAATGTCTACACAATTTTAGATAGTCCTCAGTGTATAACTACTGCACTAAATTTTAATAATGCAAGATTGAGAACAGTAACAATTACCTAGTAATCCTTTATTCTAACATTGATTTGATAAGTTTACAAGAACACAGTGAATATTTTCAAAAAAGAATTTATATACTCAAAATTACATTTCAGACCATTAACCTAGGCTAATCAAATAGATAATGCTATGCTTTAGCAAATGAGCAACAGTACAAAGATACAAATATACTCATACTCAAAGCTTTATTGTAGACTTAACAGCACATGTCAAACAATGTTATTAGCTGAAAAAGATTGCAACAAAAAAAACAACTTTTAAAACTTCAATATCCCCATCAAAAAAAAGTGAAAACAATCAAGGTTTTCTCTTACAAGTTTTTTTTTACAAGTCCAGACTATCAGTGGTTAACAATGTGGGGAGAAAAAAAGCAAGCAATTAGCAGAACTCTGCAACATTGTTAATATTCTCTAGTACTCCAACTTCAGGTATCAATGACAAGGCTCAAGTTTGATCCTGTCTTTGCACTCCACCAGCACATCAACCAAGGAGCCCTTTACACCTACGAAAAAAAGAGTAGATTGCAAGTTAAAAATGCATTTTTGAGATATTCGCACAAGGCTAATAATACGGAGGATAAAGCATGAGAACAGAGAAGAAACTTGGAACTGATAAATGCATTAATTCTAGGTACTAGAGGACAAGTGAATGAAATGTTTTTGGCATGTAGTAATCCAGGACCAAAAGAAATGTCAGTTACATATACAATGGTGAATAGCTGTGCACAAGATCCTTTCGAACATAATGCATAGGACTGATGCGAGTAATCAGTCTGTACTCAAGTAACATGAAATGGACTAGTTGATAAAATTGAAGCAGGGATTGACCATGAACAATTGTTTTGAATCTGAAGAGCATTATTTAGTGTCTCTTGTGTCCCTGGGGGTTGGTATTAGAATCATTGACATGTTTAATAATCTCACTCACAATAAAGCACGAACTTCAAAATCCACAGGCAACAAAACTTTGATAATTAGTAAATAAAGCCAGATTATGTCAAGAAGGTGCAGTAACGTGACAATGGTAATTGAAATTCAAGGCAGAAAAGGTTAAATTGTTCCTGCATTCTGTTTAATTTTGAACTGAGATGTACCGTATGTTTGAAGCGGATGGGATAATTTGATAAAGCTGCTAAAAAAAACTCTTAGGTAAAATTCATTCCAAGGCTTATTTCCCTCTTGATGGTGAAGGCAAGCAAAACAATATAATTCCATAGCTTGGGTCTTCTGAGTGATCATCGATTTGACATTAAGGGGGTTGGTGGGTGATGTCCTCTCGGGAAAGTAGCATGAAGAGGTGGAGGGGAGAAATACGAGGGCAGGTCTGCAGAACTACATTTACTTTAAGAGCAAATACTTTAATTTTTCAAAAAAAACATACACCCCACCATTAGCAGAAAAAAGTTATACAGGTACACGATCCTTTATCTGGACATCAAAATCCAGAAAGCTCCAAAATCCAGTAAGTTGGGAGAGAGGTGGCCGGCTCTTGGGGGAGTCAGCCAGGCGACTGGAAGGGGGTGGGGGTGGATGCGGCAGCACAATTCAGGTGGGCTCTCCGAAATCCGGAAAAATCCAAAATTCGGAACACCCTGTTCCCCAAGGGTTCCAGATAAAGGATCGTGTACCTGTATATTCAAAAGAAAATGTAATTAAATAATTTACTGCAAGTGTATGGTTGAAGATACAACAGTGCGATCTCCCTGAAACAGATTAACAGTGCGAGCTCCTTGAAACACATTTATCAATATTTTATTATGTCTTAGAATTGAAAAATGTAATAAAAGTAATGATCGAATCAAAGGAAGAATAATGGCCCTAAAAAAAATGGAAAAAAATACTAACACAGTTTCTGACATTTTTTCCCTTGCAGGGAGTGCATCAAAACTGCATCAACTTCGTGCTTTACTTTCTAGGATCCCTATTATATTTCCGATTTTGGCATCCCTCTCAGGCTGGTGCTTGGAGCGGACCCTCTCCCCTACCCCAATCAATACACTCTTTGGCTTGGCTTCGCGGACGAAGATTTATGGAGGGTATAAATGTCCACGTCAGCTGCAGGCTCGTTTGTGGCTGACAAGTCCGATGCGGGACAGGCAGACACGGTTGCAGGGGAAAATTGGTTGGTTGGGGTTGGGTGTTGGGTTTTTCCTCCGTTGTCTTTTGTCAGTGAGGTGGGCTCTGCGGTCTTCTTCAAAGGAGGTTGCTGCCCGCCGAACTGTGAGGCGCCAAGATGTACGGTTTGAGGCGATATCAGCCCACTGGCGGTGGTCAATGTGGCAGGCACTAAGAGATTTCTTTAGGCAGTCCTTGTACCTTTTCTTTGGTGCACCTCTGTCACGGTGGCCAGTGGAGAGCTCGACATATAACACGATCTTGGGAAGGCGATGGTCCTCCATTCTGGAGACGTGACCCACCCAGCGCAGCTGGATCTTCAGCAGCGTGGACTCGATGCTGTTGGCCTCTGCCATCTCGAGTACTTCGATGTTAGGGATGAAGTCGCTCCAATGAATGTTGAGGATGGAGCAGAGACAACGCTGGTGGAAGCGTTCTAGGAGCCGTAGGTGATGCCGGTAGAGGACCCATGATTCGGAGCCGAACAGGAGTGTGGGTATGACAACGGCTCTGTATACGCTAATCTTTGTGAGGTTTTTCAGATGGTTGTTTTTCCAGACTCTTTTGTGTAGTCTTCCAAAGGCGCTATTTGCCTTGGCGAGTCTGTTGTCTATCTCATTGTCGATCCTTGCATCTGATGAAATGGTGCAGCCGAGATAGGTAAACTGGTTGACCGTTTTGAGTTTTGTGTGCCCGATGGAGATGTGGGGGGGCTGGTAGTCATGGTGGGGAGCTGGCTGATGGAGGACCTCAGTTTTCTTCAGGCTGACTTCCAGGCCAAACATTTTGGCAGTTTCCGCAAAACAGGACGTCAAGCGCTGAAGAGCTGGCTCTGAATGGGCAACTAAAGCGGCATCGTCTGCAAAGAGTAGTTCACGGACAAGTTTCTCTTGTGTCTTGGTGAGAGCTTGCAGGCGCCTCAGATGGAAGAGACTGCCATCCGTGCGGTACCGGATGTAAACAGCGTCTTCATTGTTGAGGTCTTTCACGGCTTGGTTCAGCATCATGCTGAAGAAGATTGAAAAGAGGGTTGGTGCGAGAACACAGCCTTGCTTCACGCCATTGTTAATGGAGAAGGGCTCAGAGAGCTCATTGCTGTATCTGACCCGACCTTGTTGGTTTTCGTGCAGTTGGATAACCACGTTGAGGAACTTTGGGGGGCATCCGATGCGCTCTAGTATTTGCCAAAGCCCTTTCCTGCTCACGATGTCGAAGGCTTTGGTGAGGTCAACAAAGGTGATGTAGAGTCCTTTGTTTTGTTCTCTGCACTTTTCTTGGAGCTGTCTGAGGGCAAAGACCATGTCAGTAGTTCCTCTGTTTGCGCGAAAGCCGCACTGTGATTCTGGGAGAATATTCTCGGCGACACTAGGTATTAATCTATTTAGGAGAATCCTAGTGAAGATTTTGCCTGCAATGGAGAGCAGCGTGATTCCCCTGTAGTTTGAGCAGTCTGATTTCTCGCCTTTGTTTTTGTACAGGTTGATGATGATGGCATCACGAAGGTCCTGAGGCAGTTTTCCTTGGTCCCAACAAAGCTTGAAAAACTCATGCAGTTTGACATGCAGAGTTTTGCTGCCAGCCTTCCAGACCTCTGGGGGGATTCCATCCATACCTGCTGCTTTGCCACTTTTCAGTTGTTCGATTGCCTTATATGTCTCATCCCGGGTGAGGACCTCATCCAGCTCTAGCCTTAGGGGCTGTTGAGGGAGCTGGAGCAGGGCGGAATCTTGGACTGAGCGGTTGACACTGAAAAGAGATTGGAAGTGTTCTGACCATCGGTTGAGGATGGAGATCTTGTCGCTGAGGAGGACTTTGCCATCTGAGCTGCGCAGCGGGCTTTGGACTTGGGGTGAGGGGCCGTTCACAGCCTTTAGAGCCTTGTAATAACCCCTGAAGTCGCCAATGTCCGTGCCGAGCTGGGTTCGCTTGGCGAGGCTAGTCCACCACTCATTTTGGATCTCCCGGAGTTTGCGCTGAAGATGGCTGCATGCGCGACGGAAGGCTTGTTTCTTCTCTGGCCAGGACGGCTTTGTAAGGTGAGCCTGGTGGGCAGCTCGCTTCTTTGCCAGCAGCTCCTGGATTTCCTGGCTGTTATCGTCGAACCAGTCCTTGTTTTTCCTGGAGGAGAAGCCCAGTACCTCTTCAGTGGATTGCAGTATGGTAGTCTTCAGTTGATCCCAGAGGGTTTCAGGGGACGAGTCCGTGAGGTGGATTGCATCATCGAGCTTTGCTTTGAGGTTTGCCTGGAAGTTTCCTCTCACTTTGTCTGACTGCAGGTTTCCAACATTGAACCTCTTTCTGGGGGCTTTACTGTTCCTGGGCTTTGGCTTGAAGTGAAGGTTGAGCTTGCAGCGAACCAGCCGGTGGTCAGTGTGGCATTCCGCGCTGGGCATGACCCTGGTGTGGAGCACATCTCGTTTGTCTCTTTCTCGCACCAGGACGTAGTCCAGGAGGTGCCAGTGTTTGGATACACTAGTGCATACATACAGATACAGGTCTCACTCATGACTGAACTGAAAAAGTAAAGGGGTCTGGAAAGAGACATGATTGTTGAGGTAATTTGGAATGGATGATAATAAAGGAGGTCAGAAAAATATATTTATAACATTAAACAAGGATAAGAAAAGTTAAAATAAGAGAAACATTGGAAGAGCAAAAACGTTTTGAAAATAAAAAGAATGAAGTGATTTTACTTGGAAGTTCCCACAATTGTGTTGGACTGACAGTGTTGCCAAGTCACATCTTTCACAGCAACATAATGAGTTTAATTTTTCAAACCAACTTTTTAATTATTTCCCAAAATATTCCTATGCCCCACTGATGGAGTATACAGCCCACTTTGAGAATCTATGTTTTAAATGCAAGGAGCATTACAGGCATTATTGAGCTGAGAGTGCAAATAATTTCATAGGATTATAACTGTGGCCATCGTAGAAGCAATCCTGAGAGAAGGGCAGAAATAGCACCTCAACATTCCTCGATAAAGTATTTTCAGATGTGATGGGGTGTTCCACAACAGGAGGTTTTAGGCTGATCAATGAGTTTGGTACATGAAGCTTGACACAGCAGATGGTTATGGGCTTGGACCTTGAAGAAAAGTACAAATTGGGCAAGGGGAAATTATGACATGATTGCACAGGAGCGTTAATGGGAGGAGCTGTGATTAGGCTTTTCCTTTCTTTTGCATTTCTTTACTATTTTTCTTTTTTTAATAAAATACCATATGTATTTGGATTGTTTGAAATATTTTGATGTGGCTAAGGACTGGCATATTCCAGTGTGAAATAGGAAAAGGATGGCAAAGCAAGAGAATCTTAGATGATAAGATAGTTCATGAATTTGGTCAAGAAAAAAAGGAGGCTAAAAACAACAGGAGGTAGTCCCAGGAAAGCACTCAAGCAGTTTTGGAAAGGCCAAAAGGGGCCATGAAATGTCCTTGACAAAGAGGGTTAGAGTCATTTTATACTTACATTAAAACAAGAGGAGGACAGCACCATTCAAGGATAAGGAAATTTATGCTTGGTCAGAGGAGTGGGCAAGGTACAAAATGAGTTCTTTGCATTAGTATTTACCAAGGAGAAGAACATGGACAGGGATATTTTGAGATGAACGAAGAACATGGTGTTGGGGTCTTTTTAGGAGCATTAAAAAGCATCAAGTCTCCCGAGCTAGTTTTTGAAAGATGCAAATAAAGATTTTTTACATCCTCACTAGTGATAGGAGAGGTCGAAGAGGATTGGAGTAGTGAATGTTGTACCTTTGTTCAAGAAGGGAAAAAGGATAATCCAGAAAAGTATAGGCCAGTAAGCTTCCAAATCCTCAACGACAAAAGTCAGACTCATTTAAGGACTCTTACTTGTATACTTTATTGATGTGATTTTCTTTGTATTCTCTGTATAGCAGTTTATTTATATGTTTACATTGTGTAGTTTATTTTTGCACTACCAATTAGGGGTAATTCTGCCATGCCCGCAGGAAAAAGGAATCTCAAGGTTGTATGTGATGAGTTGTATGTACTTTTGACAATAAATCTGAAAATTGAAGCTTTACAGCAGTAAGGAAACGACTGGAAAGGATACTTAAGATGAGGATTTATTGCACATGGTCAGATAAGGGACAGTAAACATGGCTTTATGAGGAACAGGTCATGTTTTACAAATATGATCGAGTTTTTAGAAGAGGCAACAACATGTTTCACTCAGCGAGTGGTGGCAGAATGGAATGAACTTCCGAAAAAATAGTTGCGTCAGTGTCCCTTCTGTCATTTAAGAGAAGGTTGGATGTGTACATGGAGGTGAGGGGGTTGGAGGGTTATTGGCGGAGAGTGGGAGGTTTGAACTACTCGAAAGGCAGACTCGAAAGGCTGACGTGGCCTGTTCCTGCTCCGTAAATGGTTATATGTCGATGAGGTTATGACAATGGATCTTGCTTACATGGACTTCTTACTAAGGTCCCTGCAGTAGGCTGATTCAGAAAGTGTAGGTCAGCCATTCTCAAAAAGTTTTGGCTCTGGTTCCCTCCCCTCCACCAAAGGAGTGCTCAAAGTTCATGGGCCCCTTCCCTGTGAAGCAGTCAAGTTTTGGTTTCTTCTGTACTTTTCTCCTATCGAGGTCATAAAAAAACCATAGATGATATATTTGTTATGCGAGGTTAAAAGAAAAAAAGGGTTTTAATTAAATGGGCTGTTGTCCCAGGAAAAGGGGGGAGGGGGCATGGTGGGTGGGGTAGGGAGGGGTGTCCCTTTGAGCATGGCTAGTGTAGGTGCATGGGATATATGGCAAGTTGATAGTTTGGAAAAAAAATTGGCCACTTCGGATGACAGGGTAACGGTGGAAGGCTGTTGCTCGGGCTGGAGGTTTAATCAGTGGTGTCCTGCACAGGGATAGGAGTTGGGACTCCCATGGTTTGTGAAATGGGTGATTCTCCTACCATCCTACTCTATAACTGGAATATGGTTGAGCATGGTGAAATAAAACTTTGAAAGTTTTCCTTGTTCCTCAACTTTCCTTTCATATAGCCAACAATCCCAGTCTGCATTATCCAACTCTTCCCATGTAGTCTCCTTTGTTTTAATCTTACTTTGTCACCCTCCATCTATAATAGAAATTTAACCCAACTGTGATCAGTCGTGAGGATCCCCCATGACTGAGGTCATTAATTTTACTCATCTCATGACACAGAACCATATTTAACACAGCATGCTCCTTAGTAAATTTTGTAACATGATGTTCAAGAAGACTATGAATTTTGTGAACTCATCAAGATTGCCTTGAGCGGGAGGAGTCACGTGATGGAGTAGTGGCCGGTCAGGGAATTCCAGCCCTCTCCCGAAAAGTTTAAAAAAAAACACATAAAGCACAAAGGTACAAGATTAAAATTTATAATAAAGTAAAAATAAAGGTGAGAAGAAAATGGCAGCGAAGAGAGAAAAGTCGAAAACAACGGGAAGAAGAGGAAGAAAGAATGTCGGAAGAAGAAGGTGAAGGCCTTACCTGTCCGAAGAGGCCCGCCGCGGAGAGAGAAGCCCGCTCCCACAGGTCAGTGGAAGACCCGGGCTCGGGACTACAAAAATGGCTCGCAGAGCCGAGTAAAAGTGCGCAACCACGCATGCGCAACTCCTCGTGCATGCGCGATGCGCATGAAAAAAAAACACAGACGGGAGGGGGGAACAGCTGCGGAGTCGATCTCCGCAGCTGAGAGAGACACCTGCAGCACAGCAGCAGGTGCAGAACACATACAATAACGCCAACAAGAAAGAAGAGAGTAAAAAGAAAACAAGGAAACAACAGATGGTCAACCCAGAGGAAGAAGAAGAAGAACAGAAAGAAATGGAAGAAGAGGAGAAAGGCAAGACAATGGATGTATCTTTTTTTAAAGAATATATGGAATCGCCAAGGATGACAACCTTGTCGGCTGTAGGGGTGCGCTGGATGAGGTTGCGCAGGTCAGTGTAGAACTTGTCCTTTTCTGCTGGTTCCGCCTGGAGGGTTGGAGCATAGACACTGATGAGGGTGATGCAACGCTTGTTTTGAAGGGGGAGTCGCATGGACATGATTCGGTCCGAGTGGCCTGTCGTAAGGTTTTCGAGTTTTGAGGCAATGAAGTTCTTGACCATGAAGCCTACACCAGATAGGCGTCGCTCATCCGAAGGCTTGCCAGACCAGTATATTGTGTAGCCCATGCCACGTTCTTGGAGGCTGCCTACATCTGCCAGGCGGACTTCAGTGAGAGCGGCTATGTCGATGTCAAGTCTGAGGAGTTCATGTGCAAGCAAGCATGGCGTCGGCAAGTGCAACGACAATGGGCGCCTCCTGTTGGAGCTCTGCGCAGAGCAGCGGCTTGTCATTACAAACACCCTTTTTCACCAGAGGGACAGCCTGAAGACTACCTGGATGCATCCCCGATCCAAACACTGGCAACTCCTGGACTACATCCTGGTGCGAGAAAGTGACAAACGAGATGAGCTCCACACCAGGGTCATGACCAGCGCGGAATGCCACACTGACCACCGGCTGGTTCGCTGCAAGCTCAACCTTCACTTCAAGCCAAAGCCCATGAACAGTAAAGCCCCCAGAAAGAGGTTCAATGTTGGAAACCTGCAGTCAGATGAAGCGAGAGGAAACTTTCAGGCAAACCTCAAAGCAAAGCTCGACGATGCAATCCGCCTCACGGACCCGTCCCCTGAAACCCTCTGGGATCAACTGAAGACTACCATACTGCAATCCACTGAAGAGGTACTGGGCTTCTCCTCCAGGAAAAACAAGGACTGGTTCGACGAAAACAGGCAGGAAATCCAGGAGCTGCTGGCAAAGAAGCGATCTGCCCACCAGGCTCACCTTACAAACCGTCCTGTCCAGAGAAGAAACAAGCCTTCCGTCGCGCATGCAGCCATCTTCAGCGCAAACTCCGGGAGATCCAAAATGAGTGGTGGACTAGCCTCGCCAAGCGAACCCAGCTCAGCGCGGACATTGGCAACTTCAGGGGTTTCTACGAGGCTCTAAAGGCTGTATACGGCCCCTCACCCCAAGTCCAAAGCCCGCTGCGCAGCTCAGACGGCAAAGTCCTCCTCAGCGACAAGATCTGAATCCTCAACCGATGGTCAGAACACTTCCAATCTCTTTTCAGTGCCAACCGCTCAGTCCAAGATTCCGCCCTGCTCCAGCTCCCTCAACAGCCCCTAAGGCTAGAGCTGGATGAGGTCCTCACCCGGGATGAGACATATAAGGCAATCGAACAACTGAAAAGTGGCAAAGCAGCAGGTATGGATGGAATCCCCCCAGAGGTCTGGAAGGCTGGCGGCAAAACTCTGCATGTCAAACTGCATGAGTTTTTCAAGCTTTGTTGGGACCAAGGAAAACTGCCTCAGGACCTTCGTGATGCCACCATCATCACCCTGTACAAAAACAAAGGCGAGAAATCAGACTGCTCAAACTACAGGGGAATCACGCTGCTCTCATTGCAGGCAAAATCTTCGCTAGGATTCTCTTAAATAGAATAATACCTAGTGTCGCCGAGAATATTCTCCCAGAATCACAGTGCGGCTTTCGCGCAAACAGAGTAACTACTGACATGGTCTTTGCCCTCAGACAGCTCCAAGAAAAGTGCAGAGAACAAAACAAAGGACTCTACATCACCTTTGTTGACCTCACCAAAGCCTTCGACACCGTGAGCAGGAAAGGGCTTTGGCAAATACTAGAGCGCATCGGATGCCCCCCAAAGTTCCTCAACATGATTATCCAACTGCACGAAAACCAACAAGGTCGGGTCAGATACAGCAATGAGCTCTCTGAACCCTTCTCCATTAACAATGGCGTGAAGCAAGACTGTGTTCTCGCACCAACCCTCTTTTCAATCTTCTTCAGCATGATGCTGAACCAAGCCGTGAAAGACCTCAACAATGAAGACACTGTTTACATCCGGTACCGCACGGATGGCAGTCTCTTCAATCTGAGGCGCCTGCAAGCTCACACCAAGACACAAGAGAAACTTGTCCGTGAACTACTCTTTGCAAACGATGCTGCTTTAGTTGCCCATTCAGAGCCAGCTCTTCAGCGCTTGACGTCCTGTTTTGTGGAAACTGCCAAAATGTTTGGCCTGGAAGTCAGCCTGAAGAAAACTGAGGTCCTCCATCAGCCAGCTCCCCACCATGACTACCAGCCCCCCCACATCTCCATCGGGCACACAAAACTCAAAACGGTCAACCAGTTTACCTATCTCGGCTGCACCATTTCATCAGATGCAAGGATCGACAATGAGATAGACAACAGACTCGCCAAGGCAAATAGCGCCTTTGGAAGACTACACAAAAGAGTCTGGAAAAACAACCAACTGAAAAACCTCACAAAGATAAGCGTATACAGAGCCGTTGTCATACCCACACTCTTGTTCGGCTCCGAATCATGGGTCCTCTACCAGCATCACCTACGGCTCCTAGAACGCTTCCACCAGCGTTGTCTCCGCTCCATCCTCAACATGCATTGGAGCGCTTTCATCCCTAACGTCGAAGTACTCGAGATGGCAGAGGTCGACAGCATCGAGTCTACGCTGCTGAAGATCCAGCTGCGCTGGGTTGGTCACGTCTCCAGAATGGAGGACCATCGCCTTCCCAAGATCGTGTTATACGGCGAGCTCTCCACTGGCCACCGTGACAGAGGTGCACCAAAGAAAAGGTACAAGGACTGCCTAAAGAAATCTCTTGGTGCCTGCCACATTGACCACCGCCAGTGGGCTCATATCGCCTCAAACCGTGCATCTTGGCGCCTCACAGTTTGTCGGGCAGCAACCTCCTTTGAAGAAGACCGCAGAGCCCACCTCACTGACAAAAGGCAAAGGAGGAAAAACCCAACACCCAACCACAACCAACCAATTTTCCCCTGCAACCGCTGCAACCGTGTCTGCCTGTCCCGCATCGGACTTGACAGCCACAAATTTAATGAGATAAAACGAAGAATTAAGAATGCAGAAGAAAAAATGAATAAAATGGAAATGGCCATGTCAGAGATAGGAAAAAGAGTGGAAAATATGGAAGAACGAGAAATAATGGTAGAAATGGAAGTAGAGGAATTAAAATAGAAATTAGAAGAATCTAATTAAAAAAGTTAAAGAGGCACATGAGCTGTTAGCTTAGAAGATAGATATAATAGAAAACTATAATAGAAGAAATAATATAAAGATAGTGGGCCTTAAGGAAGATGAAGAAGGCAAGAATATGAGAGAATTTATAAAAGATTGGATCCCCAGGGTCCAAGGAAGACCAGAATTACAGGAAGAAATAGAAATAGAGAGGGCACATAGAACATTAGCCCCGAAACCACAACCGCAGCAAAAACCAAGATCCATTTTAGTAAAATTCTTAAGATATACAACAAGAGAAAATATATTGGAGAAAGCAATTAAGAAAGTAAGAGAAGACAAAAAGCCACTGGAATATAAAGGTCAAAAAATTTTTTTCTATCCAGACATAAGTTTTGAACTCCTGAAGAAGAGGAAGGAGTTCAATACAGCAAAAATGATCTATGGAAAAAAGTATATAAATTTATGTTAAAGTACCCAGCGGTACTTAAAATAGTTATTCCAGAGCAACAAAACAGACTATTCTCGGATCCAGAAGAAGCAAGGAAATTTGCAGAACAACTACAAAACAAGCAGAGAGATGAAGACATGTAATGAGAGTAAAAATGACCACGAACTATATGTATGTGTATAAAGGGGTATATGTGTGTATATATATATAGTGTGCATTCATGAATGTATCCGTATTTAGAGGAAAATATATAGAGTATAGACAAGAATTAATAAGGGAGGGAAAGGGAATAGAGGGAATAAGGAGGGAATTAAAAGAGTGACCTTTGTTACATATGAAAATTGAAATCTTTTTTGGGAGGTCTGGGTGGGGAGGAGTTATGGTCACTGCAAAATCAGTTGACGTTTGCGAGTGAATTCGCAAATCCAAATGGAGAGGTGAGATGTGGTTGCCCGACAAGGGATAAAGGGCAACTCAGGAGGGGATGGGGAGAATGGGGTTAAAGAAGTTTTAAATAGGAGAATAAGGAAAATGTTTGATGTTTTAGAAATGTTGTCTTATAAAGTGTTCAAAACAAGAAAGCAGAAATGGATAAGAAGGAAAGGTGATGATGGAGAAACGGAAAGGGAAGATAAACAAAGAATGAAATGGCTACGCTAAACTATATGACTTTAAATATTAACGGAATACATAACCAAATTAAAAGGAAGAAACTGCTAAATTTACTGAAAAAATTAAAAAATTGATACAGCATTTGTGCAAGAAACACATTTATCTGAATTGGAGCACAAGAAATTGAAGAGAGATTGGGTAGGACATGTAACAACAGCGTCATATAATTCTAAAGCAAGAGGAGTAGCTATATTAATTAGTAAAAATGTGCCAATTAAAATAGAAGAGGAAATAATAGATCCAGCAGGGAGATATGTAATGATAAAATGTCAGATATATTCGGAGTTTTGGAATCTACTCAATGTATATTCACCTAACGAAGAAGATCAAAAGTTTATGCAAGATATTTTTTTGAAGATAGCAGATACGCAAGGGAACATATTAATAGGAGGGGATTTCAACCTGAATGTGGATTCAAATATGGACAAAACTGAGAAAAAAATTAACAGAAAGAACAAAGTAACCAAATTTATAATTAAATCGATGGAAGAAATGCAACTTTTGGATATATGGAGGAAACAACACCCAAATGAAAAGGAATATTCATATTACTCGGGTAGACATAAAACATACTCAAGAATAGACCTATTTTTGTTATCAGCTCGTATGCAAGATAGAGTAAGAAAAACAGAATATAAAGCTAGAATATTATCGGACCATTCACCCTTGATATTGACAATAGAGTTAGAGGACATCCCTCCAAGAATGTATAGATGGAGATTAAACTCCATGCTACTTAAAAGGCAGGATTTTAGAGAATTCATTGAAAGACAAATTAAATGTATTTTGAAATAGATACGGAATCAGTGAAAGATAAGTTTATACTATGGGATGCAATGAAAGCGTTCATTAGAGGGCAAATAATAAGTTATGTAACCAAGATGAAGAAGGACTATAATCAGGAAACAGAGCAGTTGGAAAGGGAAATAGTAAATATAGAAAAAGAATTAGCAATGAAGGAAGATACAACTAAAAGAAGAGAATTGGCAGATAAAAAAATAAAATATGAAACACTACAAACATATAAGGTGGAGAAGAAAATAATGAAGACAAAACAGAAATATTATGAACTAGGGGAAAAAACGCACAAAATTCTAGCATGGCAGCTTAAGACAGAACAAGCTAAGAAAATGGTATTGGCATCAAGGAAAAAAGACAAACAAATCACATATAATCCAACGGAGATAAGGAAAACTTTAGAGAATTCTATGAACAATTATACCAAACTGAAAACGAAGGGAAAGAAGGGAAAATAGATGAATTTTTAACTAAAATTGAACTGCCAAAATTACAAATAGAGGAACAAAATAAATTAACAGAACCATTTGAAATAGTAGAAATACAAGAGATAATAAAAAAATTACCAAATAATAAAACACCAGGAGAGGATGGATTCCCAATAGAATTCTACAAAACATTTAAAGATTTATTAATTCCTCCCCTCCTGGAAGTAATCAACCAGATTGATAAAACACAAAGCTTACCAGATTCACGTAAAACAGCAATAATTACAGTAATACTAAAGCAAGGGAAAGATCCACTCGCACCAGCGTCATATAGACTAATATCTCTACTTAACACAGATTATAAGATAATAGCTAAACTATTAGCAAACAGATTAGCAGAGTATGTACCTAAAATGGTAAATCTAGACCAACTGGATTTATTAAAAAAAGATGCACAACGGACAATATTTGTAAATTTATTAACTTAATTCATGCAGTAGAAGGGAGTAAAGCGCCAACAGTAGCAGTTGCTTTAGACGCAGAGAAGCCCTTTGACAGAGTAGAATGGAATTATTTATTCAAAGTATTGCAAAAATTCAGTTTACCAGAGAAGTATATTAATTGGATTAAAGCATTATATAAGGGACCATTGGCGAAAGTGACAGTAAATGGATATATATCAAAGCAATTTAACTTAAGCAGGTCAACACGGCAGGGATGCCCACTATCACCCTTATTGTTCGCGTTAGCTATAGAACCACTAGCAGAATTGATAAGAACAGAAAATAATATAAAAGGGATAAAAATAAAAGACAAGGAATATAAAATCAGTTTATTTGCGGATGATGTTATAGTATACTTAACAGAACCAGAACTATCAATAAAAGAATTATATAAGAAATTGAAGGAATATGGAGAAGTGTCGGGTTACAAGATTAACGTAAATAAAAGTGAAGCAATGCTAATGAATAATGCGGATTTCTCAAAATTTAAGAAGGAATCACCATTCAGATGGCAAATGCAAGCAATAAGATACCTAGGTATACAAATAAATAAAAATCTCGGCCATCTATATAAACTCAATTATTATCCACTAATGAAAAAAATTACAGGACGATTTAGAGCATTGGAAAGATTTACCATTAACACTAATAGGAAGGATAAACTGTAGTAAAATGAACATTTTCCCAAGGATATTATACCTACTTCAGGCATTGCCAATACACTTGACAGAGAAATTCTTCAAGGAGTTAAAGAAAATAATAAGGAAATTCTTATGGAAAGGGGGGAAACCGAGGATAGCACTAGATAAATTAACAGAATGGTATAAACAAGGAGGCTTACAACTGCCAAACTTTAAAAATTATTATAGAGCCGCACAATTAAGATACCTATCAGATTTTTATCAAACAAGGGAAAAGCCAGATTGGACTAGATTAGAATTAGATAAAATAGGGGAAAAGATACCTGAACACATATTATATAAATGGGATGAAAAATTGGTACAACGTAGGAGTTCTCCAGTATTACATTATCTGCTCAATATTTGGAAGAAGATTCATGTAGAAAGGAATAAAACAAATTACCAATTACCAAAACTAATATTGAAGCAAAATAAGTTACTCCCTTTTACAATAGATAACATTTCCTTTAGAGAATGGGAGAAAAAAGGGATCAAAAGAATAGAAAATTGTTTTTCAGGAAATAGATTATTATCCTTTGAACAAATGAAAGATAAATACAATATAACTCAAGATACAGTGCTGGCATATTACCAATTGAGATCCTACTTGAAGGACAAATTAGGAAGCAGTCTGAGGTTACCAGAGGGAAGTAACTTTGAATATGTGATTACAGATACAATGATAATCCAAAGGTTTATAACAAATATGTATATTAAATTGCAAGAAAAGGAGAATGAGGAAACAAATTGTAAAACTAAACAAAAATGGGAACAAGATTTAAATATAAAGATAAAGAAGGAAACATGGGAGAAGTTATGTTCTGGAACAATGAGAAATACAATAAATACGAGGTTACGTATGATACAATATAACTGGATACACAGGCTGTACATTACACCTCAAAAGTTAAATAAATGGGACCCAACAGTATCTGACAGATGTTTTCGATGTAAAAAAGAAATGGGAACAACAATTCATGCAATCTGGACATGTGAGAAAGTAGAAAAATTTTGGGAAGATCTAAACCAAATAGTAAATAAAATTACAGAAAACAATATACCAAAACATCCAGAGATCTTCCTCCTAAGTAACATAAAAAACAAAGAATTTGGAATTGATTTGGATGGTGCACAAAAAAGATTTGTTAAGATAGCTCTAGCCGTAGCAAAAAAATGTATTATGTCAACCTGGAAATTGGAAGATAATTTGAAAATACAACAATGGTATATAGAAATGAATAAATGTATTCCATTAGAAAAAATAACAGTTTAAGAAATAATATTGAAATATTTGAACAAATGTGGGAGCCTTACATGAAACACAATAGAGAAAACCTACCGGGGACATTCACTACCTAAATTAACGAAAGGAGAAGGAAATGAAAAGAATTGACTCAGTGGAATTTCTTGTTTATTTTTATTGAATGACAACATTGTTTGACTGGTTTAATGTATCTTAGATTTTGTACTTTAAATGGATGGGGGGGAGGTAGGGAGGGTGGGATGGGAGGAGGGAGGGGAGAAAATGACCCTGTATATATTTGAAAAGGAAAATGTATGTATCATGGTCAATGTGGTTTATGGTGTGAAAAATAAAAAATTTAAAAAAAAAGATTGCCTTGAGCGACCTGATTAGACAAATTAATATTTAAGTTAAAATCCCCCAATCCATCCTTGCAAGTGCCATTAATTTCTTTCTTTATTGTCTGTGCCCCCGTAACATTATTTGGTACCCCGTAGACTACTCTCACTAGTGATTCTTTCCCCTCTTTTTAAAAAAAAACTTGCATCTCAATTACATTTATATCGTCTTTATTGTACCTGGGAAGCTACAGCGAGCAAAACTTTCATGGAATCTGTACCATGAATAGGACAATAAACTCTTCAAAAGAAAAATGTTAACCCAGTATGGAACCTCAGAACAAAATAAAAATCTTATTATTAATTGGCAGCAATACCTTTTAAGAGTAAAGATTATTGTTTGAATGCAGTCATTCTCTTGGCTGTAACAATATCCAATCCTTTGACCGTCTTCAGCAAATGTGGATTCAGAATACTACTGCGCTTTTTCACTCCTACATTGAACGTAGTAGGTTTAAACTGTTTACGATTTGACTGAAAACCTATTTTTCTGTTATTTGCTTTAGAATGCATTGCAACTGGTTTCTTCCAGGTCCCACAACCTGCAAAATACAATAATCTCAGTTACATTAACCTATTTAAGTTAAAAGCCCCACTCTATCCTTGCAATGCCAGTTATTTATTTATTTAGTTATTGGCTGTGCCACTGTAACATTTGGTATCCTGTAGACGACTCTCAGCTTGATTCAACTTGGAATATAAATGTTGAATAGCCAATGAAATAGCTCTTTTATTTGATTTTCCATTTATGACTCCTGCTCATTTTTTTTAAGCTATTCTCCTCAAAGTTATTCTTAACATTTTAAATTACTTTTCTGTACTCCAAATTATCCATGTTTTAAATTTATTTTCCATTAACATCCCATTTACTTTAATCTTATAATCTTAAAAAGAAGCAAAAGGGCCAAACACTAAATCACTTCAAACTATAATCCCAGCACATATCGTCAGAATTCGTTGTTCACTTGAGACTATTCTTACGATTTTACTCCATTCTTTTTTTTGTAGTTTGGTGGCTGAAAATAAGCATAAAAATCTAAAAATGTATTGCCAAGACTTGGGTGACCTGAACCTGTTATGAAACCGATTATTTCCTATTATTGCAAATTATTGCACATATTTTTGGATCATTGTGAAATCAATCCTGCTGACGAAGTCATTTTCAAGAAACAATTCTTTGGCCAGTTAATTAACCAGCAAATGTTGACTCACTTGTACCTACTCCATCATTAAAAATCATGGCTAATATTCTACAATATCTCATTCTTCTAATAATTCCACATTCTCTGATTACCTTAATATCCTACTCAATTAATTTTGCCTTGAACATACTTGCATCTCCATTCTGTTGTAGGAAGATTTGCTGCAAGGCGAAGTAGTTATTCCAAATGCTATACTCCATTTACCTGTATATTGAGTTCTGATATTTGAAGGATATTCATTACATCTCTGATACGATTCATTCGCTGGTGCACGCATTTCATATCCAAGACGTTCACCTGGCATATCAGAGGCCCGTCTTATTTCTTCATCAATTCGAGGCCTTTTCTCTTGTTTCTGATAAAAAGCATGTCACAAAAATCCATTTAATGCAGCAAGGGCCATTGGCAAACAAATCAAAATTGTAAAATTTGTAAAACTGGGCGATATCAATCATTGTTACGAGCCCAGAGGACCTCAAAACCCAACAGCAATAGATATTCACCAAGACAAATGGTTACTTAAACAAAAGTTGCTTTTGATTATCTTTAAACATGAAAACAGGATCACACTTTAACTTATCACTATTAACTTAACTCACCTAACTTAACCCCCATGTTTTTGTAATGTGTGCATAAGTTCAGAAAAGTTCTTTGATTCACAGTCCAATCTCACTTCTCATTCCTCCAAGTTCATTGGTTGCAGGCAATTCTTATACTGTACACAGAATTTAACATTTATGAAGTTCACCAGGCTTTGGTGCTTGAAAGGTAAATGGTTACCACTCAGGAAGGTTCTTGTCAGTTTTCAGAGAGAGATTTGTTGTTCCTGGACACAAACTGATCCCTTTTAATCAGCCACGTCAGTGTCTTGCTGAAGAAACTTACCCAATCAGGATTTTCCAGATGATAACCTCTTTCTTTCAGGTCACCACAGAGTTCCTTTTTGTTTCTTTTATTTCAAGTGAAACATCAGGCAGCCAGTCCTCTCCTCTTGCATGAACCACAACGGCTTTGACCAGGCTGAACTAAGCACACATAACTCATCTTCAAAATGGGGTTTTTCCCCACAAGCTTGCCAGCTTGTCCTGTTCCAGTCACAGCTGCTACTGCTGTCTGTAGCACTGCAGAACTGATCTCTCTCGCTCTCTCTCTCTCTCTCTGAGAAAACACTGTTCAACTTGCTCTGCTTGCAAAAACCACACGATCCTCTTACATCTGCACTCCCAGACTGCCTGCACTACTCTGATCTCTTTCATCTGTTGCTTTTCAAAACAACAATCTATTAGTGAAGTCTCTTGGGCAGTCCCCAAAGTTTTTGCAAAGCCCCCCAGGAGCCACTCTGTCTGGCTTGAGCAGAGCTCCAATATTTTAAATGAGATGTTTGAAGTGTTTGTATGTGACCCACACTAAAAAACCTGCCCCAATTTATCTCCCAAAGACATATCTATATGCAATAAAAACACATGATCTGTTACAATGTTCATCTGCAAAATAAAGCTTTAAAATGTAAGCTTTCTTGTCATGAATTCACGTGGGCATCAGAAGGCAGGTCACCTTGCCCAATTTGACCAAAATTGCCCCATATTCTAAGTTTTGGTCCACTGCACAAAGTAATCATATCTTCAATTGAACTTCTAACAGCAATTAGATGCAGAGGAAAAGTTACAATAAGTTCTACGCAGCAGATCAAGAATTTATCCATCTTTAAAGACAGGCCACTAATCTTCCATATGATCCATTTCAGGCAAAATACTTTGCTCATGTAGATTTATTTGTGTGACACCAAGTTAATTTGGGGCCGTAAACTACATAAGACTTTCAATCCTTCATCTTCTCTAAACAAATTGTGACTGTTCATATTACCACTCTGCAATGCAAATAATTAATTAATTCTATCACACCCCCCCGCCAAATGCACAATCAATTGCAAGTTACCTTTCATCAATCAGTTTTTGTACTACAAATACCTGTAGATATTCAATTAGAGGGATGATTTTTGTAAACAAAAATAGAAATTCACCCAATTAAGATAATTTCAAATACATACAATTTCAGTCATCATCTTTAGACGATATTCCATCAATACATCTGTGAGACTCTGTGTAACCTTCAAGGCAAAACTTGCATCACTATCACTGGAAATCTGAAAATTTTGCTGAAAGACAATATAAAAATAGATTGTTATTGTTCCCCCAACATTGGTCTGTACCACTGTTAGATGATTAATTAAAATTTTAGATAATTCCTATAAGAGAAATTTATTTTTTGGAGTAAAATTCACATTCGTAGAAATTGAAGCTCACATTACTGGGGAAACATTTGCTAATAAACACAAGTCCTCCTGCTATAACCCACAATATTTCTTCTCCGGGAAGTTTCATCTGTGAAGGAGGCATATCTAACTGCAGATGCTGGAATCTGGAGCAAAAAAAAAATCTACAGGAGGAATTCAGCAGATTGAGCAGCATCTGTGGGAGCAAAGGAATGGTCCCATTTCAGATCAGAATCTTTCATTCCTCATTGATGAAAGGTTCCAACCAGAAATGCTGACCATTCTTTTTCTCTCAATGATGATGCTCAACCCAAATTCCTCCAGCAGATTTTATTTTAAAATCTCCAACACACAATACTACTAATAATTCATTCTCCTGAGGTCTAAGTGACCAAAAACATCATCACTTTTCTTATGCTGTTTATCATGAATGGGGAGAACAGAAATATGGTATTTAGATTATCTGCCATGGACAATGGAGCAAGCCCAAAAGGCTGAATGGCCTCTGAATAATCAATTTAAAATTAACCAAGTAACTCAACCTCAGCAAAATGTCACAAGACTGATATACCTTATTGATACTGTAAGTATTAATGATATACCAATTGAATGTTATTCAAATTATTTTATTCATCAGTATATTTTGTAGCGATGTATATTTTCTCCAAAAACTTGAACATTATTTATTGTGGATAAAATAATCTTGTTTGTGAAAGTTTCAGGGAAGAAATCTTTTCCTCTCATTCATCCAACCATAGAATATCCCATGGAATGTGTTTCAAAGCTCTGAATTGGGTAGATGCACTAGCAAGTTATTTTGGATAGGCTAACTATAAAAGCTCCTTCTGAAAATCCATAAATTTTACTTGTTCCACCTCCATTACTGGTATTCCAGATCTTTTTTCGTCTCCCAACCTCTCACCAGCCCCATTTTAAGCACTTGAATTCTGTACAGAAGCTTTCTTGGATTCAATATGTGAAATATTAATCCTTTATTTTAACCACCTCAACTGTATGCCTTCTGTGGCCTTTTCTAGAAAAATTTAATCAACTGTCTATGCCCTCTAATAAATGAATATCCTTTCAGTTACATTATACGTAGTGCTCCAGCGGGAATCTCTCCAGTGACAAAGATGTAATCTTAAGGATTCATTAAGCTTTTCATTTTAATTAAAAACAAGCTCAATTTGCCAGTTTTAGATTCACAACCAATAAAATCTTATGCTCTTGTTTGAATATTTTAAGTGCTTTACAATCCAAAACTAAATATTGTGAATACTGAAATAAAAATGAATAATCTTTAAGATGCTCAGCAGCTCTGTGGATAGAGGCAGAATTCATGTTTCATATTAATTTTTCATTAGAAAAGAAAAAAATGCAGAAGAATATGAAGATAAAAAGAATAAAAACCAAGATCTATAATTAAAGTGGAAGGCAGGAGACAAAAAAAAGCACAGGATGTTTGTGAGGGGGGGGGGGGGGGGGGTGGTTTGGTTCTTTTTTATTTTTAACTTTTGCTCAGCTTTTCTATAATCACACCTTCTCCATCCATCACTATTTGTGACTGCTGAGTTTTGATCTCATGGGAAGTTAGTTCTGCCTACATAATGCCCTGCTGCTGTTTAGCAATCCAAGGATAGAGCTTCAGAAAGTTGACAGTTTATTTTTATGTCTACAGTACTTGAGAAGCTTCAGTTTTGATACATTCTTAGCTGATCACCACATCTTGTGGCTTGCTACTGTTCGGAAGCCCATCATCAACTACCAGCAAAGTCTGAAATAAAAAAATGCTGAAAATAATTAACGTCATCTGAGTTGTCAGAAACAGTTTGCATTTCCAGCCTTCCATCAAAACCCAGAAACTTAAGCACCTTACATTTCAGAGAAATGAGAAGGAGCAGAGAATAAGAGAAATGTGTGCAACAAACACTGAATGGTTGTGATTCAGAGACAGAGTGAACACTTGTTAAGCACATCAGATTCTCTTAAATAAAAATAGTATGAATGAAGGCAAATAGGAAAAAATGCTCCAACTTTTAGACAATACACTGCCATTCCTGATATCTAAAATAAAATGGTGGAGGAAAAAAAGTGGAGTTGAGTGAATGAGCGAAGGCGAAATTGATGTGATCCGGATCTCCAGGTACAACCTGCGGAAGGCAATCACAGCAGGAAAGTGGCAATTCCAAGGGAAGATGAAGACAATCAGATTGCTGGCCATTACATCCTACAAGGTGAAGTAGAACAATATAAGTGGCTGTGAAGCTTCACCACACAATGAGCTGAACATATTTTATGCTCACTTTGAGAAGGAGAACTCAACATTTATCTATGAGAATCCTTGCAGAAGACCCTTTGATATCTGTCTCTGACTCCAACGTCAGACCATCTTTCAAGAGGGTAAACCTTCACAAGGGATCAAACCCTGATGATGTAGCTGGCAGAGCACTGAAAATTTGTGCCAACCAACTAGCCAGAGTGTTTACGGACATTTTCAATTTCTCATTACTGCAGTCGGATAGTCCCTCCCTCCTCAAAAGACCATCAATCATTCCAGTGTCCAAGAGCAGTGTGAGCTGCCTCAATGAATATCGCCCAGAAGCACTCACATCCACTGCAATGAGATGCTTTGAGAGATTTGACATGACAAGAATTAATGTGCACCCTGGTAATGATTTGGACCTACTGCAATTTGCCATCCATCACAATAGACAATAGACAATAGGAGCTGGAGTAGGCTCTTCGGCCCGTCGAGCCAGAACAGCCATTTTACAAATCATGGCTGATCACTACCATCAGTACCCCTTTCCAGCCTTATCCCCATAACCCTCAACTCCTTTGCCCACTAGAGTCTTATCTAACTCTCTTTTGAACATAATCAGCGAATCTGCCTCTACCACCCTCTGTGGCAGAGCATTCCACAGATTCACACTTCTCTGGGTAAAAAAATGTTTTCTCATCTCCGTCCTAAAGGGCCTACCCTGTATTCTTAAACTATGCCCTCTAGTCCTCGTCTCCCCCATCATTGGGAACAAGTAATCCGACTTCACCCTGTCTATCCCCCTGATAATTTTGTATACCTCAATCATGTCCCCCCCTCATCCTTCTAAACTCCATCGGATACAAGTCCAGTTTTTCTAGCCTTTCAGCATATGTCAACCCCGCCATCCCTGGAACTTACCTTGTAAATCTGCGCTGCACACCCTCTATAGCTAGTATGTCCTTCCTCAAAATTGGAGACCAGAACTGGACGCAATACTCCAGGTGGGGTCTCACCAGGGCCCTGTACAACTGCAGAAGGGCGTCTCTGTTCCTATACTCCAATCCCCTCTTTATGAAAGCCAACATGCCATTTGCCTTCTTCACAGCTTTCTGAACCTGCATGCTAGTCTTCAGTGACCGGTGAACAAGTACTTCCAGATCCATTTGCTCCTCCCCACTCCCAAGCTTGTCTCCATTTAAATAATACTCAACTTTCCTATTATTGCCCCCAAAATAGATAACCTCACATTTGCTTACATTGAACGTCATCTTCCATTTAGTAGCCCACTCTCCCAACTTGTCCAAGTCCCTCTGCATTTTCTTGACATCCTCCTCACACCCCACACCGCCACCCAATTTCGTGTCATCTGCAAATTTGCTCAAGTTATTAATAATCCCCTCATCCAAATCATTTACATAAATTACAAACAACTGAGGTCCCAATACCGATCCCTGCGGCACTTCACTCGTCACATCCTGAAAAAGACCCGCTTACCCCAACCCTTTGTTTCCTATTTCTTAACCAATTTTCTATCCATGTCAGCACCTTACCTCCAATACCATGCTCCCTGATCTTGCCCACTAGTCTCCCGTGCGGTACCTTATCAAAGGCCTTCTGGAAGTCCAAATACACCACATCCACTGGCTCTCCCAAGTCCACCCTCTTTGTCACATCCTCGAAAAATTCCAGAAGGTTAGTCAAGCATGACTTACCCTTAAGGAATCCATGCTGACTAGCCCTTATACTATTATTTCTGCCTAAGTATTCTGCTATTACTCCTTTTATGATAGACTCCAATATCTTCCCCACCACCGATGTCAGGCTGACCGGTCTATAATTTCCCGTTTTCTCCCTCCCTCCCTTCTTAAAAATCGGCACCACATAAGCCACTCTCCAATCCTCAGGGACCACCCCCGAATCTATGGAACTTTGGAAAATGTCGACCAGTGCTTCCACAATTTCCATAGCAACTTCTTTAAGCACCCTGGGATACAGCCCATCAGGCCCTGGGGATTTATCAGCCCTCAGTCCCAACAATTTACTCACAACCTCCTGTTTCTGGATCCGGATATCCATTAGATCCCCAGGAAAGTTCCCCAAGTCTCTTGATACCGCATGACCACTATAGCTCTATAGCAGATGCAAGATCACTGGCTCTCAACTCCGTTCTGGATCACCTCGACTACCGCAACGTACATCATCAACACGCACTTCATTAACTACAGCTCAGCTTTCAACACGATCATACCCTCAGAACCGGTAAACAAACTTTAAAACATGGTTCTTTGTACTCCCCTCTGGATTCTTGACTTTCTCATCAGAAGACCGCAATCATTACGATTCGGAAACATCTCTTCACTGTTGTGCTAACCCCATTATGCACCTTTGACAATGTTCCAGGCACAATTAAAATCCTATCTACAAATGTGCCATTGACACCATGGTCATTGGCAGAATAACAGATGGTAATGAGAAAGCGCACAGGAGGAGATAGTTAGTTGAGCGGTGCCACAACAACATCAGCAAAACCATGAAGCTGATTGTGGACTTCAGGAAGGGGTAATCAGAAGAACATGAACCAATCCTCATCAAGGGGTCAGCAGTGGAAAGAGTTCAGAACTTCAATTTCCTGCTTGTCAGCATCTCTGAGGATCTGACCTCAGGCCTTCATGGAGAAGGTGGCAATCATGGAGAAGGCTTGCCAGCATCTATACTTCTTGAGGAGTTTGAGGAGATTTGGTATTTCACTGATGGCCCTCGCAAATTTCTACAGGTGTATTGTGGAGTTAATTCTGCATCACAGTCTGATATGGAGGTGCCAATGCACAGGACAAGGAAAAAAAAGTATTGCGAACTCATGGGCATCAGTCTCCACTCCATCGAGGTCATCTGCAAAATATGGTGTCATAAGAAAGCAGCTTCTATCCTCCTAGACCCTCATCACTCAGGCCATCCCATTCTCAGATTGTTAGCATCACGAAGGAGTACAGGAGTCTGAAGACCAACACCCAGCAGCACAAGGATAGCTTTCTCCTCTCTGCTGCAAGATTTTGAATGGACAATGAATCACATACACTACCACTCTCTTATTCATGTACTATTTATTTTAAATGTAATGTCAAAGCAATATTTGCTATGCAAAACAACCAATTTTTTGACATGGTCTTGATAATAAATTCTGATTCTGAGTGTTTAATGTCATATGTAAAAATACAATGTATAAATGCAATTAAATTCTTACTTATACAGCTGCATGCATATGTAAAAACAAAGTACAAAATAAATCACTATGCAATAGATAAATATTTAAAAAAGCACTAATAGATCTGGTTTTGCTGGTGTCGTGTTACAGTTAGAGTAGTATGGGGAACTTCGACAGCCTTATAACTAGGGGGGGGGGGGGGGGAAAAAACATTGTGAATTGAAAGGTGCTGGTGAGAAGAGAGCATGACCAGAGTGAAGGGATCGTTTGATGTTGGACACCTTCTTGATGCAGCATCTTACTTTAAATGTCTTTAATGGACAGAACATTAGTTCCTGTCTTGGACCAGACTAGGTCTGTCGCCCTCTGCACGCTTCTGTGTTCCTGGAGACTCAAACCATGAGACAACCAGACCATGAGACAACCAGCCAGTACATCTTCCACAATTTGGAGACAAATTTTGGCTCTGCAATCATGGGAATAGAGCAGGGTACAAAGAATGTTGACTAGAGGTGACCTTGCATTGATGGTCAGCGAGGATGAGATTGGGATCTTCTGATGAGGAAATAAAGGATCCAATTGCATAAGGAGTTATAATGTTAAGTCAATTATCCTGTATCAGATAGAAACCAAAAGGTTTGTACTTAAAATATTTTACATGCAGACAAATTCACAACTACTTTTATTTTCAAACAATCAAAATGCTTTGATTCTTTTGATGGCAGTATAAATACATATTTTTATGGACTAAAAAGAGAAAACAAATTATACTCACCAAATATTCAAAGACCTCCTGATTGGAATAGGTAGTTTTGGAAGCATCCAGCTGATGGGGTTCAAACAAAAATATATAAGACAAACTTAAGAAATGCTGGGCTAAAGATATTACATTAAGAGAATTCACAAATTGCATCAGGTAACACTTTGTTTGACAAGAACAAATTCACTTATAACAGTAAATTGCTGCTGTTGGCCACTGGGGTGGGCAGAATGTTGGAAATAGGCAAATTAGAAAAACATGAAGAAGCATACACAATGAGCACTAAACCAAGTTCAACATCAGAGGGTTATCAACATACCTAACAAGTTAGCTGATTGTGCGCATTTACTCCCACAGTTCAAAAAGGAGCTGCATAATATCTCAGCTAAAAAAGGTTGTCCAAAATGTTCAGTCACTGATCCCAATTAATTTCTTATCATTATGATGAGAATTTACCTTATTTTATTTTCCTGTGATGGGATTTTTTTTGGAGAATCTACATTGATCTCACAATGAAGGAACACTGATAACCATGGTGTCAACCTTATTGAGGATTGGATATTCTTTGTTACACCTTTAACATTTAAATGATGTGTTGGTAAAATATTCCAAACTTTTACCAGATTTTAAAAAAAACTGTAGTGCTTGTTGAAAATACCCTTTTAGAAAGCTTACCACCAACACTTAGAAATTCAGGTGTCACATATTACAAATTGTTGGCTGCCAGTTCAAGAGCAAAACCCTGCTACCGGAAAGCATGATTTGTCTCGAGAAAACAATGCGAGCTCAAATAGAAATCTATAAATGCTTAGCAGACTCTGTTTCAGGCATCTTAAAACATTCATTGTGGCTACTGTAGATTATGATTCCATTTGCCAGGCTTATTTTTACTCCATTATCCAAATTTCTGACCCAACAATAAATACCCAAGTTTTTGCCAATATCAGGTGACAACTGTATCATAATTGCTTTTGAAACTTCATTATTAGCAACTGATGTCAATCACCATTTTACTTCAGCTACAAAGGTTGTGACCTTTTTTGTATTCTGCAGGATTACCTTTATTGATGTAACCATACTCAGGATAAACCACTACCTTCATGAATTGGGGAAAGGACAAGAATTGGAAAAAGTAATATACTAGATATTTACTATTAAAGAGAATAGGAAACAGACTTACAGTTCTTTAGGCCCAATGTACTCCCAAATAGATACTAATATACTTAGTATACTTATTGTCTCAAATCCATTAATAAACATTTTACAACATTTAAATATACAAAAGGAAATGATTTTAGCTAACTGCTGAATCAATTGAAAACTTAAAACAGTGATTGGCTTTGTAATCACAAGGTTCAGCTTTGAGAGCACTTCTCTATGAAAGCAACCCACAGCAGGGAGTCACTTCACACAAGTCACACAAAAAACTGGGCCACAACTTGCCTCATTCTGCATCCATCCATCATCAACATCAGATCCTTTGTTTTCATTCTGATAACTCCTAGGCAAGAAGCAAAAATTATACATTAACAGCAATGGCAAAGTTAAAAAAAACTTACTGTAAAATACAAGTTACTATTGTAAAAGAAAAAGGGGTACAGCAACCATATAATTCACCCAAGTAATTAAATCATTACTCAAATAATGCGTTCAACAGAAATTTAAATTTACCTCAGCATACAAAATTGCCCTCAAACTTAAATTACCTCATTAGCTCTCTTCTTCTGCACCCATCTCCAAAGTCTTGTATATTGTCAGAGTTCCAATCCATATCGAGCACTTCAGATTTTATATTTTTCCTCCTGTCTTGTAAAATGTCTCCAGATGATTGGTAATCTTCAAAAAGCAAAACAAGAGGAATTTGATTTGGAGAACATGGCAAGCTACATTTTTTTCAATATGTTAATGTGAAGGAAGCAGGTTATAAAAATTGCTGAACAACTTATGGCAGTGAATGTTGTATAAACTTTCAAACTATAAAGATCTAAATAAATTAGAATAGGTTCCTTGTTTTGTACAGATAAACCATTATGAATGATTGTTTGGACAAGTAGCATTTCCCAGGTGCCCACATAGTTAAAGGATTAAGTGAAAGTTTTTATTTAAAAACAAGTCATCTCTCCTGATACGTTAAACAGCTATCCCTCCGTGGCATGCACATTTTTTTCAAAAAAAAAAAGATGGACTTCACACAGTACCTGGTGCAGTCTCATCAAGGCCCAGTATAATTACAGGAAGACACCTTTACTTGTGTACTCAAGTTCTCTTGCAATGAAGGCCAGTATGCTGTTTACCTTCATAATTGTTTGCTGTACACTGGCTATTGGTGATTTGTTCAAAGGTATTACCCATTTCTCAGTAAATCAGTAACTTGGTGCCTGGTGGTGGAAAAATCTGTGACTGATGGAAGAACAACCATCACCCCAACAGAAATTAGAACTGGACATATTTGCTGGCTTAGCCAGCAACATTTATATCCAACGGGAGGATAAGAAAATGGACATCGCAATTTTAAATCTTTTAAAAAAAATCTATATACACAATATTAAATAAGGCAGCAGAAAATAGTAAACATTGTCAAGGCTATCACAGGCTCTGCCTCCCATCCATTGCAGACATCCATAGTGCCACTCGTAATGTTTGGGACAAAGACACTTTAAAAAAAATCTTTAATTGCCTCTGTGCTCTACAGTTTGAAATTTGTAATCAAACAATTCACATGTGATTAAAGTGCACATTCCAGATTTTATTCAGGGTTATTAGTATACATTTTGGTTTGACCATGGAGAAATTAGAAATAGAGTGCCCTCCATAATGTTAGGAACAAAGACACATTTTTTTCCTTTATTTGCCCCTGTGCATTGGTAAACAAATGGAAGGCAGAGAATTGGCATAAATCATACCACCTTAAGTAATCCCTTACTAATTACAGAGCACCTATGGCATAGGGTTACTTAATGAAAGAAAGTTTGAAAACCACTGCCATAAATGGATGTTTCTCTGATTAGTAATCAGTGAGAAGCAGAGTGGAACAGAGATTGATGCAGGGCCACAAATGATTACAATGTAGAAGTAATAATTTGGAAGAGGGGACCAAGTACAGTGCATTTAAGAAGAAAAAAATCTGCAGATGTTGGGGTCTAGTGCAGTAGACAAAAATATTGGAGAAACTCAGCAGGTCATGCAGCATCCACAGAAAACAGAAAGCAATTAATGTTTTGGGCCGAAGCCCTTCTTTTGCTGTTTAGGCCTGAAACATCAACTGGCTTCTCCTTTCCATTGATTCTACATGACTTGAGTTTCTCCACAACTTTTGTGTACTGTAGCATAGCGTTCGCAGATGAAGCTAAAATGAGTGAAAATGCAATTGTGTAGAGGACACAGTGGGTCTGCAGAGATATTGGTGGGCAAATAATAAGCAAGATAAAGGCAGGGAGATTGTTTCCACTGGGAGACAACTCTAAAATTGAGTGACAAAGCCTCAAGATTTGGAGCAGTGAACTTAAAACAAAAGAAGATGAACTGCTTCTCCCAGAGAGTAGTGAATTTGTAGTATTTTCTGCTCATGAAGCAATAGAGGATGCCTCATTAACTGTATTTAAGGCATAAGTAGATAAAACCTTTGAAAAACAGGGTATTTAAAGGGGATGTGGAACAAGATAAGCCAAGCCATGGACAGATCATTCAATGACATTACAGGTAGACCCCGACTTATGATGGAGTTTGGTGCCGGGAGTCCCATTGTAAGCCAAAATTATCGTAAATTGAAAAAGCATGAGAACTGGTCTAAAAACGCGAGAACTGTATTGCGATGGAACCATCTGTAGGCCTCTATCTGTATTCAACACCAATGGCCAGATGCTATTGTTACTCCTATTTCTTGTGTTCTCTTATTCTTTAATTTTCCAAACAATTCACCATCCCACTAGGATTACAGTGTTATCAGTGTATATACCACTCAGAAAAGATGAATGATCTTCTCTGGCCCCTCTTTTGTCAAACCAATTTTCAATGCATGCTAACACATTATACCCAATATCCTAACTTTAATTTTACATATCAACTCTTTTCTGTGGGAGTTTATCAAAGAATTTTTGAAACTGTAAATATTCTACACCTTCAGTAAATTCATAAACATTATTTCCCTTCCAGAAATCCATGTTGATGTGCAATTTTTCAAGTGTCAAGTTATTTTATTCTTTAAAATATATGTCTGCATTTTCTGCAAGTTTGCAGATAACATCATTGTCACAGTCTAGATTTCAAACAACAATGAAATGGAATATAGGAAGGTAATGGAGAGTCTGGTGCCATGGTGTCAGGAAAACAATGTCTTCCGCAATATCAGCGAAGAGCTGACACTGATTTCAGGACAGAGGAGCACACATTCCTGTATTTATGAATAGTGTAGAGATAGTGGAGAGCTTCAAATTCTTAGAAGTTCTTCAGGAAGAAGTCAGGAGAACGTGAACCAGCCCTCATCGAGGGCTTAGCAGTGGAGAGTGTCAAGAACAAATTCCTGGGTGTTAACATCACAAGGATCTGTCCTGGAGCCTCCATTTCAACGCACACATGAAGGCTTGCCAGCGGCTATATTGTATGAGGTGTTTAAGGAGATTCGGTACGTCACCAAAGACTCAAAAACTTCTACAGGTGTACCCTGCGAGCATTCTGGCTGGTTGCATCACTGTCTGGTATGGAGGAGCCAATACTCAGGACAGGAAAAAACTCCGGAGGGTTGTTAGTTCAGCCTGCGACATCACAGACACCAGTCTTCACTCCATTTAGAACATGTACAAAAAGCAGTATGTTAAGAAAGCAGCCTCTATCCTCAAGGACCCCCACCACCCAGATCATGCTCTCCTCACTCTGCGACCATTGAGAAAAAGTACAGGAGGCTGAAGACAAACACGCAGTGGCACAAGAACAGCTTCTTTCCCACTGCCATCAGATTCCTGAATGAACAATGAACCACAAGCACTGCCTAACCTTTTCCTGAACGATTAAAAAAAAATGTTGTAAGGTAGTTTATACAAATGTTTGTATAAACTGTGAAGCTGCCACAAAACAAATTTCATGACATATTCATGACAATAAATTCTGATTCCAAGTAAACATCACCAAGAACCCAACAAACCATGTTTCGATTCAACCAGAGCCCAAGACATCTCCTCCACTATCTCCATCGGAGCACCACACAGCTCTACTCACTTTAAAGCTATGACTGTGTGGCTCAGCTCAACAACACTACCATCTACTAATTCACTGACAATACCACGGTAGTGCATTGTACAAAAAGGAGCTGTCAGTCTACAGGAGGGAGATTGAAAACTTGGCTGAATGATGCACCAACAACCACCTTGCACTCAATCTCATCAAAACCAAGGATCTGATTATTGACTTCAGGAAGTGAAAACCAGATGTGTACAATGCAGTGAATATTAGGGTATTAGAGTTGGAGAGGGTGAGCAAATTTAAGTTCTTGGGAGTCACCATCTTGAAGGATCTTTCCGAGACATGACACACAAATGGCTTCTTAAAGATAGCACGTCAGTGGGTCTACTTCCTTAGGAGTTTGTGGAGGTTTGGTATGACATCGGAAACAGATGTGCGGTAGAAAGTGTGCTGACCAGCGGCATCACGGTCTAGTTTGGGGGCACCAATACGCTTGAGCATAAACCCTGCAAAAAGTAATGGACACAACCAAGCACATAAAGGGCTGTCAGTTTTGTCCGTTGCCTACATTGTGATTGATGTTTAAGGAATGAATGAAAGAAATACCACAGCCATACATTATCACAGACAAAACCTACCATACCATCAAAAAATCTCCAAGGAACACTGTGTCAGAGAGCAGCAGCAATCATTAAAGATCCACACCATCCATCACAAGCTCTGTTCTTGCTGCTGCCATCAGGAAAGAGGAATAGGTGCCTCAAGACTTGCACCAGGAGTTCAGGAACAGCTGCTCCCTTCCGCAAGACTCCTCAATGACAAACTCAATCAGGAAATCATTTAGAACTCTTACTTTTGCACTTTATTGATTTTTTTTCCTTTATTGCAGTTTGTTTACATGTGCATGTGATGTAGATTTTCTTTTACAATTCTAACATTCTGCCTCGCCCATAAGAAAAACAAGCTCAGGGTTGTATATGATATAATACATCTGTTCTGACAATAAATCTGAAATAAAGCTTTATACTGTTTCTTTGCAAATGTGACCAAAAAAAAGGCTGTATTTTCCAGTTGTTGCAGACATTTAAAAAAAAATAATGGGGTTACATTTGGCACCATTCTACATCCATGAACTAAATTTACATTTATTCTATAATCTATAGATTTCTGCAGTACAATTAAAAATGCATATACTATTTCTTCAACTATTTTTAATATTCTGGGTTGTAAATTGTTAAGTTCTGGGGATTTATTTCCTTTCAGTGTCATTATTTTTGTTTGAGCACAATTTTGTCACGTTCCTAACCTTTATTAAATTCTGATTTATTGAAAGTTACTTCTATCTACATCAATAAAGACTGAACCAAAAATCTTGTTTAATTGCTCTGCAGTTTCCCATGAGGAATTATTCTTGACATTACCTTCTCTTCTCCTTTTGTGAAAGCTTTTATAGCCCACTTTATTTTCCCCTGCAAGTTCTTATCCTCTTCACAAATTTCTCTGCAGAAATCCAAACTGCTTCTCATCCTCAGTTTACAACTTTGTCTGACAATATTACAAGTAGACCCCGAATTACGACCTATGTGACCATCTATAAGTACGACCAAAAAAACTGTATACATTTAAAAAAAGAAATAATATATGTAAATATTTACGTTTTTGGGTTCAAAATAAGGGTCTATCCATGGAAAATAGCACCTATGGTGGGGTGGCCAACCTCTTGCGAGAACTGGTCTTGGTGGGCATCATGTTGTATTTACAAGCAATAAAACGGATAGTTAATTTCTGATTTACGTCCATTTTGAAATACCACAGATTGGTCAGAATGAAACTAGGTCGATAAGTCAGGGACTATTTGAATACAGCTCTTCTTTACAATTAATATTAATAATCAACTTGACTGGGTCGTTTTTTTTTGTGCCAGAAAATAATTTATGGCTGTTGTAATTCCTTTCAAACGTCAGCCTCATTGAAAGCATGGATAAAACTGCAGCCCCTTTATGTGGGAAATATCAGACATTAGTTTGAAATAAAATTCAGATCATAGCAATATTTAGCTTCAGTGACATATCTAAGAGTTAATCCATTTTTTCCTCTTCAGATGATAACTCAATTAGAAATTATTAAAGAAAAACCCACACATCAATTTCTACTCAAAATAGATAATGAAACAGTTCCCAGCTGATTGAGAAAGAAAAATGTGGAGCAAATAGTCAACCCAGAGATGCGTTAGATCACTAAATATCAGAGAAGTCAGACAATAATTAAATATAGTGTATTTTATACAGGATGTCGATTGGAAATTATTTCTGTAATTTTGTAATAATGTAGTGGTTAGTGCAACGTCTTTACCACGCCAGCAATGGTGTCTGGACTTGGGTTAAAATCCCGCGCTGTTTGTATATTCTCCGTGTCTACATGGGTTTTCTCTGGGGGCCTCTGGATTCCTCCCACCCTTTTAAAATATATTAGGGTGTAAATTGGATGGCATGGACTCATAGGACCGAATTGGCCTGTTATAGTGCTGTATGTCTAAATTATTTACCTTGAGAACATGGCATTCTTGATTCATAGCAACTGGAACTTTCCCTGTTAAGATGCTGGTCAAAATTATTTCCAAAGTTCTCGTATCTTGAAAATCTGTTACCTAATTGTTCATCTGTAAGGCCAAACACAGAGCAATTATAATTATCCATGTCAACAGATATATTAAAAAAAACATTATCTTCCACACTTTAATTAAAAACATGCCTTGTGGATATAGCATTCTTGTTTCGAACGAATTTTTCATATCACCACGGAAACTATTTTTATAATTTTCTCGTGGTGAAAATTTAGGATCAAACTGGGGATCTGAAATACAAAAGCAGCACATTAAAAAAAACAACTTCCGAAAGACCATGAGATATTTTCCCCCCAACATTTGTTGAAAAGTTTTCACTTTACCTTGTGGTTGTGCCATTCTTAACTCGTGGGAATTTAAACTTGCAGCATTCATGTTCTGTCCAAAATTATTTCTCAAGTTCTCATGGTGTGATAATCTTGAATCTGTTGGACCATCTAAATAACAAAAGTCCATGTGATCAATCACAAGCTTTGAAAATGCTAATCCCGCTTGACCCGCTAGCTTCACTGGTCTCAACTCATCTAAGCTTTCAGTACATTTTAGCTGCTGAACTTCAAAAACAAATCCTTCCCAAGATGAAAATGTGGCACTACACAGCCAAGAGGGTTGTGGGATTCTTGGGATCAGCAGACAGGTGCAGAGCCCCAGAGTAGGAGAAGTTGAACCCTGGGAGAGGGCCCTACAGGGAAGGTGACTTGGAGGCCAAAGGAATACACAATGGGCTGCAGGAGACAGGCCCACGAGAACCACGTCAGGAGTGGGACTTGAAGGTGCCGATGGCAAGAAGTGATCCCAAAGGGCCTCGAGCACTGACAGCTTCCAAATCAAACAAGAGGTCCAGAACTAGGGAGCACAGATTCACCGCTGGAACAGACAGGAGGCCACTTGGCTATAGAGGTTACAGGAGTGCAGGAGGTGAATCCGCTGACACTCGGTGTCTCTTAACGGCCTCTCCTTTGCTTCTATCTCTCTTTTTGGAAGATTTGCCAGGTTAATGGCTCCTCTGTGTGCCTCAACAGCAAATAAATGTGAACAATCTTTGTGCATTATGTACATGATAATACAGGACTCCTGAATCTGTTTTACATTTTTCATATCTGATGCTGAATTTGCATTTCATACACTGTAGTTTTCCTGCACATTGTTGCTCAGCTCAATAATAAGCTATTCTGATAATCTAATAATTGTCAAATTAATTTTGTTTCAGCTGTGCATTTGATAACCTTTGTACTTTATTTTAATTCTTAAAATTACAATGACTGCCAAAGTCTACAAAATATACTGAATGGTTATAAAAGATAATATGTCCAATGAATGCATTCGATTTCCTGCTGCTCTGTTTCCCCAATTTACTTTGTCCAATTTGCCTGCTGACTCATTTGCAGAGATAATATCCCATAGGAAGTTTCTCCTGAAACCATATTTAGTTAATGTACTATCCAAATCTAAATTACACTTGGATCCCCCTTATTCTATCTCAAATACTTCAAATAGTCTCAACTTGTCCTGTTCATTCCAAGAAAAAATATGCTTTCTTCTAGTTTTGAGAATTTCAGTTCTTTTTGTAATTCTTTATTTATTGCACTATGAACCATATCAACCAAAATATTTACAGATGCATCTCTTTAAATATACATTTTCTCTTTTTACCCCCCATCGCTCCTCCCCTTCCCACCCCCCCTCCAAAAATAGTAAATATTGAACATGTAAAATACAATAAAACAACATCTTCATACAAAAGGAATACAAACAAAAAAGACGTGTCATCTATTTATACACATTAAATCTAATCGTGTTAATCTTGTTATCATTTTAGGTGGTGGTCTGAGGCCTGCTCTTTGGTTCCCAGGTTTTTTCAAACATTGTAACTTTGTCCTTTAAATTATATGTGATTTTTCCCCAATGAGATGCACTTAAATTTGGTTATGTATTCCATTAATGTTTATAGTCATATAGTTCAACATGGCCATCTTATATCTTTATTTTCACTTCTTTTCCACCTCTTCACCACCTCCATCCCTTTTTTGTTTTAAACATTACTGTTCTTTAAGTTTTCCTTTTTAATCTCAATATTATGACAACGCACTTAAGACATGAAATACCCCAACATTCCCCACAAGCAATAGTCCTTTAACCCCAAATGAACCCCCCCTCCTTGGGTTGCCCCTTGACGGCAACCACAACTTCCCTTTCAATTCGGTTTGCAAACTTGCACGCAAGCGTCAACCGATTTCACAGTGACCGTTATCCTCCCACCCCAGCTCCCCACCAGAGAACACTATTTTCCTATACATGTAACAAAGCTTTTTCTCTCTTTTTTCCCCCCCTATTCCCCTTCTCTTCTCCATCTTTAAATCTTTATATTTTTACATATTTTTGTATAATTTCTTGCAAACATTCAGCAAATTCTTGGGCTTTCTTTGGATCCGAGAACAGTCTATTCTGTTCCCCAGGGATAAATACTTTGAGTACTGCTGCATGTCATAATATAAAGTTATAACCTTTCTTCCATAAGATTGTTTTCGCCATATTGGATTCCTTCCTCTTCTTTAAAAGTTCAAAGCTTATGTCTGGGTAAAAAAATATTTTTTGTGTCTTATATTCCAATGGTTTGTTGTCTTCTCTAACCTTCTTTCTTGCCTGCTCCAGTATGTTCTCTCTTGTCGTATATCTTAGAAATTTTACCAATGTAGACCTTGGTTTTTGATGTAGTGGCAGTTTCGGTACTAGCGCTCTGCGCCCTTTCGATTTCTATTTCTTCATGTGTATCTGTCGTTCCCAACACCTTCGGGATCCATCCTTTAATAAATTCCTTCATCTTTGACCCTCTTTCAGGCCCACTATTCAGGCCTACTGTAGATTTCCAATACGTCAATTTTTTGTGACAATAAATCTTGTGTCTCTTTAATTTTTTTTTCGCTCTCTTCCAACTTCCCTCTTAAATCATTTATCTCCATTTCTACAGCAGCTTCTCTTTCCTCCACATTTTCTACTCTTTTCTCTATTTCAGTCATGACCAAATCTAAGCTTTGCATTTTGTCTTCAGCTCTTTTCATTTTTCTTTTGATTGAACTAAATTCTAACGATAGCCATTTTTTTAATGACCTCATTTGTTCTTTGAAAAAGGCTTTATCTAAATTTGTCCTTCCATTTTACCTTCTTCTTTCCTTTGAAATTCTTGGTCTTCCTCATCTTCTTCTGTGTCTGTATCTATGTCTGTGTCTTCTTCTCTTCTCTGTATCTATGTATCTTCATCCTTCTCTGATGAGCTGCTTCTGTATCCTTGCTGGGCCTCCAGCTGCTGAGTCTTCTGATGCAGGATGACCCGTTGCAGGGCCCCCCGCTGCAGGCCGACCCACCACTGGGCCTCCTGCCGCAGGTTGTTCCCTCTTCCACCCTCTTCCAGCCCTTCATTCTCTTTCTCACCACTCTTCTTTTCTTCTTTCTTGCTTGCTTCCCCCAGCCGAACGCTCCGATGGCTGGGCGTCTCTCAGGTGGCTGCTCCTCAGCTGAGTCCCTTTCCTGCCGGTGTTAATTTTTTCTTTTACTTGTGCTCTGAGCACGCACGACTCCTCGCGGTCTCAGCACGCACGACTCCTCGCGGTCTCAGCACGCACGACTCCTCGCGGTCTCAGCACGCACGACTCCTCGCGGTCTCAGCACGCACGACTCCTCGCGGTCTCAGCACGCACGACTCTTCGCGGTTGCGCAGTTGTGCACCTTTCCTTGGCTTTGAGAGCCATTTTTTAAGTCCACCGGTCGGGAGGACAATATTCCTCCGGGGACTCACCAACGTCGGAGATCGGCTGCTCCTCTCCACGGTGGCTCCGATGTGCAGGTAATGCCTTCTTTCTTCTCCAGTGATTTTCCTTCTTCCCTTTTCTCAGTTATTCTTATTTTCTCTCTTTTGGGTGCCATCTTCTGTCTCTTCTCTGTAACTTTATCTTTCTTTTCCTGTATTTTGTTCAATGAGCTCTGTTTGTTTTTCCAAACTTTTTTTTCTTTTCTCTGGAGAGGGCTGGTTCTCGTCGACTAGCCACTACTCCATCACGTGACTCCTCTGAGAATTTCATTTCTTTGATCCCATACTTATGTTTCATTCTCTAGTTGCTCAATTATTTTAAGAATTGTCCTGTAGATTTTTTGTAGATTGGCCGTATTCTCTGTGACTTGGTTGCCCAGAACTGCTCATGATTTCAACAAGATTCTATGTAGAAATGTGGGGATAATTTGGCTTGACTTGTACATAATTTGACATTATATATCACCTATTTAATTTTTCTTATAGCAGATAGAACCTGATTTGATTTGTCTAAGAATCTAGTGCTTTGCTAAATTCGAAAGATCAGCCTATTTAAAAATTTACACGATAGATGGAAAAAAAAAATTGAAATCCAATATTTCACAGAATTCACATTCTTTGGACCAATTGAATTTCTTACAAGAGGATCACTTTTTAAATATAGAGAAGATAAAGTTAAATAGAAAATTCCCAGATAACCATCAGGCCACTTACATGTAGCTGGAGCTCTTTTTGTAGCAGTGTTCCCTCCAAAAAACTCACTTGGAATATCATTGAGGATAACCTGAAATTCATACAATTGAATGTGTTAAAAGACTAGTTAATTTAACATTGATTATATGAATATTCTACAGCTCCAAAGTATGTCATTGGAGTTGAACCAAGTAAATATTATATTTACTTCTGAAAATCTAAGCAGCAAAGATTAAAACTTATCTCTCATAACTTGTTTAGTCATCACTAGATTTGCTCAGACTTCTGTTTCATCAAGTGTTGTTCTATTCTGTACCTTACAGCAGCCATTCATGACTTTTTCTTTAGTTCCCTAAGGACTCTACATAAAGTTTACGGACCCCTTTCCTATGAAGCAGCCGTTTAGTCAGTTTCTTCCGTACTTCTACTGGCTACCAGTACATAAGAATATTTTAAGATTTCAGTCCGTGGTCCCCCTTAAATGTATGGTGGCCCTGTGGGGGTGGAGCATATGACCCCTGTTGAGAATGGCTGCCTTACAGTAGATTTGTTTTTCTGTACTATTATCTCCTCAAACACCTCTTTTAGTCTGACCAAGTGCAAGGGTGTTTTTTGGGTTATATAACTTCCTGCTCCAGTTTGAAATCTTGACAAGCCTCTTGAGGAGGGAATCCCTTCTATTCCAAGCCAAGGAAGTCAAGGTCTACATCTTGCTTCAAAGACCAGTGGAGAACCAGATGGAAGAGAAAATTTTACCATCCAGAAAAAAAAATGATTATAATGATAGAAAAAAATGAACCGAGAGCCAGCTGGCAAAATCAATTATAAAAACTTTTATATTAACTTAAGCGTTCCCAAGATTGATGCAGCCATTCTCAACCTTTTTCTTGGCTATAGCCCCCTTAGGATTCTGCTCAAAGTTAATGCCCCCCTTCCCTGTGAACAGTCAAGTTTAGTTGGTTTCTTTCATACTTCTCTCCTTTCGACTACAGAAAAAAACAAAAAAAAAATTTATGTTAAGTGAGGTGAAAAGAAAACCAGGCTTTTACTGAGTGTAACAACTGTGGCTTGTGATTTCAGAACAGAGACAAATAGGAAATCATTCTTATTGAACATGTTGGAAAGAAGAAAACATGAACATACATATTAAAAAAAAATTTAAAAAGATACTTGGAGCGCAATGGTTTGTGCACAATGAGTCATTAGGGAACTTGAAGCACAAATTCCAGGATGTGAAGACTTCAAAAAAAGAACTTTAAAAACAATCCTCTGCCGACAGGGGAAAGGAGGTGGCTTTTACAAGGGGCAGGCCTTATCTGCATAGTTAGGGACCCACTGGGCATAATAGGAAAAAAACCCCAGGCACCTATCCAGGGTCTTGAGGCTGTGGGGAAGTGAGAACTCCAACAGGGGGTGCTTGCAGTTGGGATCGGGGCCAATACTTCATTTTCCATGACGCAGACGAGTATACCCATGCATGATGTGTGGAATACACATTTATCTTTGTTGTAGATGAGGTTAAGGGTTTTGGCTCTCTGGAAGAATTTCTGGAGGTTGGCATCAGTCCTGCAGATCGTGGCTGCAGATAGTGAATGTGGCCAGCAGCCCGTGCTCGTCCACCATTCAGTCCATCTCCCTCTGGAAGATGGAGACTCCATTGGTGACCCCTAAAGGGACCCTCAGAAAGTGCTAGAGGTGGCCATCCACCTCAAATGCAGTGTACTGGCGGTCCTCCAGGTGGATAGGGAGCTGGTGGTATGCCGACTTTATCCCAATATTGGGCAATTTGCTTTACCATGGGGTCAGCTATTTGGAGGAGGGGGACACACGTCCAGTTGCATAAACCTGTTAATGGTCTGACTGTAGTCGACAACCATTCGGTATTTTTCCCCACCCTTAACCACTACTACCCAAGCTCTCCAGTAGCTGGTACTGAGTTTGATGATCCCCTTGGTCAGGAGCTGTCTCACCTTTGATTTGATAAAGACCCTGTCCCCAGCACTGTATCGCTTGGTCTTGGTGGTATGGGTTACAGTCGGGAGTGAGGTTGGCGAACAGAGGTGGGGGGAGAAGATCCGGAGAGTGGACAGCGCACAGGTCGCACGAAATGGGCGGGTTGTGGGTTGCTGGTTAGACTCGTTCGGAGGGGAGGGTGGGCGGTTTAAAACCTATTGGTTGCAGACCATGATGGGGGAGGGGTGGGTGGGAAGAGAGGAATAGGGCTCATCATATTCCATAGTGACACTCTTAAGGTGACACTGAAAGGTCAACCCCACTAGTATAGGCGTGCAGAGCTGTGGCATCACAAGGAATTTAATTTTTTTTTACTCTGCGCCATTCAAGGTCACTGTCACCACACAGCTGCCGCAGATCAATGCCGAGTGGGACTTAGAGGCCACAGACACTCGGTAACTCACTGGAGCTCTCCATGCTTCTGCTATTGAACAGGCAGCTTGTCTTGCGCCCATTTACCTCTATGTCCATCATTGACCTGTCGAGCTGATGAGGGCTGCTTTGGTCGAGTGTGACTGAAGCCATAGTGTCGTTGTTCGATTCGCTGTACTGGCTCGTGGTCCGGGAAGATGGAAGTGTTCGAGATGGTGGCGCGCATGTCATGCCATTGTTGTTCGTCGGAAGTGATGTTGTCGGCCCCCACTGCCCACATGTGGCGTTGCTCGGGTTAGAAGGTTGCTTGGATTTGCATACCTTTGTGTAGTGTCCCTTTTTCCCACAGCCGGAACAGACCATGTTCTTCGCTGGGCAGCTCTTCCTGGGGTGCTTCTGCTGGCCGCAGAAGTAGCACTTTGGATGCTCGCCAGCAGCAGTAGCCATGTTATCGGTCGAGAAAGAGTCCACGTTGTGGAGGGCTACTTCTAGAGTTTTAGCTTGTTCGATGGGTCTCTGCAGCTTCATCTCACTCTGGCGAATGGAATCCGATCTGAGCTCCTCAGTGTATTTTTCTGCTGATACGGCCTTGCAGCCACGGGCCCGTTGGTAATCATCGATAGACTCCCCAGGTTGCTGCTTAAGCATTGCTAAGACATTCCTGGCATCGACTTCATTCACCTGGGCCAGGTACTGGGCTTTCAGAATGTCTATTGCTTCAGTGAATGTCTCGCAGTCTCTGACTATTGGGTAAATGCGATGCCCGACCCGTGAGAACAGCAAGTGCAGCTTGTCTGCATCGGATTGGACGATCGTGGTGGAGGCCTGCAGAAACACATTGAAGCAGCGTAGCCATAGTTCGAACTTGTCGGATGCTTCCGGTGATCGCGGGTCAATTTCCAGCCTCTCTGATCTCAGCAACTTGTCCATTTCAAAAGAATTATGGTAATAAAAGAGATAAGGCGCATCAGTATCTGGTTTCCAGTGTATTCCTGAAATTCACATCACAATGTGCAGACTACATTGGAGTAGGAAGCAAGATCCACAGCCATTCAAAGACCTTGAAGGGTCCCTTTGTTGATTTAATAATGGTGCCAGATTACTTGTCAACTATTTGCCTTTGCAGTGCAAGCAAAGGAAACCTTTTTATGTATCTTGTCTACATGACAACAAATTATGAACACATCGACTAGGAACCACCAACCAGCTAACTCTCAGGACAGTAATGGTTCCAATATTCAAAAGAAATGTTTACTTAACATCTGACTAGATTAAAGATATACAGTACGTTTCCAATTATCCGAAACGCTCGGGTCCGGACGTGCATTGGTTAACTGCATTTCCGGATATCTGAGAAATGCCTTTAAGCTGCCCAGTTTAAGCAGCAGAATACTTGTATTGGCCGTCACCGATCCAGACATCTCCTCACCGCTGTCACAAAACATGCCAGGCACCCAAGGTCCCCGCTCAGATCCCCGACACCTCCCCACCGCCACCGTGGAACGTGCCCAGGCACCTGAGCTCCCTGCTTGGATCCCCGACACCTCCACCCCGCCACTGCCAAACCTGCTCAGGAGCCTGAGGACTCCGCTCCAATCTTGACTTTTCTCCACTGCCATTGCCAAACCTGCCCAGGAGCCCAAGGTCCTCACTCTGATCCCAGCTCAGTAGCATCAGCAGAAAAAAAAACAAATAAAAAGGGAACGCTTTTCAAGCATGAAATAAAGGTTAACTCTTACCTTGAGAACACGAGAGCTCCTTTGGATTCAAAATGGCTCTAACAGCGTACTTGAGTACACGAGAGCTTCGTTGGATTCAAAATGACGCTAACAGCATGTCTGAGTCCCACTTGAGCACGGCAGGTAAAAAAAAAATCGCGGATAACTTATAATTTCGGTAAAGTGGTTTTCGGATAATCGGAAATGTACTGTACAAGAACATTTCTAAATAAGCTTACCTTAATTTTACCCCTTCCATCATTTTTTTCAATCAATCCTGCTTTTTCTTTAACTATTGCATTTACTTCTGATTGCTTTAGCTTTTCTCTATCAAACTGTAGTACACCTGGATACGCAGTGTTCTGAAAGATTAAAATGATTAATAAAAGAATGGAACGACACATTTGTTACAGCTGCTGCCATTGAACTAAGACACAATATGAAAAACGGCAAGGCAGGCTCTTTTAGCCTGCCCTGCCATTAAAAGGTGTCATTTCAGAGAACTGAGGACATTAGAGAGCAAGCACAGAAAAGCCCTCAATTCCCTGATCCTTCAAAAAAAAATTTCTTCTTTAAATACCTCCAATGATCCTGCCTTGACAAAGCTCCAGGGAACAGAATTCAGAGATTTACCATTCTGCATTACAAGTTCCAAAGCATTTGTTTTGAATGACCACGGTTCATTTCACATGGTTCATGAGATTCTCCCATAAGTTAAAACATTTCAACATCAAGCTCCTGTCTTCATTGGTGGGTGGCAGTGGAGGGGTTTAGTTCTTTTAAGTTCCTGTCTATATATTGGAGGACCTCTTTTGGAGCTACCACATTGAAGCATCTGTGAAGCAGGAACATCATTGCCTCTGCTTCCTACAGGTGTAATATGGAATGTATACTGACTGGTTTGGAAATTTGCAAAACGCTGCAGAAAGAGACAAACCATGATTACGAATCTCCCCTCCAATAAAGATATTAATGTGAGATGCTGTCTCAAGATAGCAAATGTCACAAAGGATCCCTATCACACTGGTCACAATCTTTTCTTTAGGAAATTAGTATTGGAATCTTTAATGGCATATCTAATTTTTTCCTAAACTTAAACAAGACATAATATTATTTAACCATTGCACATGGGTAGGTGGAGTGTTATCTTTCCATTTATTTAACAAAATTGCACATGTGGCTATCAATGAAGTAAAAGATCAAATTTGGTTTCGAGTTAGTCAATAAAACAATCATCTTGAAAGGATCTTTAAAAAGCAATTAAAGGGCAAGGTTCCAATTTAACCTGAAGAATCACCGATAATGTTTGAAAAATATCTTTACAAAATTTTTCTAAACTAGGGAAAGTCCAAAACATGTGAATCAAAGAAACTTCAGCAATTTTACATTTGTCAGATGAAGGATTATACCAGAATAAAAATAAGATCATTTAACTTTAGACATATGTACTCTATGGACCACTTTAAATTGCAATAAGCAATGTCGTGCTGAAAGGAAGGTAGTATTAATCAGATGACTAATAAAGTCCCAAACCTCATAAGAAAATGAAAGATCCAAATCCTGTTCCCAGCCTCTCTTGATCTTAACTAATGAGGCCATTCTTAAATCAAGCTAATTGTTATAAAATTTTGAACATTCATGAGAAAGTTGTGTATCAAAAAGTAATCTTTTTTCAAAAAAGTAATTATTTGCATGTTTTGCTTCTGATTGATAAATGAAAACTTACCATATATCTCAGTCTGTGTTTAAAACCAAGTAAATGGGGAATGAAGGTGGTAAATCCTCCTTGACAATTACAAAGTTCACAAAAGAACATTGGATCTGGTGATGTTTCTGTCCGACATTCAATAACGTGGTTCAATCCTACATTTAAAAAAAAACACACAATTAAGCCTTTAAGATAATTTTAAATAGTAACAATTATAGTACAATTCCAATGATCAGAAATCAGATTCTCTGAAATCCTCATTTATCTGAATTTAAATTTTTTTTGGATAAATGTGGATATCCAAAACAAACCTGAAATCCTCATTTATCTAATTTTTTTGGAGCCTAACTGACCTCACAGGTTGAAAAAATATTCACTCGACCTGAAATTAGAATGCCAATTGTCCTGGTTTCAGATAACTTCCTTCCCTCTCCCTTTCTATTTCTTCTTTATCTTCCCATGTTGACTTTTCTCTCCAACTCTCTCTCTCAAACTGCATGCCACTGTCTTCTAGTCACAAGTGGTCAAAAGAATCCCTCATCTCGGCGTCATCAAGGACAGCGGCCTCCCGAGAAGGAGCAGGACCTCAGGATCAGTGGCGTTCCCTCTCCTCCCCTCCTGGCACACCGGAGCTCCTGAAGCCTACTCAGAATCCTCCATTACCACACATCGAACTCCCTGGCGTGTGTGTGTGGTAGGCCTAGGACTCGGGACTTGGGCGTTGGGAGCTCCAGTGACCAGGGAGATAGGAACCCACTGAGGTAGCAGTGGGGACATGTTGAAAATTGACGGTGGCAGTTGGAAGATCTGTGATCCACAGCAGCGTTGCGGCCAGCATCTTTTTTGGTGAGATTTAAGCATTATTTTATTGCTTAAAAAGCTTTCCCTGTTGTTTGATTTGCTGTTGCTACTGGGTTCTTTTCAAAAAGTGACCAGTTATCCCAAAAAACATTTATCTTGTATAGGTCCAGTCCCAACTATTTCGGATAAATGGAGTTGCAGTGTATTACATAAACTTTGTGGTTGAGAAAAAATTCACATATTAAATCCAAGTTTTTGGAAGGCCTGGGTAAATTTCCTCCTCTGGTATGTTCATGACATTCAGCCCAATATCTAAAAGTTGCTACTGGTCATAATCTGATAGTTAGGTATAAACCATTACACCCAAGCATCAGTAATTATAAAATTACAATTTTATTTGGTACACAGAATAATTTGTTTGTGTGCCAACATGGAGACATAATCAAAAGAAGCACAAGATAAAAGCCCAACATCTTATAAAAAAACAAAATTAAAAAATACTCTCAGTACCTCTTGGCAAACTTCAAACAGCATCAAGCCCAGAAGAAAAAAAATCATTCCCACTCCTAACCAGAAGTGCCCGGTGACAAAAAAAAATTATTTACCTGATAGTTACAATATCAATACACACATAGAATTTGTGGCCAGATCAAAAATATAATTTTAATGGTGGATCCCAGTAGAGCTTACCTTTATATTAAATAACACTTTTTAAACATTTTTGGAGAGTTAGACCCAGATACTTTGAGTTTTGTATGAAGATCATAACATTATTAAAAATCTGGTTTTAGAGATTCGCATCAAGTTTTAGAGCCAGGTATTTTAAATTCATGTGATGGTCCATTAATTTGAAATGAGGGTGATTTAAAAAAAAAGGCAGCCGATTTAATTCTGAGGCACTTATCGTTTGGGATGGGGCCTGATTTAGCAAACAAAGCAAGTACAGATAATGCACGTAATGAAGATGCTACTGTCTAGATTAGAATATCGATTTGTGTTGATCCCAGTGAGACTAAATGTTGCTCTAATTGGGAAACCTTGATAGTTGAAGATTAATGGAGAAGTTATTTCCATCACTTAATTGTAAGCCATGTCAGTTGGGTGGCCAGGGCCTCAGGAACCCTGGCAGGTGGGTGACCAGGGTGAAGGACCACAAATCGGGCCATCAGGAGATATGGTCAGAGGGCAGCCAAGGTTTGGATCCGCAGTTGAAAGGACAGGAGCTTGGATGGGTGGGCGATCAGGGCCAAAAAAAGGTAAGCTTTTACACGTCATATGAAAAAATGCAATTTTTGGGCCAAAAAGGTTGGGGGGGAGGTGTGGTCAACTATTACATGGCATCATCAATTACACAAGTACATATTTTAATAGAAATCTGAGGGATAACTGTGGAAAAAAAGATGGTAGGTATTTGGAACAAGTTGCTGCAGGAAATAATCAATGCAGGTACTATTACAACATTTAAGAAGCATTCAGATGGATGGATATGTGCTGGTCGCATGCAGGTGAAACATTTTAGTTTGGTTAAAGAGGCTGGTTCCATGCTCAAGGATCTCGCAGATTGGCTGGTTGGTATTTAAGCACTTCAGTTTACTAATGCTGCCACGAAGACCTGGATTCCTGTCACAAGTTTTACACTCAGATGTTGCTACAATATTTGGTTTGAGGACAATTCCGCTTTATTAAATTAAATAAAACAAAGCCATAAATACCTGTAAGAAGCTCTCAGGTTGCATTACAAGACTGCTGCAGTATATTTTCATGGATTAGTCACTGATGCCACAGGCATGAGGTTTCAGAAAAAAGACACTCAAGCTTCCTGTAAAAACTTTTAACTTATCTGATGCACCAAATTATGTTCATAACACCATAAATACCCAAATAGTTATTGTTATTTATTTAGTATGTAACCATTGCCTGCTATTCATCTTGTGGGAAGTTTCAAAATTCAGCTTTATTGAGAGAATACATACATGACATCACATACAACCCTAAGGTTATTTTTCCAGGCAAAATTTCTATGTATCAGTTGTTTGAAAAAAAGATACTCAAGAAAAGATACTTATACCAAAGAGAGAAATGTAAACAAGGTTGTGCAAATAAACTGCAATACAAAAAATAAATATTTAACAATAATGTGCAAAAAATAAGAGTGCTTAAATGAGTCTCTGAATTTATTATTTGTGAGTATGATGGCGGAGGGCCAGGAACTGATCATGAACCTGGTGGTTTCAGTAACACCTATACTCCTTTCCTGAAGGCAGCAGCGAGAACAGAGCATGTCTGTGTGGTGTAGATTCTTGACAATTGCAGCTGTTCACCGAAGGTAGCGTTCCATAGTTTTTTCCTCGGTGGTGGAGAGCTTTGCCTGTGAAGCAATGGGGCGTGTCTCCTACCTTTTGCAGGGCTTTCTGAGAGGTATTGGTGCTGCCTTACCAGGCAATAATGCAGCCAATCAGCACGCTTTCCACTACGCATCTGTACAAGCTTGTCAAGGTTTTCAATGTCATACCATACCTCAGTAAACTCCTGAGAAAGTAGAGGCACTGATGTGTTTCACAATGGCATTTGTGTGTTGGGCCTAGAAAAGGTCCTGCGAGATAGTGACTCTCAAGAACTTATCACTGGATCATACACTTCAGGTTTTCCCCAACCTAAAATTCACAATCAGCTTCTTAGTTTTGGGGATATTGAATACGAGGTTTTTTGTTAGTACAGCCATTTTTCAATCTCCCTCCTGTATGCAGACATAATGCCCCCTTTTATACAATCCACTACCCAAGATCATGATGTTGTACTGTTATGGGTGTAAAGCAGGTAGTGCAGAGGGCCAAGCCTGCAGCCCTGTGGTGTTCTTGCACAGATGGAGATTGTGGAGATGTTCTTACAATCCTCAATGATTGGGGTCCTGAGGTGAGGAAATCCAGGATCTATTAAAAAAAATGTATACATGCAGCACAGTAACAGGCTATTTTGGCCCACGGGTCCGTGCTGCCCAATTCACACCGCATTGACCTACACCCTGGTACAGTTGGACCCCCTAGAAAAAAAAACACGCAGACAAGGGGAGAACGTACAAACTCCTTACAGACAGCGCTGGGCCAGAGTCCCAGACTGGACCCAATCACTGGTGCTGTAAAGACGTTGTGCTAACCACTATGCCAACCATACTGCCCCAATTACACACCAAGGTAGTGTGTCTCAGGCCTTGGAGTTTGCTGATCAGTTTCCAGGGAATAATGGTGTTGAATGACAAACTGTAGTTGATAAAGAGCATCCTGATCTATGCGTCTTTCCCGTCTAGGTATTCCAGGGCTTTGTGTACAGCCAGTAAAATGGCATCTTTTGTGGGCATGTTGCTGCAGTAGGCAAATGGGAACAGATCCATGTTGCCACTCAAACAGGGACTGATATGCTTTGTTATGAACTAACAACCTTTTTAGTTTTTGTTTGGGACTAAAGGAGTGGTTCTCAACCTTTCTTTCCACCCACATGCCACCTCAAGCAATCCTTTACTAATCATAGTGCACCTAAGGCATAGGGAATACTTAATGTGGTATCTAAGTGGAAAGAAAAAGGTTGAGAACCTCTCCTTTACTTTTGTTTGCACTAACAAGGGAACAGCAATGGAAACTTCACCAGACAATGGTAAATTCAAAATGTTTTTTTATTAAACTATTAATAAAATTTCTTGCTTATCTCTAAACTTAAATAAATTTAATCCCACTATGCGCAAATATAAACATGTGTGTACTGTATTTCTTTTATATAACGCATGCATATTATGCATATTTTACAAACCAAGCATCCTTGTGTGTTATATGTGTGTGTGTGCACTATACAAGAATATTTTTACATGTTGAAAGAATGTGCACAATTAATAGCAGGCGTGGGAAAGTTAACCTCGCTATTTATAGTGAGCGTGGGAATATTATTGTGTGTGCGTTATGAGTGAAAATGCGGTAAGAATGTCCAAAGCTCTGAAAAGACCATTTTAAAACTTTTGTTTGAAGGTCTTAAATTTTCGGTTCAGAAATAGTTCTAAATCATTTTTAAACACATCTTCAGGCCTATTTAAGCTCACAATTCTTTTGATGAGTTGTCCTCGAGAGATCTTTCTTTTCTTTGGCTTGGCTTGACGGACGAATATTTATGGAGGGGTACGTCCTCGTCTGCTGCAGGCTCGTTGGTGACTGACAAGTCCGATGCGGGACAGGCAGGCACGATTGCAGCGGTTGCAAGGGAAAATTGGTTGGTTGGGGTTGGGTGTTGGGTTTTTCATCCTTTGTCTTTTGTCAGTGAGGCGGGCTCTGCGGTCTTCTTCAAAGGAGGTTGCTGCCCGCCAAACTGTGAGGCACCAAGATGCACGGTTGGAGGCGATATCAGCCCACTGGCGGTGGTCAATGTGGCAGGCACCAAGAGATTTCTTTAAGCAGTCCTTGTACCTCTTCTTTGGTGCACCTCTGTCTCGGTGGCCAGTGGAGAGCTCGCCATATAACACGATCTTGGGAAGGCGATGGTCCTCCATTCTGGAGACGTGACCCACCCAGCGCAGGTGGGTCTTCAACAGCATGGATTCGATGCTTGCAGACTCTGCCAGCTCAAGTACTTCGATGTTGGTAATGAAGTCATTCCAATGAATGTTGAGGATGGAGCGGAGACAGCGCTGATGGAAGCGTTCTTGGTGCCGTAGGTGATGCCGGTAGAGGACCCATGATTTAGAGCCGAACAGGAGCATGGGTATGACAACGGCTCTGTACACTCTGTATTCTTTAAGAAGTGACCATCTTCTGAGCCACCAATGTAAAAAGGAGAATACAAGTCCTGTCTTCCCAGAATCAAATCATCTTATTTTGAACAAAGTCTTTGGAATCTGTCTCAAACTGGCTTCTGTCTTCCATCTCAGAATGAGTGTTTAAAATGCTAATGTGTCGTCTTTGTGCCCATGTAACCATCCAAACTTATTAAATCATATATAGATAAAATATAGTTATAACATTAAACTAAGGATTAATATTAACACAGATCCATTACAGCTTCAACACCAGCCTCTCAAAACATTGGTGGTGGTAATTTAGGCACATTACTAGACTCTTCTTGGGCACAGGTATAATTAAGGCCTGTTTGAAACAGGTGGCGCGTTGAAGGTACCCATGTACAGCAAAAATTTGGTCAGCACAGGTTTTCAGTACTTGGCTGGGTAATGTGTCCAGATGCTTTCCTCGGATTCACTCTCCTTAAGGAAGCCTCAGATATTGACAGGGTGCAGAGTGGCCCTTCCTTGCTCTGGTGGTCAAATTGGGCGTAGAAGGCATCAAGTTCTTCTGGGAGTGAAGCTTTGCTGTCTCCGGCACCTGATTTGGTTTTGTGGAAGATTATGTTCATAGGTTGTACCTGCTCCCTATGCAGTGTTCTGGACTGAAAAGCCCATGACCATTGCTCTCAGCAAGTTCCGGATTTCATTGTTCATCCAGGGCTTCTTGGTTAGGGAAAACATACAGTTTTGATAGAGTCTGTAACAACCCAGATTCTCAGCAGGTCTTGAATATCGCCTAATCCACTGACTCGAGATTGTTCTGTAACTGTTCTTCAGACTCCTGCAACTGCCTCTGCTGTCCTGATTTTTAGAGGCTCTTTGTTTAAGCTCTGCCGGTGAAGGGAGAAGGAGCACAGCCAAGTGATCAGACTAGCCAAAATAAGGTCTCAGGAAAGAATTCTCAACTCCTTATGCTGGTGTAGCAGTGATGATGTGCTGGGACTTCTGGTACAGCAGGTAACATGCTGTAATTGGGCAGTGTTTTCTTGAGACAAGCCTGGCTACCATTTGTAGTGCATCGGGGTGGGCTGCCTCGTCTACTGACCACATCACACAGCTCTGTAAGTGCCTGTTTGAAATCGACATGGTTTTAAAAGTTTAAGTAGACATGCAACATTAAAACATGAATGGGATGCTATTGTATTTTTATAGCTTCATAATTATACTTCATCCATGATTTGAAATTGTGGAGCAGCTCGATGGACTGAATGGCCTAATTCTGCTCTCATCTTTAATGGTCTTGTACTTGCTCAATATGCAAATAGCTGGAGCATTGTATGCAGAGTCATCTTATTAGATACCTTGAATATGACTATATGAACACATCTGGATAGTGATAATTTAAAAACAACAAGTTTTATTGGTGAGATCATGTTTGATCAGAAACATGGATTTCAATCTGTATCAGCTGTCAGCATATCCATGATCCCAGTGTCTTCCAGATTAAATGGCTATTGATGTTTTGTGCTAAGGTCAACACTGCACAAATTTTACCAAATAGATAAACTACAGTACAATTCCAATAATCCAAAATCAGATTCTCTGAAATCCTCTTTTAGCTGAAAATTTTCAGAGCTGAACTGACCGGGGACAGGCTCCCTGCGCTGGCAGCAGCAGACCAAGCAGGAATGGGAACCTCGGATTCTCAGCACGAGCGGGACCTCGGTGGGCAAGTGTCTGTGATCAGTGGTGGGCAGCACTTTTTGGGGTGATAATTAAACATTAAGGCTTAAAAAGCCTTCCCTTGTTGTTAAAACACTGTTACAAATGATTTGCTGTTCCTACTGGGCTGTTTTAAAAAATTTACCAGTTGTCCAAAAAAACGTTTATCTGAAATATGCCTGGTCCCAACCATTTCGGATAATCGGAGTCATACTGTATCAAATTTGTTTCCTGATTACCAGTGGATACACTTTATACCAAAGGTAATCCCACTCATCAGTTACAAGGCACATTTGGCAGCATTCATGTTGAAAATACAGTATATTGCTTGTTAAATCATTTTAAATTGCATAAAATAATGTTCATGGAAACTGAAAAACAACATACCAATTATAGGGTCTTGTATATCCATATCTCTAAAGTGCTGTTCCAAAACAGATGACCCATAGGCATGTCGTGCATCAATCCTTGGTACATTTCTTTTTACTGTAACAAAATACAAAATTAAATGGTGCGCAATTATAAACAAATATATCAGCTGACAAGGATTTGTCAGTTGTATGCAATACTTTAAAATATACTAGTACACCACTCAGGGTGAATTACCTGGAATGAGAGTGGTAAAAGATGTCACTGATGCCATTACTACAAAGCCATAAGTTGATAGTGGTTATATGAAACAGCTAAAGTGATCTCATTGCTGCATGGTTCAGTATGGAATGAGCTCAAAGGCAATGTGCAATGGCTGCCTGTCATGAGCAATGTGACTCTTCAACATTGAAATGTAGAGTTGAGGTGTATTATGAAAGACACGGTGAATATGGGCCACAGCTGCTCAAATGTTGACAGACCAGGATCAACCTCGCGACCCACCCCCTCACCCCCACCACCTACTTGCTGTAGAGCTGCACCAGGGTGTACTGAGCTTCACATCTTTGCTGAGAGGCCATGCCATTTACCTCAACTTACTCAACATTACATCGTTTCACACCAATGAGTAAATGTGAGTTAACCCTCCAAATTGGAGAGTTAAATCATTGGAACCATGCTATGTCAAAGTAAGTAACCAGTCAGGGCAAGTCAATTTCAGCCAGGCTCTCAACCAGTCAAGTTAACTCACCAACTGCCTTCCAGCAGTGTGAAACGATAACCAGTCCAAGCAGGAATGATTTGAGACGTTAGTGCTTGCGCCAGCCTGGCAGGTAAATTTCAAAGTGCGGCCAGCCATGTTCAGACAGCCCACCATTTTCCTGCCTGAGTCCCTGCTGTCACGTTACCCAGGGGAGGTGGGTGGGGGGATTCCTTTCAACAATCAACATTCGACAAATTAATTTGATTGTGATTTTGTGTTTAACAAAAGCATGATATATAAAGCTCTGACAGCTGTGAAATGACACTGTGCAGTCAGCTGGCTGTCACAGAGCTGTACGTAATATATCACTTGCAACATTACCACTGGAGGCGGACCTGGGCAAATAATAGTGTGGTGTGAAAAAAGGACTATTAGCTGTCACAGGCAGTTTCTGCCATTTTCAGAATCCATTTTTTTTTGTGGGAGCTCTAGTGAACAATGTATCTACCTGTGGTCAAAGACCTGGAGCAAGAGCAATGTAATGAAGGAGGTCTCTATCAGATGCAAATCAGGGTGCCAGTGTGTACCAAATGACCGAGAGAAACTTAAACGCAACACAAAATCAAAAAGTTATAAAACATTCTTTGACAACAAATTTCTTTTTCAAAAACCACCAGGAGATATTTCATGGAATGTGATAAATTGGATGCTTTTGAAAACCTAGTCAGTCTTTGACTTTTTTTGATTGTCTCAATATCTTATATTCTGAAGTCAGCTCCTACAATCCAATATTTAAAGCAAACATGGAATGCTTTGTGAAATTACAGCATCAGTCAATTGAGGAAAAGAAACTGCAAGTGTTGAAGCCCAATTCTCCTAATACTTTGCTATGGCTTCAGGATATCAATTAGTGGAGAACTGATTAACTTAAACTCAAAAAACTCTAAAGTGGTTAAGTAATCATACAGTACCAATGGCCTTACATTAGTAATTCCTGTGATAGCACAATTCACATAACCAGCAATAGTGTTAATAAGCAGATTGTGAACATAGTACAGTTAAACCCCTGGTATCTGGAATTTCAAATTTATAAATTTAGACATACAGCATGGTAACAGGCCATTTCAGCCCACGAGCCATGCCATCCAATTTACACACAATCAACTTAGATTCCTGGTACGTATTGAACAGTGGGAGGAAAGCGGAGCCCTTGGGTAAAACCCATGCAGACATGGGGAGAACGTACAAATTCCTTACAGACAGCATGGGATTAGAACTCCGGTCCTGATCGCTGACGGCATAAAGGCATTGTGCTAACCGCCGAGCCAACTGTACTGCCAAAATTCAAGCAACCGGCAAAAAAAAAATTAAATTTAACAAGAATAAATAATAGGTAAAAAAAATATGCATTTAAAATGGTGAAAGTAAATATTCTTTGAAGTAACACATAAACCTTTCATGAAGATGGGAGCAAATATTGAGCCAGCAAAGTTCCTTGGTTATGCTTTGCTCGTTGCTGCTTCTCACAACTTTATTCAAACAGCTGCTATGGTGTCATCAAGGATGAAGAGCTGGTCGGTGCCACTTGTCGTTGAGGTGACTCTCTTAGTGTTCCCTTATGTCTGGTTTGTAAGAGAATCCCCGGTCAGGGGCTTTATCTGTAAACTTGGGGGAGGGTGGGTTAATTACACTGAACAACCAAGATTTTACTTCCTGATTTTTCTGGATTTTGGAGTGCTGATCATGAAAATCACATTAAAATGTTCCTATCACATACCATTTTTAACTATAACCTATTTTTGTGATTTCTTGTCATATTTTAAATCTATCAGTATGTTGCCCACAAAGCAAGCCATTTTGTTCAGTCCAAGCATGCCTGGGCATGCTCTCAGTTCAGATGCTATGCAAATGTTGTCTTATGGATGGAAGATATTTAAATATATTGTTGAGAATTTTCTTGGCAACTACAGAGCACCAAACTACATCCAGCAATGTGCTCATGAAGTACAACACATCATTGAGAATTAATTTTCTGCATTTGAATTTGAATTTTTCCCCTCCTGATCTTGGTGCAGCCATACAGAAGCAGTATCAGGACAACTGGAATCCATCAATGCTGGCCAACTATTATTGGACACTGACACGAGAGGCAGCATCATTATATGATTAAACATGCTAAATTCAATAAAAGTTTATTTAATGTTTCTCCAAATTCCTATCTTAAATTATCTTTGTGTTCAGCTTGAAGCTGTCTATCATGGAGAGGAGAAATCTGCAGATGCAGCCACAGTTAAATATTTTCAAAGAATGTGACTGAAAATAAAGTAAAATACTTCAATGTTTTTATGTTTAAACAAGTGAGGTTTGTTCAGTGCAAGTGCAGTGTAGTATTTTTGTCTTTTAAATTGTTCACTCTGAATGCAAGTGTATAGTTAGATATTGTAAGATCAAGTCTCAAGCAACCGGAAAATACGCTTATCCAGCAGCAAACAATCCCCACAGGCATTGAATACCAGGAGGTTTACTATTAATCATTACTTCTGTGAAGAACTGGTATTTTCACATTTGTACAACCAGAATCTCAGAACTTAGAGAAACTATCTTTTCATCTCATTTACATTAAAAAATAAACAGAAAAGACATACCAGATTTAGAAGCATTAGTTTCCATGATTTTCATGTGCCCTTTTGGTCCTGGAACTGAGAAAGAAAATTCAAAATGTAAGACATAATGCAAATTAATTTGATATTTATTGCCAAATTGTAACTTGTATTCAATTTGTAAGAGATTGAAGGTTATGCATATCTATGTACTGAATATTTTGTCCATGTCATCTTCTTACTCCAAACCTAATTAGAAAAAATTGAATTTGGGAAGACAAATGGCATGTAGAGATTCCCATCCAAAATAAAATTCTGAATCATGAATTCTTTCTAAATATTCCTTTGAAGAGCAAATCCAAATTCTGGACAACCATTTGCAGCTTCTATCATGTGAATGAAATTTAACAAATGCACTTGGATGCATGGCAACTCATAAAATACAGGTAGATCTAGACTTATGATGCGGTTTGGTTCCGAGACTCGCCTCATAAATTTAAATTATCCAAGTTGAGAGGCCAATGCCCCGGTCCTGCCTGGAGATCAAGGTGGCGCCGGATAACTAGGGGCAGTGGCATCTCCTCACAACCTGTGTTGTGATTTGGAATGCACATGCAGATTGCTGTCACCCTCTTTCTCTCCCCAGTTACGGCAATCTATGCATACATTCTAAATCAACTTATTTTAAAATGGTGTTGGGTCCATCAAAGCATGTTTTCTTGATGTCACTACAAGAGGAGCACTGAAATAATGACGTTTCAGGGGAAATAGGGTGGCGGTAGGAAGTGATCTGCATGCACTGACTGGACAGAAGAATTTCCTTCAAGAAGGAAAAGCAACCTCGTTGATACAGGTAGGCCATGACTTATCTTTATTCAAAACGAATTCTAATCATCCTAACTTTGAAATATTGTAAGTCCTAGCCTATCTGCATAGGCCAGGTTTACATTGACCTGCAAATGAACAATGTGGCATCAATAAATTTGAGAGTTCAACTGTTTTCCAAATCTATGTTACATAGATGAAGTCTACTGGAAACTGTGATCTTGCATTAGATAGATAGCTTTCAAAAGAAAATTAAACAGTAACCCAAAAACAATAAAAAAAAGATTCATACATTATTATATCAAGCATTTTAAAAACAGGCAAGTTATTTCATACAGGTCTCTGTAATAAGTAATAATTTAGGTGCCGTCCACATGTCAATAAAGAAATCGAAACAATTTAGTGAATTGTTGGGCAGAAAAACATAGCGCTCGAAATCAGAAAGCATATCTACCATTAATCCAGAATGCAACTTAGCTTTTTTGTCACAAAGTGGATTCTTCACTTATATAGCAAAATAATAGAGAATATGAAAATTTGACACCATATAATAAACTAAAGAATAAAGAAAGCCTCCTTTTACTGTCTTTTCATTAAACAGACTATTAACTGTGTAGATTGAAAATATACTAATTTGCTGTCGGTATTCAATATTACAAAAGGTATATCTTCTTCATAGGTGGGAATTGCAGGCATAATGATTCTGGAATCTAAAAATATTGTTGGACAAAAGCTCAGTTCTTGCAAAACAATGCAAGATACATCTTTTGTCTGGTGGGGCAAAATACATTTAGACATTTATTTTGCTGATTTCAAAACCACTGCAAATATTTATGTTGTTCCTATTTTTCCAAGGCCCAATGATAATAGAAGGAGAGCTTCCCATCAGTTCCATTCTCTCAGTTAACTCAGTGTAACCTACTTAAATCATACCGCAACAATTCCTCACCACCTACACACAATTCTCCTGCCACCAACTTTACACTAGGAATAATTACAACAGCCTATTAAACCAACTAGCACACCTTTGGAAAGTGGGAGGAAAGTTATGCAGTTACAGGCAAAACATGTGAACTCCTCAAGAACACCAGAGGTCAAGATCAAATATGGATACTGGAGTTGCAGAATATCAATTCTTGCTTTTAAAAGAAAGAGAAAATTCGCCATCAGCACAAATTGCCTGGTACCCCTGACAGTCAGGGAGAGAATCAAAAGAGTGCCATCAGAGTCAGAGCGCTCCATGGTTGTAGTGAGATCCTAACCATTACCAATAGCGTAACAACAACCTTGCGCTCAATGTCAACAAAACCAAGGAGATTATTATAGATTTCAGGAGGAAGTCAGGGGAACATGACCCAGTCTTCATCGAGGTTTCAGTCGTGGAGAGGGTCAAGAACTTCAAATTCCTGGGTGTCAACATCTCCGAGGATCTGTCCACATAAATGCAAACACAAAGAAGGCTTGCCAGCAGCTATAATTTGTGAGGTGTCTGAGGATATTCGGTGTGTCACCGAAGACTCACGAAAACTTCTATAGGTGTGCCATGAAGAGCATTCTGGCTGGTTGCATCATTGCCTGGTATGGAGATACCAACTCTCAGGACAAGAATAAACTCCAAAGGGTTGTTAACTTAGCCTGCAACATCACAGACACCAGACTTCACTCCATCGAGGACATCTACATGAGGTGGTGTCTTAAAAAAAGCAGCCTCTATCCTCAAAGTCCCCCACCACCTCAAGGATACATGCTTTGTCCACCGCTCCACTTTCTCTACACCCAAATTGGTTTGGCACAATTCAAATGCCATCTATAGATTTGCTGATGACACACAGTTGTCAGCAGAATCACAGACGACAATGAGAAAGCACAGCAGTGTGAGTGATACTTTATATACAGGACTCGCTTAGAAGTACACTTCTGGGGACAATTTTTCAGGTCAAATTTGGGGGGGGGGGGGCAACTTTTACACGAATTTGACTACTGACTGTGGTAAACACCTGTGTCATTCAAGACTCAGGAGTTCATGTGGCCAGAACTGAGGATGGGGAGAGAGAGGGATGGAGGGGAGAGAGAGAGAGAGAGAGAGAGAGAGAGAGAGAGAGAGAGAGAGAGAGAGAGAGAGAGAGAGAGAGATACAGGAGATATACAGAAAATGTGATTTTTTTTGGCCACAAATGGGGAGTCAACTATTACATAAGTATACAGAGTACAAGTTTTTTGACAATAACAACCTTGCACTCAACATTAGCAAAACAAAATAACTGTGGACTTTAGTAAGGGGAAACCAGAACACAAACCAGTCCTCATTGAGTAGTCAGCTGTGGAGAGCACAAAGAACATCAAATTCCGGGTATCAACATCTCTGAAGATCCATCCTGGGGCCATCATGAAGATGGAATCATGAAGGTGGCTTGCCAGCGGCTATATTTTGTTAGGAACTTGAGGATATATTTTCTAAGATGTACCATCAAGTACATTATGTCTGGTTGCCTCACTGTCTGGTATGGAGATGCCAGTGCACAGGGCAGGAATAGGCTGCAGGGTTGAGCACTCAGCCAATGCCATCATGCGCATTAATCTTCACTCTATTAAGGACAACTGTAAGAGGCGGTGTCTCAAGAAAGCAGTCTCCATAATCAAGCACCCTCACCGCCCAAGCCATGCCCTCTTCTCACTGCTACCATCAAAAAGGAAATACAGGAGCTTGAAGACGAACACCCAAAGTGCCAAAAGCAGTTTTTTCCTCTAAATGGACAATGAATCACAGCCACTACCTCTCTTCTTTTGGACCTATTTATTTATTTATTTTAAGCGATTTAAAGAAATGTAATTTATAGCACCTAATAGCCTGAATACACCAGAGATTGTCTGATTTTGGAAGCCAAGTAGGCACAGAACTGGTTAGTACTTGGAGGGGCGACCACTCAGAAACACCAGGTGCTGTAGGACAAGTACAACTCTGTCTGCCTTACAGCAGAGAAAGTTAAAGAATTTCATGCATGTTACATTCTAAATGTAGTATCATGTGACAATAACGGAAACTTTACCTTTAGCAATACAGGTATGTGCCACTTAACTTCCACTATACATTCTGTGAAAATGGACATTATGCGATGTGGACATTGTGGAAACATTATATTACTGTATATACTTAGCGAAGCTGTACAAGATACTGAACTTAGGCAAAATTAAACATTTTATTTTCCCCCCCCCCCCCACTTTTTCAACTTTTATGTAAACACTTTCCAGCCTATATCACACACAATCTAACAAAGAGGATCAGGATCATCCACATCACTGTTTTCAACTTCTTCATAGTGTTCCACTGGAAGAGTTTCAGGTTAAATAACCAACATTAATGAAATGTGCAATGCCTGAGGGACCTGGGTGAGGCTCTCCTTGGGGAGGTGTTGCCTTCTTCAGGAATATGTCCAGTATTGTTTGCATAGTCTGCTTTTTCTTTTCTTCATATTTACATCTGGTTACATCCGCTACGTCGCATTTTCTGATCGGGATTCGCTGAACTCTATGGGTCCATGGACATATATGATGGAGTCAGTCATCGCCTAGACAGATGGTAAGCAGTGCATAACTGCACTGACACCCGAAATGCATAATACTGCTGCCGCAAAACAACAAATTAGTGACAAGTTCAAGACAATAAATCTGATTCTTATCAAGAGAGATATATATCTCTATCATCTATTGTTAGATAGGTCTACCTGAGCAACAACAAGAACAAAGCAGCTAAAGTTACATTGGTTTTGATGAGTGATTTGAATTTAATAGATTTACGGAGACTTAATAGATCTATACAGAGATGGTAAACAGATTTATACATTACAATTAATAAACAAATGAAAAAAATTTATGTAGGGATTGTATGACAAATACTATTAATGTAATATATAGATTAGTTTACACCACAGAAGTTGAATAGATTGAAATCAGACTTCTCAGATTTATGTTTTAGGTGTCGTGAAGACATGGGATATCTTATACATTTAGCATGGTTTTGTCCCAATGTGAAGGCCCTTTTGGGCAGATTTACAGAATTTTTAAAAGAACAAGTTACATGAATTGTCTTTCCAGAAAGTTCTGGTTTATTTTTAATTAGGAAATACTGAGGGTACAAGACCTAAATTAAAGCTATTAATTTATCAATCGGAATTTGTTAAATTAGTGTTAGCAGCAGTGAGGAAATGCATTGCAGTTTCTTGGAAGTCTGATACATCTTTGGGTATCCCAAAGTTGGCATGAAGAAATTCAAAGTTTGAAAAAAATTACATACGAGGAACAAGTACCCTATGTTTTTGCAAATTTGGTGCCTGTGCATCCAAATAATGGGATTAAATTTGTGATGACATTCTTCCCATGCCTCTAGATCTGCAAGATTCTCCGCTGAGTGTTTATGAAGAATCTGGAGATATGTCCTGGACTCCTCTCTCTGCAATCCAAACATTTTCTTTTTATCCCCCCCCCCCTTATACTTATAGAGTTGTATAACTTTTCTGAGGGGGTGGGTTGGGAGGGAGGGGGTGAAAACCATCATGTAACTTTAATTAGTTTTTAAAAAATCCATACCATTATATTGATTATGATTACTACATGTATGGAAATTTTTTTAAAATATTAAAAAGAACTCAAATGCAGGCATTCTGAAACAAATGCCCTGAAATGTTTCCTACACTTCCTGCCACTGAACGGCAAAGTATTTCCAGTGTCTCCTGTTTTTATCTTGAATCATGATAGAAATGATCTGTGCCTTAAAGTTTATACAGTATGTTTCCCCATTTCCAAAAAGCTTGGGACCCAGATAGTTTTCAGTTATTGGTTTTTTTTTGGTTAACAGAACAATGGCTTTAAGCAGCTCAGTAGCATCAGCAGAATTCTTGCAGCAGTTAAGCCAAAAAAAAAGGCTTTTCGAACATGAAATAATGTTTAATACGTACCAAAAAACAACTTGATCTCTGCTTACAAAGTAAGATAAATGCAGCAAACACTAGAAATTCTCCTCAATTAATTTTTCAAATGTTTCCTCCAATGTCACCTGCCTCATTAACATTGGTTTTTGTCTTACAAGTCTCTTTGATTTTATAAAGTGACTTGATTTTTTTTTGTTTTGTTATGAATGTACAAGGCTCTTGTCCTTCAATTAGTCCATCATACATTTTCTCCATGCTGTCTATAGGCACTTTTTCTAAGTCAACTAAGTCATCTTCATCGTGCTCATCTTGGTGCAGAACAATTTCAACTATTCCACTATCGGTCAGTGAATGAACAACTGGAGCCTCATTATCGGTTTAAAAACTTCAATATCCTCTTCTTCCAGCTTACTGACAGACTCTGAATGTATATTTTTTGCAGATGTAAGGAGGTCACAGAACATTTTTTTCCTCACCAGACAAAAAAAATTCTTCAAAATCACCACCTTCTTCATCAATGAACAAAGTTGCAGGCCAGATTGTGCCAGGCATATATAACTGTTTTTGGTCACTTTGTTCCAAAGAATTGGCAGCAGCATAAATGCATCCTTTATGGGAAACTCCTTTTGGAAACCCAGTACACCTAAGCCTCTGTTAACCGCTGACAGCATGTCGTTCAAGTGTTTTCATATTCACTCTTCATTGATCTAAGCATTCCTTGGCTGAATTAAGGACATCATATTTGGAAGTATATGACACGAACATTGTTTTTGATTAGATTTTCAGCTTGAGGATGAGCATTTGTCGAGGAATAAAGAATCTTAGTCATCATCCAGTCCATCTTTCCCGCAGTAAGCATGACCCACTGGCACAAAATGTGAAGGTAAAAGGTAAAGGTTCCATTATAGTCATGCAATACTACATTTAGAATGTAACATTGATGAAATTCTTTGATTTTCGTCTACCAATCAGAAAAGATATCCCTAGTGACCCATGCTTTTTTGTTTGCATAATATGGACTGGGAAGAAACTCACTCCTTTAAAACAACGAGGACACAAACTTTTGCCTATCACAGCAAGCTTATGCATGCCTGCTGCATTAACACATCCCAGTAGTTATTCTGTCCTTGGCATCTTTAATACCTGCAGGGGCTGTCTCATCAGCTGCAGCCAGTGTTTTTCTGGGGCAATAACGCCAAAACACTGATGTCTCATCGGCATTATAGACTTGTTCTGGCGTCAGATTTTCATCAACGACGATCTTGGAAAACTCGTCAATGAACTTCTCCGCTGCTTTGAGATTAGCAGATACTTTATCACCACTAATCTTAACAATTTAATGTAGTGTCTTTTCTTAAATTTACTAAACAGCCTGTTGAATATTCAGTTCCCTTCAATTTTCAGACAAACCATTATAAATGGCATGTGTTCACTGTGAAGCTGACAGATCCACTCCATCAATACACGGTTGAGTTCTTCATTTTTACCTTTATGCAGTGTTTTTCTATCTTTCATCGACTTCTGTTCATTACTTTCAGAATAGAACTTCTATTTCAGTTTATCCTTCTGTTTCTTCAGGTCATAGATAGTGGTCGTTCCAACATCATACTCTTTTATAATAGGTCTCATACTAGCATCACTGTCCATTTTCGCCAACAGCAAGACAAATGCTTCCTCCTTTTCTTTTCACTGTCATCCATAGTGCTATCTACAGACCTTTTTTGCCATTTGCAACTATATTTATGTATAGTACATGAGAGCTCCATAGTTATCAAAATGGCACTAATAGAGCATCAGAACCCCACATGGGCAAGTCGGATGATAATTTAAAAAAAACTTGTGACCTCAGGTCAGCACCGCAAAAAAGTTCAGTTAACAGAACTTCAGACAAGGAGAAACTTACTGTAGTGAAAGGCATGCATCTATTTTGATTCACAGTGCCAGGTAGGATCCATGCCTGACTACTCCAAAGAGATCCCCAAAAATACAGGTGGAACTTTTTAGACAATTTGATTCATTGGCATATCAAGAAACAGCAAAGAAATTTGATGCTGGCAGTAAGAACATCAAAGTTATGCAGAAAACCTGCATCCTAGACCTCATCAAAAAAATTAGCAAGGCTCATCAATAATTCTTATAAGCTGTATCTACACACTAACAACCTTCATGCAGAACTTCAGCCCAGGTTAGCAATGGACTGGTTGGTTAGGCAATTATCATAGATCCCCAGTTATTTGCAGCTGCCGAGACAACGATTTTCTCCCCATTTTAAAGGTTGGAAGTATATTCAGTGTAAAGTGTACACAATTTTGGAGTATTAGTTCTATATGCAGCAGAAAAAAAATCAAGATTTGGATTGATATATTCGCATCCACAAGTCATGACAACCCAACAAAAAAATATCTGAAGACCTCAAATGTGTAATGGCATTGCCATCAACAATAACTCTACCACCAACATCCAACATACTGGGTCAGCCAGCACAGTTTAGAAATGCAAATAGAAATGCTATTTATTTATGGTTATGAACAGGTATCCATTTACAATTTCTAACACACAATTGGAGAGTGATGAAATATTCTTCATTTGTTAAGAAGAGTAGTAATACTAAAAAATCAAATTCGATAAGATAATGCGGCCCACCTGACGTGTACACTATCATCCACTCACTTCCTCTGCCATTGTACAATCAAAAAGAGGTATTCATGCAACTCCAAAAAAGACCAGCAAGAAGGACAAAAGCAGAAAGTATATAGGGATTGTGCTGGGATATGGGAATGCATCATGGCCTCGGCCACAGCACGCGCTTTTCGGCAGCTTGATTACGTCAATGCCAACATGGGATGGGGCGGGGCTTGTGCCTGTCCTTAGAGGTGCACGAGGGCATTCGAATAACGGCAGTTGGAAGTGAAACTCACACCGACATGTGGTTTCTTTCAATCGCTGTAACTACCATTACATTAGTGACCCTGATGAGCCCAGACGTTTCTGGCCTCTCAATCATGGACACAGCAGCAGTCAACGTAGTCGCTGTAAAACTGCCCCCCTTCTGGATGCTTTGCCTGCGCACATGGTTCAGGCAAGCGGAAGCACAATTTCACCTCAAAGGCAGATAACCTCAGACTCAAACGATGTTTTACCACGTCGTCAGCGCCCTCGACCAGGAAGCAGCCGTCAGAGTGGACGACCTGATCCATGACCCACCCAAGTAGGGTAAATATCCCGTGCTCAAACAACTACTCCTCAGCATGTTCAGCCTGTCCAGATGCCAGCTCGCCGCAAGGCTCATGCACCTGGATGGCCTAGGAGACAGGCCCCTGTTCGCCCTAGCAGAAGGACACAGACCGTACCTTATGTTTGAGCAGACATTCCTAGAGCAGATGCCGGACAATATCCAGCTTCTGTTGGCCAATGAATACTTCTCCGACCCACACAAGGTCGCAGCCCAAGCAGATGTCCTATGGCGCGCAAAGCGGGAAGATTAGGCCGCCGTGAGTCAGGTGACACGCCCCGGTCATCTCAAATCAGTCCTCATGGCGCGACTGGATGGTCTAAACTGGACGGACAAGCTCCCCTGGGTCCTGCTGGGTATCAGGATGGCCCCCAAGGAAGATCTGGAAGCATCCTCTACGGAGCTGGTTTACAGCGCACCCCTTTCCCTACCTGGTGTTCCTCTGCACAGACGCTGCTAATGGATTTGAAGGACAAGTTGGCCATGTTGGCGCCCCTCCCCCCATCATGTCATCCAGCCAGCATGTATCCCTAAGGATTTAGCCACCATGGACTTTGTGTTTATTCGATAAGGCCCATACTCAGCCCTGCTCCAACGTCCCTACAAACGCCTCTACAAAGTCCTGAAATGGGCAGACAAGACATTCACCCTGGACTTTGAGGGCAGAGAGGAACTGTTTACGGTGGGCAGGCTGAAAGCAGCACACTTAGATCCTAGTCAACCAGTGGTTACAGCTCAGCCCAAAAGACGGGGACGGCTACCCAAGCAGCAAGACACTAAAACCACTTCTGGGGAGTGTTGTGTGACGGTGCACATCGATACGCAGGCGAACTGGCCCGCGATAGCAGCGCAGCTGCGTTAAGATGGCACCGTCAGGTTTTGGGATCGCAGCACGCACTTTTCGGCAGCGTGATGACATCAATGCCGACGCGGGGAGGAGCTTGCGCCTGCCCTTAAAAGTACACGCGGGAATTCGAATAAAGGCAGTTGGAACTGAAACTCACACCGACCTGTGGTTTGCTTTCAATCACGGTAGCTATTGCTACAGGATAATACTAATTATCTCTCTTCAAATGGGAAATGGTGTTCCTTCATCATAGTTGAAATCCTGGAACTTCCTACCAACAGCACTGAATTCTTTCATTAGACAATTTGGTGATTAAAGAAAGAAGTTCATCACTAACTTCTCAATGGCAGGGAGGGACAGGCAACAAATATTGACTTCGGCAGCAAAGCCCCAATCCCATGAACGAGTTAGTGACAAGACACATCAGCATCCATCTTGTAAGAAGCTTGAGGTTCGTGGCTCATAACCTTAACTCACAAATGAAACATCAGATTCAAAATGTTACCCATTTGGAGCATAATACTTCTGGACTTTGAGAGAATGGAGTTTCAGAACCAGCAAAGATGAGCTTAAGGAGACAGTTGCTAATTGAAGACTAGCAATCATTTTGGCTCAAGAATTTTAACTCTGTGGAGGGTGACTTTCCACAGAACTGTAACAAGGTTCAATATTTGAATAATTGAGAATTTAACGTGCAATTGTCAGTGATTTGAGGGAAATGATTTTCCAGAGTTGGTGCAGAAGGAAACAATTCATCTAGCTCCAGCTGGACAGCTGCCTCCAAATGCATCAAGACTAGATTCCTTTCATTGTCATGCGACAACATTTTCTTTTGCCTCCATGAGGCAGATAAAGAATCACCATTAGCATTGGGTGTGCCCCTTACAGTTAGTGAAAGAAGCACAAAAGAATCCCTTCAGGGACCTTGACTGACTGTGGGTTTGGCTCCAGCATTACTACAGCCTCTGCAACTACAGACCCCTGTTTGATCCATTGGCAACCTGAGATCCAGACCTAAACTTCCAGGGCCAGAGGTCCTTTCGGTGCCTTTGGAATGTCTTGAATCCCAGTTCTAATACTTAGTTCCCATGAGCCAGCCTTCAGCAGCCCATTTGCATCCTTCAGTTACTGAATCTGGGCCACTGCTATGGTCATGGACCTGTAGGGCCATCTCCTATGGTTCTCCCCATTTCTGATGCCTTGTGCCAGTCCACTGCTTCCCCAAGAGTATGCAATCCCTCTTGGCAACTGCCCAGATCAGGTGCCGCTATCTTGGGCACAGATCCCACAGATACAGGATTTTAATTAAAAACACAATTGGTTCCTTTAATGGGCCATTTAAACCCTGAATGGAGCTGTCCACAGTTGGATCCTGCAGAACAGCACTCTTGTCTCCATTTCTTGGGTCTGCAACAGCAGTAGCAATGCCGTTACAGCAGCTCCAAACCATTTTTATGGGATGCCATTTTTTTATTTTTATAATACAGTTAATGTGCCTTGATAGTTATTATCCAATGCTTGGACATAGGTTCAATGTCTAACAGTTAGCAAACATGTCCTTCCTCACTAAAGTTGGTCAATACTTTGAAGTGAAAGTCTTAATTTTATTCCCTTATAAAAACTGTAATTTGATAGAGAATATAATTGTTTACAAATGCCTTTGAATTATTTTAAAATGTGTCCAAAATTGCATGAAATTTAGCATTCCAATTCATTAAGAGTCAAAAAACACAGATGTTTGCAGAGTTAATAGCCAATTCTGAAAGCCATAGGTAAATAGTAATATTAGAACAAATGCGTGTCTATGTGGGTTTCCTTGGGTGCTCTGGTTTCCTCCCACAGTTTAAAAAACATACTGGGGCTCTAGGTTAATTGGGTGTAATTGGGCAGCTCAGGGTCATGGGCTGAAAGGGTCTGTGACTGCGCTGCATGCCTAAATTTAAATTTTAAAAATTTTTAAGAAAGCATGTCATTTGTTCAGATGTTTAATCTAAATGCAATCTTTGAAAGCATGATATCCCAAAAGGAATTTAAGTGATCTTTTGTAACAGATTCTTCAATGAAGAGAGTCAGGAAGTTACTATCAGAAGGCACTACAGATAATCCCAATTACTGCCAGATTTAACAAGATTATTTCAGCAAGCAACTTTGGTAGTGAGATAACTAATGGTCATCAGAAAGTAACCTTGCCTGACTTATTTACTCTCAGTAACTTTGGGCATGTGGGTTTGCACTCATTTCCTAGTCTCTTAACTGTAATTCATTCACTTAGCAGAGATTCAATATCAAAACTAAGGTCTTATCCATTACATTAAAAAAAACACTTAAACAAGTGCACGGATAGGAAAGGTTTATAGGCCAACTGAAGACAAATGGGACCAACTTAGTCAGCAAGGGCTGAAGCACCTGTTTCCATGATGTAGAACTGTTATGATTCAATTCACTGATCAACTGACAGGGATTTCAGTTGATTTAATTAATAATTTTTGATGCTCCAACAGTTCTCAAATTCTATAATTCCAACAGAGCTATTAGCCTAAAAGCAGAGCCACTGTGCTGAAATATGAACTGTATCACTATAAAAACTTTAGTCCAATATTTCAGAGAAAATTGTGCTGTATCATGTTGTTCCAGGATTTTGATTTACCACATTTGTCAAATAATGACCAAAATTATTTCAAGTGTGCATCCAGCAAAAAGAATATGCAAATATTCTTCCAATTTTGGTCTAACATTTGCATTAAATGGGAGTAGATGCTTGATAGGATAAGTTAAGGACTTTGTCTTTCGTCACATTTATGCAAACAAGAATAAATTGTTTTAGATCAGGGGTGGGCAAAGTAGTCTAAATGTCTAGGCTATAGAGAAATTTATGATTGATAATATTTATTTAATATGCTTGGGAGTCGATGAGATATCAAGGATTCTATGAAGAGGTTGATGGTTTAAAATGTTTGCCGACCCCTGCTTTAGATGGTTCAAAACAGGAGGTGTCCAGAACAATGGAGCATTCAACACAAGAATATGGGTACACAAAGATTTTGCTTTGTTTTAGATACAGTGCCATTATTTAATTTGAAACAGGACAAGATTTTGTCAACCCTGTAGCAAACATGCCACTGATCTATACACCAGAAGTCAACTATGGTGAATCAACATTTTGACAGCAAGATTGTTCTTGCCAAACGTTACCACTCTTAGTATTCAAAATGTTGCAAATAAGCCACATGTTCTGTTCATGCTTTTGTGCACTTTGGGATTTGTATTGTTCTCCCAATATGAGGCACCATCACCAAATGGACAATTCTTGCTATTAGTCAGTGATAAGTGAACTTTATGCATTTGCTTCTGGAATTTATTTTCCTTGCCCTGACACATTAACATTTTAGAATTGTGAGTCAAGTTTATGCCACAGTATTCTGTATCACTCTGGTGATTGGATGAGTCTTGCACATTCCATTTTTGATGTAGAATTCCATGGACTTGAACTAGGCATCAAGTCTGGACAAAAATCACCAACCTAAATACAGAGAACCTGTGATAGAGGTGGTGTATTTCCAATCAGTGTGCAGCAGCAACACTTTTCAGCAGTGACATGAAAAGTGTTACATTGACCCAACCGGGAACAGAATCAAGCTTAAAAAGTTGACTTCTTCCCCTGCACCAACAGCATTCTTAACTGAAGGTGAAAGAGAGGGATAAAAACTTTAAATATGGCTGAAATATCCATTTCTATGGGGGGGGGGGGGAAGTGATCAAAAGAATGATGGATAAAAGAAATTTAAATTGATAAATATTGCAGAATGGCTAAAAGCAAAATGGGGAATGTAGTGTGTCATTTCTAAAATTAGTTCAAAATCAAGAAACTTTGATGTAAACTTCTTTGCTGTGGTTTGGCAAAAAGCAATGGTTCCATGTTGTATGAACAGTTGGCCAAAATAAATCAACAAGACAAATAAAAAGTAATTTCAACTTGTGTGTTTTGTCTTGTGGCCACATGCCAATACTTCAGCTTTGGAAGTTACATCCAGGCATGGCTTTGTTTCAATCCTAGTATGGATTGGAATGAGGAATAATGTTTGGAACTCTTAAGCCTATTTTATGGCTTAGATGTAAACTGAAACAAATATTCAGTTATTTTCCATGGCCACAAATTATTAACAGGGTCAACCATTACATTTGTAATTGAAATGTGTCAGGGCATCATTCAGTTAACATAAAGATCAGAAGAATTAGACTTTCAATTGTATCTGAAACAAGACCTTAAAAGAATCTTGAAGTACTTACCATTTTTGAGGGTTTTCTCATTCTGTCACATGAAGTTTGAGATGGACCATCGAAGAAATTGAACAGAAAAAAAAATTAACAGGATTGCTTCTGTTGGGACACAAAACTGAAATACTTTGTTAACAAAGATATGTGCAGATTGTTTTTCTTCAGAAGGAATCTTTTCCATTGTTCTACAAAGGGAAAGTTACACTTCTGAACATGTTCTGCAAAAATTCAAATAGATTCTTTTATTCTTCTGACCACTGTAGAAAATAAAATTACAAAACTAATTTAAATACAGTGTCAGAGAATTGGGTTGTGTATTTCAGAAAACAGATTTATTATTGAAAATTTATTAAATCACTTACCATGAGAAACTTAATTACTTGATGCTAAAAGAGTCAATATTCTAAGACTTTGTGAGAGAAAATGTTTATGAAATTATACTTAATGTGTGAAAGTGTATCAATAGAATGATATAATTTCCAGGAGAAATTATGGATGTAAATTCAATCCAAAGTTGGTTAAAATATTCTGACAATAGTCTCTCATTTTGCCTGATTATAAACATTTTCTGGTACCATTCTCCTCAACATTTCTCTGTTCCTGTGCTAAGGACTGATATCTTGGAAAAAATCCATTTTCTAATCAACTTCTGGTAGGTGAAGATATGATATGTCCCTTTGCTTCTGAATCGTATCATGCATTAAAATCCACAGAATGATGTTCCTCTTCTTATTTTGGCGCTGCCTGACTAAAGTCACTTTTTCTGGATGCACAGAAGTTTAAGAAGTGCAGTTTTACTGCCATATTGGAGTCAAAAATGTGTGCATCGTTTACCATATTGATAGGCATCGCCTTCAATGTCAACTTGAAAGAAAGACATGTGAAACAGAAATTTTTGAAAGATTCTGTCAACTTTAGACAGAAGACTGAAATCAAACTGATGTGTTGCACTGAGGTATAGGTCATTTAGGACCCATTAAGGATCAAACCAATGTTAACAGTATCAAATATTTGACAAAGAACTTGACCATAGTCCAAACTGAATCAATAGCTACCAGAGCAACGGAAACAATTTTCCACCAGATTTTTAAAAATCTGCAAGAGAAACACAGTGAGTTGAGCAGGATCAGTGAAATAAAAATAATGATCATTGCTTCCAATCGGACTCTTCATGACAAGCATGTCTCCTGAAAGTATCAGCCTCGTCACAACCTCTTCTCACCAGTACCTTTGACCAGCACCTCAAGGTTCAAGAACAGATTATTTCCAATCGCTATTAGGCTCTTGAACATCCCTTGTTACACTTAACAGGGATGATTCCCACACCAAAGGACAGCTTGCACTATTGCTGAGTCACTTTTTTGCCACAGGACAACTGTGAATATTTATTCTGCTAGTTTTGTATTTATTGTCACTTTTTAATTCAATTAAGTATACTAATTATGATTGGGTTTTTGCCATAGTACCCATTTAGCTGCAGCAGTAAGAGTTTTGGTATACATGTACATTGTACATGACAATACTCATTATCATTAATTGAAAAAACAAAAATCACAAAACATGGAATTAGCTATGGAGTTAAGTCATCAGTGCTTGCTTCAATAGAACTAGAATCTCCAGCTTCTGCTCATCATTAAATTCTGTTTTATCCTCATTAGTTAAGTAGAGCAAAAGTAGGACCCACATTTAAAAAAAATCTTAAATGTCTGTTTTCTACATTGTGTTACAAATCGGACCCGTAGTAATTCTCAAAGGATTAAGATCGATAACAATACCAATCAGGTAAAACAAGAAAATTTGTAGACTATGATTATAGTTTACACAAAAATGCTAGAATTGTAGTTCACAAAAAACATTGCAAAATTAATGAGTTTCTCCAGCATTTTTGTGGAAACAACAATAAAAGTGAATATATTCAAATACTTGAAGTCTCTTTTTTCTCCAATCACTAAGATCACTAATATCCAAAAGTCTTGTATCAAGTTCTCTAACATTGTTCAGGTTAGCTGGCTGCAAGCTTGATTCAGGCAAGGTATCTCAAACTGGAAGCTTTACTCTTTAACATTTAAAAGGACCAAAGAACATAAGCATATTTTGCACCCCAACAATATGGCCAAAAAATATGTACAAACCAGTTTTCTAGTCCAATTTGCATGTTTATTTTAGTCTGAACTAACCTTCAGAAACAAGATAAAATCTTAACTTGGAATAAACTCTCACAAGACCAAATTGCTACCCAGAAGAAAGAAAACATTACAAAAGACAGCACTAATGCAACAAGCCTTCAATTCAGCTGCCTACTTCTGTAAACTGAGGGCATTGGAGGAAAATGTTTCAAAACAATTTTGTCACATCCAAAAGAACAATCAAAAAGATTAACGAATGAACAGGGTATCCAACACAAAACTGTACCTTTTCCAAAATAGACAGAAAAGGAAAAAAAATGGCAGTTTTCTCAAACTGTGTTCTTCAACAATCACATAAACAACTTCAAGATTTTTTAAAATCAAAATCAAGAAATGCAAAGTAGGGAGCATGGCATGATGGCATGGGAAGAAGACATGGAAAAACACCTCCCCCTGGCAGAACTATTAAAAACCTGTTTTACAACTTTTTAAAAAAATTGGAAACTTAATAATACTGTTGAAGAATCCTATCTTGCAGCTATGAGGAAAATTAAGGTTCAAATGATGAAAAAAAACGGCAATTAAACAGCTTGGAACTGTGGAAGAAACTCGGCCTACCAGACAAATGGAGCCTCAAGTGTCAATTTCAGTTCAGCCCTGGCCAGAGTGAGAGTCTATGGGTGAGGTTTACACGACTCTTGCGTCGACCTACAACTATCCTCTCCAGAGCAAGATCAACCGTGCATGCGCTACACTTGAACTGGCCCCCAGGCCGCGGGAGGACCTGACCTCCCTCAGCCCAGTGACTCTGGGTTGGTGGGGTCTGCACTCGCAGTTGGGTGGCCCTGATGGAAGAAGAAGAAGACGTCGCTGGATTAGAAGAGGAGGAACAACTTTTGGAAGAACCAGAAGACTTGACTGAGGAACTGAGAAAAACTTTTAAGCTTAAATCAGATCCAGTATATTCTAATCTTGCTTTATCTGATATATCCAAACAATTGCAGAATTTGACTGTTCAGATGAGCCAGGGTTTCTCAGTGGTCAAGGAGCACTTTATTGAGATGAAAGGTGCAATGTCTGATATGAGGGTGAAATATCTACCATTAAAATGGATGTTAATAAGTGTTTGAGAGCTGTGGATAAAGTCCAAGATAATTTTAAAAAGAATGAAGAGGCATTTCTTGATTTTAAAGATGATGTGGAGCAAAGCAAGTAAAAATAGAGCAGATGGAAGATTAATTTACAGGTTGGGAGATTCAGAAGAGTGATTTGTTGAAGAAGATTGATGTCTTGGAGAATCAGAGTCAGAGAAGTAACATTAAGATTGTGGGTCTTGGAAGATTTAAGGTTCGGATCCAGTTCAATTTTTTCAAAAGTGCATTCCTGAGGTTTTGGGAACAACCTCTTTCCTAGATGGCTTGGAACTGGACAGAGCTCATCGAGTGATCAGGAAACCACTTCTGGGTCAGACGCCACAATCCATCCTGATTCAGTATTTGTGTTATCAGGATCGAGAGATGATTGTGAGACTTGCAGTACAGAATGCCAGGCGTAATCAGAGTCCTTTGATTGTTAAGAATAATAGTTTTTTTTAAATGCTGATTTGAGTCAAGCTGTTATTGAGCATCGTAAAGAATTTAATGTGGAAGAAGGGTTATTTCAGTTTGCTTTTCGTTACCCTGCTATGTTAAAAGTTTTTTTTAAAATAGGGATTATCAGGCTCAATTTTTTGATAATGATACAGAAGCTCTTACTTTTGCTAATTCTTTGCCTGTTAATAAGCAGGATCAAGACCAGTTTACTCAACAACTTGTGTTGGTCTCTAAAGGAAAGAATGGAAAATGAGAGATGGAAACTTAACAGTCAATTGACATTGATATTGATGATGACCAAGTTAACCGTGATTTGGAGGCAGCTTATCATACTTGATTTGATTATATATTTTTTGCTGTTTGTTCTGTTCAGGAGGAGGTGGTTCAACTGCTAATTCTTCCAAAGTTGTCGGCCACTTTGTGGCATTTGCCACTTCTATGTAACTGAGGGGGGTACTACACTTATATTGTTGTAGTGTGGCAGCATGCCATTAGGCAGGCGAACTGGCCTCGCATATCATGCACGCGGCAGGGCAGCCGGTAAAAATGGCGCCTCTACACAGCTAACCCTGCTACCCATCTTCGTGTCGTCTGCAAATTTTGAGATATTGCTATCTATTCCCACATCTAAGTCGTTGATATATTGTAAACAACTGTGGCCCTAGCATGGAAGCCTGCTGTACCCCACTAGTCAACGGCTGCCATTCTGAAAAGAACCCATTTATTCCTACTCTTTGCTTCCTGTCCATCAACCAGTTCTCTATCCAACTTAATACCATACCTCCTATACCATGCTCTTTAAGTTTATACACTAGTCTTCTGTGCGGACCAATCCACTGATTCCCCCTATCCACTCTACTGGTTACATCCTCAAAAAACTCTATTAGATTCATCAGACATGATTTTCCATTCACAAAACCATGTTGGCTCATCTGATGATACCACTACTTTCCAAATGTACTGTGATTGCTCCTTTAATAACTGATTCTAGCACCTTTCCTATGACCGACATCAGGCTAACTCATATGTAGTTTCCTGGTTTCTCTCTCCCTTCCTTAAAGAGTGGGGTTACGTTGGCCACCCTCGAATCCTCAGAAACTAATCCAGTATCTAAGGAGGTTTGAAAAATTATCACTAAGGCATCAACTATTTCCTGGGCTACTTCCTTCAGCACTCTTCGATGCAGACCATCTGGCCCTGGGGATTTAATCTGCCTTAAATCCCTGCAATTTAACTAATACAACCTCTCGACTTACAATTATTTCCTTTATTCCCTCCCTCACATTCGATCCCTGATCCTCAACATTTTCCTGAAGATTAGTTATGTCTTCCTTGGTGAAGACAGAACTAAAGTAGTCAAACAGTTTGCCATATCCTTGTACCCAATAAATAACTCACCTCTTTCTGTCTGCAACAGACCCACATTTGTCTTAACTAACCTCTTACTGTTAACGTATCTATAAAAGCTTTTAGTCATTTTTTAATGTTCCCTGCCAGCCTCCTCTCATAATCCCTTTTACCTTTTCTAATTAATCCTTTTGTCCCTCTCTGCAGAACTCTGAATTTCACCCAATCATCAGGAATATTATTTTTTTGGGCTAATTTATATGCTGCTTCTTTGGATTTGATACTCTCTGATTTCCCTTGTTAGCCACGGATGTGCTACCATCCTTGATTTATTCTTTTTACAAACTGGAATGTAAATTTATTGTACTTGCTCCAAGCTATCTTTAAACGACTGCCATTGCATTTCTACCGTTAGTCCTTTAAGTACCACTTGTCAATCATTTTTAGCCAATTCACATCTCATACCATCAAAGTTACCCCTCTTCAAGTTCAGAACCTGTGTATCTGAATCACATTCCTTTCTTTTTTTTAAAAAATTTTTTATTTTTCACACCATAAATCACATTAACCATGGGTACACACTTTTTCCTTTTCACACATATACAGTGCCATTTTCTCCGCCCCCACCTCCCTCCTCCCAACCTACCCTCCCCACCCCACCCCGTCCATTTAAGATATACAATCTAGGATACATTTAACCAGTCAGACAATGTTGTCACTCAACAAAAATACACCAGAAATTTTACTGCGTCCATTCTTTTCATTTCCTTCTCCTTCCATCAACTTAGGTAATGATTGTCCCCGGTAGGTTTTCGCCATTGTATTTAATGTAAGGCTCCCATATTTGTTCGAATATTTCAATATTATTTCTTAAACTATATGTTATTTTTTCCAATGGAATACATTTATTAATTTCTATATACCATTTTTGTATTTTCAAATTATCTTCCAATTTCCAGGTTGACATAATACATTTTTTTGCTACGGCTAGAGCTATCTTAACAAATCTTTTTTGTGCACCATCCAAATCAATTACAAATTCTTTGTTTTTTATGTTACTTAGAAGGAAGATCTCTGGATTTTTTGGTATATTGTTTCCTGTAATTTTATTTAATATCTTGTTTAGATCTTCCCAAAATTTTTCTACTTTCTCACATGTCCAGATTGCATGAATTGTTGTTCCCATTTCTTTTTTTACATCGAAAACATCTATCAGATACTGTTGGGTCCCATTTATTTAACTTTTGAGGTGTAATGTATACCCTGTGTATCCAATTATATTGTATCATACGTAACCTCGTATTTATTGTATTTCTCATCGTTCCGGAGCATAACTTCTCCCATGTTTCCTTTTTTATCTTTATATTTAAATCTTGTTCCCATTTTTGTTTAGTTTTACCATTTGTTTCCTCATTCTCCTTTTCTTGCAGTTTAATATACATATTTGTTATAAATCTTTTGATTATCATTGTATCTGTAATCACATATTCAAAGTTACTTCCCTCTGGCAAACTCAAACTGCTTCCTAATTTATCCTTCAAGTAGGATCTCAATTGGTAATATGCCAGCGCTGTATCTTGAGTTATATTGTACTTATCTTTCATTTGTTCAAAGGATAAGAATCTATTTCCTGAAAAACAATTTTCTATTCTTTTAATCCCTTTTTTTTCCCCATTCTCTAAAGGAAAGGTTATCTATTGTAAAAGGGAGTTACTTGTTTTGCGTCAATATTAGTTTTGGTAATTGATAATTTGTTTTATTTCTTTCTACATGAATCTTCTTCCAAATATTGAGGAGATGATGTAATACTGGAGAACTTCTAAGTTGTACCAATTTTTCATCCCATTTATATAATATGTGTTCAGGTATCTTTTCCCCTATTTTATCTAATTCTAATCTCGTCCAATCTGGCTTTTCCCTTGTTTGATAAAAATCTGATAGGTATCTTAATTGTGCGGCTCTATAATAATTTTTAAAGTTTGGCAGTTGTAAGCCTCCTTGTTTATACCATTCTATTAATTTATCTAGTGCTATCCTCGGTTTCCCCCCCTCCATAAAAATTTCCTTATTATTTTCTTTAACTCCTTGAAGAATTTCTCTGTCAGTTGTATTGGCAATGCCTGAAATAACTATAATATCCTTCGAAAAATGTTCATTTTAATACAGTTTATCCTTCCTATTAGTGTTAGTGGTAAATCTTTCCAATGCTCTAAATCGTCCTGTAATTTTTTCATTAGTGGATAATAATTGAGTTTATATAGTTGGCCGAGATTTTTGTTTATTTGTACACCTAGGTATCTTATTGCTTGCATTTGCCATCTAAATGGTGATTCCTTCTTAAATTTTGAGAAATCCACATTATTCATAGGCATTGCTTCACTTTTATTTACATTTATCTTGTAACCCGACACTTCTCCATATTCCTTCAATTTCTTATATAATTCTTTTATTGATAGTTCTGGTTCTGTTAAGTACACTATAACATCATCCGCAAATAAACTGATTTTATATTCCTTGTCTTTTATTTTTATTCCTTTTATATTATTATCTATTCTTATCAGTTCTGCTAGTGGTTCTATAGCTAACGCAAACAATAAAGGTGATAGTGGGCATCCCTGCCGTATTGACCTGCTTAAGTTAAATTGCTTTGATACATGTCCATTTACTGTCACTTTCGCTAACGGTCCCTTATATAATGCTTTAATCCAATTAATATACTTCTCCGGTAAATTGAATTTTTGCAATACTTTGAACAAATAATTCCATTCTTCTCTGTCAAAGGCCTTCTCTGCGTCTAAAGCAACTGCTACTGTAGGTGCTTTGTTTCCTTCTACTGCATGAATTAAGTTAATAAATTTACAAATATTGTCTGTTGTGCGTCTTTTTTTGATAAATCCAGTTTGGCCTAAATTTACCATTTTCGGTACATGCTCTGCTAATCTGTTTGCTAATAGTTTAGCTATTATCTTATAATCTGTGTTAAGTAAGGATATTGGTCTATATGACGCTGGTGAGAGTGGATCTTTCCCTTGCTTTAGTATTACTGTAATTATTGCTGTTTTACATGAATATGGTAAGCTTTGTGTTTCATCAATCTGGTTGATTACTTCCAGGAGGGGCAGAATTAATAAGTCTTTAAATGTTTTGTAGAATTCTATTGGGAATCCATCCTCTCCTGGTGTCTTATTATTTGGTAATTTTTTTTATTATCTCTTGTATTTCTACTATTCCAAATGGCTCTGTTAATTTATTTTGTTCCTCTATTTGTAGTTTTGGTAGTTCAATTTTAGTCAAAAATTCATCTATTTTCCCTTCTTTCCCTTCGTTTTCAGTTCTGTATAATTGTTCATAGAATTTTCTAAAGTTTTCCTTAATTTCTTTTGGATTATATGTAATTTGTTTGTCTTTTTTCCTTGATGCCAATACCATTTTCTTAGCTTGTTCTGTCTTAAGCTGCCATGCTAGGATTTTGTGCGTTTTTTCACCTAGTTCATAATATTTCTGTTTTGTCTTCATTATATTTTTCTCCACCTTATATGTTTGTAGTGTTTCATATTTTATTTTTTTTATCCACCAATTCTCTTCTTTTAGTAATATCTTCCTTCATTACTAATTCTTTTTCTATATTTACTATTTCCCTTTCCAACTGCTCTGTTTCCTGATTATAGTCCTTCTTCATCTTGGTTACATAACTTATTATTTGCCCTCTAATGAATGCTTTCATTGCATCCCATAGTATAAACTTATCTTCCACTGATTCCGTATTTATTTCAAAATACATTTTAATTTGTTTTTCAATAAATTCTCTAAAATCCTGCCTTTTAAGCAACATGGGATTTAATCTCCATCTATACATTCTTGGAGGGATGTCCTCTAACTTTATTGTCAATATTAAGGGTGAATGGTCCGATAGTATTCTAGCTTTATATTCCGTTTTTTTTTACTCTATCTTGCATACGTGCTGATAACAAAAATAGGTCTATTCTTGAATATGTTTTATGTCTAGCCGAGTAATATGAATATTCCTTTTCCTTTGGGTGTTGTTTCCTCCATATATCCAAAAGTTGCATTTCTTCCTTCGATTTAATTATAAATTTGGTTACTTTGTTCTTTCTGTTAATTTTTTTCCCAGTTTTGTCCATATTTGAATCCAAATTCAGGTTGAAATCCCCTCCTATTAATATGTTCCCTTGCGTATCTGCTTTGTTCAAAAAGATATCTTGCATGAACTTTTGATCTTCTTCGTTAGGTGAATATACATTGAGTAGATTCCAAAACTCCGAATATATCTGACATTTTATCATTACATATCTCCCTGCTGGATCTATTATTTCCTCTTCTATTTTAAATGGCACATTTTTACTAATTAATATAGCTACTCCTCTCGCTTTTGAATTATACGATGCTGCTGTTACGTGTCCTACCCAATCTCTCTTTAATTTCTTATGTTCCAATTCAGTTAAATGTGTTTCTTGCACAAATGCTATATCAATTTTTTCTTTTTTCAGTAAATTTAGCAGTTTCTTCCTTTTAATTTGGTTATGTATTCCATTAATATTTAAAGTCATATAGTTCAACGTAGCCATTTTATACTTTGTTTATCTTCCCTTTCCGTTTCTCCATCATTACTTTTCCTTCTTATCCATTTCTGTTTTTTTGTTTTGAATCCTTTATAAGACAACATTCCTAAAACATAAAACATTTTCCTTATTCTCCTATTTAAAACTTCTTTAGCCCCAATCCCCCCTTCCCCTTCTGAGTTGTCCTTTATCCCTTGTCGGACAACCACATCTCCCCTCTCCATTTGGATTTGCGAATTCACTCGCAAGCGTCAACTGATTTTGCAGTGACCGTAATACCCACCCCCCAAGCCCCCCCCAGAAAAGATTTTGCTTTTCATATGTGACAAAGGTCACTCTTTTAATTCCCTCCTTATTCCCTCTATTCCTTTTCCTTCCCTTATTAATTCTTGTCTATACTATCTATATTTCCTTCTAAATACGGATACATTCATGTATGCACATTATACATATACACACACATATACCTCTTTACCCACATACATATAAATCGTGGTAATTTTTACTCTTATTACATGTCTTCATCTCTCTGTTTATTTTGTAGTTGTTCTGCAAATTTCCTTGCTTCCTCTGGATCCGAGAATAGTTTTTTTTTCTCCATAAGATCATTTTCGATGTTTTGAACTCTTTCCTCCTCTTCAGGAGCTCAAAACTTATGTCTTTTTAGTTTGCAGTCTTTTGTACTCTCGTTACACGTCTTCATCTCTCAGTCTATTTCGTAATTGTTCTGCAAATTTTCGTGCTTCCTCTGGATCCGAGAATAGTCTGTTTTGTTGTCCTGGAATAAATATTTTCAATACCGCTGGATGCTTTAGTATAAATTTATACCCTTTCTTCCATAAAATCACCTTTGCTGTATTGAACTCCTTTCTCTTCTTCAGGAGTTCAAAACTTATATCTGGATAAATGAAGATTTTTTGCCCTTTGTATTCCAGTGGCTTGTTGCCCTCTCTTACTTTTTCCATTGTCTTCTCCAGTACCCTTTTTCTTGAAGTATATCTTAGGAATTTTACTAAAACAGATCTTGGCTTTTGTTGTGATTGTGGTTTAAAGGCCAATGCTCTATGTGCCCTTTCTATTTCCATTTCTTGCTGTAGTTCTGGACATCCTAGGATCCTAGGGATCCAATCTTTTATAAAATCTCTCATATTCTTGCCTTCTTCATCTTCCTTAAGGCCCACTATCTTTATGTTATTTCTTCTGTTATAATTTTCCATTATATCTATTTTCTGAGCTAACAGTTCTTGTGTCTCTAACTTTTTTATTAGATTCCTCTAATTTCTTTTTTAAGTCCTCTACCTCCATTTCTACTGCTGCTTCTCGTTCTTGCACCTTGTTTTTCTTTTTCCCCATTTCTGATAAGGTCATATCTATTTTATTCATTTTCTCTTCTGTATTGTTTATTCTTCTTCTTAAATCATCAAATTCCTGCGCTTGCCATTCTTTAAATGACTCCATGTATTCTTTAATAAGAGAAAGTAAATCCTTTATCTTGCCTTTCCCTTCTTCTATTTCACTGTACTCTTCCTCTACCTCTTCTTCTTCCTCTGGGTTGGCCATCTGTTGTTTCTTTGTTGCCCTTTTCTTCTCTTCTTTCTTGTTTTCGCTGTCTTCTGTGTTCTCCTCTTGTTGCAGGTGTTCTGCAGCTGTCGTTGCCGGCTGTGGAGATCGACTCCCCAGCTGGTCACCCCTCCCGTCGGCGTTAGTTTTTTCATGCGCATCGCGTTTGCGCGAGGAGTCGCGCATGCGCGGTTGCGCACTTTTACTCGGCTCAGCGAGCCATTTTTGTAGTCCATATTCTACCGACCTGAGGGAGCGGGTTTCTCTCTCCACCGCGGGCCTCTTCGAACAGGTAAGGCCTTCTCCTTCTTCTTCCGTTGTCTTCTCTTCCTCTCTTCTTACCGTTGGTTTCGACTTTTCTTTTTTCATCGCCATCTTCTTTCCACCTTTATATTCACTTTACTTTGATTTTTATTTCTGTGCCTTTGTGTTTTGCTTTGTTTTTTCTGACTTTTCTGGAGAGGGCTGGAGTTCACCGTCCGGCCACTACTCCATCACGTGACTCCTCCTCATCACATTCCTTTCTAAAGAAGAATTCCACCATGTTGGTGGATTATCTAGACACACTCTTTTGTTTCAGTATACGAGTTTACATTTTAAGATGGATAATAACCTCCTTAAAATTTGGAATCAGAAAGGAATTAGAATGATAAATGAATGTTTTGAGGTGAGTTGATTTTTAACATCTGATAGGTTGAAGGAAAAGTATCAAATTTCTAATAATACTCTTTTTTGTTATCATCAACTTAAATCAACGTTGTATGATTATTTAGGGAGATATTTGGATTTACCTAAAAATGATTATTTGAAGTATTGATCTGAGATGCAGGAAAGAAAGTGTTTATTTTGGAAATGAATAAACTAATAAAATGAAAAATGCCTAAGATTGATTTACATAAATCGAGATTTAAATGGGAGAAGGATTTTGGAATTCAGCTTGACATGGATAGTTGGAGACACTATGACAAAGTTAGTTAATGTTAGGTATAGGTAGGTGACATAATTTTATACACCAACTATATTTAACTCCAGAGCATTTGAAATGATCTAAACTAAGTGCTTAAGATTTGTGTTTTTGTTGTAATGAGAAAAAGGGTACCTTTTTGCATTCAGTTTGGTCTTGTGATAAAGTTAACGGTTTTTGGGCTAGATTAGGAGACTGCAGGATAGACCCAAAGATATTTTAATTGGGGAACTTACTGAACTGGCTTTGTTTAATAAAGAAGATATATTTCAAATTGTGTTGTTGCGATTAGCTTTAGCAGTAGCAAGGAAATGTATAGCTGTTTCATGGAAAGATCAGATGGAGCTTAATTTGTAAAGATGGTATTCAGAAATGGAGAAGATAACTTATAATTTACGAGATAAATATTATGTATTTAAAAAGATTTGTAGCCCATATTTGGACTATTCTAATTTGAAAATCTGAGACTAGTCGTCATGAGTGCAGCTGGATCTCCACATTGTAGAGTAAATGAATGATTTAAATTATTCTCCTTATCTTTTTATTTTTCTCTTAGGGAGTAGGGGATAGAATTTGGTTAAAGGGAGGGATAGATAGTGGGGTGGGGTGATTAGGGTTTTTTTTCTTTTTCGGATACTTTGTAGTTGTTTTTAGGAATTTGACAATTTGTTAATATTTTAATTTTGAAATTGTGGTTATTACTTTGTTTTCAAATAAAAATTTAAAAAATAATTCCACCATATTGTGGTAACTCTTTCCCAAGGGATTCCTCACAACAAGACTGTTAATTCTTCTTTGGCTTGGCTTCGCGGACAAAGATTTATGGAGGGGGTAAATGTCCACGTCAGCTGCAGGCTCGTTGGTGGCTGACAAGTCCGATGCGGGACAGGCAGACACGGTTGCAGCGGTTGCAGGGGAAAATTGGTTGGTTGGGGTTGGGTGTTGGGTTTTTCCTCCTTTGCCTTTTGTCAGTGAGGTGGGCTCTGCGGTCTTCTTCAAAGGAGGTTGCTGCCCGCCAAACTGTGAGGTGCCAAGATGCACGGTTTGAGGCAATATCAGCCCACTGGCGGTGGTCAATGTGGCAGGCACCAAGAGATTTCTTTAGGCAGTCCTTGTACCTTTTCTTTGGTGCACCTCTGTCACGGTGGCCAGTGGAGAGCTCGCCATATAACACGATCTTGGGAAGGCGATGGTCCTCCATTCTGGAGACGTGACCCACCCAGCGCAGCTGGATCTTCAGCAGCGTGGACTCGATGCTGTCGACCTCTGCCATCTCGAGTACTTCGACGTTAGGGATGAAAGCGCTCCAATGAATGTTGAGGATGGAGCGGAGACAACGCTGGTGGAAGCGTTCTAGGAGCCGTAGGTGATGCCGGTAGAGGACCCATGATTCGGAGCCGAACAGGAGTGTGGTTATGACAATGGCTCTGTATACGCTTATCTTTGTGAGGTTTTTCAGTTGGTTGTTTTTCCAGACTCTTTTGTGTAGTCTTCCAAAGGCGCTATTTGCCTTGGCGAGTCTGTTGTCTATCTCATTGTCGATCCTTGCATCTGAAGAAATGGTGCAGCCGAGATAGGTAAACTGGTTGACCGTTTTGAGTTTTGTGTGCCCGATGGAGATATGGGGGGGCTGGTAGTCATGGTGGGGAGCTGGCTGATGGAGGACCTCAGTTTTCTTCAGGCTGACTTCCAGGCCAAACATTTTGGCAGTTTCCACAAAACAGGACGTCAAGCGCTGAAGAGCTGGCTCTGAATGGGCAACTAAAGCGGCATCGTCTGCAAAGAGTAGTTCACGGACAAGTTTCTCTTGTGTCTTGGTGTGAGCTTGCAGGCGCCTCAGATTGAAGAGACTGCCATCCGTGCGGTACCGGATGTAAACAGCGTCTTCATTGTTGGGGTCTTTCATGGCTTGGTTCAGCATCATGCTGAAGAAGATTGAAAAGAGGGTTGGTGCGAGAACACAGCCTTGCTTCACGCCATTGTTAATGGAGAAGGGTTCAGAGAGCTCATTGCTGTATCTGACCCGACCTTGTTGGTTTTTTTATTTTTTTATTTTTCACACCATAAATCACAATAGCCATGATATACACTTTTTCTTTTTCACACATTTACAGTGACTTTTTCTCCCCCCCCCCCCCCCTCCTCCCAAGCCAGTCCCCCACCCCCCCCTCTCATCCATTTTAGGTACACAATCAAGGTTGCATTAATTCAGTCAGACAATGTTGTCATTCAACAAAAATACACCAGAAATTCTACTGAGTCCATTCTTTTCTTTCCTTCTCCTTCCATCAACTTAGGTAATGTTTGTCCCCGGTAGGTTTTCGCTATTGTATTTAATGTAAGGCTCCCATACTTGTTCGAATATTTCAATATTATTTCTTAAACTATATGTTATTTTTTCTAATGGAATACATTTATTCATTTCTATATACCATTGTTGTATTTTCAAATTATCTTCCAATTTCCAGGTTGACATAATACATTTTTTTGCTACGGCTAGGGCTATCTTAACAAATCTTTTTTGTGCATCTTCCAAGTCAATTCCAAATTCTTTATTTTTTATGTTACTTAGGAGAAAGATCTCTGGATTCTTTGGTATATTGTTTTCTGTTATTTTATTTAGTATCTGACTGAGATCATCCCAAAATTTTTCTACTCTCTCACATGTCCAGATTGCATGAATTGTTGTTCCCCTTTCTTTTTTACATCGAAAACATCTATCAGATACTGTTGGGTCCCATTTATTTAACTTTTGCGGTGTAATGTATAGTCTGTGTAACCAATTATATTGTATCATACGCAGTCTCGTATTTATTGTATTTCTCATCGTTCCAGAACATAATTTCTCCCATGTTTCCTTTTTTATCTTTATATTTAAATCTTGTTCCCATTTTTGTTTAGTTTTACCATTTGTTTCCTCATTCTCCTTTTCTTGCAGTTTAATATACATATTTGTTATAAATCTTTTGATTAACATTGTATCTGTAATCACATATTCAAGGTTACTTCCCTCTGGTAAACTCAAATTGCTTCCTAATTTATCTTTCAAGTAGGATCTCAGTTGGTAATATGCCAACGCTGTATCTCCAGTTATATTGTACTTATCTCTCATTTGTTCAAAGGATAAGAATCTACTTCCTGAAAAACAATTTTCTATTCTTTTAATCCCTTTTTTTTCCCATTTTCTAAAGGAAAGGCTGTCTATTGTAAAAGGGAGTAGCTTATTTTGCGTCAATATTAGTTTTGGTATTTGATAATTTGTTTTATTTCTTTCTACATGAATCTTCTTCCATATATTGAGGAGATGGTGTAATACTGGAGAAGTTCTATGTTGTACCAATTTTTCGTACCATTTATATAATATGTGTTCAGGTATCTTTTCCCCTATTTTTTCTCATTCTAGTCTCGTCCAGTCTGGTTTTTCCCTTGTTTGATAAAAATCTGATAGGTACCTTAATTGTGCGGCTCTATAATAATTTTTGAAGTTTGGCAATTGTAAGCCTCCTTGTTTATACCATTCTGTTAATTTATCTAGTGCTATCCTCGGTTTCCCCCCTCTCCATAAAAATCTCCTTATTATTTTCTTTAACTCTTTGAAGAATTTTTCTGTCAGTTGTATTGGCAATGCCTGAAATAAGTATAGTATCCTTGGAAAAATGTTCATTTTAATACAGTTTATCCTTCCTATCAGTGTTAGTGGTAGCTCTTTCCAATGCTCTAAATCGTCCTGTAATTTTTTCATTAGTGGATTGTAATTGAGTTTATATAATTGGCCTAGATTTTTGTTTATTTGCACACCTAGGTATCTTATTGCCTGCATTTGCCATCTGAATGGGGATTCCTCCTTAAATTTTGAGAAATCCGCGTTATTCATAGGCATTGCTTCACTTTTATTTACTTTTATCTTGTATCCCGACACTTCTCCATATTCCTTCAATTTCTTATATAGTTCTTTTATTGATAGTTCTGGTTCTGTTAAGTACACTATCACATCATCCGCAAATAGACTGATTTTATATTCCCTGTCTTTTAATTTTATTCCTTTTATATTATTATCTATTCTTATCGATTCTGCTAGTGGTTCTATAGCTAGCGCAAACAATAATGGTGATAGTGGGCATCCCTGCCGCGTTGACCTGCTTAAGTTAAATTGCTTTGATACATGTCCATTTACTGTCACTTTCGCTAACGGTCCCTCATATAATGCTTTAATCCAATTAATATACTTCTCCGGTAAACTGAATTTTTGCAATACTTTGAACAAGTAATTCCATTCTACTCTGTCGAAGGCCTTCTCTGCGTCTAAAGCAACTGCTACTGCCGGTGCTTTATTTCCTTCTACTGCATGAATTAAGTTAATAAATTTACAAATATTGTCTGTTGTGCGTCTTTTTTTGATAAATCCAGTTTGGTCTAAATTTACCATTTTCGGTACATGCTCTGCTAATCTGTTTGCTAATAGTTTAGCTATTATCTTATAATCTGTGTTTAGCAGAGATATTGGTCTATATGACGCTGGTGAGAGTGGATCTTTCCCTTGTTTTAGTATCACTGTAATTATTGCTGTTTTACATGAATCTGGTAAGCTTTGTGTCTCATCAATCTGGTTGATTACATCCAGGAGGGGCGGTATTATTAGATCTTTAAATGTTTTGTAGACTTCTATTGGGAGTCCATCCTCTCCTGGTGTCTTATTATTTGGTAAATTTTTTATTATCTCTTGTATTTCTACTGTTCCAAATGGTTCTGTTAATTTATTTTGTTCCTCTATTTGTAGTTTTGGTAGTTCAATTTTAGTCAAAAATTCATCTATTTTCCCTTCTTTCCCTTCGTTTTCAGTTCGGTATAATTGTTCATAGAATTCTCTGAAGTTTTCCTTAATTTCTTTTGGATTATATGTAATTTGTTTGTCTTTTTTCCTTGTTGCCAATACCATTTTCTTTGTTTGCTCTGTCTTAAGCTGCCATGCTAAGATTTTGTGTGTTTTTTCACCTAGTTCATAATATTTCTGTTTTGTCTTCATTATATTCTTCTCCACCTTATATGTTTGTAATGTTTCATATTTTATTTTTTTATCCGCCAATTCTCTTCTTTTGGTTATATCTTCCTTTATAGCTAATTTTTTTTCTATGTTTATTATTTCCCTTTCCAGCTGCTCTGTTTCCTGATTATAGTCCTTCTTCATCTTGGTTGCATAACTTATTATTTGTCCTCTAATGAATGCTTTCATTGCGTCCCATAGTATAAACTTATCTTCCACTGATTCCGTATTTACTTCAAAGTACATTTTTAATTGTTTTTCAATAAATTCTCTAAAATCCTGTCTTTTAAGTAACATGGGGTTTAATCTCCATCTATACATTCTTGGAGGGATGTCCTCTAGCTTTACTGTCAGTATTAAGGGTGAATGGTCCGATAGCATTCTCGCTTTATATTGTTTTTCTTACTCTATCCTGCATACTAGCTGATAACAAAAATAGGTCTATTCTTGAGTATGTTTTATGTCTAGTCGAGTAGTATGAGTATTCCTTTTCTTTTGGGTTTTGTTTCCTCCATATGTCCACAAGTTTCATTTCTTGCATTGATTTAATTATAAATTTGGTTACTTTGTTCTTCCTGTTAATTTTTTTCCCCGTTTTATCCATATTTGGGTCCAAATTCAGATTGAAATCCCCTCCTATTAGTATGTTCCCTTGCGTATTAGCTACCTTCAAAAAGATATCTTGCATAAACTTTTGATCTTCTTCGTTAGGTGAATATATATTAAGTAGATTCCAAAGCTCCGAATATATCTGACATTTTATCATAACATATCTCCCTGCTGGATGTATTATTTCCTCTTCTATTTTAAATGGCACATTTTTGCTAATTAATATAGCCACTCCTCTTGCTTTTGAATTATACGATGCTGCTGTTACATGTCCTACCCAATCTCTCTTTAATTTCTTGTGATCCAATTCAGTTAAGTGTGTTTCTTGGACAAATGCTATATCTATTTTTTCCTTTTTCAGTAAATTTAGTAGTTTCTTCCTTTTAATTTGGTTATGTATTCCATTAATATTTAAAGTCATATAGTTCAGCGTAGCCATTTTATATTTTGTTTATCTTCTATTTCCGTTTTTCCATCATTACCTTTCCTCCTTTTCCATTTCTGTTTTCTTATTTTCAACTCTTTACCAGACAACATTCCTACAACATCCAACATTTTCCTTATTCTCCTATTTATATCTTCTTTATCCCCAATCTCCCCTTCCCCTCCTGAGTTGTCCTTTATCCCTTGTCGGACAACCACATCTCCCCTCTCCATTTGGATTTGCAAATCCACTCGCAAGCGTCAACTGATTTTGCAGTGACCGCTCTTTTCCCCCACCCAGCCCCCCCCAGAAAAGATTTCACTTTTCATATGTCACAAAGGTCACTCTTTTAATTCCCTCCTTATTCTCTCTATTCCATTACCTTCCCTTATTAATTCTTGTCTATACTATCTATGTTTTCCTCTAATTACAGATACTTTCACGTATGCCCATTGTCTCTATTCACTCTTATACCTCTTTACCCGCATACATATCAATCGTGGTCATTTTTACCCTCATTACCCGTCTTCATCCCTCAGTCTATTTTTGTCTTTACCCACATACATATCAATCGTGATAATTTTTGCTCTCATTACCCGTCTTCATCCCTCAGTCTATTTTTGTAATTGTTCTGCAAATTTTCGTGCTTCTTCTGGATCCGAGAACAGTCTGTTTTGTTGTCCTGGAATAAATATTTTCAATACCGCAGGATGCTTCAGTGTAAATTTATATCCTTTCTTCCATAAAATCGCATTTGCTGTATTGAACTCTTTTCTCTTCTTTAGGAGTTCAAAGCTTATATCTGGATAAATGAAGATTTTTTGCCCTTTATACTCCAGTGGTTTGTTGCCCTCTCTTACTTTTTCCATTGTCTTCTCCAGTACCTTTTCTCTTGTAGTATATCTTAGGAATTTTACTACAATAGATCTTGGTTTTTGTTGTGGTTGTGGTTTAGGGGCCAATGCTCTATGTGCCCTTTCTATTTCCATTTCTTGCTGTAGTTCTGGACATCCTAGGGCCTTAGGGATCCATTCTTTTATAAACTCCCTCATATTCTTGCCTTCTTCATCTTCCTTAAGGCCCACTATCTTTATGTTATTTCTTCTGTTATAATTTTCCATTATATCTATTTTTTGCGCTAGTAATTCTTGTGTCTCTTTAGTTTTTTTATTAGATTCCTCCAATTTCTTTTTTAAGTCTTCTACCTCCATTTCTGCTGCTATTACCCGTTCTTCCATCTTGTCAATTTTTTTCCCCATTTCTGTTAAGGTCATATCCATTTTATTTATTTTCTTTTCTGTGTTGTTTATTCTTCTTCTTAAATCATTGAATTCCTGTGTTTGCCATTCTTTAAATGACTCCATGTATCCTCTAACAAGAGCAAGTATATCCTTTACCTTGCCTTTCCCTTTATCTATTTCACTGTATTCTTCCTCTTCTTCTTCCTCTGGGTTGGCCATCTGTTGTTTCTTTGATGCCCTTTCCTCCTCTTCTTTCTTGTTTCCATTGTCTTCTGTGGTCTCTTCTTGCTGCAGGTGTTCTGCAGCTGTCGTTGCCGGCTGTGAAGATCGACTCCCCAGCTGGTCCCCCCTCCCGTCGGTGTGTTTTTTTTCATGCGCATCGCGCATGCGCGAGGCGGCTCTGTGAGCCATTGATGTAGTTCTTTTTCCACCGACCTGAGGTAGTGGGCTCCTCTCTCCCCAACGGGCCTCTTCGGACAGGTAAGGCCTTCACCTTTTTCCTCCGTTGTCTTCTCTTCCTCTCTTCTTTCCGTTGATTTTGATTTTTCTCCTTTTGTCTCCATCTTCTTTCCACCTTTATACTCACTTTTCTTTAACTTGTATTTCTGTGCCTTTGTATTTTCTCTTGTTTTTCCCGACTTTTCTGGAGAGGGCTGGAGTTCACCGTCCGGCCATCACGTGACTCCTCCCTGACCTTGTTGGTTTTCGTGCAGTTGGATAATCATGTTGAGGAACTTTGGGGGGCATCCGATGCGCTCTAGTATTTGCCAAAGCCCTTTCCTGCTCACGGTGTCAAAGGCTTTTGTGAGGTCATCAAAGGTGATGTAGAGTCCTTTGTTTTGTTCTCTGCACTTTTCTTGGAGCTGTCTGACGGCAAAGACCATGTCAGTAGTTCCTCTGTTTGCACGAAAGCAGCACTGTGATTCTGGGAGAATATTCTCGGCGACACTAGGTATTATTCTATTTAGGAGAATCCTAGCGAAGATTTTGCCTGCAATGGAGAGCAGCGTGATTCCCCTGTAGTTTGAGCAGTCTGATTTCTCGCCTTTGTTTTTGTACAGGGTGATGATGGTGGCATCACGAAGGTCCTGAGGCAGTTTTCCTTGGTCCCAACAAAGCTTGAAAAACTCATGCAGTTTGACATGCAGAGTTTTGCCGCCAGCCTTCCAGACCTCTGGGGGGATTCCAACCATACCTGCTGCTTTGCCACTTTTCAGTTGTTCGATTGCCTTATATGTCTCATCCTGGGTGAGGACCTCATCCAGCTCTAGCCTTAGGGGCTGTTGAGGGAGCTGGAGCAGGGCGGAATCTTGGACCGAGCGGTTGGCACTGAAAAGAGATTGGAAGTGTTCTGACCATCCTGTCCAGAGAAGAAACAAGCCTTCCGTCGCGCATGCAGCCATCTTCAGCGCAAACTCCGGGAGATCCAAAATGAGTGGTGGACTAGCCTCGCCAAGCGAACCCAGCACGGACATTGGCGACTTCAGGGGTTTCTACGAGGCTCTAAAGGCTGTGTATGGCCCCTCACCCCAAGTCCAAAGCCCGCTGCGCAGCTCAGACGGCAAAGTCCTCCTCAGCGACAAGATCTCCATCCTCAACCGATGGTCAGATTGTCAATTAACCCTTCTCCATTACTCAATACCCAGTCTCCAATGGCTTGTTCCCTCATCGGTTCCTCGACATGCTGATTTCAAAAACAATCCCACATACATTCTAAGAAATCCTCTTCCTACTTATCCTTACCAATTTGGTTCACCCAATCTACATGTAGATTAAAGTCACCCATTATAACTGCTGTCCCTTTGTTGCACGCATTAGTAATTTCCTTCTTAATGGCATTCCTAATCTCACTGCTACTGTTAGGTAGCCTGTACACAACTCCCACTGGAATCTTCTGCTCCTTCGTGTTTCGCAGCTCTACCCTCATCTATTCCACATCCTCCAAGCTAATGTCCTATCACATTCACCTCTTCTCTAACCAACAATGCTACTCCATCTCCTTTTCCATTCCATCTATCCCTCCTGAATGTCAAGTGACCCTGAATGTTGAGCTGCCAGTCACGATCACCCTGAAGCCATGCCTCCGTGATCCCAACTATATCATAGTCATTAATAGTTATTTTCACATTCAATTCATCCACTTTATTACAAATGCTCTTTGCATTGAGACACAAGGCCTTCAGACTTGCTTTAGCCACACTCTTATCCCTTTTACCATTATGTAACTGTGTCTCTTTTTGATTTTCGCCCCGGTCTTACCTGGCTGTCACTATTGCTTTTCACCTTGATATCTTTTGCTTCTATCCTCATTTTACACCCCTATGACTCCCTGGCTAGTTCCCCCCTGCCACATTAGACCTTCCCCAACAGCGCTAGCAAACAAACCCCCAAGGACATTGGTCCCGGCCCCGCTCAGATGCAGACTGTCCTGTTTGTACCAATCCCATCTGCCCCAGAACCAGTTCTAATGTTCCAAGAATCTGCAACCTTTTCTCCTACACCACCGTTCAAGCCACATTCATTCAAGCTATCCTGTTATTCTTACTCTGACTAGCTCGTGGCACTGGTAACAATCCAGAGATTATTGCCTTTGAGATCCTGCTCCTTAATTTATTTCCTAACTGCCTAAATTCATCTTGCAGGACCTCATTTCCCCCCCCCCCCCACCTTTTTTTCCCCCCAATATAATTGGTACCAATATGGACCACGACAGCTAGCTGTTCAACCTCCCCTTCCAGAATGTTGCTCCAGGAGGCAACATACCAAACGGGAGTCTTGTTTGCAGCCACAAAAACTCTTGTCTATTCCACTTACAATTGAATCCCCTATGACTTTTGCCCTACCACTCCTTTTCTTGCCCTCTCTCACAGCAGAGCCACTCACGGTGCCATGATCCTGGGTATTGCTGCCTTCTCCTGGTGGGCCATTTCCCCCAACAATATCCAAAACAGCATATCTATTCTGCGGGGAGACTCCTGCACTACAATCCTACTACTTCTCTTACTGTTGGTCACCCAGTTCCTATCTTTCTCTACCCTCTGAAACTGCAATGTGACCAACTCACTAAACGTGCTATCCACTAGCATCTCAGATGCTCCAAAGTGAGTCCATATGCAGCTCCAGTGCCGACATGAATGAATCAAGAGCTGCAGCTGGACACACTTCCTGCATACATAGTCCCCAGGGTCATTGACAGTATCCCTGAGCTCCCACATAGCACAGGAGCTTGACAGAGGTCTGAGCTCACCTGCCATCCCTGAATCAAACCCTTTGCGCCTAAATAAAATTAAATGGAAAGAATAGAAAAACTCACCCCTCTATTTTTCTTACTTGTGCCTCCGTCTCTCTGTGTTGAAGCCTCAGGTGTCCCACTCCTTGCTGGCTGCTCCCAGACCTGTTCCTACTTTTATGTGCTGCTAGACTTTGAAAAAACTACTCTGCAGCCCTAGACAATTTACTCAATTTCCCTCACCTGTACTCTCTATGAAATCACTGCCTCAACACTTACCTTGCTGTCAGACACTCCACGCCCCTCCTCCACTCAATGACTCCGACTGCTCCAATTGTCTGACCAAACTTTGTTTTACGAAGGCCAATATGCCAAAAGCTCTCTTTACAACCCTATCCACCTGTGACACCACTTTCAGTGAATTGTGTATCTGTATTTTCAGATTCCTCTGTTCTACCACATTCCTCAGTGCCCTACCATTTACTGTGTAGGTCCTTTCTCAGTTTGTCCTTCCAAACTGCAACACCTCTCACCTATCTGCATTAAATTCCATCCCCCATTTTTCCAGCTGGTCTAAATCCATCTGCAAGCTTTGAAAACCTTTTTGGCTGTCCACAACGCCTCCAATCTTAGTGTCATCTGCAAATTTGTTAATCCAATTTACCTCTGTCATCTACAATCTGGATGTTAAACAACAATGGTCAAAGCACTGATCCCTGAAGCACACCACTAGCCAAAGGCCCCAGTCTGAGAAGCAATCATCCATCAGTACTCTCTGGCTTCTCCCAACCAGTCATTGTTGAATCCAATTCACTATTTCAGTACGAATTCCTAACATCTAAACCTTCCTGACCATGTGGGACATTGTCAAAGACTTTACTAAAGTCCATGAAGACAACGTCCACAGCTTTTCCTTTGTCAACTTTCCTCATAATCTCCACAAAAAACTCTACAAAACTGGTTAAACATTACCTACCATGCACAAAAACATTTGAAAATCTCTAAATCAGCCCTCGCTATCCAAATACCTGTAATTGTCTATCTGATCTCTTAGAATACCTTCCAATAATTTACCTAATACTGACGTCTGGGTCATCGGCCTATAATTTCCGGGGTTACTTTTGGATCCTTTATTTCACTGATAGGAATGTAACTCTTTGGACTCAGTTCGTGAAGACAGTAGAAGCAGAGGGCTTGAAAATTTTAAAATAATTTTTCAGGGATAGGCAAGCATTGAAGAACTAAGTTTACAATTAAATCAGCTACAATCAAATTGACTAGGAGATTAGTCTTACGAGGCCAAGTGGCCTCCCTGATCTTGTTAATAAATACAGTAAAATCTTCATTATCCATTATGAAATAGTGAAACTTTTGGAACGGAAGGGTTCAATCAGGCAGACGCAGCATGGTTTTAGAAAGGGAAGATCTTGTTTGACAAACTTGTTAGGATTCTTTGAGGATATAATGGGTGCGGTGGATAGAGGGGAACAGGTTGATGTTGTATATTTGGATTTCCAGAAAGCGTTTGATAAGGTGCCGCACAAGAGACTTCTCAGTAAGTTACAGGAAAGTGGAGTCCGGGGAAGTATATTGGCATGGATTGAAAATTGGTTGTCTGACAGGAGGCAGAGAGTCGGGATAAATGGGAGTTTTTCAGGTTGGCAGAGAGAGGTAAGTGGGGTGCCGCAGGGGTCAGTGTTAGGCCCACAACTGTTCCATCATTTACATTGATGACTTGGAGGAGGGGACAAAATGTGGTGTAGCCAAGTTTGCAGATGAGACCAAATTGAGTGGAAGAGCAAATTGTAATGAGGATGTGGAGAGTCTGCAGAGGGATATAGTTAAGCTGGATGAGTGGGCAAAGGTCTGGCAGATGGAGTACAATGTTAGTAAGTGTGAGGTTATCCACTTTGGCAAGAAAAATAGAAGAGCTGAATATTATTTAAAGGGTGCAAAACTACAGCATGCTGTTGTGCAGAGGGACTTGGGAGTGCTTGTGCATGAATCCCAAAAAGGTTGCAGGTGCAGCAGGTTATTAAGAAGGCAAATGGAATGTTGGCCTTCATCGCTAGAGGAATTGAATTCAGGAGTAGGGAGGTAATGTTGCAACTGTACAAGGTACTGCTGAGACCGCACCTGGGGTACTGTGTCCAGTTCTGGTCTCCATATTTGAGGAAGGATATACTGGCTTTGGAGACGGTCCAGAGGAGGTTTACTAGGTTGATCCCTGGGATGAAGGGGTCGACTTATGATGAAAGATTAAATCGTCTCGGATTGTATTCGCTCGAGTTCAGAAGAATGAGAGGAGATCTTATGGAAACATATAGGATTATGAAGGGTATGGATAGGATAGATGTAGGAAGGTTTTTTGAGCTGGCTGGGGAAACTAAAATGAGAGGACACAGTCTCAAGATTCAGGGGAAGTAGATTTAGGACAGAGATGAGGAAAAATAGTTTTTCCCAGAGAGTAGTGAATGTTTGGAATTCTCTAACCAGGGAAGTGGTTGAGGCTGCCTCATTAAACATATTTAAAATTCGGTTAGAGAAATTTTTACATGATAGAGGAATTAGGGGATATGGGGAGAAGGCAGGTAGGTGGAGTTAGGTCATAAATTAGATCAGCCATGATCGTATTGAATGGCGGAGCAGGCTCGATGGGCCATTTTTAGCCTACTCCTGTTCCTACTTCCTATGTTCCTATCCACCATTCAATCAATCGGGAAACGCGAACAAGTGCCAAAAAAGGTAATAATTTTTTTTTGAAGAAAATAAATAAGAATAAATAAGGTTTTAAATAAAAGGTTTTTTTTGTTCTTATTTTTGTTTTTTTCCTCCCTTACTTGTGCCTCTGTGTTGAAGCCTCAGGTGTCCCACTCCTAGAAGAGATCGGTCTATTTAGATAATCACAATATCTCAGTATTAGGATATGAATATGAACCAGAAGCCCTGGATGAATCAGAGAATCAGCAACCTGCTGAGGACAAGAACAAGGACGTTAAGGACGGGGATCGAGATGTTTACAAGTCCGGGGATGACCTGCAGAAGACCATCTCCGAACCAATTCTGGAGAAAACTAGAAACACACTAGCTATGCAGGCCATTACAGCCTACAAAGCGAAGGCGAACACAACAGATGGCTGAGATGCTTCATGACCCAATGAGCTGAATACCTTCTATGCCCGCTTTGATAAGAACAACCAAACAATGCCTACTAGAATCCCTAAAAAGCTAGGACCCTGTGATATCTGTCTCTGAAGGCAACATTAGAACATCTTTCAAGAAGGTGAACCCTTGCAAGGTGTCAAGCCCTGACGGTGTACTAGCCGGAGAGTTCACGGGCATTTTCAACCTCTCATTGCGGCAGTCAGATGTCCCCACCAGCTTCAAAATGGCATCAATTATCCCAGTTCACAAGAAGAGTAGCGTGGGCTGCCTCAATGACTACTGGCCAGTAGCACCAACTTCTATGATGAAATGCTTTGAGAGACTGATCATGGCCAGAATTAACATATACCCAAGTAAAGATCTGGACCCACTGAAATTCACCCATCATCACAGTCACTCCACAGCAGATGCAATATTGCTGGTTCCTCACTCAGCTCTGGATCTCCTCAAAAAACAGCAATTCATACATATGGCTGCACTTCAAAGATTAGAGCCCAGCCTTCAATACCATTATTCCCTCAAGAAACTACAAACTCGAAGCCTATGTACCCTTCTCTACAACTGGATCCTGGACTTCCTCATTGGAAGACCAGTCAGTAAGAATCAAAAACAACATCTCCTCCTCCTCCTCACTGATCATCAACACAGGCACACCCCAAGGATGTGTGCTTACCCCACTGCTCTACTCATTATACACCCATGACTGTGTGGCTAGGCACAATTGCAATGCCATCTACAAGTTTGCCGATGACACCAGTTATCAGCAGAATCACAAACAGCAATGAGGAAATGTACATGAAGGCAATAGATCACCTCATTGAATGGTGTAATGATAACAATCTTGCACTCAACGTCATCAAAACCAAGGAGATGATTGTGGACTTCAGGAGGAAGTCAGGGTAACATGATCCAGTCCTCATCAAGGGCTCAGTAGTGGAGAGGGTCAAAATCTTCAAATTCCTGAGCGTCAACATCTGTTCTGTAGACTCCACATCGATGCAATCACAAAGAAGGCTCATCAGCATCTATACTTTGTGAGGTGTCTGAGGAGGTTTGGTATGCCACCAAAGACTCTCAAACGTATACAGCTGTACTGTGGACAGCATACTGGCTGGTTACATGACTGCCTAGTATGGAGGCGCCAACTTTCAGGACAAGAATAAACTCCAAAGGATTGTTAACTCAGCTTGCGACATCACAGGCACCAGACTTCATTCTATCAAGGACATCTACATGAGGCTGTATCTTAAAAAAGGAGCCTCTATCCTCAAAGACCCCCATCACCAAGGACATGCCCTTTTTACTCTGCTACCATCAGGGAAAAGGTTCAGGAGCCTAAAGACAAGCACAGCTTCTTCCCTGCTGCCATCAGATTCCTGAATTATCAATGAACCAAAGACACTGCCTTACTTTTTGTGCACTATTAATGATATAGTAATGTCGTAAAGTGGTTATAATATGTACATTTGCACTATTTGCCCAAATTTCATGACAATAAATCCTGATTCTGATTAGATGAAATTTTAATAAGGATTTTTCACTTTTTTCAAGAATTATATAAGACAATGTATAATTTATAAATGGCTAATATTCTGTATTGCATTATATAAAAACTATACAATTAATATTTAAACAATATATACATTTAATATTTCTCTCCATCAAATAAAAAATATTCTAAAAAGGTCTTTATAAATAAATAAATAGATAAATAGACAGACAGACAGAAGTTTAAAATTGTAAAAGTAAATGCTCTCCAAAGCAACACACAATGCCTTGGGAGCAAACATTCAGCCAGCAGAGTTCCCCAGTCATGCCCTGCCCAAAGCAGCTATTTGAATAAAGTTTACATAAAGTTGTGGTTGAACAAAATGATATCACCCAGGATGAAGATCAGGCCAGTGCTGCTCACTGCTGGGGTGACTGTCCCAAAATGTCTCCCTCTTCCTGTCTGGTATGAGTCTTTATCTTTATTGGTAATATTAAGAATATCAGTAGGGCTTTATCTGTAAACTTGGGAGGATAGGGGTTTAATTATGATGCCACGCATGGTTAGTGCAGCGGCTAACGCAACACTGCTACAGCACCAGCGACTGGTCTTTGAATTTGAAGGAAGGTGCGCCGAGGGTCTGACTGGGACACTTGCGTGGAGATGAGTCAGCTTACACCAAGGGCCCGACAAGTACACTAGCGTTGAAGTGAGTCGGGTTGCCTGGAGGGCCTGACTGGGACACTTGCATGGAGGTGAGTCAAGTTGCACCGAGGGTCTGAATGGGACACCAGGTTGAAGAGCTGGTCAACTCTCCCCAAGTGTCTCCCCATCTATGCCTAATAAGAGTCTATATCTTTAAAATTATTAGGTATATTAATAAGGTTTTATCTGTAACCTGGGTGTGGGGGTTTGACAGTAGACGGTTAGCGTAGCAATTAGTGCAACACTGTTACAGCACCAGCAATCAGGCTTAAAATTTAAATGTTGTAAGTTACGGGAATTGCTTGATTAAAGTTAACTTTACATAATGAATGACAACAATACTAATATTTTTCAACATTTTAAATTCTGCATTGCCTTTTGTCTCTTAATGCAGGTGTATTAGTTAGGCATCATAAAAGTGAGACTCAGTCAACTGAAAAATTTGACTTTCTGGCATTCACTACCCCCATAGGTGACAGACAATGGGGATTTTACTGTACCCATGAGAGTTAAGACTGCCCGTACATACGACAGATTTTTAAAAATCTTAATACTGTACAAATATATTTGTATTAAAAATTCTGTATGCAGTGGTCCCCGCTCCCTGCGGTAGCCAGATGTCCCCAAGTTACAACCAATCCGAGTTGTGACCAACTCTGATTTTATTGACCAATTCATTGTTACCAATACCAATAGATTGAGGTTTGGCAACACATTGATGTCAATTGTTATTTAAAGTAACTGTCATCACCCCCTCCCCACAAAAAAGGATAAAATCTGCATTTAATCAAAATAATAAAAAATCATGGCTAATGTGATCAAATGCAGAAACTTACAAGTCTAATTAAATAATGTACTTTCACACAGGTCTCTCCTAATGGAGATACTCTACAATTAATGGAGTTAACTGTTTTGGTGATAAAACACTCAATTGTTTCTAGTTTTATGCAATTACTCAATAGGCTGTGGTAACATAAGACGGTGCCATTATAAAAATAGTTTTGTAGTAACAATTTAATTTTCATATCAAGAAAGGATGCCAGATAGCCTCAGTAGAAGTTAAACTTGTGCCCAGCACAAATTAAAAATGCTCAATAAAACATTTTTATAGAAGTAGATGCACCCTGATGTTTCAAATGCTGTAAACTGTACTCAGATTTCTGAACTCCTAAAAAGAATAAGACTTGTGAATGTGTGTGACTTTCTATATGACACCATTTAGTGCACAAAAACAAAATATAGTGCTAGTCTCACACACACATGGAATAACATTATTTCAGATGTACTATTCCAGACCAGTCAGAATTACATTTAAAGGAAAGCAAAGTGCAGTCATTTTGGATACAACGTACAGTGCAATTAGTTTCTGAAGTATATACTCAAGTGAAGGTTTTATAGTTGTTGCTCTTACCTTTCTGTGTTTTATTCCAATAAAATGCATCTTAAGATTTATTTTAGATGTACAATGAACATCACAAATCTAAAATTAAAACACAGATGTTGGATGTTTAATACTTAAGCAAGAATATTAATTTTTTTTAACCTTAAGCATATGTACAGCAAAAACATTCAGTTATGTTCGCTCCCATTCCCTTGGGTGTTGGGAGTTCTGGGAATACATTAACATTTTTCACTCTAAAATGAAGCATTAATACATGATTTGCTGGTTGCAAAGAATATGAGTTGCACTTCATCAACACATTTTTAGGTCAACCTTTTAGTTAAGACCATTAAAAATTCAGCTATCAATGGCAATGAAATTATAGATTGCATTCCATCCAAACTCAGAATGCTGAACTCGAATTCATTCTTCACACAATTGCTATACAACATTCAAATTCTAGAAAGCACATGATATGCAAAATGAAATTTAGAGGTGCGGTAATTTTCAGTGACTTTAATCTACATATAGATTGGGCAAAACAAACTACTATTTAAAAAAAGTAGAACACATACAAAAAGAATTTCTAAAATTATTAAGCTGAGCAAATGATCATGGAGCAGGCGATTTTAGTCTTGCTCTGCAACAAGATTAGTTAATAATTTTGTTGTGAGAGGTCCTTCAGAAAGAGAATTTGGTGGAATTATACATTAAATTTGAAGATGATGCAATTTAATCTGTAAATAGTTTTCAATCCATACAAAAGAAAACTCAGAAGGTACACAAGATACATTAGCCGTGCTAGGTTCAGGAACCACATTTAAGGATATCAAGGTAAATGTGCAAAGGTTTACATTTAAAAGAATAATTCATGATTTGAAAACAATTATCTATTTACAGCACACATACTCAATTGGAAAAGTTATCAAACAAGCACTGGATCAAAGAAAAAAGGTTACATTTCTAAAAATGACAGCTAACCTAAATACTAGGAACTTAGCAAAGTCCAAGAAAATGTTAAAAGGAAAACCGAATGAGAATAATTTATGGAGAGGTCCAAGGCAATCTGAGAAATGTTCCATGGTTTTTTTTTGAAAAAGGGTCTAATGAAAGCAAAGACATGACCTTCAAAGACAAATACAAATTAATTTAGGAGAAATTAGAAATGAGAGAAATTAAACAAATCCTCTGCCTTCACAGAAGACTAATTTCCCCAGGAATACTGGAAAACCAGTATTAACAAGATAAGAAACCAGTACAAGTTAAAATATAAACTAGAGAAGTTAACAAGGCTGAAAATTGAATAATCACAAGACCCTGATCATCTACATCTCAGGGGCAGAAGCAGCTACAGTACACAAAAATGTTGGAGAAACTTAGGTCAATCAGCATCCATAGAAAGTAAAAGGTAGTCAAAGTTTTGAGCTGGAGCCCTTCTTCCACTCACTTAATTATAAATTAATATGAAGGTACAGCAGGAAGGCAACTAGTATAATTAATTTAGACATACAGCAAATTATTGTGGCACACATGCCAGTGCCACCCAAATACAGCCAGTTAAACCTACAAACCCCATATAATTTTGTAATGTGGGAGGAAACCCACAGACACAGGGGAGAAAGTACAAACTCCTTACAGGTACACAATCCTTTATCTAGAACCCTTGAAGAACAGCGTGTTCCGAATTTCGGAAAGCCAGATTTAAGCCCACCCGAATTGTGCTGCGGTATCCACCCACACCCACTTCCAGTTGTGCTGCCATCTCTCCCCCCCTCACTCGCCAGACTCGTGCTGCCAGTCTCTCACCCGCCCGACTCGCGCTGCCGATCTCCCCTCCCCACCCCCGCTCGACTCGCAATGCTGGTCTTCCCCCTCACCTGCCTGACTCGTGCTACTGTCTCTTTCCCCACTTGCCGGATTTTGGAGCTTACCGGATTTTAGACGTCCGGCTAAATGATTGTATACCTGGACAGCCAGCATCTGATTTGGATCCAGGTCGCTCGCGCTATAACAGAAGCCTCTTTTAAACTACAGAACCTGGTAGCCCTCCTGGGACTTGGGTGCGATTACTGGGGAAAAAGTGCTGGAAGCACTGTTTAAATTGTAGGGGAAACCAACCCATTAAATCGCTAACCCGGCAATTTAAGGGGGAGATCCACCCCGGTGATAATACAGTATGTGACACGTCACACACTCACGAGAATTATCGGTAGTCAGTCTCCCCCACAACGGCCGTCAGTTGACCCCCCTCCCCCACCATTACTCAGTCACCATCAATCACTACCCCCATCGTGATTCGTGCCCACCCCAGCAACGACCTGCTGCCATGAACGTTGAGTCGTCACTGCGAACCGAAGTGGTGTTCGCAGCAGCAGCAGTTCATGGTCCCCCACTCTCTCCCCCCCCCCCCCCCACCCCGGCAGCGACCCCTCTCCAATATTTTAATTGGAGATTTTAAACTGTGTTTTGGATCTGTTATTGGAGAAATCTCCAAAAAATATAAAGAAATATAAGATGGCTGTTCAGATGGCATCTTTGATGAAGGATTTGAACTTGGTAGAAATTTGGAGAAGATTAAACCCAACAGAGAAAGATTTTTTTTATTCATGATTCTTTTTCTAGAATAGATTTGTTTTTAGTATCGGAGCATTTTCAGCCTCAAATTACTCAGGCTGAATATAAGAGTAGGATTGTGTCCGATCATTCTATGCTATTTATATCTTGTGTCAGTTCTGAAGTCATGTAGTCAACTTATAGGTGGAGATTTAATGCAATGTTATTGAAAAAAACCTGAGTGCATTAGTTATATTACAGAACAAATTGCTTCCTTTTTAAGTATAAACGCTAATTCAGTACAGAGTAATTTTATTTGGTGGGATGCTCTAAAAGCATATTTACGGGGTCAAATTATTAGTTATTCAGCAAAAGTTAAGAAATAATATTTGGCAGAAAGTTTGACATTGGAGAAACAGATAGCTGATTTGGAAAAGGACTTTCAACAAATATTACTGAAGATAAAAAAGGTAGTATTGACTAAGTTGAAACTTCATTATAATACATTGCAAACATATCAATTTGAGTGGTTAATTCAAAGATCCATACACCGTTATTATGAATTAGGAGATAGAGCCCATAAGATATTAGCTTGTCAGCTGAAGACTGAACAAGTTTCGAGGACTATTAATGCTGTTAAAAATAATTCAATAGTTACTTATAAACCCCAGGAAATTAATTATCAATTTCATTCATTTTATCAAAAATTATATACTTCCGAATGGGTTCAGGATAATGGTTCTATTGAATCTTTTTTGTTTGCTTTGGATTTGTCAGTTTTAGAAGATGAAGTGAAAGAATTTGAATCTCCATTTACAGATTTTGAAATTAAGGAAGCTATACAGGCTATGCCAAATGGGAAATCTCCTGGAGATGATGGGTTTATTGTAGAGTTTTACAAGGTGTTTTATGAAGATTGGTCTGTCTCCTGTATTTATGGAGGTGCCTCAACAGATAACAGATGAGCAATCATTACCAGATTCTTTTTCAAGAGCGATAATTACAGTAATCCCAAAAAAAACCAGATCTGTTGAATGTAGCTTCGTATCGACCAATTTCTTTATGAAATTTAGATTATAAAATCATACCTAAAATATTGGCAAATAGACTTGCTAAGCATTTACCTCATTTGGTACATGCTGACCAAGCAGGTTTTATAAGGTATGCTTCAGACAATATTCTTAGACAGTTTACTTTGATCAATGCTTTGAGGCAGCAGCCTAACCAACCAATGATTGTCGCACTTGATGCAGAAAAAGCATTTGACCGGGTCGAATGGAATTTTTTATTTAAAGTATTAGAAAAATTTAATTTTGGACCATTTTTTAACTGGTTGAGTTAAGGTATTATATAAAAATTCAGTTGCTAGGGTGGAGACGAATGGCCAAACTTCTTTGTCATTTAAATTATCACAATCAACGCGTCAAGGTTGTCACCAGCCTTATTTGCATTGGTAATAGAACAATTAGCTCAAGCAATTAGATGAAATGCCAATATTAAAGGGATAAAAATTGCAGAAGATTAATTTATTTGCTGATGATGTATTGATATATTTAACACATCCAGAACAATCTTTGAAACATTTGCAAAAGTGTCTGGAGAAATATGGAGTATTGTTTGGGTATAAAGTAAATTGGGATAAGAGTGAACTATTACCAATTTCAGGTGGTGATTATACTGAGTGTAAACAGATGACAAAGTTGCCATGGTCTGATAAAACTAAATACTTAGGGGTAATTGTTGATGCAGATTATCAATCTTTATATAAATTATGTACCATTATTGAGGAAGATTAAAGTGGATTTTAATAAATGGAAAGATATTCCATTAACATTAATAGGCTGGGTAAATTGTATTAAGATGAATATCTTTTTCAATCGATTCCATGTTCACTTCCAAAAGTATTTTTTCAGGATTTGAACATGGCGGTAAGGAAATTTCTGTGGAAAATTAGCTAGAGCAGCATTGCAGAAACCGACTTGGAAATATGCCTTAGGAGGACTGTCAATTGCCTCATTTTCAAAATTATTATGAGGCTGCACAATTAAAATTTGTTATTATGATGTTCTCTCTTCTTTCTTTGGCTTGGCTTCACCGACGAAGATTTATGGAGGGGTAAATGTCCACATCAGCTGCAGGCTCGTTTGTGGCTGACAAGTCCGATGCGGGACAGGCAGACACGGTTGCAGGGGAAAATTGGTTGGTTGGGGTTGGGTGTTGGGTTTTTCCTCCTTTGTCTTTTGTCAGTGAGGTGGGCTCTGCGGTCTTCTTCAAACGAGGTTGCTGCCCACTGAACTGTGAGGCGCCAAGATGCACGGTTTGAGGCAATATCAGCCCACTGGCAGTGGTCAATGTGGCAGGCACCAAGAGATTTCTTTAGGCAGTCCTTGTACCTCTTCTTTGGTGCACCTCTGTCACGGTGGCCAGTGGAAAGCTCGCCATATAACACGATCTACACAACCTAGTTGGCTAAAGTTAAGTTAGCTTGTATTTCTGAGTTTCAGGTTAATCAATTTATATTTAAGTGGAATTCCTGTTTATTACAGGGATATAAGATGCTGGTTTTAAAACATTTATTAGAGATTTGGACTAAAAGGACTTTTATTATAGGTTTGAAGGGTAAGATAGCAACCCAAACTCCATTATATCAAAATAGGGTTATTCCTTTCTCAATGAATATTATGTATTTAAAGATTTGGGACTCCCAAGGTATAAAGGTGATCGAGGATTGTTTTGAAGGACAGCTTCTTTCTTTTAATCGACTTAGTGAAAAATGTGGAATACCATTTAATTCTCTCTTTGTGTATTATCAAGTCCAAGCTTTAGTAAAAGATAATCTTGGAAGAGAAATGAAGCTACCTGAATTAATAAGGTTTGAGTTTTTGATTTCACATGCATTAAAAAAGGGATTGATTTCTGATATGTAAGCTTTGTTACAAGATAGTATGAATGAATCAAATTTAAATAAATCTAGAATTAAATGGGAAGAAGATTTATCTTATGATATACCTCAGGAGGATTGGGAAGTTATGTGTCAAGAAGGTGTGACTAAATTACTTAATGTAAGATCTCTTCTTTCTTCTTCTCTTTGGCTTGGCTTCGCGGACGAAGATTTATGGAGGGGGTAAAAAGTCCACGTCAGCTGCAGGCTCGTTTGTGGCTGACCAGTCCGATGCGGGACAGGCAGACATGATTGCAGCGGTTGCAAGGGAAAATTGGTTGGTTGGGGTTGGGTGTTGGGTTTTTCCTCCTTTGCCTTTTGTCAGTGAGGTGGGCTCTGCGGTCTTCTTCAAAGGAGGCTGCTGCCCGCCAAACTGTGAGGCGCCAAGATGCACGGTTTGAGGCGTTATCAGCCCACTGGCGGTGGTCAATGTGGCAGGCACCAAGAGATTTCTTTAGGCAGTCCTTGTACCTTTTCTTTGGTGCACCTCTGTCACGGTGGCCAGTGGAGAGCTCGCCATATAATACGATCTTGGGAAGGCGATGGTCCTCCATTCTGGAGACGTGACCCATCCAGCGCAGCTGGATCTTCAGCAGCGTGGACTCGATGCTGTCGAGTTTAGTTAATTATATATTTTTTTTTTTACATCAGTTGTATTTGACTCCTGAGAAATTGAATAGATATGGATTTAGTAATTGTTAGGTCTGCTTTGTTCATGAATGAGTGAGACAAACACCAGGCTGAGTCGAAATCAGGGTTCTTTGTTCTTTATTACCGGATTGTAACACTTGCGACTAACAAGTTAGTCGGAGAATGCATTCTGCCGTTATCAGCAAAATGGTGATTTTTTATACCCTTGGATACATGCTTAGAACATCATCATATCATTACTTGTCCAATGACTAAAACTGTTGCTATCCTTTCCCTGCTAGCTTCCTGCCTCTCAATCCATCAATGTCTCTCTTATCTTGTAAGTACAAGGATGCATTCTGTTACTCCTTAGTACTGGGTGACTCCTTCTCCGGTCCCATCTCATGATGTTTTACCTAACAGGAGTACAAGGACACCTCCCCTTCTTGTTACTGCCCTGTACAGGGTAACTCCCTACACATTCCCATCTCATGATGTTTTACCTTACATAATCCATATCTATTAGATGTGATCCATATCTATTAGTCCATTAGATGTGGACTACAAATTGGAACATTTTTACATGCAGTTTGGCTTTGTGAAAAAGTCCAACCATTTTGGGAAAAAAATTATAGAGTATTTTTTGAAAAATTGTTTAAGATTAAATTGCTATTAGACCTAGAAATTTTTTTGCTGGGTTATATGGTATCTGACTGGTTTGGGGTTGGACAAGTTTCACATAGCTTTTGTTCATTTAGCATTGGCAGTAGCATGGAAATGTATTGCAATTACATGGAAAGATAATGTAGAAGTAAACAAAGCTCGTTGGCATAATTAATTGAGATCTTGTATTTATATGGAGAAAATAACAAAATTTGCATAATTATTCTTTTTTTCAGATGTGGTCACCCTATTTGGAATGTGTGGGTTTAGAAATATCTTAAACTTTTTTATTACAAGTTTGAGATATCACACAGTCTATATATGTAATCAATAGATGCATGTTTTTTGCTCCCCTTGCGGGGCTCGCTGAGGGTAAGGGAGGGGGGTGAGGTTTGTTTTTTTTTTAAAGCTTATTTTGTTATTATTTTATGTATTATTCTTTATGTATTTTCAAAATACAAAGTTTTTAAAAAAAGTCTGGTGACACTGGACCCATTTCATTTCGCTGGGAGACAGATCCGTTCCACTGATGATGCAAAAGCTTTGCCCATCAACTTCATCCATCACGCTGAGCACTGGCAGAACTCTTCTTCATGCTACTGACCAGCTCCATCAGAGTCATCAAGTTTGCAGATGATATGACAAAAATTGGCCTCATCAGCAACAATACGACAAGTCAAAATACAGAGAAGAGGTGGAAAAACTCATAAATTGGTGCGAGAATAGGAACCAGAGTCTCAACGTAGACAAGACAAAGGAGATGACTGTGAACTTCAGAAGCACCAGGGATGACCATATTAATAGCTCAGTAATGGAGAGCACCAAGTTCCTCAGAGTCCACTTAGGAAGTGACCAATCATGCACACACACCTCCTCATTTGAGCAGGAAAGCACAAGAGCGACCACTCTTCCTTAGAAGGCCTAGGCAGGCAAGGCCACCAGCTACCATTCTGTCAACTTTCTACAGGACATCTATTGAGAGCATCCTGGCTGGCTGTATCACAGTGTGGCAAGGAACTGTAGAGCATTGGATCAGATTGCAATCCACAGGACCATAAAAGTAGCAGAAGATCAATAGGGGCACCTTCCAACCCCCACCACCCCGCCCCTCAAACGACAGGATGCACTGGGATCATTGTTTAATTATTAATAATATTTATTTTAATATATGCAACATTTGTCTGTATATGTTCTGCCCATACACATTTTGCGCTATTCGACACTGTGGATCAGAGAACACTGCTTCGTCAGGTTATACAGTTATGACAAACTTGAACTTGTAGAGTTCTTTCAAAGTATAATGAGCACAGATAGAGGGGAACAGGTGACTAATACATGAATTCAGGAAGGCATTCAATAAGGTGCTTCATTAAAGAGTTTTCCATAAGATGAGGATGCATTGGACTGGGAGTAATGTATCAGCATGGATTGGTCAACCAATAGAGACTAGCGTCAAGATAAATGAACATTTTTCTGGCCAGCAATCAGAGGTTAGCAGAGTGCTACAGTGGTTGCTGCTCAACTGACAACTGTTCATATATTAACAATTTGGAAGAGGGGACCAAGTGTAGCATATCCAAGTTTTCTGATAGGACTAAATCGAGTGGAAAAATCAGTGTCAAATTTGTGGGAAGTTTGCAAAGAGATAATGGATAAGTTGTGAATGGGAGTAAAGTATTGGTAAAGATCATTCACTTTGGAAGGAAAAACAGAAGTTCAGATTATTATTTAAACAGTGAAAGATTGCAGCATGCCTGATGGGCAGAGGAACCTGGGACTGCAGAAGTAATAGGTAATCAAGAAGTCAAATTGACTATAGAAGGATCAAAATCAAGACCATGGGGGTTCTGCTCCAACCATACACGGTACTGGTGAGGCCACATTTGGAGTACCGTGCGCAGTTTTAGTAGGAAATACTGCCTTTGGAGCCAGTGCAGAGGAGATTCACCTGGTTGATTCCAGAAATGAGGGGAATTAACCTTCAAGGAGAATTGCTCAAATTCTGAAAGGGATCCATAGCCTCACGATTTTGGAGTAAATTAATGATGATGAGGAAATGCTTTTCACAGAGAGTAGTAAATCAAGAATATATTTAAGACATACAGAATTTTGCACAGCTGAGGAATTAATGATTATGGAAGAAAGGCAGATATGTGGAGTACTGTCCGCAGATAGATCAGCCATGATCTTCTTAAATGGAGGGCTCCATGGCCTACTCCTGATCCTTTTTTTATATTTCAAGTGAGCTGGGTCTCTATTTTCTAGTGCTTTGAAGAATAATAGGTGGATAGATAAAAAAGTATGAGTTTGTAAGAAACAGGATAGGAGCAGAGGGGCAGATTTAGTTATGCAGCACAGAAAGGCTCTTTGGCAAACCCTCCACTATGTTCACACCAAACACATTCACTTACACTAATTTTATTTTATTCTACACCACTTTGCTATCAACTGATCCCAGATCCTACCGTTTAACTGCAAACTCAGGGCAATTTACCGTGGTCAATTCAGTAGCAATCAGCAAACCTTTGAGATATTGAAAAAACATGCAAAAGAAACGCATCCCCTATCCTTGGAATTCTCTACCTCAAAGCTGCAATTTATGTATAGCAAATCGATCTGTTGATATGGGGATACAGCCAGAAAATGTTTTTTGAAGTAGGTCGTCAAGGCCAACATTCTGTTCTGGCATTAATGAGGATTTTCGACGACTGAAACATAAATAGTGGAGTTCTTTCTGGGCACTCTCAACCCAATTGCATTAACATCGCCTTCTCTGGTTTAAGTTTGCACGCCGGCCCGCCCCCAACACATCCATCCCCGCTTCACATTTCATCTGCCTGTGTGTATGTCTCTCCATTTCCTACCATCTTTCCTCCAGGTCTGCATTCACAGAGCCACCCCCTCTCCTGATCATTTCTCAACTTTCCTCTTCTATTTTTATCTGTTGGTTTGTACTCCTCCCCAACCTTTTAATTCAGACGTCTGCCTGCTCTTTACTCACACCTTGAAGAAGGGCTCAGACAAGAAACGTCAGTTATCTATTACCGCTTCCGTAAATCACAAAAATCTGTAGACACCATGGTTGAAGGAAAAATACAAAATGCTGGAGCAGCTCAGCAAGTCAAAGCTTTTCCAGCATTTGCCTCCTATGGATGCTGTGAGAACCGCTGAGTCCCTCCAGCATTTCTTTTTTTTTTAACTATAATACAACAAAGGTCGTGATAGGAGATCAATTCTGAAACGGACTTTGCTTATCTACCAGAAATACATTACATCTAACAAAGTGGCCGCCATTTTGACTCATTTTCCGAAGTGAAAATGGCGGAACCTCACCGCATCTTCTCTGAAGGCAAATAAAACGTTCAGTTGAGGCGACGCTGCCAGCATTTCCGCGCATCAATACACACCTTACAATAGAACACGTTGGCCGAACCCTTGTTTTTGATCTCACGATTCGCTGGACCTTGCCGCAAATGTCTGTCGCCCATCCTCTCTCTCTCTCTCTGGAGCAAATTGAAGAACACGTCAGGTTTCAAAATCTAACGGAGCTGTGAAAAAAAATTACGCAAGACAAACGAATAAATTTCGATCCCGACAACTAAGAAGCATCTGCAATGAACACAAATGCTCTTCCCCCCCTCTCCTAATGGAGCGTAGAGATGGAAAATTTCTTCAGACGTTACGGCCGATACGTCACTTCCTTAGATTCGGACAATCACGTGCACAATCAATGAAGCGCGGCGGAAAAAAACGTTCGATCGGAGATTAAAAACGGGAGCGAAATAATATCTGGATGATATTTCACCCATGGCAATCAAGCGACGTTAAATGTAATGTCAGAGTAAATTGTTTTTCAGGACTCGTCGGGTAGCGCGGGAAATGATGTAAAGGACCGACGACGGAAGTTCTCTTCGGATGGGCAGAAGGATTTCGATTCTCAAGTCGTTGTTGTCGTGGAAAACGTCGGGCGTTTAAAGTCGCGGTTGTCAGAATTTGCTGGGATTCTTGTTATACACGGAGATACTCCTTTCATAGATTGCCCTGGTGAGTAAAATTCGGGCAGGCCCATGGACACAAGTGTGTATGTGTTAAACAAAAAAGTGTGGATGCTTGAAATGGAGCGGCGCACTAAATGTTGGAGGGCCGCGGGGGGAGGGGGAGGGGGAGGGGGAGGCAGGTCTGGCAATAAATAAATAGATAGTCAGTGTTACCTTTCATCAGGAAAAACCAAAAGTGCGTGTGTTTGTGGTTGAAAGAACAAGTTGCGTGGATGCAAGCCCTTGAAACACGAATGTGTTTTTTAAAAAAAACGCTGAGATGCTGGAGGAATTCAGTAGGTCTCCTTAGTTTTGTATCTTTGCCTTTGGTATCTAAGCTACACTTTCATTTGCTGAGCTTCTCCAGCGTTATGCGTTTTTTTTTACTTCAACCACGGTGCCTGCGGACTTTAGTTTTACTTCAGCAAGTCTCCTGACGTCCACAGGAGATAAAGATGCTTAACCGTCCGAAAGTATACCTTGAAAAAGGGCTCGGGCCTGAAACGTACGCTTTATTTATATATCTTAACCTCCTGTGGACGCTGCGAAATCTGAGTTCCAACTGTAATTTGAATACTGTCTTCATAATTAAACAAAAACGTCCGCAGATGTTGTGACTGTAGTGTAACGCACAAAACTGCTGCAGATCAAACTGAGGTCCTGCTTTTTGCTCAGACCTTGACAAAGACCTCAGACCTGAAAAGTTGTTTCCCTTTATTTTCTATTGATGTTACTTCAGAGTTGAATAAATTGTCAATCTCTTGGGTTCACAACATTATAGTTTGTTATTTTGGAATAACCATCAAATTGACAGTTGGTCAATTTGTTAGTTCTGATGCAAGTAATGACATCCAGTATTCCAACCAATTATGTGATTTTTAAATTAGCTAATGACACGATTATAGTCTTTGGGAGCAAATCAGAATTGCTCAATCTCCTTGTATTGGTGGAAATATTGTTGTCGCCTTCAGATTTCAGATTTATTGTCAGAGAGCTGTATTTACAAATACAACCCTGAGATTCCTTTTTCTGAAAGCAAAGCTGAATTACCATTTTTTGGTAGAGCAAAAATACTGTCCTCAATGCACACAGAAACAAATAAAGAAATGTAAATGTAATGTAACACTGAGGACAAAGAGTGAGATGAATTGTTTATTACTGTTTGAAGGTGTGCCAGGCTTTGGCTTTCCCAAAAAAAAACTGAAGATTTTAAGAGAAACCAAAAACTGGTGAATGAAAGGAATTCTGGTCTATATAATGTTTTAAAATATGCTGTTGATGCATATGTTATGTTTAGGATTGTTTATTTGTAGTTTACAAATCAGAACAAATTTGATGAGAGAAATTTGGCAGTAGAACAAGTTCAATTTGAATTTATGCATACTTCTGTCTCCAATTCAGGAGAAAGTTTTAGCCTTTACCTCGTTGATAGCCAGACGAACAGTTTTATTGAATGGAAAGATGACGCTTCTATTCATGCACAGTGGTTACATCAGTGGTTCTCCACTTTTTTTCTTTCCACTAGCATACTATTTAAAGTAATCCCTAAGCCATTGGTGATCTGTGATTAGTAAGGGATTGCTTAAAGTAGTATGTGAGTGGGGAAAAAAGGTTGAGAACCACTGCTCTGGACCCCATTGTTACTGAAATATTTTGCTTGAGAAAAATTGTCATTGGCCCATTTCCTTTGGAATTATGAAACCGTGTACATAAAAAAATCAATTGTATGATTAAAACAGTGGTTTTCAAACTTTTTCTTTCCACCCACATATCACCTTAAGCAATCCCTCACTAATCACAGAGGACCTATGGCAAACTTAAAGTGGTATGTGAGTGGGGGGAAAAAAAAGATTGAGAACCACTGGGTTTTATGATGCAAGGTCTTACTGACTTAAGCTTGGAAAAAGTTAGATACAACATTAAAGATAGAAAGTTTCAATTTATAAAGATGTGGGCCCCATTCATAGAATATTATCATTATTGAAAGAATTAATAATTTTGAATGTTCTGGAGATTCACTCCCCGATGTCTGGAGGTCTCTATCTGTTCCATAAGTTCCCTTTTCTTTTACAAGGTTATCATGATTACAGGGAGATGGTAGATTAGATTTGTTTTAGTTTTTTTTTAATGTTTTATTTTTTCTTTTATCAATTTTTATCTAGATTAATTTGGCAAAATGAGTTTAACATGGTTATTGTTGATTAATTCAATAACATTTCATACCTGGTTTAAGGAACTGTTTAATGTAGTTCCATCCTTGTGTATTTGTATCTAAATGAGATGAATTGAGTGTTTTTCTTAATTTTTTGTAAGTTTATGTTAAACTCAATTAAAATATTTAAAAAGAAAGAAATTGTGCATAGTGTATTATGTATGTTACACATACATCTTGTGCAAAGCTCAGTTCAGCTTTTTATACCGTATACTAGTTAGGATCCAGATGACAACATAGTAGGTATAGTTAATAAGTTTTCAAATGGCTCTAAAATCAGTGACCTTGTGCTAAGATTACAGTACCATCGTGATCACGAAGTCAATAGGCTGAGGAGTGGACAGTGGAATTTAACTCTTGAGAAGTATGAACTGTTGTACTTTGATATATTCAACCGGGATTTGTCCAGTAAGTGGTAGTGTTCCTGGGAGAGTTGAAGAGCAGAGACTTGGGAGTACAAGAACATAGTTTCATAGAATAGTGACATAGGAAATGAAGTTGGTGAAGGAGGGGTGGAGCACAATTGCCTTCTTTGATTAAGAAACTGAGTGCAGAAGCAGGAACTATACAGGTGAGCCTGCACTTCAAGGATTGTGTGCAGTTTTGGTTGTCTATCTACGGGAAAGATATTGTTGTGCTTGAAAGGGTGCAGATAAGACTCAGTAGAATGTTACCAGTTCTGCACTGGTAGGTTTCAATTATAAGGAGTGGCTGGATAGACTAAGCCCACTCCTTCCTGCTCTATTCATAGAGTTTCAACCTTTTCTACCCCTCCCCATCATTTGCCTTTTTTTCCTCTCTTCTGCCTACCCCCTCCCCCTCAGTCAATGACCACACATGCTCTCTTCCCATTTGGCCTATGTTCTCCTCCTGCCCTTTGTCCTACCTTCCCCCCCACACTCCCCAACTTTTTTATTCAGGTACCAGCCTGACTTTTGCTCATAACTTGACATTTCAAGCCTGAAACGATAGTTACCCTTTACTTCCCTTAGATGCTGCTTGACCGACTGAGTTTCTCCAGCACTTTTGTGTCACAGATGGGAGAGGTCTGGAGGGTTATGGAATGGGAGTAGGTCAATTGGACAAAGTGAGATAATGGTTGGCACAGACTAGAAGGGCTGAATTGCCTGTTTTCTGTGCTGTAGCATTCTATTTTTCTAAGTAAAAGTTGAGCAAGCTTGAGTTCTTGGGAGTGATGGAGGATAAGAGATATCATCACAGAGTTAGATGTGATTATGAGAGGCATACATAGCATGGAGAGCCAGCATCTTTTTCTCAAGGTGTCATTGGCTAATATCAGAGGGCATTTATTTAAGGTGAGTGGGGGAATTTTAGGGGAGATTACATTGGTAGAATTTTTACAGGAGTGGTGGGTGTCTGGAATGCACTGCATTGGTGGAGCCTGATTCAATAGTCACATGGATGTTTAAAAAAAAATGGAGGGTTATTGGCTGTGAAGGAGAGAAGGGTTCTTTTGATGGTGGGGAAAGATGGCACAACATCTTGGGCCAAAGGGCCTGTGATGTACTGATCTATGTTCTTTCTTGATTATGTGATATAATTTAGCCTTCACAGCCCTATTTGATGAGATTTTCAAAGGTTCATTGCTGTCTTTTGAAGGTGTCTGTAATATGTTGCCACTGGAGGTGGTTGAAGCAGATGTGATTGCAATGTTTGGGCATTTTGATAGATACATGAAAAAGCAGGGAATGAAGGGGCTCAAGCCTTGTGCAAGTAGATGTGATTTGTTAGTTTGACTGCATGTTTGATACAATGTGGTGGAGCAAAGGACCTATTTCTGTGATGTATTGTTCTGTACTATTCACATGTGTTTTGCATGGGTGTCTTATTTTGAAGTAGTGACTCTCTCTTCTTGCCAAACCCCATACCCCACTGCCTGTAACCACAAATCAGAGGAAATATCAACTCTGCAAATACAACTCCAGCCCTGAAAGAATTTTAAACTATTAATTCCCAACTAGGAATTATCCCGGTGAAGCTTCATTGTGTTTACTCAGTGTCAAGTACAGTACGGTATTTTTTACCTGACACAAAATTCCAGATGTGGCCGAACCAGAACTAAAAATAATTAGCATGGAGCATGTCTAATGTTGTACTTTTATTTTCTTGCAATAAAGCCAATATCCCGTTTGCATTCATGATTATTTGCTGTATCTGCATGTTAATTTCAGAAATCCCTCTTTAAGGGGTTATATTTGTTAAATAAAGATATTGAAAGTAATTTGATTGAGTTTTAAGACTGGGCAGTGCAAAGTAATGCATTTTTTTTTGAGGTCAGGTAATAAATGGTAGAGCCAGATGAAGTATTGAAGAACTTGGTTGTTCAAGTCTAAAAATCCGTGAAAGTGGCAACACAGGTAGACACTGGTAAAGAACTCCTACAGGATTCTGGCCTTCATAAGTTTGGGCATAGAAGGTGAGAGTAGGGAAGTTATAGTCAGCTTATAAATCATTGGTGAGACATCTGGAATAATGTGTGTAGTTTTGGAGTTGTAGTATTGAAAGGATGTGATTACTCTTGTGAGAAAGTGCAAGAGGTTTAACAAAATGTTAGGCAAAAATAAAAATGGAGGAACAGAATGTTGTGCTGCATCTGTAGTGGTGGGGGGCAAAGGGAATTGTATTGTTTCAGGTTGAATCCTTCAAGACTCAAGACATGAATTGTTTTTTATGCTTCACTTTCCAGCATCTATAATCTCTTCTGTCTCTAGTTTAATATAATTTTTTTTGTTAATTTAGACATGCAATGCCATGCTGCCCAAATACAGCAATTAATCAACCCCCATATGTTTTTGAAGGGTGGGAGGAAACCAGAGCACCCTGAGGAAATGCATGCTGACAGGGGGAACGTACTTGGGTCACTGGCACGGTCATAGTGAGGTGCTAACTGCGCCACCATTATCTCCATGTTGCCAAAAATGAATTTATCATCGAGTAGATAAGAGCCTGAATGTGGTGGACCAGTGAAAGTTGAGTGCAGAGCTGTGTGGTGTTATGTTTAGGTAGAGATGTCTGTAACTGGAGGCACTACAGTTGTGAGGTAGCAGTGTGAACAGTAGTGAGCTGAGCAGGCGGCTCTAAGTTGCGCCAGTGCTCAATGTGTTGGGGCTTGAGGTTTTGCTGCCAGCCTGGACAGTCTGTAGTGGTTCAATCAATAAATCTAGGATCCACTTGCAAGGAAGGGGTCCAGCAAGGACGGTTCATCCACCAGCCTCAGATACAATTATATTGAATGCTGAACTGAAGTCAAAATGAACAACAATCTGGTGGTTCAGAATGAATTAGGCTATTTCACCGTCTATAGCTTGATTTGGCTAAAAGACAACCTAAATGTCACATTGTCACTGGTAGGTGCCCTTTGTTGCACTCCATTACCCATTACTCCAAGCATTACATAATCTTGGAGCACCACAATACTAAATGGTAGTAATTTAGTCCGGCCACTGTCACTCACTTGGGAACATGGATAATGGTGGCTGCCTTGAATTCTGTGGGACATGTATTGATGGAGTGAGATATTGAGGATATCTGTCAAGTATAATGTTTGGATTTTTGCTGACAGAGAAGAATGAACACTGGAGTACAATGCTGAGAAGTGGTTTCATATCATTGAAGAAGCCCAGAAATTGTTGGATGAATATCTGCCACCTTCTATTTCTCCTGAGCAACTGCTTCTCTAATTCTAAGTAGTTGATTTACTACTTGAATTTTTTAATACTTAATTAATACATTAAGGTTTACATGAATTAATGCCTTACTGTTTTTACATTTTGATCAGAGTGTGCTTTGATATTTAAATTATTTAGCTTATAAAATGTTAAGCCTTTTTATTTTTCAATATTTTTATTGATCTCATCAAATAAATGTTACAGCAAGTCAAATCACCTTTATTTGTTATGTTATGAGCACAGATGATCCCAAACCCCAGCAGCAATAGAAATTCACCAAGACAAATGGTTACTTAAACAAAAGTTGCTTTTAATTATCTTTAAACATGAAAAGAGGATCAAACTTTAATTAACTTAACCCCCTTTTAATTCTAAGCACATGTGTATGTAATGTGTATGTAAGTTCAGGAAAGTTCTTTGATTCACAGTCCAATCTCACTTTTCATTCCGTCAAGTTTACTGGTTGTAAGCAATTCTTGTACTGTGCACAGAATGTACTTTTATGAATTTCACCAGGCTTGAAAGATTACTGCTCAGTCAGGTTCTTGTTGGGTTTCGGAGAAATTTGTTGTTCATTGGACACCCACAACTGATTTCTTGTAACCAGCCATTTCAGTGTCTTGCCGAAGAAACTTGCCCCCATCAGCGTTCTCCAGATGATAATCTCTTTCTTTCATGTCTCCACAGAGTTCCTATGTTTCCCTATTTCAAGTGGAAAAATTATGTAGCTAGTCCTCTCCTCTTGAATGGACCACAAGGGCTTTGACCAGGCTGAACTCACAACTTGTCTTCAAAATGGGGTTTTTCGATAAGCTTGCCAGCTTGTCATGTTCCAGTCCCAGCTGCTGCTGCTGAACTGTAGAACTGAATTCTCGCTCATCCTCTCACTCTCAGAAAACCACATGACCCTCTTAGAACAGCCAACTGAACTCAGACAGACTGCGACTCCAGACCTAATCTTCCGAGTTCATTCATCTGTTGCTTTCCGGGGGGGGGGGGGGGTGGGGGGGGGTGGGGGGGGTGTGGCAAGATCGCGTAGAGTTTAGATGTGTAATATCGAGCTCTCTGGCCAGACTTTTAAGTACCTGTTTTTTAACCCTTTGTTTTCAAGTTAAAACTTCTTAAATTTTAGTTTAAAGTATTAAGGAACTATTATGGCCATTAATGGTAAAAAGATTAAACCTCAAGTGCAGAAGAAGTTGTGGCCTAAGCAACTTGCTACAGCCTCTGGTTTAATTTCTTCAGTGCCTAAACTACAAAGACTGCCTGTGGGAGCTGAAAAAAAAATGTCTACTACTCACCAAGTGAAGGATAACGCTGGAATTACCCGTTCTCTAGAGGAAGGTGCGTGTTCCCAAGAAGTGGATCCCGATTCTGGCAGCCTGCCGATTTTAACGAAGGGAGCATGCATGAAGACGACTCCATTGTCTGAAATGCATCAGGAAGCATTTCAACCTGAAGATATCGCTTTACTCCGTGATTTTTTTAAAAAAACAGCGAGCTGCGGGGGGAGACCAGCGTCGACCCCCTGAGGAAGTCGGGGTGCCGTCGCTGGGAGTCCAGACCCGCAGTAAGACCATTAAAATGCCTTTTGTTGAGGCAGCAGGAGCTGCAGTCACCTGGTTCTGCCACTACGTCAGAGAAAGCAGGGATGAGCTTTTCTGAACTACAATGTAAGCAGTTAAATGTGCTGTCATTCAGCCTATAATGAATGAGCTGGCTCAAAGGATAAGTTCAGAATTGAATACAGTTAAAGCACGTGTAGAAGCATCTTGTGAAGATTTTTTTTAAAAATTCAGTCTGATTTTTTGGAATGTCAACAACAAGTGGCTTCTAATACAGAAAAAGTGTTGAAGGTTGAAAAATCTGTTATAGAATTGCGAGAACGTGAGAAGGAGTTGGAGAAGAAAATAGACTATTTGGAGAATCAAAGTAGAAGAAATAATGTGAAAATTGTTGGTTTGCCAGAAGGTATGGAAGGACAAGGTCCTCTTCGTTTTTTTAAAGACTGGATCCCACAAGTACTAGGACAAGAATTTTTTTCTGAAGGCTTGGTATTGGAAAGGACTCATAGAACTTTAAGGAGATCACCTTTACCTGGTCAGCCACCGAGACCTGTAATAATTCGATGTTTGAATTATTTGGATAGAGAAGCAATACTTCGACTGGCGGTGCAAAATGTGAGAAAACGAAAAACTCCGTTATTGATTCATAATAGCAGAGTTTTTTTTCTATCCTGATTTGAGTCAAGAGGTTATTCAACGTTGACGTCAATTTAATCCAGTTAAAGAAGTTTTATGGCGTAAAGGTTATAAGTCTACTTTTCTCTATCCGGCAGCGTTGGAGGTATTTCATGGAGATTATCAATCTCGGTTTTTTGAGGATGATCATGAAACAATGATTTTTGCTGATTCATTGCCAGATATAAGAGGACAAAGATGTAGTCCACCATTGTCTCCTAAAGAAAAATCTGGTTGTTCTGGAAACTGAAGAAATGGTAGAAATGGGAAAAGTGGGAATGGATCGAGTTCAACTTCTTTTGAAATGGGATCTCCAAGTTTGGAACCTCTTGGATGAATAGTAGAATCTTCTTATTCTTATTTTACTTTTTACGTTATTATGATATTTTGAGATTATTTTTTGTTCGGCTAGGGAGGAAGAGATTTGTTCTAGGTTCTATTAGTCATCAGCCACTGGTGGGTGATCCACACCCAAATTTTATTTAGGGATTACTAACTTTTGGTAGGTTTTTTTTGGGGGGGAGGGGTGTTTGTTAATTATATATTTTTTAAAAATGTTTCTTTTCATTTTATCTAGCTTTTAATTTGATTTTTTTTTCCTCCTATTGGAGGGCCTATATACGATGATTTGAGTTTTTATATAAAGATATTACTGATCTTTAGTAATATTAGTAGATATGTTAAAGTTGAGGTTTGCTACTTTTAATGTTCGAGGTTTAAACAGTTCAATTAAGCGTAAAGATGAGGGACAGCTATGGTATTGATAAGAATTCTTTGTTTCTTTATTTTTAAATTTGATCTTTGGTAAAATGTGTGTTTGGTAATGATATGATTTTACCTGAAATGACTAAATTTGAGACTTTTCTTATGAAGGTACCAGAGAAGGGTTATATTTCATTCATGTATTAAACATTATAGGATGGTATGGATTAAAAAGGGTTGGGATAAATCCAGATTTGTATAAGATTAAAATACTTTTAGATCTGATAGTATCTTTATTGGGCAGTTTGCAACCTCTGAAAGGTTTGGGATTAGATAAATTACAACTTGCTTTTGTATATTTAACATTATTTTTAGTGAAAAAATGTATTGTTAGTACGTGGAAAGATACAAATATGATTGATATTAATAGATGGCATAATGAGATGACATACTGTCTAATAATGGAAAAAACTACACATGTTTTGCGTGATAACTATAGCTTATTTATTAGTAAGTGGTTGTTATATTCAGAATATTTACATTTTGATTTACGTTGAATAGATTTTAATATGTATGTTTAATTTTTCCTTAATTTTTTTTCCTTTATGACTCTCCTTGGGAGAGCTGGCTGAAGGGGGGCGGGGGGGTTCTTTTTCGCTTTTTTTTCTATAAAATATAACGTTCATGTTTTTGGTTTATTGTTGTATATATTATTTACTATTTACTATTTTAAAAAAAAAGCTTGCCACAATTTATCGCCTTTAAAACATAACTAAATACAAAATAAAATATAACATAATCTGAAACTGTTGTTCATACCATGCTTTTTTTAAACTTTATTTAAAATTTTGACATGAATAAAATAAAAATTACATTTAAAGAAATAATAAAAAATAAGATAATAAAAATTAAACTACACAAATTAACCCCCCCAATAATTATAACACAACATTAATCATCTAATTTAAAATTAATCCAACCCTCCCCCAAAATAAAGAGTGAAGAATTAATTAACAATGTTGTAAATAAAATAGAAAAAACCCCACTTACAAAAAAAGATAAAACTTAACAACAAAAAAATTACTAACAACAAAAAAAATATCAATCCTAAAATAATACCCTTAAACATATATTTAAATCAAACATAATTCATGTATTTAACAAATGAAATCCACTTTAAAACTAAATTCAAATATTAAAATCCTATATCAACCACATTTCTGTTATACAAAAAAATCATAATTAATAATGCATAAATACAGAATTTCCATTAATACCAAGTTTCCTTTATAATTCATTGAGAGAACAAAAACATCCCTTAGAAAAACAATCAGATAAACTTTTTATTCCCTTCCCCTCCCCTTATATAAAAAAAGAAAAAAAAGTTCAAACTCTTATAAAATTCTCCATATTCTTCATTTATAACATCTTCAAAATTCTCTATCGAAATTAACTTAATTTGATTAAACTCTTCTCCCTCAATGTATTTGTACTTAATTTTCTTCTTCTTCTTATCACCTTTTCCCTCATCTTCCTCTTCATCTAATTCAACATCCTCAATTTTTGACTTATTATCTTCTGTGACATCATCCTCTTAAAAAAGAAAGAAAAAAGAGAAAAAAAAACCCAAAAAAAGAGGAAAAAAAAGGAGAGAAAAAAAACCTCCTAATTCCCTCTCAATTACAATCAGAAAACAAAGAGTTAAAAAAAATATTTATTTTTTAAAAAAAAATTTAAAAAAAAAACCTTCACTTCTTAACCCAAAAATTAAAAAGGAAAAAAAAACAGGTCGGAGGTCACAACTACCTCCTCCTGTTTAAACCACCCAAAGCGGTAACTCCCCCAAAATATTGGGTGTGAGATAACTCACAGGTAGCTAATGACTTCTGGAAACTAGTGCCCACCCAGTTCCCTCTCCCAACTCCCATTTCATTAAACTATCATCATTATTTAAACTATTTAAACTCTTCTCAAAAAAAAGATAAAAGATTTATTTTTTTTAAATCAACGTTACCACTTCGGTCTCCATTGCTTCCATTTCTTTTAAAAATCTGGATCCCACCTTACATCTCTACTCTCTTTGGAGACCTTGAAGGACTACATCGTTCCTGAAACTGCATGATTGGTAGAGACTGAGCAAAGTCCATAACCTCTTTAGGATTGTCAAAGAACTTTGGCTAATTTCCATCCTAAAAAATCTTCAGTACCGCAGAATACCTGAATGTTGCCTTATGTCTTTTTTTCCACAAACGTTCTTTCACAGAATTAAATTCGTGTCGTTGAAACATAATTTCTTGACTCAAATCTTGATAGAAGAAAACAGGATTATTCTGAACCATCAAAGGAGATCTATTTTGCTGAGCATTTCTAATAGCCGTACGTAAAATTGTCTCTCTGTCACAATAGTTTAAACAACGGATCAAAACAGATCTTGGATTCTGTCCTGAAAAAGATTTTCTTCTTAAAACTCTATAAGCACGTTCCAGTATTAAACCTTCAGGGAATTTATCCTGTCCTAACACTCGTGGAATCCATTCAGTAAAAATTTTCTTGGATCTGGTCTTTCTATGCCTTCTGGCAAACCAACAATTTTCACGTTGTTCCGTCTAGATTGATTCTCCAAATAATCAACCTTTTTTGCTAAATTTTTATTTTGGATCTGCAATGTTTCAATTATTCTATTTTCATCTTGCAGTTGATCCTGTGCATCGACTAAACCTTGATCACACATTTCAAATCTTTCAATGGTTTCAAGCTTAAAAGCTCCATTAATGTCTTCCGCCATCGCATTAATCTTGGAAATAAACAGGTTCACAAAATTAGCTAAGTGACTCGATACAGAATATATCTTATCTTCAAGATCCTTAACAGACATTTCAACAGAAGTAGATTCAGGCATAATGGGGTCTTGCTGTTCCTTAGAGACCACGGGATCTTCTGTCCCTTCCCTTAATTTAGTATCTTTTCTAGCAGTTTGACTTTGTATAAAAATCCCTCTCAAAGTCCCCCCAGCAATGCCAGGAGACTGAAGATCAGAGTTATCTTTAAGCCAAATCTCTTTAATCATCTTCACTGAAACGATGTCTGGAAAAACCGTTGTAATTGAAGATGCATTTTGCAGCGCCACCACTGTAGCAGTCGAATGACAGCTCTTTAATTCTCCAGCTGGTGGCGCCCCAGCTGATTCAACTGTCAAAGACTGAGTAACAGCACTCACAGTGGCCGTTGTGTGAAAGTTCATACCAAGCTTGAACAATAAAGATGAAAGAAAGTTTCTCAAGGACCACAGAGCATATTTACCTAAATATAGGTTAGGATAAAAGTTCAACACATTTAAAATATTAAGACTTGTATATTAACATTCCATGGTACCCAATCATCAAATATTCTGGGAGTTCAGGAGTCTGAAGGCTTGGGGGGGGTGGGGAGCTCTTGCCCAATCTGGATGCTATGGGCCCAAGTGCTGCTTTACCTCCTATCAGATGGCAGAAGGGAAAACGGTTTACTTTAGGGGTGTGGAGTCCTTCAAAATGCCTTTCGCCTGCATCAACTGTTGTAGGTGTCCTTCATGGTAGGAAGAGAGCCCCCAATGATCTTTTCCGTTGATTTCACTATCCTCTGTGGGGTCTTACGAGTCGAGGAGGAACAGCTTCCAAACAAACAAACAAGGAACTTGATACTCTTGACTACCTCAGAGGAGGAGCTGTCAAATGGTCAGTGGAACGTGGTCCCCTCGGGGCCTCTTGAAATCATCAACCATCTCTTTTGTTTTATTGTAATTCTGATGCAGGTTGTTGGCTGTGCATCAGTCCATTAGTGGCTGTACTTCATCTCTGCACTGACTTGTCATCCTTGCAGATCAGGCCTACTGCAGTTGTGTCATCAGCAAACTTGGTGATGTGGAACAAGCTGTGTTTAACTGCACAGTCGTGGGTCAGTCGAGTGAACAGCAGTGGACTCAGCACACATAGGTGCATAATGATAAATATTAATGAATTTCATTTAGTAATAAAAATGGTATTGAAACCTACATTGAAAAAAATTTTAAAAAACAAAAAACACTTTACTAATGATCTAATTGCCTTTGATCCTGAATTAACTATTTGAATTAATAAACCATTTAGTTTATAAAATGTTAAGCTCTTTGATTTTTGAAATGTCTATTTAAATGAATATTTTAGTTTTTTTACTTTAAGGTGTTCTCTTATTAATTAGCAATATTGGCTGTTATATTATGGATACATAATTGGTTTATCAGCTTTTGTTCTTGGCATAACTACTACCTTTGTTTTGTTTGGAAAACTTTCAAGGTTTCACTCTAATGGAGTTTTGACAGCAGGAACTTTTTGGGGATGAGTAATTTAGTTAGCTGCGTACTGTCTGTCTTTTGGTCAGCTTTCTGGCTTTGGATGGAGGGAGAAAGGGGTTTTAATTTTTCTTTAGAAGTTGTTCTGGCTTTGTATAATCTCACCTGCTTTTGGCTTCTTCACTTACAATGCTTGTTTAGTATGTTTGATCAAGTTCCCTATTTGTTAGCTTCTTATTTAAAGAGTTAAAATGGATCAACTAATTTAGTTACTTAGTTTAATGTTAAAATGAAATAAGATTTTTGCTTATGCTAAGAAACTTGGGTCCCAATTATATTTTTGTTTGCCATAACTTGGAAGTTTGACATGGATTTGGGTATAGAAAGATGGCATGCTGAAGTTTTGAGTTGTATAGCACTTGAGAAAATTACTTATCACTTAATAGACAAATACTATATATTTTGCAAAATGTGGAGCCATAATTTACTAAATTTGGGTGTAAATATTTAAATGAAACTCTGACATTCCCTTTCTCCTTAAGGTCTCAGCATATAAGAAACTTTAAAGTGAGAGGTACAACTGTTGAGAGTCTCTTGTCCCCCTTTTATTTTTTAGTAGGGTTTTTTCTTTTTGTATGTCACAAGTATTGGTTTGTTTTATGATTAATCATGTGTATTCTTTTACGTGGTTCTAAATTTATAAATAATAATAAAAAGTCCCAATTATATTTTTGCAAGAAACGGATACATAATAGTGATAACATGCATCTTTTTAGAAGGTGGATCAGGCTACATTTTCACTCATCATTTCAGGCCCAATCCAGAGGGGTATTGATTTTTTAAAAATATGTATATACATACACAATTCCCTTTGTCAATGTAATGCTATCTCAGACACAAATAGTCACTTTGTTATTGTGACAGGGAAATTATATAATAAATTGGTGGTGTTTGCTAATGTTTATGCCCCGAATGTGGATGACTAGATTTTTAAAACTTTTTTTTTCCCCACTCTTGCCTGATTTGAGTCTTTATTCATTAGTGATTGGAGGAGACTTTAACAGCTGGTTAGACCTGGTTTTAGGTAATTCGTCTCCTAAGCCAGCCATTTTGAATAAATCAGTTTTATTCATTCAATTTTTTAATTAAAATGTGATATTGATGTCTGGCTTTTTTTTCATTCAAAAGTTGGGGAATTTTTTTCTCTCGTGATCATCATATATTTGCAGATTGACGTTTTTTTAAAATTGATAGTCAAATGACCCTATTAATTTAATCTTGTGAATACAAAAATATAGTGATTTCTGACCATGGTCCTGTGTTCCTATATTTAAACTTTCCTGACTATCCCCAAAAAAGACTGGCAATTTAATTCAACTCTACTATCTGATAAGGGATTTTTAAAGTTCTTGGAGGATCAAATTACTCTATTTTGGGGGGGGAAAAACCACTGTGGAAGAGACTTCTAGTCTTGTTGTTTGGGATGCTTTTATTAGGAGACAAATTATCTCTTGTACTGCAAGCATTATGAAAAGGGTGAATCAAGAGAAAACTGATATAGCTAACCAGCTAAAACAATTAGATTAAGGGTGTGCTCTGACTCCAGACCCTGCTTTAACTAAAAAGCGTGTGGAAATTAAAACTAAATATGAGCTTCTAACATATCCAATTAAAATAATTTCTTATTCACAGATATGTTTGCAGTGCGGACAGTCTTTTACAAATAAAGAACACAGCAGAACCTATTTAAATTAAACATTTTTAATACTTCAATTATAACACTGATGGGAGAGGGGGGCAACACTGAAATATCAATGATATTCCTATAGTGCTGGTACACAGTCAAATTTCATACAGAAATGGGTCAATTGCATCGTAAATTTTAGATTAATTCCTTCATATGACTTTACACATTCTAACTAATTGAAAACCGCTTTCATATTTGTTCATGGACTTAGAATTTCTTTGTTTTAGCTGGAGATGTTTCCAAAAACCTCTAATTACTCCTTAGCTTCAATTACTCATTAAATCCTGTCACAACTAATGTCTCCTACAAATGAAGGATGTCTTTTTTTTTAAAAAAAAAAATCCATATGACCAATTTATGTGACAGCCTGGAGTCTTTTTATCCCCCAGAGGGTTCACTTTAAGTTTAAAAAGTTCATCTATGTTTACTATCCATAGTTCTTAGCAATAAGACTTGGCCATATACAATGTAAAAACTCCCAGAATTATTTACAAAGTCACAAAATAATACTTAATTAACCCCAAATCTTCTAGATTCCCTCTTTTATCATGCTATAACTAATTAGATTTTAACACTTTTATGACTACAATGTATCAAATAGTACAAGTAAGGGTCCCCATAGCCCTCCTAGTAAATTAAAAGGCTCTTAATTTTAATATGGATGGATAAATCTGTGATGTTAGATGATTCATCTGTGATTTATACATACAACATTTTTTCCCAATAAGAGCCCAAGTGTGCCTGTTTTCTGGTAAAATGATGTCCAAGACCATCCTGTTTTGAATTACAGCATGTACTTCAGTCTCTTCAGTAGTTATGGGCATTATCTGACTGAGTGTTAGTAAGGGGTTAAAACAATACAATTTGTCATTTGTTCCAGAGATACTGCTAAGTTAATGATTTCGTGTGAATTCCGGGCTGTTCTATAATAGGGAAAAGCAATCATCTAGATCCTTTCATTTTCAGATATTCCACATTTATCCATTCCCAAGTATGGATGCTCTTGCAATGCGGCAAGATTCATAAATGTGGACTATATAGGCCAGATAGCAACACCCTATCCATAGTTTATAGCTTGGCTGGGTGTGTCACTGCTGGGCAGTTTCCCTTGGAAGCCAGATATCGGCTCTATTGCCACATATCCAGTATGTGTCATGTACTGGTCTCGCACCGATAACATCTTTACAATTGTGGTATTGTAGCGGCTGCTACACAAACAGAAACACACCACTAACACGGTATGGGTTTTGAGCGAACTGTTTATTCAAACTTCACGCACTCCCTTTAAGGGCCACACGAGCTCCTCCCCCGCACTGGCGGTGATGTCATGCTCGCCCAAGGCATGCGCTTTGGTCTAAGGCACTGAGGTCCCCCATTAGCGCAATCTTCTCATGGCTGCCCCACCGATACGGCGATACAAGCAGGGCCAGTTCGCCATGAACGATGTGCGCCACCACACTATTTGAAATGCAACTGCTTTTTCCTACAAAGATGATACTGTGACAGGTTATATTGTGTTTTTATTGTATAAAGATGTTTTTGGGAGAAAAATTGGGGCAGTTTTTTTTAAAGTGTAGGTCACATACAAACACTTTAAAATAGATCTCATTTAAAATACTGGAGCTCTGTTCATGCTGAACAGTTTGGTGCTAAGAGCCTTTGCAAAAGCTTTGGAGAGTGCCCAAGAGCCATCACTAAAGGATTGTTGTTTACAAAAAAGCAACAGATGAAAGAACTCATCGGAGCCGCAGGCTGTCTGGAGTGGAACTTGTTCTAAGAGGGTCATGTGGTTTTGCAAGCAGAGAGAGTTTTTTTTTTAAAAAAAAGAGGCTTTCTCTCAAGAGAGAGGGTGAGAGATCAGTTCTGCAGTTTTACATTAGCAGTAGCAGGTGGGACTGGAACAGGACAAGCTGGCGAGCTTGTGGAAAACTCCATTTGGAAGATGGGTTGTGAGTGCTTAGTTCAGCTTGGTCAAAACCCTTGTGGTTAGGACTGGCTGCCTAATATTTCACTTGAAATATGAGAAACAAAAAGAAAGAGCTTATCATCTGGAGAACCCTGATGGGGCAAATTTCTTCACCAAGACACTGAAGTGACTGGTTACAAGGAATCAGTTGTGGGTGTCCAGCGAACAACTAATCTCTCTCTGAAAATCGACAAGAACTTCCTGAGCTGTAACCATTTACCTTTCAAGCACCAAAGCCTGGTCAACTTTATAAATGTTAAATTTTGTACACAGTATAAGAATTGCCTGCAGCCAGTAGACTTGGTGGAATGAGAAGTGAGATTGGACTATGAATCAAAGAACTTTTCTGAACTTACACACACATTACGTATATGTGACCTTAGAATTAGGTTAGTTAAGTTAATAGTAATAAATTAAAGTTTGATCCTGTTTTCATATTTAAAGATAATTAAAAGCAACTTTTTAAGTAACCATTTATCTTGGTGAATTTCTATTGCTGCTGAGTTTTGGGGTTCTCTGGGCTCGTAACAATATCGTTTCCCTTCTGGAAGTTACGATTGCACTTAGCATCAATTATCCTGAAATCATAACTGGAGGTTTTGGGTATTGTGATAGAATATTTGTAGGTCTATTTGGGAGATAAATTGGTAAGATTAGAGTAGGTTACATACATACACATACTTTAAAACAGATCTTATTTGAAATATTGAAGAATTCATATTAAATGACTTTACAAACTATGGAGAATGCTATGCACAGTTCACAAGTGTGTGCTAATTGAAATAATGTCATTAAATGAATAGACCATTGTCTTGGATTGGAGTCAGCTGTGTTGAACATTTTTACGAGACTTCTGACCTTTCTGCAAAGTGCTCACTCAAAGGCAACAGCTTGACTAAGAAAACTAATGCCTATTTCTTGCTGGAGAAGGTCAGGGGTTTTGCAAGTGAGAGAGTCACATGGGCTTTCTGGCAGTTAGAGAGTGATTGAACATACAGCTGAAACAAGCAGGAGAAGCTTGTTGGAACTGAAACAGAAAAGCTCCAGAGCAGCGGATGGCAGGAAGTGCTATCTGTCTGATGTTTCTCTTTGAATAAGAGAAACAGAAATGAACTATGCGGTAGCCTGAAAGAAAGGTTATTGTGAAATACAACGTGTTCGCAATCACTACTCAGGAGGCAGTCTTGGAGAACAAGTTTTATTTCGGGTCTGCAGAGCCGGGTGTCTCTTAGTCCCAAGACACACCGGAGATTTGAAATCATCACTCTTGTACAATTCCGCACTTAACAAAGACACCTTCCCTTACAGCTCCTTCCAATCGGAACCCCAATATTTTGCAGCCTTCCCATTTCTCTTCCCATCCTCCCTGATTCTACAGGGTTCCTCCTTGTTCATACATCACATGTTATGTTAATCAGGCAGTCTTGTCATTAGGGGCGTACAGGTTAATATTGATATTCTCATTAAGCAAGCGCAGTAGTGTCTGAAGGTTACCCTAGGTCATTTTGCCAGTTTGAATCATAATTCATTGTCCTTGAAGATTCTGATACACAAGGGATCCACTAACTGTTAGCTAACTGTTCTCAAGTGCTAATCTAATCACATTCCACTACTTCTCACAGTGGTGGTAGTTTAATCACATTCCACCGCTATTCACAGTTATCATTTGGAGAACCCTGATGGGGAAAATATTGAGGTGACTAATGGTGGTACTTCAGTTGTGGAAATCCTGGAACAACAAATCTCTCTCTGCAAACCCTACGAGAACCTTCCTGAGTGGCAAATATTTACCTTTTGAGCACCAAAGCCTGGAGAACTTTATACATGCACAGTATAAGAATTACCTGCAACCATTGAACTTGGAAGAATGAGAAGTGAGATTGAACTGTGAACCAAATAACTTTTCTTAAATTTACACACACATTACATACACGGGCTTAGAATTAGAAGGGGGTTAAGTTGGGTTTAGTTAAATTAATAGAGATAAGTTAAAGTTTGATTCTGTTTTCATGTTTAAGGATATTTAAAAACAACTTTTGTTTAAGTACCTACTTGTCTTGGTGAATATCTATTGCTGCTGGGTTTTGGAGTCCTTTGGACTTGTAACGGTATGTAAGGCTAGGGAAGCTTTTGTGTTTTAAGCTTGTTTTATTATATATACTTTATTTAATATAAAACCACTTAGCAAACATATCACAATATTTCAAACTTAATCCAAATATATGTGGTATTTTTTTTTATAAAAAAGGAAGAGTAAAGAGGGACAAGAAAACCACAGGAGGAGTACTTCTCTTTCTAATACTTTTAAACATTATTTATAGAGACATAGAAGAGAAAGGGAATGTTTGAGATTCATTTAAATTTTAATACAAACTTTGTAAACATGGGCTCAATATTTCACAAAATGTATGATATTTATCTTATAAGTAATTTTCTCGTTTATGCATTCCAAATCAGTATCCGACTTCCAAGTTACAGCAATACATTTTTTAGCTATTGTCAAGGCAATTTGAACAAATTTTACTTGATACAGATTTAGTTTTAATCCCTATAATATCTCCCAGTAAATATAACTTTGGATCCTGTGGGAATCTTACTCCAGTTGTTCATCCTAAATTACCTATTTCAAATTAAAAAAACTGCCAAATTGAATGCAAAAAAAAGTACCAACTTCTTGTCCACCTCTCCAACATAAACTTGAATAAATATAATTTGCAACTTGTATAACTTTTGCTATTCTATATATCTATTTATTTATATATATTTACAAATCTGTTTCTCCTATTTTATCAAGTTCTATATTTATCCATTGTAACTTGTATAACTTTTGCTATTCTATATATCTATTTATTTATATATATTTACAAATCTGTTTCTCCTATTTTATCAAGTTCTATATTTATCCATTCTGGAACATTGTTTAATTCATACATTACATTAATAATTCTCACTGTGCTGCTTTATAATAATTCATAAAATCATATTTCCTTGTCAATTTCTTAAAAGAAATCCTAGCCATTTTACTTTTCCATAAATAAATTTTTCTAACATACACTTAATTCCTTAAAAAAAAAATTCAGGAATTGAAATTGGAATCTATTGGAAATAAATATTGTATTTGAGGTAAAAAATTCAAATTGACGCAATTTACTTTATTCACCAAAGGAATGGGTAACATATTCCATTTTACCAAATCCTCTTTAATTTTATTTAATAAAGATAAATAATTTAATTTATATAATTTTGTCATACTGATTGCACACGAATACCTAAATATTCCAAGATCTGGTGATATAGATTCAATTACTTCCTTACATTTCTGATCATCTCCATTAACTAAAGACATTATTTCATTGTTTTCCAAATTAATTTTGTATCCCGATATGTCTTCATATTCTTTTATTCTAATTTTAAGTTGTTGCAAGGAATTTACAGGGACTATTAAATTAATCAAAACACCTGCGGATAAATTTATTTTATATTCTTCTTGCTTCACCTTAATCTTTGAGTCTTGTCTTATTAATTCAGCTAATGGTTCTATTGCTAAAACAAATAAGGCTGGTGACAATGGGCAATCTTGTAATCTTGATCTCATTAATTCAAAAGATGTCGAAATCAATCCATTTGTCACTACTTTTACAATTTTAAAAAATATAGCATTTTATCCCAATCTATAAGCATTGAACCTAATTTACATTTCTCTAAAACTTTAAAGAGGAAATCCCATTCTAATATATCAAATGCCTTTTCAGCATCCAAAGTCACTGCCACACTTAAACCTCCTTTTCTTAACCAAAGGTATCAAACTAAGAAGCCTCGCTACATTTTCTACAGATTTCCGATCTTTAATAGATCTAGTTTGATCCATATGTATTAATCTTGGCAAATTTGCCAATCTTTTTGCTAATATTTTATAACCAATATTTAATAATGTGGATATTTTATGGTAAATTGTCAATTTATTCAGAACAATGAATGTATATGTGCCTAATGTAGATTATGGTAAATTTGTACAAGATATTTTTATGCAATTATCAAATGCTAAGAGAAAAATTATATTGGGGGAGATTTTAATTTTACTTTAGACCCTATAATAGATAAATCAGGAGTTAAAATGATGAAAAATAAAGTAGCTAAAATAGCAATAGATTTAATGAAAGACATGCGTTCAGTGGATATGTGGAGAAGAATTCATCCAAGTGAAAGAGATTATTTTTTCTCTTTTTGGCATAAAACCTATTCATGCATAGATGTGTTTTTAATTTCTGCACAATTTCAATTTAGAGTGCAAAAAGGTTGACTATCAAGTGTGAGTTCTATCAGATCATTCACCTTTAATTTTGTCAACTTTGTTGGAAGAACAAACGGTAGGTTGTAGGTGGAGATTAAATACAACATTACTGGAAATAAAAGAATTTTATTTGGTGACAACAGATAATTTTTTTTCCTGAAACTAATGATTCATTAACAAGAAAGTTTACAATACGTGGTTTTATGAATGCATATTTGAGGTCATATAATGTTATACTTCAAAAGTAAAGAAGGAATAATGAATGAAGTGGATCAGTTGGGGAAAAAAATAATTAAATTAAAGAAGGAAATACAAGTGCAAAAGAGAAAAGAATATTGTTAGAATCAAAAACATTAAGATTTCTTTGGCTCTGCTTCGCGGACGAAGATTTATGGAGGGGGTAAAAGTCCACGTCAGCTGCAGCTCGTTTGTGGCTGATAAGTCCGATGCGGGACAGGCAGACACTGTTGCAGCGGCTGCAGGGGAAAATTGGTTGGTTGGGGTTGGGTGTTGGGTTTTTCCTCCTTTTGGAGAGAGGTATAATGAGATCGCAACAAAAATATTACAAATTAGGTGAAAGGGCTCAAAGTACTGGCATGGCAATTAAAGGCAGAGCAAGTTTCTAGAACAATAATTGCCACAACTGGTCAAATCACCTATAAAACACAGGAAATACATAATAATTTTAAGGAATTCTATGCCAAACTTTATCAATCAGAATCTTTGAAAGATGGTAGTAAAATAGAAGAGTATTTGCGACAAGTTAAATTAACTGTTAGATGAAGAAGAAAAATTAGAATTATCTAATACTTTTTCTGAAATTGAAATCTGAGCCTTGATGTCATTACAGAATAATAAAACACTAGATGAAGATGGTTTTCCACCAGAATTTTATAAAGAATTTAAGGGAATATTAGCACCTGTATTAATGGCAGGTGTTAGACCAAATGAAAGAGGTACATGGCCTACCAGAATCTTTTAAAACACAATAAATAACAGTAATACCGAAGAAAGGGAAGGATTGTTTACAACCACCTTCATATAGACCTATATCATTGTTGAATATGGATTATAAAATTGTATCAAAATTATTAGCTAATTGGTTAGTTAAATTTTTACCAAAATTAATAAATATGGATCAAACTAGTTTTATTAAAAATAGAAGAGTGGCAGATGATAGTTAAATTTTCTAAGTTTGATAAATGTAGCATAAAATAGAAAGATACCAGCGGTAGTAGTTATGTTAGATGCAGAGAAATCATTTGATAGATTGGAATAGGATTTTTTGTTTAAAGCACTTAATGCATTTGGGATTCCAAATACTTTTGTAAATTGGATAAAATCGTTTTATGATCAGCCAAAAGCAAAAGTGGTTACAAACAGTGGGTGGAGAGGGGAATATGTCAGGAACATGCCAAGGGGTATCTGCATTATTACCATTGTCATCATTCCAGATATTCCCGTCCCAATAATCAATTACATGAGGATCGTCGCCATTCCTTTCATGGCACGAATACGATGTGGATTGGGTTCTACCCCTTGCTTATCCTTATCTGCACAGAGCTGCTGCCGGAGTTTAATATTACGGCAGATCGTTTGGACATGCTTATCCTCCATTCTTTGGCTCGGTCCTGACTGGTGCGAACAATCTCGCTCATCATGGAACAGCGTTGTCGCATGGCTTCTATCTCCTCCTCTAGTTGCTCTCTCTTGTGCTGGGATTCTACTTCTCTTTGAACAGAATCTGCTTCACGCTGAACGGCGCGGCGTAAGGCTGTGGCCAGCAGCCAAAAACCGACCGTCAACGTCCCCTTTTTAACAGGAAATTTACTTTTTCGAAGGAGACTGGCAACCCGCTCTCCCAGAGGCAAACTTGATGAATCTTAACTTCTCATCCCAAGTAATGGGTGATCCCAACAAAGACAGGGTATTGGCCAACATGCCAAACCCATCGTCTTTGGAAGTCCATCCCGGAATCGAGAACTGCTCAGGGCTCACCTCTTTCTTTCGGTGAAATATCTCAAGACCAATCCTGCCGACTAGGCCAATTGTCCTGGGTAAATTTGTACCTCTCACTTTGTTGGTTTTAGATTGGTCACAGTGTTTGAGCTACCAAAAGAAAATAGACACACACGCCGAGAGCACTTCAGTTTATTCAAATCTTTATTACAAATTCTAAAGCTGATATCAAACTACAATATGCAAGCCCTTCCCAATTATACATCAACGCCTGGACTGGTCCCAACTGCCGAAGCGAGGCAACGACTGCACACTTTCAAAAGTAGGTTGTCGGGGCAGGGACCTGCTGGTAGCAGCTTCTCCACCTCCCCCGACCGGGACATTGGTTGGACTCTAGAAGTTCTTCTTCTTGCTGAGAGAGGTTGCCACCTCTCGGACAGTCTCTCACTTCAGCAGCGGGACCATGGCTTATATTACCCAAAAACTGCTTACTCAAGCACCTATTCCCAGCACAAAAAGAAAGATAAGCGAGCAAGCTAGCATGCTAGGCTTCTATCGAATAACACAACTTTCATTGCTTATCATTTTGAATACAATGGTTTATTTTGCGTCAAGGTTCGGTCTCTGCCTGAAAGACTGTGACCAAAACAAGCAGGAAGATTGAATGTTCTTGGTACACAGATGTCTTTTTGTTAGATAACTGCATCTCTGGGCCCCATGGTGGAATTTAGCTTATGTCTGCTGAGTCTTGGTACACAGATGTCTTTTTGTTAGATAACTGCATCTCTGGGCCCCATGGTGGAATTTAGCTTATGTCTGCTGAGTCTCAAGCAGGTTACTGATTCTCAGCCTTGCAGAAGCAAAAAATATGGTTTAAAGCTGAAGCAAAAAGTATGGTTTAAATCCTCCAATACAACTTTCTTAATTAGTCTTTATCAGCTCTTCCAATTTGTTTACAATCTGAGTAGTATACCTTCCCCAGAGGTGCTTCAACCTTCACTGCCATAAGAGTGGTCAGCAACACTTGAACAGGGCCTTTTCAGCATTCCTAATTTCTTCCGATCCCAATTTCGAATTAGTACGTAGTTGCAGGGCTGAAGGATGGGTATCTGTTTGTTGTCAATTGTTTCCTCAGGATACCTCTGAGTTTCTTTAACCTGTAAATGTAGGGTTGACATGTGCCTTGGTTAGTTGCTGTACATGGGAGACCATTTTCTCTGACAATTTAGTCAACATGTTTTTTAAGGTCCCTGGTAAATCAATAATAACAAGACAATACTTATAGCTATGTACTCTTAAGCAATTCTTTAAAATCAATCTATATAGGCATTCATGTCCTTCCCTGAAGACATTTAATTTCTTTACCAGGATTATTTTTCTGGCAGATAATACCCAGTTGGTGCTCCACTCACAAGGTGGCTTGAAAGGGTTCGACCCGGTCAGCATCATCCAAAGTCAACCAGGTCCCTGCCCTACTTCAGAGGTAGTCAGAGAACCCAGTTAAACTTACCCAGGTTGCGTCCACTGGTGGCTTGAACAGCAAAATAGCCGACCCAGTTACTCCTGTGATGTCAGCGCTTGCGCGTTGGTGTCACAGGGAAACCCCAATTGAAGCGTCTGTGATGATCAGGGGAGAAAGGGGTTGCTGCCAGGGCCCGGTGTGGAGAAGGGCGGGGGGGTGGGGGCGGGGTGGGGCGAAGGTTGCTGCCATGTGAGGAGGAGAGACTTGGTCACAATCTGAGGGAGTGAGGTCATTGCCATGGGGGAGAGATCAATGTCTTTTTGGGCATTGGGGGTGCCATGATCAACAGGAGAAGGGTTACTACCACGGGGGCAAGAGGAGAGGGGTTGGCTGCCGCAGAGAGGAAAGGTGTCAGCTGCTGCTGGGGCAGAGAGGTCAGCTGCTGCGGGTTGGGGGGGGGTGCGCGATTGACATGGGAGAGAGATTTACAGCTGGTGGGGGGACGGGGGAGGGCTAGTTTGTGTGATGCGTCATCGCAGGGGTGAGATCCCCCTTAAATTGCTGGGTTGGCAATTTACTGGGGCCACACCCCCCTCCCCCCAGCTTAAAAGATGCTGGAGACACCTTGCCCCACTAATCGCACCTGGGTCCCAGGAAGGCTACTCACTCACTCACCTTACAGAAATTCCTAAGCGCTGGGTATACCATCCTTTGTTTCTGTTTTTTAATTATTTTGGTGCCTGATTTCTTTCCTCTCACATTCAGCCTCTGGGGCTTCGTTTTTTTTTGTGCACTCTCCTTTGTATAGTACACTATCCTTCTATGATTTGTATTTTTTTCCTCCAGTTACATATACATGAAGATAAAACAGGTAAACTATTAGCTAATCAATTAAAAACTTTAGTATCAAACAATAAATAAATCTAATGATGTTATGACAACTTGTTATTTAGAAATTAATGATGCCTTTCAGGAATTTTATTTTGAACTGTCTAGCTCTGACCTAAGGATGATAGTGGAATCAATAATTTTTTTTAAGTTCAATTAAATATTCCTGTACTATCTGCTGATGACCTGAAGAAATTAGATCAATCTATTTTGTATGAAAAAATTGCCAAGGCTGTATGTTCATTACATTCTGAGAAATTAACGGGTCCTGATGGATTTCCTGGAGAACTTTATAAGACTTTTTGTCTCAATACTTGTACCTTACCTCTTTTTTCCTGATTCTTTTAAATTGGGCAAATTGCCAGTCTTTTTACGAGGCTTTCATCTTGCTAATTCTTAAAGAATAAAAATCCAGTCGATTGCTCTTCATACAGGCCAATTTCTCTACTCAACATTGACACTAAAATTCTATCCAAAGTTTTGACTCGTAAACTTGAAAATATTTTGCCATTTATTATATCTGATGATCAGACTGAATTTATTAAAAATCACTTTTCCCATTTCAATATACGCCCTTTAATAACTATTCTATACCTTCCTTCTAGGGAGGTTTTGGAATGTGTGATATCTCTGGATGTGGAGAAGGCTTTTGATCCGTATAGTTTGGAATTATTTATTCAAGGCTTTAGAAAAATGATTGATACAGCTTTTAAAGAATGGTGTAGATTAGGTATTAAATGTTTTAAAGATTTATTTATCGAAGGAATTCTTGCTTCTTTTGAACAACTGTCAGGTAATATAAATTACCAAATATTTTTTTTTTGTTATTTACAGATTATAGATTTAATAGGATCTCAATTAAATAGATGTAATTTTTAATTTACAACCTTTTTATAACAGATCAATATCTAACATTTATGGCATGTTGTTGGGAATAAGAGGCTCTTTTAGATAAAATTTAAAAAAGCTGGGACAGGACCAGCTCGGAATAAACTTGAAAAGTCATTTTCAAATTACCTTTGTGTCCACCACTCCCTACTACAATTTTTTGCTTTTTAAAATATTATTGCGTTTAATAGAAAAAAAACTTTATACATGGTCTTCTAATTAATAGCAAATCAAATCATATATATACATTATTGTGTAAATTGTAAATCCGTAGTATAACCATAATTATTTACTTAACTATTCCATTCAAAACATCAAATTCTTTGACTATATTGAGTTAACAGTTAATCCATTCCTAATAATATTGCTAAAATTACTGTTGTCCAGAAACTAGATAAGATATAATTAATATTTCCTTGTATTAAAAAAAGAGATTTTGTACTTCTCAGGTATTCTAGTCGTCTTCTGTTATATGATTAATATTAGTGATCCACAGTTAAACCTATCTTTACCTAGTTTATCTCTACTAATAAAAAGGAAAAAAAACCCTAATAATCAAACCCCTCCCTCTAAACAAGGTTAGCTTCTATAAATTATATAGATATGAATTGAAAAACAACTTTCACATACTAGACAGGGAGTCTCAAGACCATCCGTACACTTTAAGTTGTGATAATCCATGATTGGGTCCCACATCTTATCAAATTCAAAATTTACATCTTTGATGTTATATCTAATTTTTTTCCAAACTTGGGTAAGACATGATATCATGTAACCATTGAATATGAGGTCCGCTGCTGCTGCTGGCACTGGGAGCCTGGCGTCCCTGGTCAGTTCAGGTCCAAAAAACATTTAGGTAAGTGAGGATTTCTGATTTGTTTCAGATATCCTCAATTATCCAAAATTATCCAGGATTTTGAAGAATCTGATTTCAGATAATTGGTGTTGTGCTGTATTAGCTTTTTCTTCTTTTATGGCGAGGTGGACAGTGTTGCTCAGATGGAAGGATGATGCTCCCCTACTCTTATTCAGTGGCTATGTGACATCATGTCATGTTTAAATTTAGATGCTCATTTTCCAATTTGAATTTTTAAATTTTCAAACTCGTCTCACTAGGCAGGCAGCGAACGAAAGAACCACACAGCATCAAAAGTGAGTTGAACCAAGTGACTAATAAAACTCTCTCACAATTTAAATCCCACCTGCAATTTGTGAATTATAATGTGATTGCTTCAATTTTCCATGGAAAGTAATTTTAAACTTATTTTTCTTTTTATTAATCGTGGCATCAGGGCTCAACAGGTTGGACAATTTTAAAGGGAACTTTAGGTGAGTATGATTGATTTCTGAATTGGATTTTAAATGCAATCTCTTTTATTGTAAAGAGACAAACTTGAGCAACATTTCATTTTGGATTGGGATGTTAGATTTTTTTTTTAGCTTTAAGGACATCTGTAGTGGGAAAATACTGCCAGGGTCTTTTCCTCCATAAAACATATTTTGGGATTTTGTCAATGTCAGAATATTTATGAATACTCATGACCTAAACTGGGTTAGTTTATACAACTCCTCTGTGTTTTCCTACAGTTTTTTTGTCTATAAAATTACTATTACTGTTTTTCATGTATTATTGAATTATAGGTGGTAAGGTGGACAATCTAGTAATGAATAACACTGAAGCACGAACCCTTGATGAATACATTATGTCTTGGACTACAAATGAACCATTGATTGGTACGTTCCTTGCCACTGGAGGTGTAGTTTTGGGAAAAAAAATTGTTAGCATGGTTGAAAGTAGTTGGATGAATATGGAATTAAGAAAATCTCATATTAATATGCTTACACATTGACATTATTTTATTTGGTATTAATCACTTTGGAGGATCCTTAGATGATGAAAATAAAATATAAATTAAAGATACTTTAGAGTTAGTTGAGCAAGGAATAAATTCCTTCAGGTGAAGTTGAAGTGAGAAAATGTATCAATGTCATTGATGTAGCTTATGGATTGCCAATTACTTATTCTTGGGTTTTATTTTTAAGTAGTCAAATTTGAATTCTGACTTCTGTCCTTCCTCTGCAAGCTTTAAGAGACTGATGAACAGCTTTGTTCAACTCCCAACCTTACACTGTCGCTGGAGCTTGGATTTATTTTGGTGAATTTAGATAATTTTGATAACTGCCTAAGTCACGATGGCACTGGAATGAAGAATCACTCGTGTATTACTCTGCATCTTTTTGGATCCAAATCCAGTGATTGGTTTGCAGGATAGCACATGCACACTGATCTGATAGGCCAAGTTCTGTTCCTTTTAATTCTTTTTGTGTATTCATGTCATTTATCAGAGCAACCACAGAAATTATTATCCACATGTTTCCAGAAAATAACCAATTAATGAGGTGTTTCTCGAAATACCTATTAGCACATGTTTTGCTGTTTACATTTCCTCCAAATTAACTTCAGTTTCAGAAACCATCTGTTGTATTTCACTATTTCCAGATTTGGAACATGTTAAACTCTTTCCACCTCTTCTAACCTTTCATTAATAAAACTAATGACACCATCTCAAATATCCTAGCCCACTTGCTTCACAGGTTCAACTGCAGGGCACTCTGAAGAATATTAGAAATAAATGCAGAAAACATTCAACAAGTCAGGCAGGATTTATAGAAAGAGAAGCAGTTAACCTTTCTGATCTGGGACTCTTCATCAGGATAAACAAAATTAATATGAGGGGATTCTAAAAAAAGCTTGGTCAAATTGATCATTGTTAGTATGTATTATGAAAGGGGAAAAGTTTAGAAACTCCATATGTTTGCTGATGTTCAAATGACTGGAGCTGGAGGAATTTTTCTGAATATTGTGAACTTGAACAAGTTTGAATTGGCTGTTAATGCATTTGAGTTGAAAAATAAGATAAATGTTGAGATTTTTGGTGAATTGGAACACATAGTAAATCATCAACTGAGGAAATACTGGGTGACTAGGGCCTGCTACCTATTTTGGATGTCCAAAGAATGAGGGGGGGGCACTAGAAACATTAAATAGTCAAGTGTAATTACATGCAAGTTTGTAAAAATGTACTTGTAACTGGATTAATTAACTAACATACAGTATACGACTGTTTCCCTAAAATTTCCATCATGAATTTTCTGCTCCAATTGTTGGACAGTGAATGCAAATTGTTAAAATATGTGATATTGGGTATTGTCTTGAAACATTATTTGTATAAGTAATATTTGCTTTGGATTTATAAATACTAATTTAAACATTATTGCTTGTGTTCATTCAGGTCTCAACTATGTAATTGAATACCAACGTGCAGGAAGGGAGTCAATGTATGAATGCATATTATGCGATTTTATAGGATATCTGCACATATTTGTTTCTCACCTTAGTGGTTTCAAGCATAGAGTGAATTATATGGTAAGAACATAAATAATGAAGTATGGTTTATGTGCATCCATATGAGTAGGATGGTGAAGGAATGAACAAAAAAATTTGTATACTTTTTTTTTGAAAAAAAGAGAGGACAAACTAAAGGTTATATGCTGGTATCGTCTATGTGGAGTTCTCTCTCTCTCCAGTTCTATCTATGAACACTTTTTTTAAAATATTTTGGACCCATTTCATATTATCTGTTTATAATAATGTAATGTGCTTAAAAATGATTAAATTGCCTATTTGTTCAATGATTGTTTCAAGTAACCCTGTTGAGCAAAGTTATGGTGTAAGTGCACACAGTACATGTGCAACCTTGGAGAAATGCTTCTTAATGAAAAGTTTACAGGCAATCATTCAAATCTCCCAAGTACAGAGAGGTTCCTAAACTATAATTTCCCCCACCCCCCCCCCCCCAGCTTTCAGTCACTTGCATTTACTGGACTTATTTTAAAGAACAATTTATTTTGAGTGAAAGTTCCTCGTAAGGAAAAATAAAAATTATTAAGGAAGGTTGTGTTTTGATCTTCTTTGATCATGGTTCTGTCTCAAATTTTCCTTCTATCATTGTCAGGGGTTTCCAAGAGCACCTCCTTGCAATATTATCACCTGACACCATTTTGCACAGCAGATGTTAGGGATGTTTGACTTGCTTCTTTTCCTCTTGTGTGACTTTTTAACCAATGGACATGATTATAAAGTTTTTACTCCGATTATAAAATTGTTTACCATCATGATATATAAAGAGCAAGAGTAAAAAAACATTGGAAAAATCATTTTTTATCTCATTTTAATTGAAGACAAAAGAGTATCCAGAAATGATGAAGTTGGATGGATCTAAACTGAAGGAAGAGGAATTATTCCAAATTGTTAAGGAAAGAGCTGGTATTATTGAGAAATTGGAAGGGAAGAGGAACATACAGGTAAATTACAATAGAACAGTACAATGACAAGTAACTTAATTTTACAGGAATTGTTTGATTAAGTCTTTGAATGTATGTAATTTTATTTTAATTATTAAATAATGTTTACACAAAAGATGCAGGCAGACATTTAAAAGGAATAGAACCAGAAAATATAGAACATTACAGCACAATTCCAGACTGTGCCAAACCATTTTTTTTTTTTTTGCCTAGTTCCACTGACCTGCACCATGTCCATAGCCCTCCATACCTGCCCCACTTGTGTACCTGTCCAAGTTTCTCCAATGTGAGAATCAATCATCCACCACTATTCTTTGGCTTCTCTCCACCCAGCCATTGTCAAATCCAGTTCACTACTTCATGAATAGCTAGTGTCTGAACCTTCCTGACTAACCTCCGGTACCTTGTCAAAGGCCATACCTAAGTCCATATAGACATCATCCACAGCCTTTCCTTTGGCAGTTTTCCTGGTAACCTTTAAACATAACCTTCCACGCATTTGATGGCCATCCAAATAATTGCATATCTGATAGAACACCTATCAAAAATTTACCTACCACTGATGTCAGGCTCACTGGACTATAATTTCCAGGGTGCTTCCTTTAAATATTTTATTTAACTCCCTCCCAACATCCCTCACCCACCCAACCTTACACAAGAAAAAAGAAAGTAAGGAGAATGGCAAAAAAAATCTTGTTACACAATATTGGAACAAAGGGATACCAGTGAGGTGAGTTTTCAGAGAGTCCTTCAAATTTTCAATCCAACACATTGTAAATATGGTTTCCATATTCTCAAAAAGAAATGATATTTATAATACAAGTTGTTATTTTCTCAGTGGAATATAAGAGTGGAATTCAGCATGCCATCTCTCCATTCCTAAATCTGTACTTGATTTCCAAGTAATGGCAATGCACTTTCAAGAAAGTGCTAAAGCTAATCGTAAGAATTCAATTTGATACATAGTTAATTTTAATCTAAGACGAATCATTTTAATATCACTCAACCAAAATAACATCGGAGCTCGTGGAGTTTTGCCTTTAATATTTTCTCCAAATTTTTTTTTACCTCTAACCAAAAAAGTTTTACTCTAGGACACTCCCAAGTGAATGAAAAAATGAACCAATTTCTTGATCACATCTAAAACATAAATCTGATTCTACTAAATTCAACTTTTTTAATTTTTGGGGAGTTAAATATAATTGATGTAAAATATTATATTGAACTAATCTATATCTTGCATTAACAATTTTCACCATACTATCCTTACAAAGTTGCTTCCAATCATCTTCATCTATTTGTCTACCTAAATCAACCTTCCATTTTAATCTTGATTTATGAATTCTTATTCTCAGAGCTGTTTTTTTTTAAAAAAAAGTAATTTATACATCTCAGAAATAGATTTATTCAGTCATACTGCTCTGAATTGTTAATAATTCTAATTAATTTTGTCAAGGTAATCTCAAATCATGACCTCAAAAAGGCTTTTACTTGATAATAACAGAAAAAATATTCGGGGCATTAAATTTTTTCTTCATTCGTTGAAAAGTAATATATTCACCTACTTCAAAACAATGTTCTATTTTTATCACCATTTGATTCCAAGTCCTCAAAAATTGATTATTCATATAAAAACAAAAAAAAGTCTATTTTGATATAAAGGTGTTCTTCGGGGAATTAAACATTTTCCACCTATCTCATAATCTATTTTCTTCCATAATTCAATCAAATGCCTCAAAATGGGTGTATTTCTAATTCCTATTAATAATTTAGAATACTATTTATAAATAAAATCCTGCATATGATCTTCACCTATTTTACTCAATTCTATTTTAGCCCAAATAAAAGATTTCTCTAAATCAAACATTCCATTAATAAATTTTATTTGGGCTGCTTTATAATAATTCTAAAATGAGGAAGTTGTAAACCTCCTAATTCAAACTTCCAAGTTAATTTCTCTAAACAAACTTGAGGCATCTTTCATTTCCATTAAAACTTCCTAATACTTGAATTTAAATCTTTAAATATTTTTGAGGTATAGGACAAGGGATTGACTGAAAAAGATATTGAAATCTTGTAAAAACACATTCATTTTAATACAATTTACTCTACCCATTAAAGTGATAGGTAAATCATTCCATTTATTTAAATGATCCTTAATTTTATTAAATAAGGGTAAATAATTTAAGTCATATAAATCATTTAAATAATTATCATTTCTTATCCCCAAATATTTAATTCTATTTTCTGACCATTTAAATTGGGTAAATTGTTTACACTGAATATAATCTCCTTTTACTAAAGGCATCACTTCACTTTTGTCTCAATTAATTTTATAACCTTGTATTTCAACATATTCTTTCAATCTTGTATACAAAAAGCACCAAGAATTTATAGTATCTGTCAAAAAAATCAAAACATCATCAGTAAATAAATTATTCTTGTGTTCCTCTGCACTAACCTTTATACTCTTAATACAATATCCTGTTTTAATAATCCTGTTAATGGTTCAATTGCTAATAGAAACAAGCTGAAGATGATGGACATCCTTTTCTACTTGATCTAGAGAATGAAAAAGCTGAAGAAATTTGTCCATTTGATACAACCTTGGCAGAAGAATTTTATATAATGTTTTAATCTAATTAATAAACAAAGATCTAAAACCAAATTTTTCTAACACCTTAAATAAATAATTCCATTCTAGCCTATCAAAACCCTTCTCAGCTAAAGCTAAATGCCACTGCCAATTCACCTTTCTTTTGAGATATATTAACCTAATCAATCTAACAATATTATCTGTAGAATATCTTCCTTTAACAAACCCAGACTGGTATATATGAATTAAACCTGGTAAATAATTAGCCAAACTATTTGTGAAGACTTTAGTTATTATCTTGTAATCAACATTTAATAATGATATTGGTATATAAGATTCTATTTTTAATTAATCCCTATCATTTTTAGGTATAACTGTTATAACTGCATTCAAAAAAGATTCCTGTAGAGAATGGATTTCACTTGCCTGCTTCAATACCTCCATAAAAGGAGGCATTAATGTCTTTTAATTTTTTGTAAAATTCTGGCAGAAAACCATCCTCTCTAGGAGACTTAATAGTTTGTAAAGAATTAAGGGAATTAGTAATTTCCCTCACCATAAATGGTGCATCTAAATCTTTTTGATCTTGTCAATTTAAAGTTGGTAAGTTAATTTTAGATAAAAAAAATTCTGAATCTTCATCATTATCAGACTGCGATGTATACAATTTAAAATAATTTTAAAAATCTTTAAAGGAATCATTTATTTCTTGAGGTTTATAAGTACATTTTTAGAATTCCTTTTAATAGGATAAATAGTCCTTGAAGTTTGTTGAGCTTTCAATTGCCAAGCCAAAACCTTATGTGCCCTTTTTCCTAATTCATAATATTTTTGTTTAGTTCTTTCAATAAATTTTTCAGTTCTACGAGTCTGCATCAAATTATAATTTCTATTCTATTAATTCTTTTTAATTTTTATTTTTCTGTAAATATTTTTCCAAATTCTTTCTTTTTCCAATTTATCTAAATCCTTAACATAATCTTTTTTAATTTTAACTGAATAACTTATTATTTGACCTCTTAAATAAACCTTCAAGGCATTCCATAAAATAAATTTATTATCCATTGAATCTGAATTAATATCCCACTCCTCTTGGGAATCAACCTGATTAACCCTCTCGACACCGCCACCACAGCCAGTATGTCCTTTCTCAAGTAAGGAGACCAAAATTGCATGCAATACTCAAAAAAAACAAAAAAAAAAGTGCATGAGTCTGTACATTTGGAGCAGAATCTCCATGTTCTTAAATTCAATTCTTTGAGCAATAAAGGCCAATATATTATTTGCTGTTGATTACCTGTTGCACCTGCAAACCAACTTTTTGTGATTCATGCACAAGCTTGTGACTCATCAAATTCTTCTGGGGCTTGAGGTTAGGAGCAGAATAAAGCTTTTTATATACTGTCTAATCAAAAGCTCTCTGGACAAGAGCAATATATCAATGAAATAGTTAAGCTCAGTTTACTCAGATTCCTAGAATAGAAGGTATTAGAAATCAGAATTTATTGTCATAAACAAGTGATGACATTGTGTTTTGCAGCAGCATCATGGTGCAAACATTCATATTGTAATCAACTTACAAAGTTACTATGTTTTTTAAAAAAAAAACTAAAAACAATAGTGCATGAAAAGTAAGACAGTGTCTGGTTCATTGATTATTCAGGCATCTGATTGCAATGGAGAAGAAGTTCTCCTTGTGCCATTGAGTGCTTGTCTTTAGGCTCCTGTAACTTTCCTGATGGTAGCAGAGTGAAGAGGACATGGCCTGGGTGGTGGCGGTCTTTGAGGATAGAGGCTGCTTTTTTTATTACACCACGTCATGTAGTTGTCCTCGATGGAGCCTGTGATGTCGCAGGCCGAGTTAATAACCCTCTGGAGTTTATTCTTGTCCTGAGAGTTGATGCCTCCATGCCAGGCAATGGTTCAACCAGCCAGAATGCTCTCCACGTTACACCTGTAGAAGTTTGAGAGTCTTTGGTGACATATCGAACCTCCTCAGACACCTCACAAAGTATAGCTGCTGCCGAGCCGCCTTTGTGATTGCATCAATGTGGAAGCTCCAGGACAGATCCTTGGAGATATTGACACACAGGAATTTGAAGTTCTTGACTCTCTCTACTACTGAGTCCTCGATGAGGACTTGGCTGTGTTCCCATGACTTTCTCCTAAAGAACACAATCATCTCCTTGGTTTTGTTGATGTTGTCATTACACCATTCAATGAGCTGATCTATCTCCTTGTATGCTTCCTCCAGATATGGACTAATGTTTCCTCAATCTGCCTCATCAAGCTATTCATGCCTTAGATTAGGGGGTGGAACTTGGGGGGAAAAATACAAGTGGTCAATACTTGGAAGGTCAGTGTACTTTTCAGGCTAAATTTATAGGTTAATATCTTCAAAGATTACATTTGAGCTTCTAGAAACTAGGGGAGACAGTCAAGAGGGCATAGATTTAAAGTGATGGTGAAAATTTTTAAAAGGACTTGTGAGGCAACTTTTTCACCAGAGAGTTAGTTATTTGGAACAAAGGAAGTGACAGAGATGGGAATGTGTAAAAGACCTTTATACACGTACATGGCTCAGTTAGGCAATGTGATTGACTTGGACAAGTCGGGTCGCAAGGCCCTGTATCAGGTATAATGTAATAAGCTTAAAACTCAGCACTTTTTTTTTTGCACTAAAATTTATTCCATTACTGAATATTTAATTTTATTTATTTTGTTTTACTTTTTCCTTGTGATTTATTTTATTGCAAGTGTTGTGGAGCGACAGACAATAAGACATTCTGTACGTGTACTTTGTACTTGAATATGAAAGTTTGATTATTCATTTGAGAAAGTGAACTTCACCCAGCAATCCCTTTCTATCATTCCCATTGTGTCATTCCTTGATGTTCATTGTGTTGTGCATCTGTGGGTCATCTCTTCTTGTTCAAGCCACTTTACAGATTTATTACTGCACAACCCAATCGAAGATCATGGACCTGAAACATTGATTTTTACCTCAAATGTTGCCTGACTTATTTAGTATTTCTTGTATTTTCTGTTGTTTCATTGGGATTTTTGATATTTTTAAAAATCTTGGGAAGAGATTTCTCTTTTTTTGTTTTGCAAATGAATTCAATCAATTTCCTTTGTTGTATATCTATTCACTGTATTTTATTTTGCTTTCTGCAATTGAAATGGTCTTTATGGATATTTGGCAATTATAGGTTATCAGAGGGCACGATCCGCCCAGCTCTATTGGCACAGTTCAAAGAGTTCCACTTCTAAGCAACAGTAAGTAAGCATCATGTTGTTTCTATTATCTACCAACATGTAATTGACAATAAGAATAAAGTTAAAAAGTTATTGGCATTGACCTCTGATTTCTGTTAGCCTCCTTCCCCATCTTTCCTTCCGACTCCTTTCCTTTAGCATTCTCTCTCTTTTGTTCTCTTCCCCCCTTCCCCCCTTGCCTCTCTCACTCCGTTTCTCCAGCTCTGCATTGAGAGAGCCAACTCCCCTTCCCCCATTCAATTTTTAACTTCTCCTGGCCTCTTCTCCATGTCCAATTATCAACTTTTTTTCTGTTGGTCTGCACTTCTCCCCCACCATTTCTTTTATTCAGATGCCTGTCTGCTATTTCTCATACCTTGAAGGCCTCAGTCCCAAAACATCGGTAATATATCTTTATCTCCTATGGGTGCTGCAAAACCAACCAAGTTCCACCAGTATTTGTCTTTTTACTTATTTATCCTAATCTTTGAATGTCTACTTTTGCATTGCCAGCAAGTTTACTCTTGTGTTGACTTATTGATGTTTTTTTTTAAAATCTCTTAATTAATTTAATTCTCTCAGCTAAATTATAAGCTTTTCCCAATCCTCGGGTTTGCTTTTTTTTTCTGGCCACTTTATTTGCATCTTTTTGGATCTCATACTGTCCTTATCTCTCTAATGAGACATAAAATTAATGAAACTAGTTAGGGATCCTCTTAGAAAGTGTGACCACAGTATGATTGAATTTCTCATACAAATGAAGAAAGCAATAGTATAATCTAAAACCTAAACAAGGGAGATTATAACAGTATGAGGGTGGAATTGGCTAGTGTAGATCACGAATACTTTCAGAGATTTTTCAGTGATCAGCAAAAGTATATTCCAGTTAAAAACAAGGTCAATAAAGGTGGTGAGAACCAACCTTGGATAACTGAGGAAATAAAGGAAGATTTCAATCTTAAAATCTCATACTTTTGGGATGGGGGGGGAGGGAAGGGGTTCAAAGGTTCCTTTTATTTTCACGTAATAGCACACAAAAATGTAACATACATGATGTACTTCAACTTTTTCTGCTGATGGGCAAACTCAGAGTTATGAGCATTGCCCAGTGCCTGATAAGAGAAAGAGAAGCAAAAGAGAGTCCCTTCAGAGACACCTGAGTGCCTGTGAATTTGCTTCCAGTGCTCCCACAGCCTCTGCAGCCACACAGAGTCCAGTTCAAACCATTGGCAATGAGCTCTTGATCCAAACCTCCCATGTGACCACAAAGCCTTCAGTATCCGAGGCACTTTAGGTGGGGGGGTTGGGGGGGGGGCCCTTCTTGACTTCAACAACTCTCGAATCCCAGTTATAATGCCTAGGTCCGATGAACCCATCTCTAGCAGCTTGTGTGGGCCCTTCAGCTGCAAGTCACCAGCAGCTCAGACCCTTTGTGGGTCTGTTATTTGGGTTCATATGGGTCCCACAGGTTAAGAACCAGACCAAAGTTGATGTACAAAACACATGCTTATTTTGGGGATGCAAACAGGACAATAGGTTCAATATGCTAGGCAAACCTATACATGCATACGCAATGTGCAAGGGGTAAATGTACACTTTGGATAAGGAGGGAGAAACTGGCAGAAGACTGGGGGAAATTACATGAATACACACATTCAACAATCAAGATCAAGGTGATATGACATGTGTTCCAATCACTTGGGGCAAGCTGGGCCCATTGGCTGCTGTGGCCAATGGCTCGAAGCAGGGGCCAGCTGAAGTGATTTCCGGGGCCAATTGGGAGAAGGTCAGGGCTGAGTCTGGACAGGCTGCCTGAACTGCAGCACCTGGTGATTTTAGTTGGACCAATTGCAAGTGTCACCTTGATGGCTTGGGGTGAGTCTTGATTGGCAAGTCTGTGAGGATGTTCTTCCCTGTTCCCTGTTGGCGCAGGTGCCCTGCGCCAATCCACTGCTCCTCTGGAGATTGCAACTCCTCGTGATGTGCTGCCATCAGGAATTTAAAGAAAACATCTTTGGTTTCTTTAACAGGCCATTAAAAGTCTGTATGGAGCCATCAGCATTAGAACGATGTAGAAGGACCCTGTGGAACAGTTCTGTGCCTCTGCTCCCCTGGTCCACACCAGCAGCAGTTCTGTTGTTACAGCAGCTCATGCAGCGCTGCCATATTTGTTTTTTGAAAAACAACAAAGAACCACTAAGCAAACATTAAAGGGAAGATAAATTATGCAAATATTATTAAATATATGAAAACAAATAATGAAAGTTTTTTATAACTATATAAAGTGGAAAAGTAGGTCTCTTGGAAGTTGAGACGGTGACTTTAATGTGGAAATAGCCGAGGCCTTTAATGACTATTTGGTGTGTTCAAGGTGAAAGAGACAACTAATACGCCAATGAGATAAGTTATGGATGTGATGAGAGGTGAGGACCAATAGAATTGCTATCACCAAGGTGGTAGTACTGAACTCACCAGTGGACCTAAAGGTAGATAAGTCCCCTAGTCCTGATGGAGTGCATCCCAAGGTGCAGAAATAAATGGTGGAACCTTATCGTAGAAGCCTTTATGATCATTTACCAAAATTATCTGGGAAGGTCCCAGTAGATTGGAAGACCACAAATGGTATCCCACTTAAAAAAAAAAAAAAAAAAAAAAAAAAAAAAAATTGATGGAAACAAAAGGCCAGTAGTATAATGTTTGCTGTTGGGAAAATGCTCAAAGCTGGCATTTAAAAGAAAGAGCAAGGTCTCGAGATAGAAATTGTCTAATCAGGCCGATGCATCATTGATTAGGAAGAGCAGGTCCTGTGTGACAAGTTTACTTTGAGGATATAATGAGCGTAGTGGATTGAGGGGAACAAGTTGATATTGTATATTTGGATTTCCCAGAGACAACTTGATGGCTTTGTAAATAGTACATGGCTATGGCATCTCTGCTCTCTCACCTTGTCAGAGATGTTTCCTTTGTCCCTTTTTTCATCATCTCTGCAGCTTAAAGGTGAAGGTTCCATTATTGTCACGTAATACTACATTTAGAATGTAACATTCATGAAATTCTGTAACTTTGTCTACCATAAGGCCATCATCACCCCCTTTGGCTTGTTTGAATTCCTGCGCATGCTGTTCAGGCTCAAGAACGCAGCTCCGACCTTCCAGCGCCTCATGGACTCTGTGGGCAGGGACTTGGATTTCGTCTTTATTTATTTTGACGACATCCTTGACGCCAGCAAGGACTGGGCGCAACACAAGGCCCACCTACGCGCTCTTTTCTCCCGGCTGGCCAATTTCGACCTTACCATCAACCCGGCCAAGTGCCAGTTCGGGAAAGAGTCCATGCAATTTCCGGGCCATACCATCACGGCCGAAGGAGCCATGCCCGCCACTGCGAAGGTCGCAGCAGTCAGGGAGTTCCCACGCCCGGATAGCCTCAAGGGGCTGCAGAAGTTAGTGGGTATGGTCAACTTTTACAACCGCTTCATCCCAAGAGCTGCGCGCATCATGCAGCTGCTATTTGCCCTCATCGCAGCCAAGCACAAAATGCTCGCTTGGAACCTAGAAACCTGTACCTCAATTGAGGCCACCAAGGATGCCCTTGTAAAGGCCACCATGCTCACCCACCCTCACACCGACCTGCATATGGCACTCTCTATCGATGCCTCTGCCATAGCTGTCGGTGCTGTCCTGGAGCAGCAGGTGAATGGACATTAGAAGCAGCTGGCATTCTTCAGCCGCCTGCTCCACCCGCCAGAACACAAGTATAGTGCCTTCGACTATGAGTTACTGGGCATGCACCTGGTGTTGCGGCATTTCTGCTTTTTTTTTGGAGGGGAGGACTTTTACCATCTTCACCGACCACAAACCTCCTCAGCCAGGCGCTCGCGATGGCAAAGGATCCTTGGTCGGCCCGCCAGCAGCGTCACCTCTCCTTCATGTCAGAGTTTACCACCGACATTTGGCACAAGGCGGGGAAGGACAGTGTGGTTGCCGATGCACTCTCGCAACTGGCCATCTACGTGCTGACGCCCAGTCTCGACTTCAACCAGCTCACCCGGGACCAGAAGTCTGATGAGATGAGGGCCTTCAAGACCGCCATCGTGGGCTTGCGGTTCCGAGACTTCCTGACTTCAAGCGGCAAAGGCACCATCCTGTGTGATATCTCCATGGGCACCCCATGACCAATGGTTCCCCAGCAGTGGCGCAGGCGGGTCTTCCGTCACATCCACGACATTTCGCACCTGTCCATCAGGTCCACGGTCCGGATGGTGGCAGAACGGTTCGTATGGCAAGGGGTGCGGAAGCCAGAACGTGCACCCATTGCCAGATGTCCAAGATGCACAGGCACACCAGGGTGCCTGTACAGGAGTTCGAGCACGTCTGGGAATGGTTCAGCCACATTCACGTGGACATGGTCGGGCCCTTACCCGTTTCCCCGGGCAACCGTTACCTGTTTACGGTCTCTGGTGCGCCGGGGAAACGTGGTAAGTCCGTCAACACAAGTTCGTATATGCACCTCAGTTCCCAGCAGTGGCCGCACAAACTACTTCATCACCTCAGGGCACGCTTGGACTTGTTCAAACCCCCACCGTTCCCCAGGCATGGCACCCGCCCGTCTCACGTTCCCAGCAAACTGCTTTCCACGGAGTACGTTTTCGTTCGGTGGGTCCTGACCGCGTCACCTCTGTAGCGACCGTATGAGGGGCCGTACAGGGTTGTACAACGTTCCAGCTCCTCGTTCATGCTGTACATTGGCAGCAGGCGGGAGCTGTTTACCGTGGACAGGCTGAAGCCAGCGCACCTCGATCCCACTGAGCCCGTGGTTGTAGCCCAGCCCAAAAAGTGAGGCCACCCGACGAAAAAGGACATTGTCGCCGGTTCTGGGTGGGGGGGGGGAGGGGGTGGCTGTGTGTTGGCTCACCACTAGGCAGGCGAACCGACCCCACTTGTAAGCCAAGTGGCGGAGCAGCCAGCCAAAATGGTGCCGTCGGGTGTTTTCCCTTCCTCCCAGCATGGGGCTCAGAAGCCCACACTGAGGGACCACGTGACCTCCAGTGCGTTTCTCAGTCAGGTCTGGGCTAGGAGTATAGGTACAGCCCAGCAGCCTGCAATAAACGTGTCTGCTCATTGAGCTCAACCCATCTGGTTGTGTGTGTTATTGCAGGAGCAGTGGAGCTGCCACTACACTGGAACATTTATGATGCGTGAAACAAACTTTAGAGAATGATGCTGGGAATTGAATGTAGAAATAAAGTACACCTCTGCACTATGGTCAAGTTGTGTTCCAGAAAACCAATTGTATTACAATCTTCCGTTATGTATACTTTTGACAAAATTTGTTTAGTTTGTATTTTACTTTTCTCAAGTTCCATTGGAACAAATTTTTATTCTTAATCTCATTTTTTGGCAGTGTTTCATGAATTTCGTATGGGAAAGTTTCCATTCTTGTCTTGCACCTGAAAGTAACAGAAAACCTATCTGTGATGCCACTCCTCTGAATGAATATTCTGTCCATTAATAGCTTTTAATGGTTGTCTGCTGAACTTCTATTTTTTTTAATCTTCAAGTTAGGGTCTTGAAAAGTGGGCTTTGATTTATATTTCAATTATACACATGTTTACATATTTTAATGATGATCATTTTCAATTTTATTGCAAAAGCGTTTAACTAATTTGTTTCTGAAAAGGTTGGCAGCAAGAAATGGAAAGAAATCCCTCAAGAATGGAACAAGATTTGATAGAAGGTACTGTAAACCCAAGAGATCAATTAATGGGAAGCAAGATGATATTTTCAACTGCAAAAGAAGATGGGCAGTATGAGACAAATGTCAGCACTTCTATGTATCCTGATTGGCGAAGGGATGAGAAAGATTTGTATGGAGAAAATACCGGAGCCACTGAAAGATTTGCAGAAAATAGAATGCAATTAAGAGAAGTTTTATCTAGTGGACATACTGACTGGAGTAGAGACATCAAAGGACCATATGAAGGTTATGACCAATGTTCCAACCAGCAAATGGATGATAGAGGTGCAATGATTGCAGATCGTATACAGGAATCATCTGGATATGCTGATTGGAGAAGACCTCCCCAACAGGAAACTGAAAATTTTATCAAAAGTTCAGAAAGGTATTCAAATATAAGAAATGATGAGCAGCCTTTATATCCAGGTGATGGTAGAGGCATGGACTACAGGAGAGATGACCGACAATATGAAGATAAATGCCGTGGAAGAGAACAAATTGGGTAGGTTTCCACCAATCATATTCCCTTTTTAGAAAAAACAACCCAAAAGGATACAAGATCAGTAAGAAAATCTGCAGACGCTGTAATTGTAGTTTACATAAAAATGCTGGAGGAACTCGAGTCATGGAGCGTTCTTTATGTAGAAAGACAAAGAAATTGTATGTAATGTTTTGGGCTTAAGCCCTTTATTACGGTTTGAGCATAAAAATGATGGGGGTAGGGGCATGGGTAGAAGCACAGACCCACAGGCAAGAGGTCATACAGTAGGTGGATTATAGATGAGAGTGCACAAGAGGGGGACAAAAGCAGAGAAATGATGAGGGAGGGGATAACTGTGATTGGAGATGAAAAAGATGTGGAGAGCAGGAGGAAAAAGTGTAAAGGTTCCATTATTGTCACATAATACTATATTTAGAATGTAACAGACATGAAATTTTTTAACTTTGTCTACTGTAATGAAGACACAGACGCCATTTTGTCAAGCGCCCCTCACAGAAATGAGGCCCCAGCGAGGAATAAACTCACGACCTCTGGTTTACAAGACCAGTGCTCTAAGCACTGAGCCATCAGAGCCAAAAGGGACTGTGATGGGGAAGAGAGAGGGGCACGGGAGTGGCCCAACAGAAATGGGAGAAGTTGATGTTAATGCCATCCGTTTGGGAAAACGCCCAGATGGAATATTACATGTTGCTCTTCCTAGTTATGGGTGGCCTCTATTTGGCAGTGGATGAGGCCATGGACAGACATGTCGGGGCAGCAGTGGGGTATGGAATTGAAACGGTTTGGCCACATGGAAATCCTCGTTATTGCTGCTGGCAGATTGAAGATGCTCAACAAACCAATCTCCCCGTTTGCATTCTCTCCTCCCCTCTGCCTTCTGCAGGAACCGACACCAGACACATTTTCCCTTCTCCTCCTGTGGGATCCACTCCCTCCGTGACTCCCTTGACCACTTCTCCCTTCCCACCAGTTGTCCCCTTGTCACCTACCCTCGTGACTGCAGGAAGTGCCACATTTGCATCCTCGCCTTGTCCTTCATCATCGGGGTCCCAAATAGTCTTCCAGGTGAAACAATCCTTCACTTGTGAATCTGTTGTGATCATCTTCTACAGATAGTTCTCCTGCTGTGGCCTTCTCTACATTAGAGTGACTGGTCACGGACTAGGATATTGTTTCATTGAGCACTGACGCTCTTTCTGAAAAGTTGGTTTAAATTTTATTTTTTTAATTTAATTTGAATTAAATTTTTAAAAATATTTTTAAATGTAGACATGCAACTCGGTGACAGGCCCTTTTGCCCCCCCAGTATGTTTTGAGCGGTGGAAGGAAACTGGAGACCCCTGGGAAAACCCATGCCGACATGGAGAACGTAGAAACTACTGACAGAAAGAGTGGAATTTGGACACAGATCCCGATTGCTGGAGCTGTTATGGTGTTGTGCTAACTGCTACGCCAACTGTGCTACCCTATTATGTTACGTATCCTTGCTACATAGAGAATCCTGAGTGACTTGCTGAGTTTCTCCTGCATTTTTATGTAAAGGATACAAGTTCATTTTTGAATGGAGAGGAAAGTGCATGGAGAGCTGAAGGAAAGGAGATGGAGGGATGGGGAAGAGAGGGAGACTGGGAGTGGCCTTTCTGAAACAAGAGAACTCCGTATTAATGCCCTCCAGTTGAAGAATGGCCAAGATGATGTATCAGGTGTTGCTCCTCCAATTTACAGGTGGCCTTGGTTTGGCAGTATATGAAGCCATGAACAGGCATGTTAGCGTGGGAGCAGGGTGCAGAATTAAGATGGTTGGCTACTGGGAGGTCCCTGCCATTGCTGCAGACAGAGTGAAGGTGCTTAGTGAAGCGATCTCCCAGACTGCATGCAGTCTCTCCAATGTAAAGAAAGCCACAACGTGAGGACCAGGTACAATAGATGGCCCTGCAGATTCTCGTGAAGTGTTTCTTCATTTGGAAGGACTGTTTGGGGCCCCCAGATCATAGTGAGGGAGAAGGTGTGGGTGCAAGTGCAGCACTTCCTGCAGTCACAGGTGTGGGTACCAAGTGGGCAATTAGTGGGAAGGATGACTGGATGAAGGAGTCAGGTCCTTCAGGTGGAGAGAGAGGAAGATGTGTCTTGTCAGAGATGGAAATTGCAGAGCATAATATGTTGGATGTGCCGGTTGGTGGGGTGGCAGCTGAGGACAAGGGTAATCCTGACCTTGTTTCATCTAGGGGCAAAGGGCCGGGGCAGATGTGCGGAGAAAGGAGGAGATGCAGGTATTTCACTCCTGCCTCCTACTAATTTGAAATGCCCCATTTGAGAACTGTGGTGGCAGCTGAGCATGCCTAAACCCAGAGTGCCAACATTTCAGAATCAGAATTTATTGTTATGAACAGGTCACAAAATTTGTTTTGCAGCAGAATTACAGTGCAAATATTGCTATAAAATTACATTTCAAAATGAATAAATGGTGCAAAAATTAGTGGAAATGAGATTGTGTCCATGGTTCATTGTCAGTTCAGAAATCTGATGGCAGAGGGGAACAAATTGTCCTTGTGCTTTGGCCCTCAGGCTTTTGTACCTCTTTACTGATGGTAGCAGTGAGAAGAGGGCATGGCCTAGGTGGTGAGGCTCATTGAGGATAGAGGCTGCTTTCTTAAGGCTGCAGGCAATAACATCCATTTCCTGCTTCTAGGAAGCAGCAGCTTAGGTTGGGGAACGATTAGTGGTTAGTAAGCTAAATATTTTGCGCAAGTCACTCCTCCTGATCCCCACATTTTTCCATCATTTGAAAGATATGAGTTAGGAATATTGAAATATACTTGCAAGCTGAATGCAACCCAGTCAACATTCAAGAATCATGCTACCACACAAATTAAAGCAGCTCAGTTGATTATTACTCATCCATTATCTTAAAAATTCATACCTTGGAGCTCTGGCACATAGTGCTGCCATCATTAAACTGCACTGCTGTTAATTAAACTATTCCAATAGCACCAAACTCCCCAAAATCTTTAATATCTTCATAATTAATAACTCCCTATACATGGAACAATAACCACATAAATTAATTGATGTGTACAAGTTTATTGAATGTACTGCAAGCACTACTCTTAATCTGATTTACATCTTCAGTGGAAACCTGGTAATAATGCGATAGTTGGGGTCCAAAAATATCGCATCACAGAAAAAGTAGCATCTTGATAAATTGGGGGTTTCAATAAATTGTTTAGTCACAAATGAAATTAAAACAAATTAATTTAGAGTACACCGACAGTCCCCACTCCAGCCCCAAGATCCTGCAGCATTCCCAAGGACCTGGTCTCACTCCTGGCGGCGGTCCCACTCCCGAGTCCAATGATTCATTGCATTATATCCGTATTCGCATTAAATCGGGGTTCCACTGTATATGACAAGTTAAATTGGATCAAATGAGGATTATTTCAGAGTGATACTGATTGGTTAGTTTTGATGGTAAATTGAACAAAAATTATGCAGAACAAATTATTCCAAAGGAAAAACTTGCTTTTAGAAAATGGCACAGTTAAACTGCAATTTTCTAAAAAGAGAAAATTGTTTTACAGTGGATGTAATAAGCAATAGGGTGAAATGGATGTGTGCAGCAAACATCCCAGCTGGTTGGGCCAAATGATCTAATTGTAATTTTAAACTTAGTAATTTTGCATATTTTATGTTTTGTTCAATATCAACAGCATTTGATTTATCCAAGAAATTTTTAAATAGTCTATTATAATAAAACTTCAGTCATTCTTCTACACTAAACTGTACATTTCCACTTGTATCCCATAATAATTTTTCAAACTTGATAATTCTGTTTCATTGTAAGCTCAAATAAATTAAACATTGCAAATATATGAAAGATGCTAAACATTTTTTTTGTATTGCAGCAAGTCAGACTGCTGGATGGAGCGGAAGGTAAGTTATATAAGTGGATCTAATCTTTTTTTTCCAGAAAATCCTTAAATTATTTAACTTATCCAATTGCAATTACACAAAACTGAATATGACCATAAGCCCTTTGTCCGAGTGCTTTTTTAAAAATAAGCTACACATTTAATTATACTTCCCAGTCCTGCAGTTATCTTTTTGTTTTCAGTGTATTCTGTTTTTTTTTGGAAGTTACTGCTGAATTTGCTTGATTGTCTCTCAGTGAATGTATTCTATATTGCAGTGCCATATAGTTTCCCAAAATTACCACCTTTTTCTTCCAAACCATTATCTTAAATCTGACTATTGCTCTCTGGTTATTGATGCTCTTGCCATTGGAAGTAAACAAAAAAAAAAATCTGCAAATGCTGTTTTCCTGATCATTGCACACCTGTGCTGGAGAAACTTGCTAGGTCATGCAGCATCCGTAGGAAGTCGAGAGCAGTTGACGTTTTGAACTTGAGCCCTTCATCACGAGTGTTGAAAATCAGACAGATTCCTGAATGAAGAAGTAGGGAAGGAGATAACCAATGGAAGCATTTTCTACTCTTCAGAAGAGTCTTCAATTCCCTTTAACCTTTTCTCCTTTTAAGAAGAGCTATCACTGCTTCTCATCTTAGCTTTGTTAAAATGCCTCATTGAATTGCATAAATTATGTAGCTTGAAAAAGGGTCATTTAGTCCTTTGGGACTAGCTAGTCTAGATGTTTTGCTTTGTCCTCCTTGCTCATTTAACATTTCAGCATGACCCTTTATTCATTTTTCTTCTTAATTGAAAAGGTTCTAATTCTTCCTTGATACCATTTGAGTAAATCATTTTGGACTCTCCCATATTCAGAAATGGACATTAGATTCTAACTAGTGATTTGGAATATTTCAGCTTTCTTTGTGTTTGTACTTAATCCATCTATTTATTAAATCCAGGATTCTGCATGCCTTTTTGAAAGCTATATCAATTAATACCACCTTTAAAGATTTGTGACTGTTAATATAGCATCTGTAAATAACATTCAGTTCTTTTTGCATTTCATTCTTAATGGATGAATTATTTCAAACTTCCTGTTGGAAGTTATCTGCTCTTTACAGTCGTTTGCATGTTCTGAAAGCTACTATTGTCTTCATTATTCAGAATATTTTCAAATTAGACAAACTACTAACTTCTGTTAGTACCTCTTTCCACTTTATGTAATTGTTTAGGTGTGAAATTGAACTCTCTTTTCACCTTTTCAAATTTCCCACTGCTCGATTATTAGAATATCTATCAGTGTTTGGTTCCAATTACTATGTTTAAAATCTTTTCAAATCATCAAAAATATACTCTTTCCAATTGAGTATCATCAGGTTTGAAAGTTCCCGGTTAGTTTCTCTGACTTTTCTAAATCTGAAATTGCAATCCCTCTTTTTCAAGTGTATTGGAACTGAAATGTTCTTTTTTTTTCTACTTTTGTTTACTCAGAATTAAATGGGCTGCTGATACTTTTATGATTGATCTGGAAACAATAGAGATTTTTACACAGAAAACCTTTGATGTTGCCATAAGGAAGACACAGCATAAAGCTGACTTTGATCGTTTACACAGAACTAAACAAAGCTGGCATAATGCTGGGTCAGTGTGTCATTTGTTTCCACAGCATCCGGCATGCGAGGAGCAAAAGAGGAAGGATGTGTAACACAACAGCATCGGCTTCTAGTGTCACCTGTAACATACCTTATTTGACAGCGTGTTGGATCCTCTTCTTTCCCCCAAAAAATGGCTTAAAAATATTCCCCTGGTCTCGTATCCGAATTTGAAATTGGGGTGATAATGGTGAATAATCCCGACAATGATCTTTGTCGCTGCGTGCCCTGCTAATATCACCACTTATCTATCATTGTGGGCTGGTGGTGAGTCGGTAGACTCTCATGGCAGCCTGCTGTTGGTATCCGCACTGGTCGTTGTTGAGAAAATGTCAGGTTCGAGAGAGATGTGCCTGGACACATGGGATTTGCAATCAAACGTAACTTAACACCCAACAATTAATAGAAGAGCGTGGGAAAATCATAGGGGGAATAAAACACGCATAATTTATAAAAGAGCGTGGGAAAATACGTGCACAATTTGAGTGTGGAAAAATATGTGCACAATTCAGAAAAGAGCATGAAAAATCTACTGCAAGTATTGATCTACAGCAGTGACTTTCAAACTTTTTCATTGCACTCACGTACCACCTATGCCATAGATGCTCTGTTATTTGTAAGGGATCACTTAAGGTGAGATGTGAGTGGGAAGGGAAGGTTGAGAATCACTGCTCCAGACTCAATTGTAATGGAAATATTTTGCTTGAGGAGAATTGTCATTGGCTCATTTCCTTTGGAGTTGTGAAACCGTGCACATAACGAGTCAGTTAGGTACGATTAAAACAGTGGTTTTCAAACTTTTTGTATCCATTCACGTACCACCTTAAGTAATTCCTTACTAATCACTGCCATCTATCATTGGGGGCTAGTGAACGATAAGGGAAGATAACATTGGGGGTTTTCGACTGTTCAAACTGAAAACAAACCCACAGACCAGCTTGCTCACAGCACAAGATGGCTAGAGACACCTGGGGACAGCTGAGAGTGGGTTGGTGGGATCAGTGTGGGGGCTGGTCTTTTATCACAATCCCACTCCCTAAAACTAATCTCTTCTCCCTTAATATCTGAAGGTCTATCAGTGATTGTCTTGAACACATTCACTAACTGAGCATTCACTCCCTCCTTTTGCAGAGTTCCTGATTAAGTACCCTTTGATACATACCTTTTTTATCTTATGAAAGATCAACCCCTATTTTTGAAAGACCAACTGCCACCCCACATCTGTCCTGTGAAAACCTTGAATTATGTACTTATAAATTAAATCATCTCTCATTCTCATCCCAGCAACACATCAGTGCTTCACTCACCTAACAAAATGGTGAGTCTAGTTGAAGATGGATCACTATTTCACCACCAGCTCATTTCATCTCCGGCTCCATCATTTCATCTACAGCTCATTTATGAGAGCATGTGTAGACATCTGGGATGGGCTAAACCCCAAGTGTGTGCTGGTCAGATATTCCCTAGTAAACGAATTGCTATCAGCCAGATCGACTGTCTTTTACCTTTGCTGTATAATTGCGGGCTGCTGGAGAGAGTGGGACAGCTGTATTTTTATTAAAAAGATTTTTCCTGTTGTCGTACTTGCATGTTCTGTCCAAGTTTTAAATGCTTAACCGTAAATACTCGGGGAAAAACCCCAAGTTGGTCCTGGAGTGATGGATTTGCCTTTTGTACAAATAGCATTCCGGGGGCTTACACTGCGCCTGCTGCTGGGGAAAAATGCTGGGACTGGAATTACCCCACAATTCTGTGTTGGTGCTTTTTCGACAGCAGGCATGGCATAAAAAAGCCGCAAATATCCCATGTAGTCATATACATGATGGTTTTATAAACCGCCCGCCAAAAAAAGTAAAACCCCACCAAACCCCCCCATATTAACCCAAATAAGGATAGAAAAGAGGAAAGAAAAAAGCAGTCCTGGTTGTTGGGGGATTACTGCCTTTCAATTCTAACCTTTTTCAGTTTTATTTGTTTATTTATTCCAAGGAGTTAACGAGGTTTAGGGAATGCCATTTATAAATTTATTGCTATAATATGTAAATATGGGCACCAAATTAAAAAAAATTGTAATTCTTATTTATCATATTCAAGTCTCTTATTGATTGAGAATATCACAGAATTTCATCCACACACATTACCACATCTCACAATGCTCTTTGCTGTTTTCCTTTAGTTAACATGAAAAATTTGAAGTCTCCCATCATTCTGAGTCTATTGCCTTCTGAAACCGCTTACATATTTTCTCCTTTATCTTTGACTGTTAACATGATTATTTGTACAATGTTAAATTGATTTGCAAGAACAACTTCACTGGACATGGGTCATTCATATATATGTTGATAGTACACACCTTGTATTTCTATTCTTGGCTTTGATTCTCAATTGGTGACATCTTGTAATTTTGTCTTGTTGTTTCCTATAACCTGCCATCATTCCCATTGAAATTGGTAGTAAATTTGGTAATCCTGAGTACATAGTTAACTTTGCATGGTCACCTTTTCTACTGTCTGTTTATCTCAAACCGAATGGAATTTGTCCTTGAAGCAAATCTTTAACATGGACTTTGATCAATTTCATAATCCATCCTCCCCTTTTTTCCACCTGCTCTGAATATATTTTAGTCAGAAATATTTGCATTCCATTCTAGTCTCTAACTGAACAGTTTATTTTCGAATCATGTGCCAATTAGTTTTTGCTATTTACCATGATTGGAGCATTTATAGAAGCATAATTTAATTCCCCACGTTGAATTGTTAGTAACTGGAATAGACTGCCAGTCTGGCATTGAAAGCAGATATGAAAGTGGCTTATAAGAAGCTTTTGGTGAGTTTTTAAATATGCATGAATGGATTCTTATTGTATGCAGACAGAAGAGATTTAAGTTAATTTTGGCATCATGTTCAGTGCAGACTTTGTGGACCAAAGGAGATTGTGGACTTAAGGAGGATAAAAGTGGACCATTATCCACTACACATCATACAAAGTTTTTAGTGAGCATGTAAAGGACAGCCCATTCTGGACCCACAACACTTCATTAGGAAGGGTCAGCAGTCTCTACAATTCTTAGGTTGGTTGAGGAGGGCACAGCTTCCGGCCCCCATCTTTACAACTTTTTACAGGAAAACAATTGAGACTGTCCTGTCTGGCTGTGTCATTGTGTGGTATGGTAGCTGTAAAGCATTGGACTTGAAATCAATACAGAGTCATCCAAATGACCCAGAAGATCACTGGGCTGTGCCTTTCCTCTATTGATGATATCTACTTGGAGTGTTGCTTAAATAGGGCTAAAACAATTTTAGAGGACGATTTCCAGTCAGCATTCAGTATCTAACCCACTACCATCAAGGAAAAGGTACACCAGAATCAAAATTGGGACTGCAGACTGAGGAATAGCTTTCTGCAGGCTGATTGATGAACAGTAACTGAATAAAATCATCTCAAAATATATAATTTTTTAAAAAAGTTTACATGTGATCATTATGTAATGGGTTTTATGTGTGTACACCATGGTCCAGATAAACACCATTTTGTTGAGTTGTGTGTGTACAGTTAGTTGGTAATAAACAATGTAATTATTATCTATTTTAAACTCCTGTTAACTAGAGCATTCTGATTTTTTACCTCATATTCGGAACAGCAGCATTTTCTGATTTTAAAAATGTATTAAGTACTCTCAGAATAAATATTTATTGTACATTTATGTGTTGAAATAACAGTAATGACCAAAAGACACTGAAATACAGTTTTTAAGAAGATAACATTGCACCTCAATATGTACTTTGTTTACTTTTAAGATTTGTCTCAAAATACTGAGTACAGTGGTAAGGGTTTTTCTGTACACAGACTAAATGTTTAGCTCATGGAAAGAGCACAATTTGCAGTGTAGAGGACTACAATCTAAAGGAAGATGAATTTAGCACAAACAAGGGGAGAATATGAGCACTGTTGCGTATTCATTCAGGCTCCCGATGATTGCAGGAATATACTGTCTTTAAGATCTTTAGGAGTCGGGGCATCAAGGGTTATGGGGAGAAGGTGGTGGGGGGGGTGGGGGGCTGCAGGGAGGAGCTCATTAGTGCATACTTTCACATTCTTAGATGGAGTTCATGGAGGGGAGGGAAGTTTTGTTGTGTTCTAAGATGGATTCATTATCTTTAGCTGAGCAGATCCCATACCACACTTGATGCATTCAGCAAGTAAGCTTTTGATGGTGCACTTGTAGAAGTTGTTGACATTCAAGGGAACATGCCAATTTTCCTTTGAAGATTTTAAAAAAAGTGGAGGTGTTAATGCACTTTCTAGACTTGGAACAAACAGGTTGACACACTAAATAATGTATTGGATACGTTTGGTACAATGAACTCTAAGCTATCCACTCTTTCGAGTTCACAATTTATGTGGACCAGGGTGTTGACTCTGCTCCCTTGATTTGAAGTCCTGGTTATCTTCCTCCTCTTGATGTTGAGAGGTTGCTATCTTTTGAAAGTGCTACACTTTCAATTTCTTTCCAGAATACCATCTCATCGTTATTTTATACTCAGCCCACTATTGTGGAACTGTCAGCAAATTTGAAGATGGAGTTAGAATGCTATTTAGCTGTACAATAATGTTGTAGAGGCAGTGTAATGAGGAGCTGAGTACATATCCTTAAGGACTGCTGATGTTGGATGGGATGTCTGTTTAGTTGTATATTCACTTATCTATTATTTGTTTATTTATTCATTTATAAATAAAACAAATAAAATAATAAATAAAAAAAATAGAGTGCTAGTGTATGTGGTTGTATTTGATCATGGAGATTATCCTACCTTCAGTGATTGGGGTATGTTAACAGTCTAGGATCCATTTGCAGATAAGGATGCTGTGACCTAGATTCTAAAGCTTGGGAATGAGTTTGCTAGAGCCTGTGATTTTTGAAGTTATGCTGTAATTATGAACAGTAATCTAATATAGGTGTAATTGGCATCCAGGTGTTCTAGAGCTGAGTGGAGAGCTAGAGGAACTGGTATATGCTTTGGATCTGTCTGGCTGGTAGGCAAATTGAGTCATCAAACATGAATGATAGGCTTATCATGGGTTCTATTTAACTCTAGCCTTTCACAGCACTTCATGATGGTGGATGTCTAAGTGTCTGGTTGGTAGTCATTTAGGCCTTCTGTATCCTTTTGGTTAGAAGCTCTATTGAGGAAAAGTAGTATTACTGGTAATTTTTTAAACAATTAATTTTAAAAATAAACTTTTTTAAAACTACATATAAATCTACTCCCTGTAATCAAGGTCACCTTGTATAATAAACAAGGAAAATGTGGATCCAATGGTGAGCCCCCCCCCCCCCCCCCCACCAGACTTTGGACAGTGAGACAGTGAGTATCTGGAGCACACAATAATTCTTAATTCTTCCAATTATAATAAAATTCTAAGAATTGGACCCATAACTTAATAAATTGAAACTTTCAATCTTTAATATTATATAATATTCTCCAAACTTAAATACATCGTATAACCACTGTGTACTAGGGGATGAATTATCTTTCCTTTCCAATAAGATTGCTCATCTGGCTATCATCGTGGTAAAAGCTAAAACTTTTTCCTGAGATGCAAACATAGGTTTATCTGGGTCACAAGAAAAACCAGAGCGGTGAATGGATAAGGTTCTAAATTAATCTTAAAAATTGTTGATAAAATTTGGAAAATGTCTTTCCAGAATCTCAAAATTTGGGCACTCCCAAAACATATGGATCAGTGAAGACTGGCCAATTTTCATTGCAATTTTATAAAAATTCGAACGATAGATTTTTATTGCAATGAAAGGAGTGTTGATGCATGCAGAACACTAATTAATTATGGATTTTTTTTCACAGCAGTTGTATCAGCAGTAATTGTGTTTACCCTGTTATGGGTCTGAGCGTGATCCATTTACACATCAACTTTTATATGCAACTTTGTGGTACATATCATGAATTATTCTGAATGTGTCACGAACAGAGTGGTGCGGTTAGTGCATTACTATTATAGCACCAGCGACCTGAATTTGAATCTGACACTGTCTGTAAGGAGTTTGTACATTTCCCCTGTGACTTTGTGGATTTCCTTTGTGGATTTCCTCTGTGTGCTTCAGTTTTTACCCACCCTTCAAAGTATATGGGGGTCGTAAGATGATTGAAGTATTTGGGTGACATGGGCTCTTGGACTGGAAGGGCCTTTCACTGTGCTGTACATAGAAATTACAAAAATTAAAATTAAAAATGTATAATTCTTAGCAAAATTTCATTTTGAATTTTCTTATATTTTGTAGAGTAATCTTTCCCGACAGAAATTTTCAGATGTGGGTGATTTTAAAAGAAAGAAAATGTATGATTATTTGGTGAGTCTAAATTAATTTTATTATTAACCTGTCAGCAAACTGCATCGAATATGTTAAAATTCAAAGTAATCATATGAGGATTTGCTAATTGGTTGGAGGTAAAATCTTGAATACTTTTTCACTTGTTTACTTGTTCATAGAATAAGATCAGTGGTCTTCCCATCAATCTTGTTCCTTGGAAATCAATCCCTCATTCCTCTTTGCCACATAATTCAATAATTGATCTGTGTCTCAACCTTATATATGCCTTGGCTCTGTACCCTGACGTACAAGGTGATTGTCACCAGCAGTAACTTCACAATTTACTGCTATTGAAGGCCTCGATTAGCATCAAAACTCTGCTGGTGTTCATGAGATGGGAGTATAGGTACACAATCCTTTATCCGGAACCCTTGGGGGACAGTGTGTTCCGAATTTCGAATTTTTTCATATTTTGGAAAGCTAGATTTAATCCCGCCCGACTCGCGCTGCTGGTCTCGCGCCTGCCCGACCCGCGCTGCCGTATTTTGGAGCTTTCCAGATTTTAATGTCCTGATAAAGGATTGTATACCTGTAGTGCATATTTGAAATTCAAGAGCACCCTACCATCTAGTGGTAGATGGAGTACTTTAAATGAATCATGAGTTGTGGCTAATGGGCAAAAAGGTAAAGCTGAGGCCAAAATTAGATCGCTTCAACTCTAATCATTTTAAATGGTAGAACAGGCTTGAGTGGTTATATGGCCTATACATGCTCCAATTAATTATGTTCCTATGAGCTCCGGATTATTCCTCCGTCTTCCAATTTACCACAGTAGATACCTAGAATAGTTGACAAAACAATGTTTACAGACTAACTTCCCCTTAAACATCTGCGTATGATTTTACTAGTAGTGTAACTGCTATCTCTGGAAAAACGGGTTATTGCAAGTGCTAGGAAATCGATTGCTTAGATTTCATTTGGATGATTTTTGGCAATTGTGTTAAATGAAATTGCTAATTGTGCCTGGCATTGTCAGATTTTGCCATAGTTTATTTCCAGCTAAGATGATGCATCTTTATATGTATTTTTAGCAAAACTTTCAGATAAAAAGTGAAGATGATGCCAGTTTTGTTCTGAAGGTCACTAAAACTTTCAAGGATGCCTTAATCAGATACTATCAAAAGAAAGAAGCTGTGAGTATATTGAACATATTGTACAGGAGTGTAGTGAATAATAATTACGTGGTCTGTTTTTACAATTGCTACTTTGATTCCAGTGACAAAATCTAAATCCCAGGCTGAAGAGAACAAATGTTTAATTTCAGAATTGTTTTTGGCATTTTCATTCTATACTTTCTTTGAATATCTTTGAGTATCAGCAAGTTTGTAAGTTTAATGGAAACTGTGGGCAGTATTTGTGATGTTGAACATCACAATGTTTCTGTTTCTTTTAAAGTTGTCTCTCCATTTAATCCAGTGGTTTTCAAACTTTTTCTTCCCACTCACATATCACTTTAAGTAATCCCAATGCCATAGGTGCTCTGTGATTAGAAAGGAATGCTTAAAGTGGTATGTAAATGGGGGGGAAAAAGATTGAGAATCACTGCTCTAGACCCCATTGTTACTGAAATATTTTGCATGATTTAAAAATTGTCATTGGCCCATTTCCTTTGGGGTTTTGAAACCATGCCCATTATGCATCAATTAGGTATGATTAAAACCGTGGTTTTCAAACCTTTTTCTTTCCACTCATATACCACTTTAAGAATGTAGAACACTATAGCACAGGACAAGCCCTTTCTCTGCTGTCTCCTCTAAACTTTCCTACCTTCACTTTGTACATATAGTATGTCCTCTGGTGTTTGCTATTCTTGCTCTTGGAACACCTGCAGGCTGTTCACCTTATCTATGCTTCTCACAATCTTGTAGACCTCTTGAGTCTCCTCTCATCCTTTCTTTGCTCCAAAGAGAAAAGTCTGAGCTCTGCTAACCTTGCCTCATAAGACTTATTTTCCAATCTAGCCAAAGTCATGGAAAAACTCCACTGCACCCTATCCACAGTTTCCACATCCTTCCTAAAATGAGGTGACTAGAACTGAACACCACACTCTGTTTGGTATTACCAAAGATTTGGAGAGTTGCAGCACGGCCTCTCGAGGATCCATCTGTTCCTCCACACTGTTAAGTATCGACCATTAATCCTGTACTCAGCCTTCTGGTTTGACCTTCCAAATTGCATCACCTGACATTTATCTGGATTTAACTCCATCTGCCACTCTTTCACCCAACTCTGTATCTTTCGATATCTTTTTGTAACCGACGACGACCTGCAGCATGATCCACAACCTTCATATCCCCTCCAAACTTACTTACCCATCCTTCTGCTTCTTCATTTAGGTCATTTATAAAAATTACAAAGAATAAATGTCCCAGACTGATCCCTGTGGAACTCCACTAGTCACTGACCTCCAGGCAGAATACTTTCCGTCTACTACTACTCTCTGTTTTATACATGCAAGCCAATTTTTAATTCACACAGTCACGGTTCCATAGATCCCATGCCTCATGACTCTGAATGAGTCTTTCATGGGGGTCCTTGTCAAACGCCATACTAAAATGCATATTGACCACATTTAGCACCCTACCTTCATTTTCTCCTTTGTTACCTCCTGAAAAAACTAAATTAGATGAGGCACAACCATCCCCTCACAAAGCCATGCTGACTATCCCTGAGTAGACTGTACTTCTCCAAATACTCATAAATCCTACCCTTAAGAATACTCTCCAATAGTTTGCACACTACTGGCGTGAGACTCACCGATCTATAATTTCCAGAATTCTCCCTATTACCTTTCTTAAACAAAGGAAGTATTTTTGTCATTCTCTAATCTTCTAGCACTTCCCCTATGACCAAGGAGGACGCAAAGATCATAGCCAATATCCCAGCTATCTCTTGCATCCCTTCCCACAGCAACCTGGCATCCGGCCCCAGGGACTTGATCAATCTTAATGTTTTTAAGAAAACCTAACATTTCCTCTTCCCTAATCTTAATATCATCCAGCATACACCTGCTCTGTTCTGACCGCACTCTGATCAAGTTCTTTTCTCTGGTGAAAACTGAAGCAAAATATTCATTTAGGACTTCCCAACCTCCAGGCACATCCTTAAGCATTCTCGTCATCCTTCTCTTTATGAAATACAATGTGTTCACAATCACTACTCAGGAGACAGAGCCGGGTGTCTCTTAGTCCCAAGACAAACCGGAGATTTGAAATCATCACTCTTTTGTACAATTCCATGCTTAGCAAAGACACCTCCCCTTACAGTTTCTTCCAGTCGGGACCCCAGTATTTCACAGCCTTCCCATTTCCCTTCCCATCCTCCCCGATTCTACAGGGTTCCTCCTTGTTCATACATTGCATGTTATGTTAATCAGGCAGCTCGTCATTGGGGGCATCCAGGTTAATATTTATATTCTCATTAAGCAGGTGCAGTAGTGACTAGGTCGTATTACCAGTTTAAACCAGAACGCATTGTCCTTGAAGATTCTGATACACAAGGGGTCTACTAACTGTTAGCTAACTGTTCTCAAGTGCTAATCTAATCACGTGCCACTACTTCTCACAATGGTGTTAGTTTAATCACATTCCACCACTATTCACATGTTCTTCACAAGCACATAGAACACCTTGGTGTTCTCCATAATTCTACTTACCAAGGACTTCTCATGCCCCCTTTGACTCTCCTAAGTCCTTTCTTAAGTTCCTTCCTGGCAATCATGTCCCCATCCTGTTTTCTGCTTCCTAAATCTAATGTATGCTTCCTTCTGTAAATGTACTGAGATTCAGAGAAACAAAATTAATGTTTCAAATCTCAAACTATTTAATCAAAACTGAAAAGTGAGAAAACAAGTTGGTTTCAAGGTGCAGGATAAATGGGGATGGATAAGATAAAGAGAATATTTAATCTTTGTGGTGAGACTAAGGGGCCATTGATGGTGCTACCAGTTTAATGAGTGGAGAGAGAGTTCATATCTGACCACATCAGGCAAACGCCAATCACAATCAGGTAATTTATTACTTTCCCAGGGAGTTATAAATCTGATTTTTTTTAAATGAGTTTACGAAACTTTGCATGAACTAAGACCATCTCGAAGATGATGCAACAAAATTGGTGCTGGAGATTCCAAAGAATATGTATATTGAATTTGATGAGTTGAGTGCCTTCTCCAGCAAAGTTGCAATGCCAACTCCGTGTCCATCACAGTGAACAAAGTACTCAATGTGGCAAGTAAGCAGCATAACTATTTTCCCACATTTCAGAGCAAAATGTGTAGTAGACTTAACTACTGTATATATTACGAACAGTGTTATTTTATTGAAAAGAATTTTTTGTCGAACTGCCAAGATGAGACTTTTCAAGTGCATGTGTTGATATTCCTTCATGAGTGGGACTTGATTAATACACTGGACAACAATTTTTTCTCAAAAGGTTTGCTTCCTGAAAGAAAATTGGAAATTATGATGGACAACTTCAAGCTGAACACAAAGATAACTTCAGATTTGCTGTGTCACGTAGGAAGTGGGAGAAACAAGAAATTTACTTTTATTGAATTTAGCATGTTTCAATGTCAAGTCAGGTTTATTGGTTTATAAATACAAGGTTCTCAGATGGTTGGTGAGAGCAGGTCTTTTGATCATTCAGCATTCTCACTGCCCAAGGGAAGACGCTGTTCCTCAGCTTGGAGGTGTTGGCTATGGAGCAGCTGAAAGAAGCTATGTGCAGGGTGGAAGTATTCCTCAGTGATTCTGCGCACCCTCTTTAGACAACGATCTGGGTAGATCATGTCAATGGGGGAGAGAGAGACCCCAGTGATCCTCTCTGCCACTCTTGCGATCCTGTGGATTGACCTCTGATCCGTTTCTCTGCAGCAACTGCACCAGACTGTGATGCAGCTGGCTAAGACTCTCTTGAAAGGGCTCCTGTAGACGTTTGATCTTTATGATGGCGGTAGCCTTACCTGCTTCATTTTTCTCAGGAATTCAGTTGCTGTTGCGCCTTTCTGACATGTGAGAAGATGTGTGTCCACGATAGATCACTCGCTAAGTGAATTCCAAGGAAGTTGGTGCTCAACACTCTCTCCACAACAATGTTGATGATGTGGAGGGGGACCATTCCTGGTCCTTCTGAAGTCCATGATCATCTCTTCTGACAATGTTTGGACTGGGGTTGTTGTTTTTGCACCATATCGCAAGATTTTACATCTATCTGGCTATCTCATAATGATGCTGACACATTGTATTAGTTGAACTCAACTAAAAATGTATTGCCGCTGATTTTCGTTTTTGCTCAGCATCTGATGCCTCTTGTGTTGGTGTCCAACAACAGTTGGCCATTGTTGATGGATTTCAATTGCCCTGATACCACTTTTCCTTGGTTGCAATGTTCTGGTGAAAACTTTCATCATGTTTGTCACTGACTGCACTTAGGTCAGCAGGGAAGAAGACCAAGTGTGAAAGAAGAAAATTAATTTTCAATGACATGTTTTGAATGCTTGAAGTGGACTTTAATCACAAAATATAAAATCACAAAAATATGTTGTACAGTATCTTTAAAAAAAAAATGGTGAGGGTGATTTTCGTGATCAGCAGCAAAAAATCCATAAAATAAGCCCAAAAGTGTTCAGGAAGCAAAGACTTCGTTGTCCAATGATATTAGAGTTGCCCGAGATATATTGTAACCATTACCATTTACTATTTTGAGGAATTTTCTCAGTTTTGTGTTTTTTTTTTAAAAATAGAACTATTGATGAGTGCATTATCTGTTCATTAAATCTTTTTTTAAAAAAATGATGACCAACAAAATTGCTGTTAACCTGCTTGTGCGTGTAACTTTTCTCAGTGGAAATCTCTTAAAGTATTAAATTGAATTAATGTGTGCCATCTGAAACTAATATTTGAAGAATCTTCCTTTTTGGCCAGAAAGAATGCTAGTATTTAGTCCAGTTCTGTATTTCTTTCTTGGCTCGATTTTGGTGAAATGACATGATATTCTGTTTTTGATCTGATGACTTGGAAATCGCATGTAAGGTAATATTGCCATTGTTGTTCTTGCAGTAAACAAATTTTATCCACTTGGTCAATACTTTGATGTTTTTATAACCAAGACTTTTTTCTAATTCGGTCAGCATATTGATATGTTGCACACCTTTCACCTTTTTGATTAATATTAGTTCTTTATGCAAAGTTCCCATGAAAATATTCTTGATTTTTGTAATTTTATCTTCTGAAGCACAGACATTAGCCATCATCAACTGGAAATAGATACCTGTGTGAGCAGGTTAGTTGGATCCAAATTTTAGTTTGCATTATTCCTATCTTTATGCACATTATTCAATCTTATTAGGTAAGTATTTGTGCTTTTCTTTTCCTGTTTTTCAGTGTTAGAATTGAAGAATCTCTTCTCTTCAATTCAAACAGCAAATTTGTGGATTCCAGTTGAAAATGTATATATTTAAGTTCTATTTTAATTCCATTATGATTGCTCAAGTGTGGCACATAAGGAAGACATCTCAACTGATTTTATTCTCTGTTTAAATCAGGATTTTGGTGTTCTTCTGTACACACATAAGAACATTAGAAATCAGAGCAGGAGAAGGGCATTTGGCCTATCGACCTAGTTCTGCTATTTAATAAGATCAGGGCTGATCTGGCCATGAACTCAGTTCAACCTGTCTTCCTTTTCCCAAAGCTCTTTATTTTCTTACTTCATAAACATCCATCCATCTGTATTTTAATGTATTCAATGAATCTGCCTCCACTGTTCCCTTGAACAGAAAATCCTACGGATTTGCAACTCTCTGAGGGGGTGGGGGGGGCGCGGTTGCAGTTCTTCCTCCTCCATCATCAATCTACTCCCTCACACAGCAAATAATAGCCTGAATACATCTGGGATTTTCTGATCTTGGAAGCCAAATAGGCATAGGACTGGTCAGTACTTGGAGGGGAAACTGCCTAGGAGCACTACGTGCTGGAGGTTTCTGTGAGGGGAGCTGGAAAAAGTGGCGACTCTCCGTTTGCCTTATGGTAGGCAAAAGTTAAAGAATTTCATGTATGTTACATTCTAAATGTAGTATTACGTGATGGAACCCTATCTTTGTGCCTAAGTTCTAGTCTTGCCTACCACTGCAAACAACTTTCCAGCCTCTATCTTATCTATCCATTTCATTAATCTTGTTTGTTTCTATAATATCCCCTCTCATTCTTCTGAATTCCAGCGAGTCCGGTCCCTGGCGAACCAATCTCTCCTCATTGTTTAACCCCATCATCTCTGGAATCCATCTGGCACACCTCCTCAGCACTGCTTCCAACACCAGAATACATTTTCTCTCCTCTGCTCTGCCTCCAAATCCACTACATATTTTCTCTAAAGGAGGGTGTAGTGTTTTCCTTGTCATCATTTTGAGATACACTTCCAGTACAAATGCATCTGTTGAGGGCATTTGTATGTTTTTTTAATTAAAGGCAGCAAGACTAAAGATTCGATTATTCAATTGAGCAAAGGATATTGGCTGGAATTACACTGGAAATTTCCTGCACTTTCAAGTTACTTAAGATGTACAATTGAGTGAAATCTTGAGCATTCATCATTATTATGTAAGAATAGCAGTCATGACCCTCTGGTGCCCTGGTGTATTCTTCTTGATTGCGCTCAATCGTGAAATAGGGTTTGAACCTCCAACATTGCAAGATTACCAATGATGTGTATGAAATCTGAGCTTTTCTACTGGCTTTTTCTTATGGGAGAAAAGGTTTTTTTTTAAAAAAGGGATGTAACATGGGAAATGTCATTTTAACATGCTCACTGCTTCAGTTTATTCTGTAATCCTGAATGGAAATAAAAATTACAAGAGCTGTCATTCCTAATAAATCAATCGCAGTGTCATTCATTTATGCACTAAAGAGCCGTATATTTCACCAAAAGATTTTCTTTACTATTGTGTATTGTGATGTACTATCACAATACACAATAGATCTGCTGGATCTATCAAGGACAGCATTGTTTTAACAAATGGAAGTCACTGTTTTGAAGTTTTAACTTCAGAATTTAATGTTTTCACTGTTGATTTCAGGTTTGCCTTTGCCTCAGTGCATATAGTTCTGCTAAATAGAATAAGAAGTTTGAAAATCTATTCCATTTTTGACCTCCATTGTTTTTGTGAACTTGTATCTTTGATCATAGAAATTATATTACATACTTGATGGACTGTTACCCCCACCCCCCCCCCCCCCCAAATTATTTACTTTCAATCTAAGGTGCTTTGAATATCTTGCGTTACAGTAAATAAATTAGAACTGGGGTTTTTTCTTTTGGGGGAAAAATATCTTGTGCTTTGTTTTTAACAAAACTGTCTACATATAGTTCTTGCTATATCCCGTTTCAAACATTTTTTCCCTTGCCCAACCTCAAAGGACCCAGGCATGAGGGCAACATTGGATCAGAGAACCACAAGGTCCATCGGTACACCAGATGTCTATTCCAGATACAATCCCGATGTGCCAGCTGCAGCAGTACGAGACTCAGAAAGCTCCAGAGGTAATTCAAATTTGAGCTTTATCAGCAACATCTCTATTACAGGTAACACAATGCAAAAAATGTTGCCTCTTAGCATATTGATGGTCTTTCCATTGACTTCAGTTGATCATTAGGATTTTCTGAAGTTCTGTTTCGGTTTTCAGGTAAGTAGGATGATGGAATATAAAATACGTTTACAATCTGGATCTAACAGTCAGATCCCAACCAAGTACTTTGGGTTGATCTGGTATGTCAGCCTAATCCTGTTTCAGAAATGGTTACTCAAGTGTACTCTTTTGTAACCAAACCTCTATTCTTCTGACCAGTATCATTGTATTTGTTTGAGATGAAGAACTCACTATTTGGCTCCACATCATGCAAGAGACATTTCAAATTCAAGTTTATCATCATCTTTATCACAAGTTACCAGTACATCTACTTTATTATTGTACCTTTTGCCAACCTGGGGACGTACCCAGTTCCCTTTAATTCATGAACGTGAACGTGCAACATGAGACTATTTGTAAATTGTTAGCTGAATTTCCAGCTACAAAATTTATTTTTTTTCTTCAGATTTTTGTGTACTCCTCTTTTGTTGCTAAAAACAATCAGATTAAATAATTTAATCCTTCTGTTATTGGGATAATACCATCAAAATTGGGCATTCCAGTCATTTTGGTCCTGATGTTGAAGAAACTCCTTCATTCATTGCTTAATTGATCTTTGGTACCTTTAGTTCAAGTTTATTATCAAATGATTGCATAAGCATAGCCAGAACCAACAGGGTTCTCTGATCCTCTGGGCAAAACATGCAGTCACACAACCAGACATAACACACATACAATAAGTACATAAGATTAATATAAATATATAAAAATAAATAATTGTTTCAGGAATATTAGAGCTTCAGATGGTTAGTGTGAGCAGTTCCTTTGGTCGTTCAGCCTTTTCACTGCCCGCGGGAAGAAGCTGTTCCTCAGCCTGGTGGTGCTGGCTCTGATCCTCCTGTATCTCTTTACCAATGGGCGTTGTTGAATGATGCTGTGTGCAGGGTGGTAGGAGTCCTCAACAATTTTGCGCATCCTCTTTAGACAATGATCCTGGTAGATCCCATCGATGGGAGGAGGGAGACCCCAGTGATCCTCTCTGCCAGTTTTGTGGTTCTCTGGATTGATTGACTGCCGATCCACTTCTCTTTTACAACCATCTCAGACTTTGATGCAGCTTTCCAGGACACATTCAATAGAGCTCCTGTAGAAGGTTGGCATGATGGTGGCCAGTAGCCTTGCCTGCTTCAATCTCAGGAAGTGTAATCGCTGTTGACCTTCCTGACAAGTGACTAGTTAAGTGGACTCTAAGGAATTTGGTGCTCTCCACTACCATGTGTAGTGGTGGCTGGTCGTTCCTGATCGTCCTGAAGTCCACAATCATCTCCTTCATCTTGTCCACGATGGGACTTGGGATGTTACTCTGATACCACATCATGAGATTTTCCACCTCTTCTCTGTAGTGCAACTCATCATTGTTGCTGATGAGACCAACTACTGTTGTCATCTGCAAACTTGATGATTGTTTTAGCTGGATCTGGCGAAGCTGTTGTGGGTCACTAGCATGAACAGGAGTGGGCTGAGCACACAGCCCTGTGGTGAGCCTGTGCTCAGTGTAACGGTGCTCAATGTTTTGCTATTGAGCCGGATAGACTGGTCATTCTGTTAGGAAGTCCAGAATCCAGTTACAGAGAGGGGTGTTGAGTCCCAGTGAGGACAGCTTCTTCACCAGCCTCTGGGGAATGATGTGGAATAGCATCCTGGCGTATGAGGCGTCATTCTGGAGGTGGGTCAGGATGGAGTGGAGGAACAAGGCTATTGCATCATCAGTGGAACAGTTTCTTCTATAGGTGAATTGAAATGGGTCCAGCATCTCTGGGAGGTGTGCTTTGATGCAGGCTATCACCAGACCCTCGAAACTTTCATAATGATATTGGTCAGTGACACCAGATGGTCATCAATGAGGGCTGTTACTGTTGCCCTCTTTGGTTTAGAGATTATGGTGGCTGTCTTGAAACCCACAGTGTCGATGGACTACTGCAGTGAGGTGTTGAAGATGTCCATAAAGACCTCCATTAATTGGTCTGCACAGACCATCAGGACCCAACCAGTATGTTGCCTGGTCTCTTTCCCTTATGTGGGTTCACTATGGATAGGCTTCTCCTCACCTCAGTCACAGTTATGCAGGGAACCTATTCATCAGGGGGATGTGGAGTTTTCTTTGGCGTCATCGTGTTCTTCTCATTGGCCTGTACATTTCAGATGTTCAGTCTGTCCAGAAGGAAGATGTTGCAACATTGATTTATGATCTGTTAGGGTCCTGGTCCCTTTGCTCATGTGATTCGTGTTGCCAGTGTCACACAGCTGTCTGTGGATCCTCTGTGCATAGCCATGGTTTGCGTTCCAGATTGCACTGGAGATGCTCCGGCTTGACTGATCGTAGTGCCATCTTGTCTTCTGTCCTGAAGTTACCATCACAAGCACTGAGAAGTGCCTGGGCCTCTGCATCTAACCGTGGTTTCTGGTTAGCATTTGATCTCGGTGACATTACTGATGTAGCTAGTCACTAAGCTCATGTAATCTTCAGTGTTTACATGATCACTGTAGGTGGCCGCCTCCCTGTTTTGAGACCATGGCTCCAGTCCGTGGTCGCAAAGCAGTCCTGTACAGTTGCCTCAGATGAATATTGAACCTTGGGAATAGCTCCATTTTTGAGTGCATCATTCTATATGATTTTTCTCAATCCTATTATACTTTCCTAGATCAAAGACCCACAAATGGATGTCTAAAAACCAGATGTCCAATATGTTTTTACCAGGAGCAACTGAAGTTTAGCTTCCTTAGTATGTATCCTCAGTTGCCTCCACACAAAGTTTGTGGGTCTTGAGCAATGGGTTCTATTGGTGGATTTGGAGCTGTGCCTCCTCGCTGCAAGATCTACCATTTTGTCAAATAGTACATCCAACTTTTATGTCAACAGCTCTGAGGTTAAATGCTTTAAGTTAGGCATTCTCAACAGGGGCCACCACCCCAGTCCAGAAACCAGAGCACATTTAAGACTGAAATCATAACTTTTTTGTTTTTATGTAATGAGTTCGAGAGAAATATGAGAAAAAGCAACTAATCTTGACTGCTTCACAGGGAAGGGGACCCATAATCTGAGCTGAGTTTTATGGGAGCCATAGCCAAATAAAGATTGAGAATGGCTGCTTTAAACTGTAAAGGGAGAATCACCAGAGGCGTCCTTGGGAGCCACGCCAATGCAATTGCCCAACATCCAGATATCATTCAGAACCAGAGTTTATTGTCATGAACAACATGAAATTAGATGTTCTGCAGCAGCGTCAAAGTGTAAACGTTCCTATTATAACCATCTTACCACATGACTAAAAAAATAAAATAATAACAATGCTGGATAAGTAAGGCAGAGTCTTTGGTTCATTGATTATTCAGGAATCTGATGGGAGCAGGGAAGAAGGAGTCCTTGTGCTGTTGAGTGCTAGTCTTTAGACTCCTGTATCTTTTTCCCCCAATGATAGTAAAGTGGCCTGGGTGGTGGGGGTCTTTGAGGATAGAAGCTACTATCTCATGTAGATGTCCTCGATGGAGTGAAGTCTGGTGCCTGTGATGTCACAGCCCTCGAGTTTACTCTTGTCCTTAGAGTTGGCACCTCCATTCCAGGCCGTGATATAGCCAGGCAGAATGCTTTCCACTGTACACCTGTAGATGCTTATGAGAGTCTTCAGTGACATACCGAATCTCCTCAGACACCTCACAAAGTATAGATGCTGGCGAGCCTTCTTTGTGATTGCATGAATGTGAAAGCTCCAGGGCAGATCCTCAGAGATGTTGACACCCAGGAATTTGAAATCCTTGACCCTCTCCACTACTGAATCCTCAATGAGGGATGGGTTGTGTTCCCCTGACTTCTTCCTGAAGTCCACAATCATCTCCTTGGTTTTGCTTGACATAGCGCAAGGTTGTTGTCGATACACCATTTAATAAACTGATATATCTCCCTCCTGTACGCTTCCTCATTGCTGTTTATCGTTCTTCTGACAACTGTGGGGTCATCAGCAGACTTAGGTAGCATTGGAATTGTGCCCTGTCACACAGTCATGGGTGTATAATGAGTAGAGCAGTGGGCTAAGTATGCATCTTTGAGGTGCGCCTGTGTTGATAATCAGTGAGTAGGAGACGTTGTTTCCAATTCACACTGAATATGGTCTTACTATGAGAAAGTTAAAGATCCAGTTACAGAGAGGGGTACAGAGGCCTAGAGTTTGAAGCTACTTGACCAGCACTAAAGGTATTGAAGGCTGTAGTCGATGAAGAGCAGCCATATGTATGAATTGCTGTTTTCGAGGTGATCCAAAGCTGAGTGGAGAGCCAGTGATATTACTTTCAAAGCAAGTATTGAGTTTCATTATGTTAATTAATCAGTGTATGTTCTGGATTATGCCTCTAGAGCTTAGTGGTTCAGTGAAAACCTGTCACATACTGTTGTTTCTGAGTAATTAAAAAAACTTGAATCAAAGATGCAATCACCACAGGTTTCTCACTCAAATACTAAATATTTACCCTCTGGTTTGGCAAAGGTAGTGTTTGAAGAATGAATTACGAGATTCAACCAAGGGAGCAAGGTGAGGAGAGAGAGGGAGAAAGAATGTGTGTTACTTCTAAATGATTTATAAACTCCCCACGATGGGGACTCAGCCATGGGGAAAATACTTGAGATGAAAATGCTTAATCTCTTTGTGCTGATGGTCACTAGATCTTTAAGAGCTGGGCTCCATTTACTCTGTGACCTAACTGGGAATGGGCAAGAATTTGTGCTTTAGATTCCAATAAATATTGCCAGTATATAGAAATTGGTTTTCATCACATTCTTTACATGCTCTATATTGAATGTATATCCTTGACTCGTAGAACTGGATCTTCCTAAACAATCCAATTAAGTGGAGTTGTCTTGAAAGAGTTTAAAAAAAACTAATGAAGACTTAATTTAATTCTCAAGTTTTGAAAAAAAATTCTTCCATTTTTCATCAGAACACTTCGATATCAATTGATATTGTACCTGTATGTCGTAATTTCTGGATATGGCGTTGTCGTATATTTGCCATATCTAAAATTCAAATACCTAACTTGTTGCAATTAATACTGCTTTGAGTGGCTTTATTCATGAAGGGATGTCTTGGAAATTTTCAGACCTAAAGTCTTAATATTTTATTATAACAAAATCTGCATATATTGTTTTCCTCTCTTAGGTATTTACGATTGGAAGCAGGATACTTTGGGAACAAACCTGAGACAATCACATGATCCCACCTTGTACCAATCCTCTACCAGAGATTCTTCATTGTATTCCTCTTCAAGCAGGGGCTATCCATGAGATTATAAATCTAATACTCAGGATGAGGACTGGGGAACAAATGCAAACAACTCTTATTGCTAAATGCATAGCAATGGTTATAAAAAGAGAATAATGGAAGGATCAGGGTCTTCATACTGAATATGACACTGCTACAGCATACCACAGCAAATGAGCCATTTTACTCAGCCATTCATTTGTTACTTTTTACTTTTCACTTTAGTGTACACTTTTGATTTTCCTTTCATACTTGTTACGCATTAACAAATGAGTTGTAGCATGTCGAACAAGTAATTTTTCTCTTTGCTCTATCTCAGTGCTTTTCAAACTGTCTCCCCAAGCTCACATTCCACCTTAAGCCATCCCTATGCCATAAGTGCTCTGTGATTAGCAAGGGATGGTTTAAGATGGTATGCGAGTTGAAAGAGAAGGTTGAGAACCACTGCTCTAGACCAATTGTTACTGAAATATTTTACTTGAGAAAAATTGTCATTGGCCCATTTCCTTTGGAGTTGTGAAACCGTGAGCATAACGAGTCAATTAGGTACAATTAAAACAGTGGTTTTCCAACCTTTTTCTTTCCACTCACATTACCACCTTAAGCAATCCCTTACTAATCACAGAGCTCTGTCTGATGTAGTCAATGGAGGTAGAATGTAATTAAATATTTTCTCATTTAATCTCTCCTCGTTACCCCTCGCATGCCCTGAACCCCAAACACAGACGTTCTTGTTTTTAGTTAAACTAACAGCATCCATGAACAATCAGGACAGAGTAGTTGGCGGAGATAATGTATGTTACCTGATGTGCTTTATTTTTTTCTGATGATCTCTGTTTTAGGACAGCAATTCTACAGTCATTACTTAGTACAGTAAAATCCCTGGTATCTGGCAACTATGTGGATGCCGGATAAGTGTATTTTCTGGTTGCTTGAGACTTGCTTTTACAATGTCTAATACTCCTGCATTAGGAGTAAGCAGTTTAAAAGACAGAAGACTCTCTACTTACAGTGAACAAACTTCACTTTTGCATGAATATTTGAACCTTAATTAAAACATCATTTTCAGTCATATTCTTTAAAAACATTTAATCGTCGCTGTATCCGCAGGTTCCTTCTTCTCTATGCGGCTGCCCAAAAACGAATAATAACATTATAGATAATTACCCCCAAGTTGACAGATAAAGTTCTGACCAGGGAAACTCATACTAAGCAGGAATAAGTAGATGATTTAAGAGAGTCACACCCAAAAGCGTGCAGCATCAACCAGCTCTTCATCCTAGGCCATGCCATTGCTGCTCCACACTATTCAAACAGCTGCTATGAGCAAAGCATGACCAAGGCACACCGCTGGCTCAATATTTGCTCCCATTTTCATGAAAAGTTTGTGTTACTTCAGAGAGCATTTACTTTTTCAATTTTAAACTTGCATATTTTTTAACCTATTATGTTTTTCTTACTTGTTTAAATTTCCCTCAATTAATTATTTTTTTTGCTGGTTGTTTGAGGCTGCTGGCTGCTTGAATTCCAGATGCCAGGGGCTTTACTGTATTTGTTAATATTACCTGACATGGAAATTTCAATTCTGGTGGACATGATATTTATCCTTGTGTCAATAAACTTATTTGGAGTAGGAATCATTAGTGAGATTAAATACAGGACTCCTGTCTGCCTTTTTCTTTCCCTTTTAACCTTTCTACAACTTCTATCTTGCAAAACAGTGACCACACAAGCCACTGTTCTCTGATCCAAAAATCAACCAAAAACTGCTTTTACTGGTTTACCCAATCTACATGATATAATCAAAGTTTTAGGTGAACAAGAAATGTCTACTTGTGCATTAATTTTAAATACAACATGAAATTCCACTCTGGTGGGTAATAGCCAAAAGAAAATTAGCTTTTAATTCATTTAATTGATTTGACATTTTAAAAACAAATTAATTATAGCTTAAGTACCTTCATGTACTACTTACAATATCAGATGGTAGAAAAAGTTTTTTTTTTCAACTATTTATTTATTCAAATTGGTCAAATATTCACTAAGACCAATTTAGTGGTTTTTTTTCTCAATTGAAGTTAATGAGTGGTAACATTCAGAAAGGGAAGTAGAAACTTGACATAATGACTTAAATAATATGGATATTGGGAGAAGGTTCCCATAATGCTCGTTTATGAGAAGCCTGGAAAACTAGCAAGAATTCTTCAGAATGTTAAGTTCTTCCAAGGCCTCATTAGTGCACTCTTAACAAGAGTACACTGTTGGCTTACAAGCCAAAGCTTACTGCTGATGCATGAAATGAAGCATCCATGACGATGACAGATGGTTACAGATGATTTTCAGACTAATTAGAGCAACAGTTAAGTTGATGCACATGAAACAGTTCAAAATATAACCATTGTATAGTTTCTACTCCATAGATTTTCCACATTTTATTGATGACTTGGTTTATTTCTTCGTATTTAATTTGATGGGGAAATTGCTACCGATTTACCCGAGTGAAGATGTTGAAACTAATTTTGGAAAAATGTGAAAGCAGTCATAATACAACATGATTGGTTAAAAGATGATTTTTCAAAAACTGCTATCGGTGTGTGAGAACAATTTGTAAATCTATAATGTATATATGTTTGAATGTTTAAAAATCTGGGTTCCATTAGTAGTTTTTCCAGTGGTCATGAATAGCACAGTACACGCCTGAGTTTTTGTTGTTTTCATTAGCTTTACTTCATAGAGTAACAAAATTAATTTAAAAAATATAGGTGCATGCATGAACCCAAATATAAATATCCTAAAGTTTGTACTTTGTGTATCTAATTGAGTATTGGATTTTTCTTGCCACTTTAAATTCCATCTTGTTGTATCTGTGTACGTTGATTCTGCAAGAAATGTTTCATATTAGAAAAGATTGAGAAATATACCCAATCCTAGATCAACTCCTTAATATAGTGATATTGGGAATTTAGACTACGCTAAGGTTGTACCATGTGCTTCAGAAGCATTGTTTGGATTATTCTATTAAGCATCAGTTGTATACATCTGTGACTCGACTCTACCTGATGGTCATCAGAATTAATAGCTGATGAATCCTGAATTCTCCAAGCAGCTGTTTGCTCTAAGGAAATTCTAACTCTTGAAATAAATAAATTTTCTAGTTTGGAAAGTATGTTTGTAGATTGGAAATAATTTACTTCAATTTTAATAATTTTTGAGTTTCACACAGAAACGTGCATGTGTAATACCTAAAGTGCAACAAATCTGACTGATGGGTGGCAGTTGCTTCCATGATCAAAATGTCAACGAAACTTTTTTTAATAATCTCTGTACTTTATGTGTATGTACAGGTTGTGATTTAAAGAATAATAAATATACTTTTGCTAGTGAACATTATTTGAAAGGATAGTAGATATTGAGGAACAATTTATTTGAAATTTAAACCTGGGAAAATCATTATCCATGTTCTGCCATTTCTTGAACAGTTAAGATTTATTTCATCATTGCTTTTTTAGTTTTTGTGATTGTATAAGAAACTAAATAAATACAAATTTCAGCATTATGCAATATATTTTCCAATCATTGTCTGAGAATAAATACAAGTTCTTCACAATTTTAATCCTTTTGATTGGCCATGACTAAATCCAAAGTGCACTTTTTTTTCTGAATGTCGGAGGAGAGGGATTGGTATCAAACCCAAGAAAAAAATTGAAACTTGGAACACATTTACTATGTTAAATTTTAATAGACAAATCAACTACCTTTGTCCTAAAATGTATGATCTACAATTCAAAATTGTATGATATGTGTTAAATTGGATTTTACACTTTGGGATTTTATCATAGCTGCATGTGTAGCTAAAAATCACTGAAGGATAGTGCTGGGCTAACTAGTGAGCCAAAATCAAGGCAAGTCCCCTTGTCCTTTTGGAATGTATCCTAGGGTACTGAATGAAATGTGGAAGTTATAACTGATGCATTTGTGGTAATTCACCAAAATTCTCTGGACTTGGAGCAGGTCTGTGTAGATTGGAAGACAGTAAAGGTAAAATCACTGTTTGTTTTTAAAAGTAGGTAAGGACATAACTTAGATGTGAAAATGCTTGTCTCTGTCATTAAGGAAGCATTAGAAGATGTCCAGGTAGACATTTTTCCATCAGGCATATGAATCATGAACTCAGTAAATGCATGTCATGTTTAACTCCTGTTCTGGAGTTCTTGGAGGATATAATAAGTGCAGTGGATAGAGGGAAGCAGGTGGAAATAGTCTGCAGTGATTAAAGATAGGGTGAGTGAATGAATTGGCAATAATATGACAAATAGAGTACAATGTTGGTAAATGCAAGGTATTGCACTTTGGAAAGAAAAATACTTGACCAGACTATTATTTAAATGGAGAAAAGTTGCAGCATGCTTTTGTGTATGTAGAAAGACCTGGCATGAATGGCAAAATATTAATTTGCAGATACAGCAGATAATCAAGAAGGCAAATTACATGCTAGCATTCATTGCAAGAGGGATTGAATTTAAATCAAATCTTTATCCTAGAGTAAAAATCTCACATGTGAGAGGATATGTCTATAAAGTAAAGGGTCAGTAGTTGTAATAGACACAATAGTAGCATTTAAGAACCTTCAGATTGTCAATGAATCTGCAGGGACACAGATAAGTATAATGTGCAGCTGAAGATGTATTTGGACATCATATTCAGTGCAGCCATTGTGGACTGAAGTTACTGTGCTTTACTATTACATGTTCTATATTGTGCCTTGTCAAAGCCTTGCAATTATCTGCTGCCTAGCCTCTTTAATCTTATTTCCCACTTACTCAAAATTTTCAGAAACGGACACTATTTCTGACTGACATATCACGTGGCCCCTCGTCATTCTAGCTTTTTCAAATGCATACATTTTGTGTCTCTCAGATTCCACTCCAATCACAAACACTCATACTGTTGTTCATTGAGCACAATTTACAATGTTGGATTACAATGAAAAGGAAGATTATTTAACACCAAACAAAGGTAATGAGAGCACTGTTATGGGGTTTATTCGGGAACCTGATGCAGGGATTTTTTAAAAAGTCTTGGTGCCCACGTTCACACTCTGGAGCCTTTTCGCTGATGGAAGAATGTGAAATGGGTCTTTTAGGTGTTGGCAGGAGATGCTGATTCCATGGAGGAAAGGGAATTTTTCATGATGTCGTGAGCTGCATTCATGACCTTCTGTGTGGTCTCTTCTAATCTTGAGCAGAGCAGCTCCCAAACCAGGCTGTGATGCATTCAATAAGTCTGCTTTTGGTGGTACACTTATAGAAGTTGTTGAGGGACAGAGGGGCATTCCAAACTTCCTCTAACTTCCATGAAATAGAGGCTTTGGTGTGCTTTCTTAATCAGCACACTGATGTGCTTGCTCCAAGTCAGGTCATTGGAGATATTTAGTCCTGAGAACTTGAAGCGATCTACTCTTTCGACTTTAGCGGCATGATGTAGTTGGACATAAATTTCCTCCTTCCTATTGGTGGTGGGAGGTTATTTTAGCACCATGACATTCAATCTCTTTCCTGTATTCTGCCTCATTGATATTTGATATCCAACTCACAACTTTGGTGGTGTATTTAAGTTTATAGTAGGGACTGAGTATACATCCTTGAAGATTGATCGTAGAGATGTTACCTATCTTCACTGATTATGGTCAAGGATCCAGTTGCAGAGTGTAGCACAGATATAGATCCTGAAGGCACCATGGTATTTAAGGCAGAATTAAGGGTGAAGGCGCATTTTGACGCCTCACAGTTTGGCGGGCAGCAACCTCCTTTGAAGAAGACCGCAGAGCCCACCTCACTGACAAAAGGCAAAGGAGGAAAAACCCAACACCCGACCCCAACCAACCAATTTTCCGCTGCAACCGTGTCTGCCTGTCCCGCATCGGACTTGTCAGCCACAAACGAGCCTGCAGCTGACTTGGACATTTACCTCCTCCATAAATCTTCGTCCGCGAAGCCAAGCCAAAGAAAGAAGGGTGAAGAAAAGGTCATAAGGATGTCACCAGGTCTGGAAATTCTGAGTGATAAGAAGAACTAGATAAGGCTGAGCCTTTTTTCCCCTGGAGCTGAAAAAGTTCTGGGATGACCTTTATATAAAACCAGGAAATGAAAGCCAGAGGTATACAATCCAATGATAATTGGGGTAATCTAGTGGAGAGGGTGAGTACAATTAGGTTCTTGTGAATCACTATCTCAGAGGTTCTTTCCTGGCCCCAACACACAAATTGCATCAAGAAAAAAACACGCCAGTGCCTCTACTTCCTCAGGAATTTGTGGAGGTTTGGTATGACACCAGAAACCCTGGCAAATCTCTACAGAGGTGTGCTGGAAAGTGTGCTGACCAGCTGTATCGCAGTCAAATGGGAAGACCAATATCCCTGAGTGTAGTGGACACAGCCCAGGACATTACAGGCAAAACCCTCCCCACTATTGAGTATATCTACAGGGAATGCCATCAGAGGGCAGCAGCAATCATCAAAGTCCACCCAGCACACACTGATCTCACTGCTGCCATTATTAAAAAGGTACAGGGGCCACAAGACTTTCACCACCAAGTTCAGGAACAGCTGCTACCCCTCTACCATCAGACTCCTCAACAACAAACTCAATCAGGGACTAATTTAAGGACTCTGTGCACTTAATTGATTTTCTTTGCTCTCTGTATTGCAAGGTTGGTTTGTTTACATTCATTACCTGCTCACACTGTCAGCAGTTTTTTTTTGCCTTACCATTTTGTGGTAATTCTGCTGTGCCCTGTGTCATGTATGTATTCTGACAATAAATCTGAAATCTACAATTCCCTCCTGATGGGAGCAACGAGCAACAGAGCGTATTCAGAGTGGTGTGGATCCTTGACTGCTGCTGCTCTTCGATGGCAGCATTCTACATAGATGTTTATGGTGGGAAGAGTTTTGCCTGTGATGTTCTGGGCTGTGTCCACTACCTTTTGCAGAGCTTTCTACTCCATATCAGGTAGTGATGCAGTCAGTCAACACACTTCCCACTACATAGTTGTAGGAGTTAGCCAACATTTTCAATGTCATAACCAAACCTCCGCAAACTCCTGAAGTGGTAGAGGTGCTCAAATGGTCTATTCTCAATTACTTTAGTGTGTTGGGTCCAAGAAAGGTCCTCCGAAATTGTGACTCCCAAGAATTTAATTTTGCTCATCCTCTCCACTTCTCATCCCTCAATGAACATCTCTGGTTTTCCCCTTCCTGAAGTCTACAATCAGCTCCTTGGTTTTAAAACATAGAAAATAGAAGTAGGCCATTTGGCCCTTCAAGATTACATCGCCATTCATTTTGATCATGGCTGATCATCCACTCAGTACCCTGTTCCAGCTCTCTCTCTCCATACTCCCTGATTCCCCTAGTCACAAGTACTAAATCTAACTCTCTCTTAAATATAGCTATGGAACCGGCCTTCATCACTTTCTGTGGCAGAGAATTCCATAAATTCACCACTCTCTTGAGTGAAAAAATTCCTCCTCATCTCAGTCCTAAAGGACTTACCCTTTATCCTTAAACTGGTTCCGGACTTGCTCAACATTGGGAACAATCTTCCTGCATCTAGCCTGTCAAATCCCTTAAGAATTTTGAACGTTTCTATTAAATCTCTTAATCATCTGAACTCCAGCAAGTACAAGCCCAGTCATTCTATCCTTTCTTCATATGCAAGTCCTGCCATCGCTGGTATCAATCCGGTAAACCTTTTCTGCACTCTCTCCATGGCAATGATGTCCTTCGTCAGATAAGGAAACCAAAACTGAACACAATACTCCAGGTGAGGTCTCACCAAGGTCTTATACAACTGAATCAATACATCTCTGCTGAACTCGAATCCTCTTGATATAAACGCCAACATACCATTTGACTTTTTTTACTGCTTGCTGCACCTGCCTGCCCACTTTTAATGACTGATGCACAGTGACACCCAGGTCTCTTTGCACCTCCCCTTTTCCTAATTGGATACCATTAAGATAGTACTCAGCCCTCCCATTCTTTCCAACAAAGTGGATAACCACACACTTATCCACATTATATTGCATCTGCCATGCATTTGCCCACTCACCCAACCTGTCCAAGTCACCCTGCACACTCTTAACAGCCTCTATACAGCTTACAATCCCACCCAGCTTTGTGTCGTCTGCAAACTTGGACATGCTGTTTTCTATTTCCTCATCTAAATCATTAATATATATCGTAAATAACTGGGGTCCGAGCACTGAGCCTTGTGGTGCCCCACTAGTAAATGTCTGCCATTCTAAAAAGTACCTGTTTATTCCTACTCTTTGCTTCCTCTCTCAACCAATTCTCTATCCACTTCAATACCATATATCCTATACTGTGTGCCTTAAGTTTGTATAGTAATCTGTGTGGGACCTCATCAAAAGCCTTCTGAAAATTCAGGTAAACCACATCCACTGGTTCTCCCCTATCCACTCTACTAGTTACATCCTCAAAAAATTCAATAAGATTAGTCAGACATGATTTTCCCTTCATAAAACCATGCTGCTCTGACCAATGAATTCACCACTTTCCAGATGTGCCGCAATCACATCTTTAATAACTGACTCTAACATTTTACCCACTACCGATGTCAAGCTAACTGGTCTATACTTCCCTGATTTCTCTTTCCCTCCCTTTTTAAAAAGTGGAGTTACATTAGCCACCCTCCAGTCCTCAGGAACTACTCCAGAATCTAAAGAGTTTTGAAAAATTATCAACAAAGTAGCATGGGCTACTTCCTTTAGCACTCTGGCATGCAGACCATCTGGCCCTGGGGACTTGTCTGCCTTTAATCTCTTCAATTTATCCAACACAACCTCATAACTTACACTTATTTTCCCCAGTCCTTCCCCATGGTCCCCTATTATTTTCTGAAGATTATTCATATTTTCCCTAGTGAAGACCGAACTAAAGTAGTTATTTAATTGGTGACACTGAGTGTGAGGTTGTTCTGAGGACACCATTCAACCTAGTTTTAAATCTCCCTCCTGTATGCTGATATTCATAGCTGGTGTTGTCATACTGTGGTAAACTACTATTATGTATAATTGTCTGGTCAGGCACACCTATTAGCCGATTGTACCTGTGGCCTCTCCCCACAGGCAGCTCCACAGCTCCTTCCTCAGTGCAAGACAGTTGAACAGTATGGACTTGCTGTTGTTAAGTGAATAAAAGCCAATTGATTTCTCAACACCAGTCTTTTGAGTAATTGATGGTGCATCACATACGAAGCCCCACACTCATAGGTGTAAAGCAAGTAAACAAGGGGCTCAGTACGCAACCATATGACCATTTTTTAAAAAAAGCAGAAATAGGACAGACCCAATGGGCTTAATAGCCTGCTATTTAATCATGAGTTGATTCATTTTCCCATTCAGTCCCACTGCCTGGCCTTCTCCCTATACCTTTGTGGCTCTGGCTAATCAAGAACCTATCAATCTCTGCCTTAAATGCACTCAATAACTTGGTCTTCATTAGGCCTGTGGAAACAAATTCCATAGATTTACCACTCTGGCTCAAGAAATTCCTCTACATCTCCATTCTGAGCGGATGCCCTACAATCCTGAAGTTGTGCCCTCTTGTCCTGGATTCTCCCTTGATGGGAAACAACCTTTCTTCATCTACTCTGTCCCTGTGGTGTTCTGGTACTGATGGAGATCACAATTCTCACTCTGGGGCTCCGGAGGAGAGGAAATTCAAGATCCAATGACACTGGGGGATTGGGGCCCAGATCTTGGAGTTCGCTATCAGTTTCAAGGGGTTGATTTTTTTTTTACTCTTACCTTTGCAATTTATTGATTTTTTTTTTCTGTTTTGCACAGTTTTCTATAGTTCTTTATTTGTTTACATGTTGAGTACACTTTTTTTGCACTACCATTAAGTGGTAATTCTGCCTCACCCACAGGAAAAAGAACCTCAGGGTCATATGCAAAGTCATGTATGTACTCTTGACAATAAATCTGAAATCTGAATTTGACATTTCAATTCAAATGAATCATCTTTAAAAGTTCAACACTACCATGTTACAACTTTGGAACATCAGTCTGGAATACATGCTGCTATTTCCGGAATCAAACTTTTAAATTTTTTTTAAATTTTTCACACTGAACCATATCAACCAAAATATATACAAATGTTTCTCATTAAATATACACAGTGGCATTTTCTCCCTTTTTTCCCCCCAACCTTCCCAGTAAATATTCAATATATACAATAAAACCATTAAACAATGAAAAATATACAAGAAAAATGTGTCATCTACTTTTACACACTGGATTAAGTCATTTTAGGGGGTGGAGGTCCGAGGCAAGCCCTCTCTGTTATGTTCCATGTATGGTTCTCAAAATTGTTGAAATAATGTGACTTTATTTTTTAAATTATTACATTTATTCATTTCCATGTACCATGATGTCTTCCATTTTCCAAGTTGACATTATACATTTTGGTTAATGTTGAATAACAAACTGGTTGATAAAGAGCATGCTGCTATATGTTTCTTTGCTGTTTAGATGTTCCAGGGTTTTGCGTGAAGCCAAAGGGATGGCATCTGTTGCAAATTGGAATGATCCATGGTGCCAAACAGGAGCTGACATTAGCCTCTCAAAACACTTCATCACTGTTAGTGTGGGATCACATTGAAACATTTCAAATGTTGAAAAATGGTAGATGAGGAAAGGTTGGGGTTTCTCATCATGGAATTTTCTAGGACCAGAGGGAACCACTTCAGGATTGTAGTGCGGGTGCTTTTCTTCAGCCAGAAGGTGGTGAATCTGTAGAATTTGTTGCCGCAGGTGATTATGGAGGTCAAGTGGCTGGGTGCATTTAAGGCAGGGATTGATCTGTTCGTGCCACTGGTACCATTGAGCAGGGACAATAATTTAAGCAGTAACAATAATAAGATTGAAGGACCTTTGGACATGTATTTGAATGCGACAGGTTGAGAGGTATATGGACTGAATGAGAGAGGTTTTCTGGTAGACAACTTGGTCATCAGCCTGAATGAGTTGAGTTGAAGTGCCAGTTTCCGTGCTGTCAATCATCGCCTCCCAATAAAATGCATCACTATGCATTTCCTTCACGTTCTTGTTAAGAGACCAAACCGCGTCCCTCCTGTATATGAACACAACTGTTCATTTTTTCTGGGCAGACCAGGCGACATCTTTGGACAGATAAAAAGTTCACTGCTTTCCTTTACCACGTGCCCTTGTACAGTGATCGGATTGGACAAGATCTCAAACCGAATGTCACACACAAAATTCCGTTTGCAGCGTTTCGGCAATAAACCTCAATCATCTGACCCGCCTATTTGCCATCCTTGAAGAATGCATCACCATCGCACGCACCGAGATCAATGAAGATTCCTCGGGCCGTGCACCAAGTGGCAGATTGCCTTCCGAAGCCAATTAAGATCAGAAACGTGCAGCTCGTGGCAGGACTACATTTCCCAGAAACCCATAACAAAGGACCCCGGACGCATCTGTTTGGGAAAAATAAGTGTTGCATCACTGTCAACCGTCTGATCAGCACATGTTGAGGGGATTTTTAAAAAAAAAGTAGCAGTTCAATTGCGAACGCAGGAGGAGAGCGGCCAGCTATCGCGTGCACTGGTGAAGAAGCCCATGAACCAAGCTCGCGTGGTGCTGGCGGCGGTGAGTTGCAGGAAGCGGCACTGCGGGGGAGTGGGAGTTCGGGGCGGGGGGGCGACTGGGCTCCGGTACTGAGAGATCGGGACCCGGCTGAAGAAGGAGAGGGGAGGGAGAGGGGGGGCGGGGGTGAGCAGGATACCAGGGGTCAGAGGAGGAGGCGGCGACGGCGACCACCCTGAGAGGGGCAGCAAGAGGAGGCCCTGGTGAGTGGAGGAGGTCGCATAAGCTTCTATAAGAAGCCGGGGGCGGGGGTGTGTAAGCGGGATCTCGAGGACCCAGGCAGATGTGAGGAAGAGGAACAGACGGTGATATATAACCGTGGATACAAGGCCAGAGTCTAGGAGGAGGTGGCGGCGGCCTGGTGGATGGAAGGGGTTGTGATTCACTCGAGAATGAGCGGAACAGAGTACATGAAAATAGGAACAAGGGTAGGTACTATATGAGCCTGTTCCACTCTTCATCAAGATGATGGCTGATTGTCCACCCATAAGGTTAGGGACTGTATGAGCCTGTTCCACTATTCATCAAGATGATGGCTGATTGTCCACCCATAAGGGTAGGTACTGTATGAGCCTCTTCCACTATTCATCAAGATGATGGCTGATTGTCCACCCATAAGGGTAGGTACTGTATGAGCCTGTCCCTCTATTCATCAAGATGATGGCTGATTGTCCACCCATAAGCGTAGGTACTGTATGAGCCTGTTCCACTATTCATCAAGATGATGGCTGATTGTCCACCCATAAGGGTAGGTACTGTATGAGCCTGTTCCTCTCTTCATTAAGATGATGGCTGATTTTCCACCCATAAGGGTCGGTACTGTATGAGCCTGTTCCACTCATCATCAAGATGATGGCTGATTGTCCACCCATAAGGGTAGGGACTGTATGAGCCTGTTCCACTATTCATCAAGATGATGGCTGATTGTCCACCCATAAGGGTAGGGACTGTATGAGCCTGTTCCACTATTCATCAAGATGATGGCTGATTGTCCACCCATAAGGGTAGGGACTGTATGAGCCTTTTCCACTATTCATCAAGATGATGGCTGATTGTCCACCCATAAGGGTAGGTACTGTATGAGCCTGTTCCACTCTTCATCAAGATGATGGCTGATTGTCCACCCATAAGGGTAGGTACTGTATGAGCCTGTTCCACAATTCATCAAGATGATGGCTGATTGTCCACCCATAAGGGTAGGTACTGTATGAGCCTGTTCCACTATTCATCAAGATGATGGCTGATTGTCCACCCATAAGGGTAGGTACTGTATGAGCCTGTTCCACTATTCATCAAGATGATGGCTGATTGTCCACTCACAAGGGTAGGTACTGTATGAGCCTGTTCCACTCTTCATCAAGATGATGGCTGATTGTCCACCCATAAGGGTAGGGACTATATGATCCTGTTCCACTATTCAACAAGATGATGGCTGATTGTCCACCCATAAGGGTAGGTACTGTATGAGCCTGTTCCACTATTCATCAAGATGATGGCTGATTGTCCACCCATAAGGGTAGGGACTGTATGAGCCTGTTCCACTATTCATCAAGATGATGGCTGATTGTCCACCCATAAGTGTAGATACTGTATGAGTCTGTTCCACTCTTCATCAAGATGATGGCTGATTGTCCACCCATAAGGGTAGGTACTGTATGAGCCTGTTCCACTCTTCATCAAGATGATGGCTGATTGTCCACCCATAAGGGTAGGTACTGTATTAGCCTGTTCCACGATTCATCAAGATGATGGCTGATTGTCCACCCATAAGGGTAGGTACTGTATGATCCTGTTCCACTATTCATCAAGATGATGGCTGATTGTCCACCCATAAGGGTAGGGACTGTATGAGTCTGTTCCACTATTTATCAAGATGATGGCTGATTGTCCACTCATAAGGGTAGGTACTGTATGAGTCTGTTCCACTCTTCATCATGATCATGGCTGATTGTCCACCCATAAGGGTAGGTACTGTTTGAGCCTGTCCCACTCTTCATCAAGATGATGGCTGATTGTCCACCCATAAGGGTAGGTACTGTATGAGCCTCTTCCACTATTCATCAAGATGATGGCTGATTGTCCACCCATAAGGGTAGGTACTGTATGAGCCTGTCCCTCTATTCATGAAGATGATGGCTGATTGTCCACCCATAAGGGTAGGTACTGTATGAGCCTGTTCCACTCTTCATCAAGATGATGGCTGATTGTCCACCCATAAGGGTCGGTACTGTATGAGCCTGTTCCACTATTCATCAAGATGATGGCTGATTGTCCACCCATAAGGGTAGGTACTGTCTGAGCCTGTTCCACTCTTCATCAAGATGATGGCTGATTGTCCACCCATAAGGGTAGGGACTATATGAGCCTGTTCCACTATTCAACAAGATGATGGCTGATTGACAACCATAAGGGTAGGTACTGTAGGAGCCTGTCCCTCTATTCATCAAGATGATGGCTGATTGTCCACTCATAAGGGTAGGGACTGTATAAGCCTGTTCCACTATTCATCAAGATGATGGCTGATTGTCCACCCATAAGGGTAGGTACTGTATGAGCCTGTTCCACTATTCATCAAGATGATGGCTGATTGTCCACCCATAAGGGTAGGGACTGTATGAGCCTGTTCCACTATTCATCAAGATGATGGCTGATTGTCCACCCATAAGGGTAGGTACTGTATGAGCCTGTTCCACGATTCATCAAGATGATGGATGATTGTCCACCCATAAGGGTAGGTACTGCATGAGCCTGTTCCACTATTCATCAAGATGATGGCTGATTGTCCACCCATAAGGGTAGGTACTGTATGAGCCTGTTCCACTATTCATCAAGATGATGGCTGATTGTCCACTCATAAGGGTAGGTACTGTATGAGCCTGTTCCACTCTTCATCAAGATGATGGCTGATTGTCCACCCATAAGGGTAGGGACTATATGAGCCTGTTCCACTATTCAACAAGATGATGGCTGATTGACAACCATAAGGGTAGGTACTGTAGGAGCCTGTCCCTCTATTCATCAAGATGATGGCTGATTGTCCACCCATAAGGGTAGGTACTGTATGAGCCTGTTCCACTATTCATCAAGATGATGGCTGATTGTCCACCCATAAGTGTAGATACTGTATGAGTCTGTTCCACTATTCATGAAGATGATGGCTGATTGTCTACCCATAAGGGTAGGTACTGTATGAGCCTGTTCCACTATTCATCAAGATGATGGCTGATTGTCCACCCATAAGGGTAGGTACTGTATGAACTTGTTCCACTATTCCTCAAGATGAAGGATGATTGTCCACCCATACGGGTAGGTACTGTATGAGCCTGTTCCACTCTTCATCAAGATGATGGCTGATTGTCCACCCATAAGGGTAGATACTGTATGAGTCTGTTCCACTATTCATCAAGATGATGGCTGATTGTATACCCATACGGGTAGGTACTGTATGAGCCTGTTCCACTATTCATCAAGATGATGGCTGATTGTCCACCCATAAGGGTAGTTACTGTATGAGCCTGATCCACTATTCATCAAGATGATGGCTGATTGTCCACTCATAAGGGTAGGGACTGTATAAGCCTGTTCCACTATTCATCAAGATGGTGGCTGATTGTCCACCCATAAGGGTAGGGACTGTATGAGCCTGTTCCACTATTCATCAAGATGATGGCTGATTGTCCACCCATAAGGGTAGGTACTGTATGAGCCTGTCCCTCTATTCATCAAGATGATGGCTGATTGTCCACCCATAAGGGTAGGTACTGTATGAGCCTGTTCCACTATTCATCAAGATGATGGCTGATTGTCCACCCATAAGGGTAGGTACTGTATGAGCCTGTTCCACTCTTCATCAAGATGATGGCTGATTGTCCACCCATAAGCGTCGGTACTGTATGAGCCTGTTACACTATTCATCAAGGTGATGGCTGATTGTCCACCCATAAGGGTAGGGACTGTATGAGCCTGTTCCACTATTCATCAAGATGATGGCTGATTGTCCACCCATAAGGGTAGGTACTGTATGAGCCTGTCCCTCTATTCATCAAGATGATGGCTGATTGTCCACCCATAAGGGTAGGTACTGTATGAGCCTGTTCCACTATTCATCAAGATGATGGCTGATTGTCCACTCATAAGGGTAGGTACTGTATGAGCCTGTTCCACTCTTCATCAAGATGATGGCTGATTGTCCACCCATAAGGGTCGGTACTGTATGAGCCTGTTCCACTATTCATCAAGATGATGGCTGATTGTCCACCCATAAGGGTAGGGACTGTATGAGCCTGTTCCACTATTCATCAAGATGATGGCTGATTGTCCACCCATAAGGGTAGGTACTGTATGAGCCTGTTCCACTATTCATCAAGATGATGGCTGATTGTCCACTCATAAGTGTAGGTACTGTATGAGCCTGTTCCACTCTTCATCAAGATGATGGCTGATTGTCCACCCATAAGGGTAGGGACTATATGAGCCTGTTCCACTATTCAACAAGATGATGGCTGATTGACAACCATAAGGGTAGGTACTGTAGGAGCCTGTCCCTCTATTCATCAAGATGATGGCTGATTGTCCACCCATAAGGGTAGGTACTGTATGAGCCTGTTCCACTATTCATCAAGATGATGGCTGATTGTCCACCCATAAGTGTAGATACTGTATGAGTCTGTTCCACTATTCATGAAGATGATGGCTGATTGTCTACCCATAAGGGTAGGTACTGTATGAGCCTGTTCCACTATTCATCAAGATGATGGCTGATTGTCCACCCATAAGGGTAGGTACTGTATGAACTTGTTCCACTATTCCTCAAGATGAAGGATGATTGTCCACCCATACGGGTAGGTACTGTATGAGCCTGTTCCACTCTTCATCAAGATGATGGCTGATTGTCCACCCATAAGGGTAGATACTGTATGAGTCTGTTCCACTATTCATCAAGATGATGGCTGATTGTATACCCATACGGGTAGGTACTGTATGAGCCTGTTCCACTATTCATCAAGATGATGGCTGATTGTCCACCCATAAGGGTAGGTACTGTATGAGCCTGATCCACTATTCATCAAGATGATGGCTGATTGTCCACTCATAAGGGTAGGGACTGTATAAGCCTGTTCCACTATTCATCAAGATGATGGATGATTGTCCACCCATAGGGGTAAGTACTGTATGAGCTTGTTCCACGATTCCTCAAGATGAAGGATGATTGTCCACCCATAAGGGTAGGTACTTTATGACCCTGTTCCACTATTCATCAAGATGATGGCTGATTGTCCACCCATAAGGGTCGGTACTGTATGAGCCTGTTCCACTATTCATCAAGATGATGGCTGATTGTCCACCCATAAGGGTAGGGACTGTCTGAGCCTGTTCCACTATTCATCAAGATGATGGCTGATTGTCCACTCATAAGGGTAGGGACTGTATAAGCCTGTTCCGCTATTCATCAAGATGATAGCTGATTGTCCACCCATTAACCATTTCCCAATTTATGCTCCTATCTGTCGATTTGCATAACCTCCAGCATGTGGATCTTGATTTGAATGAACATAGTCACAGTCCTCTGGATTAGAGAATTCCAAAAAATCATCACCGACCATGGAAAGAAATTTTTCTCATCTGTGCCCAAAATAACCTATCACTTTATCTGATATCATGCTCCCTGTGCCCAGACTCCTCAGGCATGGGCAGTGAGACAGCTCAACCTGTCTCTTTCTTCTGAGGAGAGCTTGAAAAATGTTGTATATTTTTATGAAAGCTCTTCTCTTCTAAACTCCAGAATATATCAATCTCTGCCTTTAATATACCCAATGACTTTGCCTCCACAACCACCTGTGGCAACAAATTCTACAGATTCACCACCTTCTGGCTGAAGAAAAGCACCTGCACTACAATCCTCTTCCCTCTTGTCCTAGACAATTCCACGATGAGAAACAACCTTTCCTCATCTACCATGTCTTTCAACATTTGAAATGTTTCAATGAGATTCACCCCCCCCCCCCAACCATTCTCCTAAATTTCGAGAAGAGCTGTCATGTGTTCTTCATATGATAATCCTTTCATTGCTGGAATCATCCTTGTGAACTTCCTCTGAAACCACTCTGGCATCAGCACATTCTTTCTTAAATGAGGACCCCAAAACTGCTCACGGTTCCCCAAATGATGTTTCACGAGAGCCTCAACTTAACATCCCTGCTCTTATATTCTACTGCTCTTGAAATGAATGCCAGCATTGCATTTTCCTTCTTCACCACTGACTCAACCCGGCATGAGGACTCCCAGGTCCCTTTGCATCTGGATATTTTCAATTTTCTCCCCTTTTAGAAAATAGTCTGCCTATTTACTTTTACTACCAAAATGCTTGACCATGCATTTTCTGACATTTTATTTGATTTGTCACTTCACTGCCCATCTGCTAATTTAATTCCTTCTCCAGCCTCCCTGTTTCCTTTGCACTACCTACCTTAGTATCATCTGCAAACTTGGCCTTAAAGCCATTCATTCCGTAGTCAAAATCATTGATGAACAACATAAAAAAGCAATGGCTCTGACATCATCTCCTCTGTAACACCACAAGCAACTGGTAGCCAATCTGAATATGGTCCCTGATTCTGGTTCTCTGCTTCAGTTTGTGTATTTCTGGACTGCTTTTGTATTTTCAATCGATGCCAGAACATTGTTTCCACTTTTTGCTGTAACCTTGTTGACCATCTTCCTTTAAATATGTAAAATTCATTGGTTCCCCTTTGGCATAATAACTAGTCACATCCACAAACAACTCAGCAAATTAATCAAATGTGAATTTCCCTTAATAACATCAAGTTGGCTCTATATCATCCTATTATTCTTTTCGATGTGTTCAGATTTTCCGACTGCTGACATTAAGAGCAAAGTGTGTGTTGGGGTGGGGGTGAGGGGGGAGGAGAGCGGCAGGAATGTAACTTGGATGCAGGGACTGTGGTCAAGAAAAAGGAGGCAGTTGACAGTTTTGGACACGTGTTTAGCTTAATTGTCAACACGGACTTCAGCAAGACCTTTGCCAAAGCCCCACATAGTAGCTGGTGCGAAAGGTTAGATTGCTTGGGATCCAGGGTGATCTGGCCAATGGGACACAAAATTAGTTTGATGATTGGAGTCAAGGTGGTAGAAGGGGAGTGTAACTTAGATTAGAGCCCTGTGATCAGTGATGCGTGGTGCATCAGGGTTTGGTGCTGGGTCACCTATTATTTGGCGTGGATATGAATGTGTCAGATGATAACATTTAGAATGGTTAGTAAGTTTGTACATGACAGCAAAATTTTGGTATAGTCAACAGTAAATAATGTTTTTTGAGATTACAACAGGATCTAGATGGTGCAGGAAAATGGGACAAGGCATAGTAGATGGAATTTAATCAGGAAGTGTAAAATGTTACATTTTTGGTAGGTTAAACTAGAAATTGGAGAATGGAAGGCCCGGGGAGTGTTAGAAAACAGAGAGACTTGGGGACATTGTTTCATGAAAATGACACTCGGGTAAAAAGGGAGGTGAAGAAAGAATTTGGCACATTGGCTTTCAGTCAGGAGTCGGGATATCTTGTTGGAACATTAGTAAGGCTGCATTTGGAGTATTCTGTCCAGTCTGGTTACCCAGCTGGATAAAAATGATCTTTTAGCTTCAGATGAGGCAGAATTTATCATGCATGTCCAAGAAGGATTCCTGACATAGAATGTGGACAAGCAAACTTGAGGAGAGGCCATACTGCATCTTGTACTGGGTAATGAACCTGGTCAGGTGACAGACCTTGTTGGGTGTGCATTTTGGAGACAGTGACCACAACTCTTTGGCCTTTAGTATAGCTATGGACAAGGATAGTAGACAAAATGGCATAGTATTTTATTAGGGAAGTGTTCATTAAGATGGGATTAGGCAGGAACTTGAGAGAGTAAATTGGGAACAGATTTTCTCACAGAAATGTGGAGGATGTTTTGGGGCTACTTGCATGGGATCCTGGATGGGATTTTCACTCTGAGACAGGGAAATGATGGGAGGGAAAAGGAGTCATGGTTTACTATAGAGAAGTGGATTTACTAGTCAAGAGGGAAAAGGAAGCATACATAAGGTTTAGGAAGCAAAGGTTAGGAAGGGGTCATGAGAATTATATGGTAGCCAAGAAAAAACTTAAGAAAGGACTTGAGAGCATGAGAAAACCTTAGCAGGTGGGTTTAAGGCAAACCCTAAGGAGTTCTGCACATATATGAAACACAGAAGGATGACTAGAGTGAGGGTGGGACCAATTTGAGATAAAGGGGAGAATGTGTGCCTGGAGACAGGATATAGGGGAGGTTCTAAATTAAGTGCCTCTCCTTAGTGGCACTTTGCTTCAGTGCTCACGAAGGAGAGGCACGTTGATGAATGTCAGTGTAAAACAGGCTAACATGCTAGATCCTGTTGAGGTTAAGAAAGAGGAAGAGCTGGATCTTATTGGATCGTTAAGTCCCTGCAACCAGAGAGAGACCCCAGTTTACTCTTGGAAGCGAGGGAAGAAATTGCTGGGGTATTGGTGTCCATCTTGATCAAATGAGAGATACTGGAGGATTGGAACCTGGAAAATATAGTCTCCTTGTTTAATAAAGGTGGGAGTAAGAATTCAGGGAATTATGGACTAATGAGTAGAACATTAGTGGGGCTAACTCTTGGAGAGGATTCATAGAGACAGGATTTTTTTTTATTTTTTATTTTTTATTTTTCACACCATAAACCACATTGACCATGATACATACTTTTTCCTTTTCAAATATATACAATGCCATTTTCTCCCCCCACCTCCCTCCTCCCATCTCACCCTCCCTACCTCTCCCCCCCGTCCATTTAAAGTACAAAATCTAGGATACATTAAACCAGTCAAACAATGTTGTCATTCAATAAAAATAAACAAGAAATTCCACTGAGTCAATTCTTTTCATTTCCTTCTCCTTTCGTTAATTTAGGTAGTGAATGTCCCCGGTAGGTTTTCTCTATTGTGTTTCATGTAAGGCTCCCATATTTGTTCAAATATTTCAATATTATTTCTTAAACTATATGTTATTTTTTCTAATGGAATACATTTATTCATTTCTATATACCATTGTTGTATTTTCAAATTATCTTCCAATTTCCAGGTTGACATAATACATTTTTTTGCTATGGCTAGAGCTATCTTAACAAATCTTTTTTGTGCACCATCCAAATCAATTCTAAATTCTTTGTTTTTTATGTTACTTAGGAGGAAGATCTCTGGATTTTTTGGTATATTGTTTTCTGTAATTTTATTTAATATTTGGTTTAGATCTTCCCAAAATTTTTCTACTTTCTCACATGTCCAGATTGCATGAATTGTTGTTCCCATTTCTTTTTTACATCGAAAACATCTGTCAGATACTGTTGGGTCCCATTTATTTAACTTTTGAGCTGTAATGTATAGCCTGTGTATCCAGTTATATTGTATCATACGTAACCTCGTATTTATTGTATTTCTCATCGTTCCAGAACATAACTTCTCCCATGTTTCCTTTTTTATCTTTATATTTAAATCTTGTTCCCATTTTTGTTTAGTTTTACCATTTGTTTCCTCATTCTCCTTTTCTTACAGTTTAATATACATATTTGTTATAAATCTTTTGATTATCATTGTATATGTAATCACATATTCAAAGTTACTTCCCTCTGGTAAACTCAGACTGCTTCCTAATTTGTCCTTCAAGTAGGATCTCAATTGGTAATATGCCAGCACTGTATCTTGAGTTATATTGTATTTATCTTTCATTTGTTCAAAGGATAATAATCTATTTCCTGAAAAACAATTTTCTATTCTTTTGATCCCTTTTTTCTCCCATTCTCTAAAGGAAAGGTTATCTATTGTAAAAGGGAGTAACTTATTTTGCGTCAATATTAGTCTTGGTAATTGATAATTTGTTTTATTCCTTTCTACATGAATCTTTTTCCAAATATTGAGTAGATGATGTAATACTGGAGAACTTTTATGTTGTACCAATTTTTCATCCCATTTATATAATATGTGTTCAGGTATCTTTTCCCCTATTTTATCTAATTGTAATCTAGTCCAATCTGGCTTTTCCCTTGTTTGATTAAAGTCTGATAGGTATCTTAATTGTGTGGCTCTATAATAATTTTTAAAGTTTGGCAGTTGTAAGCCTCCTTGTTTATACCATTCTGTTAATTTATCTAGTGCTATCCTCGGTTTCCCCCCTTTCCATAAAAATTTCCTTATTATTTTCTTTAACTCCTTGAAGAATTTCTCTGTCAAGTGTATTGGCAATGCCTGAAATAGGTATAATATCCTTGGGAAAATGTTCATTTTAATACAGTTTATCCTTCCAATTAGTGTTAATGGTAAATCTTTCCAATGCTCGAAATCGTCCTGTAATTTTTTCATTAGTGGATAATAATTGAGTTTATATAGTTGGCCGAGATTTTTATTTATTTGTATACCTAGGTATCTTATTGCTTGCATTTGCCATGTGAATGGTGATTCCTTCTTAAATTTTGAGAAATCCGCATTATTCATTGGCATTGCTTCACTTTTATTTACGTTAATCTTGTAACCCGACACTTCTCCATATTCCTTCAATTTCTTATATAATTCTTTTATTGATAGTTCTGGTTCTGTTAAGTATACTATAACTCTTGGTGCCTGCCACATTGACCACCGCCAGTGGGCTGATAACGCCTCAAACCGTGCATCTTGGCGCCTCACAGTTTGGCGGGCAGCAACCTCCTTTGAAGAAGACCGCAGAGCCCACCTCACGAACAAAAGGCAAAGGAGGAAAAACCCAACACCCAACCCCAACCAACCAATTTTCCCTTGCAACCGCTGCAATCGTGTCTGCCTGTCCCGCATCGGACTTGTCAGCCACAAACGAGCCTGCAGCTGACGTGGACTTTTTACCCCCTCCATAAATCTTCGTCCGCGAAGCCAAGCCAAAGAGAAAAAGAGACTATAGCATCATCTGCAAATAAAATGATTTTATATTCCTTGTCTTTTATTTTTAACCCTTTTATATTATTTTCTGTTCTTATCAATTCTGCTAGTGGTTCTATAGCTAACGCGAACAATAAGGGTGATAGTGGGCATCCCTGTCGTGTTGACCTGCTTAAGTTAAATTGCTTTGATATATATCCATTTACTGTCACTTTCGCCAATGGCCCCTTATATAATGCTTTAATCCAATTAATATACTTCTCTGGTAAACTGAATTTTTGCAATACTTTGAATAAATAATTCCATTCTACTTTGTCAAAGGCCTTCTCTGCGTCTAAAGCAACTGCTACTGTTGGCGCTTTACTCCCTTCTACTGCATGAATTAAGTTAATAAATTTACAAATATTGTCTGTTGTGCGTCTTTTTTTAATAAATCCAGTTTGGTCTAGATTTACCATTTTAGGTACATACTCTGCTAATCTGTTTGCTAATAGTTTAGCTATTATCTTATAATCTGTGTTAAGTAATGATATTGGTCTATATGACGCTGGTGCAAGTGGATCTTTCCCTTGCTTTAGTATTACTGTAATTATTGCTGTTTTGCACGAATCTGGTAAGCTTTGTGTTTTATCAATCTGGTTGATTACTTCCAGGAGGGGAGAAATTAATAAATCTTTAAATGTTTTATAGAATTCTGTTGGGAATCCATCCTCTCCTGGTGTTTTATTATTTGGTAATTTTTTTATTATCTCTTGTATTTCTACTATTTCAAATGTTCTGTTAATCTATTTTGTTCCTCTAGTTGTAATTTTGGCAGTTCAATTTTAGTTAAAAATTCATCTATTTTCCCTTCTTTCCCTTCGTTTTCAGTTTGGTATAATTATTCATAGAATTCTCTAAAGTTTTCCTTGATCTCCGTTGGATTATATGTGATCTGTTTGTCTTTTTTCCTTGATGCCAATACCATTTTCTTAGCTTGTTCTGTCTTAAGCTGGCATGCTAGAATTTTGTGCGTTTTTTCACCCAGTTCATAATATTTCTGTTTTGTCTTCATTATGTTCTTCTCCACCTTATATGTTTGTAGTGTTTCATATTTTATTTTTTTATCTGCCAATTCTCTTCTTTTAGTTGTATCTTCCTTCATTGCTAATTCTTTTTCTATATTTACTATTTCCCTTTCCAACTGCTATGTTTCCTGATTATAGTCCTTCTTCATCTTGGTTATATAACTTATTATTTGCCCTCAAATGAACGCTTTCATTGCATCCCATAGTATAAACTTATCTTTCACTGATTCCGTATTTATATCAAAATACATTTTAATTTGTCTTTCAATTAATTCTCTAAAATCCTGCCTTTTGAGTAGCATGGAGTTTAATCTCCATCTATACATTCTTGGAGGGATGTCCTCTAACTTTATTGTCAATATTAAGGGTGAATGGTCCGATAATATTCTAGCTTTATATTCTGTTTTTCTTACTCTATCTTGCATACGAGCTGATAACAAAAATAGGGCTATTCTTGAGTATGTATTATGTCTAGCCGAGTAATATGAATATTCCTTTTCATTTGGGTGTTGTTTCCTCCATATATCCAAAAGTTGCATTTCTTCCATCGATTTAATTATAAATTTGGTTACTTTGTTCTTTCTGTTAATTTTTTTTCCCAGTTTTGTCCATATTTGAATCCAAATTCAGGTTGAAATCCCCTCCTATTAATATGTTCCCTTGCGTATCTTGCTATCTTCAAAAAAATATCTTGCATAAACTTTTGATCTTCTTCGTTAGGTGAATATACATTGAGTAGATTCCAAAAATCCGAATATATCTGACATTTTATCATTACATATCTCCCTGCTGGATCTATTATTTCCTCTTCTATTTTAATTGGCACATTTTTACTAATTAATATAGCTACTCCTCTTGCTTTTGAATTATACGACGCTGCTGTTACGTGTCCTACCCAATCTCTCTTTAATTTCTTGTGCTCCAATTCAGTTAAATATGTTTCTTGCACAAATGCTATATCAATTTTTTCTTTTTTCAGTAAATTTAGCAGTTTCTTCCTTTTAATTTGGTTATGTATTCCGTTAATATTTAAAGTCATATAGTTTAGCGTAGCCATTTCATACTTTGTTTATCTTCCCTTTCTGTTTCTCCATCATCACCTTTCCTTCTTATCCATTTCTGCTTTCTTGTTTTGAACACTTTATAAGACAACATTTCTAAAACACCAAACATTTTCCTTATTCTCCTATTTAAAACTTCTTTAACCCCATTCTCCCCATCCCCTCCTGAGTTGCCCTTTATCCCTTGTCGGGCAACCACATCTCACCTCTCCATTTGGATTTGCGAATTCACTCGCAAACGTCAACTGATTTTGCAGTGACCATAACTCCTCCCCACCCAGACCTCCCAAAAAAGATTTCAATTTTCATATGTAACAAAGGTCACTCTTTTAATTCCCTCCTTATTCCCTCTATTCCCTTTCCCTCCCTTATTAATTCTTGTCTATACTCTATATATTTTCCTCTAAATACGGATACATTCATGAATGCACACTATATATATATACACACATATACCCCTTTACACACATACATATAGTTCGTGGTCATTTTTACTCTCATTACATGTCTTCATCTCTCTGCTTGTTTTGTAGTTGTTCGGCAAATTTCCTTGCTTCCTCTGGATCCGAGAATAGTCTGTTTTGTTGCCTTGGAATAACTATTTTAAGTACTGCTGGGTACCTTAACATAAATTTATATCCTTTTTTCCATAAGATCGTTTTCGCTGTATTGAACTCCTTCCTCTTCAGGAATTCAAAACTTATGTCTGGATAGAAAAAAAATTTTTGACCTTTATATTCCAGTGGCTTTTTGTCCTCTCTTACTTTCTTCATTGCTTTCTCCAATATATTTTCTCTTGTTGTATATCTTAAGAATTTAACTAAAATAGATCTTCATTTTTGCTGCGGTTGTGGTTTCATGGCTAAAGTTCTATGTGCCCTCTCTATTTCCATTTCTTCCTGTAATTCTGGTCTTCCAATCTTTTTTGGGGATCGAATCTTTTATAAATTCTCTCATATTCTTGCCTTCTTCATCTTCCTTAAGGCCCACTATCTTTATATTATTTCTTCTATTTTCTTCTTTGGCTTGGCTTCGCGGACGAAGATTTATGGAGGGGGGTAAATGTCCACGTCAGCTGCAGGCTCGTTTGAAGCTGACAAGTCCGATGCGGGACAGGCAGACACGGTTGCAGCGTTGCAGGGGAAAATTGGTTGGTTGGGGATGGGTGTTGGGTTTTTCCTCCTTTGCCTTTTGTCAGTGAGGTGGGCTCTGCGGTCTTCTTCAAAGGAGGTTGCTGCCCGCCGAACTGTGAGGCGCCAAGGTGCACAGTTTGAGGCGATATCAGCCCACTGGCGGTGGTCAATGTGGCAGGCACCAAGAGATTTCTTTAAGCAGTCCTTGTACCTCTTCTTTGGTGCACCTCTGTCTCGGTGGCCAGTGGAGAGCTCGCCATATAACACGATCTTGGGAAGGCGATGGTCCTCCATTCTGGAGACGTGACCCACCCAGCGCAGCTGGATCTTCAGCAGCGTGGACTCGATGCTGTCGACCTCTGCCATCTCGAGTACTTCGACATTAGGGATGAAAGCGCTCCAATGTATGTTGAGGGTGGAGCCGAGACATCGCTGGTGGAAGCGTTCTAGGAGCCATAGGTGATGCCGGTAGAGGACCCATGATTCGGAGCCGAACAGGAGTGTGGGTATGACAACGGCTCTGTATACGCTTATCTTTGTGAGGTTTTTCAGTTGGTTGTTTTTCCAGACTCTTTTGTGTAGTCTTCCAAAGTCGCTATTTGCCTTGGCGAGCCTGTTGTCTATCTCATTGTCGATCCTTGCATCTGAAGAAATGGTGCAGCCGAGATAGGTAAACTGGTTGACCGTTTTGAGTTTTGTGTGCCCGATGGAGATGTGGGGGGGCTGGTAGTCATGGTGGGGAGCTGGCTGATGGAGGACCTCAGTTTTCTTCAGGCTGACTTCCAGGCCAAACATTTTGGCAGTTTCCGCAAAACAGAACGTCAAGCGCTGAAGAGCTGGCTCTGAATGGGCAACTAAAACGGCATCGTCTGCAAAGAGTAATTCACAGACAGGTTTCTCTTGTGTTTTCTATTATATCCATCTTCTGAGCTAACAGCTCCTGTGTCTCTTTAACTTTTTTATTAGATTCTTCTAATTTCTCTTTTAAGTCTTCTACTTCCATTTCTACAATTGTTTCTCGTTCTTCCATATTTTCCACTCTTTTTCCTAACTCTGATATGGCCATTTCCATTTTATTCATTTTTTCTTCTTCATTCTTAATTCTTCTTTTTATCTCATTAAATTCTTGTAATTACCATTCTTTCACTGATTCCATATATTCTTTAAAAAAAGATACATCCATTGTCTTGCCTTTCTCTTCTTCTTCCACTTCTTTCTGTTCTTCTTCTTCTTCTTCCTCTGGGTTGACCATCTGTTGTTTCCTTGTTTTCTTTTTACCCTCTACTTTCTTGTTGTCGTTATTGTCTGTGTTCTGCACCTGCTGCTGTGCTGCTGGTGTCTCTCTCAGCTGCGGAGATCGACTCCCCAGCTGTTCCCCCTTCCCGTCAGTGTTTTTTTGCATGCGCGGTTGCGCACTTTTACTCGGCACTACGAGCCATTTTTGTAGTCCCGAGCCCGGGACTTCCACTGACCTGCGGGAGCTGGCCTCTCTCTCCACGGCGGGCCTCTTCGGACAGGTAAGGCCTTCACCTTCTTCTTCCGACATTCTTTCTTCTTCTTTTCTTCCCGTTGTTTTCGACTTTTCTCTCTTCGCTGCCATTTTCTTCTCACCTTTATTTTTACTTTATTATAAATTTTAATCTTGTACCTTTGTGCTTTGTGTGTTTTTTTTTAAACTTTTCGGGAGAGGGCTGGAATTCCCTGTCGGCCACTACTCCATCACGTGACTCCTTCGAGACAGGATTAATGAGCATTAAGAGAAGCATAGTCTTCTCAGGGAGAGTTGACGTGGCTTTGTGAGAGGCAGGTCATTCATCATGAGCCTAATTGAGTTTTTTGAGGCAGTTTCAAAAGAAATTGATGAAGCTAAAGCAGTGGATGTGGTATGTATGCATTTTAGTAAGGCATTTTACAACATTCCCCTATGGCCGGTTCATTCAAAAAGTTATGTGGCATGGGATTTAAGGACCTTCGTTGCTTGGATTTGGGATTCGTTTGCCGAAAGAAAGCAGAGAGTAGTAGTAGACTGAACATATTTTCCCTGGAGAACAGTGACTAGTGGAGTTCCACCATGATCTGTTCTCGGACCTCTACTCCGCAATTTTTATAAATGATTTGGACAAAGAAGTGGAGGGGTGGGTCAGTCAGTTTGCAGATGATACAAATGTTGGAGGTGTGGATAACTTAGAAGGTTATTGTAGGTTACAACAGGATATAGACAGGACGGAGAGATGGGCAAAGAAGTGGTAGATGGAGTTCAATCAGGATTAATGTGAGGTGTTGCACTTTGGAGGGTTGATCTAGAAAGCGGAATATGTAGTTAATGGAAGTATTCTTAACATTTGAGGAGCAAAGATATCTTGGTGTCCAGGTCCATAGATCCCTCGAGGTTTCTAGGGTGGTTAAGAAGGCATATGATGTGCTAACCTTCACTTGTCGGGGGGAAGAGTGTTAAGTATGATGCCATCATGTGTATGTGATAACGTGGGGATACTTGTATATCTGCATGTTTGTTAGAACGCCATTTTAGAATGTAGCAAAGTATCAATGAATCAATAGCCTGGCATGTCTTTTCCTATTACGAAGCGTGCTAAACATAACAAATTGGCGACGAGGTCAAATTTACTTAACCCTGTCACAGTTAACAACTCTGAAAAAGAAAGAATACTGTTACAACTGAGAGTAGCTGCGACACCACAAGACAGAAAACTGCAAATCAAAGGGAACAATGGCCTTAGCAGTTCGGAAAATTTAATGAAGACTAAGAAAATTGGCGGTGATATGTTGAATGTTTTGATCAGTACTGTATTGTCCCTAACCTTACAGATGATAGAAAATGAGCATTTTTTCTAACCCAGATGAGAGGGAAGACTTATGAACCGTTGAGATCGCAAGTAAGTCCACATATGCCTGCTACCAGGACATATGCAGAGATTTGTCAACTTCTTGGGCAATACCTTAGCTCTCAACCACCAGAAATGACAAAGACATAAATTTTATCACCGTAAGCAAAGATTAGACCTGTCACAAGCCTACCAACTATCACATATATCAGCGGCACCAGCCATATTCCAAGGAACCAGGACTGTCATCCCCAAGAAATGGCAGAAAGATGTCCTGGCCGAACTTCACAGTAACCATCCAGGGATAGTGTGAATGAAAGCACTTGCCAGAATGCATGTCTGGTAACCTTCCATAGGGGAAGACATTGAGCACATGGTCAGGAGATGCAGCATGTGCCAGGAAGCACAACCCAAAGCACCTCAAGCAGAAGCAAACCACTGGAAATGGTCGTCACAACCTTGACATTGTGTCCACATAGACTTTGCAGAACCATTTATGGGAGAGAGTTTCCTGACAGTAGTCGACACACACTCGAAATGGCCAACTGTAATCCGTATGAAGAAAACAACTGCGGGTCGTACCATTGAAAAACTAAGAGAAGTCTTTGCATTGCATGGATTACCTATAGATCTAGTTTCCAACAATGGCCCACAATTTGTATCAGCAGAATTTAAAGAGTTCATGCGCAATAACAACATGCATCACATACTGTCTGTGCCATATCATCCAAGCACAAACGGAGAAGCAGAACGTATCATACAAACTTTCAAGAAAGCCATGAAGATGAAACAAAATGCAGACTTCTTATGGACCCACAGAATTGCTGATTTCTTGCTGGGATACCGAAATACACCACACTCAACCACCAAAAGGACATCGGCAGAACTGATGTTCGAGAGAAATTTGAGGACCAGACTATTGACACTACACTCTAACATTAGCCTCAAATTGCACCAAATGATTTCGACTAACAAAGACCCTAGATCAGTAGAGATGGGCAAACCAGTTTTGGCAAGAGACTACTGTTTCACAGCGCCCCATGGGTACGGGGAGTAGTCCTGTTAAAGCTCAGCCCATATTCTTATCATATTTTGGTGGGAGATATGATATGAAAAAGGCATATCAACTAGTTAAGAGGAGCGGAAAGTGCTATGACACCGGAGGCTGACGCAGTAGATATACACATAGAAAGGCCAACCCTACAACGGGAGGAAGTGTTTCCACCACTCACCCAACGTTCATAGAGAGATGCCCGATCACCATCTGGAAAAATACTTTCAAGAGGGACACACAAAACCAGAGACCAGGCAAGCAGTCCTCTGGACCTTTTCACTAGAAAGATTCTCAAGATCATCTTCACCACTGCCCAGCTATGTCCTACCTGACTAACTGGAACAGTTTAAACCAAGAACACCATTAAAACAACGGGGAAGTCCAGCTGATACCATCACACTCGCAGATCCAAACGGGACAGAAGCCCGCCGGAACGACTAAAAGACTATGTGCCATAACCAGTAGATTTTCTTTTTAAAAGGGGGTTTGGAACTGTTCAACATGTTTTTTTTCTTTCAAGGGATGCTTTATAACCCAATATAACCAATACTTGGCATCCAACTACATTATGCATGTTTCCTTAATTTTTTTTGGTTGGAGGAAGAGTATGTGATGATGTGAGGACACTTTGATATATGCATGTTTGTTAGAACACAATTTTAGTATGTAGTGAAGTATCAATGAATCAACAGCCTGCAGTGCCTTTTCCTGTTATGAAGCATGCTAAACATAACAAGTTCAATAGACGTTAAGTAACGTTGCTGCTCTATAAAACTCTGGTTAGATCACACTTGCATTCAGTTCTGGCACCTCATTACTGGAAGCCTATAGATGGTTTAGAGAGGGAGCAGAGGAGATTTACCAGAAGGTTGTCTGGGAGTGGAGAACATGTCCAAGGGCTTTTCCCTTTGGAATGATGAAAGATGAGAGGTGACTTTACTCTGAGGGGTTTATAAGATTATGAGGGGCATTATTAGGAAAGAGAGACAACACCTTTTTCCCTGGACTACAATAGCAAATACCAGAGAACCTTTGTTTCAGGTGAGTGGAGGAAAGTTTAGTGGAGATGTCAGAGATAGCTTTTTTTTTTACAGAGAGTGGTGGGTGTCTGAAATGCATGGCTGGGCTGGTACAATAGATGGATTCAAAAGTTTCTTGGGCACCCGAATGTAAAGAAAAAATTAGAGGGTTATGGGTGTGAGGTTGTTAAAAATGAGATTGTGGGTAGGTTTACATAGAGTTGACACAACATTTTGGCTGTACTGAGCTGTAATGTTCAATGTTCTAAGCTGGAAAGGGTGCAGAAGAGATTCAGAAGAATATCCCTGGAACAGGCAGCCTTGAATTATATGCTGTATATAGGCTGTGACTTTTTTCCCCCTGGTGCAGAGGTTGAGGAGGAAATTTGTTGGAGAAGTAAATACTGATGTCTTGAAGATAATCTGTATTGCAGAAGAGAAAGTGCTTGAGGTTCTAAAACACATCATGGTAGAGAAATCCTGGGGTTTGATTGTGCATCTTAGGATATTTAGGAAGCTAGGGAAGAATTTATAGGACCCTTGGCAGGATTTTTTAAATTATTGTTAGCACAGGCCAGATGCTGAAGACGGTTGGATGGCTCATGAGCATAAAATCATCAATAGCATTGTTAAGTTGGAGTTCTATTTCCGGGGTAGAGACATCAAAAACTGAAGGGCACATATTTTAGAGGAAGGGGAAAGATTTAAAAGGGATCTGAGAAAATTATCTATTTTTCACAAAGCGCAATGTGTATGGAATGAGCTGCCAGAGGAAGTGGTAAAAGTTGGCTTGTTGTTAATCTGAAGATCTCTACTAATAGCACATATGTGAGTTTCACTAAAAACTCAATATTATTGGAAACTGCTATTTTATTATTTTATTATCATGATGCTGAACCAGGCCATGAAAGACCCCAACAATGAAGACGCTGTTTACATCCGGTACCGCACAGATGGCAGTCTCTTCAATCTGAGGCGCCTGCAAGCTCACACCAAGACACAAGAGAAACTTGTCCGTGAACTACTCTTTGCAGACGATGCCGCTTTAGTTGCCCATTCAGAGCCAGCTCTTCAGCGCTTGACGTCCTGCTTTGCGGAAACTGCCAAAATGTTTGGCCTGGAAGTCAGCCTGAAGAAAACTGAGGTCCTCCATCAGCCAGCTCCCCACCATGATTACCAGCCCCCCCACATCTCCATCGGGCACACAAAACTCAAAACGGTCAACCAGTTTACCTATCTCGGCTGCACCATTTCATCAGATGCAAGGATCGACAATGAGATAGACAACAGACTCGCCAAGGCAAATAGCGCCTTTGGAAGACTACACAAAAGAGTCTGGAAAAACAACCAACTGAAAAACCTCACAAAGATAAGCGTATACAGAGCCATTGTCATACCCACACTCCTATTCGGCTCCGAATCATGGGTCCTCTACCGGCACCACCTACGGCTCCTAGAACGCTTCCACCAGCGTTGTCTCCGCTCCATCCTCAACATCCATTGGAGCGCTTACATCCCTAACGTCGAAGTACTCGAGATGGCAGAGGTCGACAGCATCGAGTCCACGCTGCTGAAGATCCAGCTGCGATGGATGGGTCACGTCTCCAGAATGGAGGACCATCGCCTTCCCAAGATCGTGTTATATGGCGAGCTCTCCACTGGCCACCGTGACAGAGGTGCACCAAAGAAAAGGTACAAGGACTGCCTAAAGAAATCTCTTGGTGCCTGCCACATTGACCACCGCCAGTGGGCTGATAACGCCTCAAACCGTGCATCTTGGCGCCTCACAGTTTGGCGGGCAGCAACCTCCTTTGAAGAAGACCGCAGAGCCCACCTCACTGACAAAAGGCTAAGGAGGAAAAACCCAACACCCAACCCCAACCAACCAATTTTCCCCTGCAACTGCTGCAATCGTGTCTGCCTGTCCCACATCGGACTTGTCAGCCACAAACGAGCCTGCAGCTGACGTGGACTTTTTACCCCCTCCATAAATCTTCGTCCGCGAAGCAAAGCCAAAGATTATTTATGGAGTAAAATGCAAATTTAAAAAAAATGCATTAATTTTTTCAGATGTGGCAATTCTGAAGAGGTCAGTACTGATTGTTGGGCACTAAATATTTGCTTGGCCATTTCACCATCAACCATATTGATACCATATAGTGGTTTGAGCACTTGTTTTCCCACTGATTCAGTTTTCTAACCAGATCATCACATTGTCTTTTATTCCTTGACCAACTTTATTTAAACAGTCTGTGGAGAGGGAATTGGTCATTGTTTCAGGCTGATAAACTTGTTGTTTGATCTGCCTTGTACATCCAGCATTTTCTATCTTAATATTGCCTGCGGTTTTTAAAAAACTTTTTGAATGGGTCTTATGAAATTTTTTTTTAAAATTTCCATTGTTGATTCAATTAGTTTTCTCAGGATGTTATCCTTTTCCTCTGTTATAAATTGTTCACCACCTTATTTTCATTTATAATTATCCATTATCTTTTATTAATGGGCTTATTTTGTTTCTTAACCATTCTCCTTAACAATACCACTCTAAAATATTTTTTGCTTCACTTGAATATTGCTTTTAGGTTTTTTTTAGTACCTCTATTCATTTTTAACTGTTCTTTAAGTCTTCCCCTATTTGCATCTTATTTTTGCTTAATGTATTTTCTTTTGAGTTGTATGTTCACCTTTGCTGCTTCATTTATCAATGTTTTTTCCCCCAAGTTGGAGGTGGAAGCTGGTTCTGTATTGTAAAGATCTGTCATTGCTTGTATTTTATTATACCCAATGACAGATTTACCGATTTTTATGGTTGACTATCTCTGATCATCAGATCCCTGGACATCAGCATTATTTACTTTCAGAATCCTCGTGTTTCCTGTGTTTCCCATTAAAACAGAACATGAGGACCAATTATTTTATAAACACAATAGGATATCACTAACAAATTCTCAAATTAAATTCACAGAAATTGCCTTATGTGTGGCATCTACTCATGGATAGGTGGTCTTTGTCGATAAATAGCTGCATCCCACTTGAAAAGGTCAAAAACTATCTCAGTAAGGGATATAACACCTTCCTAAACATCTGTCAGCCTTATTTAGAGCATATAGGTACCTCACTGGTGCTGATATAGGGTTACAATTGCTACTGGCTAGCCAGTAGACTTCTGTAAAGATTTTACAATGGGATGATTTTTTTTTGTGATTTTTTTTTCATTCTTTTTCCATTTAATAAGAGTTGTATAAATGAAACCAGGTGGAGGGAGTTCTCTTGATGTTTTGTATTTGGTCTGATTGTTGATTATTAAATATATTCAAAATGATAAATAAAATATTACCAAAAAAACCCACAATTGGATAAATGCACCAACACCATTTAAAAACAATCTAGTTCAGCAGGTTTGTTGTCATGTATATTACTTGATTATTTTTATTTCCCTCCTTTTTATTTTTTTCCACTTAATGCACATGTTAAAGCTTTTCGTAGCTTCTTTAAAGATGGCCATTGAGATGTATGCATATGTTCCAAGATAACTCTTGCATTCTATAATTGGTGAAAAACCTGAATTTTATGCATCTGGTGTTCATTATTTGTGAACTAGCTAAGAATACATGTTCCTTTATGCAGAATAAAGCAAGATGACTAAGAAACGAAAGCGACAAGATGACTTTCAAAAGATTAAATTGAAAGTTGGCAAAAGAAAACCAAGAGCAGATAATGTAACCAACACCAGCTTTAAGACGCGTGCCATCCATATTCAAGAGCAACTGAAGAGCGATGATTCACTGCCAACAAATTACCGTAAACTGAATGTAAAGGTATATGTATTCTCAATCGATTATGTTTGATAACATGAAATAAATGTTGCCTCCCCATATGCCAGTTTTATATTGCCTAGGAGAGGAGTGTGATCAGGCCATTTGCTTTGCATTGGGCAGGCACTTGTGATAAATTTAGTTCTTAACAATTACTTAATTGTGTGTACTTCCCTTAATATATCTGGTTTCCTTTCTATCATACATCTGGGATTGCCAGGTCAGCTGTTATGTCCCATTTGCTTCCTTGAGTGACATTGATTAGCTTTGTACATTACAATCTTTAATCATCTTGTTGTTCTGTGTATCACACTGTACAGGATATCTTTTTTTCCAATACATTATAGAAAGTCAAAGTGGATTTGTAAAAGGTAAGAAGGAATGTTCATCAATGCTTTTGAAATAGGTTCCAGAGATTTTTGATGATATATTTTCATTGTACATTAGGAGGCCATTTAGTTTTAATTCCAGTGATATTAAATCTTTGCCAGGCCTTTAAATTATTTCTCTGTTGCTTCACTTTCTCACATGCTCATTAGTTGTCCCTCATTATTCAGGCAGGCTAAAGCAAGGTCACTGAGTTTGAATATCAAAAGGTTAGAACAGCTTGAATGGTCATAGGCCAGAAATGGTGGAAGTCCAGCAAAATTTGGAGGACCAGGAAAAATGGATCAGTAAAATGTAATGGATGGTTAGAAATTTCTGCAACTTGGAATTAATGGGATTTGGGGTGGCATGGTAGAGCAGTGGTTAGCTCAATGCTATTACAGCACCACCGATCCAGGTTCCAATCTGCCATGGTCTATCAGGAGTTTGCACATTCTCCTCGTGATTGCATGGGTTTTCTCCTATGTTCCAAATACATACAGGTTAGTAGGTTAATTGGTCACGTGGGTGTAATTGGACAGTGCGGGTTCGTAGGCCAGAAGGGCCGGTTCCCATACTCTGTCTCTAAATTAAATATTGAATTGCTGATTTCTGACCCAAGTTAATCTCTTTGTGAACCAAAGATGTTAAGTGATATAAAGCAAAGCAGAGTATGTGGAGCTGGGTCACAAATTATCAGTGATCTCATTGAAGGGTGGAGAAGGCAGAAGGGCTAAATGGCATGATCCTGTCCTCTTCTTTCAGAAGATCGAGAAAGAAAATCTTGCTGACCAAGAACTATTTTTCAAATTTTTTCTGTACTTTTTAACAGTCACAGGGTCAGATTTTCTTTTATTAGTTACTGTCAAAGAATGTCTGTATCTGCGGGACCAATGCAATTAATCTTTTCAGCGACAGAGAATAAAGAAATAATTGATAATATTTTACTGGGCTGTCATGAATCAATATTCCATGAATTAATGAAGGCTTCAGCCAGTTCTTATCCTGGAAACACGGGTTAACTTCATTTAAGCCTTGTACTCCAGGGATCACTTAAGGTAGCCTTCTGCAACAGATGATAAACACCAAAGCTGCATATGCTAAAATCTTAAACAAACAAAAATAAACTTGCTGGAGGAACTGAGCAGATCAGACAGCATCCATGGATAGAAATAGTCAGTCATTATTTCAAGTCTGAACCATTTATCAGGACTAAGATGGAACAGGTGAAATTACATATCTGGGGCCAGAGCTGATGGATTATAGGACAGAAGGTGTGAAAGGTGAAGAGACAGGTAGAGGTAGAAACCATTAGGAAGGAGGATGGGGAAAGAGAGGAAAAATATAGGAGTTAGTGAGGAAGAGATGGAAAGAGTGGAATTAGATGGCAGTAGGGGGTTATTGAAATGTAGAAAAATAAATGCTCATGCCGTTAGGTTTGACTTTCTAGGAGGAATATGATCTGTATCTCAAATATATATTTAGCCTCGCCCTAACAATGGATGAGGCTGGGGATAGACATGTCACTGAAGGAATGGTTGGGGGAGTTAAAATGGTTGGCTACTAAAAGCTCAAGGTTAGACCCACAAACAGAATGTAGTTGTTTAGCAAAAGTGATGTCATTTCGACCCATGGCAGCTATGTGATCTGCTGAGTTTCTCTCACAATTCTTTATCTGCTTGTACAATATAACAGATGTTTGTTTTACACTTGATCCAGCATGGTTTTTATTTGATTGGGAAAGAGTTTTGATGGGTAACTCCAGAACAGAGCAGTATAAACAGTTCTGAAGATAGTGGAATCTGGATTAAATGGTCCTCCATACTGCTCTGTTGGAAATGGCTGATTTATACCTCAGCTTTGTTTACCAGTCTTTGATTCATCATTGAAAATTTCAAATGAATTTTCAGAATACCTGTTGGGAGTGTGTCCTAGAGTTTTGAATCCTTGAAGACCAACAATGCCTGAAATGTCAAGTTTGTTTGAACAGAGTCAACGAATAAAATAATAATTGAAACATAGAATAAACATTGAATTGAATAATTATCGGATGACGTTTATAGAAGGAATTGGCATTAATGATGTGGTCATTATAAACGCCATATTATTCTTCGGAAATGTGTAAAAGTACATTTAGAATGGCTAATAGGTGTGATGAAATTCTCGAAAAAGTATATGGCAAAAAGTTATGCAAAGACTTATTTTGCATCTCAAAAAATTGACTGACATTTTGTGATTGTGATTGATGCCTGGCTTTAAAATGTAAGATGTCAAAGATTTTAAGACTTAAGCAATATGTTAGCATGTGACAATTAAACCAGTAAATAAAACTAAAGGTCACAATGTTCTGAAAATTAGAAATATGTATTGTACTTTCTGTCACAATATAAAATCTCTTCTCATTAAATTTCATGATTTCATCTTTGGACAGATTAGGTATCATTTAGATTAAATTTTAATTTAAAGTACACTGACAATAACCTGGCCTTTCTTTTTCAATAGGATTTGTTGACACAGTTGCACCATTATAGTCCTGGAATTAAACAGAGTGCTCTAAATGGTCTCAAAGATCTTGTATCACAGCATCCATCAGTGATTGGATCTCATCTGTCTAATATTCTCAGAGAATTAACAGCCACATTCACAGACAAAGATCCCACAGTTCGATCAGCAGCTATCCAACTTTTACATTTTCTTGCTCCAAAAGTATCTATTGATCAAATGGCTCCTTTTTTTCCTTTGGTTAGTGCGCATCTTTCCAGTGCAATGACTCACATTCTTGAAGGGATACAGGAGGATGCCTTGAAGTTATTAGATATTTTGTTGGAACATTATCCTGAGCTTCTTACAGACTGTTGCAATATTCTGTTGAAGAATTTTCTGGAGCTCATTTCACACCAGAGATTGTCAAAGGAATTGAAAACTGGAGAGAAGATGCCTTCTTGGATGCTGTCTGTCAACCCTAACCGCAGGATTACATCTCAGCTGTGGCGACTTAAAGTACTGAACAGGTTGAGAAAATTTCTGCAGGCAGTTGTTGGGGGTTCAGCCCAGTCACTGGAAAATGAAGCTACTTTTGAGAGTGACATCAGGACCAGGTCTGAACATGTAACCACATTGGAAGTCAATTGGGAACATTACCTAACTGGACAACAACATATACAATTATATGAGCACTCTGGATCCCAGCCTATGACAGTAATTCCTTTTCGATTAAGGTGAGACACTCTGGGCAAATCTTGGTATGAATGTTTCTGTTGGTACTTGGTAAACATTTTGCATGTCTCTTCCCCTCACTTGTTCCCAACTCCCATTAATAATAAGAGGTAAATAAATGCAGTAGAATAAAAGTAGTAGAAGAAATACTTTTTTTGTAAAATTTAAGTTGCTCTGCAATCTTCTTAATATATACACAAATACATAGATTAGTTTCTCGATGAAAGAATATTGTCAGTCTCTGAATTTGTTTGGATGTCTGTTGAATCAATTTATATTGTATTTGGACCTCCACATTCCTTGCAATTTACTTCTTTCACATTAGTAAACTGTGAAATACTGATCTGCATTTCATTATAATTGATAACAATTGGGAAGAAGGCCTGAGGCCTTGGTATGAAATGCCACTTTCTCAACCCCATTCCTATCAGCTGCAAGACAAGTGTGGAAAAAATTGAATTGAGAAAGGTCCTGAATTACATGAAATGCAACTCCATCCCACCAAATGGAAGCCTGTTTTTCACACATTAGAGAGAAAGATGAGCAAATTTTCCACCTGAGTGTTCCAGGGTATTTCGTGCAGGAGTCTGGCTTTAAATTTAATATCTGTCAGCTGCATTTTTCAAGGCTTGGTAAAGATCTTGAATGTCTTTTTATTTTCTAATACTTAGCTGGAGTATTTTTACATTTGAAACTCTTATTCCTGTCAAGTAATAACATTTTACATCCACATGAGCTTATTTCCTTTTCTACAGACTTTGTTAATGCTTAGAGAGACAATTTCTTGGTTCTTGCCTCATTTCTGGCAACAAGGTCAACTTTTAAATGGCCAGAAATTACTGCAATGGAGAGCAAGAATAATTTAAATTTAAGCTTGACATTGTTATTAAATTTGTTTCAGAATGTTGCTTCTCAGTCCTTGTGCATTTTCCCTTTACCATGTAAAGAAAAACAGGGGAATGATTCAGAGTTTCATTTGTGGAAGAAAATGGAGAACTTAAATCAGATCAAATTTTTGCAGAGGGAAAAAGAGGGAGAGGAATAGGGGAAAATAACACAGAGAAAGTAATTAGAACAAATAAAAGAAATGGGGTAAGTGGCATTGTAGTCCAATTTGTCTTTTAAGTTTTTAAATAGTTGAAGAGTGAAAGGCAGGTTAGGAAAGTGTAGAAGCTGTAACGCCATTTGCAATTTGGACCATTTGTCTTCTGCCAATCGTATCTGATCTTTCCGTCAATCCAGCAATGATATGAAGAAATTCTTGTACTGCATGGATTAAGTTAATGAACTTACAGATATTGTCCATTCGTCTTTTCTTAATAAATCCAGTTTGATCTAGTTTTACTATTTTTGGTACACAGTCGGCCAATCTGTTTGCTAATAGTTTTGCTATTATAATCTGAGTTAAGTAGAGATATTGATCTATACGATGCTGGTGTTAGTGGATCTATCCCCATCTTTAGTATTACTGTAATTATTGCTGTTTTACATGAATCTGGCATGTTTTGTGTTTCTTCTATCTGGTTCATTACTTCCAGGAGAGGAGGAGTTAATAAGTCCTATATTTCCTCTGTTTCAAATGGTTTATCAATTTGTTTTGCTCCTCTTCTTGCAATTTCAGTAGTTCACTTTTAGCTAGAAACTCATCTATTTTGTCTTCTTTCCCTTCGTTCTCAGTTTGGTGTAATTGCTTGTAGAATTCCTTGATGTTTTCATTGATCTCTGTTGGGTTATATGTAATTTGTTTGTCCTTTTTCCTTGATACCAATACCGTTCTTTTAGCTTGTTCTGTTTTAAGCTGCCAAGCTAGTATTTTGTGCATTTTTTTCTCCTGGCTCATAATACTTCTGCTTTATCTTCATTATGTTCTTCTCCACCTTATCCGTTTGTAGTGTTTCGTATTTTATTTTTTGTCCGCCAATTCTCTTCTTTTTGTTGTATCTTCCCTTGTTGCTAGTTCTTTTTCTTTACTTACTATTTCTCTTCCCAGCTGTTCTATTTCCCGATTGTAGTCCTCTTTCATCTTAGTTACATAACTTATTATCTGCCCTCTGATGAAGGCTTTCATTGCATCCCATAATATAAATTTATCGTTCATTGATTCCATATTTATTTCAAAGTACATTTTAATTTGCCGTTAATATTTATAGTCCTATAGTTCAACATGGCAATTTCTTACTTTGTTTAAATCTAATTTCCGCTTCCTCACCACCACCTTTTCCCTTTTCCCCATTTCCATTTCTGTTTTCTTTTTTTGAACAACACTTCAATAAATTCTCTAAAATCCTGTCTTTTAAGTAGCATGGAGTTTAATCTCCATCTATACGTTTCTTGGTGGGGTCCTCCTGCTCTATTGCTAATAACAGAGGTGAGTGATCTGATAACAATCTTCCTTTATATTCCATTTTCCTAACTCTCCCTTGGATATGGGCTGACAAAAGGAACAGGTCAATCCTTGAGTATGTTTTATGTCTAATATGAATAATATGATTATTCCTTCTCCTTTGGGTGCTGTCTCCTCCATGTATCCAAAAGTTGCATTTCCTCCATTGATTTAACCATAAATTTGGCTACTTTGTTCTTTCTGCTAGTCTTTTGTCCATTTTTATCCATCTTTGAATTCAAATTAAGATTAAAATCCCCTCCTATCAATATATTCCCCTGCGTATCTACAATCTTCAAAAAAATATCTTGCATAAACTTTTGATCCTCTTCATTCAGTGCATATAATTTGACCAAATTTCAGAGTTCTGAATATATCTAACATTTTAACATTATGTATCTCCCTGCTGGATCTATTATTTCCTCCTCTATTTTGATTGGTACATTTTTATTTATTAATATAGCTACACCTCTAGCTTTTGAATTATATGATGCTGCCGTTACGTGCCCTACCCAGTCTCTCCTTAATTTATTGTGTTCCTCTTCAGTCAGATGCCTTTCCTGCACGAATGCTATATCTATTTTTTCTTTTTGCAGTAAATTTAATAGCCTCTTCCTTTTGGTTTGGTTATGTATTCCGTTAATATTTATAGTCCTATAGTTCAACATGGCAATTTCATACTTTGTTTACATCTCATTCCCACTTTCTCACCACTACCTTTCCCCTTTTCCCCATTTCCATTTCTCAGTTTTCTTTTTTTTTAATGCACTGTATGACAACACTTCTAAAACATAAAATATTTCAACCATTCCCACATCTAAAATTCCCTTAACCCCAAGTGTTCCCCCCCCATCTCTGAGTCGCCCCTTGTCCCTTGCCAGGCAACCACAACTCCCCTCTCCATTCAGACTGTGAACCCGTTCGCAAGTGTCAACTGATTTCACCGTGACTGTTATTCTCTCCCACCCAGCCCCCTCCAGAAAAGACTTTTATCTTCACATTACAACAAAGCTCCCCCCTTCTTTTTCTTTCTCTTTATCTATTTATTTATTTTAACCCCTCCTCTTTTTATTTTCCCCCCTTCTCCCTTACTTCCCTTTTCTTCCCTCCTTTAGTTCTTACTTATACATTATTTTTACTTTATATGTAGTTTGCCATCATTCTTTGTTCCTGTTACATCTCTTCATCTCTCTTTCTGTCTTGCAGGCATTCTGCAAATTCTCGTGCTTTCTCCAGATCCGAGAACCGTCTGTTTTGCTGCCCCAGGATAACTATTTTAAGCACCGCTGGATATCTTAACATAAATTTATAGCCTTTCTTCCATAGGATCGATTTTGCTGTGTTAAACTCCTTTCTCTTCTTCTTCTCTCATTTTATTCATTTCCTTCTCCAATATATTTTCTCTTGTCGCGTATCTCAGGAATTTTACTAAAACGGATCTTGGTTTTTGTTGTGACTGTGGTTTCAGGGCTAATGTTCTGTGTGCCCTTTCTATTTCCATTCCTTCCTGCATTTCTGGCATTCCCAGGACTTTTGGGATCCATTCTTTTATAAATTTTTTCATATCTTTGCCTTCTTCATCTTCCTTATGGCCCACTATCTTTATATTGTTTCGCCTACTTGTATTGTTTTCCATTATATCCATCTTCTGAGCTAACAACTCCTGTGTTTCTTTAACTTTTTTGTCACTTTCTTCCAATTTTCTTTTTAAGTTGTTCACTTCCATTTCTACCGTCATTACACGTTCTTCCACATTTTCTAATCTTTTCCCTACATCTGTTATGACCAGCTCTGTTCTCGTTTTTTCTTCTGTACTTTTCATTTTTCTTTTCATTTCACTAACTTCTAGTGTCAGCCATTCTTTTAACGCTTTCAATTGTTCTTGAAAAATTTTTTTATTTATGTACTGTCCATTCATTTTACCTCCTATTCCTCTGTGCAGAGCTTGGTGTTCTTCTTCTTCCTCTTCTTCTGTGTCTGCTCTTGGGTTTGTGACTTCTATTTCTCTTCCTTGTATCTGTGTCTCTTCTGACTTTCTTGTTGAGCTGTTCATCTCAGTTTGTTGGGTATTTTTATTCCATGGTGTCTTGATGTTGGTTCTCTTCTGGGTTGGTTATCTGTTGTGTCTCTAGTTTCCTCTTTTCTTTGTCACCCCTCCCATTCCCATTGTTTTCTTTATCTTCCAGCTGGGAGCCTGCTTTCGGGCCTCTCTCAGCTGGTCCCACCTCCCGTCGGTGTTGTACTTGTTGTGCGCAGTTGCACACCCCTGTTTGGCTCCGTGAGCCATTTTTGCAGTCCTGTGGTTAGTGGGTCGTGACCCTGCAGGGTCTCCACTAACCTTGGGGAGCGGGCTCCTCTTTCCACGGCGGATCCCTGCTTTTTCGTGCAGGTAAGGCCTTCACCTTTCTCTTCTGGCGTCTTTCTTTCTTCTTTTCTTCCCGTTGTTTTTGGCTTTTCTTTCTTGGGTGCCCTTTTCTCCACACCTTTATTTTTTATTTGTTGTGATTTGTGTGTCTGGGGCTTTGCTTTTTCTTCATTTTTTTCTTTCTTTTCTGCAGAGGGCTGGTATTCTCCTACCTGCCACTACTCCATCACGTGACTTCTCAACATGAAGAAATTCTTAGCACATAGAGCTTGTGGAACTGTTTAAAGTATGATGCTTTTCATGCAAGTTGCCTTTTATTAAACAAGAAAATCTGTGGGTGCTTGGATCTAGTTTTCTCGATTCCTCCATCGCTGCATTATCAAGACCCAGGATGAAGCTTTCCATTCTAGGACATCGAAGATGTCCTCCTTCAGATTACGTAGCTTCCCCTCCACTGCCATTAATTCAGCCCTCGCCTACATCTCCTCTGTTTCCCACACATTTGCTCCCCCTTGCCCCCCCCCCCCCACCACATATGCAACAAGGATCGGGTTCCCCTGGATCACCCCAGCAGCCTCCTTACTCAATGTTTCATTCTCCCCCTTTTCAACCACCAACTCCAGTGGGATCTCACTACCAGGCACCTTTCCCTTCCCATCCCCTTTCTGTTTTCCTCTGCAACTCCCTCGTCCACTCATCCCTTTCACCAATTTCCCCTTTGGTACCTACTGCCTTGACTGCAAAAAGTGATGCACTTGCACTTGCAGTTCATCCTTCACCACTATTTGGGGCCCCAAACAGTCCTTCTCATTGAAGCAACAATTTGCCTGTGAATCCATAGGACTTCTACATCGCAAGATAGGACGCAGACTGAGAGGTTGCGATGAGGAGCACCTTTGATTTGGCTGCTGCAACACCAAGGACATTCTAGTGGCCAACCACTTAAATGCCACACCCCATTGTCACTGACATGTCTGTCCATGGCTGTACTGCCAAGTCAAGGCCACCTGCAAATTGGAGGAGCAACACCTTGTTTTCCATCTCGGTAATCTCCAACCATCCAACATCAATATTGACATCCATTTTCCATTAACCTTCTCCCCTGGTCTCACTTTTTCCCCATCTCTAGCTATTTTAGATCTATTAGAATAGTTTGATAGACTGGGTCTTTATTCCTTATAGCCTAGGGACCTAAGATCATGGGGTGACCTCCAAAGAGTGTATAAAATCATGAAGGGCAAGGATAAATTAAATGCTTGTGGTCTCTTTCCAAGAGTCGTTTATTCTAGAGGTAGAGGGCATAAGTTTAAGGTTCAACACCATTCCCTCAATACTGGTCAACAAGCTCCAAACGTGGGCCTCTGCACTTCCCTCTGCAACTGGATCCTTGACTTCTGATGAAGAAGACCACAGTTAGTACGAATTGAAAACAATGTCTCCTCCTCACTGACATCAACACAGCTGTACCTCAAGGATGCATGCTTAGCCAACTGCTCTCTTTGATCTACACTGTTGACTATGTGGCCAGGCACAATTCAAATGCCGTCTACAAATTTGCCAATGACAACACGGTTGTCAGAAGAATCACAGATGGCAATGAGAAAGATCAGCTAGTTGTGTCACAGCAACAACAACCTTCCACTCAACATTAGCAAAACCAAGGAGGTGATTGTGGACTTCAGGAGAAAATCAGGAGAACACGAACCATGTTTGGACACTTGCCAGCATTTTCTCAAACTTTGATGAAGGTCACTTAAATGTCCTTACCTTTGCTACATAAAGGATACTGTTTGACCTCCTGAGCTTCTCCAGCAATTGTGTTTTTTTTCTATACAAGAGGTGGTGTCTTAAGAAAACAGCTGATATCTCAAGGACCCCCACCACTTAGGCCCTGCCCTCTTCACTTTTCTAGTGTTTACCACATCAGGAAGGAGGACACCAGATTGATTCATAGTATGACAGGTTTGTTGTATACAGAGAGAATAAACTGGGTAGGCTTGCACTTATAAATGATCTCAGTTGAAACATACCAAATTCTCACACTTGATGTGATTGACACTGACACTCCATTCTATGATTTCAAGAACCAGAGATCAGAATTTTAAAGTAACTAGTCAACCATTCAAAACAAAAGTTAAGTAATTTCTTCACCCAGAGGTTGATAAATCTTTGGAATGCAGCAGAAAAGAGTCCCTCGGAGGCATAGTCGTTGAGTAAATTCAAGACTAAGATTAAAGTTTTTTGATATGGTGGAAAATGTACAATAAGTTGATGAAAAGTGCAGTGAAAAATCTGCCATGATTGTATTGAATGTCAGAGTGAACATCAACAATTGATTGGCTTGGTACCGTTTTTTCCTTTGTTTTAATGACACCCGCAACTATTCATTATTTTTTCCACTCGCATACACTAGACCATCACTTGGTGCTGAAGAAGGTTTGTCTTCAGTGGAGAATCTGAAAGGCTTCATTCAAATCCTAGTACCGCTTCTGTTGGAGTGTTGGGTGGAAGCTTCTCCTGCTCAGCCTGCTGACCCTACACCAAGTAGTCTACTTGACCAGGAAGCCATGAAGCTTAAACTGCAGGTCCTTAGCATCATCCAATTGTTGTGGAAGTTAATGCAACACCGAGATGAAACTGAGAAACTGGTAAGGTGAAAAACTCAAATTAATTTTTGTGGTGGGGAAGAGCACAGTAGAATTGTAAAAAAAATTATTTTATTTCTGTATTTCTCCTGCATTCTACCACATTATTGACCTTCCCTATTGTTCCTTTCTCCTTCTCCTTTCTCTGCAGCCTCAAACACTCATATCTCTTAACAGTTCCCATTACCACAGCAGTTTTCAAACTGCGCCCCCCAAACTTACATTCCACCTTAAGTAATCCCTATGCCATGAGTGCTCTGATTGATAAGTGTTTGTTTAAGGTGGTATGCGAGTGGGAAGGGAAGGTTGAGAATCAGTGCTCAAGACCCAATTGTTACTGAAATATTTTGCTTGAAAAAAATTGTCATTGGCCCATTTCCTTTGGAGTTATGAAACCATGCACATAATGAGTCAATTAAGTATGTTTAAAACAGTGGTTTTCAAACCTTTTTCTACTCATATATCACCTTAAGCAATCCCTTGCTAATCACAGAGCACCTATGGCATAGGAATTGCTTAAGGTGGAATGTGAGTTTAGGGGGGCATTTTGAAAACCACTGCATTAACACAAAACTATCTGATGCTACTTGACTTGCTTAAGATTTTTGCTTAATTTTTTTTCACTTTCCACTATACAAGTATTTTGCTTTTGCTCGATATTCTGCAAATCTTTTTCAAAACTCCTTTGCAGTGTCACCTCTTTCTTCTAATCGAAGAACCCCATGATATCCCTGTGTTTCTTTGAATACAATTTCACAAAGATGATCCCATCTTATGGGGCACGTGTTAATCAATCGGTAGTTGTGTCATATGACAAAATCTCATATTTTGACAAACGTGTAGTGGTAGCTAAATGGAGTCAGGAAGAACAAGACCAGTGTGAATCTTCCTGCACTGCGCCTTATAAGTCTCGCCCTCGCTCCGGAAATGACGTCATGATGTTACCCTACATGCATGCGGAGATCCAACCCGGCCAATGGAAAAGACAACCCTGGCCATTGGAATGTGGGTGGTGGGTGGAGGTGTGGTGGAGTTTCATGCCAAGGAGGGAAGTAAGCTGTGTCCACAAGGCCTAGGTGAATTGTGCCACCTTGTCCATAGTGATATGGGCCGGGGTCCCGAACCTGGATATCCAGTGCGTGAGCACTGCCCTGGCGCAGGAGTCTGTGGACATGCTTTTGAATGGTGTGTCCTTAGGCCACCTGGTGGTGTAGTTGACTACTGTGAGGAGATATGGGGCTTCCCGTGAAATGGGCAGGGGACCAATGATATCAGTGTGGATATAGTTGACTCATCGCTGGGTGGTTCGAAATGCTGGACAGGAACTTTTGTGTGACCTTGGACTTTGTAAACCTGGCAATGTGTACAAGTGCGGACCCACTCAGTGACCTGTATGTGCAGACAATGCTATACAAACCATGCAGCGACCATGTGTGCTGTGGTCTTGATGGACAGGTGTGAGAGATTGTGGATGGAGTTGAAAACCTGTCGTCTCCATTGATCCAGGATGACTAGTCGGGGCTGGCCGTTGGACACGACGCAGAGCAGGGTGTGGCCGCTATCTGGCAGAAGGACATCTTCTAAGTGGAAGCCCATGTGTGAGAAACCTGGGTCTCCGCGTCATCTTCTTGCACCCATGAAAGCTTGGAATAGTCTAGGCCTGGTTCCAATGACTGGATGGCCAGCCTTGAGAGAGTGTCAGCAATGACATTCTCCTTGCCAGAGAAGTGTTGAATGTTGGTGGAGAATTCCGAGATGTATGCCAAGTGGCGTTGCTGACGTGCTGACAAGGGGTCCGAAACCTTTTAAAAGGAGTAGATGAGGGTTTGTAGTCAATGAACACAGTGAAAGGCCTGCCCTCGAGGAAATAATGGAAGTGCCTGACCTCGAGGTAGAGGGCTAGGATTTCCCGGTCGAAAGCATTGTGTTTTAACTGGTGGGCGGGGGGGGGGCGGTTGCAGGGCTGCAAGTGGTGACTGAAAAAAGCCAGTAGCCTCCAATGTTTGTCAACCAGCTGTTGGAGTATGCCCCCAATCGCTGCGGCTGATGCGTCGATTATCAGGGAGGTGGGAACATCTGTTCTGGGGTGGACCAGCAACATGGCATGGGCTAGGGCCTCCTTGGTCCTTTCGAAAGCCGTGCCCACTTCCTCAGTCCAAGCCAAGTCCTTCTGTTTGAAGGTCATCATAGCGAAGAGGGGACGCATGGTTCGTGGTGTGGCAGGTATAAAACGATTGTAAAAATTGACCATGTCGGCGAATTCCTGCAGGGCTTTGACCGTGAAGGCCTTGCAAACTGCTGAATGGCAATGGTGTCACTCCATTCCTGGTGATCCCGTGGCCTAAGAAATTGATCATCTTCTGATCAAACTGGCACATTGCTGGGCTGACCATGAGGCCAAAGTCAGAAAGGCAGGAGTAGAGTTTGCGTATGTGGGTAGCTTGTTCCTGGTGGTTCCTGTTGGCGATGAGGATGTCGTATAAGTAGATGAAAACAAAGTCCAGATCTCTGTTCACTGTGTCCATTAGGCGCTGGATTTTTAAGTCCGAACGCCTTGCACAGGAACTCGAATAGTCTGAAAGACGTGATAATGGCTGTCTTCTCGATGTCGTCTGGGTAGATGGGGATTTGGTGGTAGCCTTATACCAGGTGGATTTTGGAGAAAACTCGCTCCGTGAAGGTTGGCTGTGAAATCCTGTATGTGGGGGACTGGGTAGCGGTCTGGGGTAGTTGAATCGTTGAGGCGCCGGTAGTCCCCACAAGGTCGCCAGCCATCAGTGGCCTTGGTTACCATGTGCATACGGGAGGCCCATGGGCTGTCGGAACTATGGATGATCCCCAGGTCCTCCATGCTTTTGAACTCCTCTTCTTGGCCAGATGCAACTTGTCTGGTGGAAGGCGTCTGGCCCTCGCGTGGAGTGGGGGTCCTGTGTCACAATGTGGCGCTGCACACTATGTCTCACCATCATAGACGTGAACTGTGGCCTGAGGATGGAGGTAAATTCAGCTAAAATGTGGCTATACTTGTTGATGGGAGTGGTGACGGTGGTCATTTGCTGGTTCCGCCCGCTGGTGGCAGCGAGTTGGATCATCTGGGTGTGCACCAGAAGCTTGGCCTTGAGGTCCACGAGCAGGCTGTGTGCTCGGAGGAAGTCTACGCTGAGGAGTGTTTACTCCACCGTGGCCAGTGTGAAATCCCAGCGGAAGGTCTTGCCGCCGAGGCATACCACCACTTGCTGTGTGCCAAATGTCTTTATGGTGGTATTATTGGCTGCCCGCAGGGTGGACCCGTGTGGCTGTGTTTGGGCTTCTAGTGGCGTCGGTGGAATGATGCCGAGTTCAGCCTCCTGTATCGATGAGGAAACGGTGGTCCGTGGTCTTGTCTGTCACATGTAGCAGGTTGTTTGCGTGACCAGCTGCCAAAACCATTAGTGGTGGATGGCCTGGGCGTTTTCCGCAAATGCGCAGGGCTGCTTAGATTTTTGGGCATCTGCCCCCCAGTGCTGGTGGTAGAAGCACCTCAACGCCTCTGCTGGCTTACAAGGGTGTGGCTGATCCCTGCTTGTTTGTTTGGGTTTTGGACTGCTGCTCTGTCTGGGGACATGTCAGCTGATTCATGGCAGCCTCGCTCCCCCTCTTAGTGCGCCAGAGAATGTCTGCCTTCGCTGCGACCTTGTGAGGGTCGCTGAAATCCACATCTGCTAGCTGGATCTGGATGTCATCAGGCATCTTTTCTAAGAATGCCTGCTCAAACATGCCCTCTGCCAGTGTGAACATTTTGTCCACGAGGGCAGATGGCATTCTATCCCCCAGGCCATTCAGGTGCATAAGCCTGGCTGCTCTCTGGCGCCTGGAGAGCCCACAGGTGCTGATGAGCAGCGCCTTCAACGTGGAGTATTTACCTTCCTCTTGGTTCTGTATGAGGTGGTCCACTCTGGCTGCAGTTTCTTGGTCCTGGGAGCTGACGACATGGTGGTACTTGGTGAAGTCTGAGGTAATCTGCTTTATGTGGAACTGTGCCTCCGCCCGTCCAAACTAAGTGCGTGGGCGAAGTGTCCAGAAAGTCGGGAGTTTGAAGGCGACTGCTGCAGTGCCCATACTGTTGAGTCCAGAGGTGTCTGGGCCTTCTGGGGTCACCAATGTAGCGGTAGATAAACTGAGTTGAAAGAATGAGACCAGTAGTCGGTAGGCTCGTTCGCACTCCAGTTGTTTATTGAATCTTACCATGCTGCGTCTTATAAAGCCGCAGGTAAGTCCCGCCCTCGTACTGGAAACGACATCATGGCATTACCCTGTGCTGATGCAGACCCAACCTGGTTGGCAGAAAAGACTACCCCAGCGGCGCCATCTTGACGCAGCTGCTCTACTGCTGCGACCATAACACACGGAGCCGGTTTGACTGCCATCAGTGATGTGCACTGCCACAAAGGTTTTTTTTCTGTGCACTTAGAAGTGGGATGTTACAACCTCTGATGTTTTTAATATATAATTTTAATGTGATATCTGCAAGAGTAAAAGCCTCTATTACAAACAGTATCTGTACCTAGCATGCAGATTACAAATCTGGCTCTAATCTTGTACCCTAATTCAAATAATCCAATCGTCTTTCTTAGTGTTTTGCCATCTGAAGTTCGTAAGCATGAGCATTTTCTGAGAGCTAGTATGTTTCAAAGTACTCTGATCGTAGTTAATCAGAACATCATGATTTTCAACGTGAACAATTTGAGATGTGTAAGCATCTTTGAGGATCGCAGTTTAATTTTTTATGTAGCCTGTCGAAGCTGTTACTGTCTCATCAATGCAAAAATTTTGATGTACTGAGGCTAATTTGTTACAGTGCCCTTTAAATTAGCTACCAATTCTTTTCATGTTTTTCAGGAATTCTGGCTACGAAATCACTATCTTTCTGATTTTAAAGATCATTTCATGAGATATTTTCCTTACTCTGGGGTGGAGGCACCCAGAAGCAAAAAGAAAGATTGGGATAAAAAGTAAGTAAATAGCAGATGCAGTTAAAACATTTTTTAACTGCATTACAAGTAACTTAATGTTAAAGGATAACTGTATTGTTGTTTTCATATTCTCTTTTCATTTGCAAATGAACTTTAAGACAATAAGTTAAACACCGAGATTACTAGTGTTCTTCATTATCCTGGTTCTCCCAGCAGCAAAACAATTGTAGATGCTGGAAAGCTTGCATTTTAAAAAAAGAAAGTATTGGAAATATTCAGCAGTATTGGTCATCATCAATGGGTGCAAAGTTTCATCTCAATGCAAACTTAATTCCCTGACAATCCATTACTTCATCAATTACTTCATCAATAATCTTATTCTGGTTTTTTTTTTGCACTTTTTTTTGACAAATTAAATGGGACATTTGATTGTTGGTAGCAGAGTGGCACTGAAAGTGCGTAGCTGTCTTGTAGCTCCAGCAAAATGATTCAATGATGACTCCCACTTCTGACTGTATGTGGTTTGCTTGTTTTTTTCCTTGTGTCCATGTGGGTATCACATTTGTTCAGTTTTCCTCTGATGTCCCAAAATCGAGCTGATTCGTAGGTTAGTGTGAGAAAATGGGTTACATGAAGTCAGCATAGACTTGATAAGCCTTCTGGCCTCCTCCTATGTTGTGAGAAAATATAAACTTGATTTTACTGTTTGTCATTTCCATAGCACTTTTCAGATTATATCCATAATATCACATATAACCCTGAGATTCTTTTTCCTGTGGACAAGGCAGAATTACCACTTATTGGCAATGCAAAAAAAAATGACTCAACAAACACATGTAAACAAACTGTGCAATACAAGGAGAGGTAAAAAAAAGTCAATAAAGTACAAAAGTAAAAGTTTGAGTTTGTTGATGATGTGGAGGGGTAGCAGCTTTCCTGAACCTGGCGGTGTGACTCTTGTGCCACCTATACCTCTTCTGATGACAGAGAACAGAGAATGTGCTGGGTGGTGTGGATCCTGGATAATTGCTACTGCTCTTCCCTATAGATGTTCTTGATGGTGGGGAGGCTTTTACCCATGATGTACTGAGCTGTGTACCCCTACCTTTTGCAGGGCTTTACGCTCAGGGATGCTGATGTCCCCATACCAGATGCAGCTGGTCAGCACACTTTCCACCACACATCTGTAGAAATTTTCCAACATCATGCCAAACTTCTGCAAACTCCTGAGGAAGTGGAGGCGCTGACATACTTTCTTCACGATAGTGGGTTGGGTCCAGGAAAGATCCTCCAAGATATTGACTTCCAAGAACTTAAATTTGCTCACCCTCTCCACCTCTCCCCCAATGATCACTGGATTGTACACCTCTGGTTTTCCCATCCTGAAGTCAACAATCAACTCCTTGGTTTTGGCAACATTGAGTGCAAGGTTGTTGTTGGTGTACCATTCAGCCAAGTTTTCAATCTCCCCTGTATGCTGACTCATCATCCCTTTTTATACAACCCACTACCATGGCATCATCAGTGAATTTGTAGATGGTGTTGCTGTTGTACTGAGCCACACTGTAAAAGGTGCAAAGTGAGTAGAGCACTTTTGGATTACAACATCTAAGCACCATTTCTCCATTAAAAAAAAATCAGCCAATTAAATAAACTGATGCTATAAATAATTTATTAAAACAAATTAATGACTTTTAAAATCTAATTCTGCATTAAATATGTACCAGAAAAAAATCATTAAATGTTTACTGTATTATTTTCAGGGACAAACAAGCAGCGACAGTTATGAACAATGCAGACCATTCTCTTGTATTGAATCTGGCATTGTGTCAGGTTATGGTGTCACTCACCAGTTCTTTAACGGCCCATCAGGATTCTGACTGGTTAGAACAAGTTCGAAAATTTGTGACACAGAACCTGTCAGATGGCAGGAAACTGGCTTATCAACAGCTAAGTGGGATGCTGATGTTAGTGTGGAGGCTTGTACTGATACAACACAACAGAGGTGAGATGAAATAGTGAATAAGACATTATCTGCAAAATTCATCATTAATCTTTATAATTTTATATATTGTGCAGATTTCATATTCCCCAAATCTGTGCAATGAATTAGATGCTTGTGACAATTAGACTTGTTTATTGCCACCTTGTCATAATGCATCCAGTTTGCTTGCTTCTTGCAAGTTTGAATGAACTAAATAATGTATAGTTTGTCTACATGAATATATTTGTCAAAGCATTCCTTAAGAAAATGGAAATATTTAAAAAATCATTTCTCTTTCTCATTATTTCCCTTTGAATGCACTTTTAATATGTCTCCTCTTGGTTCTGTTCTGCTCCTGTTGGTTATTTTTGCCTGCACACCTGTCTATTATGTACATTCCTAAATGGGATGGACAGACATTTAGCTCTCCGAATATAGCATGTAGATTTGTCCTTCCACTCTGCCCACACCCACACTCCCCCACTCTGGGACATTCACATGGACATGCATTCATAATCAGGAGTCAGGTGGGCTGAACAGATTTTTTAAGCTCTTTGTAATGCAAGATAATTGGGGCGGGTTGTGCTTTGAGTGAAATCAGCAAATAAATACATCCTTTAATCTTGGGGAGTTTGGATCCTTTCATAGTTTATTTTTGAAGTATTATTTTCCTCACTTTATTCTTTATACTTCTTTTCAGGTGCCACGGAGGAATTATTGAGAGCAGTTTACACACAGTATCAGCAACAGGGCCTTTCTCTTTCTGTTCGGACTATGTTGCTCAATTTCTTTAGCGGTCTTTATCTGAGAGATAAAACGTCCAATCTTCAGCTTTCCAGGTAATGTATTAAATCCTATCCTAAATGATGCTTCTGATTTTTTTTTTGCTCTCTGATTTTATTATTTGTCTTCTCAAATTTCATACTTATCTAGTGCAAAGACTATTCAGTTCTAGTTTCTGTAACATCACTGGCATGAGAGTATAATAAGCTGACATGCATGTCTCTACAGTTTTAATTAGAAATGTGAGGATTTCATTTTTTTTAAAAATGAGACTACAATAACATTACAAATGGGTCTCCACTGCTTACCAAGTCAGAACTTTTTCCTAAAGTCATGTGTCTTGAAGTCTCCTTGTGGAACACCAAGCCTATAATTTACTAGCCCCTGTCTCTCCTCTCCCCCTCATTGCTTTACACTGTCCATCTTTGCGCTATGCTCTCTGTCTTAATGTCGGATTATCTCCCGTTCCTATCCCTCTCCAGATGCTGCTTGATTCAGGACCTTTTTTAACTTGTTGGCTGATTTAATTACTTATGTTCTTGACTGCAGCAATGAGCAACAGGGTGCTGCTCGGATTTATTGATTGCGGTGTTGCTCATTAGTGCCACGATACAGCCTTCACATAAATTTAATGTCACTGGTTTAGGGCTTTGGTGTAGAGACCAGATTTTACTCCCTATAAATTATAATCCTTAAATTGCAATCCACTTGATGAAGTTATTCCCACAGTCTGTTGTACTTTTGATTCAAATTAGAGGCTTTTTCAGTTGGTAGTTGAGTCAAACCAAATTCCCATCACTTCCAAGAGTTAATCTGATTATTTGTTTGCCATAACTAATATATTTTTAAATATATACCTAATTAATTGATTTTTAGAACAGCCAGCCATTAAGATACAGGTTGAGTACTCCTTATCCAACGATCTGAAAACCAAGTAGGAAAAACAAATTCAACACCTGATTTGCCCATGCGCGGTTCTGATGCTCTGTTGACACTAGTTTAATTACAATAACAGTTCAAAAACCCCGCGAAATCTTTGCTTCTTGCTGGGAATATGCCAAATGGAGCTGGGTCCAAGTTTTCAGCATTGGCTGTAGATGGAGTCGGCGACGGAAACTCCATTGGGTGCGGTACCATCCGCATTAAAGAAGTTGCCTCTGGTTCATGGACCGGAGCAGGAACCGGAACCCTAGTCGGGGACTGGCAGCGGAGAGGTGTCTGGACTGGTGGTGGGGAAGTGTTGGGACCGGCAGTGGCGATGATGGGGAGGTGGTCGGGGTTCAGCGGTGGTGGCGGGGAGGTATTTGGGGAGATGGTCGAGACCGGCGATGATGGTGGGGAGGTGGGTGGGGACCAGTGGTGACAGTAGGGAGTTGTAGGGAACTGGCGGTGGGGAGGTGTCGGCGAGGTGGTCTTTTGTAAGCAGATTTTTTTTGTTAAGTGCTAAACATTATTTCATGTGAATTTTCCACTTCTGGCATCATGTTGGCGCTTAAAATGTCTGCCGTTATTTATTGCTGTTTAACCCCTGATACAGGTATTCTGCTAATATTACTGTGCTGCTTAGTTTTTTTGTTCCAAAATCTGGAAAAAAAATGAAAAACATCTGGTCCAAAGTGTTTTGGATAAGGGGTACTGGACCTGTATAATTTGAATTCTCATTTCTGATGAATGTTCTAGGTCTAAGTTATTACCATTTTCTTTTAATTTTGTAGCCTCAGCAATCTTAAAAATGATTTTTTAATTGGTTAAGAATTTTGCAGATGAATGCAATTGGTACTGTTCAGAATGTTGGCTTTCTATTGTTAAGTATTGGTTAAGAGAAACTGTCCAGTTGATGTAGACATGCTACCAGAATTCCCTAGTTCCAATTAATCTTTTCCATCATACATCTTCTTATAGATGCTGGTTTAAATGCACAGAAGCACTGGAAATGTACAAAAATTTAGATGAAATAATTCCTTAGTACAAGTATGTAGTGCTCAACATCCATTCGGGCAACGTCTGACTGCATGTACATCTGTAGTCCCACAATTATTCAGGTACCGCAAGCAGGTCCACAGCAATTTAGAAAAAGTGATTGCTAGCTACTGGAAATTGTAACACGGATCCCACTGCTTTGGTCTCTTCCCACAGTCCTGTGTCGGTCACCACACTGATCCCAACTTACAAATAAAAAGTTTACAGGTACACTACACTATCCCATATAACTTCGCTAAGTATATAATATGGTGTTCTCATAACATTCACATGGCATAATGCTACAGAACATATCCTGGACGTTAAGTGATGCATACCTGTATATACATAATGCCATAGTATGTTAAGAATTAGTTTTTTTTTATTATTTAAAATGTGAAATACACAAGTCTATATAAAATTTATTTTATGTTGAAATATTGAATGCCTCTACATTGGGGAAGGGGAGTTTTATATTATTTCAGTCTGTTATATGCAGGTACCATAGTAACACATCTTAACTCCTACTCGTTAAATGAAGTGCTTTTTGTCGACTGACGTATTTTTTTCTTTTGTTGGGTAGAAGTAAGGTGGTGTCTCGTTGGCTGGCTGGATTGCCTTTACAACTTGCACAACTTGGTTCAAAGAATCCACTTCTTTCAGCTCAGCTTATTGATGTAATACATGTGGCAGCTGCCCGCTCAAACAAAGAACTACTTCAGAGCCTTCAGAATAATGTCTACAAATTATATGGTAAGATTAATATTAGAAACTTGTATTTCAGACTGAATATAACATTTTTTAGCTCTTCTCTAAATTTGTGCTTTTCACTGTAGGTTATTTCAAACTATGGACAAGTTTTTAAACTTCAGTCCATTCTTAGTGTTAAAAGTGTTGGAAAGACACATCATGACAGACAGCATTTTGTGGAGAGAGCAAGGGAGTCACGACTCGGTGTTTCTCCAGTTCTAACGATGCTAACACAAGTTCAGCAGGTTAAACAGAGTCCTTTATGTAGCAAAGATAAAAATACATAACTGATGTTTTGGGCTTGAGCCCTTCATCAAGGTATAGAAAAATGTTGGCAGGTGCCTGATTTATATATTTTTTAAAAAGTAAGGGGGAGGGAAGGCATGGGAGGTAGGAGCATATTGCAAAGGCAAGAGATAATAGATGGAGAAGGGAGGGTGGGCACAGTAGCAAGCAAGAGTAGGAGGGACGGCTAGGTGAATAGAGGGAAGGGGGTGGAGATCTGAGGGAAAGAAGACGGGAAGGGAAGGGATGTGGAAAGGAGAGCAGGTTAGCAGAAACCAGAGAAGTCAATGTTAACATCTTACAGCTGGAGGGTGCACTGACCTCTACCTTGCTGAGGCCAGACGACAGCTTTCAGACACTTCCTCTTACTTAACCCCTTCAACAGGACCCCTCCACAGCTCATCAAACCACTATCGCTAACACATCTCTAACCTTGTCACCTCTGGTCACCTTCCTCCCATGTTCTCCAGCTTCATTGTCTCCCTGCACTGCCTGGTTCTATCTTTTACCCAACCTTTCCATCTTGGTAGACACATTGTTCCTCTGCTTTAGTTCAGTGGGCGAAAACCCACCTTGACTACCTTTTCTTCCCTGGTCAAATCTCTCCCCACCTACATCTGCAATACCTCATAAGACCTCCAACGCCTCAATGACTTTGGATACCCTGAACTGAACCGCCTCATTTTTACAATGGATATCAAATCCCTTTGTACATCAATCCCCCATACAGAAGGTCTTAAAGCATTTTACTTTCTGGACCAGAGACCCAGCCAGTCACCTCTACCACCACCCTTCTCTGCTTGGCAGAACTTGTCCTCACTCTGAACAACTTCTCCTTTAACTCGTTTCACTTCCTCCAAATCAAAGCAGTAACTATGGGTACCTGCATGGGTTCCAGCTAAATCTGCCTGTATGTGGGTTTTTTGGAGCAATACATGCTGCAAGTGTACACAGGCAAGGCCCCTCAGCTCTTCCTCCATTATATTGATGACTACATCAGGGCTGCCTCATGCACCTACAATGAGCTCATCAACTTCATTCACTTCGTTGTCAACTTCCACCCCGATCTCAAACTCACGTGATCCATCTCCTACAACACTCTCCCCATTCTGGATCTCTGTCTTCATCTTGGGAGACGAGCTTTCCACTGACATATATTACAATTACACCCACTCCCATAACTACCTCAACTACACTTCCTCACACCCTGTCCGCTGCAAGGATTCTATTCCCTTCTTGTAATTTCTCCATCTCCGCTGCATCTGTTCCCAAGATGAGGACTTCCATCGAGATCTTCTGAAATATCTGGCACAAATGTGGCTTCCCCTTCATCACCATCAACCCAGCCCACATCTGCATCTTCTTTATTTTCCGTTCATCTGCCCTGGCTGCCTCTGCCCCTTGACGCAACAAGCACAGGATTCCCCTTCTCCTTGTCTCCACATCTAACAGATTATCCTCTGGAATTTCTGGCACTTACAACAGGATCCAACTATCAGACACATCTTGCCCACTCCTCCCCTCTCTACTTTCCGTAGGGACCGCTCCCTCCATGACTCCCTTGTGCACTTATCCCTCCCTGCCAATCATCCCCCCAGCTCCTTCCCCTGTGGCTGCAGGAGGTGCCTACTCCTCCTCCCTCACCACAGTCTGCGTCCCCAAACAGGCAACGTCCCTCTTTCAAGGGAAGCAACAGTTGTGTTTTTGCAGGATTGATTTACTGCATCCGGTGCTCCCCTTGTGACCTTTTCTACATCTGTCTGGGCATCCTCCAGCTCAGTGCATTAATGGAAACCGGAGGTTAATCTGCTACCCTGCTCTCCTTTCTCCATCCCTTCCCCCTGTCTTCTTTCCCTCATCTTTCCACCTCCTTCCCTCTCTATTCACCTAGCTATCCTGCTCCCCTTGCTTGCAGCTATGCTTTCCCTCCCTTCTCCATCTTTTACCTCTTGTCTTTGCGACCATGATCTTCCCCCCCCCCCCCCACCCACCTTACCTTTTAATTCAGGCGCCTGCTGACATTTTTCCATACCTTGACTAAGGGCTCAAGCCTGAAACGTCGATGTATTTTTATCTTTGCTATATAAAGATCACTGTTTGACATCTTGAGCTTCTCCAGCGTCGTGTTTTTACTTCAACCGTGGCGTCTACAGATTTTTGTGTTTTTACTCATTAGAACTGGAGAAACCAAGTTTGCTTGCACAAAAGGGGAGGGATGTAGAGAACAAATGGAATGTCTGGAGATAGCAAACAAAATGTTTGTGCTTGGGTGTGCACAACAATTATCCAGGTGATGTAATACTTTTGGAGCTGTTTGGTTAATGGATCAATAAGGGCTGGTAGAGGGGAAAAGTACAAAAGTAACATTTTTTGAATATTTATATATTTTTTAAAGACTCATGCAAATCCAATAAACAGAATTTTGCATTCTCTTTCCATGTAATATGATTTACTGAGTCCTTCTTTTCTTCTTCTTACACCCTCCCTATCCCTTAAATTATACAAATATTAAAATATAAAAATATAAACATACAAAAACCACCTAAATACCGACAAAGATAACGATCCTCCTTGAAGCTAGAGGACCTCGGATATTAAATAAAAACAGGTAGGGGCAAAAACACACCGTCTGTGTCACATTTTCCATTTCAAACTCTTAATCCTTTATCTGCTGGGCCAGATTGTTTCTTTTCTCTTACTTGGGGGGAGGGAGAGGTGTGTGAATTATAATCTGTGCATCGATGTGCCTCAGATACGGTTGCCACACTTGCAATGAATGTGCCATATCGCTTCTGTAAATTGTAGGTGATTTTCTTCAGGGGAATGCAACACTATTTCCATATTCCATCGTGCGATATTTAGCTAGGAGTCGGACTTCCACCTAACTGCTATACAGTTCCTGGCTACTGGCAAGGCGACCTTCGTAAACTGAATTTGGTGTTTGGACAGTCTAAACTGTACTTCCCCAATGTCCCCTAGAAGGTACAACTCCTGTGGAAAATCCACCTTTGTAAATTTTTTTCAGTGTCCGCCAGGTCCTCCCAGAAGGATCTCACTCTTGTACAGGTGGAGTGGACAAAGGTTCAAACCTCCACACCACACCTAAAGCACATTTCCGAAATTTCTGACTTTGACTTGTGTAATTTCATCAGTGTGAGGTATAACTGATGCAAGAAATTATATTGCATCAGTATGTGTCTGGCATTAACAATTCCTGTCAGGCTATTCAAGTATAAATCTTCCCACCATTGTTTATCAATTGTTATGCCCAAGCCCAAATCCCATCTTTCTCTTGACCGATGTAAGCCCGGCTTTGGGCCTTCACTTTGGATATGGAATACATCCTAGAAATAAATTTGCACACATTCCTCTTTTGAATTAGAGTCTCCATGTCACTACAGTCAGGCAGGGTCATTGCTGGTCCCAGTTTATCCCCAAGGAAAGATCTTAATTGCAGAAAGCAGAAGAATGTTCTATTCGATAGCTCATATTTAGTTCTCAACTGCTTGAATGACATGAGCTGTCCTTGATAGTAACAATCCTCAATACACCTGATCCCCTTCTGGCACCAGCTATCCAGGATCCGGCGTTTTAAGAGATCACCCCACTTTCAATCCAATACATTGATTTATTCTTTGTCATTATGGGGTTATCTTTTTCTTTGAAACTAATTTTACATCCTACTTGCATATAAATTTTCCTTCTATCTTTCCTCCTACTGCATGTAACCCGATATGTGCCCAAGAAGGGGGACCCCCACCTCAAAAAAAAACGAGGCATTAAACCTTGCTTGGGACATCCAGTAGTATTTTTTTAAAGTCTGGCAGTTTTTTGATCCCCAATTTATATTCCCTTGTCAATTTTTCCATGGAGACTCTAAGACACATTACCATTACACAAAAACCTTTTGACACATTCATTGAACATTTTAAAGAAGCACTGGTCAACAAAATGGACAGCATTTGAAAAATATATTGTAGTCTTGGCATCACATTCATTTTTAAACAGTTAACTCTGCCCATCAATGTTATGAGCAGAGTTTTCTATCCGGCCAGGCCCTCCTCAATCTTCTGGAGCAAAGGGAGATCATTTATATTTATTGCATAGGTCTTTATCAACTCTTATCCCTCGGTATTTAATGCCTTCCTGTGGCCATGTGAATTGGGTTTCCCGTTGATAGGGTCTATATCTCCTTTTGACAAAGACATAATTTCACTTTTATCCAGATAAACCTTATACCTGGAGACCTTCCCATAATCCTCCAGTATAGTCCTCAGTTTGGTCAACGACCCCACCCCCCCGCCTCAAGTTCCGTCAAATACACAACATATCATCAGCAGATAGGTTGATTTTTGTGTTTCACCTATTTTGATCATGCCGAATGGTTTGTCAGTTGTTCAATAACTAGTATGAACAGAGATGGGTACAATGGGGAGCCCTGCCTACTAGATCTACTCAACGGGAACACAGGGGACATCTGCCCTCCCTATCCCTTAAATTATACAAATATTAAAATATAATAATACAAACATACAAAAACCACCTAAATACTAACAAAGACAACGATCCTCCTTGAAGCCTGGGGCTTGTAATACAACGTCCTTATCCAATTGATAAATGTTTGACCCAATCCAAATTTCTCCAGTGTCTTAAACAGAAAATCCCACTCCAATCTATCACAAGCCTTCTCCGCATCCAAGGATACAGCCACTCCCAGGTCCTCCCTTGACTGTGCCAGGTGTATTCTATTGAGCAATCAGGCTACCTTATCTGCTGTTTGCCTCTTTTGAACAAATCCCACCTGATCTGTTAATTTGTTATTTTTGGCAGATGTTTTGCCAATCTATTGGTCAATATTTTTGCTATAATTTTATAATCTGCATTCAGTAATGATATAAGCCTATAGGAAGAGGGTTTCAATGGGTCCCTGTCTTTTTTTTGGGATCACCCAGGAGGGTATTGTCTCTGCCACCTGATCCACCACCTTCATAAGAAGGGGCATTAAAAGGTCTTCGAGTTTTCTATAAAATTCAATGGGGAAACCATCTTCTCCCTGCAGAGTACTCAGAGTATGTTAAATTTCCTCACTAGAGAAGGGAGCATCTAACTCCTCCTGATCCAAATTTGATAGTTCCAATGAAAGCAAGAAATCATCTATTTTGGCAGGGTCATCCTTTCCGCACCCCCCCCCCCCCCCGCCAAATCTGATTTATATAATTCTTTATAGAACTTACTAAATGTATAATTTATTTCTTCTAGCTTTCACAAAATCTTGCCTTCCCCCCATTTGAATTGCATTAATTGTCCTCAAGACCTCCTCCGCCCTCACCTGCCAGGACAAGACTATATGGGCCCTTTCTCCCATCCTTGATCATAAGATCAGCTTCTCTGTTTTGTATGTCTGCAACGTATTGTATTTGAACTTTTTATTGATAAATCCCTGTATTTTTCATTGAACCCTGACCTTTGATAATCTTTTTTCCAATTGAGGTATGTCCTGTTCCAAAGTATTTTCCTCATTTATCCCCTTTTTATTCCAACAATGTATCCAATTATCTGACACCTTAAATAAGCCTTCAACATGTCCCAAATCAAAAAACAATTGTTAGCAGTAGAGGGCCAGCTCATATTGCAGAACAGTTCTATCTGACAAAGCTACAAAATTCTGGTTTTCCCAACAGATATGGATTTAGGTGCTATCTATATACTGTAGCCTGCTTATCTGGTATAATGATGGAAAAAGTCAGGGATGAATGGTCTGACAGCAACCATGCCATGTACTTGGTCTCCACTATCCTACTTTCCAACTGGGCTGATGCCAGAAAAAAAATCAATTCTAGTGTAGAAATTGTGTTGCCTTGAATTAAAGGAGTAATCTCTTTCTCTCGGGTTCAGACTTCTCCAAGTGATTGAGATTTAAATCTTTCATGAAGGCCAGGGTGGACCTTGCTGCGGTGGCCTTTCCATCGCCTTCTTGGCTGACTTATCCATGACTGGATCTAGACAAAAATTGAAATCCCCTCCAATTAATATATTCTCACAGCCCCCCAACCCCCCACCCATATGCTTTCAAGAATGTATCTTGTATAAATTTTTCATGGTCGAAATTCGGGAGATATATATTCATAAGTGTCCATGATTCTGAGTATATTTGATAATGCATCATCATGAACTTCCCTGCCAATTCAGCGACCACCCCCCACCCAAGTCCATTACTTGAACATGGTTTCCCATTAGGATTGCCACTCTCCTGGCTCTCAAATTGAAGGAGGGAACTGCTACCTGACCGACCCATTCCCTTTTTAATTTAGCATATTTCTGGTTCGTAGGATGAGTTTCCTGCGGGGACACTATGTTTGCCTGCAGCTTCTCAAGATGTGCCAAGACTTTTTTCTCTTAATGAACCCATTTAGCCATTTAACATTAAAATTTATACACTTAATTGTTTTACCCATCTTCCCAGTGCCTATCTATCTACCTCTCCCCCTCCCTTCTGTCCTCCAATACTTACCTTCCATCTCTTTTGTCTCCTGTTGACTCCTGGCACAGACACTAGTGTGCAAAACGAAAGCTAAACAAATTGACAAACCAAAACCAATAATTCAGAAAATATCCCAACGCCCCTATCCCCTACACAGGCGCCAACTCCCTCTCTAATTTGGAGTATGCCTGTGGCACCCATCAAACCTCCCCACCTCCTCCGCCACTGCATCCTGTACCTTTTCTTTTTAAACTTACAACCTTTATGATTAGCTAGAGTAACCATTTTTTGTTTATTTGTTTTTTTTTAATTAAAAAATATAACTATATATACATTATGTACAGCCACATCTCTTCTTATCCTTGACCCACCATCTCTTTATCTTCTTTGGAAATCCTCCTGGGTTGCGACTAAGTTCTTGGCAAAACTCATGGCTCTTTAGCTTCTGGTAAAATCTTCTCCTCCCCTTCCCCCCCCCCCCCCATATCGAATTCCTTCTATCTTTTACCAATTCTACGCTTAAGTCTGTGGGGGAAAAAAAAAGAACCTTTTCCTCCTCCACTTCTAACAGGCCATTTCTTTGTTTTGCGCCCACTGGTGCCGTGCGTAGGATTCATTCTCTTTCTTGGTATCCCCAAAGTCTAATAAGGACTGAACAGGATCTCTGTTTGGTCCTGGTTTGGGGAAAAGAGACCAATGGGGCCCCTTCCACCTGAAGTTCCTCTCCTCCCACCTGAAGTTCCTCTCCTCCCACCTGAAGTTCCTCTCCTCCCCTTTCCATTCTCAATATTTCAGGTATCCACCTTTTTAAAAAAAAAGTAATAGGGTCCTTCCCCTCTTTAACTCCTACAATTTTTATATTATTTCTCCTATTATGGTTTTCTAACATATCTAGTTAATCCCAGATCGTTTTCCTGTCCTTTACCCCCATACCTCTAACCTTTCTACACTGTCCTCCTTCCTATTGACACGGTTTTCCACCATGTTCACTCTTCCAGATAACCCCCCAAATTCCCCTATTTCTGCAGTGACGTCTTTTAAAACATTCCTCAGTCTTTTTTCAGAGGCCTCGACCACTGCCTTCATGATATTTTCCATTGAGGGCTCCAAGTCTCCCCCTTCTCTCCTCCTGCTCTCTTCCTCTCTCCTGCCTGTGATGACGGACCCTCCCAGTCAACTGCTCTCCCCTTCCCCCTTTGTGTCGCTCCTGATGCTGCCTCCTGATCTACTGCCGCTACCTCGCTGCTTCTGCCTCCAGGATGCAGGTAAGGCCATTCTCCCAGCTCAGTCTGATCCTCCAACCCCGCCTTGGGATGCATGGTCGGGGTCGCCTGCCTCCTCTGCACCACCTCTCTCTGCCCGCTCTTGCCACTAGCCGCGGGGCCCATTTTTAATGCCACCGTCGCTACTCCCACCTCTGCTGTCCTCGCTGTTATCACCGCTGCTGCTCACACCGCTGCCGCCACTGCCTCATTGGGCTGCTCCGTGGTGTCGGCGATGCTTCCTCTCCGATGCTCTCCCTCTCGCTGCCTCTCTTGGCCCGTTCCTGCCAGTTCCCTTGGGGCTCACCTCAACATGGCTCTCCCACTGTGATGCCTGCACTCTACCCTGGGCCTGATGGTGAGCAGGTCCTGTTGTCTTCCAGCCCAGCAGCCTGAGTGGGTAAATTGTTTTTCTTCACATGGGTGCCTCGAACAGGTCCCATCATTTTCTTTGCCACGTGGCCACCTCTCCTGGTCTTCATACTGTGCTGGGGTGGCTGTTTCTTTCTGAATTGTCTTTTTTCTTTCCCATATCTATATGTTTTACACCATTTCTAGCCAATTTGTTTCTGCTCTTTCTGTCGTTTTTCTGGCTGTTTTTTAAATATTTTCACTAGTTCTCTCAGGAGCTCTGAGAATCACGCTACCCCCTGCTCCACATCACATTACTCCTCCTGAATATTTTATTTTTGATTTTTCAACAAAACATAAACAAATCAACTTGATACACCCACACACTGTTAATACCATCCCCTTACTTCCCTCCCTGCCTCCCTCCCCTGTACAATTGATGAAGCAGTCAATAATTTTATATTAATACAGAATCAATTAACTATCTTTCTTCACAAAAAAAAACATAGACACACATTGTCTGTGTCATCTTCTTTGCAATTAGGGGGAATTAATCAAACTGGGTGCCAATAAAAAAATATTTTAACCAATGTGTCATAATTCTTCCTTGTATTGTAAGAGACCTTCTCTAGGGGAATGCAACTCTTCATTTCCATATTCCATTGTGAAATGGTTAACTGGGAGTCGGACTTCCATGAAACCCCTCGACACTTCTGGCTACCTTCACAAATGAAATCTGGTGTTTTGATAACTTAAAACTCATGTTGCCAATGTCTCCCATAAGATATACTTCTGGATCTTGTGGAAAATCCACTCCTTAAGAATATTTTCTTAAGAATATCCCCCAAATTCACCCAAAAAGGCCTTTGTTCTCAGCCAGGAGTGGACAAAAGTTCCAACCTCTATGTCACATCTAGAGCACATTTCTGAAAAATGAGATTTTGATTTATGTAATTTTTGTGGTGTGAGGTATAACTGATGTAAGAAATTATATTGCACCTATTTATATCTGGAATTAATGATTCCAGTCATACTGTTCATACACAGGTCTTGCTGCCACTCTTCATTAATTTTGTATCCAAATCCATCTCCCATTTCTCCCTAGATCTATGTAAATTCGGTTTTAGACTCTCACTTTGGAATATGTAATACATTCCTCTGTCAAATTAGAATCTTCATGTTATTGATCTAGGTACAATCATATCTGGTCCTAATTTTTCCCTTAAGAAAGATTTTAGTTACAGATAGCTGAAGAATGTTCAAATTGACAAATCATATTTATTTCTTAATTGTTCAAATGTCATAAACTACCTTTGTATATAACAATCCTCGATATATCTGATCCCTTTCTATATGTAATTTGTTTGTCTTTTTTCCTTGATGCCAATACCGTTTTCTTAGCTTGTTCTGTCTTAAGCTGCCATGCTAGAATTTTGTGCGTTTTTTCACCCAGTTCATAATATTTCTGTTTTGTCTTCATTATATTCTTCTCCACCTGATATGTTTGTAGTGTTTCATATTTTATTTTTTTATTCGCCAATTCTCTTCTTTTAGTTGTATCTTCCTTCATTGCTAATTCTTTTTCTATATTTACTATTTCCCTTTCCAACTGCTCTGTTTCCTGATTATAGTCCTTCTTCATCTTGGTTACATAACTTATTATTTGCCCTCTAATGAATGCTTTCATTGCATCCCATAGTATAAACTTATCTTCCACTGATTCCGTATTTATTTCAAAATACATTTTTGTTTGTTTTTCAATAAATTCTCTAAAATCCTGCCTTTTAAGTAACATGGGGTTTAATCTCCATCTATACATTCTTGGAGGAATGTCCTCTAGCTTTACTGTCAATATTAAGGGTGAATGGTCCGATAGTATTCTAGCTTTATATTCTGTTTTTCTTACTCTATCTTGCATACTAGCTGATAACAAAAATAAGTCTATTCTTGAGTATGTTTTATGTCTAGCCGAGTAATATGAATATTCCTTTTCTTTTGGGTGTTGTTTCCTCCATATATCCAAAAGTTTCATTTCTTCCATTGATTTAATTATAAATTTGGTTACTTTGTTCTTTCTGTTAATTTTTTTCCCAGTTTTATCCATATTTAAATCCAAATTCAGGTTGAAATCCCCTCCTATTAATATGTTCCCTTGCGTATTTGCTACCTTCAAAAAGATATCTTGCATAAACCTTTGATCTTCTTCGTTAGGTGAATATACATTGAGTAGATTCCAAAACTCCGAATATATCTGACATTTTATCATTACATATCTCCCTGCTGGATCTATTATTTCCTCTTCTATTTTAAATGGCACATTTTTACTAATTAGCCACTCCTCTTGCTTTTGAATTATACGATGCTGCTGTTACATGTCCTACCCAATCTCTCTTTAATTTCTTGTGCTCCAATTCAGTTAAGTGTGTTTCTTGGACAAATGCTATATCAATTTTTTCTTTTTTCAGTAAATTTAGCAGTTTCTTCCTTTTAATTTGGTTATGTATTCCATTAATATTTAAAGTCATATAGTTCAACGTAGCCATTTTATACTTTGTTTATCTTCCCTTTCCGTTTTTCCATCATTACCTTTCCTCCTTTTCCATTTCTGTTTTCTTATTTTAAACCCTTTATAAGACAACATTCCTAAAACATCAAACATTTTCCTTATTCTCCTATTTAAAACTTCTTTAGCCCCAATCTCCCCTTCCCCTCCTGAGTTGTCCTTTATCCCTTGTCGGACAACCACATCTCCCCTCTCCATTTGGGTTTGCGAATTCACTTGCAAGCGTCAGCTGATTTTGCAGTGACCGCAACTCCTCCCCACCCAGCCCCCCCCAGAAAATATTTCACTTTTCATATGTAACAAAGGTCACTCTTTTAGTTCCCTCCTTATTCCCTCTATTCCATTTCCTTCCCTTATTAATTCTTGTCTATACTATCTATATTTTCCTCTAAATACGGATACATTCACTTATGCACATTATACATATACACACTTATACCTCTTTACCCACATACATATAAATCGTGGTCATTTTTACTCTCATTACACGTCTTCATCCCTCAGTCTATTTTGTAATTGTTCTGCAAATTTTCGTGCTTCTTCTGGATCCGAGAATAGTCTGTTTTGTTGTCCTGGAATAAATATTTTCAATACCGCTGGATGCTTTAGTATAAATTTATACCCTTTCTTCCATAAAATCGCCTTTGCTGTATTGAACTCCTTTCTCTTCTTTAGGAGTTCAAAACTTATATCTGGATAAATGAAGATTTTTTGCCCTTTGTACTCCAGTGGCTTGTTGCCCTCTCTTACTTTTTCCATTGTCTTCTCCAGTACCTTTTCTCTTGTTGTATATCTTAGGAATTTTACTAAAAATAGATCTTGGTTTTTGTTGTGGTTGTGGTTTAAAGGCCAATGCTCTATGTGCCCTTTCTATTTCCATTTCTTGCTGTAGTTCTGGACATCCTAGGATCCTAGGGATCCAATCTTTTATAAACTCTCTCATATTCTTGCCTTCTTCATCTTCCTTAAGGCCCACTATCTTTATGTTATTTCTTCTGTTATCATTTTCCATTATATCTATTTTCTGAGCTAACAGTTCTTGTGTCTCTATAACTTTTTTATTAGATTCCTCTAATTTCTTTTTTAAATCCTCTACCTCCATTTCTACTGCTACTTCCCGCTCTTCCATCTTGTCCATTTTATTTCCCATTTCTGTTAAGGTCATATTTATTTTATTCATTTTCTCTTCTGTGTTGTTTATTCTTCTTCTTAAATCTTTAAATTCCTGTGTTTGCCATTCTTTAAATGACTCCATGTATTCTTTAATAAGAGAAAGTATATCCTTTATCCTGCCTTTCCCTTCTTCTATTTCACTGTACTCTTCCTCTTCCTTTTCTTCTTCCTCTGGGTTGGCCATCTGTTGTTTCTTTGTTGCCCTTTTCTTCTCTTCTTTCTTGTTTTCATTGTCTTCTATGTTCTCTTCTTGCTGCAGGTGTTCTGCAGCTGTTGTTGCCGGCTGTGGAGATCGACTCCCCAGCTGGTCACCCCTCCCGTCGGTGTGTTTTTTTTCATGCGCGGTTGCGCACTTTTACTCGGCTCAACGAGCCATTTTTGTAGTCCACTTTCTACCGACCTGAGGGAGCGGGTTTCTCTCTCCACCGCGGGCCTCTTCGAACAGGTAAGGCCTTCTCCTTCTTCCTCCGTTGTCTTCTCTTCCTCTCTTCTTACCGTTGATTTCGATTTTTCTTTTTTTGTCGCCATCTTCTTTCCACCTTTATATTCACTTTTCTTTAACTTTTATTTCTGTGCCTTTGTGTTTTTCTTTGTTTTTTTTGACTTTTCTGGAGAGGGCTGGAGTTCACCGTCCGGCCACTACTCCATCACGTGACTCCCTCCCTCTGATCCCTTTCTAACACCAGATGGCCAGGATATCATTACCCATAGTCACAGGTATTAAATTATTTTGGGTTGAAGGTGTTTTTGGAGGTATCCCAATTTTTAATCCAATACATTGATTTATATTTTTATTGTCATGTAATAATATAAAAATCTAATGTACACAAAACTTCCTTTTGCTTGCCATAAGGCAAACAAAGAGTCATCATTAGCATTGCCCAGTGCCCCTAACAATAAGAAACAGGGGTGCAAAAGAGTTCATGGACCTGAAATGTTAAATTTGTTTCAATCTTCAGGGTATGCCCAATTGGCTGAGTATTCTAGCAGTCTGTTTTCATTTCAGATTTCCAGCATCTGCAAGTTTTTAATTATATTTTTCTTGCTTGAAGTTGAGGGGAGAGAAAAGCTTTCTTCTTGGTTAATTGACTTATTAAAATAAAATTAGATGAAAGTTGGGACCCATCAAGATATTGGGCCACTGCCATGGAATTCTGTTTAAATAATGTGAATATCTGGGTTATCCAAAAATGTTCTAGTGCCATATATATTGCCTTTGTAGAAAATGTAATAATTTGACTGATCTTTGGGGATTTTTTAATTTTGGAACCATGAAAGTAATGATTTATTCTCATGTTTGCACAAAGATGATTACTGGCTTTCTTTGAGTTTAAATTTCTTGATTGGGGAGTAGTCCTCCATTTGATGCTCACATTTGTTGGTCAAGCTGTTTTTAATCTGTATGTCTAAATTCAGAAATGAATAAAGAGCAATTTTGGATTTGATTAGCATCCAAAATGCAACATTTCTTTTCAAATGGTTAGGATGTGTAATGGTGATGGATCCTGACTATTTATTGTTCAAATAAGAAAAAATAATTTCTCTAATTTCCTCAAGACATGGAGGCCTTTTAGCACATCAAGTCTATTTCGACTCTCAGATCATCCCATTTCCCATATTTTTTTCTTGTGGCCTATTTTCTCTGTCATACACTCATTAGCACCCCCGATGGTCTTTCCACGCATTTATTTTCACTTGGCTAGTGTACCCAATTGACCAGCACAAATGGTCACAGGGAGGACATGCAAACTCACAGACAACACCAAGGAGGAGTTAGGAGTTGGGTTGTTGGTAGTTCTGAAGTGCTTGCATCTATATATCATTATATATATGTATAATTGTTCAGAAGTTATTGATGTAAAACACAAAAGTCTGCAGACACCGTGGTTGAAGTAAAAGCACAATGCTGGAGAAACTCAGCAGGTCAAACTACTTTATATAGCAAAGAGAAAGATTCCAAACTGATGTTTCGCATTTGAGTGCTTCATCAAGGTATGATCATCAAGTTATCAAGGTCTCACAAAGGTTTAATATTAAGTAAGTACTTTTTAAGTTCACATAGTCACTTGAAAGAATATTTTCTCTATTTTTTTCAAAACCATCAGTCAAAATCAGATCATCATTTAATGTTTCTTGGTTTCTCAAATTTCCTTGAATAAAAATAAATTTTCCTGACTTTATGAATTTGTTTTTATTGAACATACCTGTATTTTTTTGAAGTGAAAAAGTTGTTTGTTTGTGGGGAGGGTGACTAGAACAGGAAAGGTGGAAATCCGTGAGAAAACACTTGGTAAGGAACTAGCTCAGGACATTTTCTTTTTTTGTGTGTGTGTGTGTGTCTGAAAGCAACAATTCTAATTGGCTGTTTTCAAACATTAGTGAAGTCTTGTAATAATTTGAATATTTTTATTTTATGAAACTAGGCATTGTTTTAATGCTGAAAACTTCCCCATTTTCTAAATTATATTGTAATATTTGTTTAGATCCACAAGATGGCACTTTAGTGCTCCTTCCATCTGAATCACAACATTCTTTGGTGCAACTTGTGTATTTCTTGCCACATATTTCATCAGAGTTGCTGTCCTCGCTAAGTCACTGTTGCACTATGGGAAGGTTATCCTCCAAACTTGCTATTAATCTAATCCGGATACTATGCACAAGGTAAGTTTGCAAATTTTTAGTTATTAAAATTATAGTTTCCTCGACCAAGATGCAAAATAATGATCAAATCTGGAGTCTAAGTCGTTGTAGTCTTGCCAAATGTTATGGGAATGTTTATTTTTGAGATTATACATATTGCCCACAACAAAACAATAACATGTTCAAATTAATAACTAATCGAATTGTACACCATGAAAACACGCTTTTTGAGTCTGACAATAAAATACCCATTGACAACCTAAAACAAGGAGAGGTTTATTTTAGGAGTGCAAGTTAGTAAATTAACTGGGAATAGCAGGGAATTGATTTGCTAAAATTGAAATGAAGTTGTAGCAGGAAAAATAACAGCTTCCAAATGCAAAAAAAAGATGTAAACAAAAAAAAACTACTGCAGCTTGGAGATGAATTGGAATTGGCAATACAGATTATACTTGCTCTCACAAGTTGTTAAGGTGCTGTAGAAAAAATACCTGAAATACATAAATTAAATTTAAAGAATATGTTTACATCATTGAAAATTTATAGTGAAAATGAAGAAAGTTTTGGAAATTGAGACATTTCTGTGAGATAATGTAGTGGGTTTAAAAATAAGATTTCAAGTTATTTTTTATTAAATGGTGGACAAGAAGAGATAAAGTTTCAAGTGAAAATAATGAATACCTGCTTTTTAAAGAAATTTTGATTAGGGGGTGCAAGAAAAGGAGATGGAATTAAACAGGGTTGCCATAAATAGATAATTTGAAAACTAGTGAAACTGAAAATGATGCTCATCCCATACGTTCAAGAATGTAACAGAAATAACAAAGGAATTTTTTGAAAGCATGGTCATTGGATTGGAGAGCTGGCAGCGTTAGAACGTTTTTTAAAAATTTCGGCCTGTAGCATAGTTACAGGCCACTTTGTCACACGAGTCTGTGCCGGCCAATATACGTCCAATTAACCTACACCCCATTAAGTTTTAAATGGTGGGAGGAAACTTGAACTCCTAGGGAAAACCCACGCAGACATGGGGAGAATGTGCAAACTCCCTACAGATAGCGTGGGATTCAAACCCAGATCCTGATCGTTGGTGCTGTAAAGGCGTTGCGCTAACCGCTACGCCGACCGTACAGCCCATGAGACACCATCAATGTAACTAGATATTTATAACCACGCAACAAATAGAGCAAATTTTTAAATTTTTCTTTTACATTTATGTCTAAGTACTTCTTAGAAACATAGGAGAGTTCTTTGAGAAATTAGAAGAGTTTATGTATGGTGCTGTTTGTTTATGTGTTTTCAAAGGTGATTTAAAGGTATACCACATTGGCAAAAGATAGTGATATTAAAACAGAATGCAAGGAATTGTGCTGCCATGGTGACGGTTGGGTAAATGTTGGAGCATACTTTCCTGAATGTTTTTTTTTAAAGAATCACAGAATAGTTGTAGATTACTCTAGCTGACCAATAACAAAATTTCTGTAGTGGGTGGAATTGATGTCTTACATCTGACTTTGAAGAATTGCCGGTGTGTTGTCAGATTCAACTCCAACATCATTGGGCGACAGTTTTGATGTGGATCAATAGTGTGCAGGCGTCATTGTTACATTGTAACAGTGTAAATGTTTCCAGCTTTTCTCTCTCTTTTCAATCTTCTTCAGCATGATGCTGAACCAAGCCATGAAAGACCTCAACAATGAAGACGCTGTTTACATCCGGTACCGCACGGATGGCAGTCTCTTCAATCTGAGGTGCCTGCAAGCTCACACCAAGACACAAGAGAAACTTGTCCGTGAACTACTCTTTGCAGACGATGCCGCTTTAGTTCCCCATTCAGAGCCAGCTCTTCAGCGCTTGACGTCCTGTTTTGCGGAAACTGCCAAAATGTTTGGCCTGGAAGTCTGCCTGAAGAAAACTGAGGTCCTCCATCAGCCAGCTCCCCACCATGACTACCAGCTCCCCCACATCTCCATCGGGCACACAAAACTCAAAACGGTCAACCAGTTTACCTATCTCGGCTGCACCATTTCATCAGATGCAAGGATCGACAACGAGATAGACAACAGACTCGCCAAGGCAAATAGCGCCTTTGGAAGACTACACAAAAGAGTCTGGAAAAACAACCAACTGAAAAACCTCACAAAGGTAAGCGTATACAGAGCCGTTGTCATACCCACACTCCTGTTCGGCTCCGAATCATGGGTCCTCTACTGGCATCACCTACGGCTCCTAGAACGCTTCCACCAGCATTGTCTCCGCTCCATCCTCAACATTCATTGGAGCGCTTTCATCCCTAACGTCGAAGTACTCGAGATGGCAGAGGTCGACAGCATCGAGTCCACGCTGCTGAAGATCCAGCTGCGCTGGTGGGTCACGTCTCCAGAGTGGAGGACCATCACCTTCCCAAGATCGTGTTATATGGCGAGCTCTCCACTGGCCACCGTGACAGAGGTGCACCAAAGAAAAGGTACAAGGACTGCCTAAAGAAATCTCTTGGTGCCTGCCACATTGACCACCGCCAGTGGGCTGATATCGCCTCAAACCGTGCATCTTGGCGCCTCACAGTTTGGCAGGCAGCAACCTCCTTTGAAGAAGACCGCAGAGCCCACCTCACTGACAAAAGGCAAAGGAGGAATAACCCAACACTCAACCCCAACCAACCAATTTTCCCCTGCAACCGCTGCAACCGTGTCTGCCTGTCCCGCATCGGACTTGTCAGCCACCAACGAGCCTGCAGCTGACGTGGACATTTACCCCCTCCATAAATCTTCGTCCGCGAAGCCAAGCCAAAAGAAAAAGAAACCTGTACTGAATTCACCTGAAATCATGAATGCAGTTGCACCGATGGAGGTTATATGCAAAACATCAGTGCTACCTCTTCTCGATCTTACCCCTCATGTTGTGTTTCTCCATTTTTCCTCTGTATGATATAATATTTTATCATCTTAAATGACATTTCAACAATTATTCTAATTCCTGATAATTTACTGTTTGGGGAAAAAAATCATAATTTCTCTTCAAAATAATTGATTGTAAGGTGATATCTGTGAAGAGGAATGTAGATTTAGTATTTTGTGTTGTCCTGCAATGTTGTCACTGTTTTTCTCTCCACAGATATTGTCTGTGTTTTTAATTATTGACTTGGTTTGTTCCCAATATCGCAAATTTGTCAGTCACTCTAAGGATGTACTTCACTAGCTTTCTTTTCAACAACATTTTATAAACTTCCATTGATTTTTGCATAAGATTTTCTGTTCCAGTGTCTAATGATCATTTAATTTTATCAAGTCATCTATGTATAACCTATTAAACTTGGCAGTAGTATCTGTATTTGGTTTATAAAATTTGTATCTAGATTATGAAATGCTTTAAAGCCAACCATTTGTTTTGTTTTAATTGATAATTTACTTAAACCTCTGAGTGCTGTTTGGCTTCTTGCTTAGTACAGAGCATATGAAAGGGGTGGGTCATGCAGGAGCCAATTTTTGTTGAGACTGCAGAAGTGATTTGTTAAAAATCTATCAAGATCTGGGGCACTAAAAGGAGAGGTTGTGACTTGAATCTCATTTTTGTCAGTCATTAAAAAAAAATGTCTGTCTGCTTGAATGAACTTTTCCAGTTTTGGTGCCATTTTCAAGGACAATAAACAACAGACAGAACCTTTGGAATTGCCCCTTTTCTCAAAGTGACGTCTATGTCAGCTCAGTAGACTGGCTTTTGACTTTCTGTTTGTGAGCGAGTGAAGGAAATGTGGCAGCAGCAATTACTTTCTCAAATAGGAATTCTTTCCTGGAGAAAAATTTGAGGAGGAAGGGGACAGGATGAAAAGTAATGCAAAATATAACAGTAAGAATTATCTTTGATTTTATTTTTACACATAAAAGAAAAGTATATTTCAAAATTTTCTTTTTTAAAGTAATTATAGTTGAATCATAGTACAGCACATTTCTTAGTTTACACATAAATTCTTTAGTTTATAATTTCTGATGGAGCAAGTGTTTTCAGTGCTGTCAAGTTCAAAACTAGCTTAGTGGGCAGCCATGGCTGGCACTTGTAAGACAGATGGAAGAAAGTTCCTAGCTTTGTTTCCTGTCTCCATTGCTAACTAAAATGGGAGAGAATCCAGAAGGACTTGCCATAAACTTTCAATCCTTTCTGCAAGGGAGATGCTGCAGGATAGTGCAAAGGCATGCAAGAAACTGCAAGTCAATTCAGTTAATCTCACTTGTGAGGAAGAAAACAATAAAAAGACATTTGGAGATGTTTGAATTAGGGGAAGCAGCATGAATGTGTTCAAGGCTAATTATATTTGCTTAAGCTGATTTTTTTGATGAGGTAACAGAAAGCTGATGAGGGAACAGAGCAGATGTTTAGATTTTCAGAAGACATTCTCACTTAAAATGCTGAGCATTATTAAAGCATGTGGATTGAAGCATCTCTGATCACTTTGGATTAAGCAGTTGTTTTTCAGGTTGGATGATGTTGCACAGTAGTGTATCAAACGGGAAATTGCTGGAATGGGTGTTCTTGATAAAATGGCTAATTTTGTAAATTAATTAAAACGGAATTATGGTAAACTGAAGATTTTGCTAATGAATTGCAAGGAGTGGCAGATGAAATTTAATACAAAGCAAATTGATGCACTCTTATAGAAAGAAGGATGGATAATTGACACAGTGCTTATGGGAGTGCAAAAACAGAGGTCGTTGGGTGCATGGGTCCATGATAGTGACAGACATATTGGACATAAGAACATGGGATGATGAAATTCGTAGAAAGAGTTCAAAAGCAAGGAAGTTAAACCTGTAGAGGACATTGGGCATGGGACAGATGGCATTCTTTATTTGGAGCCGATGCTGGCTTGATAAGATGAATGTCCCCAGTGCTGCACTGATTGTATAATTCATTTCTTGTTATCTCTGCAGCCAAAGTACCACAGAAATTATAAGGCCTTTAGCTTGGGTTAAAAGAAATCGGTTTGTTTTTAGAGATACAGCATGGTTACAGGCCCTTTTGGCACACAAGCTTGCACCACCCAAATACTCCCATGTGACTAATTAACCTATAAACTTCATACATCTTTGGAATGTGGGAGGAAACTGGAACACCCAGAGAAAAGCCATGCAGTCACAGAGAGAACATACAAACTCCTGACGGATAGTGCAGGATTTGAACCCAGGCTGTGATAGAATTGCAAAGACAAAAATCACAATATAAATTCCTTGAGCAGAAATATATATTGAAAATTAGATTGTTCTGGATTTCCATGCCACTTATGAGCAAAGATCCAGACTAGGATTTTTTGTTTTGCAATTTTTCTGTAGATTAAAGAGATTTGTCTTAGTAGTACAGGAGTGGAAAATCTCAATCATTGTACTTTTGGAAATGGTCCTCATTCATTCAATTTATTATCAGGAAAACCATCCTGTGGCTTTATACCATGCAATAATGACATTGTAATGCCAGAGCAAATGGTGAGATGAGTTACAATGACTGTGGTAAAGAAACATTTAGACATGCATTTAGTAGGCGAGACATAGAAAGATATAGTCCTAATGCAGGCAAATGTAATTTGTGTAGATGTACAAGATAATTGGTTGAAGGCCCATTATTTTCCTTACAGCTCTCATGCCTATAAATTTTGCTTTCAATCCACCATTTTTTTTTGGGGGGGGGGAATAGATGAAAATGAAGAATTTGAGATTTAAATGAATAAATGTTCAATGAGAAAAGGTGTTCATTCACAAGGCTCTCATTGTTCACAATTCATATATAATTTTGTCAGTATTTTGTATAAGTTTTGCGTTATCTGTGATCACAGAGAAGAAATAAAAAATGTACAATTCTTGAACCAACCCATCATCTTCTATGTTCTGCCCATCATCGCTCGTAATATTAAGCACATTAAGGACGAATACATCTGTGTTGGGTGTGTGTATTAAAATAAGTGGCCTTTATTTTTATGTTTCACTATCCCAAAAACACAGCTTTTCACAATGCAATATGCTAACCTGTAATTGGAAGTGAGGATTGATGATTTTTTTTCAATGCCAATTGAGCTTTTAATAACAGAAATAGCCCTTGGGCATACTTTTGGACAAATGTATATCCGTTTCAGATTCAGCAGGGGGGTCTTGCACGTTCTGTGCAGCCTTTGGCTCGTACATATAAAGAATGTGGGAATGGTAATTATAGATGATGCTTTGATTTGCAGTGAAGAGCATTGAATGCTTTAATTACTGTGTAATTCGAAGTAGAACAACTAGGTTTATTCTGTGGTTAAGGAGGTAATATAAAAATGCTGTGTGAGTGGATAGTTTTGTAGATCAATTTTTTGCAGGGAAAAGTGTGGCTTTTTTGTCTGCAACAATGTAGGTAATTTGTGTGGTGTACCAGGATTGTATGTGAATTCTATTTGGGTGATTGGTGTTATTGTTAGATAAGTTAAAATTATTAATTTCTTTAGTGTAACAAATTAAATAATTTGCTCCAATAAAGATAAGAACATAGTATAAAAACATAAGGTTCTGTCAGCTGGCCTGACAAACATATGCTATATAATAAAATCATTGCTGATCTGGCTGTGGACTCTGTTTCATTCATCTACCTTTTCCCCATAACCCTTAATGCAAAAATAAAGCCTCTACTATGCAAATATCTATCTAACACTGTTTAAATATTTTTAATGAGGTTTCCTCTACTGCTTCCTTGGGCAGAGAATTATGCAGATTCACTCCTTTCTAGGAAATGTTTAAATTCAAGTTTATTATCGTCCAATTGTACAATCATCCAATTGTACATCTGATGAAACAGCGTTCTCTGGTCCTTGATGCAAATATACATACAGACTTAACTCACATACAGACAAACAATGCATATGTACATATATAAAAATAAATAAATTTTGTTTAATAAATAGTAGAGTCTCAGGGGGTTTGTATGAGCAGTGCATTTTAGACATTCATCAGTCTCACTGCCCGTGGGATGAAGCTGTACCTCAGCCTGGTGGTTCTGGCTCTGAATAGCTGATCTTCATCCTAAATCATCTCTCCAAAGCTTTTCAGTTAATATCTCACCTACCAGTGGAAACACATTTTCTGCTTCTCTCTATAGAAAAGAGAATGGTTGTTCATGCTCCACATTCAATTCTGTTTACAGAAATTATTTGCTGTTTAATTCTGTGCATTCTACTCAAACATGAGTATTTTGGATGTTAATTTCAAAAAGTCTGACTTACCAGGGTATCTGAAGTAGAACACAAAACTCCGTTTAGGAATTCAAATTATATTCAATGTGCTTTGATGAATTAACTGCTTAATTGGAACCCTAGGAAAGTTGGTATGGTGATAAGTGGAAAGTTTGTTCTTTATGTTATAATGGAATTATATAGTATTCAATGGTGTGCTGCATACAAGACGTAGTTTGTAATTTATTTTGAACTATAGGACAAAATTTTCTCTCTGCTATCTTAATTGTTGATTTCTGATTGATCCAGTCACTTGAGATTGTTCATTTTAAATGTATTATAATATTTTAACCTGTAGGTGGTAGTATTTTATTTATTTCTCTTCACCATCCAATGTTGTGGACAGATTTTCTTGGATACACTTATTCTTGTTGCCACACACAAATCAAGAAATTTGGAAGGAGAGTTTTCTAAGCTCCAAAGGATCTGATGAAGTCTGAAAGTATGTTTGATTATTTTGAAGCAGCTATTTTAATAGTATTATTCATGCTAACAAAGGGCCAATGTGTTTTGTGGACCTAGGGAGAATTGATGTTGACTGGTTCTGTTCAAGGCTTTCTATTATGAAAGGTACATTTCTGTATTAACCAAGTGGTGGTCAGAGAGGTTGTGTAGATGAGAGTAGTTTACTGGTCCCGTAGTTGTTGGCAGATTATGAATCAACAAATAGTGCTAGCTTTTTTATCAAAATTAATCTTAAGGTTCAATTCATTGAATGCATTTGACGTTGTTTTCAGGACACGGTGATCAGGTATATTGAGAAAGGATTAATTAATGAGAAATCATAGAGATTGATCCTTTGGTGAAAAGCTAATGGTCACTTTGCCTTAAAATTGTATCTTAAATAAAGGTGATTACATAGATGTGAAATGGCTGTTGCAGATGTGGAAATTAGATTATTTCTTTTTAAATTTAGGCATACAGCATGGTAACAGTCCCTTCCAGCCCATGAGTCCGTGTTCACTAAATATACCATTAACCTACATTCCCTTATGTTTTTGAAGGGTGGGAGGAAACCAGAGCACCCAGGGGAAGCACATGCATACATGGGGAGAAAGTACAAATTCCTTACAGACAGCACTGGGTCGCTGGCAGTGTAATGCATTGTGATAACTGCTCTGTTAATCATCCTGCCCTCGATGATGGTGGATCACGATGGCAGATATTCAAACATGGGTCGTAATTATTCAATGGATCAGCATTTTTATGAGGCAGAAAGATTTTGTACCAAGTGGCCCTATCTAAACAAACTGAAAGAAAACAAAACCTTTTGAAAATGCCTAACGTTTTGAAGAATTTTGGAAAATAATTTCCAAAAAATTAATTAAAATATTGAAATTAGGGAATGGGAATACATAAGTCAATCATATTAGGATGTTATGAGATCTGACAACAAAATAGCAAAAGAGAATCTTGATCCTTTAGACACTGACATAGGAGGATTGCCTTTGGCCAAATTTTTAGTTCCTGTTTTCAGTAGGAGGTAAAGTTGTACGAAAGATGACAAAGGAAGGGAAGAAGAAGGTCATTTACATTGTTCAATGTACAGACACACTGAAATTCTTGCATGCTACAGTCAAACAGGTACTTTATTTTTTAAAATTACCAACAATTAGGCTATGAATAGAAAAAAACTACAATAATTTACCTCTATATGGTACAGATCTAGTGCAAGTACACCAAAGTATACAAAAAAGTATTGAAAAAATAGGTGATAAGAAAATTTTCTCCATGATCGATATGCCTAAAATTAAAGAGAATAGGTTTATGGTAAGGAGTCAGAGGTTTGGAGGGGATCTGAGGAAGATTTATTTTTCACTCAGAGAATGATTGGAATTTGGAACAAATGCCTAAAGGGCTGATGTTAGTTAGAATTGAAAGTTTTTACTGATCTGTGCTATTTGAGTACAGCAGGATTGCAATGTGAATAAAACAAACAAAAGCCCTGACTTGGCCATGTATTTCCTTCATTAGAAGGACTGCAGCAGTTGAAGAAGATGGCACCTCCTTTCCTTCTCAAGGGCAGTTTGATGTGGACAATATTAATGTGAAATGGCTAATTCTTGGGAAGTAAAGCAATTAAATAGTTAACACCCTTCTTCAATCACTTTTTCGGTCCTATAATTTCAGCACAGACAATCCAATTGACCAAGTATTAATTTTAAAAGTTTGTTCACATCTGTAATTTATATCAACTCATAATTTGACTAGTGTCCAGGCCATCTCAATGCAGAACTATCTTGTATTAAAACTGTCAAACCAAAGAGGCAGAGTGCATTAATCATGACGTACAAATTTCTTACCCGATGACAATGAAGGGTTGACGTCAAAACATCTTTCTCTGGTTCAGTTGCCCAAATTGTAGCTGAATACAAATTCTTCAGGTTACATAAGAAATAGGAGCAAGAGAGGCCATCCGGCCCATCAAACATGATGAAGTACCCTCCACTGCTTCAATGGGCAGCAAATTACAAAGAATTAATAGAATACCATCTAGGAAAAACATTCCTCTTCATCTCCATCTTGAGTCTACCACCCTTGATCTTGATATTATGTCCCATAGTCTCCCCACCAATGGGAACAAATTGCCCATCTCTATCTTACCTATGCCTTTCATATTTTTATACATTTCTATAAGATTCCCTCTCATTCTTCTCTCAAGTGAGTACAGCCCCAGTCGACTCAATCTCTCATAGGCTAACCCCCTCATCTCTGTAATTAATTTGGTGAATTTCCTCTGGACCGCCTCCAAAGCCAGTACATTTTTCCTCAAGTAAGGATTAAGTAATGTTTCTCATCAAGAACTCTTTTTAGAATATTTTATTTAAGTTTTAAGAAAATACAGAATTTTGGACTCAATTAATATAATAATAATAATAATAGATTGAATACAAGATCAAAAAAAAAGGAGAGTCCCCTTCTCCCAGCACCCCCTCCCCAGATTTGAAAGAAAAGGGGACAGAGAGCAGGTAATAGAGGGAGATAAAAGAAAGAAATTGGCAAAGAAAAAGCAACATGAACAAGATTCTCAGAGTCACATCTTTTTAAAAGTATTAAATTTCTAATAAGGATTATACAAGTTAACAAATATCAAAATAAATTGTACAATCCAGGCATTTAAGTAATCTAAATAAGGTTGTCAAATTTTGATGAACATATTAAATCTATTCCTAAGACTATAAATAATCTTCTCAAGGGGAATACAACTTTTCACTTCCATGTTCAAACAATCAATGTGAAGTAGGGAATCTGATTTCTACATTACTGCTATACATTTCCTGGGTATTCCTAGTCAAGAACATTCATTTGTTCTTGAAGCTTCAATCGGGCAGGAAACAATGAAATGTTCCCAGTCAGGGAACCTTCTAAACATGTTGCTCCCCAGATTCTGCAACTCCTTGTGGCTGTTTCCGAGCACAAACATTGCCATCTTGGGCACAGACGCCCGTTGTTGCAGAATTTCATTTACAAACACTGTCGGCTCCTTTAACAGGTCGTTTAAATGGAGCATTAGGACTGGGCAGTTGAACCATTTGGAGCAGTACTATGTTTCCATTCTCCTGGGTCTGCACCAGTAGCATTGCTTCCAATTTGCTGCTGCCATCAGGACAGGTTCAAGAGCAGTTGCTATCCTTCAATCATCAGATTATTTATTACTGAAGATTTGTATTTCTGTATTTGCACAATCACTTTGTTGACTTTTCTTTCTTTGATTACATATGTCTTCCTCAGTAGTCTGCAGTTACCGATAAATAGTAATTCTACCTGCCCCGCAGGAGATAGAATCTCGGGGTTATATGTGATGTCAAGTGTGTTCATTGACAATAACTTTGAACTTCAACTATGCACATTTCTATTACCATTTGTCTTTTTCTAATGCTTGCCTTGATGTTGTCTTTGAGTCAAAAATGACATAAAGGTATTGATACCTTTGAATTGAGTTATAAGTAGTGATGCATTAATTCTGCATCTGTGGATAATACAAAATATGCAAAGTTCTTGATGCTGTCCCCTGTTTAATTTTAGGTCCTATTTTGGTGGATGGGGTCACTTATCTCCCAACAACTTGGTCACTGATGTGGATTACTTCAGTTTTCTATTTTCTACATTGACAGGTGCGAACAATTACATTTTCTTTCACTTGCATTTAAAATTTAAATCTTTTGTTTGCATTTAAAGGTTGGATTTTTAAAAAATCCTAGTTCGTAATTCTGGACTGAATTAATTATTTAATTGTCACGTGTATGAAAATAAATAAAATTGCTTTCTTTTTTGTGCGATCCAAGCAATCCATCACAGGGCAGATCATGCCATAATGACAAATAAATAAGTAAACAAATGAGATGGTGTTGGGAGTAGACTTTCAATATTCAATAGTGCAGGTTTGGAGAAAATTATACATTCATAATGCAGGGAATGGGGAAAAGTACATTTATAAAAGTAAGTGCAAGATTTCAGATGTATTGTCAGAGTACATACATATCATCACATATAACCCTGGCATCCTTTTTTCTGTGGACGAGGCAGAATTACCACTTAATGGTAGTGCAAAAAACCTCTACACAGTGTATACATGCAAACTAATGAAGAACTGTAAACTGATAATAAATGTAAACAAACTGACGATAAAAGCAGGAAAAAACTTCTTGAATGTGGAGTTTTATGTTCTCAGACATTTGTATCTTCTGTCAGACAGAGGGGTGGGGGAGAAGAAAGTATGATCGGGTTGAGAGGATTAATATTTTAGCAGCTTACCTGAGACAGTGGAGGAATAGATAGAGTCAGTGGGGGGAAGTTATTGTTTGTAATAGGTTTACTACTCAGTGCAATTTCTTGTCATTTTGGGCTGAGCAGTTCCTGTACCAGGCTGTGATGTTTTCATACAGTATACTTTTTATGGTATATCTGTAAAAGTTGTTCAAAGACCTTTTGGGGGGAGGTGGGGGGTCATGCCAAATTTCCTCAGGGTTCTGAAAAAATAGTTTGTGGTGTGCCGCCTTGGTTGTTACATCAATGTGATTAGACCGTAAGAGGTCATTAGTGATATATACTCGTAAGGACTTGAAGTTCTCCACCTCACGCCACAGATGTACAGTAAAACCCCTGTTATCCGGCACCTATGGGGATTGGTAGATGCTGAATAAGTGTATTTTCTGGTTGCTTGAGACTTGCATTGCCTAATACACCTGCATTTGGAATAAACTGTTTAAAAGACAAAAAAATACAAGCTTCACTTGTATGAATCTATCAACTTTAAAGCACTTTATTTTCAGTCACATTCTTTGAAAGCATTTTAACTGTTGCTGCATCTGCAGGTTCCTCCCCCTCCAATGAGCCGTGGAAAGACGAACAATAACATTGAGGATAATTAGCCACCCCTCCTTCCCCCTCCCCCACCAAGTTTACAGATAAAGCCTCTGACCAGGGCGACTGATTAAGCAGGGGTAAGGAGGCACTTTAAGAAAGTTACCCCAACAGTAAGTGGCATCAACCAGCTCTTCATCCTGGGTGACACTATTTTATTCAAACATAATTTATTCAAATTTTATTCATACAGCTGCTACAAGCAAAGTATGACCAAGGCACTAGCTGGCTGACTATTTGCTCTCATCTTCAGAGAACATTTACAGTGATAAACTTGTGTATTTTTTTTACCTATTTTGTTCTTATTTAATTTAATTTTTTTTCCTCAAAGTTTTTTGCTGGTTGCTTGAATTCCGGATACATGAGGTTTTATTGTAGTACTTTGGAGCCTATTAAAGGGTGAGGTTGTAGCAGCAAATCAATGGATAGGTTTGGTGGGATTTGGGTGGAATTAGTAAATGACTAGAATTTTGTGAATCGGATCCTTTCAATTACAGAGAAATTTTGCATACAAGGCATATTTGGGATACAGTTTGATTCTGACTGACTTGGAGGCAACTGTAATAGGGCCTGGGAGCTGTGGATCATCTTAGCCACAATCCTGCTAAATTGATACCCCTTCTACAATCCAAAATGCTAACTCCTTTGAAACGAGATACTCAGCCAAGGTTGCTCCATAACTGTCACCTCTCCTCTCAAGAAGGGAAAGGGTAACAGGTCTGTGGAAACATGACCATTTACAGTTTTTCATCAAGATTTTACACCATCCTAGTAGTGGCCGGTCGGGGAACTCCAGCCCGCTCCAGAAAAGTAAAAAAAAAGGATAGAGAAAAAGCAAAGGCACAAACATAAAAACCAAAACAAAGTGAAAGTAAACGTGTGGAGAAAATGACAGCGAAGAAAGAAAAACCAAAAACAACGGGAAGAAAAGAAGAAGGAAAGACATCGGAAGAAGAAGGTGAAGGCCTTACCTGTACGAGGAGGCCCGCCGTGGAGAGAGAAGCTCGCTCCCTGAGGTCAGTCGAAGCCTCGAATTCGGGACTACAAAAATGGCTCACAGAGCCAAACAAAAGTGCGCAACCGCGCATGCGCAAGACAAAAATAACACTGACGGGAGGGGGGACCAGCTGAGGAGTCGATTTCCACAGCTGAAACAGACAACTACAACACAACAGCAAGAGGAAAACATAGAAAATAACGAGAGCAAGAAAGAAGAGAGTAAAAATAAGAAATCGAAGAAACAACAGATGACCAACCCAGAGGAAGAAGACCAACATCAAGACACTTCTAATAAAAATAAGAAGACCAAAAATACCCAACAAAATAAGACAAACAACCCAACAAGAAAACCAGAAGAGGCAGAGGTAAAGGACACAGATCCTGGAGTGGACTCAGAAGAAGAGGAAGAACACGAAGAAATGGAAGATGAAGGGAAGGGCAAGTACATGGATATTTTTTTTTAAAGAATATATGGAAACATTAAAAGAATGGCAGTCACAAGAATTCAGTGAAATAAAAAGAAAAATAAAAAGTACAGAAGAAAAAGTGAATAGATTAGAGATGATCATGACAGATATAGGAAAAAGAGTAGACAAGGTGGAAGAACGAGAAACAGCCATAGAAATGGAAGTAGATGACTTAAAAAAGAAATTAGAAGAATCTGATAAAAAAGTTAAAGAGACACAAGAGCTGTTAGCTCAGAAGATAGATATAATGGAAAATTATAATAGAAGAAACAATATAAAGATGGTGGGCCTTAAGGAAGATGAAGAAGGCAAAAATATGAAAGAATTTATAAAAGAATGGATCCCCAGGGTCCTAGGAAGACCAGAATTACAGGAAGAAATGGAAATAGAAAGGGCACACAGAACATTAGCCCCTAAACCACAACCACAACAAAAACCAAGATCCATTCTAGCAAAATTCCTAAGATATACAACAAGAGAAAATATATTAGAGAAGGCAATGAAGAAAATAAGAGAAGACAAAAAACCACTGGAATACAAGGGTCAAAAAATTATTTTCTATCCAGATATAAGTTTTGAACTCCTGAAGAAGAGGAAGGAGTTTAATGCAGCAAAAATGACCCTATGGAAAAAAGGTTATAAATTTATGTTAAAATACCCAGCAGTACTTAAAATAGTTATTCCGGGGCAGCAAAACAGACTATTCTCGGATCCGGAAGAAACACGAAAATTTGCAGAACAACTACAAAACAGACAGAGAGATGAAGAGATGTAACAAGAACAAAAATGACAACAAACTAGAATGTGTGTATTTAGGTATGTGTGTGTGTGTAAATATATATGTATATATATATATTATATATTATATATATATATATATATTATATGTATATATATGTGTGTGTATATATATATGTATATATATGTGTGTGTATATATATGTGTGTGTATATATATATATGTATATATATGTGTGTGTATATATATATATTATATATATATATATATATTATATGTATATATATGTGTGTGTATATATATATGTATATATATGTGTGTGTATATATATGTGTGTGTATATATATATATGTATATATATGTGTGTGTATATATATATATGTATATATATGTGTGTGTATATATATATGTATATATATGTGTGTGTATATATATATGTATATATATATATATGTATATATATGTGTGTGTATATATGTGTATATGTATGTATATGTATATATATGTATATATATGTGTGTATATATATATATATATGTGTGTGTGTGTGTGTGTGTGTGTGTGTATGTATCTAAGAAGGGAAAGAAAGGGAATAAAGGAAGTAAGGAGGGAATTAAGAGAGTGACCTTTGTTATATATGAAGATTAAAATCTTTTCTGTGGGGGGCTGGGTGGGAAAGAATTACAGTCACTGTGAAATCAGTTGATGCTTGCGAGTGAATTTGCAAATCCAAATGGAGAGGGGAGATGTGGTTGCTCGACAAGGGACAAAGGGCAACTCAGAAAGGGGAGGGACTATTGGGCTTAAAGGAATTTTAGATATGAGAACAGTGGAAATATTTATGTTTTAGAAATGTTGTCTTATAATGTGTTCAAAAAAAGAAAGCAGAAATGGATAAGAAGGGAAGGTGGTGATGAGGAAATGGAAAGATAAACAAAGTATGAAATGGCTATGTTGAACTATATGACTTTAAATATTAATGGAATACATAACCAAATCAAAAGGAAGAAACTATTAAATTTACTGAAAAAAGAAAAAAATTGATGTAGCATTCGTACAAGAAATACATCTAACTGAAGTGGAACACAAGAAATGAAAGAGAGATTGGATAGGACATGTAACAACAGCATCATATAATTCAAAAGCCAGAGGAGTAGCTATATTAATCAATAAAAATGTACCAATCAAAATAGAAGAGGAAATAATAGATCCAGCAGGGAGATATGTAATGATAAAATGACAGATATATTCAGAATTTTGGAATTTACTCAATGTATATTCATCTAATGAAGAAGATCAAAAATTTATGCAAGATATCTTTTTGAAGATAGCAGACATGCAAGGGAACATACTAATAGGAGGGGATTTTAACCTTAATTTGGACTCAAACATGGATAAAACTGGAAAAAAAACTAACAGAAAGAACAAAGTAACCAAATTTATAATTAAATCGATGCAAGAAATGCAACTTTTGGATATATGGAGGAAACAACATCCAAAGGAAAAGGAATATTCATATTATTCGGGCAGACATAAAACATAGTCAAGGATAGACCTATTCCTGTTATCAGCCCCCATTCAAGGGAGAATTAGGAAAACGGAATATAAAGCTAGACTATTATCAGACCACTTACCCCTGTTATTGGCAATAGAGCTAGAGGACATCCCACCAAGAATGTATAGATGGAGATTAAACTCCATGCTACTTAAAAGACAGGATTTTAGAGAATTAATTGAACGACAAATTAAAATGTACTTTGAAATATATACGGAATCAGTGAAAGGTAAGTTTATACTATGGGACGCAATGAAAGCGTTCATCAGAGGGCAAAAAATAAGTTATGTAACTAAGATGAAGAAGGACTACAATCGGGAAACAGAACAGTTGGAAAGCGAAATAACAAATATAGAAAAAGAATTACCAATAAAGGAAGATACAACTAAAGGAAGAGAATTGGCAGATAGAAAAATAAAATATTAAACACTACAAACATATAAGGTGGAGAAGAACATAATGAAGACAAAACAGAAATATTATGAACTAGGAGAAAAAACGCACAAAATTCTAGCGTGGCAGCTTAAGACAGAACAAACTAAAAGAATGGTAATGGCATTAAGGAAAAAGGACAAGCAAATTACATGTAATCCAACGGAGATCAATGAAAACTTCAGGGAATTCTACGAGCAACTATATCAAACTGAAAACGAAGGGAAAGAAGACAAAATAGATGAATTTTTAACTAAAATTGAACTACTGAAATTACAAACAGAGGAGCAAAATAAATTAATAAAACCATTTGAAATAGTAGAATTACAGGAGATAAAAAAAAACTACCGAACAATAAAACACCAGGAGAGGATGGATTCCCAATAGAATTCTATAAAACATTTAAAGACTTATTAATTCCTCCCCTTCTGGAAGTAATCAACCAGGTTGATAAAACACAAAGCATACCAGATTCATGCAAAACAGCAATAATTACAATAATACCAAAGACAGGGAAAGATCCACTTGCACCAGCGTCATATAGACCAATATCTTCACTTAACACAGATTATAAGATAATAGCTAAACTATTAGCAAACAGATTAGCCGACTATGGACCAAAAATAGTAAATCTAGACCAAACTGGGTTTATTAAAAAAAGACGAACAACAGACAATATCTGTAAATTTATTAACTTAATTCATGCAGTAGAAGGAAATAAAACTCCAACAGTAGCGGTTGCTTTAGATGCAGAGAAGGCCTTTGACAGAGTAGAATGGAATTATTTATTCAAAGTACTACAAAAATTCAGCTTACCAGAGAAATATATTAATTGGATTTCTTCTTTCTTTCTTTGTTATATAAGGGGCCATTGGCGAAAGTAACAGTAAATGGATATATATTGAACCAATTTAACTTAAGCAGATCAACAAGGCAGGGATGTCCACTATCTCCCTCACTGTTTGCGTTAGCTATAGAACCACTAGCAGAACTGATAAGAACAGAAAATAAAATAAAAGGGATAAAAATAAAAGAGAAGGAATATAAAATCAGTCTATTTGCAGATGACGTTATAATATACTTAACAGAACCAGAAATATCAATAAAAGAATTACATAGGAAATTGAAGGAATATGGAGAAGTGTCGGGGTATAAAATCAACACAAATAAAAGTGAAGCAATGCCAATGAATAATGCGGATTTCTCAAAGTTTAAGAAAGAATCACCATTTAGATGGCAAACGCAAGCAATGCGATACCTAGGTATACAACTAAATAAAAACCTCGGCCATCTATATAAACTCAATTACCATCCATTAATGAAAAAATTAGAGCATTGGAAAGACTTACCACTAACACTGATAGGAAGGATAAACTGTATTAAAATGAACATTTTCCCAAGGATACAATACCTATTTCAGTCATTACCAATATGCCTAACAGAGAAATTCTTCAAGGAGTTAAAGAAAATAATAAGGAAATTTTTATGGAAAGGGGGATAACCGAGGATAGCACTAGATAAATTAACAGAATGGTACAAACAAGGAGGCTTACAACTACCAAACTTTAAAAATTATTATAGAGCCGCACAAAAACCTATCAGATTTTTATCAAACAAGGGAAAAACCAGATTGGACCAGATTAGAACTAGATAAAATAGGGGAGAAGATACCTGAACATATACTATATAAATGGGATGAAAAATTGGTACAACGTAAGAATTCACCGGTATTGCATCATCTGCTCAACATTTGGAAGAAGATTCATGTAGAAAGGAATAAAACAAATTACCAACTACAAATATATAAGGTGTTAAAACTAATATTGACGTAAAATCAGCTAATCCCTTTCACAATAGATAACCTTTCCTTTAGAGAATGGGAGAGAAAAGGGATCAAAAGAATAGAAAATTGTTTTTTGGGAAATAATTATTATCCTTTGAACAAATGAAGGATAAATATAATATAACTCACGATACAATGTTTGCATACTACCAACTGTAATCCTACTTGAAGGACAAATTGAGAAACATTCTGAGGTTACCAGAAGGAAGCAATTTTGAATATGTGATTACAGACACAATGATAATCAAAAAATTTGTAACAAACATGTACATCAAACTGCAAGAAAAGGAGAACGAGGAAACAAATGGTAAACCGAAACAAAAATGGGAACAAGATCTAAACATAAAGATAAAGAATGAAACATGGGAGAAGCTATGCTCCGGAACTATGAGAAACACAATAAACACGAGGTTATGCATGATACAATATAACTGGATACACAGGCTAGACATCACACCTCAAAAATTAAATAAATGGGACTCAACAGTATCAGACAGGTGTTTTTGCTGTAAAAATGAAACGGGAACAACAATTCATGCAATTTGGACATGTGAGAAAGTGAAAAAATTTTGGGAAGATCTAAACCAGATATTAAATAAAATCACAAAAAGCAATATACCAAAAAACCCAGAGATCTTCCTCCTAAGTAATATAAGAAACAAAGAATTTGGACTCGATTTGGATGGAGCACAAAAAAGATTTGTTATGATAGCCCTAGCTGTAGCGAAAAAATGTATTATGTCAACCTGGAAATTAGAAGACAACTTGAGAAAACAACAATGGTACATAGAAATGAATAAATGTATTCCATTAGAAAAAATAACATATAATTTAAGAAATAATATTGAAATATTTGAACAAATATGGAAGCCATACATGAAACACAATAGAGAAAACCTACCGTGGACTTCCACCACCTAAAATGACAGAAGGAGAAGACAACGAAAAGAACTGACTCAGTAAAATTTCTTGTTTATTTTTATTAAGTGACAACATTGTTTAACGGGTTTAATGTATCTTATTGATTGAACTTTAAATAAATGGGAAAGGGAGTGAGGGAGGGAGGGAAGGGAGGGGGGAAAAGGGGGAGAAAACAACACTGTATATATTTAAGAAGGAAAATGTCTGTATGTATCTTGGTCAATATGGTTTACAGTGTGAAAAATAAAAAAATTAAAAAAAAAATTTACACCATCCTAACTTTGATAAGGTTCCCCATACAAGACTCATTCAGAAAGTAAGGAGCGATAGAATCCAAGGAGGCCTTGCTTTCTGGATACAGAATTGGCTTGATCAGAGAAGACAGAAGGTTGTGGATGGTTTGTATTGTAACCAATGGTGTTCTTCAGGGAGCTATTCTGGGACAACTCTTTGTTATTTTTCTGAATGATCTGGATATGGAAGTAGAAGTGTGTGGGTGAGTAAGTTTTGCTGATGATAGGAAGGTTGGTGGTGTTGTGGATAGTTGCCAGAGATTACAGAAGAACATTGATAAGATACAGAAATGGGCTGAAAAGTGGCAGATGAAGTTTAACCCAGAAAAGTGTGAAGTGATTGATTTTGGTTGGTCAATTTTCAAAGTAGAATACAATGCTAATGGGAGGACTCTGAGCAGTGTGGATGAACTGAGAGATATGGGGTCCGTGTCCAGAAGACACTCAAAGCTGCTGCACAGGTTGATTGCCTCATTTTAAAACCCATATGCAGGTGCTCCTCCACTTACAATGGGGCTGCGTTCCGCAAACACATTGTAAGTCAAACAAATCGTGTTGTTAAAGAATACTGCTTTGTGCGGCTAACTCCCCACAGCTTTCAGAAATCCTGGCAGTTTCAATGAATTCCCCTCCTTTCAGATCATCCAACAAGATTTTCAAAAATATGTTTTTAAAAACAACTTTTAGCTTATTATAATGCCAAAACTATTAATAAAAATAATTATGATATTTTTTATTTATTTCATCATTACATAACTAAACAACTGTATTTCTTAATGGGATCAGTGTGGGGACTTATAGTGGGCTATCAGGAGAGAGCGGGGCAGTGGAATCAGTGTGGGGACTGATATAGTGCTGTCGGGAGAGAGTGGGGCAGTCGGATCAGATTGGTAACTACTACAGCGCTGTTGGGAGAGAGTGGGGACTGACACAGTGCTGTGTGGAGAGGGTGGGGCAATGAGATCCGTTTGGGGACTAATACAGTGCTGTTGGGAGAGAGTGAGGTAGTGGGATCAGTGTGGGGACTGATACAGTGCTGTGTGGAGACTGATACAGTGCTGTGTGGAGAGGGTGGGGCAGTCGTATCAGTTTTGGCTAGGCTGTATTAACAGCCTAGCCAAAATTTGAAGTACAGTACAGATTTTATCATTATAAGTCCAACCATCGTAAGTCAGGACCACCTGTATTGTGTTGGCCTTCATTAAATGTAGGATAGAGCTCAAGAGCCATGAGGTAATGTTGCAGCTGTACAGCTGTTAGACCCCGCTTCGGGTCTTGTTCTGGTCCTCACACTACAGGAAGGAAGGAGGTGGATGCAACAAAGAGAGTACGGAGGAGATTTACAAGGATGCTGCCTTGATTGGAGATCATGCCTCAGGAACGTGATCTTTTCTTCTTAGAGCGACGGAGGATGAGAGGTGACATAATAGAGGTGTATAAGATGACGAGAGGCATTGATCGTGTAGCTGGCCAGAGATTTTTTTTCCCCAGGGCTGAAATGGCTAACACAAGGAAGCAGTATTTTAAGGTGCTTGGGAATAAGTACAGGGAGGATGTAAGTTTTTTGCGTGGAGAGTGGTGGGTGCATGGAATGCACTGCTGGCAATGGTGGTGAAGGAAGAAGGTACAATAGGATCTTTTAAGAGTCTATTAGGTGGGTACATGGAATTGAGAAAAATGGAGAGTTATGCAGTAGGGAAATTCTAGGTATTTGTTAACGTAGGTTATTGGGTTGGCACAGCATTAACTAGGCCAAAGGGCCTGTACTGTGCTGTAGATTTCTATGTTCTATTTTAAATGTAATACTGCCCTTTTGCTTGGTCCAAATTCTGGAATTCTCTATCCACCTCCATCTTTACCAAAAGGATTGCAGCGGTTCAGGGAAGAGGGTCAATACCAGGTACTTGAGGCTGATCGGGAGAGGCAATAAATTCTGGCTTTGCTAGCAATGCTTGCACTCTCCAGTCAAAATATGTTCTCAATCCCACTTGATAGCAAACCGCTAGAATCTGGAGCAAAATCAGAATCCGAATTTATTGTCATGAACATGTTGTCATGAAATTCGTTGTGCTATAAATTACATTTTTTTAAAAATTAGAGCAAAGGAAGAGAAAAGTCTGATGGATGGAGGGGAAGAAGCTGTTTTTGTAAAATTGGGTGTTCATCTTCAGGCTCCTGTCCTCTTTCCCGATAGTATCGGTGAGAAGAGGGCATGGCCTGGGTGATGGGGACCTTAATGAAAGAGGCTGCTTTCTTAAGACATCTCTTCTTATAGATGTCCTTAATTAAGTGGACCACTGGCCAAGTTCTTCATGATTGTGTCAACATGATAGTCTCAGGATAGATCTGAAATATTGACTCCAAGAAATTTGAAGTTTCTTCCCCTCTCCAGTGCTGACCCCTCGATGGGGACTGGTTTGTGTTCTTCTCAGTTTCCCCTTCCTGAAGTCCACAATCATTTCCTTAGTTTGACTGACGTTGAGTACAAGTTGTTGTTGTGACTCCACTCAACGAGCTGATCTATCTCCCATGCGCTTACTCATTGCCATCTGTGATTCTGCTGATGATCATAGGTTCATTGGCAAATTTGTAGATGGCATTTGAATTGTGCCTGGCCACACAATCATGGGTTTAGAGAGAGTGGAGCAGTGGGCTAAGCACGCATCCTTGAGGTGCGCCTGTGTTGATTGTTAGTGAGGAGGTACAGTGTTACCAGGGTGCCCAGATGGAAAATAAGGTGGTGTTCCTCCAATCTGCAACTGGTCAGGGTGGGACAGTTCATAAGGCCGTGGACAGACATGTGAGCATGGGGGTGTGACTCAGAATTGAAATGGTTGGTTACTAGGAGGTGACTCAGAATTGAAATAGCATTCTTCAGCCAGATGGTATTAACATTGACTTCTATGCTTTCTGTTAACTATCTTGCCTCTTCTTTCCCCTTCCCCTTTCCAATTTTTCCAGTTCTCCGCTCCCTTCCCCTTCCACCCACCAAGCCATTCTCCACCTCCCCTCCAGATTGTACTATCCCCTCCCTCCCTTCTCCAACTATCACTTCCTGCCTTTCCCTCCCCCCCCCCCCCCCCACCATCCTTTTGTTCGGACGCCCACTGACACTCTCATGCCTTGATGAAGGGCTCAAGCCCTAAACATTAGTTGAATATGGTCCAGTCCACCAATTCAAAATGGCCCTACAGGCTCTCCTTCGCCTCCCTCAACCATACTTTCACTATATTCACCACTGGTGCTGTAGTCCTCCCTCTGCTGAACTGAACTCAGAGGGTCTAATAGCATCTGTGGGAATAAAAGAATTGTAGGCGTTTCGGGATGGAACCCTTCAACAAGACAATCAGAAGTAAAACAGGAAACTCTGCAGACACCATGGTTGAAGTAAAAACACAATGCTTGAAATCTCAGCAGGTCAAACAGTGTCCTTAATAGAGCAAAAATAAAGATACCTAACCAACGTTTTGAGTCGTTCATCAAGGTATGGACAAAATGTGGGCAGGTGCCCAAATAAAATGGTGAGGGTCAAGGGGTGGAGCACACTCCCACAGGCAGGAGGTAATAGATGAATAAGGGAGGGAAGGCACACCTGCAAACAAGGGGAGGGGGAATGGTTACGTGAATGGAGAGGGAAGGGAGTGGAGAGCAGGAGAAAAGATGACAGAGGAATGGAGAAGAGAGAGGAGATGGAGGCAATTGTCCTGCATGCTGCCCATTGGTTAACTAAGCAAGAGATTCTAACGTTGTTGAGTAAAAGAAATCTAAACTGTTCTGAATCTTCTATTGTTTAAATTTGTGATATCTGATAAATCCAAATTATTAAACACTGCCATCTATGTATTTTACCAATTTCTATCAAATTACCACTGTTTACATTGCTGAGAAGTAAATAGACAATGTCCTAAAAGAGATTGTGCATCTTAAATTAGAATAGATGTCATTGCTTTTCGGTGCATCTTTCACAACAGAAAACCAAAATTTGGAACAAGTCTCTTGTATAATATCAAAACAGAGTTTTGGATTTGTATGAAAGTGAAGGGTAACCAACACTTTGAGCCTGAGCCCCTCTGCAAGGGTATGAGCAAAAAACACCAGGCTTTTGAATAAAAGGTGAAGAGATGAAGGGGTGAGGACAGGGGTACAGGCTCACAGGTAAGGGGTCATAGGTGGACTATGGTGGGGAAGGTAGAAGAGTTAACAGCTGAGGTGATGGGGAGGGGGTAGTTCTCTGAATGGAGAAGGAAAGGGGAAGGGAATGCAGAAAAGGAGATACAGGGACAGGGAAAGAGAGAGAAGACTTGGGGTAGGGGTTTAATAGAACCTGGAGAAATCAATGTTAATGCCATATGGTTGGAGAGTGACCAAATGAAATATTAGGTGCTGTTCCTCTAATTTTCAGGTAGTGTCAGTATGGCGGTGCATAAAGTTATGGATAGACGTGAGGGTGTGGAAATGGTGTGTGGAATTAAAATGGTTGACCATTTGTAGGTCCCCTATTAAGGCAGCAGACAGAGCAAATGTGCTCAACAAAATGATCTTCCAGAGTGGGTCCAGCCTCTCTGATGTCGAGGAGGCCAAAAGAAAGGCATTCTAATCTGACCCATAAAATTGGATTTTTCCACTTGGCAGCTGAAGAGATTTGTGCCCCTGAATTCTATCATAGTGATTTTCCTTGTTATTTCATGGTTATTCCATGATGCAATGAGTTGAGTGGACTAATATAGATGTACTAAAGGAGTTACAAAATTAATTCTCCATGACAATTTTTGAAGTAAACTTTCATCAATTTTCCACATGATTTTCCATAGATAACCAAAATGGTCTCGGGTTTTATAAATAAGTTTTACTAAAGAGGTTATGGAAAATGTGGTTTATCATTATTTCTTTCCTGATCATATTTTTTTCATTACAGGATTCTCAGGAGAAGAATTGACTTGGCTTCAGAACAGCAGTGGTAATCCTCATATAAGCCAGTCTCAGTTTTCATCGATCCGTCTGTACGTGACTGATCTAGACCAGTTTGTTCACCACTGGGAGTTAACTGAGGTAATTTATTATGTTTTGCAGAAATGCTTTACAAAATGATAGTTGACATTGTCCGCAAACTGTTGATGTCAAGATATAGCAATAGGATCTATGGCATGGTGACATTTAAATCTTAAAGACAGTACCTCGTTTTAAGTCCGTCTATAGGACAAAATTCTAAACTGTACTCTTCAAAAGATTTGAAAAGTGATAGTTCCACTGAATAAGGCATGGAATTTTTCTAAACAATTCTCTGTTACTATCCAGCTAAATTATAACAGATATTGGAACATAACATAAAAATCATGTTGTGAATATATTTTGTGAATGATCTGCAATATGTCTGAGAAATCCTGTCATTTCAGAAGATTGAACTGTTTGGTTAATAGAACCATAGAACAATACTGCACAGAAACAGACCCTTTGCCCCTTATAGTCCATGACGAACTGCTATTCTCCCTAGTGTCACTGACCTGCACCCTGACCATAGCCCTCTATACCCCTCCAATTCATGTACCTGTCCAAATACTTCTTACAAATTAAAATCAAACCTGTATTTACCACCTCAGCTTCTGAAGAAGCTCCCCCTCATGTTCCCTTTAAGCCTTTCCCCTTTCACCCTTAACCAACGACCTTTGGTTTGTATCTCACCTACCCTCAGTGGTTAAAGCTTGCCTACATTTACCCTGTCTATCCCCCTCATAGTTTAAAATAACTATCAAATCTCCCCTCATTTTTCTAGGCTCCAGGGTATAAAGTCCTAACCTGCTTAACTTTTCCCTGTAACTCTGTTCCTGAAGTCTAGGCAACATCCTAGTAAATTTTCTCTGCACTTTTTCAATCTAATTTATAGCTTTCCTGTAGTTAGGTGACAAAAACTGCACACATTACTCCAAATTTGGCCTCACCAATGTCTTGTACAATTTTACTATAACATCCCAACTCCCATACTCAATACTTTGATTTTTATGAAGGCCAATATGCCAAAAGCTCTCTTTATCACCCTATCTGCCTGTGATGCCACTTTCAGCGAATTATGTATCTGTATGCCCAGATCCCTCTTCTACCTGACTCCTCAGTGGCCTAACATTTACTGTATTGTCCTTTCTTGGTTTGACCTTCTAAAATGTAACCCTTCACACTTGTCTGCATTAAATTCAATTTGCCGTTTTGTAGCCAATTTTTCCAGTTGGTCCAGATCCTCGTGCAAGCTTTGAAAGTCTTCCTCGCTGTCCACAATATCTCAAATCTTTGTATCATTTGGAAATTTGCTGATCCAATTTACCACATTATCATCTAGATCACACATGTCAAACTCTGGCCCGCGGGCAAAATTTGGCCCGCGATATAATTATATTTGGCCCGCAAGATCATTTCAAAAATGTATTAGAGGTGGCCCGCTGGCCGCCGCCCCAGTATAGCGCATGCACAGTAATACTACAAATCCCAGAATGCATTGGCGTCAGTCCGTTAATCGCCCCCACCTCCTCTGTTTACGTTGCAGGGTCTCACCGTGGACTCTGGTTTTGGGGCCTGGCCGGTGTTGGGGAAGCCAAGGCCGCTTCCCAGCGCCCGGAACCAGAGGCCTCGGGCTTGACCTCGCCAGGACCGTTGCCCACTCCACCTCCCTGCCGCAGGCCGACCCGCGACTCATGGTGACGGGGCCGCTGATCCCCCGAGATGCCGCCCTGCAGCGAGAGCCGATGCCCCCGCACTGTCGTGTCCCCCCGCCCGCCCCCCCACCGCAGCGCGGCCTGGCCGGTGTCAGGGGAAGCCAAGGCCTCTTCCCAGCGCCCGGAACCGGAGGCCTCGGGCCTAACCTCGCCAGGACCGTTGCCCACTCACCCTCCCTGCCGCAGGCTGACCCGCGACTCACGGTGATGGGGCCGCTGATCCCCCGAGATGCCGCCCTGCAGCGAGAGCCGATGCCCCCGCACTGTCGTGTCCCCCCGCCCGCCCCCCCCACCGCAGCGCGGCCTGGCAGGTGTCAGGGGAAGCCAAGGCCGCTTCCCAGCGCCTGGAACCAGAGGCCTCGGGCCTGACCTCGCCAGGAGCGTTGCCCACTCCCCCTCCCTGCCGCAGGCCGACCCGTGACTCACGGTGACGGGGCCGCTGATCCGCCGAGATGCTGCCCTGCAGCGAGAGCCGATGCCCCCGCACTGTCGTTGTCCAACCCGATCGCCCGCAAACCCCGCCCTCCCGCACACAGGCCTGAGTAGTATTATGAACTTTAATCTCAGGATAAAACGATCTTCCAATAGTTTCATGTCACAGTGATAAATATATTCCTGGTTAAAAGTGGTCCTGCACCTGGATACAAGCTCATTAGGCATAAAACTTGAAAAGTGTGTAAATCAAAGGATATCTGTACCAATGGAAAAAGGGCATGGCAAATAACCCTGCTAGAGTTTATGCCCACAATCAGTCATCCATTTGATTGTTTCAGGAATCATGTTATTCTCCCACATTCTCAATAGCCCTCAGATTTTACTATTCGACCACACACTAGCAACATTTGACAAATCCTCTATAGAGAAATATTATTTATTGAATATTTTATTTCTCATTTGTTAATGCTTCTGGAAAGAGTTTATCCAAAACTATTATTAAACATTTATTTTAATAAGAAAAAGTTTAACATTACATATGTTGAAAGAAGAGAAAACTTGCAGATGTTGTTGAAAATTTTCAATAAATATTTAGTTCGGCCCTCGACTTAGTCCAAGTTGTTAATTTTGGCCCTCTGTGAATTTGAGTTTGACATCCCTGATCTAGATCATTGATATAGAAAACAAACAACTATGATGCTGTCACAAAACAATGAATTTTATGACTTGTTCTTGACAATAAATCCTGAATCTGATATTAGTGCATTACTATCATGTGTTTGATATTTAATGTAAATCAGTGGTTCTCAACCTTTTTCTTTCCACTCACATACCACTTTAAGTAATCCCTACACCATTGGTGCTCTGTCATTAGTAAGGGATTGCTTAAGGTGGTATGTGAGTGGGAAGGGAAGGTTGAGAATCATTGCTCTAGACCCAGTTGTTACTGAAATATTTTGCTTGAGAAAAATTCTCATTGGCCCATTTCCTTTGGAGTTATGAAACCGTGCACATAACGAGTCAATTAGGTATGATAAAAATAGTGGTTTTCAAACTTTTTCTTTCCCCCCACATACCACCTTAAGCAATCCCTTACTAATCACAGAGCACCTATGGATTAGGGAATACTTAAAGTGGTATGTGAGTGGAAAGAATAAGGTTGAGAACCATTGAGGTAAATTATTCATTTTAGTTACCATTTATTGATGAATTTGAACATTCTCATGGATTATTAATCTCCTAAAATAAACAAATGCTGCCATTCTCTTGAATGAGTTATCCGGCATAAACATTTTCAGTGGGGACCACAGCACATTTAAGTAAAAGCCTTGTTTTCTTTTTATTTCGCTTAACATAAATATTTTTGGTTTTTATGTAGTTGGTAGAAGAGAGAGATATAGAAGAACAGAAGAAAGCAATACTTGATCACTTCACAGGGGAAGTGGGCCCATAAATTTTGAGCAGAGTCCTCAGCTGAGGTGGGGGGGGGGGGGTGGTGGCAAGGGGTAATGGCCAAAAAAAGGTTGAGAATGACTGATCTACGATAAGCAGCCAGAATCTGAGTCTAAATTTGGGGTTAAGTTAAATACAAAGACATTTTTCTAATATGGTGGACATCTGAAACGTTCTCACAATCAAAAACTAGAATGTGGTTTTCTTGAAATTTTCAGAATTATTGGTTGAGGATTTCATAGATTATAAATAATTGTGCATAGTTGTATAAAGGGTGCTGCAGAGTCAAGCTGCTGAGTAGCCCATTCCGCTTTTGAGTTTACTGAATCCACAGGACCAAGCTAGAACAATTGAATTGGAAGTTGGAGTGCAGTAATTTTACTGTATGTATTAACTTGTATATTATTTTTCCTTCATTTTAAGATGTGACATCTCTTCTTTAATCAGGCCCCTCACGTTTCCCATGCAAGCCACTAATCTGATTAATTTATTTGGTATTGAGTTGTCCAACCGCATTAAGAACTAGTACAGCAATTTCCATAATGAGAAGCTGGAGGGACTCAGTGGGTCAGGCATTATCCTGAATAAAATGTCCCAACTTGAAACGTTGCCTGACCTGCTGAGTTCTTCCAGCTTCTCATTGTTTCCTCAATATTCCAGCATCTGCAGTGTTTGTGTTTCTCCGCAGCACTTTCCATCCTCGCTTCAAATTTGGTGAGGACTGCAATTATTTATAGCAGATTGGACTGCATTTAAATGTGTGTCTGTGTATATGTGTGTGCAGTTGAGTAGGAGAGCTAGTGAGTGTATGATTATGATCTGAAGATGTTTGCATTCTGAATGTGATTCTTTTTTTAATTTTTTAAAATTTTTCACACTATGAACCATATTGACCAAAATACGCATAAACATTTCCCTCTTGAATATACACAGTGTCATTTTCTCCTCTTTTTCCCACCTCCCTTCCCTCCCTCCTTCCCACCCCCCTCCCCACCCACTAAACGTTCAACCTATATGATACATTAAACCCATAAGACAATGTCATCACACAATGAAAATAAACAAGAAAATTGTGTCTTCCACTTTTACATACTGGGTCAGTTCATTTTGTCTTCTTCTCATTCTGTCATTTTAGGCGGTGGAGGTCCGCAGTAGGACTTCTCTGTTGTGTTCCATGTACGGTTCCCAAATTTGTTCGAATGCTGTGATGTTATTTCTTAAATTATATGTGATTCATTATAGAGGTTTCTTTTCCCCTTGAGCTGTCTCCCAAGTGTTTTTTAAACCCTTGATCTGAAGTTCTCTTGTTAACAACAACTACCCAAGCAGCAATGATTCTTGCTAACATAGTTCTGTTAAATCCATTTACTTAAACATGATGTAAGGATCACCTTTCAGAATATATTTTCTGTTGAAAAAGCGAGCCCCAAGGACTGAGACCCTGGCTTTGAAGCTCCGCTTTATCAACCAATGTATCACATGAATAGCAAAAATTAAAAATTTAGATAAAGTTTCAGACCTTGATATCTTTACGTCAGTCAGCATTAAGAGAGATTTCTATTATGTATTTATATTTGATTATGGGTTACTTAATAACAATTAATTTTCATAGATGTTTCTCACATTTGCTTTTCAAAAGTTATCATGGAAATGCTCACATAATTAGAAGTCTAACCGTTCTGCTCAATATAGATTTGTGATCAAATTTTAAAACTGTACAATCCTAATGCTTAGGTTTTGATTGAAGCCTATAAATCATATTGCTAGTTATAAATGAACCAAAACAAGTAATTTAGAGAACCAAGATAAATATAAAGATGATATCAAACTGGACGCACGGTGATGCAAAGAAGATTTGCTTGGTTGATGCTGACTGAAAATGTAGATAATTGTATGTATTTGAATTTGGAAGTTTCATGTTGCTGAGAATAAGAATAGCCATAAATGTAATCACCAGAAATATTATCATAATTGTGTTTTTAAGTGATTTGGTGTTCAGATACTCGATGTAATAAAGTTTATTTTCTTCAGTTTCTTTATTAAGTGACTCAAGGCCACAAAAGCTTCACATTTTGGATATACAAAACATCATTTTGTATAGAAGTGAAATGGAACATTACTAATCTGTGGAACTGTTTACTTTTAATGTGCTAATATTTGTACCAACAATTTCTTTTTTAATCCACAATAACAAACATTCTGTGTGTCTTAATGTATTTTTTTAAAGGAAATGTTCAGAATCATTTGGTCAGCAGGTTTACAAACATAAAGTAAAATTTGCCATTTGAAATTATTTGTATGAATGTTTCAAGATCTCAAAAGCCTATGGGAATTTAGCAGTGAGAAGAATAATCATGTCACTTTATGGAATTAAATGTCTGAACCAATGACATTCATTTGTTGAATGACTTGCTGATCTTGCTAATTGCAGATCGCATTTGTCCTTGGCATCAAAGGCAAATAATATAACTTGAATTGAAAAATTCGTCACCATTTAGAAAACAAAAGAACCATGTAATAATAGATTTTGAAAATGTTTGCTAGAATGTAGCGAAGACCAAAACCAGAAGCAATGTAGTTCTGGACTTGGTCAATCACTGTTGGTGATGAGTGTTTAAGTTTAGCCTTCCCCCAACCTCCCCCACCCATCATTCACAGAGCTGCTTCCTCTTACTGCTCAACATGTTGGTGCATTGACTAGTTTGCTGCAGGAGGGCAAGAAGTCAGAATGACCATAGGGTTTTTTTTGTGTCCATGTTTAATTGGAAGTTGTGAGCCTGATGGAATCCAGAGTATTCCAAGGATTCTCTAGGCCATTTTTTTTCCAGATAGAGGGTCAGGGCACGAATGCAGTGAGCATTAGCAGGCTGCAGCTCTTTCTCAAGCGACCTTCGATGGATAATTTTCCTTTCAGCTTATTCTCAATGTGGGAGAGCTGGCCTGAGATGAGCAATGATGCAGTGAGAGCATTGAGAAAAAGCTTCAAGTATTGTCACCAACTTGCTTAACCACAGTCTGTGTTGTGATTTACATGCTTTTAAGTGGAGGACTGAGAACAGAAATGCCCTTGAGTGCAGCCAAGTTTTAGAAGAATTCTTCAAAGCCTGGTTGGTGACATGTTTGATATGGCTCTTTGCATTTTTCTTGCACAGTGCAATTTGTCTCCATTGAATTCCTTGATGAACATTGATGTACCTTCATTGCAATAGCATCCATTCATTCTCTGTGAGACTGGGCCTGGCACAAAACAAGATCCTATATGGGTCCGGCCGTACAATACACCACCTTCTACCTATCCACAATTTTCTCCACCTGCTGACAGTGGAGGTTTCACACCAAGACCTTGGAAAGTATGGAGCAGTTTCCGTATCCATGAAGCTACCACTGAGCCAAAGCAAGCACTGATGATTAAATGTGATGCTGGCTCTAGTGCACCAGTACAGACTGGGTGAGGGGAAAGAAAGGTATTAGATGATCAAGATCTCAATCCCAACTCAAGCGCCACTGATCAGAGGTGATCTTTCTCCTTCTTTGTGCATCAGCAACATGTACCACTTGCAGCAGGCAGGCCAAGGCTCTGTAAAGATGTCGTCAACGCTGCCTTTTCTTACCCTATAAATCCAATAGTTGTTCTGGCAACCTTGGGTGCTTTGTTTTAGAGTTTAGGTGCTCTGGTTTCCACCTATGTGCCAAATATATAATGGTATAAACTTCAATACAATAATATTCAGACATAAAGAACTGAAAAATTAATCCAAAGAACTATTTTAGGAGAAAGACTCATAAAGTTTTAGCATGACAATTGACAGCAGAACAGATATAGAGAGTCATTAATGCAGTTAAAAAATCTTCGGGACTATTACATATAAACCACAAGAAATAAATGATGTTTTTAAGGAATTTTATTCTGAATATCATTTGGAATCAGTACAATGATGAAAATAAGATTGACAAGTTTTTTTGAATATTTTGATCTTTAATTCTTAAACAGGAGAGAACATCATTGGTTGTTACAGACCATGTCATTTTTATCCAGTGATTTACTTGTATGACGTCTCTCCCTCCCCCATTTCCATCCCCCAACCCTCCCCCCCCCAGAAAAAAAAGATAGATGTGATGAGAAACAGGAAAGTTAGAAAAGGAGAGAAACGACAGGTTGAACGTGGCGTCAGCATTTCCTATATGTGTCCATGGGGCCCCTTGTGTCGGCACTTTTTCTTAATCTATCTTAGCAGTTCTCTATAAACCTTTATGTTGGAGAGTGGCCACAATCGTGCTCCCGTATATTCCAGATATGGTTGCCATCACCCAATGAAGGTGCTGTGTCAGTTCCTAAGGTTATAGATAATCTCGGTAGCCCATTTGCTGATAAGAAGAAGGGAGTCAGACTTCCAGGTCATCACTCTGCATATTTTTTGCGATGGCCAGCGGTATAAATGTGAATTGAATTTGGAATTTGGTCAATGTGTAGCCTATTATCCATAAGATTCCCTAGTAAATATAGTGTTGGGTCCGGCAGGAAGGTTACCTTTGTTATTTTGGCTAGTATATTGGCCAAATCTTGCCAGAATGGGGCTACTTTTACGCAGGACCAGGTTGCATGAAGAAATGTTTCTTGCTCCATTCCATATCTGAAACCCTAATGTTTCTGGCACCTTTTGTTTTGTAGGTTTTTTGGGAGTGAGGTAGAGCTGATCGAACTCTTTTCTTTGTTTTAGCAGCACAGACCTTAGGTCGGAAAAGAACATCAATTTCCTCCCCGCTCCCCCCCCCCACCCCGGAATTCCACTGGTTCTTCTGTCCCTTGACCTGGTCATTACTACCCTTAGCACTATTTCCCGGTCTCAGCTACTGATGTACCGTATCAGAATTGGTCTCTGTCATTGATATGGGATAGGACAGGGACTGAATGTCTGATGGACCCTTTCTATGACTAGGGGTCCTCTGAATGGTTCCCTCCCCAACAACTTGGGATCCAATGCTGGAAGAATTCCACCGGATCCTTCCCCTCCTCCCCCTCTTTCAGGCCCAATAGTCTGATATTAGTTACACCGATTTAATTTTCGAAGTATTCCACATATCTATCAGTTGCTTTTTCTCGGCGACCCATATATCAGCTGTGTTCTCTAGTTTCTCTTGCCTGTCCTGGATGTCCTCCACCTTGTCTTCTAGGGTCCTGACTCGATTTGTCAGGGTCCTGATTGAAGTTCGCAGGTTGATCAGGCCTTCAGCGACTTCTTTCAGCCTGTTGTCTAATCACGTTCCAGACCGCCGACCACGCCGCTGCCAGGGTATCTTTGTTGGGCAAACCCGACGTTGCAGGCTTCACCTTTGTGCCTTCTGCTCTAGGCCCTGCCATTAGCGCGGGAACCTGCAGGTCACCAGAGTCAAGTGAATTTTCACTTGATGTTTCCAGCATTTCTGGCTGGTCCCGCCTGCCTCCTCCTCTTCTTGCCCATATTGCCTTGGTGTGGGTAAGTTAAATCTTTTTATTTGGGCTGATTTTTCCTTATTTTGAAGCCTTTTTAATGGGAGTTCTTCAGAGCACGTCCTCCCAACATTTTACTTACAAATGGAATGCAAGATTGTTAATAGCAAATAAAGAAACACCCATGCTGAAACATTTAATTGAACTTTTGGAATAAAATTGATAAAAGGATTGGAGGGAGAGGTTTAATGTCTGGAAGAATACCTTTATTTCAAAATAGACTAATTCCATTTTCTACGGAAAATAATTTTTTTTTAAATTGGCAAAATTGTGGTATTAAAAAAAAAATTAGATTGTTTTGAAGCCGGGAAATTTATTACTTTTAGTAGAATGAAGGAAAAGTTTAATATATTGGAAAATACAAAATTTTGTTATTATGAAATTAAGAGATAGTTTGTGAAAGTTTTGGTCAAGATTTAGTATTACTTCATGACAGAAGTAGAATTATTATTAAGTACTATGGATGTAAATTCATTTCAGAGATGTATAAATTATTACAAAAGAAGGATCGTATAGATGGAGTTTATAAATCAAGATGTAAATGGGAGATAGATTTAAATAAGCAAATAGATGAACTCAGATGGATTAAAAAATGTAGAGAGAGTATGGAAAACTATAAATGTGAGATAGTGGTTATTTCAATATAATTTTATTCATCAGTATATTTAATACCACATAAGTTACAAAATGTGAATTATATTTATTCAGATTTGTGTTTTAGATGTGGACAAAATGTTTGTAATTTTTTTGGATTTAACTTGGCAGTGTTCCACAATTAAATGTCTTTGGGTAAATTATTAGAATGAATAACTGGAGTAAGACACAGGATTCAATGTTATTTTTACTGGGAGATGTTAAAGGAACTAAATGTAAATGAAAACTGAATACGTATCAAGTAAGATTTGTTCAAATTTCCTTCGCAATAGCAAGACAATGTATTACTATCACTTGGAAGTTGGATACTGATCTGGGAATGGATAGATGGCACGTGGAATTGTATTCCACTTGAGAAAATTACTTATAATTTAAGAGATAAATATCATACATTTTGTGAAATATGGAGCCCATATTTGCAAACTTAAATGAATCTTGAACATTCCCTTTCTCTTATAGATCTCTATAAATATTTATTTGTTTAAAAGTATCAGAAAGTGAAGTACTCCTGTTGTGGTTTTCTTGTCCCTCTTTTTTTAGTTTGTACGGGGTTAGGAGAAGGGGGTGGGGGGATTTATAGGAGGTTTTTCTTACTTTAGTTTTTACTTTCTTTTTCTTTATAAAATACCACATGTATTTGGATCAGTTTGAAATATTGTGATATGTTTGCTAGTGGTTTTATATTAAATAAATTATTTTTAAAATATATATGCTGGTAGGTTAATTTGCTAAACAAGCAGCAAAAGAATCAAAAGGGAATTAAGCTGCAGGAAAATTAAGGAGAGGGGGGAAAGGGCTGATGGGCTCACTCTTTTGTGAACTGGCATAGATCTGATGGACTAAATAGCCACTTCTATCAACCTAATTAAGGTGAGGGAAATTAACATTACCATTCTCTACCATATCAAGAATCTTAATTTGACTTGTGGTTGGATCGACTTGTGTTTCCAATAATAGACAGATACTGTACTTGTGAATTGCATCACAGCATGGTAAGAGGGTGGGGAAACACTTAAAGGATGTTTCCCTAGACTTCGAGGGTGGGGATGAGGGAGGAGACAGGGGCATCCACTGTGACTTGTGTGAAACCCTGTGCTGTGACTGATTAAAATGAGCACCAGGGATAGCATTGAGAACATTGAGATACATTGGGGGCACAAAGACACCACCAAAACACCAAAGATTTATCTGTGCTTTAAAAACAGCATTTTATTTGCACTACTATGAATATTTATCATTTTATATTTATTATTTTTCTCTCTTGTGGTGTATTAAATTATTCTTTTATGTACATGCACAGCAACACCAGCAAAAATGTCATTGAATCTGTATATTGTACTTGTATATATGATAAACTCTCATGGATTGGCTATGTATCCTTACATTGTTATTTACTGCTTTGTTGCTTCATCTTTCAGGTTGTATGCCAATGTTTATTGGCATTACCTTCCAGAATCCAGTGCTGTGATATCTTACAAAGTGCCATCTGCAAACATCTTGTAAGTCTGGTAATTGTTTAAATTATTATGGATGATTAATTGTGTTATGAGCCCAAAGGACCCCAAAAGCAATAGACATTCACCAAGACAAGTATTTACTTAAACAAAAGTTGTTTTTAATTATCTTTCAACATGAAAACAGAATCAAACTTTAACTCATCTCTATACTTATCTAACCCAAATTAACTCCCTTCTAATTCTAAGCGCGTGTATGTAATGTGTGTGTAAATTTAAGAAAAATCTCACTTGTTCTTTTTCCAAGTTCTCTGGTTGCAGGCAATTCTTATACTGTGCACTGAATTTAACATGTATAAAGTTCACCAGGCTTTGGTGCTCGAAAGGTAAATGTTTACCACTCAGGAAGGTTCTTGTAGGGTTTGCAGAGAGAGATTTTGTTGTTCCATCATTAGTCACCTCAATGTCTCACTGATGAAACTTGCCCCATCAGAGTTTTCCAGATGGTAACCTCTTTCTTCAGGCTACCACAGTTCCGTTTTGTTCCTCATTCTAAGAGAAACATCAGACAGAAAGCACTTCCAGCCATCCACTGCTCTGGAACTTTCTGTTTCCAACCAGCTCTTCCTGGTTTGCACTGTTCAGCTCCTTTCAGTGTCACCCACACTAGCTGAGAGCTTATTGAGATTGGTCTCTCTCTCACTCACTTTCTCTCTCTTCCCCTCCCCAACTTCCAACTGCTAGGAAGGTCACTCACTTGCCAAAAAAAAAACATCTTCTTCAGTGAACCACAGTTCTCCTCTCTTGGTCAAGCTGTTGTCTTAGATAAACAAAACCCAGGAGTGACCTTTCTGTGAGCAATTCTTGAACCATCCAGCCTGTCTCCAGTTCCAAACAATGGTCTATTCATTTCAATTAACACCTACTTGTGAAATGTGCATAAAAGTCTCCAAAGATACTGCAATGTTACTGAATATGAATTCTTCAGTCTTTCAAATAAGATCTGTTTTAAAATGTGTGCATGTAAGTGACCTAATCTAAATTTCCCAAATTTCTCCCAATATTTATCCATTACAATTGTTTTAGGACATGTGCTTTCTTAGAAATGGAGTTCAGGGATCAAAGCATCAGACAAAAATGTTTTTAAAAAGTTGCATTTTGCTCAACTAACTCATTGTTAGGGAAATTTGATTTTTTTATCTGGTAAATGAAGAACAAGCGATTAAATGGTTGTATGAAAGTAGAAAGTTGAGATACTTTTATCAAAATTACCTGCCATGAAAAGAAAGATGAATAATCAACATGGCAAATTCCTGGCATCAAGACATTTGATTGGAAAACAAATTCTACTTCAGCATTTATTGAGTTTCTTGTATTTCACATGAGATGTGGGTTCGTAGTACTGGGCTTGGTGAGCTTTTTTACCCCTCACTTGAACTGAGAGGCCAGCTGAGCCACTTCAGAGAACAGTTTGGCATCAACTACACAATTTGAACATGTGAGAGCAGCAAATTTCCTCCCTTGAAGGATATTTATGAACCAGATGTATTTTTTTGACGTGAAATTAAGCTGAAAATGTTGGAAACGCTGAGGTCAGGTGGCATCTATGGGAAGAGGAACAAGAGATAACATTTTGGTTTGACAACTGAAGCCACAGAAGAATATTGTTGATTAAGTTGTAGAGAAACATTTGTTCATAATTTCAATGGATGTCGGAGTAGGTGGCATGAGCAGTAAGTTTGCAGATGACACATGACTTTGTGGCTCGGTATGATATTGACAAATTTGCTGACAATACCACAATAGTGGATTGTATAAAAAGGGGCAATAAGTCAGCCGACAGGAAGGAGATTGAAAACTTGGCTGAATGAATGGTGTATGAAGAACAACCTCACATTCATCGTCAGCGAAACCAACGAGCTGATTGTTGACTTTTATAAGGGAAAACCAGAGGTGTATGATCCAATTATTAATGAGGGATCTGAGCTAGAGAGGGTGAGCAAATTTAACTTCCTGTGAGTTACTATCTCAGAGGACCTTTTCTGGACTCAACACAATGATGTCAGTGTGAAGAAAGCACATCAGCACTTCTACTTCCTCCAAGATATGACACTGGAATCCTTGGCAAACTTCTGCAGATGTGTAGTGGAAAGTGTGTGGACTAGCTGCATCAGGGCTCTGACAATGAATCTGAACTTTGAAATGGTCTTAACTACTCAGTAATATTTGTTAGATGTTGCTAAGGTGTTAGAATTAGAAGTAGTGTGGTTTACTGTAATTTTAAGTTTTAGATCATGTTTTTGTTTATTCTCTAAGTGCTGACTGAGCATTATCAGTGATTTTGGTTGATAGCCACATTCTCAGAGATTTAGTTAACAACTGGCGAAGCTTTGCAGATGCCGAAGCTTATCAATTATTTAATCAACCCAAAAAACAGATGAAGTAGGAAAGGTGAAAGAAACCTCTTGGGAAGGGAGATGAAAATACCAGAAAAAATGCCAAAAGGTGTTACTGTCTGACATTTCAACAGAAACTTGTAATTGACCAAAACTTTCATATACGGAAAATGAGCATTTCAATCATTAATGATCCAGTCTATCAGCAAACAGTATTGAGTGCTTGGATTGCAGGGCACATGCTTTAAATCTTTTTCAGTGTTTTACAAACAATAATACCATTGTTCTGAGGCACAATAGTCCTTTGTTATTTCAACAGCCAAGTTAAACAACAGCCACATTAAACGATAAGTCAGTTGTGGGAGAGGCGGTTTAGCTGACCAAAGAAGAGTGTGGGAGTTAGCTCTGCTGTTTCTTAATCACTGGCAGAGGGTAATCAATCCAATAGTCCAATCAAGGCTTGCAAGGCCTTTTGATCAGTATTTGTAAGTTTAATCATATAGCATGTATTTCCATTAGTAAATTAAGAAATAGAACACTTCATTATTTATTAAGAAAACTTGAATCATAAAATTCACAATTCAAATGAGGACATCCTTCAAAGTATTTGAAATTTAACTCTGCTATCATTCCATTGTGGTATCTCCTTTATTAATCTTAACAGTACACAAGATCATTTGATCATTTATGCTCAACCAATCAACTAAAGGTCATTCTTTTTTTAAAACATCTGTGAGTGACCATGCTCCCAAAGCAAACCTTCGAGCAAATATGATTGAAACAATATATTTTATCCTTCAATTGGTAGGGCATCCTGTTGGAAAGCAAAGACTTTCTCTGAATCTTGTACTAGCAGTGCTATCTCCAGTGATATTGCAAGTCAGTTTATTTCAAATAAAAAAGTAAATTAATAAGTATTCATTATTTTCATCTTTTGTTTGGACTTCCAGCAGATGTTTGATTTAGTTTTGGATTTTTGTTGCTAAATAATCATTTGTTTAAAAAACTGTTTTCACTCCTCAGGTGGGGGTAAGTGTTTTGCCAGACAGTACAGCAGGGTCAATCCTAAAAACTGTTGGCCAGCTAATAGATCCAGCATTTATTCCCAATGAGTGTTTGTTGAATTTCCTTGTCGGGAGTTGCTACAGCCTCCTTTATTTCATTCTAACTTTGGAGAGGAATAACAAAGGAAATACACAGAAAAGGTAATTAAAATTAAGCTGCAATTTTCTGCTCGCGTTCCTTTAGATTTTTATCATTATATGAAAGTCCAGTTTGTGAGACTACATTCTTTCACGAGAGGTCATTATTATTCTGTGAAGCCCTAAGCAATGATAATAATTACACGAGTTGCGTTGTTGGCTACTTTGTATTCAATAACATAGAGAATTTGGGTTTCTTATGGCTCCCATTTTTAATCTGATGTCAAACAATAAAAAGATGAAAAAGCTTCAAATGTTGAAAAATATACATAAGACCATAGACTGTAAGATACAGGAGCAGAAGTAGTCCATTTTGCAGTTCCATCCTGAGTTGATTCATTTTGCCACTCAGCCCCATTCTCCTGCCTTTCCCCATAACATTTGATTCTCTGACTATTCAGATTCCTTTCAGTCTCTGCCTTAAATACACCCAAAGGAGTTGGCCTCCACAGCCCCCCATAGTAGCAAATTCTAGAGGTTCACCACTCTCTGACTGAGGAAATTTCTCCGTATCTCTGTTTTAAATGGGCACCCTTCTGAAGTCGTGCCCCTTTGTCCTCAACTCCCCTACCATGAGAAACAACTTTGCCACATTTCTTCTGTCCAAGCCTTCCATCATTTGAAATGCTTCTTTGAGGTCCTCCCTATTCTTCTGAACTCAAGAAGTACAGTCCAAGAGCTGTCAAATGTTCCTCATTTGCTATCCCTTCATTCCAGAAATCATTCTTGGTGAATCTTCTCTGCACCCTTTCCAAAACCAGCCCATACTTTCTTAAATAAGTAGCCCAAAACTGTACCCCGTACTTGAAGTGAAGCCTCACTAGTGTCTTATAATACCTAAACATCACATCCCTATCGAGTATCCTATATTCCTCTAGATATGAATGGGAGTGTTGCATTCACCTTCTTCATCAACCTTTAGGGTATCCTGCACAAGGATTCTTCCCCCACCACCCCCACCCCCCAGTCCCTTTGTAACTCCAAATTTTGAATGTTCTCCTCATTCAAATAAGTTTATCCTTTTATCCCTTCTACCAAAGAGCATTACTATTTCTTTACAAGATTGTACTTCTGCTAATCTGTCTGCTGCAGTCTCTCCTTTTCCTCCTTGCTACTTGCCCCTTGTCCTATCTTCGTATCATTTGCAAACTTGGCCACAAAGCCATTTATTCTACAAATCATTACCATGTCAAAGGAAATGTTCCAACAGATAGTAAAGGTCACAAAGAGGATGAATTAAATAGTAAAATATTGTTAGACAATGTATCCCTCAATTTGGAAATCTGGATTATTTATAGAATTTAACAGTTGTGCTTCTCCAATTGGACCCTCCTTTGGAAGAACACTTCAGCTATGAAATGTTTTGTTAATTTTTTCCTTGCATGCTATTGTCCCCAGTAAAGCTCCCACTCATGTCTCTTGGTACGATTCTCACCTTCACTTGACGAAAAAAGATTCAGATTTGCCTATTTCTGGCAAACAACTAGTATTATTTGTCATAAACCTCCTTGGCTTAGATTTTGGCATCTTTGCTTGAAAAAGCTCAAACACCAGTCTTTTCTCATCAAACTGTCCACAATTTCAGTATCATCCTAAAATGTTTCTGTTGTATTAATTGATTTTAAAGTTTGAGTAATTACAATATTTTGTTTTCACTGTCTCTTTTGAGCTGTTTTCCATTGTGGTGTTGAAAGGTTGATGCTTTGAAAAATAATTTCAGAGAATTGCTGTGGGGATCGTGTCTAACAGCACTGGCCCGCATCCCACGCTTGCTTCGACTGATGTTGCAGAGTCTGCGAGTGAATGGTACCAGCCAGGGGGAACTTCCTGTTGTTGCACAGATCCTCCGCCTTCTGCTTCAGCAAACTCAGCTTAGACAACACTTGGTGGCAAATGCAGCAATGGTGCAACAGGTCATACAGGATATCACGGTAGGTCAGCCTTTGTACACAATAGTCCAAGAGCATCTGCACTACGTGCTCTTATAGAGACCAAAATATTTATTTCCTACTTCAGTTATCCATTCGTCCTTTTAGTTTGACCTCTGTCCAATATTCCCTTCTGACCATTTTTTTTTGTGGAGATACAGCATGGTAACAGGCCCATAAGCCTGCATTGCCTGAACACACCCAATTAACCTGTTAACCCTCTACATCTTTACATTCCCACAGATTTTGCTCGAGTCTGTCCAATTGCTTTCCCCCACCCCCCAGTCTTTATCAACCATGTTTTCTCCTTGGCTATAGTTTATTCATTTTGGAAAGTTGGTATTTCCACATATTTTATCTGAGCACATCCAGCCATTCTTGAAGAAACAAAAGTTTTACATCAACATCTTTGCCACTTTCATTGAAAAGCCAGAATTCTAGACCACTCGACAAGAGTCACTGAAAAAAATACTTTGTTCAGGTGCCGCTGTCTTGAGCACAGACCCTGAAGTTGCGGGATTTAAAAAAAATTACCATCCACTCCTTTAACAGGCTGTTCAAAGCCTGTAGGACTGAGTGGTACAACCCTGCAGTGCAGCGCTGTGTCTCCAATCCCCGCTCTCCCATGTCCGCAATAGCAGCCACGCTGCCAATTTTGTTTTTATATTTCTTTTTTTTTTCACACCATAAATCACAATAGCCATGATATACACTTTTTCTTTTTCACACATTTACAGTGACTTTTTCTCCCCCCCCCCTCCCTCCTCCCAAGCCACCCCCCCACCCCCCTCCCACCTCTCATCCATTTTAGGTATACAATCTAGGTTGCATTAATTCAGTCAGACAATGTTGTCGTTCAACAAAAATACACCAGAAATTCTACAGAGTCCATTCTTTTCTTTCCTTCTCCTTCCATCAACTTTGGTAATGTTTGTCCCCGGTAGGTTTTCGCTATTGTATTTAATGTAAGGCTCCCATACTTGTTCGAATATTTCAATATTATTTCTTAAACTATATGTTATTTTTTCTAATGGAATACATTTATTCATTTCTATATACCATTGTTGTATTTTCAAATTATCTTCCAATTTCCAGGTTGACATAATACATTTTTTTGCTACGGCTAGGGCTATCTTAACAAATCTTTTTTGTGCATCTTCCAAGTCAATTCCAAATTCTTTATTTTTTATGTTACTTAGGAGAAAGATCTCTGGATTCTTTGGTATATTGTTTTCTGTTATTTTATTTAATATCTGATTGAGATCATCCCAAAATCTTTCTACTCTCTCACATGTCCAGATTGCATGAATTGTTGTTCCCCTTTCTTTTTTACATCGAAAACATCTATCAGATACTGTTGGGTCCCATTTATTTAACTTTTGCGGTGTAATGTATAGTCTGTGTAACCAATTATATTGTATCATACGCAGCCTCGTATTTATTGTATTTCTCATCGTTCCAGAACATAATTTCTCCCATGTTTCCTTTTTTATCTTTATATTTAAATCTTGTTCCCATTTTTGTTTAGTTTTACCATTTGTTTCCTCATTCTCCTTTTCTTGCAGTTTAATATACATATTTGTTATAAATCTTTTGATTAACATTGTATCTGTAATCACATATTCAAGGTTACTTCCCTCTGGTAAACTCAAATTGCTTCCTAATTTATCTTTCAAGTAGGATCTCAGTTGGTAATATGCCAGCGCTGTATCTCCAGTTATATTGTACTTATCTCTCATTTGTTCAAAGGATAAGAATCTACTTCCTGAAAAACAATTTTCTATTCTTTTAATCCCTTTTTATTCCCATTTTCTAAAGGAAAGGTTGTCTATTGTAAAAGGGAGTAGCTTATTTTGCGTCAATATTAGTTTTGGTATTTGATAATTTGTTTTATTTCTTTCTACATGAATCTTCTTCCATATATTGAGGAGATGGTGTAATACTGGAGAAGTTCTATGTTGTACCAATTTTTCGTCCCATTTATATAATATGTGTTCAGGTATCTTTTCCCCTATTTTATCTAATTCTAGTCTCGTCCAGTCTGGTTTTTCCCTTGTTTGATAAAAATCTGATAGGTACCTTAATTGTGCGGCTCTATAATAATTTTTGAAGTTTGGCAATTGTAAGCCTCCTTGTTTATACCATTCTGTTAATTTATCTAGTGCTATCCTCGGTTTCCCCCCTCTCCATAAAAATCTCCTTATTATTTTCTTTAACTCTTTGAAGAATTTTTCTGTCAGTTGTATTGGCAATGCCTGAAATAAGTATAGTATCCTTGGAAAAATGTTCATTTTAATACAGTTTATCCTTCCTATCAGTGTTAGTGGTAGCTCTTTCCAATGCTCTAAATCGTCCTGTAATTTTTTCATTAGTGGATTGTAATTGAGTTTATATAATTGGCCTAGATTTTTGTTTATTTGCACACCTAGGTATCTTATTGCCTGCATTTGCCATCTGAATGGGGATTCCTCCTTAAATTTTGAGAAATCCGCGTTATTCATAGGCATTGCTTCACTTTTATTTACGTTTATCTTGTATCCCGACACTTCTCCATATTCCTTCATTTTCTTATATAGTTCTTTTATTGATAGTTCTGGTTCTGTTAAGTACACTATCACATCATCCGCAAATAGACTGATTTTATATTCCCTGTCTTTTATTTTTATTCCTTTTATATTATTATCTATTCTTATCGATTCTGCTAGTGGTTCTATAGCTAGCGCAAACAATAATGGTGATAGTGGGCATCCCTGCCGCATTGACCTGCTTAAGTTAAATTGCTTTGATACATGTCCATTTACTGTCACTTTCGCTAACGGTCCCTTATATAATGCTTTAATCCAATTAATATACTTCTCCGGTAAACTGAATTTTTGCAATACTTTGAACAAGTAATTCCTTTCTACTCTGTCGAAGGCCTTCTCTGCGTCTAAAGCAACTGCTACTGCCGGTGCTTTATTTCCTTCTACTGCATGAATTAAGTTAATAAATTTACAAATATTGTCTGTTGTGCGTCTTTTTTTGATAAATCCAGTTTGGTCTAAATTTACCATTTTCGGTACCTGTTCTGCTAATCTGTTTGCTAATCTTATAATCTGTGTTTAGCAGAGATATTGGTCTATATGACGCTGGTGAGAGTGGATCTTTCCCTTGTTTTAGTATCACTGTAATTATTGCTGTTTTACATGAATCTGGTAAGTTTTGTGTCTCATCAATCTGGTTGATTACATCCAGGAGGGGCGGTATTATTAGATCTTTAAATGTTTTGTAGAATTCTATTGGGAGTCCATCCTCTCCTGGTGCCTTATTATTTGGTAATTTTTTTATTATCTCTTGTATTTCTACTGTTCCAAATGGTTCTGTTAATTTATTTTGTTCCTCTATTTGTAGTTTTGGTAGTTCAATTTTAGTCAAAAATTCATCTATTTTCCATTCTTTCCCTTCGTTTTCAGTTCGGTATAATTGTTCATAGAATTCTCTGAAGTTTTCCTTAATTTCTTTTGGATTATATGTAATTTGTTTGTCTTTTTTCCTTGTTGCCAATACCATTTTCTTTGTTTGCTCTGTCTTAAGCTGCCATGCTAAGATTTTGTGTGTTTTTTCACCTAGTTCATAATATTTCTGTTTTGTCTTCATTATATTCTTCTCCACCTTATATGTTTGTAATGTTTCATATTTTATTTTTTTATCCGCCAATTCTCTTCTTTTGGTTGTATCTTCCTTTATTGCTAATTTTTTTTCTATGTTTATTATTTCCCTTTCCAACTGCTCTGTTTCCTGATTATAGTCCTTCTTCATCTTGGTTGCATAACTTATTATTTGTCCTCTAATGAATGCTTTCATTGCGTCCCATAGTATAAACTTATCTTCCACTGATTCCGTATTTACTTCAAAGTACATTTTTAATTGTTTTTCAATAAATTCTCTAAAATCCTGTCTTTTAAGTAGCATGGGGTTTAATCTCCATCTATACCTTGGAGGGATGTCCTCTAGCTTTACTGTCAGTATTAAGGGTGAATGGTCCGATAGCATTCTCGCTTTATATTCTGTTTTTCTTACTCTGTCCTGCATACTAGCTGATAACAAAAATAGGTCTATTCTTGAGTATGTTTTATGTCTAGTCGAGTAGTATGAGTATTCCTTTTCTTTTGGGTTTTGTTTCCTCCATATGTCCACAAGTTTCATTTCTTGCATTGATTTAATTATAAATTTGGTTACTTTGTTCTTCCTGTTAATTTTTTTCCCCATTTTATCCATATTTGGATCCAAATTCAGATTGAAATCCCCTCCTATTAGTATGTTCCCTTGCGTATTAGCTACCTTCAAAAAGATAACTTGCATAAACTTTTGATCTTCTTCGTTAGGTGAATATATATTAAGTAGATTCCAAAGCTCCGAATATATCTGACATTTTATCATAACATATCTCCCTGCTGGATCTATTATTTCCTCTTCTATTTTAAATGGCACATTTTTGCTAATTAATATAGCCACTCCTCTTGCTTTTGAATTATACGATGCTGCTGTTACATGTCCTACCCAATCTCTCTTTAATTTCTTGTGCTCCAATTCAGTTAAGTGTGTTTCTTGGACAAATGCTATATCTATTTTTTCCTTTTTCAGTAAATTTAGTAGTTTATCCTTTTAATTTGGTTATGTATTCCATTAATATTTAAAGTCATATAGTTCAGCGTAGCCATTTTATATTTTGTTTATCTTCTCTTTCCGTTTTTCCATCATTACCTTTCCTCCTTTTCCATTTCTGTTTTCTTATTTTCAACTCTTTACCAGACAACATTCCTACAACATCCAACATTTTCCTTCTTCTCCTATTTCTATCTTCTTTATCCCCAATCTCCCCTTCCCCTCCTGAGTTGTCCTTTATCCCTTGTCAGACAACCACATCTCCCCTCTCCATTTGGATTTGCGAATCCATTCGCAAGCGTCAACTGATTTTGCAGTGACCGCAACTCCTCCCCACCCAGCCCCCCCAGAAAAGATTTCACTTTTCATATGTCACAAAGGTCACTCTTTTAATTCCCTCCTTATTCTCTCTATTCCATTACCTTCCCTTATTAATTCTTGTCTTTACTATCTATGTTTTCCTCTAATTACAGATACTTTCACGTATGCCCATTGTCTCTATTCACTCTTATACCTCTTTACCCGCATACATATCAATCGTGGTCATTTTTACCCTCATTACCCGTCTTCATCCCTCAGTCTATTTTTGTCTTTACCCACATACATATCAATCGTGATCATTTTTACTCTCATTACCCGTCTTCATCCCTCAGTCTATTTTTGTAATTGTTCTGCAAATTTTCGTGCTTCTTCTGGATCCGAGAACAGTCTGTTTTGTTGTCCTGGAATAAATATTTTCAATACCGCAGGATGCTTCAGTGTAAATTTATATCCTTTCTTCCATAAAATCGCCTTTGCTGTATTGAACTCTTTTCTCTTCTTTAGGAGTTCAAAACTTATATCTGGATAAATGAAGATTTTTTGCCCTTTATACTCCAGTGGTTTGTTGCCCTCTCTTACTTTTTCCATTGTCTTCTCCAGTACCTTTTCTCTTGTAGTATATCTTAGGAATTTTACTACAATAGATCTTGGTTTTTGTTGTGGTTGTGGTTTAGGGGCCAATGCTCTATGTGCCCTTTCTATTTCCATTTCTTGCTGTAGTTCTGGACATCCTAGGGCCTTAGGGATCCATTCTTTTATAAACTCCCTCATATTCTTGCCTTCTTCATCTTCCTTAAGGCCCACTATCTTTATGTTATTTCTTCTGTTATAATTTTCCATTATATCTATTTTTTGAGCTAGTAATTCTTGTGTCTCTTTAGTTTTTTTATTAGATTCCTCCAATTTCTTTTTTAAGTCTTCTACCTCCATTTCTGCTGCTATTACCCGTTCTTCCATCTTGTCAATTTTCTTCCCCATTTCTGTTAAGGTCATATCCATTTTATTTATTTTCTTTTCTGTGTTGTTTATTCTTCTTCTTAAATCATTGAATTCCTGTGTTTGCCATTCTTTAAATGACTCCATGTATCCTCTAACAAGAGCAAGTATATCCTTTACCTTGCCTTTCCCTTTATCTATTTCACTGTATTCTTCCTCTTTTTCTTCCTCTGGGTTGGCCATCTGTTGTTTCTTTGATGCCCTTTCCTCCTCTTCTTTCTTGTTTCTATTGTCTTCTGTGGTCTCTTCTTGCTGCAGGTGTTCTGCAGCTGTCGTTGCCGGCTGTGGAGATCGACTCCCCAGCTGGTCCCCCCTCCCGTCGGTGTGTTTTTTTTCATGCGCAGTTGCGCACTTTTACTCGGCTCTGTGAGCCATTGTTGTAGTTCTTTTTCTACCGACCTGAGGTAGTGGGCTCCTCTCTCCACAGCGGGCCTCTTCGGACAGGTAAGGCCTTCACCTTTTTCCTCCGTTGTCTTCTCTTCCTCTCTTCTTTCCGTTGATTTTGATTTTTCTCCTTTTGTCTCCATCTTCTTTCCACCTTTACACTCACTTTTCTTTAACTTGTATTTCTGTGCCTTTGTATTTTCTCTTGTTTTTCCCGACTTTTCTGGAGAGGGCTGGCGTTCACCGTCCGGCCACTACTCCATCACGTGACTCCTCCCGTTTTTATATTTCTTGATGGCGTTTGGTCAAATACTCTATGCTGAATGGAAAGTATCTTCTATAATTCTTTGAGCTCTGTTTAAGCAACACTACTGGCAAATGTTGTCAGTAGAGGGAAGGCAACCCCAGTAATCGCAGCCATTTTGATGGTCCTCAGTATTGACATTCAGTACATTGCAGCAACTGTACCATACAATGATGCAGCCAGACAGGACATTCTCAGTTGTGCACCTGTAAAAATTTGTCAAGACGAGGGCTGGTAACCTTGCCCTTTACCTGCATTTGACCCATATCCCTCTTAACCTTTTCTATCCATGCACCATAAATGTCACAATTGTACCCATCTCCACCACTAGCTCCGGCAGCTCATTCTACATGCCTACCACCCTTTATGTGGAAAAAGGCCTCTCGTTTTATACTCTATCCTGGAAAAAGAAACCATGATCTTGATAGTAAACAGCAAGAACTAATCAAGCATATTTTAGGTGTTAGTTAAATTAAATTGTAACCTGATAGATCATACCATCTGATGTGAACAATCATAAAAAATTATGAGCAAATTTATTGCCGTTCTTTTATTTACTCTGCCTTTTCTTTCTGTGTGACTGCATGTGGTGATACTCCTGTCGCCTGTCAATCAAGACTGACTGGGTGACAATACTGTTACAAGTAACAGGTTGATTTTATGCACATAATTGATGTATAATTAGACACCTCTCAATGTATTTTTTCTTGAGAAATTATCCTGCTTTTATTGGGAAAAATTCTGTAATTTCTATTCACACTTTACCAAACACTTTTTTCTCAGTAAACTGGCAGATCAGAATGCTTCCAGAGAGCTTTCAGCTGCAAGGGTAGACTGCCTAATTATTGGTGGAAAGAAAGTTGAGAGGGGATCTGCTGGAGGTTCACAAGGTCACGACCGGTCATGGTAGAGATGCTGTCCTCATCAGAAGATGGGTCAAAGGCCAGGAATAGAAATATAATGTTTTAGCCAAAACGTATGGGGAAGAGGGGAGGTTGTTGTAAGGGATTTTTTTTACATGGACCTTAATTAAACAAAGACAAACTGGGCTTTTAAATAGGAACTAGGGAAGTACTTGAGAGAAAATTGTCAGACTATGGGGATTTGAGCACAGATCTGCTTTTTGGTACTGACCTAGTCATTACAGGCTGAATGAACTGGTTTGTGTGGTTAACATTCTATTTTCATTCACCCTCCCAATTGACTTTTGGAAGTAGGTCACAAACCCCCCCCCCCCCCCCCCCCCCCGCAACTCACTGGCTGAGACATTGTCAATAATTGCTCTTTCCACTTTTGGTATTTAGTTAATTTCCTCAAGGACTCCTCAAAGAATCCCATCTTGCAGATACCACGTGTTTAAAAAATAATAGGAAATAAGAATGAGGTGGAGAGGTAAATCACAAAATTCTGCAGACACCGTGGTTGAAGTAAAAACACAAAATGCTGGAGAAGCTCAGCAGGTCAAACAATGTCATTTATGTAGCAAAGACGCATAACCGACGTGTGCAGAGGGGTTTTCTATTGCGGATGATACATATGGTGCATATTGATATAGCAATTGGTGTTCTGAGCATGACAAAGGATTTTCATTGTAAATATGGATTTAACTACCAAATCTAAATCTGACCTGTGCACTTTTCCGTAGTTTTAAAATATTATTGCAGTTTTCTGTATTTTTAAATTTCTGGGATTTTAAGCCCTTTCCTTTCACATGATAGAATCACAGAAGGCCATTTCGACTACCATGTATGCAGTGGCTGTTTATGGACAAGGAGTCAGGGAAAACATTTTGCCCAGAGATCATTTGAAAACTTTTATGTATTGATCAGGTAGCTAGAAGGAACAGATTTTTTTTGTCTGCATATTCCATTAAAACCCTCATGATTGTGTAAACCTCCATTTTCTTATTTCTTAATCTGTTCCATTCCGAGAAGAGCAGTGTTTTCTTTAACACTGAAGTGCTCCATCACCCTCAACAAAGAATCATTGCACAGCTTTTAAGGATTTATTACCCTCCTGAAGTATGGTTCTCAGACTGTACACAATACTTGAATTGAGGTTTATCTGGTGAAATGATCCCATAATTATTTTGCTTTTCTGTTCTACGCCTAGTCATGATTACAAGAAAAAAAACAAGCTAATGTACCCATCATAGAACATAATCAGGACCCACAATGTCTGTGCCAATCATGTTGCTAACTTAAATTAATCTGACCTAACTGCACATGGTCTATTTATGAGGATCCAAATATTTCTTACCATCATCTGTTTCTACCATCGCCCTTGGCAGCACATTTCAGGCACCTATCACTTTCTGTGTATATATTAATAACTCTCTCTTAAATTTTCTCACTCTTACATTAAACCTATGGCTTGTAATATTTGACATTTTCACCCCAGGACAAAGATCCTGACAATCTACCCTGTCGTATGCCTCATAATTTTATAAACTTCTCTCATGCCTCATATGCTCCAGAGAAAATAATCCACTTTTTCTGGCCTCCCTTTACAGCTAATACTCTCCAGTTCCAGGCAACATCTTAGTGAATCTTCTACACTCTCTTTAAGGCTTCCACTCCCTTCCTGTAATGCAACAGCTAGAATTTAAATTTAGACATAAAGCATGGCAACAGTCCTTTTAGCCCATGAACCTGTGCCACCCAATTGACCTACAACCTCTGGTACATTTTGAAGAGTAGAAGGAAACCCAAATTCCTTATAGCCAGCGTGGATTCGAACCCAGCTAGCAGCATTGTAACAACATTGTGTTAACTGTGCCAGCTGGCACACTATACTCCAAATGTGGCCTAACTAAAGATTTATACAGTTACAACGTGACTTCTCAGTTTTTATACTCAAAACCTGAACTGCTGAAAGCAGTCTTTATTACTTTAATATCTCCTTCTGTTGCCACTTATATGGATCTATGGACTTGCATCCCAAGATCCATTTGTGGATCAATGCTCCTCTGGGTCCTGCCATTTTTTTCTATGCTTTCCTGTTACATTTGACCTCCCAAACTGCCACACTTTACACCTGTGTGGATTAAACTCTATCATTTCCCTGCCCATATTTGCAACTCGATCTTTTGTAAATTTACTCATCAGCTTACGTACATTTTCGACTAAATGAGATGCATCGCAAACAACAGTACTACCCTCTTATCTTCTATGGACAAGCCAATTGTGAAACTAATCTTTCAAATTTTCATGGATTCCATGAGCCTTAATCATTTGGATCAGCCTACCACAAAGGGCCTTGTCAAATCTTTTCCTAAAGACCATGAATTCCACTGCCTTATCCTCATCAATATCTCATTGAAAAACATGATCAAGTTTGTAAGACCAGTCTTTAATAATGTGTTCTAATGAAAAATTCAGAATTTACAGATATTCAATTTTCTGACATGTCTCGTATTGGTCTACATCAGTCCATCATTCTGGTCCATTTATGCTCAGCTTGGCAGGAAATAGAAAATAAGTCACCCTTGGATATAGTTGGCCACAGATTAACTCACTTAAATATACAGCCAAGAATAGAACACAAAGAGTGAAATAGAAATCAAAAATAAACTTATCCACAGATGTACAATTCAGCAGATAATGCTCAGATTCTTAGTATGTGATGATAAACATAGTCAATTAAAGTGTGGTTTTCTTGGAATGTCTCCCATCTTTCTGGAGATGGTGGGATCTTGCTTCAGTTCTCACAATGGAATTGGTAATATGTTGCCAATTTTAACTTGGGTAATATAGTATCCTGGATAAGGACTGCATGGTTAACATAGCAGTTGGCACAATGCTATTACAACACCTGAGACCCAAGAATCCATTGCTGTCTGTAAGGAGTTTGTACGTTCTCCCCATGTCTGCGTGGGTTTCCTCTGGGTGTTCCGGTTTTATCCCGCTTTCTAAAGGGTTAGTAAGTTAATTGGTCATTTGTGTATATTTCGGCATTGTTTATGGTAGGTAAAACCACAGTAGGATTACAGCATTTAGTGTTGTGAAAAATAGGAAGATTCTTAAATATTGTTCAATTCCCTCCCAACAGAAAATATAATCAATATATAAACAGAAAATTTGTATTTATAATGTTTGAAGTCAGTTGTCCTTCAGTTTTCTTTGTGTAAAATTGCATTTTTTTCCTCAGAAGTTCAAGACTGAAGATTTCCAAGAGCAATGGTTAACTGACCTCCATTACTGCTTTAGAATCTATCTTGCAACCAGTTTCCCAGTGACCTATTAAAGAATAAAAATCCAAGAAAACATTAGTTATAGAACAAAAGTTACAAATATATATGGAAAATGAAGCAAGTTTTGTATGCTCAGTTGTTCCTTGGGGTAAGTATGTTAAGACTGAAATCCGTAAGGATGAGAAATTAAACATTTCCATTGGTTGAAGATGATATTACATACCAAGAGCTCTACATTAATATTGTTGGATAATTTCCGAGAAATTTGCATGTACTCAACATATTTGCAGGGAAACTGTTTAAAATAATAGCCTTTTAAGGTTGTGAAGATTTTAATAAACTTGTATAAGCGTCGTCTTATTCGAATTTGTTAACTACCCCTATACCCAGTGCTATACAGCTACTTTAGACTTTTGTTTTCACCCCATACTTTTGGTTGTGCAGCTTTTTTTTAAACTAAATTTTCATTGTTATTCAAAAAACTGTTTACTTCCAAGGTTGGTTAATTTTTTTTATAATCATTTATTTTGTTTGACTAGTAAACAATATGAACAAAAAGCTTTATTGACAATGTATATACATTTAATAAAAATTACAAAAATAACTTGTCTGTAATAGCATGAGGCATTTCTGATTCATAACTTTGTTCAACCGGATAATAACATGGATTTCTCCACATGGTTGAGCACAGATGAAAATGACCATAATTACCTAAGTGGAAATCTGGTGAGATATAGATACGAAATGTATTTGTTCCATTTCAACAAAATAAAGCTGTTAGCTACAGTGTAAACAATTAACAAAATTTGGATTTTTTTCCCCCAAACTTGAAACATAATATGCAATTTGGAGATGGTACTTGCAAGTGAATAGTTCAGCTGATAGTACGTGCTAAGTATAAACATCTCTTTCATTTAAAAAGGAGAAACACAAAGACTAGATGCTGGAGTCTTGAGCAAACAATGATTATTTCAAGGATTTTGTCTGACCTGCTGACTTACTTCAGTAGCTCAATGTTTCAAGTTGGGATAAAGGGTCCCAACCCAAAACACTGGCTGACCATGGATACTGTCTGAACTTCTGAGTTCCTCCAGCAACTCATTATATGCATCCCATTCTACTTACTAAGTATGGCAGTACATAATAAAATCACATTACTATTCTACATGGAATTGTTAGGAGCCAGATGTGTATGCTTAACTTCCAGATTATTCTAGTTAAGTCATCAATTTAATGTATATTAGTTTGATTAAATTGTAAAAATACAGCAGATGAGTTTTTGCATGACTTAAAAATGTGTTAAACAAAGCTATAGCTATTTTCAATTGTTTAATTTTTTTTGATGAAAACATTCATTGTAAATAACAACATCACACTTGAGACTTCTTAATTTGTATTCAGTATCACTTTAATGTGATCGATGTTATGAAAGGTATCTGTGATGAACTGAACACTAGGAGATTGAGTAAAGAGGGAGCCATTCAAAGACCATCGATAATATTTCATACTTATTCTTGGGAACATTCCTGTTGGTTGATTTAGGAGGAAAATATTCTGAAGTTTGTTTGGTCTCAACTATTTAGTATTGATTCCACTGAAACAGTAGATTGAATGAATTGAAGTGAATAGAACAAAGAGTAAATACTAAAATTTATATCGACTTTTAATTAATTTTAACTGCTCAATACTAGGTTCTTCCGTGCCACAAATACCTAATATGGTAATTGATTGAGTGATATGATGCTCTTTTACTGTATGTTTCAGATTTGTCATTGTGTAAAACTTCATCTTAATATATTTTTTACAACTGGAGGAGAAAAAAGTGGACACACGGTGGAGCTAACAGACAAATTAAAAGAGAATCTCACAAGATTCTACAGGTATATAAAGAGTAAAAGGGTGGAGAGGGAGAGAATTGGGCCCATTAAAGATCAACGAGTTTGTCTTTGTGCAGAACAATGGGAGACTGGCGGGTTCTTAAATACTTCTCATCAGCCTTCACTGTGGAGGAGATCATAAAAGCCAAAAAATTGGAGCAAACGTAGCGAGATCCTGAACTGTCAGAGGAGGTCTGAGCAGCCTTATTAAAATGGACAAATCCCCAAGGTCAGATGAAGCATCCTCGCATCTTGCGGGAAGTTCGTAAAGTTGCGGAGGCCTTTGCTGAGATACTTGCATTATTTTGCTCTAGGGTGGCTAATGTGCTGCCGTTATTTTAAAAATTACAAGCCAGGCAGCTACAACCAATGGGTGGAAAATTGCTGGTGAGGATTTTGAGGGACAGAAATATGCTGGCATTTGGGTGGTCATGGACAAATTGGAAGTCATCAGCATGGATTCATGTGTTGCACATCATGTCTTAGGGAGTTGGAGATTAGCAAGAGCATTGACAAGATCTTGCATGGTAAGGTTAAATCACAGGGGCAGACAGTGTGACAATGGAATGCGGCCATTGAGAGGTCCCTGCTGTTGCAGTGGACAGAGCGGCAGTGCTCAACGAAAAGAACTCCCAGACTGTGTCCTGTCTCCTCAATGTAGAGGAGGCCACATTGGGAGCACCGAATGCAGTAAATAACATACCTGAATACAGATTCCCAGGTGATCTGTTGCTTCACTTGAAGGACTGGTGCCCCAAATAGAGGTGAGGGTTGAGGTGCAAGTGCAAATGCAGTGCTTATTGTTGTCACAGTGCTAAGTACCAAAGGAACAATTGGTGGGAAAGGGATGAGTGGACAAAGTAATAGAGGGGGAGATCCCCATGGAAAGCGGAGAAGGTGCTGGGATCGTGTTGTAGGTAGTAGAAATTGTGGAGAATGACGTGCTGGATGCAGAGGCTGGTGGGGTGATAGGTAAGGATGATTAGATCAGTTGGATAGATGGGCCAAGCAGAGGCAAATGGAATTTAACTGACAAGTGTGAGGTTAAATTAAACCTGGACCTGTTCTATGCCTCAATGATTAATGAATTACAAAGAACTGGTAAGGGACTGATTGGAAGTAAAAACATAGAGATAATTCAGTAGGTCTTGCAGTGTCATACATATCTGATATATATGAATTGCAGCAAGACACAATAAGGTTCTGCACTATAGACTGTTCTGGAAGGTGAGCTCACCTGAGATCCAAGATAGCAGATCAGGTAGAAAATTGGCTTCAAGGAAGATAGCAGAAAATGTTCTACATTCTGGAGACCTGTGACTGGTAATGGTTTGGATGCAAACGTACATGGCATAATTAGCAAAAGTGCCTGGTGTATTGTTGCCAAAGATTGCAGCAGGATCTAGATCAGTGAGGTAGGTGGCCAGAGAAATGGTTGATGGAATTTAATGTAGAGGAATGTGTGGAGTTGCATTTTGGGAAGTCAAACATGGGTAGGACCAACATTAAATGCTTGCATTGAAAGAGACACAACTCAAAACATTATTCCTTTTTATTCAGACATCTTTTTCCACAACTTCTCCACTATCTGCTCTGGCGCAATTGTTCCCATTCCCCTGCAACTCTGGCTTAAACCCCTTGGGACTGCATTGGGCTCCCTTCAGTTTGAATGCAGTCCATCCCACAGGTCCCACCTTCCCTGGAAAATAGGCCAATGATCCAAAAATCTGAAGCTCTCCTTCCTGCACTATCTCCTTAGCCATATATTAAGATGGATTATACTCCTATTTCTAACCTCACTAGTACATGATATGGATAGCTATCCTCAGATTACAACCCTGCAGATCCTTTTCTTTAATGCAACATCTAACTTCCTGAACTCACTTGGCAAGATCCAGTTGCCCTTCCTATCCATATCATTTGTCCTGACATGAACCACAACACCTAGCTGCTTGCTTACCCTCTTGATAATGCCATGTATACAATCAATGATATCTCTGACCCTAGCACCTGGGAGGCAATACATCAACCGGGAGACTTGATCTCGTCCACAGAACCTCCGATCTGTTCCCCAAACTATTGATTCCCCTATCATTACAGCTTGCCTCTTCCCCTTAATTTCTGAGTCAAAAGGCCAGACTCCATGCCAAAGACCTGACAACTGTAGATTGTTCCAATTTGGTCATTCACTCAACAGTATGCATGTTATTGAAGGGAATGGCCAGAGGAACACCCTGTGCTGACTTCCTATTCTTTTTACCTCTCCTGCTGGTCACTCAACTAACCGCCTCCTTGGTGTGATTGCCTCCCTGTAACTCCTGTCTATCACCTCTACAGTCTCCCAAATGACCCAGAGTTCATTCAGCTACAGTTCCCTAACATGGTCTGTAAGGATATATTTAGATGCACATCTTGCAGGTAAAGTCATTCGGGTCATTGGTTGCTTCCCTGATCTGCCACATCCTACATGAGCAGACTGTCCTGGTTACCATTTGCACTTCTCACTCAGTGCAATAAAGAAAAAGTTTTTTCCTTACCTCACCTGCTCTTACCTGTGTCTTCCGAAGCCTTTTCTCCTATAGAGATGTAATCACTGCTAGCTCTTGCACTTCCTCTCACTGAAGCCTCTTGAACCAAAGCTTTTCTGTCCCACTCTTACATTGGACCACATACAATGGATGCTCCACTTAAACTTCCCTTTTTATTGGCTACAGTTCATTACAGTCACCTTTTATTGTCACATTTTAAAGTGTCCCCCTCTGGCACCATTGCCGGAAAAGAAATGAAACTGTGTTTCATTTTCATTTTCTTTGAATGCCTGTTCAGCTGCAGCAAACCAGTATTTCTGGCATATTTACCTTGTGTAATGTATATGACAATAAGCTAATTATCGATAGGTATTTGATGGCCAGCATGACATGGTGGGCTAAAGGATTTTTCTCTGTCACACTATTGGGTTTAAACATTTGTAATCATTGGTTTTATACATGGCAATTAGAGTGCAAATACAAATGGGTGTTGCTAAATGCACAAATAAATTGTGACATGTTCAGGACACCGTCAGGTTGAGAGACTTTAGAAATGAGATTAAGAAAATTACTGTTTTATTAGAGGTGCAATGTTTTGAGGTAGATAAAGAAATCTGTTCTTACTGATTATATGAACTGACATCTAAAGGACCTCATCTTAGATCCATATAAAATGAACAAAGAAGCTAATGAGGTAACTTCTGGTTTTTGGGATGGTTTGCACACTCTTAACCCCCTTTTTAATGAAGGAGGTGGATCCATTGCTGAAAACAATGAGAAAAGAACAGGACAAACAAAGTAGGTGTGTTCTTTCAATCTGCTGACACAGGCAAAACAGGCTGATCGGCTGTTTCCTGTGGCACAACTTTTGTGATTTCAGCCAGTTGATCTCTTGAAAAGTTTTTGTTTTCTTCGGTATAATCTGTCATTTACATCCTCAATATGACATTTCTTTAACTCAGCATGCTTCTCTAAAAAGTACCATTTTTTCCTCTTTCCTTCAGGAGCACTTGTATAGTAAAAAGGGCGAACTTGGTACAGTCTCACAGCAGGTCCAGCGTTTGCAGTCTTGTGTTGTTGCATCATTTGGGACTAATTTTATGTGTCACCCCAGATGTGTGTGGCCGCATGTTGTAGGAAAACTCTTTAGAATTTCTGGTGTTTTCCAGGAGCTGTACGTTTTGAAAGTTACTCACTGTGGATTAAAAAAAACAAGATTAAATCAAGGTCCTTTTTCAGCATATTTTGGTTAGAAATATTACATTATTCCAGATATTTTTATTTCTGTATCAGCCACTAGAAGTGTCCACGTCGGGTTTGATTTTGTTTTATTTCAGGTGGAGTTCATTGGACAGAATATATAATCTGTTTCTATTTCTTCTATAGTAACCAGTGCACTGCTGGGAGAGTTATGTCAATAAAGGGCAAACAAAAATAACTTTTGTTTGAGAAGTTGCATTTTCTATGTTATTCTATCATCACTGCCTGGGGTGATGTAATACAATCAGTTACATTCATGTATGAGGACATGCAATTAGATGAAAATTACATTAAATTATTTTCTTTGTTGATGAACGTTCAAAGCAGTCTGATCCAAAGGGTTCTTCGGGATTCATGGTAAATCTGAAGGCTCCTCATTGTCTCGTAAATGCCATTTAATACAACAGACTATACAATAGCAACGAAGCCCATGATGACCAATTTGATGGGTGTGGATTATGCAATGCATCTAATGGTTGGCACACTGCCAAGTGTGTATTTTTTCTCCCAAAATCTGCTCTGGATTAAAGGAGACACTGTTCATTCTTCAAAATAATTTTGAGAATTAACCAAAATTCTTGGGTTTGTTTTTTTTAAAGACTGGGAAACAGTGTACCTTTTGATATAGAGAAACAAGAAATTGCAGATATTGGAATCCTGAGCAAAGCTGGAAGGATTCAACAGGTCTGGCAGAATCCATGGGAGAGAAATGGACAGTTAACATTCAAGTTGGGACCCTTTTTCAAGACTTAATACTTTGAGTTTTGAGAAAGTTTCCTGACCTAAATGTGACAGTCTGTTTCTCACCATGGGATACTGCCTGTCTCTCCTGCTTCTCTTGGTTTATTTAACCTTTTCAAGTACATTGTTCAACAGCATCACTGAACTCTTGTAGCAAGGTTGAAAATAGAGTATTCTTGAAATCTATGGTATTTTTAAATTGTAACAATAATATATTAAAATCTTATGCAGTGATCTAAAAGGAACTGCCTAGATTCTACTTGAGAAATGTAGGATTTTTAAAAAAAGATCTGGACTATACATGTTGCTGATCTCTAGTTACAGAGGGAAGTTACAATTTTATCCTAAGGACAATGGAAGTCCTTACAGCATGTTGAAAGTACTTGAACAATCAAAACCTGCAAGTCCATGCATTAATTAAGGGTAGAGTAATTTTTCAATCAGAATGAAGACAATGGCTACAATATCCATCTTTGTGCTTTCAACTTTTTATGCTTAAACTTTTTTTAAAAATTACTAATGGTATAATGAAAGTATTTCTACTGGGGTCTCTTCGGATCTGTACAATATTGATGTGTGATCATAACTAATTCTTTAAAGTTTAAACAGTGACTTCCTGATGAAAATGCTGTTCTTGTGCTTCTCTGTAGAAAGAAGTTCAATCAGATATTATGGGTGATGTGATGTATCTTATGGAATTTCCAGAAGAGGACACATTTGAAAACTTTTCTTTCTGCAACTCTATCCAAAGGTTTGTCAGCTTTCACATAGCAGGTTATTCCGCTTACAGTGGTAACACACTGTAGGGAGAATACTATCTCAGAATTGTTGAATTACATAGCACAGAGACAGCCCCTTTCAGGCGACCTCATCGGTGTACATTGAGGCTATACGCTAAAGTGCTGGAGAAACTTGGCAGGTCTTCATTGGGAATTTAAAAAAAACATTGATCACCTTGATCTTTTGGCAGAAATTTGTTGGGGTTGTTAGGTAGTCGTTTTCTACCTTCTGATGTTTTCCTTCTCACGGTTGGTGCATGGAGTACGTGTAGGGTTCATTCTCATCCTTGTCGCCACTGTTGTGTATGTACTCACACAATTAAGTCTCAGAGACGTGATGCTTTCTCATCCTTCTAATAGACTAATATGGCTACTGACCCACAGGGTTTTTATATATGGAAGGGTGACATCATGACGTGGGTGTCATGATGTCCAGCAGAAGGTGGGCTTATACCCAACAGCTTTTGTCCATTTTTTGTTATTCCTGATGAAGGTTTTTGACCTGAAATACTGGCCACTGCCTTTCATGGATACTGCCTGATCTGCTGAGATCTCTCAGCAATTTGTGTATTGCTCCTTTCAGATCCAAGTAGTTAATCAAACACATTTCTCCCATTGCAATTATATCTGCCTCCAGTACCTCCTTTGGCATTTCATTGCAGACATTCAATACTGTGGAACAACCTAACACTCAAATCTCCTTTAAATTTCTTACATCTCACCTAAACCTGTAACCTCTGGTCTTAACTGCCCTTGGAAAAAGACAATCTGTCCCATCCATGCCCCTCATATTATAAATCATTGTGTCACTGCTCTGCCTAACTTTTCAGCTGATTTATGTCTTTCTCCATTATCTACAATTTCAATTTTCATGTCATCTAACCTTATCATAGCTCCTACATCCTCAAATTTAAAAAAAACAGCAATAAACCACTGGTTACAAAAGCCTAGCCTGCAGGATAGAAAGTCATGGATCCAATTGCAAAGGGTGGTGCTGAGACCAAAGTTATGTAGCTTGGTAAGATATTGTTGAAAATGAACTGTGGCTGACAAATAATAGTCTGGCACAGATGGCCTTGTTTTAAGTTTTTGAAGGCCAAGTGTAAGCCCAGAGAGATGGAACTTACTGTGGACCTGTTTTGTCAGTAGGCAATGGTGTCTGGTAGGCTGGAGTGAAGATGAGTCATGACCAGTCTCTCGAAGCACTTTGTGATGGTGGATGTCAGAATCACTGGATGATGGTCTTTTAGGCCCACCATTATGTTTTTCTTTGGCTCCAGGATCACAGTGGGCTTCTTGAAGCAGGTGCATTCTTCACTTTATTGAAGATCTCCAACAACACAGCCAGCCACCATTTGGTCTGCACAGGTGCAGAGCACTTCCCACGAACTCTGTCTTGTCTAGTCTCTTTCCAGGGGTTCTCTCCAGAAACTATCCATTTGTACATGTGGGCGTGCTTGAGGTCATGGAGGTGCAATCCACAAGCTCACTGGCCTTATGCTAAGAGCATGCACTGAGCTCATCCAGGAGGAATGCGCTATTGTTCACTATTCTGTCCTGCTTTGCTCTGCAGCCTGTGAATTCATGCCAGCCCTGCCATTTGTAATGTTTGCCTGGTTTGGTTCTGCCTCTTGATGGCCTTGTGCAGGTCGTACCTGACTTTCTTGCATAGGGCTGGGTCACCTGATTTGTACACCACGTTCTTGGACCTCAGTAACGACAGCAACTTGCCGTTCAGCTACTGTTTCCAATTGGGGTCATGCAGATTGTTCTGTGTATTCATTGTTTGGTTGCTGAGACCTTGAATATATACCAATCTATTGATTCAAAGTAGTCGTATAAGATGACATCTGTTTCCTCATACTAGTCCTTGTTCTCAGCTCCTGCTTATAGGCAGGTGGGAGAAACCTCAATATACTCCATTGGTTGTTTATGCACACATCTAAAGGCTGCAATTGGCACGTCAGACCACCAGGAATAAAAGCCATCTGGGTTTTCAGTTTGCGAGCTTTTTTTAACATCTTCAGTGCTGTGTGGCCTGAACTGATCCCAGACCAGAAGTGCAGGTTTTTGTAAGAGTCCACCGGGATGCCTTCGCCATATTTTCTGCAACCATAATTTGATTCCAGCTTTGTCCATCCAGCTTTTTGAATGAACATGAACGAACACACCATGGGTATTTTTTTTTACTGTATATTGTGTCTTTTCATAACCAGTAGTTTTTATTACGACAGTTTTAGCTCCTTTAACAGTTTTGTTGGATGTTACATCGAATGTTACTGGAATTTCATCCATGTTCCTTATTTGGCTCTGTTCAAAACAAGTTATTTTTTGTGCATATATTACCAACTTAGGAAATTCTAATATATTGTCTTCATAATCCGCTGGCATTTTCTGTGCAATTGGTGTTTTTGTATGCATTGATAAACCCTGTGCTGTTTCATAAACCAGTAACCCCAACTTTCTGTTCCAGTAAAATCCTTATGCTTTTGTTCATCTAAGCTCCTGGCTTGATGAATTATCATCTTGGTAGGAACACATTTCCCTGCTTCTTTCATTTTAGCGCCCACTTTTTTTTATTCCTCCTCAAGTTGTGGCCACTGTGGGCTGGACATTTTGCTCCAAAAACTTTAGCATACATTACGACTTTTAGTTTGTATGCAATAGTGTAGCTTGAGTAGTAGGTGTGTGAAAGAGATAAAAAAAAACAGGAAAAGTGCCAAGCACTTGGTTGAGGTGTACAGCGGGGTCAAGGGGGGGGGGGGCAGTGCCCCCATTTGGAAAATGTATACACAAAATTATGAGTTTCAACCCATTAAAAAGCTAGTCATTTTAAACAAAATCAATTGTGAGCACAGTATATCAGACAGACACTACCAACTGTACCCAAACTCCAAGACCCTTCCAGATCACCAGGAAGTACCTGCTTGAACTATGCTCAAACCAGAGTGCCTGGTTCTCCTGACCCCCAAGCAGTACTTGCCCATAACTAGCTCCTAGCAGTGCCCTTGCCCAACTTGCATCCAATTCCCAAGTAGTAACTACTACCCTGTACCCAATCCCCAGGCAGCATCCCTGCTCAACCTGCAACACTAACTTGCAGCTTTTGAACTCAATTCTCCATCAAATGAAGGTCAGCGCACTGTACGCTTTCTTGTTAATACAGATTTTAAAAAAACAACAGTCAATCTAGCACCGATCCCCGTGGCACACCAGAAAAGCATCTCTATTCTCTGATTCCTTCCACTGAGCCAGTTTTGAATCCAATTGGATTCCATATTATCTAACCTTACAGAGTGACCTGCCATTCAGGACCCAAAGGCCTTACTAAAGTCCATATGCTGTTTGACCTACTGAGTTTCTCCAGCATTGCATTTTTACATAAAATGTCCAGGGCCCTGCCATCATCTCTTTAAATAAAACTATCAGCTGCATGAGACTCTCCCATGTAGAAATCCATGCTGTCTCACTAATCAGTCCCTGCCATCTAAATGTTGGTCACAATTCACTACTGACAAATTTCCTGTCTTACCTTTGCTGCCCATTTTTAAATAATGGCGCAAATATTCACCACTCTCCAGTCTTTCAGCATTTCATTTGAGGCCAAGATAATGTAAGTACCTCTGGAGGGCTTCCACAATTTCTTCCATAGCTTCCCAAAGGGTGTGAGGTGCACTTCATCAGGCCCTTAGACCAACTTAATATGCTCCAAGGCTCCCTGGTACTTTGTATATAGTAAGGACATTACAATTCATTGGCTACAACGCATTAGCTTCCATGACTTCCACAGCAAAGACTGATGATGAGGCTATAATTCTCTATCAATAGTGCAACACTTTCTCTTCTTGCACCCTTCCCCTCTCCCACTGTCACACCTGAAGCTTCTCTGGAAGCTTTCAAACATGTACACTTCTGTAATCCCTTTACCTATACAAATTTTCTCTTTCAGAAAGGCTTTTCTTAATTTGGGTAATTCAAAAGTTTAAAGGTCTTCCTCAACTGCTTTGAATAAGATTCTGGTTAGCCCTCCTAATAACTCCACCTCATGGTTTACCATTCTAACGACAAATGGCTGAATTTTTGAAATAGTTTTCTGTGTTATGGATATAAATAATATGTAAAATGATTGGCTACATTATTTTGCACACTTGTCCACGTTGTTAAGAAAGAAAGTGGGTTCTTGGCTACTGACACATTTAAAATAGAATCTCAGACAAGTCCTCATAAGCATCAATAACACCATCTATTACAATGTACAGGTTAATTTGCAGCTATTGTTTGCTGACAGAAAGGCTGTCAGAGGGGGAAGAAACCACTATCAGCCCTGAGATTGTAATTTTAAATCACATTGTGGAAGATTTGTAAATAAAATTACCTCAATAGACATTTAATAAAACTCGAATGATTCACTAATATTGCTTGGCAGGAAACCTTGTCATCTTTACCTGACTGACTCCTCACCAGCATATCAAATGTGAAAATATCTGTGACCTAAGATGAGTGGGGATATAGTCTCAGTCCTAGCACTATCTCTGTACTGAACAGGATAATAAATACATGGGTCTGGCTTCCATGCTGTTTGTCAGCGAGGAAAAGAGGGTCATGAACAATTGCATTTGAGCAGTTGCATGTGATTTTTTTTTAAAGTGGTGCTACCAAAGCAACGTTGCTGCTGCTGAGGCTTTGGGGAGAGCAGGAGTGGACAATCAGCACTCTTCTGTAGGGTCCAACCAATCAGTCCTCATGCCAGCAGGCTTTAAATGGTCTGTAAAATAAGTTGACAGTGTTTTATTTAAAATCCTGCAAACATGGGGCCTGTGCTGGCAGCAGCCTTGAGGGGTTGCAGACTCTGAAGGAGCAGCGGACGGGACTGGGCACCAGAAATACCTCCCGCTGAGAAGAAACACATGAGTCGACCTCAAAGGACGGTGACTATGGCAGCAGACCAGAGAGGGGCTGTGCGTGGTTGGCCACTTGGTCCAAGGGCCCATACAGGCCGTGGCCTACTAGAGACTTGCTCATGGGAGCCAGGTTTTGGAAATGGGATTGGAGAGAGTGCTGAGGGCAAAAAATGCTCCTGAAGGGCCTTGGGCACTGAAGGCTTCCTGATCGTATCGGAGGCGTGGACCTGGAGTTCAGGTTGCCAATAAGTAGAACAGGGGTCTGTGGGGCCACTGAGGCTGCAGGAGGTGAATCCAAGAATATTCAGCGACTGAAGGGACTCTCTTGCTGTAAAGGGCACTGGACTATACTAATGGCAACCCTGGGTCTGCCCTTCAGCAGACTCGAAAATTTTGTGTAAAATCACATTTTCTGTTGTATTACATGACAATAAAAAAATCTTTAATTAAGTAACACTTCTGTTTGAGATATTTCTGATTTCACCACAGCCTGGTATTGAGTCAAGAGCACCGCCAACCCTGTGATGTGACAGCAAAGTCAAGTCAAATACTGTTGCATTCTTCCACTTTCTACAATAATTTATAGGTAGCAAAGCTCTCTGCCACACCCAGTTACAACCCATAGATACACATGAGTCTACAGATACTGGAGTTTGGAACAAAAACAATCTTCTCAAAGATTTCAGTAGGTCAGCAGCATTAGAGGGAGAAAAATAATGAAGAGTTAAACAAGCACCTACCTGTGCAAAGTTTGATGATTATTATTCGAGCAATGGGAGTTGGTGAGTCAACGTGAGATCCCATCTGCGCACACGCTGCCATTCCTTTACAGTCCAGAAGGGAGAAGCCACTGAACTTAAATGTGCTAATTAAACGAACCAACCATAACCCGAACCTGTGGCTGAACATATTTATTGCAACCAAAACATCTTTATCCATAAACAAGAAAAAAGAGGGGAGGGGGGAGGTGGGCACGTTGACTCACCAACTCCCATTGCTCGAATAATAATCATCAAACTTCACACAGGTAAGTGCTCATTTAACTCTTCTTTATTCTTCACAATGTACATTGGTTCGCCAATGTGTGAGTTGGTAGCTCAATGGCTTATCCCCTTCGGGTGGTCTGACAGAACAATCAGTTCAGTGGGTCCCCTTCCTGCGGTCTTGTGCAATCCGCCGCGTACAGGATGGAAGCTGTGAAACTCAGCCCCTTTGAGTTTAAAGGTTTATTGTAGAACCTATTAAAGGTTCCCTCATTGCTCCATCCCACCTGGCAAAGGATATCCCATATAGGGACCTTGGCCCTATTGGCTGCTGAGGTCACTGCCACTCTAGTTGAATGGGACCCAAACTGAGAAATATCCACTCCAGCCACTCTGATGAGCTCCCTCAGCCATCTGGCCAGAGGGGCGGTAGACCGCTGATGCAGTTTCTTACAGCATACAAAGAGGTATTTCTCATTTGTTTTGTACACAACGTATCTTTTTAAACAATCCAACACACAATCTTTCATCTTCTCCATGAATGAAAATTCTGTCCCAATTCTCCCTTGCCTGTTATGTTTCAAAATGTCTGTAACTTGAATGCTTACACAGTCCCCCTCCCAACAGATATAGTCCATATGAATGTGAGACAAAGTTTGTATCCTCTGGGCCAGCATTATCAGCTTATGGGACAGACTACGTGAATCCAAACTGGAAGTTGGTGACAATAGACTTAGATAGTCCAAAACAATCTTTACATCCCAAATATCTTTATATCGGGGTACCGGAGGACACAAATAGAACACTCCTTTCATAAATCTTTTGATCAGGGGGTGGTTCATCATCTCATACTCAGAGTCCTGGAGCGTCCAGAAAGCAGCCAGTGCACTCTTTGCTGTATTCACTGTGCTGTAGCTGGCCCCCTGCACATAGAACATATTGGTTAGAAATCTCAGTATGCCCCCGATAGAGGCTGACTTCATTCAGTCCAATTTGGGCACAGTACTTTTTCTATTTCCCCACATAGGAGGCATATTCTTTGAGTATATTTTCTCCAAGATGCCCGCAGGATGTCCAGATTTCTAGGCTTCAGAGCGTTTATGCTGACCCTCGCTCTCTGATCCTGCAACCTAACAGACTTAAGTGAGACAATGGATGAGATATTTTTGACACCAGTTGGATTAGCAGACCTCTACTTTTCGTGAATATCAATGGAGTCCCCACCATAAGCCTAAGGAGTATAGGGAACCAACATTGGGAAGGCCCATTAGGCATGACCAGCAATCCGAGGCACCGTCTTTCTGTATCCTATTCAGGCACTTTGCCACCAAGGCGAAGAGAGAAACACGTTAAATTTTGACCAGTCTAGGGTAAAGGCTTCAATGGCCTCTGCTTGGGGATCCGGCAGACAGGACACGAACCTCAGAACATGGGCATTAAGCCTGGATGCAAACAAATCGATCTCCGGCATGCCAAAGGTGTCTGCTAGCCATTTAAAATATTTCTTACCCAGAGTCCATTCAGTGCTATCATTGAATTTCCTGGACATCAGGTCTGCCTGTACATTGATTCGACCTGGTAGGTGGCAGCAATAACCCAAATGCTCCTCTGAATACACCAGCGCCAAGTCTCAACGGTTCTTTCCTGAGCTTGGCAAACACTAGCTTTAGTAACTTGGTAAATGCCCTGGGTGCTGAGTTCAGCCCATTTGGCAAAGCCTGATACTGCCATAGCTCTTCTGTCCAGGAAAATTTTAAGAACTTCCTGTGGTGTGGGCAGATTGCGACTGAATAATATGTCTTGCAAATCTATTGAGGCCACGTAATAGCCCTTATGTAACATAGGCATCACAGAATATGTTATTCATTTTAAAATGCCTGTACAAGACATATTCATTAAGATCCGATAGATCCAGTGCCACCAGTTCTTTTGGATCATGTGAAGATGTTTGATACAAAATCATGTTTTTCATGGCTACAACTTTCAATAACGTTTTTCCTTTTTAACGCCATCATCTTGGCATGTACAGCCTCCATCAGTTGTGGTCTGCGCATATATGTATATGGATCCTTCCTCCTTATCAGAGGGGATTTCTGTGGGTCAAATTTTATTTTATACCCCTGTACTGTCTGCCAAATAGAAGCATCAGTGGGAAATATTACACCATCTATCACAGAATAGTATTAATCGACTGCCAACCTTTAAAGCTTCGTTATTATTAAGAGTACTCAACTGTAAATGTGTTGCATTCACTTCCTTGACCCGCCTAGTCTGCGGGCTGGTGCATTCTAGGCCCACCTCCGTGAAGCACTTTGAGCAGGAAAATTCTGCTGCTGCTGTCTCCAAGGAGGGCATTGCCCTGAAAAAGACCTGCTGGCTGTAGCCATATAGTAGGAAACCGCCTCAGATAACCCGCTTAAATTCCCCCCGCATACCTGCGATAGGGGTGAAACAACAGGTTCTCTGTGCTCTCGAACCTCTGACCATGGCAGCCACTGTCTTCTGCTGCTCATTCGAATCTTTCACCTGCTTGCTGAGATCGTCACCAAATAGAAATTTTGTTACAGGGTTAGATGGTCTGCATAAATGAGCATATCTTGCATTTAGGTCGGGCTTGATCAGCTCCTTCCTGAAGGCATTCAGTTCATAGTTTGCATGGGATAACAGCCCTAGAGCATCTTGTTAGGTCTCTGATAAATCGTGTGAGAGCGTTTGTGCGAATGCAATGATACCTTTAACCAGTGACCCCTTTAGTCTTTGCAATTTCATGTCTTTTGCCCTTGTGGGGACCTTCAAATTGTCCCATAATGCGGGGTTTACCTTGAGCACCTCCAACAGAGGGCAGTTAACAGGGCAGGGGTACTTGGAAGAATTCTTCCAGTACCTTCTGAAAAGCATTCGACACCATATAGGTTATTGACCCCGCAATATCATCCTCTAGTGGCTGGCTGATACCCCTTGGTATTGCAAACTTCCCACGGCAATAACTGGCATATTCTCCTTCCTGACTGGCCTGAGTAATGTATAGGGAGTTGGGTAACTCAGCCTCCATTACCGGCCCTTCATCATCTTACCATGTATAATCATTAATGTCCTCCCCCTGCTGTCACCAGTTCCTCCAATTAGTCCAGATGACTTCCAATTTTGTTGCTGGTCGAGGCTTCTGCTCTCTGGCGGGCCTTGCTCTCGGGCCCAATCAAGTGGTTGCCCATTGTGCAGAGACCACACCCTTCTTCAGGCCTTTTCTGGTTATTCTTGCCCATTGAGTGGGCTGCTTCACTACATGATGTGTTAAGTTTGGCTCAGGTCCTATTTGCTCTTATGTGGGTACTCCCCCTCGCTGTCACTCGATGTACTAAGGTCCAATCATCTCATACAGCGGCATAACAGTATCGCTGCTTGCTTTTTGAGGCCCAGGCTTCAATAAAACCAGGTCGGAGCAGCCAGACTTGGACCCCACCTTCAGCGAAGGTAGATCTCTGTCGCCTGATCTCACCCCTAGTGGTGGTAGATTGGCATCGCTGCTATCATTTTCAGAGCCCAACTTTAACGAAGCTAGGTCAGTGCAGCCAGCCTCAGGTCCCACCTTCAAGGAAAGTAGGCCACTGCCATCTGATCCCACCCCCAATGGAGGTAGATCGGCCTTGCTGCTCCTCAACTGGGACACTGCACCCCAGCAAGCCCACTGGATTCTTGGCGCTAACGAAGTGCTACGGGGGCTCTTCTTGGAGGCCTTCCTCGGGCTCTTGCTGCCCTGCCTCTGCCCCAGCCCCTCATCGGAACCCAGGAGCCTCCCACTGGCAGTCCCGGAATTTTTGCCGCTCCCCTCCTTCTATGGAGGGCTGTTTCCGGGGTTTGATTCCATTTTGTGGATCAAACCCCTGCATCCCCCTCAGGGCTCTGCTCCTACAGGCCCACTAATTTAGTGCTTTTTGGGATCGCTTTTCTGCGATTCCTCATTGATTCCGCACTTTTGCTCCCGTGCCAAAAACGCGTGCTACTCCTCACAAGTCAACAGATGTAATGGCTGCGCATGCATGTATGGGATCTCACATTGGCGAACCAATGTAAATTGCAAAGAATAATTGCTAATGTTTTACGTTTGAACCCTTCAGCAAAACTAGTTGCAAACAGTGGTTATCAATGACCAATTACATCACCAACTCATTATGACAACTTTAAACAAATATTATTAAAAGTACCATCAGAACAATTCAATGTTAATTAATGACCAGAATACTTTAATAAAACTTCCCAAGTTGGTTCAGATATATAATCAGTGCCAAGCTAAAGAAGATGTGAAGCAAAGTGATCCAAAAAATGGCCAGATCTGGATTTTATGTTAATTTTAAAGGGGAGGGAAGGACAGAACATTGCTAAGGGCTTGCCAATGTTTTTGTCTCAGTGTTCATGAGCAGGAGTAAGGTTTATTCTCAGAAGATTCTCCTGACTGGGAAATTTCATGATCTTCAGGTTCTAAATCTCATTTTATCTGTAAGGATCCTATCCCCATGATTTATGTTTAGAATATAACCGACCATTTTCTGTGCTCTTAAATAAATTAACTTGAATTTTTAAAAAAACTTCAAAGGTTTTGCGTGATCCACTGCCCATTTTGAAAGGGTTAGCAAATGAATTAATCAAAAAATCCAACAGTCAAGGGTAATTCTAAACAGTTTGTTACTCAAAGAATAGGAACAGGCGAATCAGCTCTTGAAAACAGCACTACCATTCAAGATTTTGGCTGATCAAAAACATAATTTCTTTGTCCTATTCCTATCCCCTGAAGTCCTTTAATATTTGAATGTACAGTTACAGGGCTATATTTTATATATTAATGTTTTTAAAAGAGATAGATTGTGGGGATTTAGCAACACTTCACAAAACACATCTCATTTAAAATGCAAGAGCTTTGCTGAAATTAAGACATTGAGGCTCCAGTGCCTTTGCAAAGGCAATGAAACTACTTTGGAAGGAATTTCAGAAGCAGGTGCAAATGGATCGATAGCCAGGCTCAGGAAACTGATTCCAGTGCCAGCAATCTGTCTGGTTGCAATTTGCTGTTCTAAGAGCAGTCGTGTGGTTTTGCAAGCAGAGAGAGAGGAAAAAACATACAGGGTTTTTCTTTGAGTGAGAGAGAGAGAGGGATCTAAGTACCATAGTTCTGCAGTAGCTTTTGGGAGGTTGCAACATGTTGAAAACCCCAATTTGTAGACAGGTTGTGAGTTCTGAGTTCAGCCTGTTGAAAAACCCTTATAGTCCCTACAAGAGGAAATGGCTGGTTGAAGTATTTGTCCTGAAATAAGGGAAACGAGAGGAACTTTGTGGTGACCTGAAAGAAGAGGTTATCATTTGGAAAACCCACGATGGGGCAAGTTTATTCAGAAAGACACTGAAGTGGCTGATTGGAGGAAATCAGTTTGCGTGAGTGTCCAACGAGCAACAAATATGTCTCTGAAGCCAATAAGAACCTTCCTGAGTGCTAACCATTTAATTTTAAGCACCAAAGCCTGGTGAAATTCATAAATGTTAAATTCTGTGCACAGTACAGGTACATGATCCTTTATCTGGAACTCTTGGAGGACCGTGTGTTCCAAATTTTGGATTCTTCCAGATATCAGAAAGCCAGATTTTAACCCACCCGAATTATGCTGTTGTATCCACACCCAGCCCCTTCCAACAGCGCTGCCGGTCCCTCCCCTCACCCGCCCGACTTGGGCTGCCGGTTTCTTCTCCCCCCCAACCCCCACTGGCACGAATCGCGCTGCCAGTCTCCCCCATTCACTCCCCGACCCGTGTGCTGGTCACCCCCCCAGACCGCCCGACTCACGCTGCCGGTCTCCCCCCCCCACCACTCAACTCGCACTGTCGGTCTCCCCCCCCTGTACTTGCCCGATTCGCGCTGCCGGTCTCTCCACCCCCCCACCGACCGCCCAACTCGCGCTGCCAGTCCCTTGTCCACCTGACCCATGCTGTCGGTCTCCCCCCCGGCCTCGCCTGCCCGACTCTTACTGCCAGTCTCCCCCCCTCGCCTGCCCGACTCTTACTGCCAGTCTCCCCCCCTCACCTGTCCGACTCGCACTGCCAGTCTCCCCCCAACTCACCCACCTGACTTGTGCTGCTGGTCTCCCCCCACCTCGCCTGAATGACTCACGCTGCCGGTCTCCACCCCCAACTGCCCAACCTGTGCTGCCGGTCTCTCCCCCCCCCCCCGACTGCCCGACTCGCGCTGCCATCTCTCTCCTCAGTTTCCGGATTTTAGAGCTTTCCAGATTTTAGATGTCCAGTTAAAGGATCGTGTACCTGTACTAGAATTGCCTGCAACCAGTGAACTTGAAGGCATGAGAAGTGAGATTGGACTGTGAATCAAAGAACTTTCTTGAACATATACACATTACATCCATGTACGCTTAGAATTAGAAGGGGGATAAGTTAATAGCAATGAGTTAAAGTTTGATCCTGTTTTTATGTTTAAAGGAAATTAATGCAAGTTTTGTTTAAGTAACCATTTGTCTTGGTGAATTTCTATTGATGCTGGGTTTTGGGGTCCTCTGGGCTCGTAAAAGTACCAACGCTGAATGTTATAGTTACATCCAACTAGTCGAGTGATATGTGTTCCAAAAGCTGAAGAGTTAAAGACTGAAATTAAGCCTCCTGTTACAGTGTCTGTTCTAACCCCTTCCGTTATTTTAAAAACGAAAGCAGTTAGTGCAACACTGTAACAGTGCCAGCAATCGGAACCAGGATATTTGTAAGGAGTTTATATGTTCTCCCCATGTCTGCATGGGTTTCCCTGGAATCTCCCATTTCCTCCCACCATTCAAAACGAACCTGGGGTTGAAGGTTATTTGGGTGTAATTGGGCAGCACCGGTTTGTGGGCTGAAATGGCTTTTTACCATGTTGTATGTCTACATTTTTAAAATGTTAAAATTAAAATAAAATTTCTAAAAAATAAATAGTTGAAATATTGGGGCATTTTCTTGTAATTAGGGTGAGGCTCAGAAAATATCTGGTATCAATCTTCTATGGCACCAGAATCTCTTAAATATGTTCTGCTTTGTATGGTTATCAATAAAATAACCATCAATTTTCTTAATCTATAACAAGTACTTACAGTAAGTATGCTTGTTGAAGGGGGTCAAGCCAAGCATAACCTGGGAATAATTCCTAGAATTGAGAGATTTACTGCATGCTGATCTGACTCTTCGAAACACACCATTCACAGGAGTTCCAGCTGTGTTGTACAAGGTAAGGAATTGATCAGAATCTATTCCCATCATAGATTTGTTTTTCTTTCTTTCAATTTCCTCAAAAATTGTAACCAAATATTTACATTATTGATTAAAAGAACTTTTGACACAACAAGGGAGCTCAATCTTTCTATAATGAATACTTCAAGTTTGACAATCTATATACAGATCAGTAGTTATATATAACTGAATTTTTTAAATAAACATCACAGAAGTGTTAATATCAAGAACATCTTTGGCATGAAAGATGCAGGTTTTGTTGAGTTATAGGAAATTATTGATTTATGACAAAATTGCAGAATTAAAGTCAAGAATTTAACAGACTGCCAACCACAAATTAAAAATAATATTTTTTATACAAAAAGAGAACTACAGATTTAAATTACTGATGCTCCCCCTACGTACAATGGTCGAACTTATGATTTTACAAAGTTACGATAGGACAATAGTGTGACTGTCACCATTTACTTTCATGTAATATTGCAGGCATCATTGAGTTTTCCAATAAACGCTGATAATTCCTCTAAGGTGAACTCTTTGTAGCCACCTTGGTCAATCACTTCTTTTAGTTCAGCTGCAGGGATTGACACTGCGCTGTCGGAAGAGAGCGGGGCAGCAGGATCAGTGTGGGGATTGATGCAGCACTGTCGGGAAAGATCATGGCAGTGGGATCAGTTTTGGGAATTATTAAGGGCTGAGGGGGGAGAGCATGGCAGTGGGATCAGCATACAGGACGGAGATTGAAAACCTGGCTGAATGGTGCACCAACAACAACCTTGAACTCAATGTCACCAAAACCAAGGAGCTGATTGTTGACTTCAGGAAGGGAAAACCTTAGATATACAATCCAGTGATCATTGGGGGATTAGAAGTGGAGAGGATGAGCAAATTTAAGTTCTTGGAAGTCACTATCACGGCTGATCTTTCCTGGAGCCAACACACTAATGACATCGTGAAGAAAGCTCGCAAGTGCCTCTACCTCCTCGGGAATTTGCGGAAGTTTGGTATAACATCAGAAACCCTGGCAAATTTCTACAGATGTGTGGTGGAAAGAGTGCTGATTGGCTGCATCACGGTCTGGTACAGGGACATCAATACCACTGAGCATAAAGCCCTCCAAAAGGTAGTGGACACAGTCCAGGACATCACAGGCAAAACCCTCCCCATTATTGAGAACATTTACAGGGAATGATGCTGTTGGAGAGCAGCAACAATCATTAAAGACTCTCACCACTCAGCACATGCTCTGCTTTCGCTGCTGCCATCAGCAAAGAGGTATAGGTGCCATAAGTCTGGCACATAGAAACATAGAAGATAGGAGCAGGAGTAGGTCATTCAACCCTACGAGCCTGCTCTGCCATTCAACGAGATCATGGCTGATCTTAAAGTTCAGTACCCCGTCCCCGCCTTCTCTCCGTAACCTTTAATACCCTTATACTGAAGAAATAGATCTAATTCCCTCTAAAATATATTTAATGAACCTGCCTCTACTGACCTCTGTGGCAATGAATTCTACAGATTCACCACCCTCTGGGTAAAGAAATTCCTCTTCATCTCGGTCCTAAATGGTTTGCCTATTATCCTCAAACCATGGCCCCGGGTTCTGGATTTTCCCATCATTGTAAATATCCCATCTGCATCCATTCTGTCCAGTCCTGTCGTAATTTTATATGTCTCTATGAGATCCCCTCTCAATCTTCTAAACTCCAGTGAGTACAATCCCAATTTGCACAATCTTTCCGCATAAGTCATTCCTGCCATTCCAGGTATCAGCCTGGTGAATCGCCTCTGCACTCTCTCCATTGCAAGAACATCCTTCCTTAGATAAGGTGACCAAAACTGCACACAATACTCCAGGTGTGGTCTCACCAAGGCCCTGTACAGCTGCAGTAAGGTATCCTTGTTCCTATACTCAAACCCTCTTGATATGAAGGCCAACATACCATTTGCCTTTTTAACTGCCTGCTGTACCTGCATGCTCGCCTTCAGAGACTGATGTACAAGTACCCCTAGGTCTCTCTGCACTTCCCCATCTCTTAATCTATTGCCATTCAAATAGTAATCTGCCCTCCGGTTTGTATTACCAAAGTGGATAACCTCACATTTATCCACATTGTAGTGCATTTGCCATGTATCTGCCCAGTCCCTCAATTTATCCAAACCACCAGGTTCAGGAAGAGCTGCTACCCCTTCACCATCAGACTCCTCAATAACAAACACAATCAGGGACTCTTAAGGACTCCTATTAGTGCACTTTATTGCTTTATTTTTATTTTCCCTGTATTGCAATCAGTTTTTAAAAAATAATTTCATTTTTTAAAAATTCAGACATACAGCACGGACAGGCCATTTCAGCCCACGAATTAATGCTGCCTAATTTACATCCAATTAACCTACACCCCAGGTACGTTTCAAATGATGGAAGGAAATCGAGGCCCCCAGGGAAAACCCATGCAGACACAGGAAGAATGTACAAACTAGTTATAAACAGCATGGGATTCGAACCTAATAACAATCGCTGGCATTGCGCTAACTACTACACCAACTGTGCCACCTTACTGTGAATAGTGGTGGAATGTGATTAAACTAGCACCATTGTGAGAAGTAGTGGCACGTGATTAGATTAGCACTTGAGGACAGTTAGCTAACAATTAGTGGACCCCTTGTGTATCAGAATCTTCAAGGACAATGAGTTCTAGTTTAAACTGGCAAAATGACCTAGGGTAACCTGCAGTCACTACTGCACTTGCTTAATGAGAATATAAATATTAACCTGGACGCCCCCAATGACAAGGCTGCCTGATTAACATAACATGTGATGCATGAACAAGGAGGAACCCTATAGAATTGGGGTGGATGGGAAGAGCAATGGGAAGGCTGCGAAATATTGGGGTCTCCATTGGAAGGAGCTGTAAGGGGAGGTGCCTTTACTAAGCGCGGAATTGTACAAAAGGGTAATGATTTCAAATCTCCGTGTGTCTTGGGACTAAGAGACACCCGGCTCTGCAGACCCAAAATAAAACAGAACTTGTTCTCCAAGACTTTGTCTCCTGAGTAGTGAATGTGAACACGTCGTATTTCACACTACCAATGTTGTTTACGTTTTCACTATGTACAGTTTTTTTTGCAATATCAATATGTGGTAATTCTGCCTTACCTGCAGGAAAAAGAATATTGGGTTTATATGTGACATCATGAACGTACTCTGACAATAAACATGAAATCTGCAGCATTTAGATACCAACTCTCAGTGATTCATATAGGACAGCCGGGACCTTCAGAATTCCCATAACTTTAGTTTGTTTTTGTCTTTTAAAAGATGCTCTACTTTTCTATTGTACTACCAAGGTGGAGTGCCCCACATTTCCACTTTAGTTTCACCTTTACCATGCCTATCATTCACTTAGCATCAATTACAGCCCCCAATGTAAAAACAACCTGTTTGTACCAAATCTGTTTTCATCAGATAGCTAATCCTTTTGCTTCTTGTGTGTTACTTCACTGAAGGTCTTCTGATCTCTTATCTATTCTGTGAATTACAACCTCAAAAAACATTGACAGAACAAAATCTGATTTTGCTTTCATAAATCCATACCATCTACCCAATTAAACTATTACTTCTCAAGGTCTCCACCATTTTCTTAATAATAGATACCATTTTTCTCATATAACAAGCGGAATTAAGAACTACCAAATAGCTAAGATGATGTTACAGCAGAATCCACTTATTTCTTTCACTTTAAATAATCTTTTCTTTGATATCTGACACAATAAAGAGGATAAAAGATTGTTTCTTAAGGTTCTATTTTCTTGACTATTTTTTCATACTATCAGCTTAAATTATATATTTTTTTAAAAATTAGGCGTGAATTTTAGACTTCCGGAACAGAGCCTATTTGAATATTTAATCTATACATTTATTGAGAAATTTATTACTAATATGTATACACAATTATAAGACACAATGGAGAATAAAGAACAATACAAGTAAAAAAAAAATGAGAAAAAGATTTAAATATACAAATTCATGATGAGGCCTGGTCAAGATTGTGCCAGGAGAGTGTAACCAATACAATTAATGTTAGATATCAAATGGTACAATATAATTTTTTACACCAATTATACTACACTTCGTATAAATTACATGGACTTAATTCAAATTGTTCTGACAAATGTTTCAGATGTAATAAAGAAACAAGAACCTTATTACATGCAGTTTGGTCTTGTGGAAAAGTGGAAAAATTTTGGGAAGATTTGAATATATAATTGGGACAAATTATGAAGATAGATACCAAAAGATCCCAGTATAATTTTGCTTGGTGATTTATACGACACTGATACCAAATTGAAGTTAGACAAATATCAATGAAAATTTTTGAGTGCAGCAATAGTGGTGGCACAGAAAGACAGATAATTTTATAAGGTTGAATAGATGGCATACAGAAACTCAAAGTTGTATACCATTGGAAAAGATTACTTCCACTCTTCCCAATTAATATGTACAGGATAGAATAATATGTTAGGAATATATAAATAGTGAATGATAAATTCAGGTGGTTTTTCTTTTTCTTTTGGGGAGGGAAGATAAAAAGAAAAAATCATATATAATTCTGTATCATTTTACACTATTATATGATGAAGAATTATATGTATGTATTGATGCAAATGAAAAATAATTTTTTCAAAAATATTTCAATTTCTTCTACTGCTGATGTCAGCCTAATTGGTCATTTCCTTTCCCCTTCTTAACAGTGTATTGACCTTTATACTTTGATTGAAACTTATGAAGTTCCTCTAGTGCTTGTCAGATTGAGACAATTTTCACCTAAGTCTGAAGGCCAGTTTTAGAACAGAGATGAGGAGGCATTTCTTCTGTTAAGAGCCCAGAAGACTCCAAGAACCAACAGCAACAGGACTTCACCAAGACAATGGTTACTTAAACAAAAATGTTTTTAATTTTCTTCAAATATAATAATATCAATATTATTTCTATTAACTTAACCCCCTTCTAATTCTAAGCTCACATGTAAATGTGTGTGCGTGATCGGGAAAGTTTTTTGTTTCACTGTCCAATCATTCACTGTTCACTTTTCCAAGTTCACTGGTATTAGGCAATTTTCCATATTGTGAACAGAATTGAACATTTATGATCTTCATCAGGCTCTGGTACTTTAACTTAAATTGTTATCGCAAAGGAAGGTCTTTGTTGGTTTCTGAGAGATATTTGCTGTTCATTGGACATATACACAAACTGATCTCCTTTAATCAGATACTTGTGTCTTGCGGAATAAACTTGCCCCTCATGGGTTTTCCAAAAGGTTACCTCTTCTTCCAGGTTACTACAATGAGTTCTTTTTCTCCTTTTTCAAGAGAAACACGTTAACCAGCCACATCCTCTTGTAACTCACTACAAGGGTTTAGAATAGGTTGAACTTGGAACTCAAAACCTGTCATCAAATTGGGTCTTATAGCAGGTCTGCAAAACTTACAGTTTCCAACACTTCTATGGTGATATGTATATACTGCTGCTGCTCTGTGTATAAGTGGCTGGCCCACCCACTGAAAACTCGACCCCTTGTAACCCCTTCCCCTGTGACTTAGCCATAAAGGTCGAGTTTCCTGCCCCCTTCCATTCATTCGAGCACATGGAGTTGGGCCAGCTGAAATCTAATGTGTATTAAAGCCTATCGTTCCTCACTCAGCCTTTGAGCCACTGATAGTGCACAATACACATTAATTTTCCACATGGGATAGACAAGCTGCTGAGACCTGACAGACTCGAAATCGATCCACAGATGACTGGAGCTGCTGAACGGTATGAGCAGTGGATCGCCTGTTTCACAAACTTCCTCGAAGTCACAGCGGGCCTGGTGGACTCGGATGAAAAGAAACTCAAGGTTCTGCAAGCGAGAGTTGGCCACCGAGCAAACCTGGCGATCCGGAACTGCATGACCTACCCAGACGCTATAGCTGAGCTACACAACCTCTACTGACCCCAGGTGAATGAAATGTACTTACGGTATCAACTGGCCTCGAGGAGACAGCAACCCAGTGAGCCCATGGACAAGTTCCTCCGAGCACTGTACAACCCACGGAGAGACTGATGGGGAACTGCTACAGCCTCTGTACCCGTAGTCCAGTGTGTGGAGGAGTTGGTCCGAGATGGCTGCGTGGCTGGAGTGAGGTCTGACTGCATTCGTTAGTGGCAACTTGAGGAAGACAAGCTGCCCCTGAAAAGAGCTTTCCAGTTTGCCAGGACCCTCGACTTGGCTCAACGCAATGCCGACGAGATTGCCAGTAAGAACAAGGCCTCCACATGTGGACTGTGGGCGCCACCATGTTGGGACCTGGCATCACAGACGGCCTCCGCGATATATGTCATGACTCCACCTCCACCATGATCGGACAACCGAGGTGCTACTTCTGCAGCCAGCAGAAGCACCCCCGACAACTTTGTCTGACTAAGGAGGCAATCTATTCAGGATATGGGAAGAAGGGACATTACCAGTGTGTCTGTAAGTTCAAACCCTCCTGAGTGAGAATAATGGCACATATGTCATGTCCAGCCCTGAAAGGCTTGACCGCATGTGCAACTCAGGAGTTGCCATCTTACCTGGCATCTCCTCCGCCCTCCTGGGTCAACATGGAGGCCACCATCTTATCGGTCGGGCCTCCCCTCTGACAGTGACAACGATGACCTAATCCTGGCCTCTGAACCAGGGCAGCCCTCATCCGATTACCCACTTGATGATGGAGATTGAGGTAAATGGGAAGGGAACAAACTGCCTATGTGACAGAGGGAGTACAGAGAGCTTTATCCACCTGGACACTGCCCAGAAACTCTCTCTCTCTGTCTGACCCACAAGTGGCACCATCTCTATGGCCACTAAGGACCAATCCACAGAGATCCAGGGGTACTGTGTAGTGCCGTTTATGGAGGGGAGTGAATATTATGATAACTTTTATTTACTTGTGATGCCACAGCTCTGTGCGCCGATAATCCTGGGCCTTGACTTTCAGAGCCAGTTTAGGAGTGGACAATGGAGTTCGGAGGACCACAAACACCCATAACAGTATACAACCCCCTCCCCCTGACAGCCATCTCCCTCCTGCGGCCTCTCCAACCTCCGCATATTCCTTCAATTATTATTCAAGAACCTGACCTTGGACTGCAGGTCCATCGCGACGAAAAGCAGGCATTTATAAAGTCCAAGATGTGGTGACTCCTGGCGGAGGTGATCAGTTCAAGCTCATGGGAAGCTCAAGTCATGGTGGTCAGGGGCGGAAGCAAACCCCATATGGTGATTGATTACAGCCAGACAGTCAACCACTTCACCCAACTAGATACTTACTTACCCCCTCTCCCGGATAGCCAATATGGTCAAATAAAATAACCCAGTACAATTGACCTGAAATCGGCGTAAAACCAACTCTCCTTTCACCTGGGGCACTGCAAATTCCCTGCCTTCGAAGCGAATGGCAGACTTTATCACTTCCTCAGAGTGCCCTTCGGAGTCACCAATGGGGTCTCAGTATTCCAAAAAGAGATGGAGAGGATGTTAGACAGGCATAAACTGGCAGCGGCGTTCCCCTGCCTTGACAATGTCACCATCTGCAGCCATGACCAGCAGGACCACGATGCAAACCTGGTGAAATTTCTCAGCACAGCCAAGTCCCTTAATCTGACATAACAAGGAGAAGTGTGTGTTTAGCACCATTCACCTTGCCCTCCTTGGATGCATCGTGGTGCATGGCGTCATTGCCCCCAACCCCGACAGCATGCATCCCCTCATGGAGCTCCTGATACCACACAACCTGAAGGCAGTGAAACGTTGTCTGGGGTTCTTTTCTTACTATGCCCAGTGGATGCCCAATTATGTTGATAAAGCCTCCCCCTTAGTAAGGTCCACAAACTTCCCCTCATTGGCAGAAGCCCGGGCGGCATTCAACCAAATCAAAGACATTGCTAAAGCCATGATGCATGCTGTGAATAAATCTATCCCATTCCAGGTGGAGAGCGATACCTCCGACTTCACACTGGTTGCCACTCTCAACCAGGCAGGCAGGCCAGATTATTTTTTTCCCGCACCCTCCACAGCCCCGAGACACGGCACTTCTCAGTCAAGGAGGCACAGGCGATCGTTGAGGCCATGTGCCACTGGTGTCAATACCTGGCCGGGAAAAGATTTACCCTGATGACAGACCAACGGGCCATCGCCTTCATGTTTAACACAAAACCAAGAATAATAAAATCCTGAGGTGGAGAATCGAACTCTCCACCCATACCTATGCTGTAGCAGCCAGGTAAACTGAATGACCCCTCAGATGCCCTATCTCAGGGGACGTGCGCCAGCATGCATCTCGACCGCTTCCAGTCCCTCCACAATGACCTCTGCCACCCCAGAGTCATGAGGTTGTTCCACTTCATAAAACCCTGGAACCTCCTGTACTCCATTGAGGACGTCAGGTCCCTGACCAGACATTGTCGGGTCTGCGTAGATTGTAAACTGCAGTTCTTCAGGCCTGACAAGGCACACCTCATCAAGGCCACGCCCCCCTTCGAACGACTGAGCGTCGATTTCAAGGGACTTCTGTCCTCGACCAATAGGAACGTCTATTTTATTAACATCATAGACAAGTTCTCCAGATTCCTGTTTGCCATCCCCTGTTCCGACATGACCTCTGCCACAGTTATCAGGACAGTCCGCAGCATATTTACCCTCTTCGGGTACCCGAACTATATTCAAAGTGATTGGGGGATCTTGATCATGAGCGATGAGTTGCGGCAGTACCTGTTGGCTAGAGGCATAGCCACTAGTAGGACCATAAGCTATAACCCCTGGGGAAAAGACAAGGTGGTGTCTCACTGGCAGGAAGTCTTGTCCGAGGCACTCCATGCCATCCGATCTCTCCATTACACTGCCACAAATATGACCCCACATGAATGCATGTTTTCCTTCCCCAGGTGGTTGGCAACCAGAACCACTTTGCTGCCCTCCCTCTCCACCCTGGGACCCGTCTGCTGTGGAAACACACAAGGGGCTATAAGACTGACCATTGGTGGAAGAGGTGCAGCTCCTGCACACTAATTCACAAGACACTTACATCCAGGCCATGAGACACAGTCCCTGTCTGCGACCAGGCGCGTGCCGGAGACATCCACCTACATCTGGCCCACACATACACACACCAGCTCATAAAGGGACTTGGTGCAGGCTAGCGATGCCCCCCAGGCTCCCACATCATATGCCCGGGACCCTCGCCCAGCCGAGTCGACCATGACCACGACCACCCCCATAGACAACCAAACCCCACCCCCTACGGTGACAGCCTTGCGCCCCCCCCCCCCTCCCGCCTCAGGGCACCTGACCAGCAATGGAGCTGATCAGTACCTCCCTGACAGAGCTGCACAGGTCACAGAGGCAGAAGAAGCCACCTAACCAGCTGAACCTTTAGGAATGGTTTTTGTCTTTTAAAGAGAGGATGTATGTGGTGATATGTATATACTGATGCTGTTTGCCAACTGATGACTTGACCCCATGTAACTCCTCCCCGTGACCAGGCTATCAAGGTCGACCTCCCTGCCCCCTTCCATTCATTAAAGCACATAAGAGTTGAACCAGCTGAAAACTAATGTGCATTAAAGCTTTGGAATCATCCATAGAGCATATCAACCTCTTTCTGCTGTAAACTGAAACTCTCTCCAAAGAGAATGGCGTGGTTTTTTTTTCTGTTTGCAAAACCTGTATGACCCCTCTTAGAACAGCAAACTTCAATCAGACTTGGATTGCTGGCACCTGGCAAAAGATTAACAGTTTCTGAGCCTGGACATCTGGTCCTTTAAAGAAAATAGTCCATTTCAATTCCACACAATAGCCCAATTAACACCTCCTTGTGAAGTCTTCATAGGCATTCTTTAAAGTCACTGGTAGACATGGAGTCTCTGCTTAGGCAAAGCTCTTACATTTCAAATAAAACATCTTTTGTGAAATGTTACCGAGATGTCTGTTTGTGAAGTGTACCTAAACAAAACCCTACAATCTATATCTTTTAAAAATATATTTTTATCCTAATTTTATTCACCCATTCCGTAACACTTCATTCAAAAGATAAACATTTAGAATATCCCAGACAGTTGTGGAAGCTTCTTCATTGTTCATTCAAAACAGATACTGGTAGAATTCTGGTCAAAAAAGGAAATGAAGATTATGGGGATGATGGTGAAAAATAGACCTGAGGTAGATCAGCTATGATCCGAATGAATGCCAGAGTAAGCTTGAAGGACGTGTGGCCTACTTTCCCTTCTATTTCTTATGTATTCAGCACATCAGAATCTCTCTCACTACAGATGCTGCTTGGTCTGCTAGGCAATTCATGTTTTATCAGATTACTAGCAGGTCATTATTCGTCTTTGTTATTCCAAGTGTGGGACTCTAGAATTTTGAAACAAATTACCCTGACTAATCTATCAACTTCGAAATATTTTTATTTCGAAAGTTATCCACAATTACCTACAAGAAAAATGTCAAAATATCATCTCCCATGTGATAAATAAATATTCCAGTTGTATTTTGCCTCTTTCAGATCAGACTTAAAACACTTCCTGCTTAAAACAAATAGTTGGATAGCATTCCTCCCCTGCAGCACTTGCAATGTAAAGTAATAATTAATCATAAATTGGACTTATGAATCAACTAACCTGATTTGTTGCCCCAGTGCATCAAGGGAATATGTTTCATCCCTAGTGAGAGTAACAATTGAATGACAAAGAGAAGCAGATTTCCAGGATACCCTGGGGGGTTTGAAACCGCTCAGCAGAAATGAGAAAATCTAATTGCTGGATAAATGGCATTTGCTATTAAATACAATGTGTAGCTTCTCTTTACTCTTTCATTAGTGGCCTTATTAACACCTGAAGGTAATGACAGCTTGGTGCAGGGCAGATCACATTAGCTTGCCCTTCTATTATCTAGTACTGTGCAAACTGATTATTATTGAATGTTTCACTATTTAAATCAAATATTTGGAGCCCAACTGAATCAGAATGAAATCAAAATGTTCCTATATCGGACAGTGAATATGTGTCAACAAACTGGCACAGGATGTCTCATTTTATATATTGATAAATAAATACCAAATAATTGTTCTTGGGCCTTGCTTGTTGGTCATTGGTAACAGCTGTAAGAATCTAAATAATAAAATGTATTAAATAATGTTTCCATGTTCACTTAACTGAAATATATTTCCTTTGAAACATAGTATTCAGGTTCAGAGGATCTGGGATCCTTTTACACCAATCATGGGAAGTTAACATGCAGGTACATCTAACATTTAAAAAGGCAAGCAGTACATCACAATGCGAGAACAAAAGGAGTGATGCCTTGCTCCAATTATATAGGCTCCATTGGACTGATTCCTTGAATGGCACATTTACCATATTAAAAGAAGCAGATCAAAACTTTGCAAGAAATACAGAAAAAAATAATTTGTGCCTCTATAGCTTATTAAAAAAAATTATCACAATAAACAACAAACAAAACTACTTATTTCAAATACTTAAAATTTCTGTAGTGAACATCAAATCTCTCCCCAACCAACTTCGTCTCATCTCATATTTGTTGCTCACAAATACTCATAGTCGGGATACATAGTTGAAGGGCTATACCATAGTTAAAATCTAACTTTCCTTCTAATCTCTAGATGTTGGAACTAAGCATTCAATAAAGTAACTTATTCTTCAAATGATAAAAGGTAAAGATAATAACTTTAAATTTATGATATAGTTAGAGAGTTAATGATATTTTAAAATTAATAATCATCATTGCAGATAAACTGATAGGAAACAAAATGTAGGTTTTGTCCAGGAAGCACAAGAGAAATACTCGTTTTCACTGTATAGGGCTTTCTCTTGGAATTGGTACAAGGATTCCATTACAACAAAGAAATACGCCAAATAATGAAGAATTAGAGTTTAGAAAATAAAGAATATATTATGCTTCCTTCAGGGCTCCTACACCATCATGTTTGTTTTGACAAGAAAGTATGGTTTGAAATGATTTGAGCTGAGGTACATCTCAAATCCATCCCTGTGCTTATGGATCTTTTGATGCTTTGAACCAAGATTTGATCTGAGTCAAGAGCTTTCATTGGATCAGCATGTACAACTTCTGGGGTCAAAGAAAATTACAGCTATTATACAAAGAGTTCTGCTTTATTTTATTTTATCTACATTTATCTAAACATCTGCCAAATGTCTTTAACTTTCTTGGCACCTCAAAGCAAGCATTGGCTGCAGGATTTTAAAAATTGCAGATGTTAACTAAGGAATAGAAGAAATAAGGTTGCCATAAATGGGTTCCATGAGCTACTGTCTAATGTTCTTTTAAGATGTGACTAGTAAATGAACGATACACCCAGGTGAAAGAGAAATGTTGGTTATGCATCTTTTTGTTGATGAAGGAAAATTGATGATGTGGCCTACATGGACATTAGTAAGTCCTTTGACAAGATCCCATGTGGGAGGTTAGTCATGAAGGTTCAAACGCTTGGTATTCATGGCAAAGTAGTGCTGATTTAGTCTTGGTAGCCCCTAGTACAGAGCAAAGGTGATGTCAGATGTAGTAGTGGAATATTCCTCCTGTAGGATGTAGGAATTCATGGAATCTGATGGTTTCCCTGATGACTACATCTGTGGGACGTGCAGCCAACTCCAGCTCCTGAAAGACCATATAAAAGAAATTGAGCTAGAGTTGATGAACTGAAGATCATCTGGGAGGCTGAGCAAGTCCCGAGATAAGACTTTGAGCAGGTTGTTACACTGAGAATGCAGGATTCAGCAAGGAGATGAGTGAACTCGAAGAGAGGTAAGGGGAGTGCAGGGTACCCCTGTGGTCTTCCCCTTTCTGGGCAAGGTAGCAGCAAATCTATTAACACATTGGTTAGCTCTGAGCCTCGGAAGGGAAGGGTGAAATCAGGAAGAGCAATAGTCATAGGGAACTTGATAGTTAGGAAATAGATATGAGATTCCGCATCAGCAAAAGAGACTTCAGGATAGTGTGTGGACTCCTGGGTGCTCAGGTCCAGGATGTCTCTGAGGGATTGCATAATATGCTTAAAGGGGTGGTTGAGCAGCCAGAGGTCGTGGTACATATTAGTACCAATGTCATAGGCAGGAATGGGGTAGAGGTCCAGCACAGTAAGTTTTAGGAGTTAAGAGGCTAAACAGCAGGACCTCCAAGGTGGTCATCTCTGGATTATTGCTGGTGCAATGAGCTACAGAGGGTCAAAACAGGAAGATAGCGCAAACAAATGTGTGGCTGATGAGATGGTTGCAGAAGGTAGGTTTTCAAGTTGTTAGATCATTGGAACCTTTTCTGGGAAGAGGTGACTTGTGCAAGTGGGACTGTTTGGCCCTGAACTTGAGGGGAACCAATATCCTGCAATGGAGGTTTGCTAATGCTGTTGGGGGAGAGGGTGGCGTTGAAATTACTCACAAAGGCTTGGGAACCAAGGTGAAGAGACAGAGGAAGAGGCAGTTGGCACACAAGTACAGACAGCTGGTAGGGAGCCTGTTGGGATGAGTTGCAATGCCACAGGGACACAGAGTAAAAAAATGTTACAAATATTGGGTTATAAGTTTTATATTTAAGTCCATACTGCATACAAAATAAAGTGGATGGTCTTGAAGTACAGCTATATATTGGCAGGTATGATGTGGCTGAAGGATAAATGTCATTGGGAATTGAATGTGTCCCAATGTCCACAGTGATTGAAAGGATAGGTAGGTAAGCAGAGGAGTTGGCGTGGCTCTGTTAATAAGGAGTAACATTGAATCATTGCAAAAGAGCTGTGGATGAAGTTAAAAAATGACAAGGGTTAAAGGATACTGTTGACGGTTACTGTACAGACTGCCAAAGAAGAGCTGGGATGTGGTCAACAAATTTCAACAAATAGAAAATCGTGTCAGAAGGCCAATGAGGATTTTAAAATGCAAGTAGGTTGGGAAAACCAGGTTGGGATTAGAGAGTTTGATGAATGCCTACAAGAGAGCATTTTGGTTGTTGATGAGCTCATTTAGAGATCAGCTGTACTGGACAGGGTGCTGTGTAATGCACCAGAGATGATCAGAGAGCTCAGGGTAAAGGAACTATTAGGGGGCAGTGATCACAATTTGATTGAACAGACTTCAAGAATTAACAAGGAGAAACTGAAGTCAGCTGTGTCGATACTTCAGTAGAGTAAAGAGAATTACAGTGGCACGAGAGAGGAACTGGTCAAAGTAGATTAGAAGGGGGCTCGAGTCAGGAGAACGTCAGAGCAGGAATAGGCAGAGTTTCTGTGAGAAATAAGGAAGTTGCAGGACAGACACATTCCAAAAAAGTGGAAATGGAAAAATGTCACAACTGTGGCTAACAAGGAAAGTCAACTCCAACTTAAAAGCAAAAGAGAGGGCATACGCAGAGGCAAAAATTAGTTGGAAGATGGATGATAGGGACGTTTTTAAAAACTTGCAGAAGTAATTTCAACTTCTCATAAGGAGGAAAAAGGTGAAGTAAGAAAGTAGGCTCGTGTTCATAGGACGCAAGATATATAGCCAACATTTTGGCCCTGAGCCCTTCTTCAAGGTATTAGCAAAAAACAGGGAGCTGTCTGAATAAAGACTGATGAGAGAAAGGGGGATGAATGGGAGGGAAAGGAGCCCAAGACCAACAGAGAAAAGGGGCTAATTGGATACAAGAGGAAAGGTGAGAACTGATTTTGGCTCTATGAAAGGAGACAGAGGGAAAAGGGGAGTGAGGAAGAGATAGAACTAGAGGAAACGAGATGGAGACAAAGATGGGGGGTGGGGTTTAATGGAAACCAGAGAAGTCAATGTTAATGCCATCCAGTTGGAGGATGCCCAGTCAGAAGATGAGGTGCTGTTCCTCCAGTTTGCGGGTGGCCTCAGTCTGACAATGCATGAGATCACGGACAGTCACATCAGCAAGGGAATGGGACGGGGGATTGAAATGGGTGGCCACTGGGAGATTCATGCTATTGCAGTCAACAGAGCCGACGTGCTCAACGAAGCACTCTCCCAGTCTGCGACCAGTATCTTTGATGTAGAGCAGACCAGAACAGGAGCATTTCATACAGTAGATGACTCCTATAGATTCGCAAGTGAAGCGTTGCTTCACTAGGAAGGACTGTTTGGGGCTCCGAATTGGGGTGTGGGCACACGTGGATCATCTCCTGCAGTCACAGGGCTAGGTGCCAAGGGGACAATTGATGGGGAGGGAGTAGTGGCTCAGGAAATCAAGCAGTAACAAAGGTTAATATTTCCAGTCAATGTTCCTTCATCTGTTCTTATGATCAACCGGAAATATGAATTCTGTTTTTCTATTCACTGATGATGCTTGGCCTGCTGGTATTTCATAACTTAAGCATCCACAATATTTTACATTTGTTCAAACAATTCAAACTCTTTCATGTTATCATTACAGAACAATTAATTTGGCAGGAACAATATTTTGGAATCTCTTCAAATTAAAACATAAATTGATACCAAATGTTTGATATATATTTTTGGTTTGGATTAGTGGTTGCAATATCTTCAAACCATGCATAGTTTTATTCTTGGTAGGATATTTATGAGGTTCCAGTGTTGTTAATACAGCTGGTGATCCAAATATCTTTCAGTACTCACAGGTTTTTCGAACGGATACTTGACTGTTTCTGAGAGGGAGTGATCGTTGTAAATTATGCCCCTTTTCTTCCTGAGGTTTTCCTGACAATTAACCAGAAACAGTTAATTCCCTGTGTACTCCCTACAAGCTCCATAAGTAGCATGCAGTACATTGCAATAATTAACAACTCCACTCAGGTACAAACTGATTTATGCATGGCAATAAGATCAATATGTCTGCTTCGAGCTGTTAAGTTGTTTAATTTTTAGGACTCTATTCATCGTTCAGTAGGAATATTGATAATAATTTAATGAAATTCAATCTGTCTTTTTTAATCCCCCTTTCTATTACATACATATTGAAAACGAATTACCATAAATTTGTTTTAACACTGAGTGCTGCTTAGCTGTCCTAACATTTAAGCTCCCGCCGCTGAATGTTCGGCTGCTTTTGCTGGAAATAACACTCTGGGTGCTGTCACTGAGAAGTTTCCTCCAGGCTATTTGGATGGTGAAGGCAGCCATCTTCTGCTTCCATGCCTCATCAACAATGTTCCCATTTTGGTGCCGCCAATGGAAGAGCAGGAACAGCCCCTTACGTGTCTTGTGACTACAGAAACAATGCAAATAAAGTACACGATGTGAAAAACGAAGATCCAAGACAGTCCTCACAACAAATAGTCCATTTTACTACTCCCTCTAAAATCAAGGAAGTCACTCATTCTTCCACACTACTTGAAATTCTGATAGATCCTTCCATATTTTACCGCTTTGTGTGCCAGATGGTTGAGAAAAATCATTAGCGCTCTATCCACTCTATCAACCTACCTACATCTTTCCACCCAACTTTGAAGTATGCTGTAATTCTGGAGTTTGTTGAATCACAAATGCTGGGCTTCATTTCTTCAGAGATACACAAGAGAATGCAGAAGCTGGAATCTCGAGCAAAAAACAGTCTGCCAGGGCAACTCAGCATCAGTAAGAAACAGAAGGTTTGGTTTGGAACCCTTCATCGAGATTGTTTTTTGCTTCATTTATCAATGTCTTTCTATCCTAAAGTTGATAATCTCTCCTCAAAGCTCAGATATTTTAAGATAGCTCTCAATTTTATCAACTTTTCCTTGCTGTGATATATTTCTTTAATCATATAACAATTACAGCAGGAAACAGGCCAATTTGGCCCTTCTAGTCACCACTGATCCAAGTACCCTCCTCTAATCCCATTTACCAACACTCTGCCCATATCCCTCCATCCCCCTCCCATCCATAGACTTATCCAACTCTTTCTTAAATGACAAAATTGACCCTGCCTCCACCACCTTTCCCGGAAGCCCATTCCACACAGTAACCACTCTCTGAGTAACGAAGTTCCCCCTCATGTTACTCCTAAACCTTTGCCCGTCAACTCTCAACCCATGACCTCTTGTATCCATCTCTCCTACTCTCAATGAGAAAAGCCTTTCCACCTCAACTCTATCTATCCTTCTCATTATTTTTAAACACCTCTATCAAATCCCCTCTCAGCCTTCTATGTTCCAAGGAACAAAGACCTAATTTGCTCAATCTTTTCTTGTATTCCAGATGCTGAAACCCAGGCAACATTTTTGTAAATCTTTGATTACACTGTACTAATGGTTTTAGATTATTTTGACAGAATACTTCTACACGAAGGCCTCTAGGCTAGAAAAGTATCTGATATCACCACATCCCATAGAAGAGAATTTTCAGATGAGACGCAGGTACCCCCCGACTTGCAACCTGCGTCCATCCGCACATACGAAAGAAAAAGTGTTAAAAATAATAAAATTCATGCTGTTTCTGTTGTATTTGACAAACTATAACATAGATATAGGGCATACGAGCCAAAATGTGCGTACTTACCTAGATAGTTGGCGTCCCGGGGCCTGTAGGCTGGTGCAGCCATCTTGATTCTAGTGCCAATGCGCAAGTCTTCGGTTGCCACGTGTGAGAGTTAAGGGCGCAAATTCAATATCGTGAGGACGCTTAACTCTCGCGCATGCACCAACTGAACTCCAATATGTGAACCCACTGACAAGATGGGTACACACATTTTGGCTCTTACATGCCCTGTATCCATGTTATAGTTTGTCAAATATAACATTCCAGTAAACTGTTTAAATTTTATGTATTTTCTTTTTTTTTTAAACAAATTCCGACATATGTCCATTCCGAGATACGATACGATTGATCCTTCGGTTTGCTTTACAGGCATAAGTCAGGGAGTACCTGTACTTCAGTACTGATGGAGATATCCGAGAAGGCTTCTCAAATGCGGCCTTACGGATAAAGATTCGTAAGCAAATAACAGAAATTTGATAAAAATAACATCATGGTATGAGGGAATTCAGATTCCCATATATTAAAAGAGATTGCCTTAAAGGAAAGTTGACTTTCTGAGTTGTGTACTGGGCAGATTTTTGACACATTAGATAAATAGACCAATGAAGAAAAGACCACAAGTCCATATATTTTGAAGTGGTAAAAGAAAAAGATAAAAGTGTTAAAAACAAAGTCTAAGAATAAAAGTCTTAAACTGAGGAAAGACTAATTTCACTAAAATATGATAAGAATCTGGTAAAGGTACACCTGGAGCATTTAGTTGCAAGTCTGAATGTATTTGACTGTATGTGTATAAGGGAGAACTAGTGACATTTCAGTGCCGTGAGATTCCTTTAAGAGTGAAAGGAAGAGGTAACAAATATAGGGAACCCTGAATGTTGAGAGATAAAGGGTTGAATAAAGAGAAAAAAGGAAATCTAACAAGTGTACAGAAATAAAGAAGGGGAGGCCTGTCAAAGATATAAAAAGTGCAGGGAGATTGGGAAAGCAAAGCAATTGGGCCACAAAATATCACTGGCAGACAGGATTAAGATAAACTGAAAGCATTTTATAAGTAACATGAAAAACAAGAATTAATGCTTTTCACTGGTAGTTATAAAAAAGTCTGTAGTTGGTGAAGGTGAAATTCTCAAGGTTCCTTTACAAGTTCCTTAATAATACATAAAAAATGTAATTTAATGATGCACCAACTTTTATCTGCTGTGCAAAAAAAAAGTTGCCATGAACATAGCCTGGCACCCCTAACAATAAAGAGAACCCCTTCAGAGACACTGAGTGTCCGTGGATTCACCTCCAGTATTCCTGTGGTCTCTGTAACCTCACAGGCTCCTGTTCAAACCATCCATCTGCTGCATTCCATCATAAATAAATGGGAAGTACTCTATGCCTTAGCAGGACAGGATGAGATATATCCCAGACTGCTCTGAAGGGAAGAAATTCCTGAGTCTCTGGCCGAGATTTTTACATTTTACCTGGCACAGGTGATGTGAATATGCCTGGCACTTACAGTCCTGTGAGCCTAATATCAATAGTAAGGAAGACTGGAAAAACATCTAAAGGGACAGGATTAATGATCATTTGAATTGGCAGGGATTAATCAGAGATAACCAGCCTGGTGTTGTCAAGGGCAGACAAAGTGTAAATTAATCTTTTCGAGGAAGCATATTGACAAGAGGGATAGATGTGATTTAAATGGATTTCAATAAGGCATTCAACAAGGTTCCACATGGGAGACTGGTTCAAAAGGTAAGGATCATTTGCCAATAGAAGCCAGACGTTGATGACCGAATGTGGCTTTTGTGATTGGATCCTTTGACCAGAGGTTTCCACAGGGAATGGTGGTGAGAAAGTTACTACTTTTAATATATGTGAGTGATATACACGGGAATCTACAAGACATGACCAGCAAGTTTGCAGATGTGACTTATATCAATGCAGTTGTTGACAGTGTGGAGAGTCGTCTTAGATTATATGATTATATCAAAATGTTTGTGAAATGGGATCAGTAATTAAAGATGGTTTCTTTATAATTATGATAAATGTAATGTGGTGCATTTTGAGAGTACCAATAAGATGAGGCCATTGGAATACAGTTGTATTGAGAAACAGATGGATCTTTGTGTCCAAGTTCAAAGATCCTTGAAAGTGGCAGTGCAAGTAAGTAATGTAGTTAAGTAGGCACATGGGTTACTGGCCTTCATACTTCCAATTTTATAAAACATTAGTCAAACCCAACACCCAACCCCAACCAACCAATTTTCCCCTGCAACCGCTGCAACCGTGTCTGCCTGTCCCGCATCGGACTTGTCAGCCACAAACGAGCCTGCAGCTGACGTGGACATTTACCCCCTCCATAAATCTTCGTCCGCGAAGCCAAGCCAAAGAAGAAAGAAAGAAAAGAAGTCAGATCTCAGCTGGAGTACTGCATGTATTTCTGGTCACAACAACACAATAAGAAAGATGCAATGGTGCGGGAAAAAGTAGATCTATTAGAAGGGCTACGTTGCCGCTGGTGCGGACCTGGGAGTGGAGACAGCGTTGCTCTGCAGAGTCCTATTGTCTGATTGTAATGCCAATAATTGCATACAAACTTTAAACAGTCTGTTAAAGGAGGTAGGGTCTGTGCCCAAATTGGTGGCCCCAGTGCTGGGCAGTGGACAAGAGGGTTTGCAGACAAGGGGGAATGAGGGGAAGAAACACCCCCTATTTAGAAAGAGAAGCATAGGAGATGACCTTGCAGGAAAGGTGACCATGGCATACAGTGAGGGGCTCAGCGGCTGAATAACTCACACAGGCTGCGGGCTGTTGGCAGCTTGCGGTGGAACTCACACAGACTGAGGGTTGCTGACAATTTTCGACAATTTGTCGAAGGACCCACATAGGCTGAGTGTTGTTTGAGAATGGCTCATGAGAACCAGGATTCGAGAGGTGCTGAGGGCAAGAAGGGCTCCAAAGGGCCTCGGGTGCTGAAATCTTCCTGATCATATTGAAGGTTTTGATCTAGAGCTCAGATTGTCAATGGATTAAACAGAGGTCTTTGTGGAGTGCTGGAGGCGAATCCATGGTCACTTAGTGACTCTGCGGGGACTCTCTTTTGCTTCCCTTTCTCTTACTGTTAGGGTGCCAGGCAATGCTAATGGAAACTCCTTGTTTACCTTACAGCAGGCAAAAGGAAAATTTGTATATACAGTATTACATTTTTTATATTGTTACATGGCAATAAAACAAATCTTGAAATTAGAATCTCTTGAGAATGCACAGGAGATTCACCAGGATATTGACTGGGATAGAGCAATTCAATTGTGAGCAGACAAGAGAAGTTCGTTTGATTTTCTCAGAAGCAGAGGTGGTTAAAGAGGAGCATAATTGAGGTTTATAAGATTATGAGAAAAAAAAGGAATTTTCTTTCCTTAAAAGAGGAGAATAGAAAGAGAATCAGGAGTAAGAGATTTAGAAGTTACCTATGGGGGATCTTTTTATCTAGACAGTGGTTAGTATCTGGAAAGCAATGCCGGAGAGAGTGGCAAAAGCTGAATCGTTTGAGATGTCCAAATGAACAGTTCAATCACCTAAGCCTTAATAATGGAGAAGGCTCCAACTAAGCAATATTCTGTAAAAGTGTAGATTCATGTCCAACCAACTGGAAACTAGTAAGAACCTGGAAAAAGAGATCTGACAAAAGAGATAGAGTTCATGGAAGGAAGATGCCAGCAATGTGTCTGAAAAGAGAAGCAAGTGCGTTTGGAAGCCCTGCATTACAACCAAATGCTCCTTCTAGGTGTGAATTGAAAAATGATATTTTTCAGGAGTAGACTATCCCGTGACGCTGCACCTATTTGTGCAATATGGCACACAGCAACATTATACGTTGCATCTCTCCGCAGACATAAATGGCAAAGATTGTGCAGCTTCTGAGAGGGAAGGTGAGCCTGATCTTCACTATGAGGAAATGCACTCATTTGTGCTAGTTTTCCAGTCAGTCTTGAAGCACTGTTCTCAAAGGCTATGTTAAAGGAACTAGGCTTGAATTCAGAATGGCAAGCAACCACAAGGAGGCTGCTTCCTACATACTCCAGAGCCCATGCAGACTCCCTTCTGCAGGAGGACTCTGCCCCATGTTCATGTGCTAATTTCTTGACAACACTCCCCAGTAGCTAAAAGAATGAGGGCTATATTGTGTTGTGATTCTTTAAGGACCGCTACCTGGAGTTGAAATTTTGATAAAAAGTGCTACTGAAATGACAAATTTGATCTCTCTCACCTGTATTCCTGAAACAAAGTGGCGTTATAAATGGTGTTAATAGCTCTATTTTGGAACTAGTATGGTAATGATGAATTGCACTAATTTTATTAAAGAGGTATGCAAGGAGATAACTAACATACAGAGAGAAATTACATTTATGATGAAATTAAATGCTGAGTCACGAACCTATCTAATTTAATTTGCTTATCTTTTGTAGTCCACATATTTACACTTTGTCTTCATCGAGCTTCCCAGGCTTTATCTCATCTTCATAACACATATATCATGGCACAAACTTTAACTGACTCCAGCCTCAAACTCCAGGCCAGATCCCCATGTGCTACCATCTCTACTCCCATCGCCCCCTCCCCCACCACCAGACGACAATCCCATCTCCCTCAGATCCCATCATCAGCTTCTGGACCCTCAGGGGCTCCATCTTCCTCTCAACCCAACCCTCCCCTCCCCTCTCCACTAACAACCCCCCTCAAATCCCAGCTCTTATCTGTGTCAGGTCTTCACTATTCACTCCAACCTTCCACTCTCTACGACAGAGCACTCTGTCCTTAGTAAAGGTCTCACCTTTGTTCCCACATGCCCTCACCTCAGTTAGTTCCACTTTGCCATAATGCTGAACTGTTTTTCTTCCAACTATTCCTTCAACGAGGACTCCCCCACCCCCACCGATGACCTCTTCTCCCGTCTTCAACACCTCTCCTCTCCTGCCTGCTCCTGCTCCGGACTTTTTCATTGCTAACTGCCAATGGAACATCAACCGTCTTGACTTCACCACACCTTGTTCCAATTCCAACCTCACCCCTTTCAAATGCTCTGCTCCCCACTCCCTCCGCACCAATCCTGACCTTACCATTAAACCCGCTGATAAGAGGGATGCAGCAGTCTGGTGTACTGACCTCTACCTCTTCAACATGACCCCACTAAGGAGCACTAAGCTATTGTCTCCTGCAATATCACCAACCTTATCAGCTCTTGGAATCTCCCATCTACTGCTACTAAGCTCATAGTTCCCACACCCCACTTCCCATTTCTTCTCCTACCCAAGATCCACTAAACTGTCTGTCCAGGAAGACCCAATATTTCAACCTACTCCTGCACAACAAAACTCATTTCTGCATACCTCAACACTGTTTTATCCCCCTTGTTCAATCCCTTCTTACCTATGTTCGTGACACTTCCCATACTCTGGCCCCATCATCTTATTTACATCTTGGACATCCAGTCCCTATATATCTCCATCCCCCACAAGGAAGGTCTTAAAGCCCTCTGCTTCTTCTTAGATTCTATACCTAATCAGTTCCCCTCCACCACCACTCTTCTCTGTCTGGTGGAATTAGTCCTTACTCTCAATAATCCTCCTTTGGCTCCTCCCACTTCCTTCAAACTAAAGGTGTAGCTATGGGCACCCATATGGGTCTCAGCTATGCCTCCTTTTTTGTTGGCTATGTGGAGCAGTCCATGTTCCACATCTATACTGGTATCTGCACCCCTCTTTTCCTTCACTACATCGATGACTGCATTGGCACTACTCCCTGCACACATGCTGAGCTCACAGACTTCATCAACTTTACCTCCAGCTTTCATCCTGCCCTCAAAATTTACCTGGTCCATTTCTGACACCTCCCTCCCAATCCATGATCTCTCAGTCTCTATCACTGGTGACAGCTTAGCTACTATAAGCCCACAGACTCTCACAATTATCTGGACTATTCTTCTTCCCGTCCTGTCACTTGCAAAAATGCCATGCCTTTCTCTCAGTTCCTCCGTCTCTGCCGCATCTGCTCTCAGAATGAGGTTTTACATTTTAGGACGAAGGAGATATCTTCCTTTTTCAAAGAAAGGGGTTCCCTTCCGCCATCATCAACTCTGCCCTCACACGCATCTCCCATATTTCACACACATCTGCTCTCACCCTATCCTTCCGCCACCCTGATAGGGACTTCACCTACCACCCCACCATTCTCCATGACCAAAATATAATTCTCTGCAACTTCCACCATCTCCAGTGAGATTCCACCACCAAGCACGTCTTTCTCTCCTCACCACTTTCTGCTTTCTGCAGAGACTGCTCCCTACGCGACTCCCTTGTCCATTCATTCCTCCCCCCCCCCGCCCCCCAAATCACTTCCCACCAATCTCTCTCATGGCACTTATCCTTCTAAGTGGAACAAGTGCTACACCTGCCCTTACACTTCCTCCCTCACCACAATACGGGGCCCCAGACAGTCCTTCCAGGTGAGACGACATTTCATCTGCGAGTCTGCTGGATTGGTATACTTCATCCGGTACTCCCAGTGTAGCCTTCAGTACATTGGTGAGACCTCACACAGACTGGGAGACCGTTTCATTGAGCATCTACGCTCTGTCCGCCTGAGGAAGTGGGATCTCCCAGTGGCTACACATTTCAATTCTACATCCCATTCCCCGTCTGATATGTCCATCCATGGCCTCCTCTTCTGTCAAGATGAGGCCACATTTAGGTTGGAGGAACATCTTATATTCCGTCTTGGTAGCGTCCAACCTGATGGCATGAACCTCAATTTCTCCAACTTCATTAACCCCTTACCCCCCTTGTTTTCCCCATCTCACCCCATCCTCCCTCTCTCCCTATCCCCTCACAATTTCTCCTTACCTGTTCTCCATATACATCCTAACCTCCCCTCCCCCTCCATTCCTCCTAGACACTCCTATTATACTTCTCTCCCTTCACCCTATTATGGATCCCCCAGTCCTCCCTCTAGCCAATCACTAGTCCCCCCCCTTCCCCCCCTTTTTTTTTAACCAAATCTCTGAACATTTCTTTTTTCGCCAGTCTTGACGAAAGGTCCCAACATGAAAAGTTGACTTACTGCTTCTACTAGATCAGAGGTTCTCAACCTTTTCCTTTCCATTCACATACCACTTTAAGTATTCCCTATGCCATAGGTGCTCTGTGCTTAAGGTGGTATGTGGGTGGAAAGAAAAATTTTGAAAATTACTATTTTAATCATACCTAATTAACTCGTTATGTGTACTGTTTCATAACTCCAAAGGAAATGGGCCAATGACAATTTTTCTCAAGCAAAATATTTCAGTAACAATTGGATCTAGAGCAGTGATTCCCACCCTTCCCTTCCTACTCACATACACCTTTAAATTATTTTAATAATCACCTTGGTTCAAATTGTATAAACTTAAAATATTATCACAAAAGACTGCTTTTGAAATTTGAATTCTTGACAAATTATTAAATCATAGTTGTAGATCTAAAAACGAAAAGAAAATTCAGCAATGATTGGTATTTTTGATATGAAATGAATTAAATTTATCAGCAAAATAAGAACCCCATGAATTATGTGACAGGGCTATTTTTTTTAATGTGTATTACATGTTGGAAACTTTCAGGCCAAATAAGATCAAACAATAAATGGCAGAATCTCCCTGGAGCTGCCCAAAGTGAAATAAATATCCACTTGAATCATTTCCCTTGTGTTGCTTGCGACAATCTAAAAATATGAATTGAAAAGCACAGCTGTTCTACTGTGATTTGAAACAAAGTCAAGAAATCTCTGCAGACATTTATCAATGGGTAATAATGGATGCTTTTTTTACATCTGGTTACAACATACAAACTGAGTAGTTCCCCTGCCATCTTTTAACCGTTCTTGTCTTAGTCTCTCATAATCTTCTGACCTCTACGTCATATAGCTTTTGACAAAAAAAAACTTAAATCTAATGTTAAGGGAAAGAGGTTAGTTAAGACAAATGTGGGTCCGCTGCGGACAGAAACGGGTGAGTTGTTCATGGGAACAAGAGTATGGCAGACTGTTTGAATGACTATTTTAGTTCTATCTTCACCAAGGAAGACATAACTAATCTACAGGAAATTATTGAGGATCGGAGATCTATTGTGATGGAGGACTAAAGGAAGTAATTGTAAGTCGAAAAGTTGTATTAGTTAAATTGCAGGAATTAAAGGTGGATAAATCCCCAGGGCCGGATAGTCTGCATCCGAGACTGCTGAAGGAAGTAGTCCAGGAAATAGTGGATGTGTTGGTGATAATGTTTCAAATCTCTTTGGATACTGGATTAGTTCCTGAGGATTCGAGGGTGGCCAATGTAACCCCACTCTTTAAGAAGGGAGGGAGAGAGAAATCGGGAAACTACAGACCAGTTAGCCTGACATCGGTAGTAGGGAAAGAGCTGGAATCGGTTATTAAAGATGCAATTGCAGTACATTTGGAAAGTAGTGGTATCAGCGCACAGAGTCAGCATGGTTTTGGAAGGGGAAATCATGTCTGACGAATCTAATAGAGTTCTTTGAGGATGTAACCAGTAGAGTGGATAGGGGAGAACCAGTGGATGTGGTAGATCTAGACTTTAGTAAGGCGTTTGATAAGGTTCTGCACAGAAGACTAGCGTATAAACTTAAAGAGCACAGTATAGGAGGTATGGTATTAAGGTGAATAGAGAGTTGGTTGAAGGACAGGAAGCAAAGGGTAGGAATAAATGGGTTCTTTTCAGTATGCCAGCCAGTGACTAGTGGGGTATCGCAGGGCTCAGTGCTGGAGCCTCAGATGTTTATGATATATATATATCAATGACTTAGATGTGGGAATAGATCGCAGTATCTCGAGATTTGCAGACGATATGAAATTGGGTGGCAGGGTTAGCTGTGTGGAGGATGCTAGGAAAGTGCAGGGTGATTTGGACAAGTTAGGTGAGTAGGCCAGGACGTGGTAGATGCAGTTTAATATGAATAAATGCGAGGTTATCCACTTTGGAGGTAAGAACAGGAAAGAGGATTATTATTTAAATGGTATCTGTTTAGGAATAGGGGAGATGCAGAGAGACTTGGGTGTTGTTGTGCATCAGTCGTTGAAAGTGGGCGTGCAGGTGCAGTAGGCGGTGAGGAAGGCGAATGGTATGTTGGTGTTCATAGCGAGAGGATTTGAGTACAGGAGTAGGGAGATCCTGCTGCAGCTGTACAGGGCCTTGGTGAGACCACACCTGGAGAACTGCGTGCAGTTTTGGTCGCCTTATCTGAGGAAGGACATCCTCGCCATGGAGAGGGTGCAGAGAAGGTTCACTAGGCTGATACCGGGGATGGAGGGACTCGCATATGAAGAAAGGTTGGATAGACTAGTCTTGTATTCTCTGGAATTTAGAAGATTGAGGGGGGATCTTATAGACATTTATAAAATTCTTAAGGGTTTAGACAAACTAGATGCAGGAAGGTTGTTTCCAATGCTGGGTAAAACCAGAACCAGGGGCCATAGTTTAAGGATAAGGGGGAATTTTTTTAGGACTGAGATGAGAAAAAATGTCTTCTCTCAGAGAGTGGCAAATGTGTGGAATTCTTTGCCACAGAAAGTTGTCGAGGCCGGTTCCATGTCAATATTTAAGTGTAGGTTAGATTTGGCCCTTGTGACCAAGGGGATTAGGGGGTATGGGAAGAAGGCAGGAACTGGGTACTGATCAGCCATGATCATAATGAATGGCGGTATAGGCTTGAAAGGCCAAATGGCCTACTTCTGCACCTATTTTCTATGTTTCTAAAGTTATAGCATTGAAGCAGATGGGCTGGATAATTAAGCTTGTCAATATTTTCCAAATTATAATTCCAGTCACAAAAGTGTACATTGGGTTTTTGATTATCCAAAAGCCACTTTACTGAAATTAACAGTTATCTGCGAAAATATTCGGTGGTGACATGATATCACAAGTTGATAAATATTGGATTTTTTTTTAACCTACCGTGCTCAAGTAGGTGGCATTAGGAGTTCCTTTGGGTTGGCAGCCTGGGCCAGGGTTTGGGTTGACAACTGAGGTGTCAGGAGCTCCGATGGATCAGCATCTGGGGCTAGGGCTGGAGTGTCTTGGGCAGGTTCCGTGATGGCAGTGGGGAGATGTCGGGGATCTGACTGGGGACCTCGGGCTCCCGGGCAGGTTCTGTGATGGTGGTGGGGTGGCATCGGGGACCTTGGGCGCCTGGGCAGGTTTGGTGATGGTGGTGGGAAGGTGTTCGGAATGGCAATGACCATACAAATATACTGCTGCTTAAACTGAGCTACAGATCAGATATTCAGAAAAAGCAGTTAGATACATGTCTGGTCCCGAGCGATTCAGATTATCGAAAACATACTCTAGTTATTTTGATGAGGTTCAACATACTGTAGGTTGGAATACAAGCAATTATTTCTTTCAAGACCAATTAAAACAAAATGGACAAATGTTTTAGAAGTCAAAAGACTGTAGAACAAACAGTACAGCCAGGAACGAGACCTTCGGTTCCTGTGCCTGCACCAAACATGATGCCCAAATTAAAATAAGGCTCTTGTTCACACATGATGCATAGGTCTCTAATGAAGTTAATTTATTATCATCTGACTGTAAATATACAGTGCCCTCCATAATGTTTGGGACAAAGACACTTCTTTTCCTTTATTTGCCCCTGTGCTCCACAGTTTTAAATTTGCAATCAAACAATTGACATTCCACTTTTTATTCAAAGCTATTTGCTTACATTTTGAAATTATAGCACATCGCCCCCTCTTTTCAGGGGAGCATCTTTGGGACATTTGGCTTCACAGGTGTTTGTGAGTACTCAGGTCTGTTTAATTGCTTCATTGAAGCAGGTATAAGCAAGCTAGGTTTGCTTTTAAGCTTTGATCACCTTTGGTGTCTGGAGTTGCCATTTTTCGAATTAGGGAACAGCCTCATATTGACTTCATTAACTTTCAATTGGCATAACTCTGGTCCTCATGATCGAATAGCTTTTAAAATGCTTTCCTATCTTGATAAAAATTCCTAATCCTTTTCAGGAACCTGCTGTTTTTTGTTCCCCTTTGGAGATCATTTATGCTATCTGCTCCAATTTTCCCATGACACTAGAAACAATTTCTATTCCTAGGGGCTTTTTCTAATTGTCTTTTAGCAAGGTTTTTCTCCCATGAAGATCAACATTGAAATTTCTCGGACTGATATTGGTAGTTTACTTAGAACTTAGAGATCAATTCTGCAGGCAGTTCTTAATAACACATTTCCAGATGCACAAACTGCTGATTTCTATATCAATAGACATCAATGAAATGGTGCAGCCGAGATAGGTAAACTGGTTGACCGTTTTGAGTTTTGTGTGCCCGATGGAGATGTGGGGGGGCTGGTAGTCATGGTGGGGAGCTGGCTGATGGAGGACCTCCGTTTTCTTCAGGCTGACTTCCAGGCCAAACATTTTGGCAGTTTCCGCAAAACAGGACGTCAAGCGCTGAAGAGCTGGCTCTGAATGGGCAACTAAAGCGGCATCGTCTGCAAAGAGTAGTTCTCGGACAAGTTGCTCTTGTGTCTTGGTGTGAGCTTGCAGGCGCCTCAGATTGAAGAGACTGCCATCCGTGCGGTACCGGATGTAAACAGCATCTTCATTTTTGAGGTCTTTCATGGCTTGTTCGTTATATACATTAATGATCTAGATGATGGGGTGGTGAATTGGATTAGTAAATATGCAGACGATACTAAGATAGGTGGAATAGTGGATAATGAAGAAGGTTTTCAAGGATTGCAGAGGGATTTGGGCTGCTTAGAAAAGTGGGCTGAAAAATGGCAGATGGAATTTAATGCTGATAAGTGTGAGGTGCTTCATTTTGGTAAGAAGAATCAGAATAGGACATACGTGGTAAATGGGAGAGCATTGAGGAATACAGAAGAGCAGAAAGATTTAGGAGTAACGGTACATCGTTCCCTGAAGGTAGAAACTCACGTGAATAGGGTGGTGAAGAAGGCTTTTAGTATGCTGGCCTTTATCAATCATTGCATGGAATGTAGGAGTTGGGAGGTGATGTTGAGATTGTATAAGACGTTGGTGCGGCCTAATTTGGAGTTCTGTGTGCAGTTCTGGTCGCCTAATTATAGGAAGGATATAAACAGAGTGGAGATAGTGCAGAGAAGGTTTACCAGAATGTTACCTGGGTTTAAGCATCTAGAGTATAGGGAGAGATTGGAGAGATTAGGTCTTTATTCTTTGGAGCGTAGAAGGTTGAGAGGGGATTTGATAGAAGTATTTAAGATTATGAAAGGGATAGACAGAGTGGATGTGGATAGACTATTTCCGTTAAGAGGAGGAAAGATTAAAACAAGGGGACATGAGTTAAGAATTAAGGGGCAGAGGTTTAGAGGTAACATGAGGGGGAACTTCTTTACTCAGAGAGTGGTAGCCGTGTGGAATGATCTTCCGGGAGAAATAGTGGCGGCGGAGTCAATTGTATTATTTAAGAAAAGGTTGGACAGGTATATGGATGAGAAGAAGATGGAGGGTTATGGGCATTGTGCAGGGAGGTGGGACTAGAAAGGGGTGTTTGGTTCGGTGCGGACTAGAAGGGCCTAATGGCCTGTTTCCGTGCTGTAATTGTTATGTTATGTTATCACGCTGAAGAAGATTGAAAAGAGGGTTGGTGCAAGAACGCAGCTTTGCTTCACACCATTGTTAATGGAGAAGGGTTCAGAGAGCTCATTACTGTATCTGACCCGACCTTGTTGGTTTTCGTGCAGTTGGATATTACCTATCTCGGCTGCACCATTTCATCGGATGCAAGGATCGACAACGAGATAGACAACAGACCCACTAAGCCAAATAGCGCCTTTGGAAGTCTACACAAAAGAGTCTGGAAAAACAACCAACTGAAAAACCTCACAAAGATTAGCGTATACAGAGCCATTGTCATACCCACACTCCTGTTCGGCTCAGAATCATGGGTCCTCTACCGGCATCACCTACGGCTCCTAGAACGCTTCCACCAGCGTTGTCTCCGCTCCATCCTCAACATTCATTGGAGCGACTTCATCCCTAACATCGAAGTACTCGAGATGGCAGAGGCCGACAGCATCGAATCCATGCTGGTGAAGATCCAACTGCGCTGGGTAGGTCACGTCTCCAGAATGGAGGACCATTGCCTTCCCAAGATCGTGTTCTATGGTGAGCTCTCCACTGGCCACCGTGACAGAGGTGCACCAAAGAAGAGGTACAAGGACTGCCTAAAGAAATCTTTTGGTGCCTACCACATTGACCACCGCCAGTGGGCTGATATCGCCTCAAACTGTGCATCTTGGCGCCTCACAGTTCGGCGGGCAGCAACCTCCTTTGAAGAAGACCGCAGAGCCCACCTCACTGACAAAAGAGGAAAAACCTAACACCTAACCCCAACCCACCAATTTTCCCCTGCAACCGCTGCAACCGTGTCTGCCTGTCCCGCATCGGACTTGTCAGCCACAAACGAGCCTGCAGCTGACGTGGACATTACCCCTCCATAAATCTTTGTCCGTGAAGCCGAGCCAAAGAAGAAGTCATCAATGATTATCACTTGTATTGAAGTATGACTACTCCTGCTACTGGTAATCACTTTCCACAAATATGGTTTTGGAAATATGGAGGGTTAGGGCTGTTTTTCCTACAATTAGCAAAGGCAGCATAAAGATATTCTGTTTCCTTTAGCTTTTTTGCCTCCTTTAAAACAGAATACCATACTTGGATTATTCCTTTCAAGGTGACTGTGACAAGCGTTACATTTGTTCATTCTTTTAAAAAAATTGGTCAGGGAAAAGAAAATTAATCATTAAACAACTTTTAACAATAATTGAACCACTTTACTCATATAGGGCTAAATGGCAGTAATTCAAAAGAAGTTAAAAGTAAATAAAATCAAAAATGTACATTATGGTGTATTTATTATGCATTTTATTGTGCACATCACATTAATGACGCTCTATAACTCCTATAAGGGCATAATAATATGTGCCTTCATCCTATCCTACCAGTGGAGTTTGAGATGGCCAATCCTTCCCACTGGCTTCTTTATCTTCATATCTCGTATTTACGCCTTTCCAAAGTACCACAGGCAACATAACTGGAGTTCCTTTAATAACTTATGAAAGACATTAAAATATAACCACATCAATAACTGCAATCTCTCAATAGTGCCTGTACAAGTTAAGGCCAAGGATGGGAATGCAACAGTACATACACATGCATTTCTTGACCCAGATAGCACTGCCTCATTTTACCCTGTGGGGCTTATGAATAAGACAAAGGTTCTTTTGAAAACCATGGGACAAAAAAGGGTTGTTCAAACTAACATGGTTTCAGGGTTAGAGTTTGCTGGAATACAAGCAATGATTTTTGTGATATTCCAGACATATACACATAGAAGACTATACCTGTGTATAAAGGAAACATCCCACATCAAAATTATGTGGATCAGTGGTTATATTTGAGGAAGGTTTATACACCAGATGATAGCTCTGAGATACAGATGGTAATTGGTTTAAATGCACCAAAGGGACTGGAACCGAAATAGAATACCAAGTGTGAAAAATGGACTTTATGCTATTAGAATTATGCTTCGATGCACAATCAATGGACTATTAGGAAAAGAATGAAGTTGCTCAGAAGCAGTCAACAAGTGTCAATACGATATCTGTTGTGAAACTTAACAAAACCAATGAAACAACTGTTCAAGACAGACTTTCCTGAATATCTTGATAACCGTCAACAACCTCCAGATGCACAAGCAAACAAGATCAATGAAGAAATTATGCTGATAGTATAAAGGAGCATTTCATTGATGATATGGTGCAACTGCCTTCAGAGTACAAAATGTTGAGAAAATACTTAGAAATACTGCATCATCCAGAAAACAGTCACCAAAAGGGTTTTAATTTTGTACTTGGAAACAAAACTAAATCTGATGATTCTTCTGTTTTGAAAATAATTATAAGAGAAAAATCAGAGAGCGGTTGACAAAGACAGAGAATTAATTGTCAATGGAATTTGTAAAACTAAGTGGAAGAAAAGAATAACTGCTAAAGGAAGGAAAGCAGTTATTGAAGAAAGGGATTTAGCTGTATCAAGATGCCTACAACTGAAAGAAGAGATTCATTTTTTGAAACAGAACAAGTGACATAAGGTAATTGACTACGGAAAACAATAAAGAATCTATGTTGAAGATGCAGAAAGAAGACCCAGTTAATAAATGCAGAGAGAGAATCTAATAAAAGACCTCAAGATAAATTGTCAGAAAATGAGACTGAATTGGAGTTGTAAAACTGGATCCCGAATTACAGAAAAAGACAATAGAAGCCAGAGTGGATGCTGATGAACTTGACAAGCCTATGTTGTTGGAGTCCCATCTTTTCCACAACCAACTGTAAAAGAAAAGGAAAAAGAGAAAGACCCAACTTGTGCCCTCAAGAAAGTGAATATCTTGGAAACTAAAAATAGCTTTTTGTACTTTAGTAGCACAATGTAAGAATCAAGTATTTTAGCTGAAAATCCTAATGTTCATTTCTCTTGATAACTGCTACTACTTACACATCAAAACATTTGCTGTTTCAAAATTAGTTTTTGCATTTTTAAATGGAATCTGTTAATGTCATTTTTTATATGCGAAGAACCAAAGTGCTTTTAGGGATGAAATGAAAATATATAAGCAGGTGTTCTGTAACTGAAAATATAAAGCTTGCAAAATGCAAAGTAGAAAGATCTTTGAAATCAAGTCTGAGCTTGATCAAATTTATTTTAAAATTATTGAATTGTGTGAATAAGATCACAAATAATAAATCAAATACCACAGCAGAGGTGGCAACAACTAAATTAACGAAATATCTGTGAAAGGATTATTAGATTACAGAGATAATCTAAGATTGCTGAATGCAGCAAATGATGAGATGAAAATTGTTCGGACACACCGTGCATACATTCAAACCCATCAGATCAATAAGGGATCATATCAATTTGGAGAAAATCTTACTAAATGTTGTCAAGTGTGATGACATAACAAATCAACATGCAAAGCACACAGACAGAAATTGAGTAGAAAAAAATAAAGCATAATAATTAGAGCATTTTAATTTCCTGAATTGAAGAGGTGGGTAAAGGAGATAAAGGAATAAAGTTTCTGAGGTAATGTTGCAACTTTATGCGAAAAAGTCTGGTGAGACCACACTTAAAATATTGTGTTCAGTTCTAGTCCCCTCATTACAGGAAGGATGTGAAAAGTGTGGTAAGGATGCAGAGCAGATTTACCAAGATGTTGCCTAGATTGGAAAATAGGTCTTATGAGGCAAGGTTAGCAGAATGAGGGCTTTTCTCTTTGGAGTGAAGAAGGATGAGAGGCATAAATAATACAAGGTATACAGCCAGCACCTTTTTCCTAGGGTGGGAATAGCAAACACAAGAGGGCATCTGAACAAAGTGAAGGGAGGAAAGTTTAGGGGAGACATCAGGGGTGCTTTTTCCATAGAGTTGTGGGTGCCTGCAATGCATTGCCAGGTGTGGGGTTGGAGGCTGGAGTAATAGGGGCATTTAAGAGAATCTTATACAGGCACATGGATGAAATAAAGAGGGTTATGAGGTAGGGAGGGCTAAGATTTTTTTGGTAGGGAAATATAGGATGGTACAACATCGTGGGCCGAAGGGCCTGTACTGTAATGTTCCATGTTCTAATAGGGTAGAAGCCGATTCTGGCCATTTAAACCCATGCCACCCAATTAACCTACAATCCTGTATGTTTTGGAAGGTAGGAGGAAACTGGAAGGAAACCCACATAGATGCGGAGAAAATGTACAGACAGGCCATGATTTGAACTCGGGACACTGGTGATGTAATAGTGTCACCCTGACCGCTACACTAACTGTGCTGCCCGTGGCCTGTGATTATTTTCTTTAATTTAATTAGTTTACTAAATTAGCTTTTCTTTACAAGTACCTGCTCTGCTGCATTAAATAGGAACTTCAGTGTAAATGTGTATTGTATGATGTCTATGACAATAAGCATCATCATTTGTTCTGATTGTTTTTTGTCTTATAAGCAACTGTGTAAGAAAACCAGAAAAACAGACTGCAACTTAAATTAAAGTTTTGGTGTTGTCCCTCCAGACTCTATCCTAATGACACACATCAGTTTTGACACATATTCTGCCCCAAATCAGTGCTACTTCTCTAACAGCTATCTATTTTCTCAATGCTATATCACTGCTGTTTTGTACAGACTACTGTTTTTGCTGCTGGTTACATGGCTGGAAGATAAAAGACAGCACCTGTCACTCAGTCACCCTTGCTGATTTCAATAGTGATTCCCTATGCTTCCACTGTCCAATCAGAATGGATCACATTGTTCATTCTATTAGACCTTCAATTATTGCAATATTCTCCTTTTTCCATCCTGATAATACTGTCCATTCATCAGTCACTCCACCCATCAGTTGTCAAAAATAACACCCAAACCCTTAATAGCTGACTTGGTTATCCCAATGACTGGCAAACCTATCATCTACTATGGTCTGTAAACCATGTTTTCTAAAATTCTAATGTCTTCTTCATAATCCAAACTAAATGCTTATCTCTCACTTTTGCATTGACTGATGCACAAAGGAGCCATCTCCAAATACACTGAATTTAAAATTCTCATCCTGCTGTTTATTGTCTCTCAGCCTTCTGCATCTCTTTAAAGTTCTCCAATCTTCTCCATTTTTCTCACTCTAGCAATTATTGTATTCCCTCTTTGCCTTGGGATTAGAATTCCTGTCATTGGAAATCTAAGTTTTACATTCAGAAATTTCTCTCTAAAAATTGTACGATTCAAAATTTGTTTTTCCCCTGTTTAAAAGACAGTACATTGAGAAAACAGATCAAGCATAGTGCAATAGTTCAATATAACAAAGGGCTCTACCTTTTCCAAGCTCTCTGAATTACTGTTGCTGCATTATTCTTCTTTCGAAAAAGCTCTTTTCTGAGCCTTTCCTTTTCCACAATTTGGGCTCGGATTTCCAAAGGAATAAGCAGAATCTCAGACCTCTGACTGAGGGGAGTGCACACACAGTTTTCAGAGCTAAATGATTGTGAAATTCCAGTTCTGACTTCAGGCGTTTTTTCAATAGCATTATGTTTTCCACTTCCAGATGAATTGATATTTTTACATCTTGGGGAAGTTGGGGGAGTGATGCTTTCAGAGATCTGACGGCCAATATGGCTAGTTTTATCAATAGTGCTTACAACAGGTTTGGCACTTCCAGGTCTGCTTGAACCAGCAGGTGAGAATCGACCACTCTTTCGTCCTGCTCCTGGCTCCTCGCAGTCAGGTTTCATTTTATGATGTTTGCTACAAAGTAATGGCGATGCGCTTTGCTGTTTCACTGGATTCTTTGCTGTACCAGTTGATCTGAGGACAGTGGTTTTTGGCTTACCACTGTTGAGATGAAGTCTGCTGCTCTTTCCAGGAATAATTTTATCAATTTCAGCTCTATTGTCTCTTTCAGAAGGTGCGAGTTGTCTGAAAGCATGTAATTCACTAGAAGCACTTTCTTCACTGAACGCCTGGTGATGAGTGACATTATTGTTTTTGGATTTTTTCCTGTTAAGTTCTAAAATAGTGAAAAAAAATTTTACATCTCTTTAACAAAAATATATATCAATAATAACATCATTCAAAATGAGAGCAAACTATAAATTCTAACATTCAGCAAATTTTGAGTTTATGATAGTGAAATGTCTGATTGAATAATAAATAGTTCCCACTTATTACACCTATTGTTTGGTTACTTGCAGGTTACTTTTAAATTCCATATAGTTAACCTCATTCTAACTCAAGAACATGGCTTAATCTGACGAGGTCTACCTTGTTGTGTTGTGTAAGTATTTCTATTTCTAGGAATTTTTAATCAAGCTATTAACTTAGAATTGATTTGATTGTGGACATATGACCAGAATTCACATTTCAGGTAGATGAACCTGAATCATTACATTGTTCCTCCTCTCCAAATTTACTGCTTGACCTTCATTCTCAATTTTTATTTCAAATTTCCAGCATCTACAGTTTTTATTTCCTTTTGGGTAATTGTGGATAGTATTGCCTTATGAAATGTTTCAGCTTAAAACATTTTGCCATGTTTGGGGCATGTTTTCAATATTATCCTTTTCAGCAGATTGCAAGGATCATGTTTATTTGTCATGACTGGGACTGATAAAGCAGATTCCTGTGACACCAACTAATTTATTAATCTATGCAGAAAGTTACATTAGCATGGACATGTAATGTGATTTGGAAAAGTTACTCATTCATAAATAACGTATCAAAAAAAACCACGATGCAACATCAAAAACAGAAAATCTAGTGACTATTTCTGAAATCTGAATAATTTATCTTTATCACATTATAAGCATGAATGAGCAGCTAATTCTATCACCAATAGCAGCAGTTACTATGCAACTGGATCCTTGACCTCCTGTCTAACAGAACGTAATCAGTGAAACTGGGTAAGCCACAACTTTTCCATCATCATGACACTCAGCAAGGATGTGTACTTAGCTCCCTACAATACTCTACACCCATGAATATATGGTCAAATATCACTTCAACTCTATCATCGTTTACTGACACCACAGTTTTAAACCAGGCATCAAATAATAATGAGATTGAATATACGAAGGATATCAAGAGCCGAGAGACCGTGTGACAAGGTAACAACTTTTCTTTCAATATCAGCAGGACATAGGAGTTGACCATAGACTTATGAAAGGGAGTGGAGCGGAGGAGTCACGTGATGGAGTAGTGGCTCTCTGCAGAAAGGAAGGAAAAAAGTGAAGAAAAAGCAAAGCCCCAGACACACAAATCACAACAAATAAAAATATAAAGGTGTGGAGAAAAGGGCACCCAAGAAAGAAAAGCCAAAAACAATGGGAAGAAAAGAAGAAAGAAAGACGCCAGAAGAGAAAGGTGAAGGCCTTACCTGCATGAAAAAGCAGGGACTCGCCGTGGAAAGAGGAGCCCACTCCCCGAGGTTAGTGGAGACCCTGCAGGGTCGTGACCCACTAACCGCAGGATTGCAAAAATGGCTCACGGAGTCAAACAGGGGTGCACAACTGTGCATGAAAAGGACAACACCGATGGGAGGGGAACCAGATGTGGAGTGAAACTCCACAGCACGAACAGCTGAGAGAGGCCCGACAGCAGGGCTCCCAGCTGGAAATAAAGAAAGCAACGGGAACGGGAGGGGTGAGAAAGAAAAAAGGAAACTAGAGACAAAACAGAAACCAGCCCAGAAGAAGAGGACCAACATCAAGACACTATGGAAAAAAATACCCAACAAACTGAGACAAGCAGCTCAACAAGAAAGTCAGAAGAGACACAGATACAAGGAAAAGAAATAGAAGACACAAACCCAAGAGCAGACACCGAAGAACAGCAAGGTCTGCATAGAGGAATAGGAAGTAAAATGAATGAACAGTACAAATATATTAAAAAAATTTCAAGAACAATTGAAAGCATTAAAAGAATGGCTGACACTAGAATTTAGTGAAATGAAAAGAAAAATGAAAAGTACAGAAGAAAAAGCAAGTAGAACAGAGCTGGTCATAACAGATGTAGGGAAACGATTAGAAAATGTGGAAGAACGTGTAATGGCAGTAGAAATGGAAGTGAACGACTTAAGAAAATTGGAAGCAAGTGACAAAAAAAATTAAAGAAACAAGGAGTTGTTAGCTCAGAAGATGGATATGATGGAAAACTATAGTAGGCGAAACAATATAAAGATAGAGGGCCTTAAGGAAGATGAAGAAGGCAAAGATATGAAAGAATTTATAAAAGAATGGATCCCAAAGGTCCTGGGAATGCCAGAAATGTAGGAAGGAATGGAAATATAAAGGGCACACAGAACATTAGCCCTGAAACTACAGTCATAACAAAAACAAAGATCCATTTTAGGAAAATTCCTGAGATACACGACAAGAGAAAATATATTGGAGAAGGAAATGAAGAAAATGAGAGAAGACAAGAAAACCATTGGAAAACAAAGGTCAAAAAAAATTTTCTACCCAGACATAAGTTTCGAGCTCCTGAAGAAGAGGAAGGAGTTTAACACAGCAAAATCGATCCTATGGAAGAAAGGCTATAAATTTATGTTAAGATATCCAGCGGTGCTTAAAATAGTAATCCCGGGGCAGCAAAACAGACTGTTCTCGGATCCGGAGAAAGCACGAATTTGCAGAACACCTGCAAGACAGAAAGAGAGATGAAGAGATGCAACAAGAGCAAAGAATGATGACAAACTACATACACAGAAGAAAGAATAATGTAGAAGCAAGAACTAAAGGAGGGAAGAAAAGGGAAGTATGGGAGAAGGGGGGGGAAAGAGGAGGGGTTAAAATAAATAAATAAATAAAGAGAAAGAGAAGAGGGAGAAGGGGGAAGAGGAGGGGTTAAAATAAATAAATAAATAAAGAGAAAGAGAAGAAAAGAGGGGGTGCTTTGTTGTAATGTGAAGATAAAAGTCTTTTCTGGAGGGGGTTGGGTGGGATAGAATAACAGTCACTGCAAAATCAGTTGACACTTGCGAACAGGTTCGCAGTCCGAATGGAGAGGGGAGTTGTGGTTGCCCGGCAAGGGACAAGGGGCGACTCAGAGAGGGGGGGGGAATGGGACCACTTGGGGTTAAGGGAATTTTAGATGTGGGAATGGTTGAATTATTTTATGTTTTAGAAGTATTGTCATACAGTGCATTAAAAAAAAAGAAAACTGAGAAATAGAAATGGGGAAAAAGGAAAAGGTGATGGTGAGGAAGCGGAAATGAGATGTAAACAAAGTATGAAATGGCCATGTTGAACTACATGACTATAAATATTAATGGAATACATAACCAAATTAAAAGGAAGAGGCTATTAAATTTACTGAAAAAAGAAAAAAATAGATATAGCATTCGTGCAGGAAACGCATCTAACTGAAGAGGAACACAAGAAATAAAGGAGAGACCGGGTAGGGCACGTAATGGCAGCATTAAATAATTCAAAAGCCAGAGGTGTAGCTATATTAATCAATAAAAATGTACCAATCAAAATAGAGGAGGAAATAATAGATCCAGCAGGGAGATACATAATGTTAAAATGTCAGATATATTCAGAACTCTGGAATTTGGTCAATATATATGCACCTAATGAAGAGGATCAAAAGTTTATGCAAGATATTTTTCTGAAGATTGTAGATACATATGCAGGGGAACATATTGATAGGAGGGGATTTTAATCTTAATTTGGATTCAAAGATGGATAAAACTGGACAAAAGACTAGCAGAAAGAACAAAGTAGCCAGATTTATGGCTAAATCAATGGAGGAAATGCAACTTCTGGATATATGGAGGTGACAATACCCAAAGGAGAGGGAATACTCATATTATTCGAGTAGACATAAAACATATTCAAGGATTGACCTGTTCCTGTTGTCAGCCCATATCCAAGGGAGAGTTAGTAAACGGAATATAAAGCTAGATTGTTATCAGATCACTCACCCCTGTTATTAGCAATAGAGCTGGAGGACATCCCACCAAGAACATATAGATGGAGATTAAACTCCATGCTACTTAAAAGACAGGAGAATTTAGAGAATTTATTGAGCGCCAAATTAAAATGTACTTTGAAATAAATATGGAATCAATGAAAGATAAATTTACATTATGGGATGCAATGAAAGCCTTCATCAGAGGGCAGATAATAAGTTATGTAACTAAGATGAAGAAGGACTACAATTGGGAAATAGAACAGCTGGAAAGGGAAATAGTAAGTAGAGAAAAAGAACTAGCAACAAGATAACATACAACAAAAAGAAGAGAATTGGCGGACAAAAATATAAAATATGAAACACTACAAACGTATAAGGCGGAGAAGAACATAATGAAGATAAAGCAGAAGTATTATGAGCTAGGAGAAAAAACACACAAAATACTAGCTTGGCAGCTTAAAACAGAACAAGCTAAAAGAACGGTATTGGCATTAAGGAAAAAGGACAAACAAATTACATATAACCCAACAGAGATCAATCAAAACTTCAAAGAATTTTACGAGCAACTATACCGAACTGAGAATGAAGGGAAATAAGACAAAATAGTTGAGTTTCTAGCTAAAATGAACTACCGAAATTGCAAGAAGAGGAGCAAAACAAATTGATAAAACCATTTGAAATAGAGGAAATACAGGATATATTAAAAAAGCTACTGAACAATAAAACGCCTAGAGAGGATGGACTCCCAATAGAATTCCACAAAACATGCCAGATTCATGTAAAACAGCAATAATTACAGTAATACTAAAGACGGGGAAAGATCCACTAACACCAGCATCATATAGACCAATATCTCTTCTTAACTCAGATTATAAGATAATAGCAAAACTATTAGCAAACATATTGGCTGACTGTGTACCAAAAGTAGTAAAACTAGATCAAACTGAATTTATTAAGAAAAGACGAACAACGGACAATATCCTGTAAGTTCATTAACTTAATCCATGCAGTACAAGGAAATAAGACGCCAACAGTGACGGTTGCTTTAGACGCAGAGAAAGCCTTTGACAGGGTAGAATGGAATTATTTATTCAAAGTACTACAGAGGTTCAACCTACCAGAAATATACTAATTGGATTAAAGCATTATTTCAGGAACCATTGGCAAAGGTGACAGTAAATGGATATATATTGAACCAATTTAAATTAAGCAGGTCAACTAGGTAGGGATGTCCACTATTTCCCTCTCTGTTTGTTTTAGCTATAGAACCCTTGGCAGAACTGATAAGAACAAAAAATAAAATAAAAGGGATAAAAATAAAAGAGAAGGATTATAAAATCAGTCTATTTGCAGATGACATCATAGTATACTTAACAGAACCAGAATTATAATAAAAGAATTACATAAGAAATTGAAGGTATATGGAAAATTATCGGGGTACAAGATCAACGCAAATAAAACTGAACCGATGCCAATGAATAATGCAGATTTCACAAAGTTAAAGAAAGAATCACCATTTAAATGGCAAACACAAGCAATCCGATACCAAGGTATTAGACTAGATAATAATCTGGGCCATCTATACAAATTAAATTATCAGCCATTAAAGAAGAAATTACAAGATGACTTCGAACATTGGAAAGATTTACCACTAACAATGATAGGAAGGGTAAACTGCATTAAAATGAACATCTTCCGATGGGAGTCACGTGATGGAGTAGTGGCCGGTCGGGGAACTCCAGCCCTCTCTGGAAAAGTTTTAAAAAAACAGAGAAAACGCAAAGGCACAAACACAAAAATTAAAATAAAGTGAAAGTAAAGGTGGGAAGAAAATGGCAACGAAGAAAGAAAAGTCGAAAGCAACGGGAAGAAGAGAAGAAGAAAAGACATCGGAAGAAGGTGAAGGCCTTACCTGTCCGAGGAGGCCCGCTGTGGAGAGAGAAGCCCGCTCCCTCAGGTCAGTCGAAGTCCCGAGCTCGGGACTACAAAAATGGCTCGCGGAGCCAAGCAAAAGTGCGCAACTGTGCATGCGCGAGGATTCGCGCATGCGTGATGCGCAAGACAAAAAAAAAACACTGACGGGAGGGGGGACCAGCTGAGGAGTCGATCTCCACAGCTGAGAATGACAGCCACAGCACAACAACAAGAGGAAAACACAGAAAATAACGAGAGCAAGAAAGAAGAGAGTAAAAGGAAATCAAAGAAACAACAGATGACCAACCCAGAGGAAGAAGAAGATGAAGAACACAGAGAAATGGAAGAAGGGGGGAAGGGCAAGTACATGGATATATATTTTTCTTTAAAGAATACATGGAATCAATAAAAGAATGGCAATCACAAGAATTTAGTGAAATAAAAAGGAGAATAAAAAGTACAGAATAAAAAATGAATCGATTAGAGATGGTCATGTCAGATGTAGGAAAAAGAGTGGACAAGGTGGAAGAACGAGAAACAGCCATAGAAATGGAAGTAGATGACTTAAAAAAGAACTTAGAAGAATCTAATAAAAAAGTTAAAGAGACACAAGAGCTGTTAGCTCAGAAGATAGATATAATGGAAAATTATAATAGAAGAAATAATATAAAGAGAGTGGGCCTTAAGGAAGATGAAGAAGGCAAGAATATGGAGAATTTATAAAAGATTGGATCCCCAGGGTCCTAGAAAGACCAAAATTACAGGAAGAAATGGAAATAGAAAGGGCACACAGAACATTAGCCCCTAAACCACAACCACAATATATTGGAGAAAGCAATGAAGAAAATAAGAGAAGACAAAAAGCCACTGGAATACAAAGGTCAAAAAATTTTTTTATATCCAGATATAAGTTTTGAACTCCTGAAGAAGAGGAAGGAGTTTAATACAGCAAAAGCGATCCTATGGAAAAAAGGATATAAATTTATGCTAAAGTACCCAGCGGTACTTAAAATAGTTATTCCAGGGCAGAAAAACAGACTATTCTCAGATCCGGAGGAAGCACGAAAATTTGCAGAACAACTACAAAACAGACAGAGAGATGAAGACATGTAACGAGAGCAAAAATAACCACGAACTATGTGTGTATGTATATATGTGTATACATGTGTGTATGTGTATTTAAAAGAAAATATATAGAGTATAGATAAGAATTAATAAGGGAAAGAAAGGGAAGAGAGGAAGTAAGGAGGGAATTAAGAGAGTGACCTTTGTTGTATATAAAAATTAAAATCTTTTCTGGAGGAGTTACGGTCACTGCGAAATCAGTTGACGCTTGCGAGTGAATTCGCAAATCCAAATGGAGAGGGGAGATGTGGTTGCCCGACAAGGGATAAAGGGCAACTCAGAAAGGGGAGGGGATAGTGGGGTTAAAGAAATTTTAGATAGGAGAATAAGGGGAATGTTTGATGTTTTAGAAACGTTGTCATATAAAGTGTTCAAAAAAAGAAAGCAGAAATGGATAAGAAGGGAAGGTGATGATGAGGAAACGGAAAGGAAAGATAAACAAAGTATGAAATGGCTACGTTGAACTATATGACTTTAAATATTAACGGAAATCAAAAGGAAGAAACTGCTAAATTTACTGAAAAAAGAAAAAATTGATATAGCATTCGTGCAAGAAACACACTTAACTGAAGTGGAGCACAAGAAATTAAAGAGAGATTGGATAGGACATGTAACAGCAGCGTCATATAATTCAAAACCTAGAGGAGTAGCTATATTAATCAGTAAAAATGTACCAAATAAAATAGAAGAGGAAATAATAGATCCAGCAGGGAGATATGTAATGATAAAATGTCAGATATATTCGGAGTTTTGGAATTTACTCAATGTATATTCACCTAATGAAGAAGATCAAAAATTTAAGCAAGATATCTTTTTGAAGATAGCAGACACGCAAGGGAACATACTAATAGGAGGGGATTTCAACCTTAATTTGGATTCAAACATGGATAAAACTGGGAAAAAAATTAACAGAATGAACAAAGTAACCAAATTTATAATTAAATCGATGCAAGAAATGCAACTTTTGGATATATGGAGGAAACAACACTAAAAGGAAAAGGAATATTCATATTATTCGGGTAGACATAAAACATACTCAAGAATAGACCTATTCCTGTTATCAGCTCACATGCAAGACAGAGTTAGGAAAACAGAATATAAAGCTAGAATATTATCGGACCACTCACCCCTGATATTGATAATAGAGTTAGAGGACATCCCTCCAAGAATGTATAGATGGAGATTAAACTCCATGCTACTTAAAAGGCAGGATTTTAGAGAATTCATTGAACGACAAATTAAAATGTACTTTGAAATAAATACGGAATCAGTGAAAGATAAGTTTATACTATGGGACGCAATGAAAGCGTTCATCAGAGGGCAAATAATAAGTTATGTAACCAAGATGAAGAAGGACTACAATCAGGAAACAGAGCAGTTGGAAAGGGAAATAGTAAATATAGAAAAAGAAGGAAGACACAACTAAAAGAAGAGAATTGGCAGATAAAAAAATAAAATATGAAACATTACAAACATATAAGGTGGAGAAGTACATAATGAAGACAAAACAGAAATATTATGAACTAGGAGAAAAATCGCACAAAATTCTAGCGTGGCAGCTTAAGACAGAACAAACTAAGAGAATGGTATTGGCATCAAGGAAAAAAGACAAACAAATCACATATAATCCAACGGAGATTAATGAAAATTTCAGAGAATTCTACGAACAACTATACCAAACTGAAAACGAAGGGAAAGAAGACAAAATAGATGAATTTTTAACTAAAATTTAACTACCGAAATTACAAACAGAGGAACAAAATAAATTAACAGAACCATTTGAAATAGTAGAAATACAAGAGATAATAAAAAAGCTACCGAGTAATAAAACACCAGGAGAGGATGGATTCCCAATAGAATTCTATAAAACATTTAAAGATTTATTAATTCCTCCCCTTCTGGAAGTAATCAACCAGATTGATAAAACACAAAGCATACCAGATTCATGCAAAACAGCAATAATTACAGTAATACCAAAGACAGGGAAAGATCCACTTGCACCAGCGTCATACAGACCAATATCTTTACTTAACACAGATTATAAGATAATAGCTAAACTATTAGCAAACAGATTAGCCGACTATGGACCAAAAATAGTAAATCTAGACCAAACTGGATTTATTAAAAAAAGATGAACAACAGACAATATCTGTAAATTTATTAACTTAATTCATGCAGTAGAAGGAAATAAAGCTCCAACAGTAGCGGTTGTTTTAGACGCAGAGAAGGCCTTTGACAGAGTAGAATGGAATTATTTATTCAAAGTACTACAAAAATTCAGCTTACTAGAGAAATATATTAATTGGATTAAAGCATTATATAAGGGGCCATTGGCGAAAGTGACAGTAAATGGATATATATCAAAACAATTTAACTTAAGCAGATCAACAAGGCAGGGATGCCCACTATCGCCCTTATTGTTTGCGTTAGCCATAGAATCACTAGCAGAACTGATAAGAACAGAAAATAAAATAAAAGGGATAAAAATAAAAGACAAGGAATATAAAATCAGTTTATTTGCAGATGATGTTATAGTATACTTAACAGAAACAGAAATATCAATAAAAGAATTACATAAGAAATTGAAGGAATATGGAGAAGTGTCGGGATACAAGATTAACGCAAATAAAAGTGAAGCAATGCCAATGAATAATGCGGATTTCTCAAAATTCAAGAAAGAATCACCATTCAGATGGCAAATGCAAGCAATGCGATACCTAGGTATACAAATAAATAAAAACCTTGGCCATCTATATAAACTCAATTATGATCCACTAATGAAAAAATTATAGGACGACTTAGAGCATTGGAAAGTCTTACCACTAACACTAATAGGAAGGATAAAGTGTATTAAAATGAACATTTTCCCAAGGATACAATACCTATTTCAGGCATTGCCAATACACTTGATAGAGAAATTCTTCAAGGAGTTAAAGAAAATAATTATGGAATGGGGGGAAACCGAGGATAGCACTAGATAAATTAACAGAATGGTATAAACAAGGAGGCTTACAACTGCCAAACTTTAAAAATTATTATAGAGCCGCACAATTAAGATACCTATCAGATTTTTATCAAACAAGGGAAAAGCCAGATTTGACTAGATTAGAACTAGAAAAAATAGGGGAGAAGGTACCCGAACATATATTATATAAATGGGATGAAAAATTGGTACAATGTTTGAATTCTCCAGTATTACATCATCTGCTCAATATTTGGAAGAAGATTCATGTAGAAAGGAATAAAACAAATTACCAATTACCAAAACTAATACTGACGCAAAATCAGCTAATCCCTTTTACAATAGATAACCTTTCCTTTAGAGAATGGGAGAAAAAAGAGATCAAAAGAATAGAAAATTGCTTTTCAGGAAATAAATTATTATCCTTTGAACAAATGAAGGATAAATATAATATAACTCACGATACAGTGTTGGCATATTACCAACTGAGATCCTACTTGAAGGACAAATTGGGAAGCAGTCTGAGGTTACCAGAGGGAAGTAATTTTGAATATGTGATTACAGACACAATGATAATCAAAAAATGTATAACAAACATGTATATTAAACTACAAGAAAAGGAGAATCAGGAAACAAATGGTAAAACTAAACAAAAATGGGAACAAGATCTAAACATAAAGATAAAGAAGGAAACATGGGAGAAGTTATGCTCAGGAACTATGAGAAATACAATAAATACGAGGTTACGTATGATACAATATAACTGGATACACAGGCTATATATTACACCTCAAAAGTTAAATAAATGGGACCCAACAGTATCTGACAGATGTTTTTGCTGTAAAAAGAAAATGGGAACAACAATTCATGCAATCTGGACACGTGAGAAAGTTAAATATTTTTGGGAAGATCTAAACCAGATATTAAATAAAATCACAAAAAGCAATATACCAAAGAACCCAGAGATCTTCCTCCTAAGTAACATAAAAAACAAAGAATTTGGACTTGATTTGGATGGTGCACAAAAAAGATTTGTTATGATAGCCCTAGCTGTAGCAAAAAAATGTATTGTCAGCCTGGAAATTAGAAGATAACTTGAGAATACAACAATGGTATATAGAAATGAATAAATGTATTCCATTAGGAAAAATAACCTATAATTTAAGAAATAATATTACAATATTTGAACAAATATGGGAGCCATACATGAAACATAATAGAGAAAACCTACCGGGGACATCTACCACCTAAAATGACAGAAGGAGAAGAGAATGAAAAGAACTGACTCAGTGGAATTTCTTTATTTTTATTGAGTGACAACATTATTTGACGGGTTTAATTATCTTAGATTCTGAACTTTAAATGAATGGGAGGGGAGGTAGGGAGGGTGGGAGGGGAAGAGGGAGTGGGGGGGGTAGAAAATGACACTGTATATATTTGGAAAGGAAAATGTATGTATCTTGATCAATGTGGTTTATAGTGTGAAAAATTTTAAAAAAAATGAACATCTTCCCAAGGATACAATACCTATTTCAATCGTTACCAATTCCCTTAACAGAGAAATGAGCTAAAGAAAATAAGAAGGAAATTCTTATGGAAAGGGGGGAAAACCGAGGAAAGCGCTAGATAAATTAACAGAATGGTCCAAACAAGGGAGCTTACAGCTACCAAACTTTAAAAATTATTATAGAGCAGCACAATTAAGATATATTGATCAGATTTTTATCAAACAAGGGAAAAACCAGATTGGACCAGGTTAGAGCTATATAAAATAGGGAAGAAGGTACCTGAACATATACTTTATAAGTGGGATGAAAAACTGGTGCAATATAGAAGTTCACCAGTACTGCACCATCTGTTCAACATTTGGAAGAAGATTCAAGTAGAAAGGAAAAAAACAAATTACCAACTACCAAAATTACAGTTGATGCAAAATCAACTAATCCCTTTCACAATAGAGAATGGGAGAGAAAAGGGATCAAAAGAATATTATCTTTTGAACAAATGAAGTACAAATATGGAATAACTCACGGCCCCAAAAGTTAAATTAATGGGACCCAAGAGTATCAGATAGATGCTTTCGCTGTAAGAAGGAAACGGGAACAACAGTACATGCAATTTGGGCATGTGAGAAAGTGGAAAAGTTTTGGGAAGATCTAAATCAGGTATTAAATAAAAATCACAAAAAGCAACATACCAAAAAATCCAGAGATCTTTCTTTTAAGTAATATAAGAAGTAAAGAATTAGGCCTCAAACTGGATGAAGCACAAAAAAGATTTATTATGATAGCCTTAGCTGTAGCAAAAAAATGTATAATGTCAACCTGGAAATCAGAAGAGAGCCTGAGAGTACAGCAATGGTACATAGAAATGAATAAATGTATTCCATTGGAAAAAATAACATACAATTTAAAAAATAAAGTCACATTATTTGAACAAATTTGGGAACCGGACATGGAACACAAAAGAGAGAGGGCCTAGTGCGGACCTCCACCCCCTAAAATAATAGAATGAGAAGAAGACGAAATGAACTGACCCAGTGTGTAAAAGTAGATGATACAATTTTCTTATTTATTTTCATTGTGTGATCACATTGTTTAATGGGCTTATTGTAATGTATATGTTGAACGTTTAATGGGTAGGGAGGGGGGTGGGAAGGAAGGAAGGAAGGGAGGGGGGAAAAAGGGGAGAAAATGACACTGTGTATATTCAAGAGGGAAACGTTTGTGTGAAAAATAAAAAAATGAAAGGGAGTGGAGCCAATTTCCCTATCCACATCAACAGTGCTGAAGTGGAAAGAGTTCTGGGGAGTAAGCATTTCCCATGGCCTGACCTGGATCAACCACACTAATGCAATGGTCATGCAAACACACTAATGCTTCTACTTCTATATAAGGCTAAGGAATCTTGGCATGACCAAGTCTTTTAAAAACGTCTGCAGATGCATCACTGAAAGCATCTAAGCCTTGTATCACAGCATAGCGCAGGAGCTGCTCCGCCCAATATCGAAGAAACAGCAGAAAGTGGTGAAAACAACTCTTAAAATCACACAAACCCCTCTCACTTCCTCAACTCCATCTTCACAATGCCCACGTACAGAAGAACCTCACCCTGACCATACTCTCTTTTCCCTCCTCCTGCCAGAGAGAAGATTCAAGTGAGTGACATTGCACATCAATACTTTCAAAGACTATTTCTTCCCCACAGCCATTAGGATCCTGAATGCTACCCTTGCTAGGTGTTATTTGATCCTTTCATTATGCTCTTTCTCTTCTACTTTGTAGTTCTATATGCATATTAAAGCTGACTGATTATGAAATGTACCAGGTATAATGTAAGAATAAATTTGAAACTATTAAACTATGTGTATAGATAAAACTAAATCATATTGCTATGCAGGTACAGTAAGTAATTAGGAAGACAATGGAATGTTGGCCTTTACGAAAAAAATTTGAAATAAGGAAATCCTGCTTTCAAAACAGATTGTTAATGGATCCACTTTTTTTGTCCTGCATGGTATTTTGATCTAATTTAAGGAAGATGATACTGGAGATGAAAGGACTGTATGATGTAGAATAGGGTCTCACTGCTCCAGTAATATAGGGTCTGTATGGAATTTGCATGTTCTCCCTGTGACTGCGTGGTTTTTTTTCCAGGTACTTCTGTTTCCTTACATATCCCAAAACCTGTGGGTTGGTAGATTAATTGGCCACTGTGAGTCCATTGTACAATGATGGTAAGGGGGTAGAATGTGAGAGAGTTGATTGAAATAAGGTCATAATAAATTGAGTCAGGATAACATTGATGTAAAAATGGATAATTGATGAAATGATGGGCCAAAAGACTTGTTTCTTTGCTATATCTCTCTGTGACCAACAACTGAGCAGGTGGTTCATAGTTTAGAAGAAAGAGATGTTCTATTGAAACAAAAGATTCAGAAGGGCCTTGCAGTGTATCAATTGAATGGATGATTGCCCTCATAAGCAATTTAGAACCAGTGGCATAATTTGATAATAAGGTAGCAGCGATTTAAAGCATTCTGAATCTTCTCAATTCTCTCTCCTAGAGAGCTTTGGTGGATGAATCTTCAACATATTCAGGCCTCAGATAGACAGACCTTTGCACTGCAGATAGTCAAGGATTATTCAGAGCAAGCAGAAAGCTCAAGGTCAGATCAGCCATGACCCTACTGAAAAGCAGACATGTGGGACTTAAGGAAAAGCTTCCATTTCTTATGTTCTTAGATTCAACCCTCTGTAAATATTGAGGTACCCTTGAGTTCAATCAAGCCAAAAACAGAGATCCTCATTTACTATCATCAGCTTTTGTGGTGAATGTTGTATTAAAATCAAATGTGGCATGCTGGGATGATCAGCTGTTTCATTAGTATGACAGGTATTGGCCTTCCCCTTGAACAATTTGCTGCTATCCTGCTAAGGGTATTTGCAAGATGACCCTCAATAATGGAGGTGTTTCGATGGTTGTTCAAGGCAATATTTTGTGCGACTTGAAAATGATTGCTCTTCTTGGTAGTGAAAGTTGTAAAGTTCAGAAGTTCCTTCAAAATTAGTTTGATTGGCTGTTGCTACATAGCCTGAAGATAATAATGATTTATCTTTTTAAATAGTAGAATATCTATATAGGTGATTGATGATTTGAGATTATTGAATGAAATTAGAATTTTAACCAGCTTCTGCCCTATTTTCATAACCACAGTGTGAAACCAGCTGATTTAGTTAACCTAACTAAGACTTCCTAAAATCAACACCTAACAATTTCTTGGAATTAAATTCCATCAGCCAATCTTCTGCACACCTGACCAACCAATAATTTTCCTGAAATTTTGGGCAATCATCTTCACCATCTATAATACGAGACCCCTTAATGTCATTGGCAAATTTGCTAATCATGCCACGTTCATTTTCAGCTAACTCATTCATATAGTTGACAAACAGCAATGGGTCCACTAATAGAGAGGACAGAAGAGCAGCAATGGCTGGAGTTTCCGTGAGAAATGAGAAAGGTGCAGGACAGGTATATTCCAAAAAAAATTTCAATCAAAGAAAACAACACAACTGTGGCTGACAGGAGAAGTCAAAGCCAAAGCAAAAGCAAAAGAGTGCATAAAAGGAAGCAAATATTAGTGGGAAGATAGAGAACTGGGAAGCTTTTAAAAGCTGACAAAAGGCAATTAAGGAAGTCATTAGGGAGGAAAATATGAATTTTGAAAGGAACCCTGCAAATAATATATAAAAAAAACTAAACAGGTTTTTTAAAGTATGGTAATATTAAGAGTAGAGAGCAGAAATTGGACCGGTAAAAAATGATGCAGGAGAAATTATAATGGGAGACAAAGAGATGGCTAGGAACTGGATGAGTATTTTGCATCAGTCTTCATTATAGAAGACATTAGCAGTATACCTGACTTGCAAGGGTATCAGAGAAGAGAGGTAAGTCCAGTTAGAAAGTGCTTGCAAAGATGAATAGTCTACATGTCTTTTGGTCTAGATGGAATGCACCCTTGGGTTCTGAAAGAAGTAGTGATAGAGACAATGGAGGCATTAGTAATGTTCTTCAAAGAATCAATAGATTCTGGCATAGCTCTGGAGGATTGGAAAATTGCAAAGGTCACTCCGCTATTTAAAAAGGGAGGGAGGCAGTAGAAAGGAAATTATAGACCTGCTGATCTAACATTGGTGGTTGGGAAGTTGTTGGAGTTGATTGGTTAAGAAGTACTTGGAGGTGCATGACAAAATAGGCCAAAGTCAACATGGTTTCCTTAAGGGAAAATCTTGCCTGGTGAAACAAATTTTTTTGTGGAAACCACAAGCAGACCAGACAAAGGAGGTTCAGTGGATGTTGTATATTTGGAACTTCATAAGGCCTTTGACAAGATCTTACACATGAGGCTGCTTACAAGATGACAGCCCATAAATTTGCAAGAAAGATACCAGGATTAGTAGAGTATTAGCTGATAGGTGGGAAACAGAAAGTGGAAATAAAGGGATCCTATTCTAGTTTGCTACTTGTTACTAGTGATATTCAATAGGTGTTGGTGTTGGGACAATTTATTATTACGTTGTATGTAACAATTTGGATTATGCAATAAGTGACTTTGTGGCTAAGTTTGCAGATGATACAAAGAAAGGTCAAAGGGCAGGTAGTGTTGTGGAAATGGAAGGCTGCAGAGAGATTTAGATGGGGAGAATGGGCAAAGTAATGGCAAATGACTAAAAAAAAACAACCTTCATCATCACCCTCTGCTTTCTTACATGACGCCAACTTTCTATCCGTTCTACTATCTCTGCTTGTCACTAAGAGAATAGATTTAACAAGCTGCCTACAGGATTGAAGTGACTGTGAAACTAGCAGCAAGCTTTGAATACCATGTTCCTTTTACTGTTCATTTGCAGTCAACGCAGAAGCCAGGTGCAAAGACATATGACCAGCTTCTTAAAAAGACAGTGCACTTTTTGTTCAGGAGGCCATTTTAAGTAAGCAGCACAAGAGTAAACAGCTTTTTGACCTCTTTTGTGGGAATGAGAAACCCACTTGGCCTCATTGTGTGGTTATGGACAGAATGTCAGAGTTCCTCCTTTTGCTAATAGAGGGATGAGAGACCACTTCGACTGATCCACAAAAAGAGTTTTAAAGTTGCAGAAGAAATGCTGCACTCTACTCGACTGACCTACGAAAAGGGTTCTCAATGCAAAAGAAGGCACTCGACTAAAAATGAAATTCATCTTAAAGCCTGTGTGTCTCACCCATCCAAAGCCTGGGTGTCACATCCACTTAAGGCTGCATGTCTCACCCATCCAAAGCCTGTGTATCTCAACCATCTTAAAGTCTGCAGGTTGCATCAATTTCAAACCCACATGTCATCACTGAATTTCTGAAACTGAACTTTGAACTGCCTTCTGAGAATTGAGCTTTGAGAATGTAGTGGCCTGGGGTATTCTACACACACCAATATATTCGCGCATAGTTAAAGTTAGATAATTGTATATAAATTTAGTTAAGTTTAGATAAGTTAATTAAATTAGAGTAGGTGTTATACAACTGTTGATTAATAATTAAAAATATTATTTTAAGTACAACGGCGTATGGGCTCATTTTTATTGCTGCTGTCGTGTATGTAACACTACTATGTGGAACCTTATTGAATAGCTTGCTGAAGTCAATTTATACATTAACAACTTTGCTTGTCAACCCTTTTAGTCACATCTTCAAAAATCTCGGTCAGATTTGTGAGATATGACCTTCTACTTACAAAACTGTTCTGACTATCCCTAAGATGCCTTTGTCCATTTAAGAAAAAGAGAAAAAATTTTCTTATCAACCGGACCCACCAGTAAACCTAACTAGGAGGGAGTGAAGGAGTTTAAAACATACAATGGAATCCTGTTATAACACGATAGTTTGGGTCACAGGGTTGCGCTAAATTGGGGATTTGGGAACCCGAGGTTCCCACTCACCGCGGCAGCCCGAGGGCCCCGCGGCAGCCCGAGGACCCCGCGGCAGCCCGAGGACCCCGCTCCCCGCAGCAGCCCGAGGACCCCGCGGTAGCCCAAGGACCCCACTCCCCGCGGCAGCCCGAGGTCCGCACTCCTAGGTCAGCCCAACGCCAGAGTCCAAAAACTCATCACTTTTTATCTGGATTCGTATTAAATCAGGGTTCCACTGGTGAAGCTGCTGAGAAAATGTTTGAAATTTATTAAAATTGCTTTGTTTTGATGGACAAGTGGGTGAAATTTTACAACACCTAGCATACACCAAACAATAAGAACACAAATAATTTCAAATATCTGAAATGAATACACCATATGTTATCTTACATAAAATATCTTGTATTCTAATTAACTGAGACACGCCTTGGAAGATCTACTAGTATCTACAAAAATGAAGCCAATGTGATGTTAGATATATTTTCTTCAAGATAAAGCTACTTCACCTTTTCTCTTTTTCATCTCTCTTTTTCCAGTTCTTGCAGTTGGAGAATTACTCTGAATAGCATCTGTATTTCTCCAATATTTCTCTTCAGATCTGCTTTTATGTTGGTTCTTTGAATCTTCGCTAATTTTCTGCTCCAATTGGGCACCTTCTGAAATGATGGCTGAGGGGGAGCATGATTCATTTATTGAATAAACATCTGAAAGATGGCAATTAAAGTCTCCAACTTTTGGTTGTACTTTTAACTCAGATCCCAGTCTCTTTTCCTTTTGAAACTCTGTCTCCCTCCTTTTATTCTCCTCTTCACGTTTCCTGCAATGAAAAATAAGCAAGAGGTTGCCGACATGAAGCACAACTTTTCAACCATATGGCAACAAATCAGTTGTGGAAAAGAGGTTGATCAGTGATTTCCCAGTCCTCCCACGAAGCATTGGCCAGAAAATTCAAGATCTTGAGTTTGGTTCTTCGTCAATTAGTTTAATAGAAAATTAAGTTTGAAAGGGCTGTGAATTCCCAAAGTGCACGATTCCTCATTTTGAGCATAGAAATGAGCAACAACACTATGGTTTATATTTCAAGCATTTATTAGATGAGGATTACTGAATTTTATGCATTGTTAATTTGAATAAGACATTTGTCTTTGCTAGAGAAAGGAAAATCTAAATCAGGATTTTATTGTCATATTTTAAATCTTAAGTAATGATGGTGTTCATGTAAATCACTGAGTTATCTGCAACAGAAGATTTTGACTATAAACTTTTTGGTTGCAAAGATGAGAAAGTTAGGACTTGATGCTGCCAAGTATTTACAGCCATTGATTAATATCAGAGGTAGGGAACATCTTAGAAAATTATGATTAATCTATACAGAAATACTGGAGAATCTCAGCACCTTTCGCAGCATCCGTAAGAGGTAAAAATATATAATTTTGGGCCTGAATCCTTCCTCAAAGAATGAATAATGTTATGAGTTCAGTGAATCCCATATTCCAGCAGCTATAGAAATGCACCAAAGCAACGGTTTCTTAAACAAAATTAGTTTAATTCTGAGTATAGAACAATAAGATTAACACTTCTTATCAACTCTTAAGTTATTTACACAATCCCTCCCCAACTGCAACCTAATCTAAGCACAAGTGTGTGTAGTATGTTTTCAAGAAAGTCCTTTTTACTGGCCAATCTTCCACTGTCCATGCTTACAAGGCTACAGTGTCCAGTAATCTTCAATCCTGTGCACAGAATCAGTCATTACATTCAAGCAAATTTCAGTACTTTACTTCGAATTACCAGGCAGGAAATTTGTGGGGAGTGTTACAAAGAGATGAGTGTTGTTTGTTGGACATCTCAAACAGGAGTGTCTTCCAGAAGAAACTTGTCTTCTTTCCAGGTTCTTCTCACAGAGTTAACCTCCTCTTCGCCACACTGGGAAGACTAGCTGCCACTCCTGATTTCCACAGAGAGTACTACCATATTAGAACTCTGCCCTGTCTTGAAAAAGGAAGCCTTTTCAGCAGGCTCCTCTTCTGTCCAGCCTCTCTTCAGACTGTCTCCTGGTGACCACCTTCTCTCTCATTCTCTGTCCCTCCCCTCCTGATGTTCCAGGCACAGTTTTTTTTTGGTTTCAGTTTGCAAATGATGCAATTTCCAGGCTTTACAAAAAAACATCTGGCCCAAATTTCTCTGCAAATGTTTCAGTTTCTGGGGTGTCCTTGCACATGTTGCACCTGCTCTCTGAACTTTGCAAGGCATTGTTCCGTCTGTAAAATACCCGCAACCTAACAGCTAACCCAATTCTAATCCCTTTTATAATATATTTAATTAACCCATTGCATCACAGTAAAAAGCAGGAAGACTTTGAAAAAAAGTCAAGGGGAAGAACAGAGGCCAACAGTCAAAAGGAAATAATTGGACATGGATAGGAGGATGGGAGACAAATTCTGTCTGGCACCGTCCAAGTGGATGGCATTAACGACTTCTTCGGTTTCTGTTAGCCCCACTCTATTTTTCCCTCTGTCTCTTTTTCTCTAGCTGTCTGTCTTTGTTTCCTTTTTGCTGCCTCCTTTCTCCCAGCTCTACATTCACAGAGCCAACTCCCCCTCCTCCAATCAATTCTCACCTTTCCCCTCTACTGTCCTATCCTTATCCAACTAACATCTTTTATCTGTTGATCTGTGCTCCAACCCCTTTCTTTTAATTCAGACGCCTGCCTGCTTTTTACTCGTATTTTGAAGAAGGGCTCAGGTCCAAAATGCCGGTTATATACCTCATGTGGATGCTTTGAGAACTACTGAGTTTCTCCATCATTTCTGTGTTTTTACTACAACTCCAGACTTTTGTGTTTCATATGATTAATCTACACTTGGAGACATAGCGATTAATGAGGGATGGTCAGCACTATTTCTTTGCCGGGAGAACTTGTTTACCAAATTTGAACTTTTTAAAAACAAATAACTATTTTGAGGTGGACAGTACAGTTGATCTTCAACAAGACATGTGACAACAAGGTTGGACCAAAAGATTAGAGCCAACATGATCCAAGGCAATTCAGCAAACTGTGCTGTCAGTTTGCTAGGCAGCTGACGATGAAAGGTTGATGTTGTGGTTGGAAGCCCGTGAGCAGTGGTTTTAATAGGGTTTGGTGTTGGGACCCTCAGTGTTTGTTATATATGTTAACAAATTGATTAAAAAGAAAGAAATTCAATTAGTAAATTTATAGATACCACAAACATTGGTAGTGTTGTTGACAGAGAGGAGGATAGTCTTAGGTTACAGAACAATTTTCGATGGGCTATTAAGTTGGGTGGAGCAATGGCAGGTGGAATTTAATCCTGATAAGTGCAATGTGATGCACTTTGGAAAGTCATACAAGGATAGAACTTCCATCATAAATGGTAGGGCCTGAAGGACTAACAGAGATCCCTGGGTTACACAACAGTTCTGTTCATGAGAACTGTCTATTAACTGAGTTTACTGGAATTCAGAAATGAACAATTTCTCCCAAAGATAAAGATACGTAATCAACATTTTGGGCTTGTTACTTCAATCACGGTGTCTGCAAATTTTCTTATTTTACCCCAATTTCTCCTAAAATTGTGATCTGAAATCTTTATCCTTCTTAGTCTTCGGAGATTAATTTACAAGGAGTAGGCTGACAGATGTTATCAGCAAGTGTAAGGAGTGTTTGACTGAATGCAGCTCAGGTGCAGTGAAGGGAGAGTTGATCTGCTAATCAGCATGAAAACCATCTAGAACTCACAGCAGGTGGCTTAGGGTTGGTAACATTTATTACCTGAAGAAGATTTTGAAGAACATTATGCATTTTTAATTTTATTTTAATTTAGAGATACAGCATAGTAACAGGCCTTTACACCAGCCTGTGCTGCCAAGTAAATCTGTGATCAATTAACCAATGAGCCCTGTACATCTTTTGAACATGGGAAGAAATCGGACCACCCAAAGGAAACTCTTGCAAACACAGGGAGCACAAGCTCCTTACAGTCAGAACTGGATTAGACCCTGGGTCGCTGGTGCCATAATAGTGATGTGATTCGATGAGTGATCTCTGTATTGTCTCCTGAGAAAGAGATTCAAACGCTCTTCCCAAGAGCAGAGTCTTGGAGGATTTGCCCATATCAGGTCTTGATAAGGTGATGAAGAAGACATATGTGATGCTGGCCTTCATCACTTGGGCACAATAGAAGAGTATAGAGAGCATGGTACAACTTCATAAAACTTTGCTAGGCCGCAGCTTGAGTAACGTATGCAGTTCTGGTCAGAAGGTGAATGCACTGGGGATGGTTCAAGGATATTCACCTTAATGTTATCGAGAGCGAAAATTTCAGTTATGAGGACTCTAGGTTTCTTGGAGCAAAGGAGGCTTTGAAGGAACGTGATAGAAAAATATTATATTAAGAGAAGTACAGATAGGGTGGATAGTGAGAAACTATTCCTAACCATAGGCATCTAAAGCCACAAGACTCAGGTGAAAAGAGGGTTAAAGGGCATCTGAAGATATTTTTAACTTGGAGGTTGGTTGCACATTGATTGAGGGGGATGGTGGAGGTTAATACAACATTAAAAAGTACCTGGACAACCATGTGAATCATCAAGGCATAGAAAACACTGACCAAATCCTGGTAAATGGGATTAGTAGAGATGAGCATTTTATAGTTGACATGAAGAGCTGAAGGGTCTGCTTCTACGTTATATGACCAAGACTCAATTTGAACTCTTCTTCTTTGGCTTGGCTTCGCGGACGAAGATTTATGGAGGGGGTAAAAAGTCCACGTCAGCTGCAGGCTCGTTTGTGGCTGACAAGTCCAATGCGGGACAGGCAGACACGGTTGCAGCGGTTGCAGGGGAAAATTGGTTGGTTGGGGTTGGGTGTTGGGTTTTTCCTCCTTTGCCTTTTGTCAGTGAGGTGGACTCTGCAGTCTTCTTCAAAGGAGGTTGCTGCCCGCCAAACTGTGAGGCGCCAAGATGCACGGTTTGAGGCGTTATCAGCCCACTGGTGGTGGTCAATGTGGCAGGCACCAAGAGATTTCTTTAGGCAGTCCTTGTACCTTTTCTTTGGTGCACCTCTGTCACGGTGGCCAGTGGAGAGCTCGCCATATAACACGATCTTGGGAAGGCGATGGTCCTCCATTCTGGAGACGTGACCCATCCAGCGCAGCTGGATCTTCAGCGTGGACTCAATTTGAACTATAGCATGCCAATAAAACAGCAATGAGATGTAGAAATACCAGTTTCTTTTTCTCCCTTCTGCCTTTCTCCTTTATTACTACCTCAGCTGAAACCAGGGATGAACCTGAAACTCATAAAACCTGTCTGGCACATTGCTTATTCACCAAATTAGTTGAGTTGGTAGAGGATTGGAGAATAGTACTGCATCAACTGTTAAAAGAAATAGCAAAAGAGGTGTAAACATTATAATAGATTGTGGAATCAGTTACAGTGAAAGAGGTTCAATATGCATACCTTATCCTCATTAGTGAATACTGACTGTCCACTGTACATTGGGGAGAAGTTCAACAACCATGGAGAGAGGAACAGCTTGAGAGTGTGATACCCCTGCATTTAAACTTGAATTGGTCTCAAAACAAGTTAAGCTAATAGTCAATATAACATTGAAAACTGAATTAGTTTCAAGTTGGAAAGCAAAATTTGCCAAATTATTTACATGAAATTTTGCCACAGGTATAATGTAACACAAAAAATATTAATGTTTGAAGTATTTGCCTTACATGACAATAATCTTGTTCAAAGGAAATCAGCAGGACTAAATTTAAATACAATAAGGTGATGCATTAAAGATGCAGCATCCGATCTCCAAAAGTGTTTCTTTGATTTGTGTTACATCATATATAACAGAGTATTTGGTATCTCACAAGTAACATATGTGTAACAATACTTGTCAAATGTAATTCAAGACATTATATTTTAAAAACTCTACTGTTCCTGTTATTTGCAATTCATTAGTAGAATGTTGACAGACAGCAAATAAATTATGTTGAATTCTGTTTCACAAAAATCCCAGCAAGCAATAAATTATTGATATAATGTGTCATCATAATTTTCCAAGAATGATAACTGATCTCTTTTCAAGACTTCCAATGAAGGTAGAACCCAAACAGGGAACAAATACAACCAGATAGTTAATCTAGTTAATTGCATCTAGTTAATTGATCTTAACTTCGGGTTTTTGGCAGGTGGAGCCCTGTGATTCTAATCGAAATAGCTACAGTTAAATATAGCTATTGACACAAAATAAAAGGACTGCAATTCTTTTACTGTGATAGAAGGAATAGATTCTAGCAGTTTACTTCTCATGTCTATCAGTAGCATCAATCCCCACTAGCTCAAAGTCTTGTCATGAGAAGAAAAAAAATGAAATCTGAAGCTAAGCAGGTAGTCTATACAAAACAACAAGGTCATATTATCTTTATTTTATGGAAGCATTAACTAAGAATAGTCATGAAAGATAATTATCCATAATTAGTGCCAACATAGTGCTGTGTACAACAAACCAGAGAACAAAAAGTTGGGTCAAACAACAGATTCCCTCTCTCTTTCTCACCTTAAATTCAATTGCACAGGGAGACTTTGTACAGCAGATAATATTTGCAGGAAGGTACTATTTTGTCTACACTCTTTACCCTACTCATTTAAAATTGAAAATGGCCCTAAAAAGAGATGGTGAGGCAGAAGGGGACAGGTGGGCAAGAGGAGGAATAAAACAACAAATGAGAATGACCAAAACTGTGTTGTTCCATGGAACTGTGTATTTACAATATTGAACATCCAGAAGTTTAAGAGGATCAAAAATTAACTGCCCAAAAATGAGTGCAAGGATGACAATGTCACATGATCACATGTCCACTGATTTCAGAGCAAGTAATATACAACTTCCTGTGGTCAGCTCATTTGAGAGTGCAACACAACATCCAGTGCAAATCAAGCTGTTGATAGGCTTCTTATTTGGCTTGGCTTCGCGGACGAAGATTTATGGAGGGGTAATGTCCACATCAGCTACAGGCTCGTTTGTGGCTGACAAGTCCGATGCGGAACAGGCAGACACGGTTGCAGGGGAAAATTGGTTGGCTGGGGTTGGGTGTTGGATTTTTCCTCCTTTGTCTTTTGTCAGTGAGGTGGGCTCTGCGGTCTTCTTCAAAGGAGGTTGCTGCCCGCCGAACTGTGAGGCGCCAAGATGCACGGTTTGAGGAGATATCAGCCCACTGGCGGTGGTCAATGTGGCAGGCACCAAGAGATTTCTTTAGGCAGTCCTTGTACCTCTTCTTTGGTGCACCTCTGTCACGGTGGCCAGTGGAGAGCTCGCCATATAACATGACCTTGGGAAGGCGATGGTCCTCCATTCTGGAGACGTGACCTACCCAGCGCAGTTGGATCTTCAGCAGCGTGGATTCGATGCTGTCGGCCTCTGCCATCTTGAGTACTTCGATGTTAGGGATGAAGTCGCTCCAATGCATGTTGAGGAGGGAGCGGAGACAATGCTGGTGGAAGCGTTCTAGGAGCCGTAGGTGATGCCGGTAGAGGACCCATGATTCGGAGCCGAACAGGAGTGTGGGTATGCTAATCTTTGTGAGATTTTTCAGATGGTTGTTTTTCCAGACTCTTTTGTGTAGTCTTCCAAAGGTGCTATTTGCCTTGGTGAGTCTGTTGTCTATCTCGTTGTCGATCCTTGCATCCGATGAAATGGTGCAGCCGAGTTAGGTAAACTGGTTGACCGTTTTGAGTTTTGTGTGCCCGATGGAGATGTGGGGGGGCTGGTAGTCATGGTGGGGCTCAGCAAATGGCCAATAGTGTGAGTGGCTTACATTTCTTCAAGGTAGTTCACACCTCTTGAAAGGGAGAGTGCAACACAACATGATAGATGATATAGATTATGGTAGTATATCAGGATGCCAAGATAAGGTGGTTAAGTAGGCATATATTATGTTTTCCTACATTAACTGATGATGAGAAAGTAAGAACATGGGGAATTGTGTTAACACTTGCCTGATAAAATAATGGGCTATTCCATAGCTAACATTGCAAATGTTTGTGGGATGAACACTGGAGTCATTTGTTTAAGTGAAAGCTCTTGTTGTCATCTTTTGATTTGGTGTAGAGACTCACAGATCAATAGCACAGCAATCTGTGGAAAAGCAAATGCATCATGACTGTAGCTAGGAAACCATACATTGATGAATGTAACAGCTGGACATTAAAAGATGAGTATCCTCAAATGTGAGTGAAATCAATGGCACCCTGCATCATTCTGGCAAAACCACTTTCTTGCTGTGTTTACAGTTGTCTGGGGAAAGAAAAAAATGTTTTCAACCCTTGTATATACATCAATATGAAAACTGGGTAAGTTAGAAGTCTGGAAGGACCCTTTGTATGTGAGGTGATCTTTTCTCAACAATCCCTGTATAGGAAATCCTCACACTTTTCTGAAGTTAGTAGTTGTTGATGAACAAGTAGTATATTCAGTGATGGCCTTGTGCAAGTGCAAGTTAAATACCATCATCTGGTAACAAAATCCAATGAATTTTATTGGTATTTTACCTGACATTTACCAGTTTCAGCTCCTCCCCTTTCCTGTTCAAGCAGGTAGTCAGCTTTGCATTTCTTCTTTTCATGCAGCATTCTGCCAAGTATGCTACTAAAGTCTCCCCAGTCCCAAAAAAACTGCAGTGTTCTGGAACACTCACTAGAGAGAAGGCAGGATCCTGTTTCCCCGGTCTCTGGAGGCCCCAACGCCAGAGTCCTGACTCCAAATCCTCCCTAGGTTTAATGCACATGCACACCAGGGAAGTAGGCCAAGGGGAGGGATCGGAGTCAGCATCCAGTGTACCGAGGAGGGAGGGAGTGGAGGGGAGGGGACGCCACTGAATGGTCCCGCTCCCACCCAGAAGCCCAAGGTTCGCACTCCAATCTGGGAGGTTGCTCTCCTTGATGATGCCGGGACAAGGGATTCTTCTGACTATTTGCAGCTGGGAGACAGCGGCATGCAGTTTGAGGGAGAGTTGGAGAGAAATTTGTTCATAGTGGATTAATATCACATATTTATATTGATCTATTGGATTTTAGATTAGCCCCAATAGCTAAGATTAAAGATGATTGGGAATGTGATCTTAATATAACTTTTTCAGATGAGAATCGGTGTTCCACTCTTAGTTTGATCAATGAACCTTCATTTTGTGCAAGGCACGGTTTATTACAATTTAAGGTGATACACAGAATACATATGTCTAAACTTAAATTATCCCATTTCTATGCAGGTGTTGATTTATTTTGTGAAAAGTGTAAAATTTTTGAAGCCTCATTGATTCATGTTTTGCAAGTGTCCTAAATTAGGAAGATATTGGCATAATATTTTTCATTCTCTGTAAATGATTTTTAAGATTAAATTAGATCCATGCCCTTTAATTGTCTGGTTTGGTTTTTCAAAATAACTGGATAAACTTTTATCGGCATCCCAAGAGAAAGATTTAGCTTTTAGCACATTGATAGCCAGATGAGCAGTTTTAATGAAATGAAAAGATGAACTCTCACCAATGCATGCACAGTGTAATGTCATATCTCATCCTAGAGAAAATTAGGTGTAATATTAAAGATAACAAGTTACAGTTTGAAAAGGTATGAGGCCCATTTATAGAAAACTATCATAGTTGGCAGTTTTAGGTGATATGGATGGTCTAGTGCTGATCCGCAGGCTTCTGGAGGTTGCGACTTGATGCACCTTTGTATTTTCCGGTGGTTTGATTAAGTAGCCTTGATTAGTGGGAGGGGTTATATTAGTATTAGTTTTAGGTTTTTTTTCTTTTAGATAAGTGGATTTATGGGCTTTAATTACAATTATCCTGGATAATATCCCTTCACCCCCCCACAGATTTTTTAAAGCTATAATGCCATTTGTTATAATAATATTTAACTGATTTACACGTATAATTATTTTAATAGACAATTGCATTTAATAATAAGGGATTGAATTTAAAATTTTTCATATTGAGCATTTACTTTAATTTCATGTTATTATTTTGTCTTGCTTTATTATTGTTATGTTAAACTCAATAAAAAATATTTTAAAAAGAAGAGAAAAGTCAAAAGGGGAACATGAAATGAGGACATTTGTTGTTCTAATTTCAACCTGTGAGGCCAGTTTGGCTCCGAAAAAATTTCAGATAAGTGAGAATTTCTGATTTTTTTTCCCAATATCCTCATTTATCCAAAATTTTTTAAAAATTTGGATAAATGAGGATTTCAGAGAATCCGATTTTGGATATTCTGAGTTGTACTGTCTAATCATTTTGTTCATGGCAACATGCTGAGCACATGACAATAACAGGACAACTGCAATCCCATCTAACAACATAAAACAGCATTGCAAGTGAAAAAGAATCATGATATCCCAATAATGAAAGTTTTTTACAACTTTATTCAACAATTTGCTGACCCACTGTGAACATTTGCAATGCCAAGCAACACGTACTCCCAAACAGTGCATTAGATAAATAGGGAGGAGGGGGATGGTGAGGGGAATCCTAACATGGAGAACAATGAACTTCATCCTTTTTATATCCTTTTAAATAAAGTATGATGAAGATACTAAAAATGAACTATACAGGAAAGCCAATAAAAATTTAGAACAGAAATTGGTATAATTAATTGTCATGCTTTGCAAGTTTGTTGATTTTCCAAATTTTACTGACAAATTCTACAGATTTGGAACTTGAAACTTAGAGCACAATTCAGGCCCTTCTGCCGACAACATTATGCTGACCTTTATAAACCTACTCCAAACAATCAAATTTTTACCTCCCTCTCCCCCATAACCCTCCATTTTTCTTGTATCAAAGTGCCTATCTAAGAGTCTTTTGAATGTCCCTAATGTACCAGCCTCCACCACCACCGGCAGCAATGCACTGCAGGCACCCACCATTCACTATGTGAAAAACCGGCCTCTGATAGCTCCCCTTTTTACTTTCCTTTATTCACCTTAAACAGATGTCCTCTGATACTGGCAAATTTCCATAACTTTAATGTACAAGTAGCCAATAAAGCACATGGCAATGTTTTGGCATAAGTGTTATCTAGTGTGTCAAGCCCCAGCAACATTCAAGATATTTATGTAATCATGGCATATGGTAGTTTTATTTCCATATTGTGGCTCAAAATACTCCTAAAGGCATGGCTTTTAGGAAACAAAAGGCAAGCATTGGAGGAGGAAACCCAAGAGACTTCTTGGTTCAAGATTTACCATGAGATTCCATTTGGCCAAATAGAAAATAAAAAACATACATTTTTGCTCAAGTTCATCTCATTTTGCTTTCTCAAATGTAAGCATAGCAACTGTAAATTATCATTCATGTTATGCAAGAATTTTTTAAAAATAATGCCAGAAACACAATTAAATTTATGGCACATAAAATTGTTCATCAACAACTCAAAATCTAAATAAAAATTGTGCATCTTTGCATCTGGAATACAAACAAAAACACCTCAGATTTAAAAACCATTATAAGATCCTGCAGAGGATAGTGAAGTTAGCAGAAAAGATCATTGCTGGCTCTCTTCCTACCATTATTCGCTCGAGTTCAGAAGGATGAGAGGAGATCTTATAGAAACATATAGGATTATGAAGGGTATGGATAGGATAGATGTAGGAAGGTTTTTTGAGCTGGCCGTGGAAACTAAAACGAGAGGACAGTCTCAAGATTCGGGGGAGTAGATTTAGGACAGAGATGAGGAAAAATAGTTTTTCCCAGAGAGTAGTGAATGTTTGGAATTCTCTAACCAGGGAAGTGGTTGAGGCTGCCTCATTAAACATATTTAAAATTCGGTTAGATAAATTTTTACATGATAGAGGAATTAGGGGATATGGGGAGAAGGCAGGTAGGTGGAGTTAGGTCATAAATTAGATCAGCCATGATCGTATTGAATGGCGGAGCAGGCTCGATGGGCCATTTTTGGCCTACTCCTGTTCCTACTTCCTATGTTCCTATGACAGACATCTACAACACACAATGCATACGGAAAGAAATAATCATTGTGAAGGACTTCACATACCCCTCATATAAACTTTTCTCTTTTCTGTCATCTGGTAGAAGGTACTATAGCACTCGGGCCCTTATGTACAGATTGGGCAATAATTTTTTTCCTCCAAGCCATTAGGCTCCTGAATTCCCAGAACTGATGTCGATAGTGTACCATGGACTTTTATTATGTATGTCTTAATATTTTAACTTCTGTTTAATGCAAAAGTGCTCAGTAGTCCTGGAGAAATGCTGTCTCATCTTTACCGTGCAATGCATGGTATGAACAACAAAGAAAGGTGACTTGACCTCAAGCTTGCCCTGCCAAAGTTTTCTATTGCTTTCTTGTTCAAATACAATGTGTATCCAGGCACAGTTAGATGGTATATAATTGACATAAGAATTACTGATGTAAGCAAAAACCAGCTTTCACATGTCTTGGTGTCCTGAAATGAGGAGACCATGTATAAAAAGTGCTGTAATTTCTACATGGTCAAACCATAATGTATACAAATAATTTTACATAAAATCTGGAATGTACACTTTAGTAACATGTGAATTGTTTGATTACAAATTTAAAACTGTGGAGTACAGGGGAAAATAAAAGAAAAAAGTGTCTTAGTCTGAAACATTATGGAGGGCACGGTATATAGGGCAGTGGTATAATAAAGATCATCAAGAAACTAACTGCATTGTCATAGCTGGTTGCATTTTAATGATTTGGAAACTGATCACCATTGATTTCTCAACATAGACCTGTCCTTGAAAATATTTGATCAATTATTGGACAGATCAAATGAGACATGACCATGAAGCATCCAGGATAAGTTGGCCACTTGTGTAGGTGAACAAAGTAGACAATGAGGAGACAGCAGAGAAAAAAAGTCTATGTTAATCAACACCTTTAGAGATGCCAAAACCTTAAGCTATGATCAGCGCATGTGAGATCAATGAATTACAGAGGGTGAAATCAGCCAGATGGCTGAGAAAAGCCATTGATACTGGGATATGTTAGATGATTGGTACAGGCTTTAGAAGCACCAGGTCATTTAGATTTAAGGTCATTGGCATCATTGAAACACAAATTACTTCTTCGTTAAACTTCAAATTTCTAGTTCAAATTTATTGTTGTATGTGCTGAGGTATGATGAGAAAATTCATTTTGTGAACATTAAGCTAATCAACCCATATATATTAGAGCAAATAAAAAAAACCACATTGCAGAGCACAGTTACAGGCAGAGATTAGTTAAACAGAGCAAAAACAATATTATTTTACTTGTTAGAGGTTTGTTCAGAAGTCTGATAATGGCAGGAAAGAAACTGTCCTTGAATCTAGTGGTACCTGATCTCACACGTGTGAACCGTCTTCCCAATGGGAAGAGGGAGAAGAGAAAATAGCTGGGATAGGATGAGAATTTTAATATGTGATGGCTTTTCAAGGTAGTGGAAAGCGCAGATAGAGTTGATGGGAGGAAGCGGGATTTGTGATGGTTCACAACTCTGCATTTTCTATCCATCTTGGATAGAAGAGCTCCCATACCATGAAGTGATGCACCCAAATAGGATATGTATGCATGGTACAGCTAAGATAACCAACATCCTAATTTCAATAAAAAATAGTCATGGCCACATTGGATGAGCTGTTAAACACCTGCCACATATGATCAGTGCATAAAAGAAGTACAAATCTTGATGTATTTGAGTTTTTGGGAGATTCCTTCTCCTGATTTTTTTGTGCTTTTGCTTGTATTGAATAAAGGCCCGTCTTGTCTGTGGCTTGAGGTCCTGAGTGACTTTTCAATCACAATGGATTTCTTGTAAAAGGCACCACACTGGTTACTGGAGTAATCAATGGTTCTGTTCTCCAGTCAGGAAAAGTCACCAGACAACTGAATGAGAAAGTTGATTCTCTCACCATTCAGGGAACAATGTTGCCACTGGCCATATTACTCTTCAGTCCAACTTGGTCAGGCTGACCAAGGTAATTGGCCTATATCCCTCCAGCCCTTTCCTATTCATGTATCTACATTTTTAAACCAAAAACATGAATTTGATTTTGGTACTGTTGAGTCATAATACTTACTTAGCAGCATCTTTCCGAAGTTGGTCATGTTTCATGAGAAGATTTTTTCTTTCCTGGAAAGCCTTACGAACCATGTAACCTTTATAAACAGCCTGGACTTTGGAAGCAGCAATGTCCTGAATTGCAGCTATAGATAGTGCTCCATGTTCTAGCATAAACTGGATCACTTCCTGATGCTCTCCAAGCAAGGCGTAATCAAGGGGAGTGAACCTGAAATGCCAATTAAGACATACAAAACAGCAAGTTTCTTATTTTGGGGTTGCAATATGCATCATTCAAATTGAAGCATCTAAAATGTATTAAACTTTAAAACATTACACAAAATCACATTAAATAAGAGCTCAGCCTTTGCTAACAAATTCCAGCTTCTAGTAATAAATTTTAATTTATATATGGCCTACAAGTCTATACCTCTCAATTTACACCCCATTAACCTACACATAGGTACTTTATTAAGTAGTCTGTCAGGACTAATTAAGAAAATGCCTTCAAATGGTATTCTGAAGGTGATGGGATTGTAACCATAGGTTCATTGTTTGAAGTGATTGTTCCTAAACTTCTAGCTGTACCTTTGATCCACTTCATTTTAAGAATTAAACCACCGAAGCTTCAACAGTCAAAATGTCTGTATATTGGCATATTTGGATTTAAGGATAAAAATACTCAGAACCTCTTAGTGGAATTGGTTACTAAAGTTATGGAAAATTCATCTCTTCAATGTCAAATATCAGGCAAGAGGATGTATACAGCAAATAGCAGGACCTTTCGGAGCATTGATTCTGGGGTACATCAATTGCTTCCTTGAAAGTAGCAAAAAAAGTAGATAAGGTTGTAATTAAGCAACAACATGCTTGCCTTCATCAATCAGGGCACTAGTAAACAAAGCATTGCAGCTGCATAAAGCATTGGTTAGGTCACATAGAAGAAAGGAATGTGAAAGTTTTGGAGAGAGTGCAGAAAATTACCTGGATAAGAAAGCATTAGGAGAGATTAGATAAACTTGGATTGTTTTTTCTAGTTTTGGAAGCTGAGGAGTGACCTGATAGAAGCATTTAAGATGAGAGGCACAGATAGGGTACATAGTCAAAGGCTTTTTTTTTCCCAGGGTGAAGATCCCAAACAATAAAATATATAACTTTAAGGTGAGGGAGAGGGGAAAGTTTAAAGGAAATTTACAAAGCAACTGTCTTTTTAAAAATTTATATAGAGTGTGGTAGGGGTTTGGAGTGCACAACCAGGGTATGGACAAAGGAAAGTTTCCAATGTTATTTTATTTAATTGACTTTTCATGAACATATTCCTCACCTAAATCATGCAGTAGACTGGGAACAACTTACCATTCTGTAAAACACATAAAACTTTTAAAATAATCAACATCTTTGGACAGGAAGAAATAAATGGTAACAAGTTATTCTGCTTTCTGTTTCTTGGAATTCCTATGATCCATATACAATGGATGTATTGTGGCAAAATCTGTAAGAATACTTGTATGCTCTACTGCTTTATGAAAAGATATTTTATTAATTGAAATTTAGGTTTCATAATTCAGTGACTGAAGAACAGACTGCTAAGTGATCTACTTGTTCGAAGTAGAGTTGTATGTAGAAACACCAATGATTTTTAAAAATACAGTCGGAAGAACTCTCTTTTTCAATCAACAATAAGAAGCTGAAGAGATCCAGCAGGTCAGGCAACATCCAGTAAACATTTTGAGTCGGGACCCTTTTTGAAAACAGTCTCAAAAAAGGTCCCAACCCATTTCTTCACTTCCCACTAATACAGGCACTAGAATAGTTTGAGGATTGAAAGATCTCAATGACCAGACAATCTGGCTTTATCTCCATCAAGTAAAAGTTGAAAGGAGATTGGATAGACCTGTACAACAGCTGTACATGACAGATTTACATGGGGTAAACAGAGAGAGGCAGTTCCCATTAGTGGATGACTCAAGGACTTGGAGAGAACTGAAGGTGATGAGCACAGGATATGTGAACAAATACTTTTTTTTAAAACACAGAGAGGTGATGAATTGGAACAGCTGCCTGTAGCTGTAGTGGATTTCAAAAAGCATTTGGCTCAGCATTTAATGGAAATTAATTTCACAGCTGCAGAGCAGGAGAAAAGGATAAAATAGATGACTCTACATGAAGCCAGTAGGACTCAAATGATCAAACTGCTTTCTTTTGTGTCATGTTTCTATGACAAATGCACAAAGGAAAGTTTCCAATGTTATTGTATTTAATTGACTTTTCATGAACATATTCCTCACCTAAATCATGCAGTAGACTGGGAACAACTTACCATTCTTAGCACTCTAAATGATGTGATTCAAATTAATCTTAACAACCACATTTAATAAAAATATAGTGGCAAGGAAGAAACAAAATGCAAAAAGCAAATCAATATACAAAGAAAAATATGAATCAAGAAAAGGAAAAAAAATCTAACCAAGAAATAACAGTCACCTTGTAAATCACCCAGTCAAGTCAACCAACATTTCTAATTGATATGGATTTAATACTGTACAGCCAATATTATGGGATCAAGCAAAGAACCCACTTACAAGTAAAAATCTGTTATCCATTGTTTGCACTAAACTTGACTTTAGTGGAACTGAATTTCAGAAGCAGGAGAGTATGCTTCTATAATATATACTTAACCTACATGACTAACACTGAATTTCTATCCCTTATCTTTAAAGGCAACATGCCAGTCTCGTGCTAGAGACCAGTTACCTTAAGTAATGTCAGTGTTTCATTGATTACAGATGGTTACCAGATTATGGAACAGGGTATACAATGCAGGGAACAAAGAAAGAATCCCAAATCTTAAAATTATTTTCTCTACAGACCAGCTAATACATGATGATATAATGAACAATTTATTGTGATTTATTGCTATTTATAATCAGTTGTTACATTTTGAAAGATGGGGAGTTGCCTTTGATTTACTTAGGCTGCCACATCACACAGCAAGGCTCTTCCTTACTGACAAGAATCAAATATTTTTTAAACAGGTGAAAGGGAAGTCGAACAGCTTTTTTAATCTTGTATATGGATATACTTAAAGTAATTTCTGGGAAAAAGTGCTGTGTAATGCATAAAGATTTTGAAATGAATGATGAGAATCCATTCATATTACATCTTTTCATGATCTGGTAATGTCCCAGCATTTCCAAGAATTAATTAAGTAATTTTAACTTGAACTCAGTGGTATAAAGTAAGGAAAGATGGCAGCCAATTTGTGTGCAGGAATACCCTTTAAGCAACAAGACAAATAGCCATAACATCTGTTTTCATGAAATTGTGAGTGTTAAAAATTTGCTGAAGCCATCTCAGGAAAGGCAAAGTTCATTTTTTAATAATTTTTTAAATAATTTTTTCGACTTACCATTATGGTAAGTCTTTCAATGCAATCCTGAAATAGGGCTTCAGTTGAAAGACAGAACCTAGAATACTTCCCTCTCATTGTGACATAGTGGTCTCTAATCCCAGGCATTGTTCCTCAGACTGAGTAACACTCAGAGCTACTAATAATTAACAGAATCAAAGTATCTGGTATTACCCCATGAAAGACACAATAAATAAAATTTGATAACTAGAAGGTTGATTAATTCATAAATCCTTTATTATAATCTAACTTAATAAGATTTATTCTGCTCACATACGAAACAGACAGCAGATAGCTGTGCAATCAAACCAACAACATGGAGTGAAGCACAAAAGTCTGAAGTCTGGGGGAGTTGAGCATGTCTCACAATGCGCCTAGGTGTTAAAGATATATGACTCATGTTTCAGGCCTGAGCCATGGAACCATAGAACATTATGTCACAGAAAACAGGCTCTTTGGCCCTTCTGAACTGTGCCAAACTATTATTCTGCCTAGTTCCTCTGACCTACACCAGTCCATACCCCTCCCATCAATGCACCTGACCAAATTTTTTTTTGAAACATTAAAATAGAGCCCACATTCACCACTTTAGCTGGCATTTGTGGGTGGTCTCAGTCAGTCACAAATTAGAAGAAGAACACCTCATATTCTATCTGGTCACCCTCCAACCAGATGGCATTAATAATGCTCACATTTCCTTTCACCTGACCTCTTCTCCATGTCCAATTATCACCTATTGTCTGTTGGTCTGTATTCCTCCCCCGCCACCTGTTTTATTCAGCCTGCTTTTTCTCATACCTTGAAGAAAGCCTTTACCTCCTATGGACACCGAAACCTGCTGAGTTCCTACTGCATTTCTGTGTTTTTACATAAACCAGCAGCATGGACTGGACTGGCAGGTAGTGTTACTTACAGATGCTTAAAGGCTTTAGTTGTTAATGGAGTAGGTGCAAACATGACTTTGATATCTTGCTTTAGGGGATAGGGCTAATATTGTCAGATTCCAAAGTGTGGCAAAGAATGTGGTTAATGAGAGACATGTAAATTTTGCAGGCAGCTTGAAAGATCAAGTAGATTGATTGATTCCACTGTGTGCTGAAGCTCAAAACTAGAACAAAATTGAGGAATGATAAAATCAATACATGTCAGTTTTCTGTGACATGGGCTGCACTAGCCAAAGACATGGCCAAAGATGCAGTCTGCAGCTCAATTTAAATTGAGCCCAGACTGTCACTTGCACAAACCCAGTGAGCCAAGAGCACCAATTGATCATGCCAATACAACACACCAGTTGTGTTCTTGTCCTCTTTTAACACTGACATGGGTTTCTGAATCCAGATAAGCCTTTCTCAGCATCCAAATGAGTCGTTTCAACATCTGACAAAAATTTGACGTTCTTTTTTCCCTGTAAATTACTTCTCTGAAGCAAAATGGCAGATAACAAACTTAGGAACAGTTTTGTGTCATGATAACGTACACTTTACACTAAATTAAATGTACACAATTTACCAATCAACAGAAGTAGGGCACCTTTATCCTGCAAGTGTGATGTGAATTTAAGCATAATGCATTAAAATGTGATAGAGCATTTGGCCTCCCCTCTGAAATGGGAATTACTAAAAATAATTGAGGTATTTTTTCTGTTTTTTAAAAAAGAAATCATTAAATAACCACTTGAGATTTCATGTTACCTTTCTTCGTTTGTTTCCATGTGATTAGGGAAGGCATTATAGCCCAACAAAAGTTTAACTGCATCCAGATAACCATTGTTACAGGACCAATGTAACGCTGTTCTCCCCTGAAATGAAGGACAAGAAATGGTTTCTATTTATGTAAACATAGGCACCATTTTGAGCTAAAGAATGGAAAAACAGTTTTCCTTGCAAAAACAAGTGATTTTAACATTTCTACTTGATGATAACCACATGGAAATGTTAAACCTTGAAACCTAATGCAATGTTAATTTTTCTCTTCCATGGCTGCTCGTGAATGTTTATGCTGCAAGAATGGCGACAAACTATTTGGGATGAATATCTATCAATGCAACCAGAGCACTGCTCTGGCAAGAACCTATCAACCTGTGTTTTAAATATACTCAATGAATGAGGGCCTCTACAGTCACCTGTGGCAGCGAATTCCACAGATTCACCAAAGGGACAGCTATCCTTTCATTCTGTGCCTTTGTCCTCTGATCCTAGACTCTTGTACTGTTGGAAAGCTTCTCAATGCCCATTCTATCCAGCCCTTTCAGTATTTGAATGTTTTAATGAGATCCCCCCCCTCCTCCTAAACTCCAGCGAGTAGAGACCCAGAGTCATCAAACGCTCCTCATACATTAATCTTCTGATCCCTGGAATCATTTTCCTCTGTGTCCTCTCCAACACCAGCACATTCTACATTAGATATGCGGACCAAAGCTGCTCACAATACACCACGTGGGGTGACCAACACCTTCTTGATAGTAGTGGGTCAAAGATATTGTGTGCTGGATGGAAAAGGTCCTCAATAATTCTTGGAACCATTTTTACAAGGTCATTTCAGCCATTAAGATGATCCTCTGTTATGACTTCTGGTCTAATTCTTTGCAGATACCATATCACACAATCATGCAGCCAGACAGGACACTCTCAATTGTGGCCCTGTAAAATGTTGTCAAGATGGGGGCCTCCTTAGGAAATGTAGGTACTGCTGTGTCTTCCTGACTAATGAAGAGGTGTTGTGGGTCCAGGATTGTTTGTCCTATATGCACACTAAAGGCTTTTACAGGTATATTCTCTGCTAAGAATGCGTCTGAAGAAGCAGAAGCGGCACTTTAGATTGCCGTTCAGGTGGCAGCATTGAAAGCGCAGTGCTGGCCACCTGAAAGAACAGCGCATCCCCACACTGATCCCGCTGCCACACTCTCTCCCCACGCACGGGGCTGGAGCGGCTGACGGTGGAGGAGGAGGCTGGAGTGGCCGGTGGGGCGGTACAGGGGCTGGAGCGACCGGCGGGTGAGTACGGGGGCTGGAGCAACCAGCGGGAGAGTACGGGGGCTGGAGCGAACGGCGGGCGAGTACGGGCGCTGGAGCGACCGGCGGGTGAGTACGGGGGCTGGAGCGACCGGCGGGCGAGTACGGGGGCTGGAGCGACCGGCGGGCAAGTACGGGGGCTGGAGCGACCGGTGGGTGAGTACGGGGGCTGGAGCGACCGGCGGATGAATACGGGTGCTGGAGCAACCGGCGGGTGAGCAAGGGGCTGGAGCAGCGGCGGATGAGCACGGGAGCTGGAGCAGCGGCGGATGAGCACGGGGGCTGGAGCAGCGGCAGGTGAGCACGGGGGCTTGAGCAGCGGCGGGTGAGTACGGGGGCTGGAGCGGCTGGCAGGGCAGGAGGCTGGAGCACTGGCAGGGGGAGGAGGAGGATGGAGCAGCCAGCAGGGGAGAAGGAGGCGCTCGAGTTGGGTACCGGCATTGTTTTGGCCAGCTCCCTTCTCCTCCGCTGGCTGCTCCAGCCTCCTCCCCTGCCGGCCGCTCCAGCCCCCTTCTCCCCACTCTTGAAATCAGTCCCTATAGTGTGGGAACAGCCTGTGCTGGCCGACCGACAGTATGGGGACTGATTTCGTGAGTGGGGAGAGAGCGGGGGAGCAGGATCAGTGTGGGGACGTCCCGCGCAGGATGTCCCCGTGCTGACAGCCCACGCCGGCCGCCCGACGGTGTGGGGACTGGGAGAGGAGCTGTCAGGCGCTGGCCAACTGACTGTCATCTGAATGGAGGCCACTGTGCTGCGGGGATTATCCCTCTTTGAGGAGGGATACAAAGCTCGCCTTGCAGGGGCCTCCTTCACATTCACGTGGCCTTCCCACAGCCGCATTTTGTCAAAATATGCGGGTTTACAAGCAGAGCAATTGGCCACCAAAAGTGCCTTAAGGAACTTTGCTTTGCACCTCATTAAGAAAGCAATATATTTGGATGGGATGGGATAAAAGTTGGGAGTGGGGGGGAAGCATTACTGGTCAGGGATAGTATCACAGCTGAAGAAAGAAAGGATGTCTAATGAGTTGGTGTGAGTGGAAGTCAAAAATAGGAAGAGAGCAATTACTGATTTGGAAGTAGTCTACAGATCCAACAGCCCCCGGAATACTGAGGAACAGATTAATAGGCAGATCTTGGAAAGGAGCAGAAATAACAGGGTTGTTGATCTGGAAGACTTCAACTTTCCAAATATTGACCGACATCTCCTTACAGAAAGAGGGGTAGATGGAACAGAATTTTTCAAGTGTGTCCAAGAAGGATTCCTGACACAGTATATGCGCCAGCTGACTTTTTAAAAAATATTTTTTAATTTTTCACACTGTGAACCATATCAACCAAAATATATACAAACAATTCTCATTAAATATACACAGTGGAATTTTCTCCCTTTTTCTCCCCCCATCCTCCCTCCCCACCTTCCCACCCCCATCCAAAACCAATAAATATTCAACATATACAATACAATAAAACCATTAAACAATGTTATCTGCTTTTACACACTGAATCAAGTAGTTTTGTCTTCTTATCATTTTAGGGGGTGGAGCTCCATGGCAAGCACTCACTGTTATGTTCCATGTATGGTTCCCAAATTTGTTCAAATAATGTGACTATATTTTTTTAAATTATATGTTATTTTTTCCAATGGAATACATTTATTCATTTCCATATATCATTGCTGTATTCTCAGGCTCTTTTCCATTTTCCAAGTTGACATTATACAATTTTTTTGCTACTGCAAAGGCTAAATCTTTTTTGCACTTTATCCAATTTGAGGCCTAATTCCTTACTTCTTGTTACTTAGAAGAAAGATCTCAGGATTTTTTGGTATGTTATTTTTTGTGATTTTATTTAATATCTGCTTTAGATCTTCCCAAAACATATTCACTTTCATATATGCCCAAATTGCATGTATTGTTGTTACCATTACCTTCTTAGAGCGAAAACATCTATCTGATAATGTTGGATCCCATTCTTTTAACTTTTGAGGCATGATATATACCCTGTGTCACCAATTATACTGTATCATGCGTAACCTTGTATTTATTGTATTCTTCATAGTTCCAGAACATAACTTTTCCCTTGCTTCATTTTTTATCTTTATGTTTAAATCCTTTTCCCACTTTTGCTTAGGTTTATAGCTTATTTCATCATTTTCCTTATCTTGCAGCTTAATGTACATGTTCGTTATAAATCTTTTAATTATCATTGTGTCTGTAATCGCATATTCAAAGCTGCTTCCTTCTGGTAATCTCAAAATAAGCTTTCAGTTGATGATATGCAAACATTGTACCATGAGTTATTCCATATTTGTACTTCAACTGTTCAAATGTTAATAAATTATTTCTCAAAAAAACAATTTTCTATTCTTTTGATTCCTTTTCTCTCCCATTCTCTATTGTAAAAGGGATTAGTGCGTTTTGTGTCAATAACAATTTTGGTATTTGGTAATTTGTTTTTTTAACTTTCTAAGTGGATCTTCTTCCATATATTAAGTAGATGATGCAATATTGGTGGGCTTTTATATTGCACCAGCTTTTCATCCCACTTAAAAAGTATATGTTCTGGTACCTTCTCCCCTATATTATCTAGTTCTATCTTAGTCCAGTCTGGTTTTTCCCTTGTCTCGTAAAAATCTAATAAATACCTTAATTGTGCAGCTCTATAATAATTTTTAAAGTTTGGTAACTGCAAACCACCTTGGTTATACCTCTCTGTTAATTTATATAATGCTATCCTCGGTTCGATGCTGAACCAAGCCATGAAAGACCCCAACAATGAAGACGCTGTTTACATCCGGTACCGCACGGATGGCAGTCTCTTCAATCTGAGGCGCCTGCAAGCTCACACCAAGACACAAGAGAAACTTGTCCGTGAACTACTCTTTGCAGATGATGCCGCTTTAGTTGCCCATTCAGAGCCAGCTCTTCAGCGCTTGACGTCCTGCTTTGCGGAAACTGCCAAAATGTTTGGCCTGGAAGTCAGCCTGAAGAAAACTGAGGTCCTCCATCAGCCAGCTCCCCACCATGACTACCAGCCCCCCCACATCTCCATCGGGCACACAAAACTCAAAACGGTCAACCAGTTTACCTATCTCGGCTGCACCATTTCATCAGATGCAAGGATCGACAATGAGATAGACAACAGACTCGCCAAGGCAAATAGCGCCTTTGGAAGACTACACAAAAGAGTCTGGAAAAACAACCAACTGAAAAACCTCACAAAGATAAGCGTATACAGAGCCGTTGTCATACCCACACTCCTGTTCGGCTCCGAATCATGGGTCCTCTACCGGCACCACCTACGGCTCCTAGAACGCTTCCACCAGCGTTGTCTCCGCTCCATCCTCAACATCCATTGGAGCGCTCACACCCCTAACGTCGAGGTACTCGAGATGGCAGAGGTCGACAGCATCGAGTCCACGCTGCTGAAGATCCAGCTGCGCTGGATGGGTCACGTCTCCAGAATGGAGGACCATCGCCTTCCCAAGATCGTATTATATGGCGAGCTCTCCACTGGCCACCGTGACAGAGGTGCACCAAAGAAAAGGTACAAGGACTGCCTAAAGAAATCTCTTGGTGCCTGCCACATTGACCACCGCCAGTGGGCTGATAACGCCTCAAACCGTGCATCTTGGCGCCTCACAGTTTGGCGGGCAGCAGCCTCCTTTGAAGAAGACCGCAGAGCCCACCTCACTGACAAAAGGCAAAGGAGGAAAAACCCAACACCCAACCCCAACCAACCAATTTTCCCTTGCAACCGCTGCAATCGTGTCTGCCTGTCCCGCATCGGACTGGTCAGCCACAAACGAGCCTGCAGCTGACGTGGACTTTTTTACCCCCTCCATAAATCTTCGTCCGCGAAGCCAAGCCAAAGAAGAAGAAGATCCTCGGTTTCCCCCCTTTCCACAAAAATTTCCTTATTATTCTCTTTAGTTCATGAAAGAATTTCTCTGTTAAGGGAATTGGTAACGATTGAAATAAGTATTGTATCCTTGGGAAAACATTCATTTTAATGCAATTTACCCTCCCTATCAACGTTAGCGGTAATTCTTTCCAATGTTCTAAGTCTTCCTGCAATTTCTTTATTAGTGGCTGATAATTTAGTTTGTACAAGTGGCTTAAGTTATTATCTAACCTGATACCTAGGTATCGGATTGGTTGTGCTTGCCATTTAAATGGTGATTCTTTTTAAAATTCTGTATAATCCGTGTTACTCATTGGCATCACCTCACTTTTATTTGCATTGATCTTGTACCCCGATATTTATCCATACTCCTTCAATTTCTTATGTAATTCTTTTATTGATATTTCTGGTTCTGTTAGGTATATTATGATGTCATCTGGAAATAAGCTGATTTTATCTCCTTCTCCTTTATTTTTATCCCTTTTATTTTATTTTCTGCTCTTATCAGTTCTGCCAATGGTTCTATTGCTAAAGCGAACAATGACGGGGATAATGGACATCCCTGTCTAGTTGACCTACTTAATTTAATGTGGCTCAAAACATATCCATTTATTGTTACTTTCGCCAACGGTCCATTTTACAATGCTTTAATCCAATTAATATATTTTTCTGGTAGATTGAACCTCTGTAATTCTTTAAATAAATAGTTCCACTCTACTCTGTCAAAGGCTTTTTCTGCGTCTAAAGCAACAGCCACTGTTGGCTTCTTATTTCCTTGAACTGCATGAATTAGATTAATAAGTTTACTGACATTATCTGCTGTTCGTCTTTTCTTAATAAATCCAGTTTGATCTTGTTTTACTATTTTTGGTACACAATCAGCCAATCTGTTTGCTAATAATTTTGCTATTATCTTATAATCTAAGTTAAGTGGAGATATATGATGCTGGTGTTAATGGATCCTTCCCAGTCTTTGGTATTACTGTAATTATTGCTGTCTTACATAAATCTGCCCGGACCAGGGCCTCCGCCTGCTTCGCTCTGCCGAGGCCAGGGCCACCGCCTCCCCCTTGACTCTGCCCGGACCGGGGCCGCCGCCTCCTTCTTTCTGCCTGGACCGGGGCCTCTGCCTGCTTCACTCTACCGAGGTCGGGGCCGCCGCCGCCTCCCCCTCGCTTTTGCCCGGATCAGGGCCGCTGCCTCCTTCTTTCTGCCTGAACCGGGGCCTCCGCCTGCTTCACACTACCGAGGCCGGGCTGCCACCTCCCCCTCGCTTTTTACATTTTACACCGCAGTTACACAGCAGTAAGAAAGGGTGTGCCTCGGTCAACCCCGTCAGAATCCAACCGGGTCCCTGACCTACCTCAGAGGTAGTTAGAGAACCCAATTAAACTTACCTAGGCCATGTCCACAGGTGATTTGCGACCAGGTATGGTCTGACCTAGGAGGGGAGGCAGGCCCCTTCAGCCCGGGTAAGAAACCTGCATAGGAGAAGGCCACTCCGATATAAATCCTATGACCCAAGGACCTCGCTGCCACATCCCAGCTTTCTTGGCCACAGCACACGAATCATGGGTGTAAAGGGTGGGGCCAGTACTGCGCACACTGCACTCCGCCTAAAAGCTCCTTTGCGCAGGCCCGAGGACATGTCCACATCCTCCCCCTCCACATCCTCCCCCTCAAAAGATGCTCACAAACTCAAGCTAGCATGCTGGAACATCAGAACCATGCTAGACAAGGCTGACAGCCACCGACCTGATCGTCATCTGCCCTCATCACACATAACCTCCTCAGACTTGACATCGACATAGCCACTCTCAGTGAAGTCCGCCTTGCAGAGGTAGGCAGCCTCCAAGAATGGGCGCGGGCTACACACTCTACTGGTCTGGCAAGCCTATGGATCAACGACGCCTATCTGGTGTAGGCTTCATGGTCAAGAACTCCATTGCCTCCAAACTCAAAAACCTCCCGAAAGGCCACTCGGACCAGATCATGTCCATGTGACTCCCCCTTCAAAACAAGAGTCATATCACCCTCATCAGTGTCTATGCTCCAACCCTCCAGGCAGAACCAGCAGAAAAGGACAAGTTCTACACTGACCTGCGCAACCTCATTCAACGCACCCCTACAGCCGACAAGGTTGTCATCCTTGGTGACTTCAACGCTTGCGTTGGCAAAGACTCAGAAACCTGGCCAGGAATCCTGGGCAAGCATGGTGTCGGCAAGTGCAATGACAATGAGCGCCTCCTGTTGGAGCTCTGCGCAGAACAGCAGCTTGTCATTACAAACACCCTTTTTCAGCAGCGGGACAGCCTGAAGACTACCTGGATGCATCCCCGATCCAAACACTGGCACCTCCTGGACTACGTCCTGGTGCGAGAAAGAGACAAACGAGATGTGCTCCACACCAGGGTCATGCTCAGCGTGGAATGCCACACGGACCACCGGCTGGTTCGCTGCAAGCTCAACCTTCACTTCAAGCCAAAGTCCAGGAACAGTAAAGCCGCCAGAAAGAGGTTCAATGTTGGAAACTTGCAGTCAGACGAAGTGAGAGGAAACTTCCAGGCAAACCTCAAAGCAAAGCTCGAGAATGCAATCTGCCTCACGGACTCGTCCCCTGAAACACTCTGGGATCAGCTGAAGACTACCAAACTGCAATCCACTGAAGAGGTACTGGGCTTCTCCTCCAGGAAAAACAAGGACTGGTTTGACGAAAACAACCAGGAAATCCAGGAGCTGCTGGCAAAGAAGCGAGCTGCCCACCAGGCTCACTTTGCAAAGCCGTCCTGGCCAGACAAACGCCCCTTCCGTCACGCATCTTCAGCGCAAAATCCGGGAGATCCAAAATGAGTGGTGGACTAGCCTCGCCAAACGAACCCAGCTCAGTGCGGACATTGGCGACTTCAGGGGTTTTTACGAGGCTCTAAAGGCTGTGTACGGCCCCTCACCCCAAGTCCAAAGCCCGCTGCGCAGCTCAGACGGCAAAGTCCTCCTCAGCGACAAGATCTCCATCCTCAACCGATGGTCAGAACACTTCCAATCTCTTTTCAGTGCCAACCGCTCAATCCAAGAATCCGCCTTGCTCTAGCTCCCTCAACAGCCCTTAAGGCTAGAGCTGGATGAGGTCCTCACCCGGGAAGAGACAAATAAGGCAACTGAACAACTGAAAAGTAGCAAAGCAGCAGGTATGGATGGAATCCCCCCAGAGGTCTGGAAGGCTGGCGGGAAAACTCTGCATGCCAAACTGCATGAGTTTTTCGAGCTCTGCTGGGACCAAGGAAAGCTGCCTCAGGACCTTCGTGATGCCATCATCATCACCCTGTACAAAAACAAAGGTGAGAAATCAGACTGCTCAAACTGCAGGGGAATCACGCTGTTCTTCATTGCAGGCAAAATCTTCGCCAGGATTCTCCTAAATAGAATAATACCTAGAGTCACCGAAAACGTTCTCCCAGAATCACAGTGTGGCTTTCGCGCAAACAGAGGAACTACTGACATGGTCTTTGCCCTCAGACAGCTCCAAGAAAAGTGCAGAGAACAAAACAAAGGCTCTACATCACCTTTGTTGACCTCACCAAAGCCTTCGACACCGTGAGTAGGAAAGGGCTTTGGCAAATACTAGAGCGCCTCGGATGCCCCCCAAAGTTCCTCAACATGGTTATCCAACTGCACGAAAACCAACAAGGTCGGGTCAGATACAGCAATGAGCTCTCTGAACCCTTCTCCATTAACAATGGGGTGAAGCAAGGCTGTGTTCTCGCACCAACCCTCTTTTCAATCTTCTTCAGCAAGATGCTGAAACAAGCCATGAAAGATCGCAACAATAAAGACGCTGTTTACATCCGGTACCGCACGGATGGCAGACTCTTCAATCTGAGGCGCCTGCAAGCTCACACCAAGACACAAGAGCAACTTGTCTGTGAACTACTCTTTGCAGATGATGCCGCTTTAGTTGCCCATTCAGAGCCAGCTCTTCAGCGCTTGACGTCCTGTTTTGCGGAAACTGCCAAAATGTTTGGCCTGGAAGTCACCCTGAAGAAAACTGAGGTCCTCCATCAGCCAGCTCCCCACCATGACTACCAGCCCCCACACATCTCGATCAGGCACACAAAACTCAAAACGGTCAACCAGTTTACCTATCTCAGCTGCACCATTTCATCGGATGGAAGGATCGACAACGAGATAGACAATAGACTCGCCAAGGCAAATAGCGCCTTTGGAAGACTACACAAAAGAGTCTGGAAAAACAACCAACTGAAAAACCTCACAAAGATTAGCGTATACAGAGCCGTTGTCATACACACGCTCCTGTTCGGCTCCGAATCATGGGTCCTCTACCGGTATCACCTACGGCTCCTAGAACGCTTCCACCAGCGTTGTTTCCACTCCATCCTCAACATTCATTGGAGCGACTTCATCTCCAACATCGAAGTACTCGAGATGGCAGAGGCCGACAGCATCGAATCCACGCTGCTGAAGATCAAACTGCGCTGGGTATGACACGTCTCCATAATGGAGGACCATCGCCTTCCCAAGATCGTGTTATATGGCTAGCTCTCCACTGGCCACCGAGACAGAGGTGCACCAAAGAAGAGGTACAAGGACTGCCTAAAGAAATCTCTTGGTGCCTGCCACATTGACCACTGCCAGTGGGCTGATATCGCCTCAAACCATGCATCTTGGCGCCTCACAGTTCGGCGGGCAGCAACGTCCTTTGAAGAAGACCGCAGAGCCCACCTCACTCACAAAAGACAAAGGAGGAAAAACCCAACACCCAACCAACCAATTTTCCCTTGTAACCGCTGCAACTGCGTCTTCCTGTCCCGCATCGGACTTGTCAGCCACAAACGAGCCTGCAGCTGACGTGGACATTACTCCACCATAAATCTTCATCCGCGAAACCAAGCCAAAGAAAAAGAAGAACATGAATATGACAAGTTTTGTTTTTCTTCTATCTGTTTCATTACTTCCAGGAGAGGAGGAATTAATAACTTTTTAAATGTTTTATAGAATTCTATTTGGAATCCATCCTCTCCTGGTGTTTTATTGTTCGGCACCTTTTTCAATATATCCTGTACTTCCTCTATTTCAAATGGTTTTATCAGTTTGTTTTGTTCCTCTTGTTGCAATTTCGACAGTTCAATTTTAGCTAAAAACTCTTCTATTTTTTCATCTTTCCCCTCGTTCTCAGTTTGGTATAATTGTTCATAAAATTCCTTAAAGTTTTCATTAATCTCTATTGGGTTATATGTAATTTGTTTGTCCTTTTTCCTTGATGCCAATACAGTTCTTTTAGTTTGTTCTGTTTTAAGTTGCCAGGCTAATATTTTACGTTTTTTTTCTCCCAGTTCGTAATACTTTTGCTTTATTTTCATAATGTTCTTCTCCACCTTGTATGTTTGTAATATTTCGTATTTTATTTTTTTGTCCGCCAATTCTCTTTTTTTTGTTATATCATCCCTTTTTACTAGTTCCTTTTTTGTACTTACTATATTCCTTTCTAACTGCTCTATTTCCCGATTGTAGTCCTTTTTCATCTTAGTTACATAACTTATTGTCTGCCCTCTAATGAAAGGTTTCTTTGCGTCCCATAATATACATTTGTCTTTCACTGATTCCGTGTTTATTTCAAAATATGTTTTAAATTGGTGTTCAATTACTTCTCTAAATTCCTGCCTTTTAAGTAGCATGGAGTTTAACCTCTATCTATATGTTCTTGGTGGGATGTCCTCCAGTTCTATTGCTAATAACAGGGGCGAATGATCAGATAGTAGTCTAGCTTTATACTCTGTTTTTCTAACTCTCCCTTGAATATGGTCCGACAACAAAAACATATCAATCCTTGAGTATGCTTAATGCCTACTTGAATAATACGTATATTCCTTCTCTCTTGGTTTTGCCTCCTCCATAAATCCATAAGTTTCATTTCCTGCATTGATTTAACCATAAATTTGGTTACTTTATTCGTTTTGCTAGTCTTTTGTCCAGTTTTATCCAACATTGGATCCAAAGGTTAAAATCCCCTCCTATCAATATATTTCCTTGTGTATCTACAATCTTCAAAAAAATATCCTGCATAAACTTTTGATCCTCCTCATTAGGTGCATATATATTGAGCAAATTCCAAAATTCTGAGTATATCTGACACTTTATCATTACATACCTTCCTGCTGGATCTATTATTTCCTCCTCTATTTTGATTGGTACATTTTTATTAATTAATATAGCTACACCTCTAGCTTTTGAATTATATGATGCTGCCATTATGTGCCCTACCCAGTCTCTCTTTAATTTATGTTCCACTTCAGTTAGATGCGTTTCCTGCACAAATGCTACATTTATTTTTTATTTTTTCAGTAAATTTAGTAGCTTCTTCCTTTTAATTTGGTTATGTATTCCATTAATGCTTATAGTCATACAGTTCAACACGGCCATCTTATATCTTGTTTACACCTCATTTCCGCTTCCTCACCACCTCTATCCCCTTTTCCCCCATTTTCATCAATCAGTTTTTCCTTTTTAAACTCAATGTATGACAACACATGTAAAACATAAAATACTCCAACAATTCCCACACCCAATATTACCTTAACCCCAAATGCCCCCCCCACCTCTCTGAGTTGCCCCTTATCCTTTGCCGGGCAACCACAAATCCCCTTTCCATTTGGATTGTGATCTTGCTCGCAAGCGTCAACTGATTTCGCAGTGACGGTTATTCTCTTCCCCCCAGCACCACCCCTGAAAACATTTTTTTTTACACATATAACAAAGCTCTTCCTTTTTTTTCCCTTCCTTCCTTCCTTCCCTTCTCTTTTCCCTCTTTAGTCCTTTACATATACATTGTTTTTACATCTTTATATATACTTTTTGGCTGTTCTTCATTCTTATTACATCTCTTCATCTCTCCTTCTGTCCTGCAAATGCTCTGTGAATTCTTGTGGTTCCTCCAGATTTGAGAACAATCTGTTTTGCTCTCTGGGTATAAATATTTTAAGCACGGCTGGATGTCTCAACATGAAATTATAACCTTTTTTCCATATCGAATTTGCTGTATTAAACTCCTTCCTCTTCTTTAAGAGTACAAAACTTATGTCTGGGTAAAAAAATATCTTCTCTAATTTTATTCCTTGCTCATTCCAGTATATTTTCTCATCATATATCTCAAAAATTTTACTAAGAAGGATCTTGGTTTTTATGTGTTTGCGTTTTCGGAGCTAGTGCTCTGTGTGCCCTTTCTATTTCCATTTCTTCCTGCATTTCTGTCATTCCCAGGACCTTCAGGATCCATCCTTTTATAAATTCCTTCATGTCTGAGCCTTCTTCACCCTCCTTCAGGCCCATATTTTTATGTTGTTTCACCTACTATAATTTCCCAACATATCAATTTTCTGAGTACCTCACTCCATCTCCTGCCGACTTCCTCATCTTCCAGCTGAGAGCCCTGGTGTCAGGCGTCCCTCAGCTGGTCGTGCAATGGTTGCCCGCTCCTCAGCTGAGCCTTCTGCCCGTCGGTGTTTTCTTTTACCATTGATATCGCACTGCTTATGCGTGACTCCTCGCGCATGCGCAGTTGTCCACTTTTGTTTGGCTCAGAGAGCCATTTTTGCAGTCCACTGGTCAGGGGGTCGCGACTCCACAGGGCCAGCACCACCCTCAGAGAATGGACATTCTTCGCCACCACGGCTCCCTGTTCCTTCGTGAAGGTAAGGCCTTCTTTCTTTTCCGGTGACTTTTCTTTTTTTTCTCCCCATTTTTACTTTTTCCTTCTTGGGTGCCATCTTCTTTCTCTTCTCTACAACTTTATCTTCTATTTCTTATATTTTTTGTTTGCTGAACTTTGACTTTTCTTGACTTTTTTTCTGGAGAGGGTTGGTTTTACCCTACTGGCCACTACTCCATTATGTGACTCTTCGCGCCAGCTGACTTGAGGAAAGGCCACACTGGATCTAGTACTGGATAATAAACCTGGTCAGGTGACAGACCTTTCAGTGGGGGAGCATCTTGGTAAAAAGTGGCCACAACTCCCTGAGCTTTAGTATAGCGATGAACAAGGATAAAAAAAAAGTTAAATGCTGAAGCGTTTAATTGGGGAAGGGCTATTTACGATGGGATGAGGCAGGAACTAGGAGAATAAATTGGGGACAGATGTTCTCGGGAGAAAGCATAGAAGTAACGTGGAAGATTAGGGACCACTTGCACAGGGTTCTGAGTAGGTTTGTCCCAGTGAGACAGGGAAATGATGATAGGAAAAGGAACCATGGTTGACAAAACAGGTGAGGCAACTAGTTAAGAAGCATACATTAAACTTAGGAGGCAAAAATCAGGAAGGGCTCATGAGAATGATATGGTATCCAGGAAGGAACTTAAAAGACTTAGAAAAGCTAGAAGGGGGCATGAGAAGGCCATGGCAAGTAGATTAAGGAAATCCCTAAGGCATTCTCTGCTGATGTGAAGAACAGAACAATGATGAAAGTGAAAGAAGGACCGCTTGAAGATAAAAGAGACAATATGTGACTGGAGGTTGAGGAGGTCCTAAATTAATATTTGAATTCAGTATTCACCAGAGAAAAGGTCCTTGGTCAAGGTGAGATCAGAATAGAACAAGCTTATGTGCTGGATCACATTGACATTAAGAACGAGGATCTCTTTAAAAACATTAGGATTGATAAGTCCCTGCAACCAGATGAGGTATACATCAGGTTGTTATGGGAGGGGAGGAAAGAGATTGCTGGGGCATTGGTCATGATCTTTGTATCATCCTTGGGCATATGGGAGGTGCCGGAGAATGGCAAATAAGGTCCCCTTGTTTAAAAAAAATTTAATAGGGAGAATCCTGGGAATTACAGACCAATGAGTCTTATATCTGTGGTGGGCAAACTATTGAGAGGATTCTTAAGGATAGGATTTACAAGTATTTGGTGAAGTACAGACTTGACAGAGAGAGTCAGGATCCACTTTGTGAGGGGAAGGCCATATCTCTCATGTCTAATTGAGTTCTTTGAGAAAGTAACAAAATAAATTGATGAAGATAGATGTGGTTTATATGGATTTTAGTAAGGAATTTGACAAATCCCCCATAGAAGACTCATACAGAAGGATGTGTGGATTCAGAATTGGCTTGCCTGAAGGAAGCAGAAAGTAGTAGTGGACAAGCAGTATTCTGCCTTGAGGTCAGCACAGATCTGTTCTTTGTGATTTTTATATATTTCCTGGATGAATAAGTACCAAGATGGGTAATTAAGTTCACAGATGATATGAAGGTATGAGTTGCTGTGGATCGTGTTGAAGCCTGTCATAGGTTACAACAGGATATAGGCAGGATACAGAGTTGGGTGGAAAAGTGGCAGATGGAGTTCAATCCAGATATGTGTGGAGTGATATATTTTGCTAGATAAAACTTGAAGGCAGGTATATGGTTAATTTGGGAAATTTAACAGTGTGGAAGAACAGAGGGACATTGGGTCCAACTCCATAGATCACTCAAAGATGCTGTGCAGGTTGATAGGGCAATTAATACCTATGGTATGCTGGGCTTCATTAATCAGGGGATTGAGTTGAGGAGTCGTGAGGTAATATGACAGCTCTATAAATCTCTGGTGAGACCACACTTAGAATATTGTGTTCTGTTCTAGTCATCTTATTATAGGAAAAATGTGGAAGCTATGGAGAGGGTGCAAAGGAGATTTACCAGGAAGTTGTCTGGATTGGAAAAATCGGCCTTGTATCAAAGGGGCAAGCTTAGCCCCTTTCACACTGGCACTTGAATCTAGTAATTAACTGGCAATTTATCAGTTCACGTACCAGTGTGAACGCTCCCTAATTGGTATGGAGGCTCCAAATTGACCCGGGAATTAACTGCCTAGGGAGGTAGTATAATTGCTGACCTGTTTCAAATTGGCTCCAATGTGAACGGAAACCCAGTATGCCTAATCCCATTAGTGATGCACCGATGACGTTCTTGAATGCATGGGAGGTTCTTAAAGAGGCAGGAAATGGAAAGAGCAAAAAGGTAAAATCACAGCAGAGAACACTGTTAACTAGATTATGGAAAGAGTGCAGAATGTGAACAACAATAAGAACTTGCTAGAATGACTACAAGCGTCCACATGCTGTTCATCAAATTGAAAATTTGTGTTAAGGAACTTTTTAAAATCCTCAATTACTTCTAGCAGTTCTGATGTTGGGTGTCAAGATACCATTTTTACATGTGTTTAATTGCTGATGCGATTTTCCCACGTTAGCCTTTAAATTGTGCATGTGTTTAATTGCCGGTGAGACTTCCCCACATTTGTATGTTTTATTTCCGCTACCACTTTCCCATGCTCGCTATAAACTCTGTGTGTGTGTGTGTGTGTGTGTGTGTGTGTGTGTGTGTGTGTGTGTGTGTGTGTGTGTGTGTGTATGTGTGTGTGTGTTTGTGTATGTGTGTGTGTATGTGTGTGTGTTTGTGTGTGTGTGTTTGTGTGTGTGTGTGTTTGTGTATTTGTGTATTTATGTGTGTGTGTGTGTATTTATGTGTGTGTGTGTGTGTATTTATGTGTGTGTGTGTGTGTGTGTGTGTGTGTGTGTGTGTGTGAGAGAGAGAGAGATTTACTACAAAACTGCATTCAGAGTCCTTGCTTTTAAGACCCATTGAATCTGTTTCACCACTCATGACACTCACACAAAGTCTCCCCCACCCACCCCGGGAGAGAGAATGGCTGAAGTGAGATGTGGATACTCTTCTTAGAGAACAAAGCATTCACTTGCAAGTACGTAATATGTTACTCTGGACATTACTGCTGGAGGCTGGGCTCCCCTAAGCTCTGCAATACCAGGTTGGTAATGTGAAAGGGCACGCAGATCTGCTTTTTCTTGGTCCAGTGTGCAAGGCCCTACTGGTATTTCCAAATGGGTCTACAAGATTAAGAGAGCAATACAGAGCACTTGTGAGACAAGATGTGAAGTTCAGTGTACAGTATTGACCTCCTTATTTATGGAAAGATGAAACAAATGGTGCCACTGCTGGAGCTGCTAATAATGGCACTGCTGTTGGTGCAGGCCCAGGAGAGCGGAGACACAGCACTACTTTGAATGGTTTAACTACCCAGTCCTAATAATGGCTGCTCCATACCAATTTTAAACTGTCCATTAAAGGAGCAAACAATGTTTGTAAGTAAAATCCTGCATCCATGGAGCTCTGTGCCCAAGATGGTGGCACCTATGCTCAGCAGCAGCCAAGAGGGGTTACAGACTCCAGAAAGCAGTAAACTGGCACAAGGCATCAAAAACAGGCAGAGTACCCCCAGATGAAACAAAAACACAGAGAAGATAACTCTATAGGGAAGGTGACTATGGCAGTGAACCAGCAAGAGGCTCAGTGACCCACACAGGCTCCGGGCTGATGGTGACTTGAGGTTGAGGGACCTGCATTGTGGGCTGCTGCAGATTGGCTCGTGGGAGCTAGGTATTGCAGTTGGGATTCAAGAGATGGTGAGGGCAAGATGGGCTCTGGAAGGGCGTTGGGTGCTAAAGGCTTCCTGATCATTTCGGAGGTTTGTATCTGGAGCTTGGGTTGCTGAAGGAATGACCAGGATTCTGTGTGGCTGCAGAGGGTGCAGGAGCACTGGAGGTGAATCCACGGACAATCAGTGACTCTGAAAGGTCCCTTTTTTACTTCTCTTTCTTATTGTAAGGGCTGCTGGGTGACACTAATGGCAACTCTTTGTTTGCCTTATGGCAGGCAGAAGGCAATTTTTCATATATTACATGTTCTGTACTATTACATGGCAATAAAGGAATCTTGAAACTTGAAAAATGCTGAAAGCAGCTTAGAAAAGCCTTACTGCACAGATTCTTGAAATGGATGGCACACGATTGAATCCTAAAGGGTCTTGTAGCTGTGGATGTGCAAAGAATATTTGTAGGAGAATTTGATCTAACATGACAATTTAAAAAGGATCACCCATTTTAGAAAGAGATGTTTTTTTCTGTCTTAGAGCACATATGTCTTTGGAATTCACTTCTTTAAAGGGTAATGGAAGCCACACCTTTGAATATTTTAAGGCAGAGAGATCAATTCATGAAATGTAGGGCATGAAAGTTTACCCAGAATAGGCAGTTGAAGTTGTAGTCAGATCAACCAAGGTCTTTATTAAATTGCAGAAGAGGCTTGAGAGTCGAAGTGACTTGCTCCCTCTTCAGTTTTAAGTCTGAATGTCCCTTCCTGCCTATTATTACTGTGTTTCAGCACTGACTGCACTAAAGGTAGGTACAAGCTGGGCAACAAATTAAGATCAGAGGGAAGAATTTGAAAAACGTTGAGTCAGTGGTATTTCATTTAAAATAAATCAGTGCTAAGATTTTGTTTTAAACCACATTTTGACAAGCGAGTTTTGAAAGAATTGTGTAGAAGTATTTTTTATAATTTAGCTTTCAATAGCTGAGTTTCAACAAAACAAAAACAATGAAACTTTATTAAATTTGATCCTCTTCCTAATTTAAGCATAAAAGAAGCCCATGCAATCCGAAGTCTCCAAGACTCCATCACTGTTCAATCTAGTAAAACCTATGCATTAATCTTAACATGTCTCAGCAATTTTTTCTACTTCACTGATCCATTTTTTTTTAAAAAGCTACTTGTGAATCTATTTTTAAATCAACTATCTGGCAGACTATTCCAAATTTCAACCACGTCTTTCACAAGGCCTACTTATCTTCCAGTGTTGAGGAAAAATTAAATATCATTAATCTTTCTTTCCTATATATGGATGCCAATTAACCTGTTTTATATTTCAGGCTCTTTCATAGGTTGTTAACTGTATTTTTAAAACACATTTTCTTCTACCTTAACAATGATTATTGCTTACTCTACACCTCTCTGATGTATTCTATTAATGAAGAGATAATGACATACTCCAAAATATGAAATAACCACATCAGTTCAGATAAATTGATTTTCATTTTTAAGGGTAGTACTTCCAATATTTGTTGAAAATTACGTAAAAGAGATAACTGAAGAACTGGTATGGTGGATTCAGTGACAACAAGAGTAGCATCAAAACAATGGCAAGGCAAAAAAATCACAGACAATTTTCTTGTCAGGTTATTCCTATTAAACCACTTAATTATTTCAAACATAATAAAAGGATAGGGAAAAGTCAATGTTCATCATGGCAATAGTTGCAGAAGACATAAATTAATTGTTAATATTTCAATAGAAAAAACTATCCATAGGTATTTTAATGCAATATTCATAATTTGGGTACAATTTATAAACTACCTTCACTTCAAAAGAATTTTTTGCTGAAATTGTTTTTTTAAATTCTGCTTCATTTTGGAGGGAAATGGGTTCCTTCTATCAATACAAGGTGAATGAGAAGCCTCACTGTAATTTGACAATTATTCCTTTCTCAGGCTAGATGCAAATTGCCATGATCCCAACAGAGAAGCCATAACTGAAAATAGACTGTAGAAAATACTACAATTAAGAACCCAAGTCCTTCCATCCACTGGGTCTGCAGGAAATAATTCAGAAGATACACATCCATTAAGACTTTCATAAACTGACAAAGGTAGAGGTGATATGCAAGTAAATTAATTTTATACAGAACTAAATTTCATTGTACCACAAATGCCAAGATTAAGAGAAATCAGTTGAAATAATTGTAGTTTTTCTTTGTTCAATAGTAGTTTCCGAAACACCATCGTTAATAGGTTACCTCTTTGTCTTGAATATTGGGATCAGCTTTGTTTTCCATCAGCACCGCCATGCAGTTGATGTAGCCTCCATATGCAGCACACTGCAACGGAGTTCTTCCAGCAAAATCCTGCACATTAGGGTTGATCTGATTCTGAATTAGGATCTGGCAAACATCTGCATTTCCTCCTAGGGCAGCCCAGTGTAAAGGACTATGGCCATCTTGATCAATCAAATCAACTCTGCCACCTCCTATGATAAATATAAACAAAGAAAAAGACAATTCGATGAATATTAGTCAGTAATCAATTTATGTAAACTGTATACTATTATAACTATCTCCAACCTTGAACATCATGCACATTAATATAGCAGCATTTGATTTGTACATGTGCACCATGCCATTTGTAACACTTCACCACACAATCCATTATGCCTTGTCAATGCTTGTTAGCCTGAACAAGTCTCACATCTTTGCTCTTCTCTTTGCGCTATCTACCACTGATAATATTTTGTCAGTTGTGTATTCAACATAATATCAGAAACTGTGTTTAAAAAAAAAACTTTCTGATTTTCCACCTCGGTTTAATGTTGGTATATGATGCTGTGGCATCCTGGTAAGCGAGTTGTTGCTTTGACAGAGTTAGAAATTTGTATTGCTTTACACACAGTTGACAGTGAAAAGCTCTGAACATTGTTAATACAATTCACTGTATATTTTTAATCAAGCTCGAAGATCACATGAACAGAATTAGGTGAAATTGAGTGACACCGGGTTAGTGATAACCACAATGAATTTATTGTCATATACATTGTACAATACACATAAGCATCAAATTCTTACCTCATGCAGCCAAGCAGGTTCTTATTTAAAAGACTACAACAGTATACATAATTAGAAATAAAAAGAGACAATAAATACAAAAGATATATAAATATTCACAATTATCCTGAAAAAAGTGATTATGCAACAGTTTAGTTGGAGCAGTCTCTGATTAGAGAAACAAGGGGAGATTCAAGAGCCTGACAGCTACTGGAAAGAAACTGTTCTCGATCCTAAAAGTGCAGATCTTCAGACTTTTGTATCTTCTCCTCAAAGATAGCAGTGAGAGGTTGTGACCAGCGTGATTGGGATCCTTTATGACGTTGGCTGCCTTCTTGAGTCAATGCCTCACATCAATGCATTCAATGGATGGGATGGACGTGGCTACATTAGCTATTTTCTTGAGCCTTTGGCATTCCTAGGCTGTGAGGCAGTCAATATATTCTCTGTAGTGCACCCACAGAAGTTTAATAATTCAAAATCCTGGCAAATTTCTTCCATAAATTTGTTGGTTTGCCATCTTCACAGTTGCCTCAATGTGCTCAATCCAGGAGAGGCCTTCTGAAATACAGAGTCTCAGAAACTTGAAAGTACTAATCTTCTCCATTTCCAACCCATCAATGTGAACTGGTACCCTGCCACCCCTCCCCCGCTTCTTAAAATCAACAATAAACTCCTTGGTCTTAGTGACATTAAGAACAAGAATGTTCTTCTGGCACTACTCAAACAGATTCTTGATCTCAGTCCTGTACTCTGACACATCAGTTATTCAGCCAATGGTGGTGTCATCAGCAAATTTATAGATTTGAGTTGGAACCAAACTTGACCACATAATCATGAGTGTACAGGGATTACAGTAGGGAATTAAGCATGCAGCCTAAGGGTGTCGCTTTGTTGATGGTCAATATGCACTGGAGTTTGCTGATAAGGAATTTGTAGAGGAATGGAAGAATCTCAGATTCTTTAGAATGGTCACAGATTTTGCTGGTATGATGGTGTCAAATACTGAACTATTGAAGAACAGCCTGACCAAGGTATTTCTGCCATCAAGAACTAACTCTGAGTGGAAGCCAGCAAAATGGCATTTGTCAATAGCCTGTTGCAATGATAGGCAAACTGAAGTGGGTCCTGGTCCTTCCTAAAATAGGAGTTGATATTCTCTATAACCAGCCTCAAAGCACTTAATCACAGTAGATATTAGTGCCACCAGCTGAGAATCATCAAGGTCAGTTACCTTGCTCATCTTGTGTACTGGAATAATGGATATAATTTTGAAGCAGGTGAGTACTTCAGACTGTTGTAGTGGAAGGTTGAAAATGTCCGCAAAAACTCCCACCAGTTTGTTCTCACAGGTTTCAATGAAACAGCCGGATATACCATCTGGACTGGACACTTTTGAGGATTGACTTTCCTTAAGGTTTTGTTCACCTCAGCCTCAGAAATTGGGAACACAGTTATGGGAGTATGTGGATCAAGTGCATGAACATAAAGATAAATATACTCATTGAACACAGGCGAATGTCTTGCAGTCCTGCATTAATCCATGTCTGTTGCTTGCATTACCTGGTAATTGCTGGGACTATAGTTAACACCCAGCTTTGAGTGGCTATGTGCTTTAGTAAGCCTTACATTTGGAGTGGTTAAAGTAGAAAACACTCTGCTGGGGGAATTCAAGTCAGAATCCTTCATCAAGGCAAATCCTTCTGATGTTGCTCCAGCAGATTGTTTTTTTGTTCCAGATTCCAGGATCTTCAGTCTCTCATGATTCTACCACTCATAACTACTATTATAAGTGGTTCCAGTGCTTGAAATGTTCAAAGCACTGTTAAAAGTTGTCATGTAGCTTGGCTTCATCAGGACTAAAATCCAGATACTTTTTCAAATTTCATGGTGGGATCTCAGGAATATAAATTCACTCAAATAAGTAATCCAGTGGGGGGTCGTGGCAAGATGGCATAGTGGGAAGACGTGTGATTCCACCTTCCCCCAGTTAGACTTCTAAATAACCAAATTTAAAATTTGTAAAAGTGTTTAAAAATATTTAGACTTTGGAATATTGGAGGATTGCAATGGCTGCAAACGTGAAAAAAATTAAAAGCTCAATTGCAAAAGAAATTACCTTACAAAAGTGTTGAAGAACTGAGGCCTATTTACCAAGTTGAAGCCATGGAATCATTGACTGGAGTCCCCAAGCCTCAGAGGACTCCTGCTCTGTTGAGTATTAAGCCGGTGCCGATCGCGCCACTTGCGATGGCGCTGGCTCAGTGACGGGCTCGACCGGCCCTGACTCGCGCCTCTGTGAGTCCGGGGGTGCGGGCAGATCGGCCGAGCCCGCTATACTGCCTGGCGGTCTGGGAGCGCACAATGTGGCGTCGGAAGATGCACATGCACAATCGGTGACTTTGCTGGGCATGCACAGAGGATCACGGGTCCGGGAATTACTGGACAAGGCGTGGGCTGTGGGGGAGCCTGAACAGCGGCGGGCTGACGAGGTCGGCACACTGTCGAATGCGTCCAGACCCGCAGCCGCACTGGAAGAGGACCTATGATGTTAGAGGAGGAAGAAAGATCAACATTACAGGAACTTACACAGGAAGAAATAGGGACTGAGACCAGAGAAGGAGGTGATGGAACCTGGACTGGATTCTGTGTTCACAATTTTGGAAGCGATTGCTCATCAAATGGAAAATATGTCAATACAGATGTCTCAAGGATTTATGGAAGTGACTACTATATGTGAAGAAATGACCTGTATGAAGCAAGATATTAATGTAGTTAAAAGTGATGTTAGTAGATGTATAAAATCAGTGGACACTGAAGAAGATAATTTAAAAAAGATTGAAGAAGCTTTTTTTGAATGTAAGAACCAAGTGGAGCATAATAGAGAAAAAATGGAAAAAGTGGAGAATTCGTTCGTGGATTGGGGGATCCAAAATAATGGAATTATTGAAGAAGATTGATTCATTAGAAAATCAGGGTTGAAGAAATAACATAAAAATGGTAGGTCTTCCAGAAAATATAGAAGGTTCTGATCCGGTAAAGTTGAATTGGATTCCTGAGGTGTTGGGCAAGGAATTGTTTCCGAATGGTCTGGAGTTAGATCGAGCACATAGAGCACTAAGGAAGAAACCATTTCCAGGCCAACCCCCACGAGCAGTTTTGATTCGCTGTTTGAAATACCAGGACAGAGAAATTATACTACGAATGGCGGTGCAGAAGGCACGACAGAATCAGGCTCCAATGATGGTCCAGAATAATAGGGTTTATTTTTAATGTGGATTTGAGTCAAGAAATTATTAGAAGGCGCCAAGAATTTAATTCAGCTAAAGAAGTATTGTGGCGAAAGCGATATAAATTTGCCTTTCGTTATCCGGCCATGTTGAAAGTTTTTTATGGGAACTTTCAATCTCAATTCTTTGAAAATGATCATGATGCATTAATCTTTGCTAATTCATTGCCAGATTTACGAGGAAATGGAGACGATCATCATCATTGTCACCCAAGAGGAGGGTAAATGGCAATGGAAATGGGAAGAATGGGAAACATGGAAAGAATGGGAAGAAAGCTGAATTGACACAAAGTCTTCTTGATATTGAAGATCCGGAACAATCATTGGGACTGGAATCATTGGGTTGATTATTTTTGTTTCAGTACTTTGTGGAAGTCTGACTGGGGGGGTGGATGACACTGAGACCTTCAGTCATCTAGCACTAGTGGGTTTTACCACACCCAGATTTTTAGGGAGCTACTACTTTTTAGTAGTTTGTTTTGGGGATTGTTAGTTTTTTTTTCCTTTTTTTTGAATATTTACATAAGGGGGGAGGTTAGAATATTAAGGGAATTAGAGGGGAGCATTATTTTATAGTAGTGGAATATATTATTAGATTAAGATATGTCTAATTTGAATTTTGCAAATTTAATGTTCAGGGTTCGAATAACCCAATTAAGTGTAAACGAGTTTTGACTTATATAAGAAAAATGAAAGTTGATATTTCTTTTTTGCAAGAAACATAATTGACTGAAAAAGAACATTTGAAATTGAAGAGAAAGTGGGTTGGTCATGTATTTTCTTCTTCTTTTCATTCTAAAGCAAAGGGTGTAGCAATTTTAATTCATAAGAAATTACCGTTTGAATTAAAATCGCTTGAAGGAAATGCTGGGAGAATTTTGATGGTTAATTGTAAAATTTTTGGTGAATCATGGACTTTGTTTAATATTTATGCACCTAATGTAGATGATGAACGGTTTATGTTGGAGGCTTTTTTATTGCTTAATCAGGCCAATAATAATATTTTGATCGGGGGAGATTTTAATTGTGTTTTGGATCCTTTATTGGATAGATCTCCAAAAAGTATAAGGAAATAAAAGGCGGCAACACAAATAGGAGCTTTGATGAAGGATTTGAATCTGGTTGATGTTTGGAGGAGAGTAAACCCTACAGAGAAAGACTTGTCCTTTTATTCCTCTAGACATGATTCCTTTTCTAGAATAGATTTTTTTTGGTTACGGCACATCTGTAAGGTAGAGTATTACAGGTTGAGTATAAAAGTTGGGTTATATCGGATCATTCTATGTTATTTTTTTCCTGTGTAGGTTCAGAAGTAGTCCAATCATCTTACAGATGGAGATTTAATACAATGCTACTGAAGAAACCGGAGTTTATTACTTTTGTTAAGGAGCAGATTACTCTGTTTTTGGCTGAGAATGTCAATTCAGTACATAGTAATTTTGTATTGTGGGATGCTTTGAAAGCATATTTACGAGGGCAAATTATTAGTTATACCACGAAAGTTAAAAAGCAATATGCGGCGGAAAGCTTAATGTTAGAGAAACAAATTGCTGAATTGGAAAAGGAATTTCAGAAAGATGCTACAGAAGATAAAAAAGCTGCTTTAATGAAGTTGAAATTACATTATAATACTTTACAAGCTTATCAGTATGAGCATCTACTTTATTGATCTAAGCAATGTTATTATGAACTGGGTGAGCGAGCTCATAAGGTAATTAGCATGGCAATTAAAAACAGAACAGACATGAATTATTAATGCTGTGAAAAAGAATTCAATAGTTACCTATAAACCTCAGGAAATTAATGATCAGTTTTATTCATTTTATCAAAAATTATATACTTCTGAGGGAAAGCAGGACGCTGGTTCTATCGAATCCTATTTATCCAAATTAAATTTACCTGTTTTAGGGGAGGATGAGGTTAAAGAATTGGATGCTCCATTTACGGATTTTGAGATTAAAGAGGCTATACAAGAGATGCCAAATGGAAAGTCGCCAGGAGATGATGGATTTTCTGTTGAATTTTACCTAAGAAAGGTTATATTTCAGATATGTACCAATTATTACAGGGTTGTATGGATAAACTGGAATGGGAAAAATATAGGCTTAAATGGGAAAGTGATTTAACCTATATTTTTCTGGAAGATAATTGGGAGGTTATGTGTTCTGATAGTGTAACTAAAGTGACGAATGTGCATTATGGAATGGTTAATTATAATTTTTTTACATCAATTATATTTGACTCCAGAGAAATTGAAAAAATATGGATTTAGTAATTCGGATTCTTGTTTTAGATGTGGACTATGTACTGGAACTTTTTTTACATGCTGTTTGGTATTGTTTTAAAGTACAACCATATTGGGAAGGAATTAGGTTGGTTTTGGAAAAAGTATTTAAGACTAAATTACCATTAGACCCATCAATCTTTTTGTTGGGATATATGGTTTCTTTGAAAGGACTAGGGTTGGATAAATTTCAAATTGCGTTTGTACGTCTAGTGTTATCTGTAGCACAAAAATGTGTAGCTAGTACTTGGAAGGATAATGTGGAGGTTAGTATAACACTCTGGCATAATGAGTTGAGAAATTGTATTATTATGGAAAAAATTACATGCAATCTGCATGATAATTATTCATTTTTTTGTTAAAATGTGGTCTTCCTATTTGGAATATATGAACTTAGAAATACTTTGAAATATTCTTTATAATCACTGTATTATCTTTATATTTGGCTCCCCTTAAAGGGGCTGGCTGAAGGGGTGGGAGGGTGGGTGGGGTTTTTGATTTTTGGGTTTTTTTTGTTTCTTTTTATATATACAAAAAAATTTTTTTTTTCTGTTATGTTTGATTGAAAGTTGTCTAAATTCTGTTAAATAAAGTTTTTAAAAAAAAGCAATCGAGAAAGAAATGCTCCCATCATTAATTACAAAACTATTCTTGTACACAGAGAACATCACTATCTGAAAGAGAATCATGGTGAGCAAATTCCACTTATGCTCACTTTCACTAAGCAATCCATGACCGTAGTCATAGGAGCTTCACTGAGTTCTTTCCAGTGTGCTATGCTAATGACTTTCAAACAACATAGGCGAGATTCAAAACTAATCAAGTTCCAATCAAAGCTCAAAATTAGGCAACTATAAATAGCCATGGCGATCAAAGACAGGAGAAATGCATTTTACTACCCTCATTCTAGAATTTACATCTTTGCACAGGACCAGCCTTATTTCATTGAGAAATGCAAAGCAGGTTGCCAGAATAAGCTTCAGATGTACAGAACACAAAAATAAGTTATCAGGCTACTGAAGGTACAAAAGAGGAGCGTGTGCAAGTGAAACCATGGAATCAACATGCGTAAGTAGAAGTGATAGCACAACAAATGATCACATCAAAGCTTTGCAGTTCTGCATTTTGAGGGAAATTAAACAACAAGAGAAGGAAGTTCCATGAACATTCCCATCCTCAATAAGGGATGAATAAAAATGGCAAATACTAGTTTTCCAATCCAATATATTTCACAGTGCATCAAGAAATGTACAGCACAGTTAGTGTAGCAGTTAGCATGACACTATTACAGCACCAGTGATCGGGCTGAAACCTGACGCTGGCTGTAAGGAGTTTGCATGTTCTCCTGGTGTCTCCATGGGTTTTCCCTGGATGCTCCAGTTTCCTCCCTCCCTCCAAAATTGACAGGTAATTTGGGTGTAATTGGGCAGCACGGGTTTAAATGGCCGGAATAGTCTTCTACTGTTCTGTAAATAAAATATTTAAACAATTAAAAAAAAAAGAATCGACTCTTCACTATTACAGTCAGTCAAATGCGAGCTCTCTACCAGAATTCCCAAAATTCAGCATTTTTATTTATGTTTGTTTGGTCCAAGGCTGCAATGGAGTCTGAAACTACCAGTAAGTAGTTCTGATAAAACTGAGGAGGTGGCAATTGACTAATTTCAATTTATCCTGCTTTTCATGGATAAAAAATATTTTGAAAATTTTCCACTTTACTCAGTGGATGCCACTGTCTAAACTACTTGAGCAGCTTGACTCGAGCCAAGAGTCCTAATCAAAGTGAAGGTTATAAGAATCAAAGGGAAACTCCCAAAGGAGTTCGACCAAGCATGATGGAAGATATTTATGGATATTGAAAGCCACCATCAAAGTCTCGGACATAGCTCTAAGAGTTCCTCGGGGTAATTTTCAAGGCTGAAACATCTTCAGCTGTTTCTACAATGACCTTACCTTTATCATAAGGTCAGAAATGGGGGTGTTGGAATTATGCCATGAAGCTGACAACAAAAGCACTGTTTCCATGCATGCCTGGTTTAATTAGGAATTCCCAGTGCTCCTGTCAATGATTCAACCTCTTTCAGAGCCTGTGCTGTTTTCAGCCTCCTTCACTGCAAATAAGAGAAATCACTTAAATTTCACACCATAAAGTACCCTGGAAAATTCATGAAATGTTACATTAGAAACAAAGTTGAGTTGAATTTTTTTTATGGGCAATAAAAGCAATAATTGCAGGTTGGCAAATTATGTGACTCAAAAGAAATTATTCACCTATGCCTAAAACTTCTGTTGCATCAGATAGTTACAGCAATACCACTAATAATAATTTCAGAGCCATGTAATTTGGATGAAGATGATAATGGTGAGATTGTTGTCGGAGGCTGGCAGTTGGGATGAGAATGGTATGGGAGGAGACGACAATTTGAATAGAGGAGAGGATGGGAAAGCAGAAATGGAGTTAGAGGGCTAAAACTCAGGATAGACCTGCTGATAGATTAGGGAGGAGCAAATTTGGGACTGGGGAGCAGATACTTTGGATGCTGTCATTGGAGAAAAGGAAGCAGAATGTGGTTCGATTGTTTGATGTCGGGAAAAAGGAAGCGTAAGTGATGAGTAATAGACTGGCTGGTTGAGAGGGATGGGAAAAGGACAAAAGGGATTGTGGAAGTGGGGTGGGAAGGAGCAAGAGTGTTATTACATAAGTTGGAATCAATAAGCCTGCAAAGCTTCAAAATGTACATTGCTCAGAGAATTATTTTTTGCTGTTTGGCTTTGAGGGTGGTTCAGGGCCACATGTCTCGTGCCCAGAAGTGTCCACACAATTTTACAGAGTAACTTGATATGAACCCAATTTAGACATCAATACAAGGACACAATCCTTTATCCGGACTTCTAAAATCCAGAAAGCTCCAAAAACAGGCAAGTGGCGAGAGAGACAGCAGTGCGAATCAGGCAGGCAATGGGGGGAGACCAGCAGTGTGAGTCGGGCGGGCGAAGGGGGTGGGTGGGGGTAGAGAAGGCAGCGCGATTGAAGGGGGGTGGATATGGCAGCACAGTTCGGGTGTGCTTAAATCTGAAATTCGGAAACACTGTCCCTTAAGGGTTTCGGATAAAGGATTGCGTACCTGTACTAGGAATTCCAGTGGCACAATGCAAAGCAAAAAAACACGAGATTTTATTGATTTGAATTTTTCATATCGAAGAATTTAAAATTTTAAAGTTTATTTTATCTTACATAAGTATATATTTCAAAATTAATTTAGGGCATTATGCTATATATTCAAAAAAAGGTCAAATAAAATACACAATGTTGGCTTCCTGGCACGCTGTCAGTGGTAAATACTTTTATCACATTAGGACAGACAGTGAGCTTAGTGTTTTACTGCAAAAAAAAATCTGTTTGAGGAATTCAATGAGTCAAGCAACATCAGTGGGAGGATGGGGGTGAGGGAGAAATTCAAATCAACTTTATTTATCGTTCATACCATGCCCGCACGGTAGGACGAGAAAGTGTTTCTTCAGGACCATGGAGCATATTTATAGATATTATCAGTATTTCAGGTCAAAATTGTTCATTAAGACTGATTGAGGAGTGAGGTGATAGTTAATATAAGGAGGAAATGGACCAAAAGGCAGTTGATGAACCAGAATTGCACTCCTGAAATTGCAGGAGAAAATGCCAGGGATGATGGAGACATGGGTAAGAAGGGATGAATGAATGAATGAACAAGAAAGCTTCAGAGCTGCAGAGAACATGTTCATTGCAGAAGGGGAAAAGGGGTGGAGAGGGTGAGATATGGCTGATGGAAATGATGAAGGATTACATGCAGGTTGCAGAGGCCAGTGGGGTGAACTGCATTTCTCAAGAGTTGTGGAATTCTAAAGTAAGGAAACAAGTCCTTCGGCCCAACTAGTCCATGCCAACCAAACTATTTCCATTTGCCTGCATCCTTCGAAATCCATACACCTGTTCAAATGTCTCCACTTCCTCTGGCAACTGCCTCCATAACCAACGACTCACTCTCTGTGTGAAGGTGCCCCTAAGGACCCTTTTAATATTTTTTGTCTGACTTCGAATCCATGCCATCGAGCTTTAGACTCCCTTAGCCTGGGGAAAATAAAACTATGATTTTTTAAGCTTTCAATCCCCTCAAAATTTTATAAGCTTATGTAAGGTGCTCTTTCTCCAGGGAGAAAAGTCCAAGCCTATTCCAACCTCTCCTTATAATTCAAGCCTGCCAATCCTGCTAATATTCTCATTAAACTTAATGATTTTCTTTCCAGCGACATATATAAGAATGTATTATCATGTATACAAGTACAAAGTAGAGATGCACTGAAATTCTTATTTGCCACAGACGTAGATAAGATACACCAACAAAAATAGTATAAATTAAATCAAAGCGGGTGACCAGAACTGCTAACAGGACTCCACTTGCAGTATCAACATCTTGTACAGTTGTAACATGACACCCTGCTCCTCAACTCAATGCCCTTCTGTTCTCTTTGGAGGGAGGCGATTGAGAGTGGAACTCTGGGAAATCTAGGAAATGCAAGAGAGAGCTCCATCATCCACAGTAGAGGAAAAACGACATTGTCTATAGAAAAGGGGACCTTTCATCTGAGAATGGAACATTCAGCACAATTTCAGCATCTGTAGCCTCTTGTGATTTTACTGAAGCTGGATACCAATTACAGTTCTCATAGAGATCACAAAATTATTTCTGCAGAGGAAGCTTTCTGGAAGATCAATGCTTCACAACTGATGTTAAATTCTGAGACATTGTCTTTAACATGATGCATCTCAACTGTGCCCATAAACTACTTGCACATCTGTTCTGGCTACTTTAATTTAACTGTGATTTTTTTTAAAGTCCAATGAATCCTATGCACATGACAGAATTAAATCCATCGTCAGTGCCATGCGGATTTGTTTATGGTGATCCATTTCATCCTTTTCTCACATTTTGACATATTGAAGGCGTACAAATATTCCAGTTCATAAGATGAGAAATCTATTCCAATCAGTCTGCTCCAAGTTAGTGCAGAAGTCTTGGAAATGAATGGGCTGTTCACATCTGAGCATTTATTGATATTTGCCCATATGTTCACATGTATTTAATTGATTAAAAAGTATGTTTGTTTTTAATGTTGCTATTAGTTTTAATATTGTTTGAAATTTTCATCAATTCCAAAGTTTCTGGGAATGTCTGTTCTCAAAGACATTCACATATATTCCACCAATAACTTTTAACAGACTGCGCCAGAGCATTTCTGGGAACATAGCCACCCATAACACCAGGATAGTCCTGCACTCCATCAAACAACACTATTTCCTGTGGTAAAATGCCTGCAACCACACTGGTTGAAAAAACAGTGCGAACCAAGGGTAGGCAAGTTGATCTGTCCAAGTATGTTATCATGGATAACAGTAGCTTTTCTGTATGTTAATTTATTTAATTAAATTCTGGGCTCTTACCAAGATATTTGAATACATATTTTAGGTTAGCATTCCACAGTAATAATGAGGTAGTGCCAATTCTTTGAGCAGTTAAACAAAATGCTACACTGGCCACGTAGCTGGCAGGAGGATTCACAGACATCTTCAACCATTCTCTTGTACAGGCTGAAGGGCCCATCTGCTTAAAAAAGGCCTTTGACATCTCAGTGGCGAAGAACAATATAGTGGCGGACATAAATGACTTCCAGCCAGTGGCTCTGACATCCACCATCATGACTTCTGGGAACCAAGTATCAGGACCAGGAATTATGAGGGTGCCAATGACAAAAAGAGCTCCTCAAGGGCTTCCTAATGATATTGTGTCAGAACCAGGGGCTGTGGACGGTGACTTGGATGTCTGAAACAGTTCACTGGCAAAAGAGACTCTGTACAATTACAGAAGCTTGTGAACAAGGTGACAAACACTCTGTCTCTGAAGGAAAAATCTTTCCTCTCTTGGTGGGAACGTTGGACTACTGGTACCTCTTTATGTGCCTTTATGGGCAAGCAAAAGTGAACTAATCTGATGTACTCATGAACATGACAATAAAGGGATCCTGAACTGCTTCAAGGAGAAAGTCATGGCTCACGTTAACTCCAGCCAACCAGGTGCCTTGGAATCTCTCTAATCTGCAGTGCCACAACTGGTCCACAGCAGATGTCATTTCCCTGGGCCTACACCCTGTCTTTGAATACCTGGAACAAGGACACCTATGACAGGTTATTATTCATCAAATGGGCCTCCCTCTCTCTCAATAGTACCAAACTTTCATCCCCAATTTCCAGGACCTTGCCCTCAACACCATCATTTGCAAATGGATCCATGACTTCCTATCCCACAGATGCAATAAGTGAGAAATGATGACAGCACTCTTCCACAATTATTATCAATAATGGGGCACCACAAGGCTGTGTCTACCAAACTTTATTCAGACACCTGCTTACATTTTGCTCATACCTTACTGAATGGCTCAAGCCCAAAATGTTTGTTATATAAAGTACAGTTTGACCTGCTGAGTTTCTCCAGCATTGTTTTTTCATTGTCTACTATTTTCCTTGTATACTCATGACTATGTGGCCAAACACTGATCCAACTCCATATATACATTTGTGGATGACACAACTGACATAGACAGGATCTCTAAGAATGGTGATTCAGAATAAAGAAGGAAGATAGAGTGGCAGGACAACTACTTCTCCCTCAGTGTTAGCAAGACCAAGGAGCTGGTTATAGATGTCCAGAAGAGGGGTGGAACTCACTTCCCAGTCTGCATCAAGGTGTGTTGAAGTGGAAATAGAACACAGCTTTAAATTCCTAAGAGTACACATCTCCAGGGCTTTGTCTTGATCCACCCATATCGATACAATGGCAAGAAGGAAGAGAGAGAAAATTTGCATCCCTTAACAAGTTTCTTCTCATGGTCCATCATGGCACTGCTTCACCCAAGACTCCAATAAAGTGCAGAGGGTTGTGAACATGGCTTAGGCCATCACACAAAGCCCCCTCCTCCCCATCAACACCATCTATAACTTATGTTGCCTTGGAAAATCATCAAATTAAAAAAACTCAAAAGCAAAAAAATCTGCTGGAGAAACTTAAAGGATCAAGCAGCATCAGTGGGAGAAATGAATGGTCAACATTTCAGGCCAGAACCCTTCTGCAAGAACAAGATGGATGAATGGAAGTCAGCAAAGCCAAACAGACCAAAAAGGTTGGAATATGCTTGTGTATGCCAAGGCTAGAGTTTGACAAAGTGCATTCTGAAAGTGAAACACATTCTTTCCTTTGAAAGTTTGGTATTTACCCGAGTCAATGGAGAATCAAGTTCAAATTCAGAATCAGAGTTATTGTCATGGACATACATCAGAAAATTTGTTGCTTTGCGCCAGCAGTATTGCGCCGAACAAGGTGTAAAATTACTATAAATTACAATTCCATAAATACAAGAATTTAAAAAAATAAATAATTGGTGGGAAAAAAATGAAGTATTGTCAATAGGTTCGTTGTCCATTCATAAATCTGATGGAGGAGGGGAAGAAGCTGCTTTTGTAATGCTGGGTGTTCATCTTCAGGCTCCTGTACCTCCTTCCTGAGGAGAGCTGTGATAAAGGGCATGGCCTGGGTGGTGAGGGTCTTTGATAATTGAAGTTGTTTTCTTGAGTCACTGTATCTTAAAGATGCACTTAATGGGGTGGACTAATTAATGCCCATGATGGCGCTGGCTGAGTTTACAACTGTCTGTAGTCTGTTCCTGTCCTGTGCATTGGCACCTCAAAAACAGACAGTGATGCAACCAGTTAGAATGCTCTCCATGTACATGTAGAAATTTACAAGTCTTTGGCGACATACAAAATTTCCTCAAACTCAATGAAATATAGCCACTGGCTTGCCTTCTTCATGATTGCATCAACATGATGGCTCTTCAGAAATGATGACATCCAGTAATTTGAAGTTTCTTACCCTCTCCACTGCTGACCCCTCGATGAGGACTGGTTTGTGTTCTCCTGGTTTCCCCTTCCTGAAGTCCACAATCAGTTCCTTAGTTTTGCTGACATTGACTAGCTCAACTAGCTGATCTCTCTCACTCCTGTCCACTTCCTCATTGCCATCTGTGATTTTGCCGACAACCGATACTGTCATGAACAAATTTGTTCATGGCATTTGAAATGTGCCTAGTCACACAGTCAAGGGTGTAGAGAGCATGGGAAAAGCACACATTTTTGAGGTGCAACTGCGTTGATTGTCAGTGATCTTGGTACTGACTGTGGTCTTCTGATAAGATAGTCAAGGATCCAATTGCAGAAGGAGGCTCAGATGCCCAGGTTTCGAAGATTGCTGACTACTACAGAAGAGATGGTGGTGTTGAAAGCTAAGTGGTAATTGATGAAAACTAGCCTGATGTAGGTATTGCTGTTGTTCAGGTGATCCAGGGCTGAGTGGAAAGCCAGTGAGATTGCATCTGCTGTGGAATGATTGTGGTGATGGGCAAATTGCAGTGGGTCTACGTCTTTGCTTAGATACAAATTAATTCTGTCCATGACCAACCTCTCAAAGCATTTCATCACAGTAGATGTGAGAGCTACTGGGCAACAGTCATTGAAGCAGCTCACTCTGCTCTTTTTAGGCACTGGAACGATGGATGCCCTTTTGAAGAAGGTGGGAACCTCCAACTGCACAAGTGAGAGATTGAAAATGATTTTTAGTACCCTGCCAGTAATGCCATCCTGACCTGATGCCTTGTGAGGGTTCACCCTTTTGAAAGATGCTTTGACTTTGGCCTCTGAAACAGATATCACAGTATCCCCAGCTTCTGCAGATATTCTCACTGGTGCAGTTGAATTTGCCTTTTCAAATCGAGTATAAAAGATGCCCAGTTCATTGGGGAGTGAAGCATCACAGCCATTTATGATGCTAGGCCTTGCTTTTTAGGATGTACTGGGCTGTAATCCTTGCCATAGCTTTTTAGGATATACTGGCCTGTAACCCTTGCCATAGCTGATTCTGTTTCTAACTTCACTCAGAATTTGCTTCTTTGCAGTTAAGATAGCCTTCCCTAGGTCATACCTGGTCTGGTTCTCAAGATCTGGATTACTGGTCTACAGAGGCTGGAGGAAAATCCCCCATGGACTTTTTTTTTTGCTTCTCTTTCTCCTGTCATTAGGGACGTTGGGCAATGCTAATAATGGCTTTTTTTGCCTTATGGCAGACAAAAGTTGAAGTATATCATGTATATTACATTTTTAATGTATTATCACATGACAATAAAGGAACCCTGAACCTTTGATATTTCTCCAAAAAGCACCATTTTATTCAGTAAACCTTTTAAGAGTTGGAATGTCATTTTTAGCAGCGGCCAGGAAACACATAGCCATTTCTTGGAAATCTGATTCCTGACTGAGTCTGACCCGCTTGAAGTGAGAAATGCATAGTTGTGTTGCCCTGGAGAAATTACTTATAACCTCAGAAATTGTTACATGTTTTCAAGAATGTGGAACCCGTATTTAAGATATACAGGGGCCTCTCCAGTCTCCAATACCACTATCTCCTGTATCCCTAGAAGTGTCCATGTGAAGAAGCTCTGGATGAATCATGTAATGTTTCATCTGCAAGTAATTAATGCTTTTGGAAAACAGATGATTTTGTCACATCATATGAGGAAAATTACCTCTTCTTTTTTTCCTTTGGGGGAGGGGGGGGTCTTTCTCTTTCTTTTTTCTCGTTTTTTTTTGTTTCCTACTTTTCTTTTAAGGATTGGCAAGGTGTGTAATTTTGTATTATACATAATACAGAATGTGATAATTTGTTGATTCTTCTTTCTTTGTGTATCAACATGTATTTTGGTTTTGTTTGTTTTATAACTTTACATTGATTGAAAATTATTGAAAAAAAAGTTGGTATGCCATAAGTATCCTTGCCTAGAGGATTTTTTTCCATTAATAAAATGGGATCATTAGAACTCAACATAATTTTTCTGATACAAACAGAACACAGTTCAGAAGTTCCAAGAGGATTACAGAACCACAAGGCAAAGATATATTGTAAGGGTTAGAAATTCAGAGAGAAGCTGAAGAAAATTTCTTTCACCCCGAGGTGGTGAAATCTACAACTCACTGCCAGAGGGGCTGAGAAGGTCGAGACTCTCACAGCATTTAAAAAGTATTAATGCGAATACTTGAAATGCCATGGCAATAGAAAGCTACAGGTCAAGTGCTGAGAAATGGAATTAGTGGAAATAGGATCTAGATGGCCACAAAAGCTCTGTGAAAATCAAATTTAAGTTGATTGTCATCCAATTGTATAAGCACAACCTGACAAATGAGCGTCCTCCAGTCCACGGTGAAAAAACATGCAAACACACATGCAGACAAACGATACATATACAGTACATACATAGATATCGCTTTATAAATAGTAGAGACTCAAAGGGTATGTATGAGCAGTTCATTCAGCATTCTCACTGCCAGTGGAAAGAAGATGCTTCTCAGTCTGGTGGCTTTAGCTCTGATACCCCTGTATCTCTTTCCTGACAGGAGCAGCTGAAAGATGCTGTGTGCAGACAGAATCGAACATTTTGAGCCCACATGTTGGGGCTCGCTTTTTGTCGACAGACATTTTGGTGCTGGACATTTTGGCAAAAAAATTGCTGTAGCCCTTCAGACATTTTGCCGCCCAAAGTTTGACGCTGGCCTGGCAACACCCTGCATTGTGGCATTTCAGAAACATTTTGAGATTTATTGTCTATACTTATTAAATAATCACTTATTATTCAAATACAAATAATCTAACCCTCCCTCGGCAAAAATTTTGGGATTTATTATTATACTCAGGTTCATGTTTGCTGCTGGCCCAGCTCCCTGCACAGTTCAGACAGTACATTTCAGAGCATACTAACTCACCATGTAAAGGAAATGCTTTTTTATTACTTTCAACATCTTCATCTTGTAAGTGGAGCTGTCAGCGAGTAGCCGGCGGGGTGGTCACAGGGTGGCCAGCGGGGCTGTCATAGGGCAGCCGGTGGGATGGAGTCGGCAAGTAGTCAGTGAGGTTGGCAGCGGGCCAAAATGTCCAGCATCAAATTGTGGGTGCCAAACTGTGAGGGCCAAAATTCTGGGACTAAAATGTGGCTGCCAAAATGTCCTAGGCCCGTATGTTGAGTGGTAGGGGCTGTCAACGATTTTGCAAGCTCCATTTAAACAACTATCCTGGTTGATCACATTTATGATGAGGAGGAGCTGGGCGGGGGGGGGGGGGGGGGGGGGGGGGGGGAAACCCCAGTCATCCTCTCTGCCGCTCTTTTGGTCTGTGGATTGACCTCCGATCCAATGTTCTACAGCAACCATACCACACTGTGATGCAGCTGGCCAGGTCACTCTCGATAGAGCTTCTGCAGAAAGTTTACAGGATGGTGGCCGGTAGCCTTGTCCACCTCAGTCTTCTCAGGAAGTGCAGTTGGTGATGCACATTCTGACAAGTGAGATGTGCGCCCAGGATAGGTCACTTCTGATGCAGACTCCCAGGAATTTGGTGCTCTCTACTCTCTCCACTACCTAGCTTTTAATGTGTAATTAAGGAATGTCATCTAGTCCTCCTGAAGTCCACATTCATCTCATTTGTCGTGTCCACACTGAAACTCAGGTTGTTATTCTCACATCATATGAGATTTTCCTCCTCTTGTCTAATATTTTAACTCATCATGGTGCTGATGAGGGCAAATGCTGTCATGTCATCTGCAAACTTGATGTCTCTGTTGGAGCTGGATCTGGCTTTGCAGTTGTGATTCAGTAGCGTGAACAAAAGTGAGCTGAGCACACAGCCCAGTGGTGCTGACCCAAACAGACAGTGGTCTTTCCATTTGAATCTAAGTTTCTCAGCTAGATGAAGTGGTTCTGTTGAAAGTTATCTCAGGAAAGTGTTTTTCAGAATTTTCTAAGTTTTTAAAGAACAGAAAGGAAGGGATCCTGGAAAGTCTTTTTACTCTCTAGTCATTTAAATTTCATTTTATTCTCCCTTGCACTGACCTAACCATGCCAGGTGAAAAATTTGATGTCATTCACCAACTAGATGGGCAATTTTCATTTCTATTAATGGAATAAACTTGTGTTAATATAAATGAAAATTATATATATGTCTCCTCCATAGATAGTGGAGGAGTCCAGTTAGATTAGCAGAAAACATTTGATACTTTAAAATACTCAAGTGAAGACTAGTGGATTTACTAAGAGAAGCCATTCATAAATATTCTGCAGTCTCAAGTATTATTCTGTGACAACACATTATAAACAAAACTAACCTTCGATGAGTGTCTGGATCACCTCCTTATGGCCCATCTCACAAGCACGGAAAAGTGGTGTATGCTTCATCACATCCATAGCATCTACCTGTGCCCCATGTTCCAATAGGAGTTTTGCTGTGTTGACATGTCCTGCGAGGACTGCTGCATGCAGAGCTAGATGCATTGAAAACAAAAGCACCAAACATTTTTAAATGGAGCTTTTGATATTTAATCAGGACAATATATTTGTAAGTACACATGGATGGGTTAACCCAATTAAATTTATTATTTTTAAAATTAAAAAAATTATCAAACAATGTACTATTAAGTACAGTTCTTCAAATGTGAAAGAATAATGAATGTTTTTTTTTGTTATTGTCCACTATAATTTAGAAAGCAAGCAAACTGCAGTTTTAATACTGTTTATTGTCTTACTTGCTGCATGTTAAAAAAAAACTAGAATAGTAAAGTTAATTGAATAAAAAGGCAATAAATAAGATAGATAGATAATAGGTATTCAGAGCAACACTAATGGGCAAAAAAGCTCCTTTTGTGCTGTTGTATTAGTCCATGATTAGTGCAAGATTCAAACCAGGCAAAGGTAAAATGCTTTGGATCTTGAGCAGTTCTTTTACACTTTCACACTTTGGTGTTGCCATCACTCTGATACAGGTTAATCTTGGTTTCCTCTGTCCACAAGACTGTTTTCCAGAATTCCACAGGCTCTTTTAAATACTTCTTGGCAAACTGTGTTCTGGCCATCCTTTCTGTGGCTAACTAGCAGTTTGTATCTTGCAGTGTAGCCTCTATATTTCTTTTCATGAAGTATTTTGCAGACAGTATCCATACCTGCCTGATCTTCTGATTTTTTTGGACATGTGTTGGGGGATTTTTCTTCATTATGATGAGAATTCTTCTGTCATCAGCAGTGGAGATCTTCCTTGGAATACCAGTCCCTTTGAGATTACTAAGTCATCTCTTCCTTCTTCATGGTGATCCACACTGCTGATTTTGGTAATCCTAAGGTTTGGGCGATGTTTCTTACTGTTTTCTTTTGGTTTTTCCGCCTCAATTACTTTTTTGACTGTCGTTGACATGTTGAAAAATGGCAACTACAGATTCCAAAGGTGATCAAAGCTTAGAAGCCGAGCCCTCTTATCCCTGTACCAATGAAGCAATTAAACATTCCTGAGTTCTCACAAACTCCTATGAATCCAATTGTCCCAAACATTACCGTGCCCTGAAATGAGGGGGCGATGTTTAAAAAGTGCTGTAATTTCTACACAGTCAAACCATAATGTATACAAATAACCTGGTATAAAGTCTGGAATGTGCACTTTAATTATATGCGAATTGTTGGATTACAAATTTAAAACTGTGGAGTATAAGGGGAAATAAAAGAAAAAGATATCTTTGTCCCAAACATTATGGAGGGTACTGTATTCCTATGATTCAGGGCTGAGCCCTACCTTGAAGAAGGGCTCAGGAGGGAGGAGTCACGCGATGGAGTAGTGGCCGGACGGTGAACTCCAGCCCTCTCCAGAAGAGTCGGGAAAAACAAGAGAAAACACAAAGGCACAGAAATAAAAGTTACAGAAAAGTGAGTATAAAGGTGGAAAGAAGATGGCGACAAAAAAAGAAAAGTCGAAAGCAACGGTAAGAAGAGAGGAAGAGAAGACAAAGGAGGAAAAAGGTGAAGGCCTTACCTGTCCGAAGAGGCCCGCTGCGGAGAGAGAAACCCGCTCCCTCAGGTCGGTAAATAATGGACTACAAAAATGGCTCGCAGAGCCGAGCAAAAGTGCGCAACCGCGCATGCGCGAAGTTTCGCGCATGCGCGATGCGAATGAAAAAAAACACACCGACGGGAGGGGGGACCAGCTGGGGAGTCGATCTCCACAGCCGGCAACGACAGCTGCAGAACACCTGCAGCAAGAAGAGACCACAGAAGACAATAGAAACAAGATAGAAGAGGAGGAAAGGGCAACAAAGAAACAACAGATGGTCAACCCAGAGGAAGAAGAAGAGGAAGAGTATGGTGAAATAGAAGAAGAAAAGATAGGCAAGGTAAAGGATATACTTGCTCTTATTAAAGGATACATGGAGTCATTTAAAGAATGGCAAACACAGGAATTTAAGGATTTAAGAAAAAGAATAAACAACACAGAGGAGAAAATAATTAAAATGGAGATGACCTTAACAGAAATGGGAAAAAAAATGGACAAGATGGAAGAGCGGGCAGTAGCAGCAGAAATGGAGGTAGAAGACTTAAAAAAGAAATTGGAGAAATCTAATAAAAAAACTAAAGAGACACAAGAACTACTAGCTCAAAAAATAGATACAATGGAAAACCATAACAGAAGAAATAACATAAAGATAGTGGGCCTTAAGGAAGATGAAGAAGGCAAGAATATGAGGGAGTTTATAAAAGAGTGGATCCCTAAGACCCTAGGATGTCCAGAACTACAGCATGAAATGGAAATAGAAAGGGCACATAGAGTATTGGCCTCTAAACCACAACCACAACAAAAACCAAGATCTATTGTAGTAAAATTCCTAAGATATACTACAAGAGAAAAGGTACTGGAGAAGACAATGGAAAAAGTAAGAGAGGGCAACAAACCACTGGAGTATAAAGGGCAAAAAATCTTCATTTATCCAGATATAAGTTTTGAACTCCTAAAGAAGAGAAAAGAGTTCAATACAGCAAAGGCGATTTTATGGAAGAAAGGGTATAAATTTATACTAAAGCATCCAGCGGTATTGAAAATATTTATTCCAGGACAACAAAACAGACTATTCTCGGATCCAGAAGAAGCACGAAAATTTGCAGAACAATTACAAAAATAGACTGAGGGAGGAAGATGGGTAATGAGAGTTAAAATGATCACGACTGATATGTATGTGGGTAAAGACAAAAATAGACTGAGGGATGAAGACGGGTAATGAGAGTAAAAATGATCACGATTGATATGTATGCAGGTAAAGAGGTATAAGAGTGAATAGAGACAATGAGCATACATGAATGTATCTGTACTTAGAGGAAAATATAGATAGTATAGACAAGAATTAATAAGGGAAGGTAATGGAATAGAGAGAATAAGGAGGGAATTAAAAGAGGGACCTTTGTGACATATGAAAAGTGAAATCTTTTCTGGGGGAGGCGGGGTGGGGGGAAATAGCGGTCACTGCAAAATCAGTTGACGCTTGCGAGGGGATTCGCAAATCCAAATGGAGAGGGGAGATGTGGTTGTCCGACAAGGGATAAAGGACAACTCAGGAGGTGAAGGGGAGATTGGGGATAAATAAGATAGAAATAGGAGAATAAGGAAAATGTTAGATGTTGTAGGAATGTTGTCTTATAAAGAGTTGAAAATAAGAAAACAGAAATGGAAAAGGAGGAAAGGTAATGATGGAAAAACGGAAAGAGATAAACAAAATATAAAAGGGCTACGCTGAACTATATGTCTTTAAATATTAATGGAATACATAACCAAATTAAAAGGAAGAAACTACCAAATTTAAATGAATAAATGTATTCCATTAGAAAAAATAACATATTGGTTAAGAAATAATATTGAAATATTCGAACAAGTATAGGAGCCTTACATTAAATACAATAGCGAAAACCTACCGGGGACAAACATTACCTAAGTTGATGGAAGGAGAAGGAAAGAAAAGAATGGACTCAGTAGAATTTCTGGTGTAATTTTGTTGAATGACAACATTGTCTGACTGGCTTAATGCAACCTAGATTGTATACCTAAAATGGATGAGAGGGGGAGGGTGGGGGGGTGGTTTGGGAGGAAAGGGGGGGGGGGAGAAAAAGTAACTGTATATGTGTGAAAAGAAATAGTGTATATCATGGCTAATGTGATTTATGGTGTGGAAAAAAAAAAAAAAAAAAAAAAAAAAAAGGGCTCAGGCCTGAAACATCACTTCTGGATCTTTACTTTCTATGGACAGTACGAGACTTGCTGAGATCCTCCAACAATTTTGTATTTTTACTGCAATGACAGAGTCTGAAGATTTTCATGTTTCAGTGTAACTATGTTTAAATTAGGGATTTTGTTCTGTGCATTCATTAAATTGTACATGGTCAAAAAAAAAGCAAGGTTCTTGAAGGTCAGCCAATGTCAACATACAATCTGATTAATCCCACTACTTTGACTTTAATCATGAATAATGACATTTTGAACTTTTTGGATATGACAAACAGGAGGGAATCCTTCTAAGTCTTTTACTCAGGGAAAATTTTGGCTCATGAGCTGAGATTTCCAAGATATCTGGTTGGTTTGCTGCAAATTAATTTGAACAGCCTGTTGTTTATCACATTCAAATAGATGGATTTTAAAAAAAGATAATTCTAATCCTTATGGCAGATACTAATTTCATTTTAAAATAATATGAAAATTCAGCAACCTGGTTTCTGTCAACTACCATATTCGACGGCATGCAAGACCCATTCTTCCCCCCATAAATTGGCTCAAAAATATCCCCCAGGGTCTTGTACGTAAAGGTGAAATTGAGCAGGTTGCTGGCTACTCGTCCAGCTTCAGGAAGCCCATGGAGGTGCTGCAGCTGTCCAGGAAGCAAGCCCGCAGGTTTGTGGATCACCTTCCCTTGGGTGGCCTGTGCGTTCTGGAGCCGCTGCCATCGCTCACTTCCCCTGATGAGAAAGCTGACCACGGCAGCTCTGGTCAGCAATGCAATGGCAATCATCCCGATGGTATGATTGATCACTTGCTTTGAGGGAAGTGCTGGGCCTCGGTGATCAGGCTCCATGCTGAACCTTTGTTCGACGAGCACGCCTCCTGAGCAAATTGAATGAGGCATAGGGGCGGCAGTGAACGAATGGCCTGTCAGGTTGAGGGCTCAGCCTGCTCCCCGTGACGGTGGGCCCAGCCATTTCCCTGGTGACCGGCCTCCCCTCCTCCTTTGTATGGATACGCATGTGTCCCGGCGTGTCTGTCAATCAATTGGCGGGATCTGCTGACCGCAACGGTGGGCCCTGCCTGTTGACTGGCTTCTCTTCCTCCTGCCCTCGTATGCCTGTCAATCAACTGGTGGGATCTGCTCTCTGCGGTGGTGGGCCTTGTCATTGTCCTGGTGAGGCTTCCCTTCCTCACCCTCATGTGCGTGGGCCCCAGTGTACCTGTCAATCAATCGGCATTTGCACGGTGGTAGGGAAGCAGCCTGAGCCTCGGCGTGCAGCGGGCAGGAGGATGTGTTCCTGCTGATGCTTGTGCGCGAGAAGGCCAGTGGTGGGCCACAAGCAAGCGTGGGTGCCTGCCTTTCTCAGCCCAACACAGTGAAGAGCTCCAGTGAGCAGAGCATCAGCAAATTCAGGTTTGGCTGGAGGATTTCCATGGAGGTGAGTGAAGGCTCACATACACGCATTATCAACAAGGGGCCTTGGAGGGAGGACTTGTTCGCCAACTTACCTGTAAATACACTAAAAAAAAATTCTTAATATGCCTATGGGTCTTATATAACACAGTAATTAAACTATAAATTATCTAACTTGCACATTTTCCCTACTTTCAATAGTTTGCAATGCAGTAGTTTCTGACCCAAGGAAGAAAAGTTGTTCAGGTCAATCTGCACAATGTTTAATAATTTATTTACAGTTCATTGTTATGTTTGGACTGAATATATTTAAAAGGTAGGAAAACACTCTTGAAATCAAAATTCTGGAGATGATAGATATCTAAAATAAAACAGGAAAATAGCAGAAATAAGCCTGCCAGATGGTGAGCAAAATAAATCAAATACAAGCAGTTACCATGCTCTTAGTTTTGATTCAAGGTTCAGCACTTGAAATATTATATATATTATTCTTAAAACAAATTAAACAAGAAAATCTGCAGATCTTGTAATTGTAGGGCAAGACTAGATTTCTTTTCATTTTGTTGCTATGTAATAATACAAAAAATGTAATATACCTGATATTCTTTGACTTTTGCCTGCCATCAAGGCAAGCAAGAAGACACCATTAGCATTGTCTGCTGCCCCCAATATTAAACGAAAGATAAGCAAGTGTCCCTTCAGAGACACTGAGTGCCTGTGCGTTTGCCTACAGCCTCACTTACTCCACTGGCAACCCGAGTGCCAGATCTAAAGGTCTGATATGATCAGGAAGCTTACAGCACTTGAAAGGTCCTTCGGGATCCTTTCTGCACTCAGCATCCTGATTCCCATGAACCAGTCTCCAGCAGCCTGCAGCCTATAAGAGTCCTTTAATTGCAAGTTGGCAACAGCGCGCAACCTGTGTGGGTCCTTAAGTTACAGAGCCTTCCACCATGGTCACCTTCCTGTAGGGTCATATCCCAGGTTTTGCCTTAGCAATAGGAGTGTTTCTCCCATTTCTGGTGCCCCGCGCAGGTTTGCATCTTCGCTGGAGTTTGCAACGCCTCGTGTAATGCCGCCATTTTGGTAACAGACCTCCGTGCTTGTAGGTTGATTAAAACTCTATCGGCTCCTCTAACAGACTGTTTAAAGCAGCACTGGCAATTTTTTTGGATAAATTTAGCATCCTTTGGAAGTTTCAGGCCTGAGACCTTCATCAAGATAGGAGTAAAAAGCAGACAGATGAGTGAATAAAAAGTTGGGGGAAGGAGAGGAGGGAAGAAGGGGCAAGGTGATGAGTACAAGCTAACAGTTAAGAGGTTAAATGTGGATAATGGCTGGGAGGGGAGAAGAGAAAAAATAGCAGAGGTGATAGGAGGAGGGGTTAGCTCTGAATGGAGAGGGAAGAGAGGGGGTGGGGAGCTGAAGGAAAGAAGACAGAGATATGGAGAGACTCCTGGAGATGTTCAATGTAAACTAGAGAAGTTGATGTTAATACCATCTGGTTGGAGAGTGTCAAGGTTGAATATTACCTATTGTTTTTACAATTTGCGGGTAGCCTAGTTTTGGCAGTGCATGAATCCATCTCCTAGTAACCTCCTCCCTCACCACCATTCGAGGCCCTGACAGTCCTTCCAAGTGAAATAACACTTCACTTGTGAATCTGCAGGGGGTCATCTACTGCATCCAATGCTCCCATTGCAGCTTGGAGACTGAATACAAACTGGAGCACTTTTGTTGAGAACCTTCTCTCTGTCTGCTGCAATAACAATTTAGGAAGGGGTTCAATATCACGTGCAAACAAGAAAATACTTGTCACAATAGGAGTGAAAAAAATTGACTGCATCAAATTGTACGCACTTTATTCCTTTTCCCTTTTTAGAATCTTAAGTGTAAAATATTAGATCCCAAGTCTTTAATGATACATTTTGTAAAAGGCGAGAAAGGGTAGAAATAACCCTGCCATGACAAAATCATGCTTAGCTAAAATAAATAAAAGACCACATGCAGATTGTGCTCTACACTTCAGTTACAACAGCACATAATTCTTGTAGCAACACATTTTCCAGCGTTTCCTTTGTTCATGAAATTGAATGGTCACATTTTTAAAAATATATCAGGGGTTCTGCTATAATTGTGTAGAAGACAGCACATTTTAGAATTGTGTAGGAAATCGTTAATCTACTAAGGAATCCAATAAAGTAAAATTTAGAAGGCTTTTCTTGGTCCGAGCATTCACAGTAGTTTGTTGTCATGGTACAGAACAAAACATCACAACTGATTGTGCAGCAATTGGCTGTGGATTTATGTCAAATGTTCAACAGGCTCTAAAACTGGTAAGGACTAAAGAATTAGATAAGCGATCTCTTGCTGTTCAGAAGATTTGGCTCATTCATGCCTTTTACTGGCAAGTTTTGACCTTTCTGAACTCCTAATTCTGCTTTATGCTCCTCTTCTTATGAAATAGTGGTTGTTAATCTGTTGAACAAGTAGCATATGGGAAGCCTATAATGGCACAACAATAAAGAGCTGCTGTGTCAGCAAGGCCTGCTTTTTTCCAGTATCAGTCACTCTGATACTATTTGCTTGTTTCTCATTCCAAGTACACAAGTTGTCTTGTAATTCCAATTTTCAATGATGGAGTCACAGTGACCAAGAGGATTCTCAGGCCAGGCAAATACAAAAAGGACATTGTTGGAACAGCTAGCTCAGCTACCGTCATGTCCAGTAACTGACGACAGCACTGTAGACTGGCTTCTGCAAATATGCTACATGTTTCCGACACTAAGGAGGAGGAATTTCACTTTCACCATTAAGCTAGACAATGAAAAGCTTTCAGTGTCTATGGATATGCAGCTGGATTGAATTTCTTATGGCACAGTATTCATTTGTCACTATGGAGCTAAGCAATGCTAGACAACACTGGTAATGAACACACCCTAATTTCAGGGCTGCAGCACTCCTTGTGTGAGAAGCCAAAGCCACAATATGTAGCAATTATGGCAATTACCCATAGTTACCAAAGGGGGCACCCTAACTCTTCCCAAATTCTTTAATGTGCAAAAGGCCTAATCCTGTCCGAGGTAATATCACTGAAAAAAAATGAATACCAAATAACTATGAGTTGCAGAAGATGGCACTGAGAACATGCACCACAAAATTGTATCGGTCAAGATAGCTTAATAGAACATTTTTTGAATATTTTATTTTTGATTTTCTAAGACTCACACAAATCAAAAACAATACAAATCTTTCTCGACAATGATATATTACATTCAGAGCCCTTCTCCGCAACCACCCTCCCTTTCCTCCCATACCATAATACCACAAGGAAAACATTATTAAATTGCAGGAACCAAATATAAACCCAAAGTAACATGAAGTAAAATGAAAAAGATACGAAACAAGAGCACGTCACCTGTGCCCTGACCACTTCATTTATCTCAATCATTCCACTATTAGAATGGATTTTACCTTTATTCTATTTAGAAGGGGTATAACTATATCTGCGAACCTATATGTTGCAAATAAGGCTGCCACGTCCTAACGAATGTGTCATATTTTCTCCTTAAATTGTACGTGATTTTCTCCAAGGGTATACAACTTTGCATCTCCGTATTCCATTGTGTAATGTTTAGTTGGGAGTCAGACTTCTACGTGACCACTATACATTTCCTGGCTACCGCCAAGGCGACCTTCACAGACTGAATTTTTAAATTCAGTGTTTAAAAACACACGTCCATAAGGTTTCCCAGAAGGGACAATTCCGGATTCTGTGGAAAATCCACCTTTGTAGTTTTTTTTTTCAGAAAGTCCCCAGCTCTTCCCAGAGGGATCTCACCTTTGTACACAGCCAGGTTGAATGGTAAAGATCCAAATTTCCACACCACACCTTAAGCACATTTCCAAAACGTCTGATTTGGATTTATGTAATTTTTGTGGTGGGAGGTACAGAAATTATATTGAACCAACCTGTACCTGGCATTTATAACTGCTGTCATGCTGTCCCGACACAGGTCTGACCAGCACCGTTTGTGGATTGTTGTGCCAAAGTCGGACTCCCACCTTTCCCTTGCCTTTTGTAAGCCCAGCTTTGGGCTCCCACTTTGGAATCGGAAATACATCATAGAGATGAACTTGTGCATATTCCCTTTTTGAATTAGAATCTCCATGTCACTACACACGGGTAGGGCCATAGATGGTCCCAAATTATCCCTTAAGAAAGATCTTAACTGAAGGTAGCAGAAAAAAGTTTTATTCAACAAATCATACTTATTCCTCAACTGTTCAAATGACATGATTTGACCCCGTTCATAACAATCCTTGATACACCTGATCCCCTTCTGGCACCAGGTGTCCAGGATCTTATTATCTAGAGTCATAGGTATTAATTTGTTCTGGGACAAGTGCATTTTAGGAGATTACCCACCTTTAGCCCGAAACATTGATTTATTTTTTCCCATGTCTGAATTACATGGTTTAATATGGTGTTATCTGTTTCGCTTGATATCAATTTAGTGTCCCTCTTATATATTAACTCTGCTGTTAACTTTTCTCCTACAGTGTGTAGTCAAATTTGAGCCTCCTTCATCGAGAGAAGTGATAAACCTTGACTGGGCCTCCCAATAATATTTGTTGAAGTCTGGTAATTTCAGACCTCCCAGTTCGTAACCCAAAATCAATTTTTCCATGGAGACCCTAGCCACAAGAACTTCATAACACATCCATCGTGCATCTTAAAGAAGCTCTGGGGCAATGGGATGGGCATGGACTGAAATAAATATTGGTCTTGGCATCGCTTTCATTTTAACACCATTAACCCTGCCCATCAAAGTTATGGGCAGGGTTTGATAGAACACTGTTAACCCATCATGTTGCCTCCTTTTCTGGGTAACTACATAGGGTCACAGTAGTACTGTGGCAGTGCTGGATCTTTTGATACAAGTTACCTCTTTCTCCTCCTACAATTTCCAAAAACAAATCTGAAGCTCATGTTTTCTAATTTTAAATAGTAGGTGATCTGTAATGGTACGAAATAAATTACTGCATAATCTCTCCCTCGATGCTATTCACACAGATGATTATGGTATATAGCTCTATTACTAATAACACGTGGTTTGAATACAAACCATGGTGTACTTGGTGCTCCTTTCCTTCAAATTATCTTTTTATTCTTCATAGTGATTTGGGTTTTCACTTGTTTTGCTTCACTTGAGGAGGGATGTATATGCATTCCTCTAAGCAATATAGGATTTTAATTTCCACAAAGATTCCCCTGATAGTCTGCTGTAACTGAGTTGCAAAAATCCCATGAAACCAATGCAATGGCTGTTATGACCATTTTTTTCACGATTTTATCAAATCATCAGGACATATGCTAGAGAAATGCATTTCCATGGATGTCACTAGTTTATGTACATATATGGATATAACAGTTGCTACCCTTACACCATCAAACTCCTAAACAACAAACTCAGAGACTCAGTTAAGGACTCTTAATATGCACATTATTTACTACTGAATATTTCTTTCTGTTTTTCACAGTTTGCTTATGTTTATTTCTTTGTTTATATTTATCTCTTTTGTATCCTAGTTCTATTTTTTGCAATAATGTTATATAGAAAATTCTGCCTGGCCCACAGAAAGAATATTCGTAGGGTTATTGTATGTGATGCCATGTAAATACTCTGACAATAAATCTGAACTTTAGTTATTCTGAAGGCTTAAATCACCACTTTCACTCTTAACCACCACACACATATTCATAGTTTGATTACTTTTTCCTTACCAGGGTATAGAATTCTCATCTATATTATGCAGCCTAAGCAGGTTTTGTACATGAAAGGATAATAATAACTTCCTTTTTATTTACTTTTTACCTTCAATGCAAAATTATCTGAAGAAATTTCACAAGGTGAAGTTACACAGATCAAAGAAATAAAGACTAATCATAAATTTGGTGGACAGAAAGGGGACCAGGAAAATTGCTTTTAAAGATAGAGGTACAAAAGAAGACCAATGGAAAAAAAGACAGGCTGCTACACTGCCCATGATGATGGGATTAAGACTTCCAGGGTGGAGGACGGATGGGAGGTAGGTTGGCAAGGGATGGAGAATGAAGGTAATGAAGACCTCAGAGGCAAGGTGTTTTGGACAAGAGTACTGACACAATGAAACTTTTAAACAGTTCACAGACTACAGAGAATCAAGACACAGCAACAAGCAAAAAAAGTAAAGGATGACCAGGGTTTAGCACAGAACCAGATGTAATCAAATTTTCACCAAAAGCTGAAGAATGGTCAGCTTTTAGGAAAAGTTAATGGAAATAGAGGCAGACAGATCATGAGGACATGATGGCCTGTATCAAAAGGTATAAAGAGGATGCAGAAATATTACAGGTCTTCAGATGTAGTTATTCAAAGCTCAGCGTTTTGAGAATATCAGTGAAATGGTAAGCAAGAAATGTGACTCCTTCATTCATAAAGGAAGACAAATAGAACATTGGCTTGCTAACTTGACCCCTGTTGTTGGCAAGATATTGGAGTCTATAAGCAAAGAGAAAACATCATGACAAAAGCCTAATGCAATCAAACCATAAGTTAATGAAAGAAAAAATTTCACAACTTTCTGTTCTTTGGCATTAATGTATTTGTTTTTAAAATGTAATTTATAGTAATAATTCCTCAACTGTAAAACAACAGATTTTGTGACGCTCATGTCAATAAATTTTGATTCTGATTTGAGTATGAAACAGAGTTCATTAAACAATAAAGATGCCTTACTGATATTTTTTTAGACTACAATGGAAATTATTTTGGCTTTCAATCTTCCTCACTAAATTTCAGTTGCCCAGTGAGTATCTTGTAACTAATTAAACAGCTGAAATTTTCTAGCTGCCTGTTGTTTAGTAGTCAGAACATTTATTTTGAACATGAGTGCAGTTGATTGTACTTTTAACTGGAACCACTTACTATTCTGATTCCTAATCATTCTTCCTCGCCCACACCCTCAACACCACCCTCTTCCAGTTGCTTGCCTTGCAGGGTTTTGCTTCCTGAAATGGCGACAGGCCATTTTACTATCAGCTTTATTTGTGCAACAGTGAAAGATCTATTTCTGTCATACGATTTCAGTTTCATTCACTTTAGATGTTTTGCAAACATTAAACAAGGAGTAAATCAGTCCACTGGTGATTTTAGAAACTTGTAATATGGTTTGATGAATTTGGGAGCTAGCAAAGTGGTTGTTATTTACACTAGGGAGATTCTAAAGCATAATTTTTTGGTGCTTTGAAAGGATAAGTTCAACAGAAGGAGGAAATATTTAGGGTTTATGTTAATATTGCACTTGTAAGAGAATAAATGTTAAAGTAAATCTGTAAATGGCAATGAAGGAGTAGAACTGAGTACAGCTGTTAGTATTTAAGGCAAAGCATTCCTTTAATCTCTTGCTAAAAAAAAGTGATAGGAATACATCTCATTCATTTAGTACTGCAACATTTAATAATCCAAGAACACAAGAAAATACTGTATGTGCAGGAGAAGACCACATGGCCCCTTAAGTCTGCCCTGCTATGATAGTTTGTGACTAGTGGTATGCCTCAGTTATCAGTGCTTTGGACAATTGTTATTTGTTATATATTTAAATTTTAAAAAATTTAAATTTAAGACATACAGCAGTAACAGGCCCTTTCGGCCATGAGTCTGTGCCACCCAATTACACCCAGTTAACTACAACCTCTGGTACATTTTTAAACTGTGGGAGGAAACCGGAGCCCCTGGGGAAAAACCACGCAGACATGATGAGATCGTACAAATTCCTTACGGACAGTGCAGGATTCGAATGCCGGTCCCAATCGCTAGCACAAGTAACAGTTGTGCTAACCACTACTCTAACCGTGTCGCCCCATTCTACATCAATGATCTGGATGATAATGTAATAAATTGGATCAGCAAATTTAGAGATGACACAAAGATTGGAGGTGTTGTAAACAGCAAGGAAAACTTTAAAGTTAACAGACGGATCTGGAACAGCTGTAAAAATGGGATGAAAAATGGCAAGCTTCCTTGATCCATATGTTTTGGGAGTGCCCAAATTTAGATAGATTCTGGAAAGACATTTTCAAAACTTTATCAATGATTCTTAAGATTAATTTGGAAACTTGCCCGTGAATTGCTTTGTTTGGTTCTTCTCGTGATTCAGGTAAATTTATATCAGCATCTCAGGAAAAGGTTTAGCTTTTACCACATTGATAGCCAGTCGAGCAACTTTATTGAAATGGAAAGACTCTTCACCTACCCATTCAGAGTGATTATATGATCTTTATGTCATATTTAAGTTTAGAGAACATTAAATATAATATCAAAATTAGGAAATTTCAATTTACGAAATTCTGGGACCCATTCTTTGAATGTTTTTTATCAATGGAAGAATTAACAATTATTGTCTGTCTCAGTGGTTCATTGCCTGTTCTCCGGGGGCTGCCAGGGCTCTACATTATTAATTTTTCTTTTATTGATTCAAAAGGTAATCTTGATTAGAGCGAGGGGCTAGATTAGAGTTAGTTTTTTTCTTTCTTTTTCCCTTTATTTTATACATTATTTTAATAAAAGGGATTAACATGGTTGCATGAATGAATTCAATTAAATATCTTTGAGGTATTATAAGCAATTATTGATGTATTTTTATCTACTTTTTTTCGTGCATACTTGTATACAAATGAATTATTATGTATGTCAATTTTGTATTTATGCTTGTATGTTAAATTCAATAAAAATATTTTTAAAAAGAAACAAAAATGGCAGAAGTGTGAGGTGTTACATTTTGGAAGGACAAACCACAGCAGGACATTCATGGTAAATGGTAGGGCACTGGGGAGTGCAGAAGAACAGAGGAATCTGCGAATACAGGTACATAATTCCCTGAAGTGGCATCACAGGTACACAGGGTTGTAAAGAGACCTTCATAAATCAATGTATAAGACATTGGTGAGGCCAAATTTGGAGTATTGTGTGCAGTTTTGGTCACCTAATTACAGGAAAGATATCAGTAAGATTGAAAGAGTTCAGAGAAGATTTAATAGGATATTGCCAGAACTTCAGGAACTGAGCGATGGAAAGATTGAACAGGTTAGGACTTTATTCTCTCAAGCATAGAAAAAGAGGGGAGATTTGATAAGAGGTAATCAAAATTATATGGGGTACAGATAGAGTAAATGCAAGTAGGCTTTTTCCACTGAGGGTAGGTGAGATACAAAGTAGAGGACAAGGATTAAGGGTGAAAGGGAAAAGGTTTAGAGGGAACCAAAGGGGGAATGTCTTCATACAGAAAATGGTGGGAGGATGGAATGAGTTGTCAGTTTAAGTTTTGAATGTGGGCTCATTTAACACATTTGAGAACAATTTGGACAGATGCATGGATGGGAGGTGTTTGGAGGGTTATGGAATGGGGCAGGTCAGTGGGATTAGGCAGAATAAAAGTTCGGCACAGACTAGGGCCGAGGATCGTATTTTGTGTACTGTAATGTTCTATGCACAAAATGTGTTAAACTGTGGTAATTGTTGCAGATCTTACCATGGGCATAAAAAGACATCTACTTAAAGGCAGGACAACTTGTTTAAATAAAGAATGCTTAATATTTTCAGTAATTTAAATTAGTGGAGGTAAATTAAAAAAAGTTTTGGTTAGAAGCAAGCAATCTTTATCGACTAAGTACTCAGACACAGTGACTATTTATGTCCATGGTTATCAAAGTCAGTACAAAAACATGCATTTAGCTGAAGCATTATTGCATGGCCAGAGCTAAGCAGTTCCACAATATTTCACATGAAAGCACAAGAGGCTACAAATGCTGGAATCTGGAGCAAAATAAAATGTGCTGGAGAAACTCTGTAGGTCAGGCAGAATCTAGATAAGCCAATGTTTTGGGTAGAGATTCTACATCAGAACTGAGTGTGTAAAGGGGAGAGAGCCAGTATAAAGAGGTAAGGTGGGGGGGGGGGGGGGGGAGGGAGGGGGCAGGGCAGAGGTTGAGGTGGTTCTATGTGAGGAGGGACTGATGGGCAGATGGAGCCAGGTGGGGGAAGGAAAGGTAAAGATCACAGGCTGAAAGATGATAAATGAAAACAACAGAGAATTGCAAATATGGAATCTGATAATGAAGGAGGCAGACATCAGGATGCTCTTTATCGACTACAGTTTGTCATTCAACACCATGATCCCCATAAAACTGATCAGCAAACACCAAGACCTGGGGCTCAGTACCCCAATGGATCCTGGATTTCCTCATCTCCAGACCAGAATCAATGAAGATTGGTAAGAACATCTCCTCCACAATCTTCATCATTACCAGAGCATCACAGGACTGCGTACCTAACCCGCTGCTCCTATGACTGTGCGGCTCGCTACGACAATAAAACCATCTACATTTTTACTGATGATACCTCAGTAGTGAGTTGTATAAAAGGGGGTAATAAGTCAACATACAGGAGGGAGATTGAAAACTTGACTTTTGTACTCACAACATTCTGGCACTCTATGTCAACAGAACCAAGGAGCTGATTGTGGACTTCAGGATGGAAAAACCAGAGGTGTACAATGATCCAGTGGTCATTGGGGGTTCAGAAGTGGAGAGGATGAAAAATTTAAATTCCTTTGAGTGACTATTCAGAGGACCTTTCCAGGACACAACACACAAATATCATCAGGCAGAAAGCACGTCAGGGCCTCTACTCTTTCAGGAGTTTGCAGAGGTTTGGTATGACATTGAAAACCTTAGCAAACTTCTACAGATGTGTCATGGAAAGTGTGCTGACCGGCTGCATCATGGCATGGTATGGAGGCACCATTCCTCTGAGCGGAAAGCCCTGCAAAAGGTAGTGGACACAGCCCAGTACATCATGGGCAAAACTCTCCCCACCATCAAGAAAATCTACATGGAACATCACACTGGAGAGGAGCAGCAATCATCAAGGATCCACATCACCCTGACATACTCTGTTTTGTTGCTGCTATCAGCAAGACTTGCACCACCAGGTTCAGGAACGTTTGTTGCCCCTGTACCATCGGACTCCTAAACCAAAAACTCAATCAGAGATTCATTTAAGGACACTTACTTTGCACATTATTTATTACTGAATATTTATTTTCTGCGTTGCAGTTTGTTTGCATTTCTTTTTTGTTTACATTTCTCTCTTTTGCATGCATCTTTTCTTGAGTAGATTTGCACTACTGATAAGTAGAAATTCTGCCTGGCCCACAGGAAAAATAATCTCATGGTTGTATGTATATACACACTCAGACATTAAAACTAAATTTGAAAGTGATGAGTCAAACAAGATGAGCGAGGAATGGTGGGCAAATAGGGACAGTAGGGGAAGGGGGATTAGGAGAACTAGTGGGAAGATTTTGTGCATGATGGGAAGATGCAGTCAAACCAAGTGGCAGAAAGAAACTGTCTAACAGGAAGAGAGGGGTAGAAGGTATTGGAAAGAACTGCACGCGAGAAGATCTGTGTGGGCCAGAAACAGGGAGCAAGCAACCGAAGTGGATGTGGTTTACCTGAAATTGGATAATTCAATGTCGTACCATAGGGCTGAAGGATATCTGGGTGGAATATGAGGTGGTGATCCATGAATTTGAATTTGGCCTCACCCTAACTGAGAAGGAGCCAAGGACAGGCAGGTAAATGTGGGAAAGGCATGCAATGAAGAGCTCAATATGGCCATTGTGGATAGAGAACAGATGCTAGGAAAAGCAGTCGCCTAATCTGCGCTTGGTGTCACTGATGTAGAGGAGGCCAGATCAAGAGTACTGAATGCAGTAGAGAAGATTGAAGAGAGTGGAGTGTGTCTCTGCTGCCAAACTCCCTGGATGGAGGTGAGAGGGGAGGTGTAGGGATACCTTCTACAGGGGAAAGTGCCTGGGACAGGGAGGGATGTGTGGGAAGTATGCGCAAATTAAGGTGAACTGAAGGGATTTGTCCCTGTGAAAAGCAGAAAGGAATGGGGAGGGGAAAGATTGTAATGTATCTGGTCAAAAGGTCAAAGAATAATGTGCTGGATGTGGAGACTGGTACGGTGAAAGGTAAGGAAACTCCACCTCTGTTTTGTTGGAAGGCGGTAGGGGTTACATAGAATTGCATGAAATGGAAAGATGTTGGTGAGGGCTTCAATCACAGTGGAGGGAAAACTACATTTCCTGGGAAGGAAGGCATTTCAGATGTCCTGAAGTAAATAGCCTCAATATGAGAACAAATGTGACAGAATCTGAGAAACTGAGAAAAGGATGGCGTCGTTCCATGATGGTGGAAGGTGTAGGGTAGGTAGCTGTCAGAATTAGTGGGTTTATAGGAAATATCTGTGGATAGTTTGTCACTTGAAAAGGAGGACGAGAGATCCAGAAAGGTGTCAAAAATAGTCCAAGTAAACTTGAGAGTGAAGTGGAAGTTGATAGTGAAGTTGATAAAATTGATGAGTTTCACACAGGTGCATGATGTCACCTAGGTTGCAAAGAGTTGGGAGTTGCCAATGAGCTGGGCTTAATTAAGGGTTTAGATAATAAGTGGCAAGAAATAGGTTTGCTTGGCCAATGTGAAAGAGTTCAAATAACTACTGGACATTCAACAAAAGTACCAAAACTGAACTTCTATATCCTGCCATTGCTGGGGGTCTGGGTATACATGATTCATCATTCCATCACTTGCCATAAATTTAAAAACATAAATATTGTGTCAACATAAAACAGTTTGGAAGTTGGTTGTTCTCTGTCAGGATTTTCCATCTACTGATTATCCAAAGTACAAAACAGAATATTATGAAATATTCTTCACTTGCAGAGATGAGTACAGTTACAGCAACATGTAGCTCCTCATTCAAATCCTGGAATCCCTATCTAATAGCATTTTAAGCATCCCTTCAACACATGGGAGTACATAGGTAACTTCTAATTGGTCAGAGAATTGACTACAAGAATTGAGACGTCATTTTACAACTGTACAAGATGTTGGTAAGACCACACCTGGAGTACGGCACACAGTTCTGGTCACACAGAAGGTTGTCATTAAACTGGAAAAGGAGTTGAAAAATGATTTCATAAGATATCAGGACTGGAGCTCTTTAGTTATAAAGAGAGTCTGGATAGACTGGGACCTTGGAGCACAAAACCATGAGGGGCACAGATAAAGTGAATGCTGACAGTCTAAAACTAGTAGGCATAAATTTAAGGTGAGAAAAGAACAATTTAAAGGGGATCTGAAGGAATTTGTTTTGCATTGGGGGTGGATATGTTGAAGTGGTAGAGGTGGGTACAATTACAACTTTTAAAAAATATTTGTACAGGTACATGGATAAGAATGGTTTAAAGGGATCAGAGCCAAACACAGGTAAATATGAATAACTCGGATGGGTTGGGGGATGGGGAAGAAGGGAACTTCTTGGTTGGTCTATTTTGGATTACATACTACACAGATAATACCTTGTTATGTATTAGTTAATGCTCCCTAGAATACAGTAAAATCTCCAGTTTCTGAAATTCAAGCAACCGTCAACCCAACCAATTGGCAAAAAAAATTGAGGAAATGAATACATTTTCAAAATTAAAATGAATAAACAAAACTAAAATGTGAATAAAAATTTTAAATTGTAAAAGTAAATGTTCTCCAAAATAATGCACAACTCCTTGGTGAAGGCAGGAGCAAACTTTCAGCCAGCAGAGAGCTCTTGTTGTGCCCCGCCCACAGCAGCTGTTTGAATAAAGTTTCAATAAAGTTGTGTTTGAATAAAACGGTGCTGCCCAAGATGAAGATGCTGCTCGCTGCTGGGGCGACTCTCCCAAAGTATCTCCCTATCCCTGCTTGGTAAGAGTATATATATATATATATGTATTACTATTGTGACAGAGTATATAGATATGTTTTTGGGAGATAAATTGAGAAAGATTTATTAGAGTAGGTTACCATACAAACACTTTAAAACAGATCTTAAATGAAATACTGGAGCTCTGCTAATGCTAGAAATATCGGGGCCTCACAGCCTTTGCAAGAGCCTTGGAGAGTGCCCAAGAGACTTCATTTGTGAGAGTGAGAGAGAGAGAGAGAGAGAGAGAGAGAGAGACAGACAGACAGACAGACAGACAGACAGACAGACAGACAGACAGACAGACACACACACACACACAGATCGCTTTTACAGTGTTATAGCCAGCAGCAGGACAAGCTGGAACAGGACAAGCTGGCAAACTTGTGGAAAACCCCATATGGAAGATGGGTTGTAAATGCTTGATTCAGCTTGGTCAAAGCCCTTGTGCTGTCTAATGTTTCACTTGGAATAAGAAAAACAAAAAGGCACTCTATGGTGACCTAAAAGAAAGAGGTTATCATCTGGAGAACCCTGAAGGGGGCAAGTTTTGTAAGCAAGACACTGAAGTGGCTGGGTGTCCGTCGTACAACAAATCTCTCTCTGAAAACCCACAAGAACCTTCCTGAGCAGTAACCATTTACCTTTCAAGCCCCAAAGCCTGGTGAACTTTAAAAATGTTAAATTCTGTGCACAGTGTACGAATTGCCTGCAACCAGTTAATTTGGAGGAATGAGAAGTGAAATTGGACTGTGAACCAAAGAACTTTCCTCAACTTACACACACATTACATACACGTGCACTTAGAATTAGAAGGGGGTTATTTAGATTAAGTTAATATTAAGTTAAAGTTTGATCCTGTTTTCATGTTTAAAGATAATTAAAAGCAACTTTTGTTTAAGTATCCATTTGTCTTGGTGAATATCTATTGCTGCTGGGTTTTGGGGTCCTCTGGGCTCGTAACAATATATCAATAAGTATAATCTTAATATATATATATAATTAAGAAATAGTAAGGCTTTATCTGTAAACTTGATGGAGAAGGGGTTAATTATAATGTCTGCACAGTTAGCATAGCAGTTACAGTGCCAGCTACCAGCCATTTCTGCTGCCCAATTAACCTACATCCCGGTACATTTCAAACAGTGGAAGGAAACCAGAGCCCCCAGGGAAAGCCCATGCAGACATGGGGAAAATGTACAAACTCCTTAAAGACAGCACAGAATTCGAACCCCAGTGCTGATCACTGGCACTATAAAGGTATTGTGCTAACTGCTACACGAACTGTGCCACCCATTCAGTATTCGAATTTAAATTTTTTAATTTACAGGAATTACCTGATGAAAGTGAATTTGTAGCAGCCGTCGCTCCAGGCCGACACAGAAGACGCCGTTTGAACATGGCAATTGAGTGGGCAGCAGCAGCCTGTTCCCATAGGCCGCTGCAAAACAGGCTCAGCCAGCCAATCGCTGGTGATAAATCGCAAAAGGGCCAATCAGCACCCAGGGTGGCACAAACCACACCGGTCGATGATGCTGCAGCAAAACTGGCCGATTCAGCCAATCACTGACCACGGGTTGTGAAGACACCAGAGTCCAAAGGAACACTGGCCATTCCCGTCGGTGACATGGCAGCCAGGGTCAGTTTGACTAAATAAAAGAGAGCAGTCAGTTCATTAAATTAGTGTCAACTGCACTCTTTGTTGTGTGAGTCTTATATCCCCAGCTATAACCTCGAGGAACACCATAGTGGTGACCCCAACTGGTCCAAACAGTGTTTTTGGACCCAACGCTGAATATAGAAATGGAAAACCAACCTTCAATCAACATGGTCTCCCTGAAGCTGGCAAGCTTCTGGATGTCATACCCACTGGTGTGGTTCCAGCAAGCCGAGGCACAGTTCGTCATTCGCCAGATGTCCACTAACGACACAAGCGACTATCATGTAGTAAGCGCCCTTCACCAGATCAACACAGCCCGGATCATTGATTTCCTTCAGCACCCCCTAGACCAAGGGAAGTATGTGGCTATCAAGGAGCTACTAACCCAAACTTTTGGACTCTCGAAGCGCAAGCGCGCGGCCCAACTGTTGAATATAGACGGCTTGGGGGACAGGGCCCCTTACACCCTCGTGAACGACATGCTTGCTCTGAACAATGGTCACACCTCTTACCTGCTGTTTCAGCAGATCTTTCTGGAGCGGTTGCCTGAAGACATCTGGCTGCTTATTGCAGAAGAGGATTTCAACGACCCCAGAAAGAAAGCTGCCTGAGCGGACATTCTATGGGTGGCAAACAGAGACGCTTGCGCTATGCTGGAACAGGTGATGATGGCTCAACAATAGCTTCCAGCCAGGAAGCTCGCCAACCAAATGACCACCTGGCAATGGATCCCAACGGTGAGCCATACTGTTTATCACCAATGCTGGGGTTCAGAGGCCAGTCAATGCCACTCCCCTTGCATATTCCTGGAAAATGCCAGAGTTGCTTGTCGTGATGGCTGCTTCATATACAAGATTCCTTATCAGGCCGCCAGTTTCTGGTTGACACTGGGCTGAAGTCAGTGTCCTTCCCCACCCCCCCAGCCTCCAATGACCGCAGCCAAAAGATGAGCCAAGAACTAAGGGCTGCCAGTAACTCAAACATACGCACCTTCAGCACCCGCACCATTCCCCTTTGTTTCAGCAACTGCCATTTTATCTGGAGCTTCATTTTGGCATCCACTTGACAGCCACTCCTGGGGGCCGACTTCTCTACTGATGGACATTAAGGGACGGAGGCTGGTACACTCAATGACTTTCCAGTCCCTTACACTAGGTGGCACTAGACTCACAGCTCCGCACCTACATTCTGAGATTGCTGCTGACAATGCATTTGCACACATTATTTCCGAGTTTCCTTCCATTACTATGCCACATTTCACCTCGACAACACACAAACGTGGGGTGTGGCACCAGATCCTCACTCAGGGATCACCCCTCCATGCCAGGACATGCCGCATGCCACCTGAGAAACTTAACCTGACAAGAGAAGAATTCCGTAAAATGGAGGAGCTTGGCATTGTACAACGATCTGACGGTCCAAGGGCCTCACTGCTCCACATGGTGGCCAAAGCATCAGGAGGGTGGAGGCCATGTGGAGACTATCGATCCCTTAACGATGCCACACCTGACAGATACCTGGTCCCCCACATACAAGATTTCTCTGCTAACCTTCAAGGGGCCTGGATATTCTCAAAAGTTGACTTAATACAGGGCTATTATCAAATCCCGGTCCACCCAGATGATATCCCCAAGACCCCCATTATCATCCCCTTTGGACATTTTGAGTTCCTCTGGATGCCTTTTGGATTTAAAAAAATGCAGCTCAAACCTTCCATTGGTTAATGTACACAGTGGACCGGGATCTCAAATTTGTTTTCATCTATCTCGAAGATATTCTGATAGCTAGCTGTCACCTTGCCGAGCACACTACCCACTTAAAAACTTTTGTGCACTCATTTGAGTGAGTACGGGTTGACCATTAACCTAACAAAATGCCAGTTCGGCCACGAGACTATTGACTTCTTAGGGCCCTGGATTAATAAAGATTGGGCCAGGCCACTACTCGAGAAGGTCAAGGTCATTCAGTCATTTGCTAGGCCAAATACAATCAAGGGCCGACAAGAATTCGCCGATATGATTAATTTTTTTTTTTACCACCGATTCATACTGGCAGCAGCCTGCATCATGAGGCCATTATTTTCTCTCATTTCCAGTCACAAAGAAGACTTTATATGGACGAATGAGGCAGATGAAGCTTTCCAATCTGCTAAGTGCGCTCTGTCCAACGTAATGCTACTGCTGCACCCTAGGCCTGATGTCCTAACAGCAATCACAGTGGATGCAGTCAGAGGTGTGCTTGAGCAGCTGGTGTATGGACAATGGCAGCCACTAGCCTTTTTTAGCAAGTACCCACGACCGCCGGAACTGAAATACAGTGTGTTCAACTGTGAACTGTTGGCTCTGTACCTTGCAGTGAGGCATTTTTGATATGTCCAAGAGGGCAGTAAATTCAAGATCTTCACCAACCATAAACCAATTATCTTTGTTTTCAGCAAAGTTTCAGATTCATGGTCAGCCAGGCAACAGAGACACCTTTCTTATATTTCAGAATTCTCCACCAACATTCGTCACATCGTGGGAAAATCCAATATGGTGGCTGACGCATTGTTCCGACCTGCCATTTCAGCCATACGTGCCCCCGCTCCAGGCATTGACTACGTGGCTCTGGTGAAATCACAACAAGTGGATCCCAACATCCCCACTTATCAGACTACAGTAACTGTCCTGTAGCTGACGTCCCAATCGGCCCAAGTGAAATGACTCTTTTGTTTGATACAGCTACTAGTAATTCACGCCCAATCATCCCAGCCAATTGGAAAAGACAAATTTTCAACATGGTCCACAATCTGGCACATCCCTCCATTCGGACCACTGCCAGAATGATAGCTGACCAATTCATCTGGCATGGGCTCCAAAAAGAGGTCAGCCAATGGACAAGGACTTGCACACAATGTCAGTCTGTTAAGATCCAGACACACATTAAGAACCCTCTCCAGACTTTCGAACAAACATGGTGAAGGTTCAGCCACTACATGTGGACATTGTTGGCCCACTATTAGTGTCCTGGGGTGCTCGATACCTGCTCTCTATTGTAGATCATTGAACCAGGTGGCCCGAAGCAGTCCCATTACCTGAGGTATCCACCAAGACGTGCTAGGGCCCTGTTAAACAACTGGGTGACATGCTTTGGGGTCCCAATTTACCTCAAGCCTATGGGCAGCCTTGACCAATGCTCTTGAAATCCAACTCCATCTACAAGCCAACGGATTGGTGGAGAGGTTCCATAGGCCCCTCAAATCAGCCCTCATGACCAGACTCTCAGGGCCCAACTGGACAGATGAACTGCCATTGGTCCTCCTGGCCATTTGAACTGCACCCAAGGTGGATTTCAATACACCCGTAGCCGAAATAGTGCACAGTGCATCCTTAGTCATCCTGGATGAATTACCCTAGAAGACCCACCAGACACTGCCCTAGCCAAACTGCACGAACGCTTGGGAACACTTGCCCCAACACTTCCCGAAGCACATGGCCATCCCCGATCTATAATCCCCAGACTTCAAGAACTGTAAGTATATTTTTGTGATCGTGGCACTCACTGACCTTACAAGGGGCCCTACAACATCCTCCAACACAATGGGTCCACTTGTGTTCTGGACATCGGCGGCAGGGAAGAGACTTACATGATTGACCAGGTCAAACTGGCACATTTGGACAACAGTCAACCAATTACACTCCTAATCCCTCGCCAAAGGTACTACCTCTCCAATCACCGGTTTTCGGTGGGTGGGGGGCAGTCACCGTAGGCCGACGCAGAATATGCTGTTTGAACACAACAATCGAACGGGCAGCACGAGGCGTCAGCAGCCTGTTCCTGTAGGTCGCTGCAAAACAGGCTCAGTCAGCCAATCGCTGGTGACTGATCATGAAAGGGCCAATTAGCGCCCAGGGTGACACAAGCCACACCCATCGATAATGCTGCAGCAAAACTGGCTGATCCAGCCAATCACCGACGGCGGGTCGTGAAGACACCAATCAGAGCCCAAAGGAACACTGGCCACGCCCGTCAGTGACGTGGCAGCCAGGGTCAGCCAGACTATATAAAAGAGAGCAGCTAGTTCATTAAATTACTGTCTTACTTCCCGAGCTATAACCTCGAGACACACCACAAACTTTACATAATTAAAGACTACAATTCTGATTTATTTTCAAATTATTTTACATTTTGCAATGTCTTTTGTCTTTTAAAAGACCTCCTAATGCAGGTGTATCAGTCACGCATTGTAAGAGTGTGCCTCAGTCAACTGAAAAATTCACATATCCAGCATCCGCGATCCCCATAGGTGCTGGATACTGGGGATTTTACTGTACAAAGAAATCCAGTAGTATGAAATGGAGACTAACCTGTCCCACCATATTTATCTGCCATGTTGATGTCAATATCTGATTTAACTTTGAGCATGGTTTGGAGTACATCATCACTGCCCTTTCCAGCAGCCCACATAAATGCAGTGCGCCCTTCCAAGTCTGGGTCATCTTTCACCGATGGATGATTCAAGAATACTTCAACAGTTTCCTACACAAGAAAATAGCTGAAATCATTTTACACAATCGGCATACATTATTTTTATATAATTTACCTTTTAGCAATCCTTCACAGTCACTAGAATTTTTCAGATAGCATCAACTGATAATAATTGCTGTTGCCATTTGCAGTTTACCAAGATCTATCTTCTTTTGTTTCTTGTCTTGCCTCATTTGCCTTTCACCATTATCTCTTTGATCATTTAATCTTTTGTGACTTCCAGTCACAGATATTTAGTTTTTTTTTCATCTTCCACCTCTGTTTTCCTTTAAATTCTAATCTGTCTCCAGATGTTCTGATGTAACTTAATGGTAGTTTTCTTTTTAGAAATACTGCTGGTCCTATTCATCATTTTCTGTTCTTACTCCAGGTTTCCAGAATCAACTATCAATTAGATGTGGTCCTATGAATTGGGATATGGGACTTGAACAGAAGCTGAGTGGCCAGAGGTAACCGGGTTCAGAACAAAAAGAGGTATTTCTAAGATGGATTACATCATTATGATTCTTTACCCCTTCAACAGTACAAGAAAGGCATCCGATTCAGCGTTGGGGCTATTGGCTCATGAAGGGCTTAGGGGCTCCGAGTAGCCAGGAAGATATTTTCTCAACAGACAGCGGAGATGGTTGCCATCTATATTGTGACAATCCAGAACCCAATGGTGGTGATGGAGACCTGTTAAAATGATTGGTCAAGGCGGCTGAACTTATAGCTCTGACAATATCGCTAAATGGGTGAACCACATGCAAAAAGAGAAATACAGGACTTACAAGAAGTTGGTGCGAAATGCTTGACTGTTATACCTATCCCTTTGCACAAGGCTTTGGCACTGGCTGAAAAAAGTTTATTTTGCTCCTAGATTTCTCCTAGAAATCTTCTTGTAGATTTACTGTTTTTATGCTGTTCAAGTATTCTCCATGGACCTTTTTGGTCCGAGTATTCTCCACGGACCTTTTTGGTCCGAGTATTCTCCACGGACCTTTTTGGTCCAAGTATTCTCCACAGACCTTTTTGGTACAAGTATTCTCCAAGGACCATGTACTGATCAGCCCTGCTTCTTCCAGACAGGATGAATCACTAATGAAGCTCAGAAAAGACTGATCCCTTGTACAAATCCAAGGTTTCAATTGTGTTACATCAATGTGCCACAAACTTACCCTAACCCCCTGACTAAACTGACTTTTGGCTGACAATTTAAAAGCACACAAAAACCCCTTTCACACTTGCCAGTGATTCCAGGAATCAAACGCCAATTGGCCTTTAAAGTGGCAAGTGTGAAAGCAAAATCTGCTCAACACTGGTGTCAGATTACGTCATCTCACGTCAAGGATTGCAGGCCTCGGCCCTTAGTTCAATCCCCAGATCAAGTAAGTATAAAACGGGGAATTGCATTGCAGGCACTTCCTATTAAAGGTAGAATAGACCAAATGCCAGGGATAAACCCTTGCAAGCATGAAAGCGTTCAGTGTACCAGTTAGGAGTGGTCTAGTGTGAAAGGCCAAACCCCCAATCCTTTCCCAGGTCACTGAATGGCCGATTTACTGGGATACAAGTGTGAAAGAAGCTTAAAATGCACATTGTTCTGAGCATCTTACAGAAGTGTTAATGGACCAGAGATTCTCCCAAAAATGGTTTCACAACACTCAGACTGATACCTTAAGAATTCATGAATGTCATTCACAGTTACGAATTGTTAATGCATAGCAGTGATTGCACTGGGTCTGTCAAAAGAGAAGTTTCCATTCATCAATAATTTCCCAAGCAAACAGCAGCTGGTTAACTGTCAAAACTGCACAATGGCTGTCGATAACCATAGGGCTCGCACATCAGCACTAAGGCGCCAGTTTAGTTTTAATGTTAACCCTGATGGTTTAAGATTATTGTGAGACCAACCATTTACACGTGATAATTAAAGACTAAAACTCAGGCATAGAGAATGAGAAACAACCTTTCCAGACTTTTGCCAATTTCCTATGCAAGAAATGGTATCTTTTAATTATGACTTGTACATGTAAATAACTGATTGACGTCAGCCACTTTCTTGTCTTCAGAAAGGAGATATGGAAAATGTAAAACATAAGTTTGGCTCAAAGAGATGCCTATCAAATTGTGTGCAAGAATATGCTTAAATATTGTACTGTTTCACTGAACCTTCGAATGAGATTCTGGTATTACCTAAGGCAACTTTCCACCCACATACCACTAAGTATTCCCTATTTCAAAGGTGCTCTGTGATTAGTAATGGATTGCTTAAGGTGGTATGTGGGTGGAAAGAAAAAAAAATTGAAAACCACTGTTTTTATTGTACCCAATTGATTTGTTATGTGCATGGTTTCATAACTCCAAAAGAAATGGGCCAATGACAATTTTTCTCAAGCAAAATATTTCAGTAATAATTGGGTCTAGAGCAGTGATTCTCAGCCTTCCCTTCCCACCCACATAGCACCTTACTAATCACAGAGCACCGATGACATAGGGATTACTTAAAGTATTATGTGAGTGGAAAGAGAAAGGTTGAGAACCACTGACCTAAAGTGACTTGGTCTACTTGACCTTAATACCAGTCATTCCTGTAATTGTAATAAAGGTTTTTGTATTGCTCTATGATTCTTGTGTTTTCTTTTCAATCTTGTATCTACTATTTTATCTTACAAAATCACTGAACTATCTGCAATTATTTTTATCAGAATTAACAATAAATGCAAAAAAACTTAACCCTTTCCTTCCATAACATATAGAAGACATATAGAAACCAATCTCCAGAATGCATATAATCCCTGGGGAAAAGATTCTGAAATCCTTGGTCACCTTCCCATAACCCCCTCAAAAAAAATCTATTATGGAAACTACTGAATCATTACACAAAATGCTGGAGCAATTCAGCAGATATTATTACCCTCTGTTCCAACTTTGTTTATGGACAAAACTCAATTCATTGATTTAATAAATGAAAATAAATGTACAAAAATAATTGTATCCATCATTTTTTTTTGCCAATTTGACTGCTGAGACAGAATACAGGTATTGTTCCTCCAAATTGCAGATGTCCTTAACATGGCAGTACAAGATGCTATAGACAGATATGTTAGTGTGGCAATGGTTTGTGGAAATGAAGTGGTTGGCCACTGAGAAATAGAGGAGATAAAGGTGAGGGCTGAGTTAATGGGATTCATGATCTGTGTACAAAATTTATTCACATTCATCTTGTGTTTGTTATTTGTTAACGACTCTAGATCTTTTAAGATTTGCTTACATTATCAAGGGGACAAATTGCAGCTATTTATTATTTACTATTATTTATTAGTCTTCCCTTATCTTACACATGCAATACAATTACCACATGTAGTTTTTGGGACAACCAAGGGAAAAAACAGATATAATCAAATCTTAAGGGAATATGGAAAGATGGAGGAATAAAAGATTAATAGAGAAATATGAGAATGGGGAGGGAAAAAGGAAAGAGGGAAATGAGGAATTGAAAGAATACCCATGGGATATCTAGAGAAGTGATCAACACAATGGAGAAACAAGGAGAAGAATAGAAAGTAAAATCTGAAAGAGTATAGCTGATATAGTCACTGCATCACTTCTCAGGGGCAACCTTGACCTATTGATGCCATCTGTGTAGAGTTTGCAAATTTTCTCTGTGTGTTTTTCTCAGTGCATTAGTTTGCACAGACATCTCAGAGATGTGTAATCGGTTAATTGGTCATTGTGAACAATATCTAGTGGATAAGGTGAGTGGTAGGAGTTAATGGGTATATGGAGACAATGAAAATAGGATTTGTGCAACATGAATAGAAGTGGGTCCTTAATGCTCAGTGGCGATGGCGGGCCAAAGATCTGGTTTCCGTTTTGCAGGATTCTATGGATAACAGTGACATTAATGGCAAAGAATGGAAGTAGAAACTGGAACAGGGTAATCAATGGTGTAGAAATTTCTAGCCAATTACCTATCTCAGATTGGTTGTTGTTAAATGATTTGTACCTCATGGGGTGAAGATATTGGTAGAAAAATGCCAGCCAGACTTTCAGACAATAATTAAAATGGAGCTGTGCTAAAAAGCTATAGACAAGTTTTACAGCAATGTTGAAAACCTGGTCTAAATTCATTGGATCTATAAGGAAACCAATGACAGCCTTTGTCTCCAAGGCAAATATCCCCACCATGAGAAAAACACTACACTCAGCCAGCTTGGTTAAGCTCCATCATTCACAAGCTTTGAAAATACAGTCTATTCCAAGTGCTATCATGGAAAGTCGGACAAAAAAAAATGTGCTCGCAGCCTCCTTGAAAAAAAGGCTTAGTCTCCACTAAGTTCTGGGAATCCTTGGTTCATCACTGCTCACTACGGGGTTTTTTTTCAATTTTTCAAGGTCACTGAGGAGGCAATGGTTTATGTTAAAAAAGAAAGATCATCACAGTAATTATGAAGAGTTCGGTGGTAATTTATGTGTAATATTGTTATATTTGTTGTTAAAGGGGTAAATTATGATGGACTATGGGATTGTATACATGTTATATTGTTACAAGATATAGGGTGGGGTTTCATACACAGGTTATTAAAGGGAATAATTATGATGGATTGTAGGGTTGTAAGTTTGAAATAATGTTATATTGTTACATAATAATTGATGGGTTTATAGGGTTTTATGGTTACATGATGTATGATTTTATTAATTATGTGATATAATTATTATATTCATTCCCAAAGTTGATCTGAAAGGGAATAAATGAGGCTCAGACAGGGAGAGAAAGGACAAAACAGAAGATGGATGGGAGCGTCAGGCACACTTAATAAAAAGGGGATAGTTGGCACCTGTTATGGGGGTGTAGGTGCCAGTAGGAATGGATGAAGGGTGGGCAAGAGGAAGGGAGAGGATTGGGGGGTCAGGGGGATATGCAATATTTTTTTTAATTATTTCAGAATTGTTAGTTTTAATCTTTTTATTTTGTTTTGTGGAAAGGATTATTTAGGGTTTTTTTATGTTTCTATTTGAAATACTGATTTTAGTTTTGCCAATTTTTTTAGGTTTAGTTTTACACATGAACATCTGTACAGAGAATCAAGGTAAGGTAAAAGAGACAGAAGGTAAGAATAATTAAAAAAAAAGGGGAGGGAGAAGAGAGGGATGAAGAAACACTAGGGTAATGAAATTTTTAAGCTTTAATGTTAATGGACAGATAAAAAGAAAAAGGGTCTTTGTACACCTTAAGTAAATGCTGGAGAAACTCAGCAGGTCAAACAGTTCCTTTATGTAGCAAAGGTGAAGTATCATCACCAACGTTTTGGGTCTGAGCCCTTCATCAAGGTGTGGGGGAACATGAAAGATGTCCGAACAAAAGGGGAAAGGGGGGAGGGGTGGGTGGGGAAGGACCGCAGGAAGTTGGGGGAGGAGCCTAGGCTAAGTGGAGAGAGAAAAGAAATAGGAATTGGAATAACTAGTCAAAGGTGGGGAGAGGGGGGGCGAAAAGGCAAGCAGATTAGTGGAATGCAGTGGACTCAATGTTCATGCCCTGGGGTAGGAGAGAGCCCAGACAAAAAAATGAATACATTCCTTCTCCTTCTCTCTCAGCCTTTCAAAGGGACCGCTCCCTCTGTGACTTCCTTGTGCACTCTTCCCTTCCCACCAGTCGCTCCCCCCCTCCCCCACGGCACCTTCCACTGTGGTTGTAGGAGGAGTAATACCTGTACCCACACCTCCTCCCTTACCACGGTCCATGTTCCAAACAGACCTTTCAGGTGAAGCAACACTCCACCTGTACCTCCAAAGAACTCGTTTACTGCATCCTCTGTGGCCTTCTCTACATCGGAGAGACCGGTCACAGATTAGAAAATCGCTTCGCCCAGCACCTCCTCTCTGTCTGCAACAAAAGTGACCTCCCCGGAGCCAACCATTTCAATTCTGAGTCACACTCTCAAGCTCACATGCCTATCCATAGCCTTTCACACTACCCCACCCTGACCACCTGCAGATTGGAGGAACAACACCTCATTTTTCGTATGGGCCCCCTCCAACCCAAGAGCATGTACACGGAGTTCACTGCATTCCACTAAACAGCTTGCCTCCCCCCCCCCCCCCCCTTAACTAGTTATTCCAATTCCTACTTTGTTTCTCTCTCCACCTAGCCTAGACTCCTCCCCCCTTCCTGCGGTCCTCCCCCCACCTATCATCTCCCACCCTCAACCCCCCTTTCCCCCTTTTGTTCGGACATCTCTTATGTTCCCCACACCTTGATGAAGGGCTCAGGCCTGACCGTTGGTGATGTATCTTTACCTTTGTTATATAAAGACACTGTTTGACCTGCTGAGTTTCTCCATCATTTGTGTTTTTTCACTTAACCACGGTGTCAACAGAATCCTGTGTTTTACCTCCAATAGAACATTCTTCCTACAACTGAGATCTTTCTTAAGAGACAAATTAGGACAAACAATGATACTGCTGGAGTGTAGGACGATGGAGATTCTAATTTGACAGGGTAATGTATTTAAATTTATTTCTCGAATGTATTTGCTCCTCCAGAGTGAAGGCCCGAAACCAGGATTACACCGGCTGAGGGAAAGATGGGACAACGATTAATGTAAATTGGTGGGAAGACTTGTGTCTGAACAGCATGACAGGGATTGTCAATGCTAAATTACCTGCTGGTGCAGTACAATTTCCTGCATCTGTTGAACCTCACTCCACAAAAATTACATAAATCAAAGCCAGAAATTTCAGATGTGTTCCTGATGTAGTGTAGAGGTTGGAAACTTTATCCATACCGCCTAGCTCTGTACGAAAGTGAGATCCTTCTTGGTAGATCGAGGTGGGGTGGGGGGGGGGGGTGGGGGGGGGACATTTTTTAAAAAAAATTACAGGAGTGGAGTTTCAACAAGATCCAGAATTGTTCCTTCTGGAAGATATTGGTGAAATACAGTTTAGACTATCCAAATACCAAATTCAATTTGTGAAGATCACTTCGATGGTAGCCAGGAAGTGTATAGCAATTTTGTGGAAGTCCAACTCTCACCATAGTATTACACGATGGAATACGGAAATGTAGAATTGCAATCCCCTGAAGAAAATTACTTATAACTTGAGGAAGAAGTATGACACATTAATTGAAGTGTGGCAGCCATAGCTGAGGCACATAGGTGCACAGATATGATCTTTACCATGCCACCCCCCAATGAGAAATGAGTTAAGATACAAGCCATCCCAACAGATAAATAAAGAGAGTGAATTAAAGTTGTGGCACAGAAGACACGTGTTTTAATTTTTCATTTTATTTTTGTTTTTTTCTTTGCTTTTTATGGTTTATTTAATATCCAGGGAAGGGGGAAAATACTGGACTCTGGATATAATATTGTGGGATAAGAAAATGTTAAATATTGTTTGTATATATTTGCTTGAGTGTTTTAAAATAATTTTTTTTAAATCTGAAGTCCATGCACAGAAGCCTAAGCTTAATGGTGGAAGGAGTGCACCACCTCACCTGCGTAAGTTCTCAGGCACCTCAACCCCCACCAGGAGAAGATCTGCAGTTCTCACATTAGCATTATTTGTCATCTCAAAACTTGGAGAACAAGCCATTCACAATCCTAAGGTACTTGAAAAGAACAATGGCATTCCATGGCATTGTCCACAGTAGAGTTTAATCAACAAAATATTGAATTTAGATGTTGTCAAATTAGTGGAGCACACATTAACATCCTAAAAATGCCCAATACCCTTGTTTGATGATACCTTGAATCTAGAGTACAACTTTGATTGCTGAAATACAAGGATTTACCGTATTTTCACTCATATAACGTACACATGCATATCTTTGGCTTGGCTTCGCGGACGAAGATTTATGGAAGGGTTAAATGTCCACGTCAGCTGCAGGCTCGTTTGTGGCTGACAAGTCCGATGCGGGACAGGCAGACACGGTTGCAGCGGTTGCAGGGGAAAATTGGTTGGTTGGGGTTGGGTGTTGGGTTTTTCCTCCTTTGCCTTTTGTCATGCACACATACATAATGCGCAGAAAATCATAAATTGTGATAAAATATTTTCATATAACACGCTCACACATATAACATGCAGGTGTAGTATTCCAAATTCCACTGGCAAAAGCACTTTGCGTTTAAAGGGGAAATGAGACAAAGCACATACCAGTATCTGCCGTATCTCCCACAATTAACACCCAATCAAATTCTCCCAGAGATGTCAATCCTCATATAGATGATAACCTGCTACAGTACATTATCAAGCTTTGGAGAGGAATCAATTAAATAGATCAAGTTAAGCAAGATTTTAATTTTAATGTTGTCTCAAATCAATGGGTCGCGGCAATTAACATTGATAGGTGCAGTGCCCTAGCCAGAATGTCCTGATTATAGGAATATCATACATTTAGTACAAAGAGATATTCCCAAAATCAAAATTTCCCATGCCAGCTATAAATTGTGCACATTCTTTCACTGCTACTATTATATTCTCATTCTCGCTATAATATTCCCAAGATCGCTTATAATCCCACACCCACTATTAATTATGCGCGTTCTTTCAACATGTAAAAATATTCTTGTATAGTGCATACATGCATATCATGCTTGGGGGGGGGGGGGGGGGGGGGGGGGAGGGTAACCTGGTTTGTAAAATACGCATATAACTCAAGCTATATGCGTAAGAATACATTAAGTCCAGAGAGTATCCAGTTAAAGGCTACAAATTCTGGAATCAGAAAACATTTGTTGCTAGTCAAAATTTGCAGAATAAGCAAAACAGGCTGAAGATTAGAAATCTAATAATTGTGTGCCCACTTTTCTGCTATCCCACAGTTCTCTCACGGTTAGCAAAGTGGTTGGCACAATGCTGTTACAGTGCCAGTGATTGGGACTGGGGTTCGAATCCCATTCTCACCGTGTTTGCGAGGGTTTCTTTCCACCCTCCAAATCATGCGGGGGATTGTAGGTTGATCTTGTGTGCTTGGGTGGCATGGGGTGGTGGGCCAAAAAAGCCTGTTACCATCCTGTATACATGTCTAAATTAAAGTGTGCCTAACATTGCCTGCAAAACATCCAATAACAAGGATCCTGTGTTTAAACATACATGAAAGTGTTGTTATTCTCCCCAAATAAATTTCAATTTAAGAAATCCCATGCAAAGACATGTGAATATAATAGCTCCAAAGCAACACTAAGTGGTACAGGTATACAATCCTTTATCTGGAACCCCTGGGGGATAGTGTGTCCCGAATTTCGGATTTCAGAAAGCCAGATTTAAACCTAGCCGAATGGTGCTGCCGTATCCATTCCCACCCCCTTCCAGTTGCGCTGGCATCTCCCCTCTCCCTCTGCCCGCCCAACTCGCTCTGCTGGTCTCCCGCCCACTTGACTCACTCTGCCGGTCTCTCCCTCCCCTTGCCTGCCTGACTTGCGCTGCTGGTCTCCCACCTGCCCAACTCACGCTGCCGGTCTCTCCACCTCACCTGCCCGACTCGCGCTGCCAGTATCTCCCTCCCCTCGCCCTCCCAACTTGCTGTGCCAGTCTCCCGCCAGCCCGACTCACGTTGCCGGTCTCTCCATCTCGGCCGCCCAACTCACGCTGCGGGTCTCTCTCCCCCCCACTTTGCTCGTCCGATTCGTTCTGCCAGTCTCCTGCTCACCTGACTCACACTGCCGTTCTCCCCTCCCCTGCCTGACTCACACTGCCGGTCTCTCCCCACTTGCCAGATTTTGGAGCTTTCCGGATTTTAGATGTCCGGATGAAGGATTGTGTACCTGTATATCAGTCTTTAGCAGATTGAGGGGTGGCAGACATATGCATAAAATCCTACATTAGCTTAATGCAGGGTTACAGCTGTGCAGGACTTTGGTAATAGATGGTCATGCAGCAGAGAGTGCTGTGGCCACCTCATAGTTCCAGGCCACCTTCTGCTTTACAGTAACTTACTCATCACATCTTTCAGCTTTCTTAAAACACATAAATGGCATAGTGCATAAATTAGATTTCTGATTTCTTACCCCAAAATTACTCTGAGCAGCATAATGCAGAGGTGTGGCTCCTTGGCTATCTGATGGAATGGTACCTGATTTATTTCTTTCCAGAAGAAGATATCCTATTTTAGCATGGCCTAAATACAAGTATAACATCCATGATTAAATCGAAGAAACACAATGATGATATCAGCAAATAACGCAGTCAACCAGCAATCTGAGCTATTGATGTTGTATATCATTCAAGTCCTTTAGCAATGGTGAAAATTAAAAGTTTGCAAGAAAAAATGTAATTATGAACAAAAGGCAGAAATCATATACTTCAAATGATCAGGATGGATTGTACAAAATGGAGCGTTACTAGATCATTAGGTGTCATTTGTATTTTTCAGCTAATTTGTCAACCAAGTATTTCTAGGATAATAGGTTAATACCAAGCACTCTCAGTCACTAACTTTTCAAGCAGACATGCGAGAGTTAAGGGCGCAAATTCAATATTGTCTTAACTCTCACGCATGTGCCAACCAAACTCCAATACACGAAACCACCATATATGCACCAATTGAACTCTATTACTTGAGGAACTGAGTTGCAGTAAAAGTTAAACAGATTAGGAATCTATTCCCTGGAGCATAGAAGAATGAGGGGAATTTGATAGAGGTATACAAAGTTATGATTGATATAGATAGAGCAAATGCAAGTAGACTTTTTCCACTTTGGTTAGGTGAGATACAAACCAGAGGATGTAGGTTAAGCAAGAAAGGGAAGAATTTTAGGGGGAACATTACGGGAATTTCTTTGTACAGGAATGGTGGGAGTTTGCACTGTGCTGCCAAATGAACTGGTGAATTTGGGCTCAGTTTTCACATTTAGAAAAAAAATTTGGACAGGTACATGGATGAAAGGAGTATGGAAGGATATGAAAGGGTACAGGTCAGTGGTACTAGGCAGAATAATAGTTTGGCACAGACTAAAAGGGCTGAAGGGCCTGTTTACTGTGCTGTCATGTTCTAAGGTCCCATTCTCTGGCAGCTTGTTGTATATTCTTATCACTTCACCTGCAAAAACATGCCCCTTCAGTTCCCTTTTAAATTTAAATTTAGACACACAGCACAGTAACAGGCCCTTTCAGCCCATGAGTCCTTGCAGCCCAATTACACCCAATTGCCCAATTACACCCAATTAACATGCAACTCCTGGTACTTTTTTTCAAAATGGTGGGAGGAACCCTAAGCCCCCAGGGAAAAGCCTTGCAGACTTGGGAAGAACTTATAATTCCTTAAAGACAGCATGGGATTTGAATATCACCACCCCCCCTCCCCCCCCCCCCCACCATATGAACCTCAGAAAATGTTGTACATAGAATGAATATATGTAGTTTTCACAAGTTTATGAACAGCAAGCTCTTGTTAATAACACAAAAATAACAAGTTAAAATTCAAGAAAATAAATTGCTTTTGCTTTTGAAAGCAATTTAACTAGAATATCTCCACACAAAGTAACATTTGCATAAAGAAAAAAAATCAGCATGTTGTTTAACTTCTCAGTTCTTCCTTTATACTCACATTTTACAACTGATCAAATGATCTAAGTTTGAATTTCCCATATCTATTTTATTTCACCTCTTCTCATGATTGCTCTGTGTAATTTAGTCCCAAGAAATTAATTGTTCAAAATGACAATAAAGATTTCTGCAATTATTTTATTCAAATGTAAAATGAGCTGCAATAGATATAATGATCAAAATAAAAATTAAAATGTAAAGTTTAACAAATTTGTTCTAAGGTTAAATCTGCGAGCCCAGAATTTAAAACTATTATTAATAGAATATATCCAGATTGTATTAAATTTACCCTAGGTCTGCGTGTGCATATTAGATAATATAATTTGCTAAACAGGTCATGCTTTCTTTCAGTATTACTTACCCAATAAAGCTGCCCAGTGTAGAGGAGTTCGAAATAAATTATCATAAGATGTAATATTGCATCCTTCGTATAAGGTCAAAACATCAACAACAGCTTCATTTCCCTCAGCAACCGCAAAGTGCAATGGTGTTCGCCCTTCATAATCCTGCCAGTTCAGTAGTGATTCAGTTGGAGCAGCCTCCTATCAGTTGGACAGAAAAATCAGCATGTTGTAATATGCAATATCAAATTGCTCAATAAAGAATAAAAAGTTCAAAAAATTAGAACCCATTGCCTCAAAAGATTTAGTTCACAATCCTCAGTCACAAATGACAACCAAAAGTTTACATTATGATTTTACAAAACAGAATATGGACATGGACATCACAGGGGGGGGGGTTCAAATCAACAAGCCGGAAAAGTATGTTGGTGTAAAGAATAAAGAATAGATTATTAAAATTCCTCAGCTCAGTCCAAAAGACTATTAAAGCTATTAAACTTTAATTTTGTGAGTAAAATTGACCAGAAAAGATGCATGTTACCTGAATGTTTTCATTTATTAAACACTTCCTTTGTTGAAATATCAAGCACTGCATTCAAAAGGACATTTTAATTTAAAATGAGTCAATCCATTCCAATGGTATAACTATCACTTTCTATTCCAAAAACAATTTCTGAGTTTCAATGCCAGTAAGGTAGAAAGTCCAACATTGATTTTCCATGAGTCCTCTGTTTTTACATGAGGCTTCAAGTGTAATTTCAAGCATTGTTTATGCCTCAAAAGTAACGTCAGAAACAACCTACCCCAGAAAGTGTTAAGTGATGAGCTGTCTCTGCAAAATATAACATATTAATAGCACTGTATGTTCAGGGGGGAAAAGAGAAACAAAATTGGAGTTAATTCTCTTCTGCTAAATATCTGGATGGTCTGTATTCTCCATAAAATGAAAAGTTTTCATTCACATGATGAAATTCCTTGAATTGAAACTGAACTAAAAATAAATCCAGTATCATTTAATTCCACTTGTTTCATTCTTCCAAGCACAAATTGGCTTTAGTTATTTATAAATTGATGTTGTGATCATATCTTATCACTTACAATCTCATAAAACCACAGCTGGAATCTCTTAAGTTATAAGAGGAGCATTTAAATCAATATGCTTACCAGAATGCATTTCACTGTGTGAATAGCTGTGGTGTCTTTGTTACTGGCAGCCCAATGAAGTGGAATTTTGCCTTCAATGTCAGGAATGCCAATGTTAGAATCATGTTTTATCAGCAGCTTTACATGCTCTGGATGATTGTAGTAGGCACTCCAGTGTAGTGCTGTTTGCTATAAAAGTTAATAAAGCAAAACATACTATTTTAATATTTTGCGATGATAACAATAGAGTTATTTCCCAAGAGAAGCATGTTAGCTTTCTATCATGTGCAATTACTAAAGACCTGGTGCTCCTTTACAGGAGAGATTTAAAATGCAGGAAATCAACTCATTTCATGCATTTCCCAGTAAAACAAAAAAAGATCTGGATGCAAGTTAATTATCCAAGAAATATGTATACAGTGGATATGGCTAAATTGAGTAAGAGAACTGAACAACGTTAATGTTATTCAGAATTAGGAAGATTTTCATAATCATTGGTGATGAGGAAAAATTCTCTTAACCAACATGATGCTTGTGGTTTTCTTTGATTCCACAATGAATATTCTACTGATGCTCTAATGTAAAATTAATTGTCTTGATTGTGCTTTCCTTATTAAAGATTTTACACTTAAAATATCTAAATTAAATCTGACAATTTATGATATTTATCTCAGTATCTTTAGACTGCGGCTTTAGCTTAGAATACTAATCTCTGAAGTGAATACAATTGATTTTGCATCACCCTTTACACAGCTGGCAGTATCAAGAGAAAAATATGGCTATATCAAAATATTATGCAAAAGATCATTTGCTTTAAATATACTTTAGACAATGTTATTATTAATAGGCTGATTCTAACACACAGGAAATAAATACAGAAAAATCCCTGTTATCCAGAATTCAAGAAACCAGCAACCTTAAGCAACTGCCAGAAGGAAAAATAGCGGAAAATAAACAGGTAAAAAATATGGAAGTTTAAAATTAGTGGACTTCACCATGAGCTCTCCATTCAAGCAACATGCAGTCTCAAGCAACTGGAAAACCTGCTTATCTAGCATCTTCCAATCCCAGTAGGTGGCGGATACCAGGGTGTCACATTTGTGGCCCGAAATGTGAAGTTAATAAAACATTAAACACAAGTTTTATCAGGTAAACTTCTCAGTGGCTTTTTATTTTCCCGTTTCCTTTGTTCTCCTGCTTGTGTTCTTATCTCTCTCTCTCTCATACCACGTAATTTCCGGTACATCTCATACATATTCATTATCATGACATCCCTCCTTTAATCAGAAATAAACTTTACCTTCACTTACCAATATCCCTTGGAAACCTACAAACATTGTAACTAATGGTAATACTATAACTCAACTACATAAAGTTTACTTCCTACAGCATTCATACATGCACTTTATGATATAAGATTAAAATACTGTCCCAAAGTTCTTATTAAAACTATGGCACAAAGTCTTCGTATCGTTTTGGCACTTTCCGGTTTCGTTTCGGCCTGCCTGCGATATTGTCATCACTTCTCGGTTGTTCACTCTCAGTGTCGGACATACTGCTCGCCACGGCTTCGGGTGTTTCTGGCGCTCTAGTCACTTCATCAGGAGTGCTGGTAACTGCCTCTGGAACATCATCAGGTCTCTCAGTTTCAGCATCTCGTATTGGCCTTTCAACCTCTTCGCTCGATGTATCTCTGGACTGGTACCTTTTTACACCTGAGACATTTCTCTTATACAGGACTCCAGTCGGAGACTTGACTGTCACCATACTGCCACTTCTGGATACGACAGTATAGGGTTGATGGTAATAAGGTGTGTCTAGCTTACCACCAGTTTCATGCCTCACTAGAACATTATCTCCTGGCATGATGTCTGAGTACTTGGCTCCACGTTTCGAATCTGTGTACAGCTTTGCTGCACCTTTCTTTTCAGCATCGTGGTCCCTCATCTCCTGGTCGTCTCGGATTTCCTTTATTTCTGGCATTTTTGTGTGGATTTTTCTCCCAAAAAATGCTTCTGCAGGACTTTTTCCAGTAGTTGCATGAGGCGTTGCTCGATAGACAGCCACATAAGATAGCAATGCTTCTCGCCAATTTTGTCCTTCTGCGTGTACAATCCTCAATCGTTTTTCAATGGACTGATTTTGCCTCTCTACTTCTCCGTTGGCTTGCGGCCATTTTGGAGTTACTTTATGATGGTGGATACCTGTGGTCCTTATGTATTCTGCAAATGTCTCTGAAATGAATTGTGGACCATTGTCAGAGTATAATGTAACAGGTAATCCATCACTTGCAAATATCTCTGCTAAAGCTTGTATTGTTTTTTTCAGTGGTTGTGGACTTCAACACCACGTACTCATAGTATCTGCTGTAGTAATCTATCACTACCGTAATTGATTCACCCGTCGGTAAAGGTCCAAGAAAATCAACAGCTACGTCGATCCATGATCCTGTCGGGAGTTGCGTACTCCAGATCGGTTCTGGCGGATTACTCTTACTTGTGATTTGACATCCATGACAAGTTTTAACAAATTTCTCTGCGTCTTTATCACAACCTGGCCACCATACCTTGGTTCTGAGGTTTTGCTTGGTACCAACCATACCTAGGTGTCCTTCATGCGCTAAGGATACAATCTTTGGTCTCAATCTTTGCGGTACCACCAATCTGCAACCTCTTAATACACACTGTCCGATGCAACAAAGTTCGTCTCTAATGGGAATGTAAGCCTTGTGAGTACACTTGTCCCATTGTCCACTCTGTATGCATTCTCTTACTTCCATGAGTTCTGGATCACGTTCGAATTCTCTCTCGACTTCCTTCGTAGTCACAGCTTTCGGTGTCGCCTGAATAGCTACGAAGCGTACAAAGCTCTCTGTTTCTGTTCCCAATTCTGACTTGGATTGTGGACCTCCATCCTTCACCAATCAGGACAGCGGATCTGCAATGTTTGCTTTCCCTGCAATGTGGATTACTTTATATTTGTAGGGTTGTAGTCTGAGTACCCATCTCTCTATTCTGGCACATGGTTTGGATCTAGGTGCATAGATCACCTCTAATGGCTTATGATCTGTGATGAGTTCAAATTCAATGCCGTATAAATATGCATGTAACCTCTCACAGGCCCATATAAGTCCGAGTGTTTCTTTCTCTGTCTGAGAGTATCTTCTTTCCACATCTGATAACGATCTGCTGGCATAGGCAATGATTCGTGGTCCTCCATCATGCATCTGGACCAACACGGCTCCTAAACCAACCGGGCTGGCATCCGCCATGACTTTGGTTGATGCCGCCGGATCGTAATATCCAAGAGTTTTTGCATCTGTCAGGCTTTGCTTCAGCGCTGTGAACGCTTTCTTCTGCTCAGATCCAAAATGAAATGGTACACCTTTCCTGGTTAGTTTCCTTAGTGGTTCTGCCACTGTAGCGAAATTAGGAATGAACTTTGCACAAAAATTGACCAATCCCAGGAAACTCCTCACCTCTGTTGCGTTCTGAGGTGCACGTGCCTCTGCAATAGCTTTCACCTTGGCCTCTGCAGGGTTTAGTCCTTCCCGTGTAAGTCTGTGTCCCATGAAGTCCATTTCTGACACACCGAACTGGCACTTGTTTCCATTCATGGTAAGGCCTGCCTCCTGTAGTCTAGATAGTACACGCCTCAACCGTTTGTCATGCTCTTCCTTCGTTGGTCCATGGACTATGATGTCGTCAGAAATGTTGGCAACTCCAGGAATGCCTTGAATCACTCGATGGATTTCATACTGGTAGATCTCCGAAGCTGCATTAATTCCAAATGATAGTCTCTTGTAACGATACAATCCACAGTGAGTCACAAATGTTGTTACATCTCGGGAACCTGGATCCAGCTCTAATTGATGATAGCCCCACTTCAGATCAATTTTTGAGAATACCTTGCTGGTAGTTAGTTCTTGAAGTATTTCCTCCACTGTTGGTATAGGGTGTCGTTCTCGAACTATAGCTTCATTGGCCATTCTCATGTCAACACATAGTCTTATGTCACCCTTGTTAGGTAAAAACATCATGAGCTGGGAATGTAGAAGGAGTCACCCAGTGCTGGGCCGTAACAAGATGCAGTTGTGACCTTGTACTCTCAAGATAAGAGTGGGGATGACAAATTGATGTGCAGGAAACTAGCAGAGAAGGATAGCAACAGTTTATTCATTGGACAATGTCATGGTATGATAATTTACTAAGTACGTATCCTAAGGTATATAAAAAACACCACTTGCTGATAACGGCAGAATGCGCCTTCTCCAACTAACACTGTTAGTTGCAAGTGTTACAATCCGGCAATAAAGAACAAAGAACCTTGATTTCGACTCAGTCTGGTGTTTGACTCACTCATTCATGAACAAAGCAGACCTAACACCCTTTGGTTTGGGCACAATCACTACGGGACTGACCCATTGTGTCGAATGTCCCACCGGTTCAATAATGTCTTGTTCGATCAATTCTTTAATTTTGGCTTCGACTTTCCCACGAAGTCCAAACGGAGTTCGGCGCATTGGTTGTGCCTTGGGTTTGACCGTTTCATCTACCGCTAGCTTCAATTGTCGACCTTTCAGCTTTCCTACTCCTTGGAAGACTGCGGGGAATTCTTGCTTCATATCCTCATATGACTGAATTGAATTGACACAAGCTCCAATATGAAGTATTGCCAGGTCTTGCGCTCTACTCAGCAATGGTTCTCCCCTCTCTTCTATGACCATAAACTCTGCTTCGGTGTACTTATCTCCAGCTTCAACAGTTGCAGTAAAACATCCAATGGTCTGCAATGGCTTGGTTGCTGTGTATGGATACAGTTTCTTGGAACACTTCTTTGAGGTACAGATGATCTTTTTCCTTTTCAACTTCTCCCATAAATGTCGATCAATCACATTACTGTCACTGCCTGAGTCTACAATGACCTGCACTGTCACTCCACCAATGATTACTGGGACCTTCTCATGATGTCCTTCATTCAACGTAAATTGGTAACAACTCTGTCCCTCCTGGGTATCATCATCGTCACCGTCTATCTGGCGAATGGTATCTTTCTTTCCAGGATACTTTCCTTTCCCCCAGGCTTTGCCTTTGGAAGTTGTACTCTTCCTCTTCTGATCTGCATTGGACTTGCTTTTGCACTTCTTTGCAAAATGGTCCTTACCTCCACACTTTCTGCAAACTTTGCCTTTGGCCAGGCAATATGGGTCTTTTCCAAAGTGACCTTGGTTTCCACATCGATAACACTCCACGTCCTGTGTCGACGTATATCTTGGCTGGTTATGGCGATGTGAGAGCCTCTTAAGTTGCTGGCTTGAGTTGTCTTTCAGGGTCATGGTATTAAATTGCCCTTCAACAGCCTCTAATGCAGCAGCAATGGTTAAAGCATCGGTGAGTTCCAACTCACTCCCTCTTTCCAGTAGACGTCTTCTGAGTTTATCTGATGTACAGTGCTGTACGACTTGATCCAATAATTGGTTGTCCAAATCCGCTGGCATGTAATTGCATCCAACAGCTAGCTGGCGTAGTCTCGTCACGTACTGAGCAATTGTCTGGCCATCTTCTTGTCTCGTTCTCCGAAACAAATGGCGTTGAAATGTAGCATTCGGTGTCACTACATAGTGTGCATTTAATGCATCTACCGCTTTCCGGTACTCATCCTTTCTTCCAGTATTCAAAAGTGTCTTAAATGTTTCCCGAACTGTGGGACCAGCAGTGAAAAGAAGTAATGCCCTCCTCTGCACTTTTTGTTCAACTGTACCGGTATCTAGAAATAGGCCACGACTGTCGGCGTAGGATTCAAATTCTTCCAGCCATGCCTTCCACTTCACACTTACAGTGCTTGCATCACCCGTTGGGTCAAAATGAGCAATTCCACTATGTGTTAGAAAGTCACCGTCTGCCCCAGCCATGAGGAAATATTCCAGCCCCAAAAGTACTGAGACAAGAGAAAATTCTTATCACCTTGAAGTTGTCTGTAATCCTTTGTAATCTTGTTTAGTCTTTAATTTTCTTCAAGCTTCTTTCATCCTCGTCGCCAATGTCACATTTGTGGCCCGAAATGTGAAGTTAATAAAACATTAAACACAAGTTTTATCAGGTAAACTTCTCAGTGGCTTTTTATTTTCCCGTTTCCTTTGTTCTCCTGCTTGTGTTCTTATCTCTCTCTCTCATACCACGTGATTTCCGGTACATCTCATACATATTCATTATCATGACACAGGGGTTTTACTGTATTTGGTAGGCCCTGCTTATCATTCAATCATATTTGCATTAAATGTAGCAATATTGGTTTCATCTGTTTATAAATTCACGCCTATATAATTCAGTTTATCGTGGATGAAACTATATCATACTGCAATAGATATGAATCAGAAACTGAGTGTTGTAATCTATTAAATGTTGACCATTGGAGCCCAATTTCTATTCAATTCAGACAAAAGTCTCCTTGATTTGATGTTTAAACGGATTCTTGGTGAAATTACTTCAGGATTATATGACATAATTCCTTGTAAGCATGGACACATAACTACAAAACTCTTCTTAATTCTTTTCATGTCGTGACCAGGCAAGGGATTTTACAAAGTAAATAGTAAAAAAAGAATGTCTATCAAATTATGGTGCGAGAGCTAATGCAAGTTCCAACTGAAAAAAAAGAGTACTGTGTGCAGTTTTGGATACCTACCTCTGGAAAAGGTCTCAATAAGATTGAAAAAGTGCAGAAAAAATATGCAACCTCAACAAGCATTAGTCTGTTCTACAATAACCTTACATTCACCAAGGTCTCCCTCCCCGGTGAACAGGAAGAAAAGTATTACCTCTCCCATCTCCTCTGCCTCCAGGCAGATGTTTCCCCCTTCATCCCCGAGTAGTCCTCCCCTCATTCTAGTCAACCCCCTGTTCTTCACTAATGTGTAGAATGCCTTAAGTTTTTCTTAATCCTACCTGCCAAAGCCTTCCTCTGTCCACTGCGAACTCCCCAAAGTCCCTTCTTCAATATCTTCCGAGCTACCTTACAATTCTCAAGATCTCTGCCAGATTTTTGCTTCCTTCTTCCTTTTGACTCACTGTTCCAGCTCTCTTGGTTCCTTTACCCTATCATCTTTTCCATCTCAGTGGGGCAAATCTATTCAGAACCCCATGCAGGTGAGCCCTTAACAATATCAAAATTTCTTCTTTACATTTCCCTGAGAACATCCATCCCCAAATTTACACTCTCAAGTTCCTGCCTAATAGCATCATTCTTAATTCTTTCCCAATTAATCACTCTCCCATTTTGACTGCTTCTATCTTTGTACATAACTATGTTAAAAGTTTAGGGAGTTGTAGTCACTACCGCTGAGAAGCTCACCCACCGAGAGGTCTGTTTACTAATTACATTCATTTTTCAGTACTACAACCAGTAAGGTCTCTCCTCTTGTCAGCTTGTTCAAGACGATAACACTGCCCCATTTAATCTTTTACACTTAGGAGGTGCCAGTCAATGTTTGGGAAGTTGAAGTCACCCATGACAAGATCCATTTTTTTTTGCACCTTTCCAAAATCTGTACTTATCTGGTCCTCAGTGACAAAGGCTATTGAGGGGCCTATTGAATATTCTCAATAGAATGATTGCCCCTTTCCTGCTTCTGATTTCCACTCTCATTAACTCAGCAGGAAATCTCTCCACGGTGTCCTCCTCTTCTCCATCTGTGATGCTATCCCTGATTAGCAATGCCACCTCCCCTTTTACCTTGCAAGCAGCCAATCCTGTCCTTGCGACAATCAAGTCTCTGTAATGGCCACCACATCATCATTCCATGAACTGATCCATGATCCAAGTTTTATGTTCTTATTCTTAATCTCACATTAAAGTAAACACATTTCAAACCATCCAACTGACTGAATTTATGCCTTATCCATGGCCTGTCCTATCACACGGGGCATGGTAGGTGTTGGGTCAGTCAGCAACTCATTATACAGTGTTAGATGCAGAGGTGATGTGAAAACAAATGACAAAACACTGATTTGCTTAAAAAAAAATTAAACAGAATCATTGTGCAATCAACAGAATGGTAATCAAGTCAAGTCAAATCAAACCAAGTTTATTCTCATCTGATTGCACAAGTACAACCTAGTGAAACAATGTTCTCCGGTCCTTGATGCAAAACATACAGACACACAAACATAGCGCACATACAGATAGATATTCAATACATATGCAAGACAAGTATTCATATATACAAATAAATAAATAGATATTGGTTCTTGAACATGAGAGTCTTGATGTGAGTGTGAGCAGTTCTTTTGGTCGTTCAACATTCTCATTGCCTATGGGAAGAAGCTGTGTCCACATCAAGGTGCTGTTGGCTCTTATACTCATGTATCACTTTCCCGACAGGAGCAGCTGAAATATGCTGTGTATAGGGTGGAAGGGGTTCTCAATTATTTTCAGACAACGATTCAGGTAAATCACATCAATGGAGGAGGGAGACTTCAGTAATCCTCTCTGCCACTTTTATGGTCCTCTGGATTGACCTCCGATCCATTTTTCTGCAGCAACCATACCATAGTGTGATGAAGCCGACCAGGATGCTCTCAATAGAGCTCCCATAGAAGGTTGACATAATGGTGGCCAGTAGCTTTGCCTGCTTCAGTCTTCTCAGTAAGTGCAGTCGCTGTTGCGCCTTCTTGACAAGTGAAGAAATGTTGAGTGTCTTTGATAGGTCACTAGTTAAGTGAACTCCAAGGAAATTGGTGTTCTCCACTCTCTCCTACACAGTTGTTGATATGTTCTGGAGGGTGGTCATTCTTAGTCCTCCTGAAGTCCATGATCATCTCCTTCGTCTTGTCCACACTGAGACTCAGGTTGTTACTCTCGCACCATTTAACGAGATTTTCCACCTCTTCTCCATAGTGCAACTCGTTGCTGATGAGGCCAACTACTGTTATGCCATCTGTGCACTTGACATTGTTGGAGCTGGTTCTGGCAATCGGTCATGGTCTAGTAAAGTGAACAGGAGCAGGCTGAATACACAGCCCTGAGGTATGCTCGTGCTCAGCGTGACGCTACCGACCCGGACGTATTGTGGCCTTTCCTTTAGGAAGACCAGGATCCAGTAACAGAGAGGGGTGCTGAGTCCCAGTGAAGCTTTTCCACCAGCCTCTAGAGAATGATTGTACTAAACACCAAGCTGAATTCAATGAGCATCAGCCTGGCTTATGAGGCATTGTTCTCCAGGTGGGCCTAGACAGAGAGAAGCAACAAAGCTATGGTATCATCTGCAGGACAGTTTCTTCTATAGGGGAATTGAAATGAGTCCAGCGTCTCTGGAAGGTGCCCTTTGATGTGTTCCATCACCAGATGCACAAAGCATTTTGTAATGGTGGAGGTCAGTGCCACAGGACAGTAGTCATTGAGGCCTGTTATTGTCGCTGGATGATGGTGGCTGTCTTGAACCCTGCGGGAATGGACTACTGTAGTGAGATGTTGAAGATGTTCAAGACCTCCATAAATTGGTCTGCGCAGTCTTCAGTATCACATTCAGGTATGCTGTTTGGTCCTGCCTCCTTGCGTGGATTCACCTTGGATAGGGTTCTCCTCACTTTGGACGCGGCTGTGCAGGGGAATATGGACCTTTCTTCGGCATCATCTTGTTCTTCTCATTAAAACGTGCATAGTGTAGCAGTGGCTGCACTGCTCCTGCAATAACACACACAACCAGACGGGTTGAGCTCAGCGAGCAGACTAGTTTATTGTAGGCTGCTGGGCTGCACTGATACTCCCAGCCCGGACCTGGCTGAGAACCGTGCTGGAGGGCGCTGATGTCACCTGGACGTCACGTGGTCCCCCAGCGCGGGTTTCTGAGCCCCCAGCTCAGAAACCCCTGACGGCTCCATTTTGGCCGGCTGCCCCGCCGTGTGGCTTACAAGTGGGGCCAGTTCGCCTGCCTTGTAGATGTTCAGTCTGTCAGGAAAAGGGCATCATTGTCCTTAACTCACAAGGTTGACCTGTGCTTCGCTATAGTCTTGATCCCTTGCCACATGCACTTCATGTCGCCAGTGTCACACAGCTGTCTGTCAATTTTCTGTGCATATCTCTGTTTTGCCTTTCAGACTGCACTGGAGAATTCAGCCCTGGCTGAACCTAGTGCCATCCTGTCCCATCCTGAAGGCAGCTTCACGAGCTCTGAGAAGTGCCCAGACCTCTGCATCCAACCATGGTTCCTGGTTAGCTCTGGTTATGAAGCATTTGATTTTGATGACATCAAGTAATAATTTGCTTTTAATTAAGAAGCAATAAGAGCAATAATTTGCGAAGGTTGTACATGGAGTTCTGTGTACTGTTCTGGTTGCCCATTTACAGGAAGGGTGTGGAGGCATGGAAAAGATACTGCCTGGATTAGACAAACCTGGGTTATTTTCTCTGAAGTATCAGAGATAAAGGGAGTCATGACACAAGTTTATGAAATTATGAGAGGCACTGATGGGTAGACAGAATGTTTCCCTACAGTAACATTTCAAATATTAGAGCAGCCATTCTCAATGGGGGCCGTACGGCTCCCCTGGGCACCACAGCAAATTTCAGATGGCGCCTCGGACTGAAATCATATAACCATATAACCACTTACAGCACAGATCAGGCCAGTTCGGCCCTACTAGTCCATGCCGTAACAAATCCCCACCCTCCTAGTCCCACTGACCAGCACCCGGTCCATACCCCTCCAGTCCTCTCCTCTCCATGTAACTATCCAGTCTATCCTTAAATATAACCAATGATCCCGCCTCAACCACGTCTGTCGGAAACTCATTCCACATCCCTACCACCCTTTGTGTAAAGAAATTTCCCCTCATGTTCCCCTTATAATTTTCCCCCTTCAATCTTAAACCATGCCCTCTAGTTTGAATGTCCCCCACTCTTAATTGAAAAAGCCTATCCACGTTTACTCTGTCTGTCCCTTTTAAAATCTTAAACACCTCTATCAAGTCCCCTCTCAATCTTCTACGCTCCAGAGAAAAAAGCCCCAGTCTGTACAACCTTTCCCTGTAACTCAAACCTTGAAATCCTGTCAACATTCTCGTGAACCTTCTCTGCACTCTATTTTGTTTATATCTTTCCTATAATTTGGAGACCAAAACTGTACACAGTACTCCAAATTTGGCCTCACCAATGCCAAATTTCATCATAACCTCCCTACTCTTGAATTCAATACTTTGATTTATGAAGGCCAACATTCCAAATGCCTTCTTCACCACACCATCTACCTGAGTATCAGCCTTGAGGGTACTATTTACCATAACTCCTAAATCCCTTTGTTGCTCTGCACATCTCAATAGCCTACCATTTAATGCATATGACCTATTTAGATTTGCTTATTTTTATGTAGTAGGTAAAAGAGAATTACAGAAGAAACCAAATAAATTTGACTGCTTCAGATGCAAGGAGACCAATAAACTTAGAGCAGATTCCCAAGGGGGCCATGGCGAAAAAAAAGGTTTGAAAATGGCTGTATTAGGGTTACGGTGAGGGAAAAGATTAAAGGAATTGTGTGGGTTATGTTTGTTTTCAAGATTCCTTCATTATCATGTATATAATACATAACATTTGTTAACAGTAAAGGCATCATTACCCAGTGACCTCAGCACCAAGAGAAACAAGTGTCTCTTCATAGATAGTACATGTTCAGAAAGCTGCTCTGTAATCTCTGCAGCTGCATGATCTCTTGTTCATTCTAGAGGTGAATTCGAGCTCCTAGATCCAAACCTTTGATACAATTACAAAACTATTAACTTTTTGGAAGCCTTGCTCGCCATTGGCACCTTCATGAATTCTTGCCCCGTGAGCTAATTTCCAGCAATCTGGTGTGAGTCCTTTGGCTTCCAAGCCCCTTGCTGGTCCTCTGCCCTGATCACCTTCCAAATATGATCCTTCTCCTTCTCAGCGGAAGATGTTCTCCTCCTCTAGTGCCCTGCACTCTGGTGTCTGCTGATTCATCAGAGCCCGCATCCCTCGTTGTCTGCTGTCAAGCTTGGTGCCACCATTTTGTGTATAGACGTCTGTGGGTTCGCCAATTTAAAAAAAGAACACCACTGGGCTCCTTCAACAGGCCACTTAAAACCTGTACAGGACTGCTGGGATAATGACCAGGTAGCAGGAACCTGTGGAAGAGCACTGTGTCTCTGGTCTGTGCCAAAAGCAGTGTTATCGTTTCAACAGTGCCACCATTTTTTTGTTTATCCAGGGAGTTGTCAGTGGCTGGAATAGGTTTCCAGGGGTAGTGGCGCAGGTATCAAATAGTAGCTTTTAAAATCTTCCTGGCTACACACATGAAAATGTAGGGAAAAAAGGGATATGGATCATGCAAGCACAAGAGATTTCACATGTTCCACACAGACATTGTGGGCTGAATGGGCTGTTCTGGTCCTTACTGTTCTATGATCTTGTTCTCTAAAATACGTTTATCCTGCGAGTTACCATGGCCAAAAACTAGAGTAGCTATAAACAGGATGTTGTTACAAGAGCATACCAGAAGTTTGGAATCCTTGAAGTTATGAAATGAGTAAGGAACCCACTTCCTAACTTCCCATAGTCTGTCCACCATCAAGAAGGCTCAAGTCAGTGTGTCAATGAATACTCTTCACTTGCCTGGATGAATGAAGCTTCAGCAAAATTTAAGATGCTCAACACCATTCAGGGCATAGCATTTCACTTGAATGGCAACCAAAGCACAGTCATTTATTCACAGGATACACTGCAGCAACTCACCAAAACCTCTTAAAATGCACCCCAGTGCTTTCCAAACCAATGATTTCTAATAGCTGGAAGGTCAAGGGCAACAAAAACATGGGACTATCACCTCCTGAGAAGTTGATCTGCAAGCCACAGACTATCCTGACTTGATAGCATTTTGCCATTCTTTGATGTCTTGAGCCAAAACCTTGGAACTCTCTCCTTAACAGCAGGGCAGATAGAGCAATGAATTTTAGCAATTCCAATACATTAAAGAATTGTAGCAGTTAAAAAAGGCAGTTCACCAGCACCTTCTCAAAAACAATTGAGGATGAACAACTAAATGCTGGCTCACCTGTAAATCCCTCGAATACACAGAATAGTCTGAACTTAGCAGTTAAAATTAAATTTTACATGTAACAAACATTATCATCATATTTTCTGTACCTTGTTTCTGTCTTGGGTGTCCACTTCTCCTGGGGCCATACATTTAAGCAGCAAAGCCAAACACTTAGGATTTTTGTGCCGAGTGGCTAAATGAAGTGGAGTCATCTCCTCGAGATCCTTCTGCATCCAATTTGCACGCCGCCCAAGCAACAACTTCATGAACCGATAATTTCCCTGGCCAAATGGAAAGATTTTCTTCTTTGAAATAAACTCCCTTTACTTTAAAAATAACTATATTTTTTCTCATAATAAATTAAGAAATACAACAAATGTATAATTAGTAAATGGTTGACAAATATAATTAAAGAACTTAAATGGAAAAGAGAACCTAAATCAGAAAGATAAAGATTTCAATTTAATTTTTAATCTGCTTAGAAGCCATCATGTGCCCCTCAGTGGGTGCAATTTGCTTGTCATTAAGTACGGCAACAAATCAATGAACCAATAAAACTTCTGACACTGAAAATCAAAACATTTCTCCTTTACGAGTTAGATCTGATACAGCAAATAATGTACAGATTCTGGTTAGATATGAAGCTACCTCCACAGCCAACTACCTCCTCTACCCCAGATACAGCAGTAGACCAGGACATATTGCAAATTAAACATTAGAAGATGAACTGATACAACAATTTCCAATCTTCCTTCTTCCAACTAGATACTGTATTTGGATTTCAGGAAACATCCTGAGTATTGATTAGCCTATATGTAAAATATTGGTCAACTGAGGGGGGGGGGTCACTGATGTCACAACTAATCTCTGGCTCGCTTTCTACAATTAGTTTGGTTCATACGTGAAATCAGTATTTGCCCTTTTTGCAAGTTCATCGAAGCAGGTAGAAGTGGCAAGAAGAATTTTCTCTTTTCTGATCTTCTATTTTCAGTTAATGAAATTATAATATTTATCTACCCATAGAGGCTGAATAATTACAGAATTTTATACTTAAGTAGAAAGCTTTCTTCATCACTGTCAAGACCACAAGACATCAGAGCAAAAGTAGGTCAATCGACCCATCAGGTCTGCTCCACCATTCTATCATGACCCTAACCCTAACCCCAATGATCTTGCTTCCAAGCTGCCTATAGCAAATTCCAGACTCACAACCCTCTGGCTAAGGAAATTTATTTTAAAATGACACACTTTTCTCCTGACATTTTGCCCTTTTGGCCAGACTCCCTTACTATATCCAGGCCTTTCAACACTTGAAATATCTGTATGAGGTTCCCCCCTCCCCCCATCCTTCTGTACTCTTAACAGATACAGTCCAAAGGCCACCAAACATTCCTCATATGCCAACCCTTCAGTTTCTGGTATCATTCTAGTAAGTCTTCGTTGAACCCTCTCCAATGCCAGCACATCTTTTCTTAAATAAGATATCCAAAACTGTGCACAGTACTCCAGGTGAGGCCTCACTGTCCCCATAAATTTCCTTTGAACTTACCCTGAACTCTCTACACCTTAGTATCTTAGAGGCTCCGGATATGGAAATCCCAACCTTTGTTATATAATGACAGAAAGAGGGTGGTCTTCCAAATCCAGATTAAGATCCGCACAATGGGACATCTGATAGAGCCTCTTCCTCACCAGTGACCTTCGTTCAATCATGATCTTGTATGCCGTATGAATAGAGTTTGTATGTTCTCCTGTAAGTACATCTAAATGTTCCAGTTTCCTCCCACTTCTCAAAGATGTGTGTGTTGGTAGGTTAATTGGTCATTGTGTGAAAGTCTGATAATTACAATGAATTCATGGTCATACACCAAAAATTTTACTTGCTGCAGCTGAACAGGTAAAAATCTCCCAAAGGACCTACAAACCTACCCGTGATGATAATAGTGCCATTGCTACTGGGCCCACACAGGTTCCATGTTCACTGCAAATGAGAAGAATGATCCAGGAATCTAACATGAAGACAATTGTTGGCTAGTCGCCATTCTTCCCCTTTAAAATGTTTCATCTCACAATCCTGGTACTAGGCAGGCAACATGAGTTGACTGAGTTTTTCAGGTAACAAATATGGTTGATGGATAGGGCAGTGGAAGTTATCTGTTTGGACTTCAGAAAGGCATCTGACAAGGTTCCTCATAGTACACTGTTTCAGAAGGTGCAGATGCAGGGATCCCTGGTGAGTTGATAGAGGCCTACGACCATTGGTGTTCAGCAGAGATTGGTGTTGAGACCCTTGTTGTTTGTGATCTATATAAATGACGTATGGAAAAGTGAATGGTTTACATGATACAAAGATTGGTGGAATGACATAGTGTAGAGGGTTATAATGAAAACAAACAGGATATAGATCAGTTACAGATTTTGGCAGAAAAATGGCAAATTAGACTTTCAGAGGTTAAATGTAACAGAAATATGTAAAGTTAAAGGCAGGACTCTTCAACGCATTGATGTGTGGGTGGAAAAAAAAATTGTGTGTTCAGGTCCATAACTCCTTGCAAGTGGTCGTGCAAGTAGATAGGATGGTAAAGAAGTTGCAAGGTATACTTGGCTTTATTAGGCCATCATTGAGTATAAAAGTAAGGAGATCATGTTGTAGCTATATAAAACTTTGGTAAACCTGCAATTGGAATACTGTTTCACAATTCTGATTACCCCATTACAGGAAGGATGTGGAGGCTTTGGAAAGGGTATAGAAAAGGTTTACCTGGTATGGAGTCTTGTTTATGGGTTGTTTTATCTGGAACATAAAAAGCTGAGGGGCAACTTGATGGAGGCATACAAAATCATGAGAGATAATGAAAGGGTGGACACTCAGAATCTTCTCCCCAGGGATTCACACATGAGAGGACACATGCTTAAGGTGAAGGGGAAGAAGTATTTGGGAGATGTGCAGAACAAATATTTTAGAAAAAGAATGGTTGGTGTCTGGAACAGGCTGCCAGGAGTTTTGGTGAAAGTAGATACAATAATAGCATTTAAGAGGCTTTAGATAGACACATGAATATGAAAGGGACTGGAGGAATATCTATTAGGTGATTTTTAGTTTGATTTGGTCATCAAGTTCAGCACTGATACATGAGCTGAAAAGGATGAACCAGTCCTGTACTTCCCAGAATCACATCAGAACATCAGGTTTGCGACTATATTTATAGAATCCACAAAAAATACCTTTCTCTTCATATTCTGCACCCTCATGGTGCTATAGCCTTAGCACAGGCTGCACTTCTTGGAGAAATCCTTTCCCATCAGAACTGTATCTTAGATAGAGATCAAGATAGAAGGCGGAAACAGAGCAACCAGATGGATTATGGAAATTTAACCATTTAACCATGCAAGAAGATTGGCTGACCACTTTGCCAAGCACTGTGCTCTATCAGTAGCTCCAAGCTGAAACAATAGGCTGCCAGCTATTTTAATTGCCCTCACATGTCTCCCCTCATCTATTAACAGTGAAGCTGAACATAAATTTGAGGAACAAAATACTAAATTCCTCCTGGACAGCCTTAAATCCAATGGCATGAAAATTTTCCAATTTTAGGTAACCTCCAGCCTTATCAAGTTCTATTGTTTTCATTTCTCATTCTCACATTTCTCTCCAACATCTCCTTCGCTATATGCCTTTCCACCTCCCCCACCTTCTTCTGACCAGCATTCTGTTACCACCAAACCCTTCCTCTATTCACGCTTTATATCTCATCTCCATACTTTAGTCTCAATATATGTCCAACCCCCCTCTCCCCCAGTCGTTCCAGCATCTCTCTTATTCACTCAAGATCCCAACATCTGCAATTTCTGTGTTTTTTCTAGTGACATGAAATGCTTGTTTGAAATTATTAACATTGAAGTCATCGATTTGTTTCATCACTTCAAAAAATTGAGCATCATGAGCACAGTATGCAGTGATTTCTCAAGGTAAAGTTAGTTTATTTTGGATGCCCGGTGGTGAATAATTTATCTTATTCAAGTTGCCTACAAATTATCAGTCACTTGAAGAAATTAAAACAATATTTCATCGGCAGTCACCGAATAATTCCTGTACCTGATCCATATCCTGAGGTAATAGCTGCCAATCAGTCAAAACCATTCTGACTTTTATTTTTGAACAGTCTTGACATCTTCTGTTATAGTCATTTTGACAGGAATTTATCAAACTTCTTAAATATCAGGTTTTCTTTACCATGCTTTTTTGATGAAAAGGTTTCCTCTTAAATGACTAAATACCTGACCAGTGTCCTGGAACAGTGATGCCTATAAATGCCAAGCAATGAAAACTGACAAATACATTATTCAATGAAAAGATTGCCATCTGGATCAAGCTTTTTCCCTTATTTTGTTATCTAAATCACCATGACTACATCATGACTGGTTACAATTTAATAGATTTATACAGGCATGAATAGATCTTGATCTTCACTTTATCCTGGGCACAATTATCTCTCTCTCTCTCTCTCTGTACTGCTATTAAAATTTCACCTTATTAAATTATCACCTCAGTGTTACAAAGTACATTACAATGTACTGTCTAAACTGCACATTAATTTCATAATGTATGAAAAAGGGCAAGTCACATACATCTTTGATTATAGTTTTCTTTTAAAAAAAATCTGAATATTTAATAGCCTTCTAAAATAATTGCAATCCTTTGTATAATGGTAATAATAAAATCAGTCTTTAAACTGTGGAGGGTTTCAACTACTTTCAGGCTGCCCACTAGTAGAAACATATTTCACTCTAATTAAGTGCTAGAAATCACATACTGAAAATGTAGAAATGCATGGGGTAATTTTGCCAGCTCCCTTGTGCAGTTTGCATAAAAAAAGTTCATACAATTCATACAATGATTTGAACAAAGAAATGCTCGAGGAATTCAGCAGGTCAGACAGCATCGATGAATAGTAATGTTCAGTTGTAGTCAAAAATGTTCTCCCTATGGATATTGTCTGACTTGCTAAGTTCCTTCAGCATTTCTTTGTTTCCTTAAGATTTCAGCATCTGCAGCTTTTGTGCTTTTCCAGCAATGATTTGTTCACTTAAGAAGATCAGTTTTTTTCCCCAAATCAGGTTATTTCAGTAGTCCCATGCAGTAGCTGAGAAGTGCTGTTTCAATCATGACTACCTCACTGAAAGGGGAGATGCCTGCTGACTTCAATCACTGCTGGAAATCACTGCACAGATTGCTGAAACCAGACATGGCTTTGTATAAACTGATAGAAGAAGTAGAAATGAAGAAAAAGGTCCTACATATTTAGGGTACTATTGCCATTCAGGATAGCGACCAAGCAGCAAAAGGAATGTTGCTATAGAGATGAACAGAAATACCATAGCTACTGGTACTTAAATATTTGGCACAACTTGTTTACTGGCCTTTCCTTTTGCCTATTTTCTCAGTCTTTTCTTGATTTAGTAATTACCTTTATTTTAGAGTAGACTGATTTTGAACCTGAGGTGTGTACTTGTCCTTCTACCATACCATGATTATGACTCCAAAAAGAGTCCTTAACTACAAGATCACTTAATTATCCAACCTTACTGCACACAACTAAATCTAAAATAGCCTGTCCCTGGGTAGATTCTGAAATGTATTGGTTTAAGAAACAATCCCTGATGTATTCCATAAATTCGTATTCCATGGTACCCTTATCAGTTTGATTAATCCTATCAAGAGGTAGATTAAAATCATCTATGATAATTGCTATTCCCTTCTTACTTACCTTTAATATTTCACCATTTATACTTTGGGCCATCAAGATAATTTGATTACAAGTTTGTTGTCATATACAGTACATTGTTCAATGTGGATATGCAACAAAATTATTGGTGCAGCTGAATAAGTACTTTGTACAAAAATAATACAAAAATAGATACTAAATATTCACAGTGCAAATAAAGTGGCTTTGCAATAGAGCAGATTGCCCTTTTGGTGGTGTTGGAGTACTTCCGGATTAGTGGAACAAGGGAAGGTTAAAGAGCTTGTTAGCTGTTGGAAAGAAACTGTCCTTGAACCTAGAGGTGCTGGTTTTCAGGCTTCTGTACTTTCTGATCATAGGTAGCAATAAGATTATTATCAGTGTGGTGGAGGTCCTTCATGACGCGAAGCAATACCTCACACAGATGCATTCAATAGACGAGAGGTCAAAGCATGTGATAGACCTGGCTATGTTTGCTATCTTCTGGAGTATTCTGCATTGCTGGGCAGTTGAATTCCCAAACTAGGCTGTAATACAACCAGTCAATACTTTTCACAGGGCACCTGTAGAGGTTTGACAGACTATTTTGGGCTGAACACCTTGAGGAATGACAAACCATTGCCACTCATCTTCTTTTCCATGCTGTTTCTTAAATCATCCAAACAGATCTTACATTGCATTATTCACCATTGCATTGATATCTTCCTTAAGTCTTTTCCTTTTTTCCTCTTCATTTTTAAGATCAAACAATGTGGAATGCTGAAATCCCAGCACTGGTTGCTCCGCAACCAAGTCTCTATAATAGCTATTAAAACAAATGTATTTGTTTCTGTTTGTCCCTTTAACTCATCTATCTTGTTACAAATGCAACATGTATTTTGATAGTCCTGACCTTTGACTTCTTATAATTATTTAATTTCTATGGATTCACTTTCTACTGTATACAGTAAAATCCCCATTATCCAGAATTTAAACAACTAGAAATGCAAACAACCAGCAAAAAAATCTAGGAAATAAATAAATAGAATTCAAATAAATAAGACTGGGCAGACGGACCCCGCGGGGAGCAGAGACTTTGTTGGACACATACAGGTTTGACTCACTGAACTAGCAAAACCCCTCAATGTGCACACATTCTTTTCACTTTGTGCCTTTTGCATGGAGGTGAACTGGGTTGTCAGGACAAGGGGTGCTGAGGGCATGACCAGGACATTTACATCGGGTTGCCAGCGCAAGGAAGGCGGTGGAATGAACCTAGGGCCAGACCAGGACACTGGAGTCGGAACCAGCGGGGATAGGATATGGAGGAGGAAGAGTGATGAATGCTGAGACTTTGTTGTCAAGGTTCAATTTTAGACCCGCAAAATAAGACAACCCTGATTTTAAGGTGACATTTTAAAGTTTGGATCATCCTATACACTAGAATATGCGGTAATTAAAAATATACAAGTTTAAAATTGGCATGGTTAATTATGACAGTGTCATGGTTAGTGCAAAGCTGTTACAGCACTACCAACTGGGGTTCAAATTTAAATTTTGTAAGTTACGGGAATTACCTGATTAAGGTGAACTTTACATAATTAAAGACTACAATACTGATTTTTTTTCAAATTACTTTACATTTTGCACTGTCTTTTGTTTTTTAAATGATGTATTCTTAATGCAGGTGTATTAGTTAAGCACTGGTTTCAGTCAACCGGAAAATTCACATATTGGACATCTCTGTAGGTGTTGGATCATGGGGATTTGACTGTATTTTGCATATATTTTCTGCTTTTTTTCTGTAATATCTTGCTTGTCATTTTTCCCTCACTTACCTGTACCACTAATCTCTCATTCCTTCTTGATTACTAAATTTCACAACAATGGAATCCTGCCCAATTCTAATCAGTTTATGTGATCTGACCGGGCAATGGACTCATTAGATGAAGGCCATCCTAAAGGAACAACTCTTCTTTTGCCAGAACTGGCGCAATGCCCTCTGAATTGAAAGTCAATTCTTGCACATCTACACTTAATTTATTTACCTTCTGCTGGTTTGTTTTCAGTTCAAGTAATAAGCTGGTGATTATCACCCATGTGGCACCGTTTTTGAGATTTTCCCAAGTTTCTCATTATCTGTCAACAAACTATCCTTCCCAGTCCGACCAATGTCATTCGTGCCTGCAAGAACCATGACAACTGATCCTCTTCCTCCTACTTCAAGTTCTTTTCCAGCTCAGAAGAGAAGGCTGCAATAGAGGGCCAAGTTGGAAGCAAGTTTAAAAGGATTGGTGAGACTTAGCCATGGTCAGAAGGAAATCAGTGGAACACGACCCAGTTCTTATCGAGGGCTCAGTCATGGAGAGAGTCAAGAACTTCAAATTCCTGGGTGTCAACATTTCCGAGGATCTGTCCTGGAGCCTCCATGTTGATGCAATCACAAAGAAAGCTCGCCAGTGGTTATACTTCATGAGGTGTCTGAGGAGATTCTGTATGTCACCGAAAACTTCTACAGGTGTACTATGGAGAACATTCTGGCAGGTTGCATCACTGCCTGGAATGGAGGCACCAACTCTCAGGACAACAACATCAAAGGCTTCACTCCTTCTACATCTACATGAGTTGGTGTCTTAAAAAAGCAGCCTCTATCCTCAAAGACCCCTCACCACCCAGGTCATGCCCTTTTCACTCTGCTACCTTTGGGGAAAAAGGTACAGGAGCCTAAAGACGAGAACTCAATGGCACAGGGACAGCTTCTTCCCCGCTGCCGATACCTGAATAATCAATGAACCAAAGACTGCCTTACTTTTCGTGCACTTCTATTTTTTTTAATATATAGTAAAGTTGCAAGATAGTTACAATTTGAATGTTTGCACTTGATACTGCCACAAAACACCAAATTTCATGACTTGTTTTTGACAATAAATTCTGATTCTGATGGTCATAGTTCTATTCCTGTTAACAGTTCTTCAAATGTGGTCATATGAAAAAACAGTCTCTGCTAATTAGTTAAGAGATTTAAATCAGGCAATGTTAATGGCTTAGGAGTGCATGTTTAAAAAGAGTGTGTATTCCCCTAACCATTAAAATAATTATTGTAACTTGGAGTTAGTGGGTTTATAAAAAATGTTTTCTACAGACTATAGACAACACGGTTGGCATAGGGGTTAGTACAACACCTTTACAGAGTCAACGATCGGGACCGGGGTCTGCAAGGAGTTTGTCATTCGTGCCATGTCTGAACGTGTTTTACCCAGGGGCTCTAGTTTACTCCCATCATTCAAAACATACTGGGAATGTAGGTTAATTGGGTGCATATTGGGCAGCACGGATTTGTGGGCCGAAATGGCCTGTTACCATGCTGTATACCTCAATTTAAATTTAAATTTAAAAAATTTAAATTTACTTTCTACTTGACTACACCTCTTACCACCCTGTCTCTTGTAATAATTCTATTCCTCAATTCCTCCATCTCCTTTGCATCTGTTCCCAGGATGTCTGAGATAACCTCTTTCTTTAGAAAATCTGGCTTCACCTCAACTGTAATTAACTCAGCCCTCACCTGCATCTCTTGTACTTCCCACACATTTGCCCTGGCCCATTCCAGCTTGAGATGCAACAAGGACAGGATTCCCCTTGTTCTTACTTTCCACCCCACCAGCCTGCATATCCAATATATCATCCTCCACAATTTCTGCCACTTACAACGGGATTCCTCCACCAGACACATCTTTCCCTCCCCTCTCCAATTTCCATAAGGAGCACCCCCTCCATGTCGCCGTTATCTACTCATTCGTTCCTACTAATCACACTCTTATTACCAACCCGTAACTGCACTTGCATGAAAACCTCCTCCCTCACCATTATTCTGGTCCCCAAACAGTCCTTCCAAGCGAATCTGCAAAGGCCATTTGGTGCAGCCAGCGCTCCCGATTTGGCCTCCTCTATTTTGGGGAAACTGAGCACCTTTCCTCTGTTTGTTTCAACAGTAGGGACCTCCCAGTGGTCAACCATTTTAATTCTACATACCCTTGCCTCATGTACTGCCTAACCATGGAGAAATACCTTATATTCTGTATTGGCAGTCTCCAACCAGGCAGCATTAAATATCAACTTCTCTAATTTCCATTAACCCTCTCTTCGGTCACTGTCTTTCCCTATCCCTCTGGCTCTTATTCCCTTTCCTTCTTTTGCCTATCAGAGAGTTATCTTTTAGACCTCTGCCCTCTCCCCCCTCACTTCAGCCTTTTTTTCTCTCTACCCTCCAACCTGTGTCTACTTATTACCTCTTACCAGTTAGCCTGTGTACCTCCCCCTTCTTCCTCCTTGCTCTCCTGTCCTCTCCTCCTCCCACCTTTTTTATTCTGGCATCTACCTCTTTTTACCTTATTCTTGACAAAGGCCCAAGGCCCAAAACGTTGGTTACCCTTCACTTCTTGTGGATGCTGCACGACCTGCACAGGTCTGAGTGCTATTAGTATCATGTAACCCAGTACTAATCTGTCGCATGGTTGGTGACTAAACTAGCTCACCCACCAGTCTTGCCTGGTGCGGAGGGTGGCTAGACACTTTGCAGGATGAAAATCAAGACCTGTCAAAGGGCAGATGAACTCTCTTGTAGGGTCAATGGCTATCTAGCAAACGCATGCCATGAAGTGCAGAAAGGGCATCCCTTGCATTGAAATTTAGTTTGGCCATTCACTGCAACAGAACTTCCCTCAGCCGTCTTGGACTTTACTATGCCACTGGATCTGGGCGGGGATGTCAAGAGGGAGGGTCTGGATCTGTGCAACCCTCTTCTCGCCTCAATCCATTCACACACACGCTGTTCCTCTCTGAGCAGTGGGATATCCTCATATTAAACCCCACAAACTGACTGAAAGGAACCATCATCATCATCCATCATGGGATGGAGAGCCAGAAGAAGCAGCTGCTGCATGATCTGAGGAGTTTCACCAGCTCTTTTGTGAATTTCACTTAACTTCAGCATCAGCAGATTTTCTCATTTAAGTCCTTCTGCAGACTTGGTGCTTTCTCAACACTACCTTCCCCCCTCCTATGTTTGTATTGTCTACAATCCGTCATCTGTCATTGACAGAAAACGGGAGGAGAAGAGGTCCCAGCACCAAGCCCTGTGGAACACCGCTGGTCACCAACAGCCAACCAGAAATGGTCCCTTTTATTCCCACTCTCTGCCTTCTGCAAGTCAGCCAATCTTATACCCATGCTAATATCTTTCCAACAAACACCATTGGCTCTTCTCTTGCTGAGCAGCCCCATGTGTGGCACCTTGTCACATAAATGTCAATATAGTTATAATTTAACCATATATACTCGAGTCATCGTCAAATTTTTGGACTATTATTTTCAGGCCAAAAAAGGAGGGGTTGACTTTTACATGGATGTGCAGGTGGCTTGAGCGAGGATCCGCAGTTGTGAGCTCAAATACACAGGCGGCCCAGGTGTTGGGAGCTCAGATGGGCAGGCGGTTGAGCTAAAAATAGTGGGGGGGGTGGGATGACTTTTACATGGGTCATACAAAAACACCAAAATTTTGGGCCAAAAAGGTGTGGGGTGGATACTATTATATGGTATAGATGATTACACTAGTATATACGCTACTTCAAAGTGCCCTTTATATTAACAGGATTATTATTTTAAAAAATCTTAGGAGAATGAATCAAAGTCTTATAATTTGCTATTATGCTGAATCATTTATTGCATTTCTACATGTGGCTATTTTGGACATGCGTTCAGAACTGTACGTATTTTGATTTAAAGAAATAACATTATCTTTGCACATGGTGTCTCATGTGTCACTGTAACTAAAGTGGAGCAGTTTCACAAAATGAATAATTTACAGTAGTTTGCAATGAACCAACAAATACCGGTAATTCATTTCGGTAAGGATGAATCACTATCATAAAATACAGCGTTGAAGGAAAATCTTTCGATAATAGAGATATGATTAAATCAACGACCAACAGAGGATACCAGATGACTGTAAACATATTGATGACCTAGTTTGCAAATTCCACCTGGTCTGAAGTACAAAAATAATTTCCTATAATTACAAGACAGTGAAAGTGCATGTCATTTCCGCACAAAACTATTCACCATTATATTTTTAGGTTTTTATAGATCTACACATACATACATACATACACATACATACATACACACACACACACATACACACATATATATACACCCACACACACATATATATATATACATACACATGTATACATATACATGTATACACAAATACACATATACATACACACACATATATATATATACATACACATATACATACACACACACATATATATACATACACACACACACATATATACATACACACACATATACACACTCACACATAAACACACACACACACACACATATATCTTTCTTTCTTTGGCTTGGCTTCGCGGACGAAGATTTATGGAGGGGGTAAAAAGTCCACGTCAGCTGCAGGCTCGTTTGTGGCTGACAAGTCCGATGCGGGACAGGCAGACACGATTGCAGCGGTTGCAAGGGAAAATTGGTTGGTTGGGGTTGGGTGTTGGGTTTTTCCTCCTTTGCCTTTTGTTCGTGAGGTGGGCTCTGCGGTCTTCTTCAAAGGAGGTTGCTGCCCGCCAAACTGTGAGGCGCCAAGATGCACGGTTTGAGGCGTTATCAGCCCACTGGCGGTAGTCAATGTGGCAGGCACCAAGAGATTTCTTTAGGCAGTCCTTGTACCTTTTCTTTGGTGCACCTCTGTCACGGTGGCCAGTGGAGAGCTCGCCATACACACACACGCATAACACACATACATATGGTTTACTCTCTTATAGTCAGTCTTAGGGCTGTTTATGTCACCAAAATATATGCTTCTGCAAATTCCCTCTTAAAAAGCTTAGTGTGAGTTTGCCTACAATTTTACTCCTCTAGACTCAAGGTGGTCCTACACATTTGAATCTGCTGCCTTTAGTACAAACTCCTTACAGACATTCCTGATTGCTGGCGCTGTAAAGGCATTACAATAAATGCTATGCCAACCATGCTGCTCCACAGTATTATTTCCTGTTTTAAGTTTCGTTCTACATTTGATGTTTATATAGGGGGTTCCCTTAGGGGTAAATTTCTGTTTTCCAGCATTTTCTGTGGTCTGGCAATGGATTGCGGGATTAAAGAGGTACAACCTGTATTTGGGCGACATGGGTTCATGGGCCAAAAAGGCTTGTTACAGTGCTGTATCTCTAATTTAAATGAAAATAAACAGGTTATATTAGATCTAGCATTGTGTAGTTAACTGAAGATCTGATAAAGGACCTTTATAAACAAAGAGTGAAAGTGATTCAGCTCATCTGATATGAGGGTTTTAAATCTGAATAAAAACAATTAAGATGATATAAAGTGCGAGTCATCTATGGTTCATTAAGGAATGACATTAAAGGATATGGCATGAGAACAGCAATGAGTATATTTTAAAGACTTAATACATAATTTACAAGGAACGTAATTCACCTAAAATCATTTTTTTTAAAAACAAAAAAATCATCCTGCGATAGCTATCAAGAGAAGTTGAAAAGAACATTAGATCATACATAGAAAGAGGCTTATAATGTTCCCAACCAAACGCACAAATTTCAGTGACTGAAAAATATTCAGAATTCAAGAAAGGAGGTCCAAGAAATAGGTAAGAAAAGATGTACGGATCATATCACAGAACTACATGATCACATCATAGAAGTATAAAATACCTTACATAAGGGAATTATATGTGTATTATTTGAATAATTTTTGTACTCTATTATTTTTAGACAAAGTACGAGTTATGATTTAATTGTTTAATTATTATAATTATAGAAGTTAATGTCCTGAATGAAATAAGTTATGTAATAATCATGGTTATGCTTCTAATTTACAATTGATATGTGATGCGTATATGATATGAATTGATTTGTTATCATTAGTTACTTTGTGTAAAGGAGTTTTTTTTAAACTCAATAAAAAATATTTTAAAAAGAAAAGAAAATTATGCACAATATTACTGTGGATCAAAGAGAAATTATAAAAAAAACTATTATAGTTAAGTAAATTGGAAAAGATTTAGAGAATATTACAGAAATATTCTGCAATAGGCACTCAAATAAATAAACTCTTAAAAAAAACTCATTAGAGAAATTAAATGGATAGAATGCTTATACATCTCTAGAATCAGATAGCTTGCCTGTATCCTCAGGTTTTGAAGGTGGCAGAAATGGAGACAGTGAATGCAACAGTTTGTCGCCTTTGCTCAGAAGAGTCGCTGAGGAAGGAAAGGACTGGAGATATCTCAAAAAGAGATTGAGGGTGAGAGTTGTTGAAGCAGCAAAGATACAGGGCATACATTTAGAGGGTAGAGAGGATAAGGAGAGTAGATGCCTGAAGCAAAAGTGAATGCCAGCAGAATACCAAACAAGACCTTACAACATGACTTTGTGAACCAAAAAAAATCAGAAAAAAGTTTTTGAAGTACAAACAAGCAGGAAAGTGTCAGTCAGACATGGAATCACCATTATGAACCAAGTTTCCATCAAAATCTTGTTATCAATATAATCATGCTTGTTGAGGTCACAACTGGAAGGTACACTCATTGAGATATGTGGAGTATAAGAACATAGAAAATCCCAGCACCATGCAAGCTCTTCTGCCCACAATATTGTACCGACCTTTATAAACATATTCTACCCTTCCCAACACAACAGCCCATAACCCTCCATAACATTCATGTGCCTATCAAAGAGTTTCTTAAATATCTTCATTGTATGAGACCCGATCATCCCCAGCAATGCATTCCAAGCACTCACTACTCACTGTGTTAAAAAAATGACCTCTGATACCTCCCCTAAATTTTCCTCCACTCACCTTTTTTAATTTTTAATTTTTGCACTGTCATAAGAATAACATCCACAAATGATCAACAATATATACATAGCGACATTTTTTCTTTTCCCCCATTTCCTTTCTCTCCTTCCCCACCCTCGTCAAAAATCAATAAATGATAAAACAAAGAAATAACCAAAAAAAGGGAAAAAAATTGTATCGTCTACTTTCACATATTTAAATCTTATTGTGCTCATAATTATGTTGTTTCACGAGATGGAGGTTTGTGGTCGGCATTCTCCGACATATTTTATGTATGGTTCCCAAATTTGTTCAAATAATGTACACTTGTCTTTCACTCACCTTAAACAGGTGCACTTTGGTATTACCCAAAAACATGAAGGCTGTCTACCCTTTTTATAACTCTCATCATCTTAGGCACCTCTATTAACTAGCCTCTCATCTTCTGTTGCTCTAAAGAGAAAAATCCTAGCTCAGTTAACCTTTGTTCAGAAGACATGTTCTCCAATCAAGGCAACAGTCTGGTAAATCTCCTCTGCAACCTCCCTAAAACTTTCACTGTGGTTGGTGTGTTGTGCAGTGAACGAAAGGAAAAAAAAACAGAAGCTGTGAGTGAGTTGAATCAACCAACTGACTTTATTGGAACTCTCTGAGAGTTCATCACCATGACTCCCATGTGGTGGGTGCACCCCCCCCACCGTGACCATTATGATTTCAGCCCAGTGTGAGCCTGCATCTCCATGACCCAGTTCGCTTGGAGATCAGTGCAGCCTTGTACACCACATCCATACTGTAAATTAGGTGACCAAAACTGAACAGAATACTCTTTGTCGTCTAATCAGTTTTATAGAGGTGTCAGATTACTTTGAGGCTCTAGAATTCAATCCCCCAACTAATGTAGGCCAGCTCACCATATACCTTCATAACCACCACATCATCTTGTGCAGTAACCTTGAGGGATCTGTGGACGTACCCCAAGATCCCTCTGAGAAGAAATGCTTAGATTCCTGCCATTAACCACTTGGAACAAGTTCCACTGGTTCACAACATTTTCCAGATTGACTCCACCCACCACTTCTCTGCCCAGCTTTGCATCCTATTTATATCCCATTGTAAATTTCAACAATCTTCTAAGTCACCCACAATATTTCCAACTTTTGTTATCTGCAAACTTAATGACCCACCCCTCCACTTCTTTGTCCAAATCATTTGTAAAAATCACAGTAACAATCTCAAAGAGTTTTTTGAGGAAGTTTCCAGAAAAATTGATGAAGAAAAAGCTGTAGATATTGTCTATGCAGACTTTAACCATGACCATATAACCATTTACGGAGCGGAAACAGGCCATGTTGGCCTTTTGAGTCCGCACCGGTTCACTGATTTTGTGCGCCCTCTTCAGGCATTGGTCCCGGTAGATCTTCATTCAATAATGATGGGCGAATTCAATGCAGGTGGAATCTTATTGAAATTGAAAGCAAGATTGTTGTCCTGGCACCACACAACCAGATTCTTGATCTCCATCCTGCTTTCTGACTCATGGTCATTAACTTGAATCTCCGAAAATCTTATCGACTAAAACTAGTAAGGCCTTTGACAAATTCCCATATGGGAGGTTAGACAGGAAGGTAGTAAACTGGATTTGACATTAGCTTTATAGGATAAACCAGAGAGTTAAAGTGGATGACTGTCTCTCAGACTGGAGACCTCTAACTAGTGGTGTGCCTCAGGGATTAGTGCTGACACCATTGTTGATTGTCATCTATAATCATGATCTGGACGATAATGTGGTAAATTGGATCAGCAAATTTTCAGATGACACCAAGATTGTAGGAGTAATGGACAGCAAGGAAGAATTTCAAAGCTTGCAGAGGGATCTGGACCAGCTGAAAAATGGGATGAAAAATGGTAGATAATTTAATGCAGAGAAATTGTCCTTCCAATGTATTTTGGAAGGACAAACCAAGGTAAGACATACAAAATAAATGGTAGGGCACTGAGGAGTGCAGTAGAACAAAGGGATCTGGGAATACACATACATAATTCCCTGAAAGTGGTGTCACAGGTGAATAGGGTTGTAAAGAGTGAGTTGGCATAATGGCCTTCATAAATCAAAGTTATGAGTGAGAAGTTGAGGTGATGTGGTAAAGTTGTAGAAGACATTGGTGAGGCCAAATTTGAAGTATGGTGTGCAGTTTTGGTTACCTAACTACAGGAAAGATATCAATAAGAAAGAGAGCAGAGATTTACTACTATGTGGCCAGGACTAGAAAAACTGTGTTACAAGTTAGGACTTTATTCCCTGGAACATAGAAGAATGAGGGAAGATTTAATAGCAGTATGCCACAGTACTGTATGAGGGGTATAAAGAGAGTAAATGCAAGTTGGCTTTTTCCACTTTGATTAAGTATTTTTTTTTAATTTATTTTTCACACCATAAACCACATTAACCATGATACATACTTTTTCCTTTTCAAATATATACAGAGCCATTTTCTCCCCCCACCCCTCCTCCCATCCCACCCTCCCTACCTCCCCCCTCCCGTCCATTTAAAGTACAAAATCTAGGATACATTAAACAAGTCAAACAATGTTGTCATTCAATAAAAATAGACAAGAAGTTCCACTGAGTCAATTCTTTTCATTTCCTTCTCCTTTCGTTAATTTAGGTAGTGAATGTCCCCGGTAGATTTTCGCTATTGTGTTTCATGTAAGGCTCCCATATTTGTTCAAATATTTCAATATTATTTCTTAAACTATATGTTATTTTTTCTAATGGAATACATTTATTCATTTCTATATACCATTGTTGTATTTTCAAATTATCTTCCGATTTCCAGGTTGACATAATACATTTTTTTGCTACAGCTAGAGCTATCTTAACAAATCTTTTTTGTGCACAATCCAAATCAATTCCAAATTCTTTGTTTTTTATGTTACTTAGGAGGAAGATCTCTGGATTCTTTGGTATATTGTTTTCTGTAATTTTATTTAATATTTGGTTTAGATCTTCCCAAAATTTTTCTACTTTCTCACATGTCCAGATTGCATGAATTGTTGTTCCCATTTCTATTTTACATCGAAAACATCTATCAGATACTGTTGGGTCCCATTTATTTAACTTTTGAGGTGTAATGTATAACCTGTGTATCCAGTTATATTGTATCATATGTAACCTCGTATTTATTGTATTTCTCATTGTTCCAGAACATAACTTCTCCCATGTTTCCTTTTTTTATCTTTATATTTAAATCTTGTTCCCATTTTTGTTTAGTTTTACCATTTGTTTCCTCATTCTCCTTTTCTTGCAGTTTAATATACATATTTGTTATAAATCTTTTGATTATCATTGTATCTGTAATCACATATTCAAAGTTACTTCCCTCTGGTAAACTCAGACTGCTTCCTAATTTGTCCTTCAAGTAGGATCTCAAGTGGTAATATGCCAGCACTGTATCTTGAGTAATATTGTATTTATCTTTCATTTGTTCAAAGGATAATAATCTATTTCCTGAAAAACAATTTTCTGAAGGGGTGGAGTAAGGGGCAGGGTTTTAAGTTTCTGGATAACTGGGACTTTTTTTGGGGGAGATGTGACCTGTACAGTAAGGACGGGTTACACTTAAATCCCGGGGGACCAGAATCCTGGCAGAGGTATTTGCTAGGGCTTCTCAGGATCCTTTAAACTAGAATGGTTGGGGGAAGGGAACAAAATAGTACAGAGCAGTAAGGAGAAGGTTAGAATGCAAGCAAAGAAAGTTTGTAGTAAGTATTTGAATATGGATGGGCAGAGAAGGGAAATGCTCTGGAAGAAGATGAAGGGCAATTGGCAGGAAAAGTAAATAATGTTGTTATTAAAGATGAGGGAAAACAGGGATTAAAAATTGGGAAAACTCTGAAATTCATATATTTTAATGCCAGGAGTATTGTAAAAAAGGTGGATGAGCTGAAGGTGTGGATTGATACTTGGAAGTATGATGTGGTAGCGATTAGTGAGACATGGTTGCAGGAGGGATGTGATTGGCAACTGAATATCCCTGGGTTTCGTTGTTTTAGGTGTGATAGAGTCGGAGGGGCAAGAGGAGGTGGGGTTGCATTGCTTGTCAGGGAAAATATTACAGTGGTGCCTAGGAAGGATAGATTAGAGGGCACATCCACGGAGGCTATTTGGGTGGAACTGAGGAGTAGGAAAGGAGAGGTTACACTTGTAGGGGTGTATTATAGACCACCCGGAGGGGACCGAGACCTAGAGGAGCAAATCTGTAGGGAGATAGTAGATATTTGTGATAAGCACAGGGTTGTAATTATGGGAGATTTTAATTTTCCACATATAGATTGGGAAACACATTCTGTGAAAGGACTGGATGGGTTAGAGTTTGTGAAATGTGTGCAAGATAGTTTTTTACAACAATATGTAGAGGTGCCGACCAGAGAAGGAGCAGTGTTAGATCTACTGTTGGCAAATGGGATGGGTCAAGTGACGGAGGTTAGTGTTGGCGAGCACTTCAGGTCCAGTGATCATAATGCCATCAGCTTCAATGTCATTATGGAAAGAGAGAAATCAGGGCCAAGGATTGAGGTTTTTGATTGGGGAAAAGCTAGATTTCAGGAGATGCAAAAGGACTTGCAGGGTGTGCATTGGGACAATTTGTTTAATGGGCAGGATGTAGTAGAGAGATGGAAGTCTTTTAAAGATCAGATTTTGAGAGTGCAAAAGCTTTATGTTCCTGTTAGGTTAAAAGGAGGGGCAAAAGGTTTGAGAGAGCCGTGGTTTTCAAGGAATATTGGAAACTTGGTTCGAAGAAAAAGGGAGGCGTACATTAGATATAAGAAGCATGGAGTTAAGGAGATGTTTGAAAGATACATTGAATGTAAGAGGAATCTTAAGAGAGGAATTAGGAAAGCTAAAAGAAGGTACGAGAAAACTATGGCAAGCAGGGTGAAAACTAATCCAAAAGAGTTCTACAAATATGTTAATGGTAAGAGGAAAGCTAGAGACAAAATTGGTCCCTTAGAAAATCCGAGCGGAAAACTGTGTGTGGAGCCTAGAGAAATGGGGGAGATATTGAACAGTTTCTTTTCTTCGGTATTCACTAAGAAGAAGGATGTTGGGAGATGTGAGATAAAAAAAGCAAATTGGGTAAATATGGGGAATATAGAGATTACAAAAGGTGTAGTTTTAAGGCTTTTGAAGAATATAAAGGTGGATAAGTCTCCGGGACCAGACGGGATCTTCCCCAGGACATTGAGAGAAGTGAAGGAGGAAATAGCAGAGGCTCTGGCGGTAATTTTCCAAATGTCATTAGATATGGGGATAGTGCCGGAGGATTGGCGCATTGCGCATGTGGTTCCGTTATTTAAAAAGGGTTCAAGGAGGAAGCCTGGCGACTATCGGCCTGTAAGTTTGACGTCTGTGGTAGGTAAATTAATGGAGAAAATTCTTAGAGATAGTACTTATAAACATCTGGATAGACAGGGTCTGATCAGGAGCACTCAACATGGATTTGTGGGAGGAAGGTCATGTTTGACCAATCTGATTGAATTTTTTGAAGAGGTGACTAGGAATGTGGATGAAGGTAGCACAGTGGATGTTGTCTATATGGACTTCAGTAAGGCCTTCGATAAGGTACCACATGGAAGGTTAGTTAGGAAGGTGCAGTCTTTAGGTATAAATTTTAAGATAGTCAAATGGATTGAACATTGGCTGAAAGGGAGAGGCCAGAGAGTGGTAGTGGATAATTGTCTGTCAGGTTGGAGGCCGGTGACCAGTGGTGTGCCTCAAGGATCTGTATTGGGCCCATTGTTGTTCGTTATATACATTAATGATCTAGATGATGGGGTGGTGAATTGGATTAGTAAATATGCAGACGATACTAAGATAGGTGGAATAGTGGATAATGAAGAAGGTTTTCAAGGATTGCAGAGGGATTTGGGCTGCTTAGAAAAGTGGGCTGAAAAATGGCAGATGGAATTTAATGCTGATAAGTGTGAGGTGCTTCATTTTGGTAAGAAGAATCAGAATAGGACATACGTGGTAAATGGGAGAGCACTGAGGAATACAGAAGAGCAGAAAGATTTAGGAGTAACGGTACATCGTTCTCTGAAGGTAGAAACTCACGTGAATAGGGTGGTGAAGAAGGCTTTTAGTATGCTGGCCTTTATCAATCATTGCATGGAATATAGGAGTTGGGAGGTGATGTTGAGATTGTATAAGACGTTGGTGCGGCCTAATTTGGAGTTCTGTGTGCAGTTCTGGTCGCCTAATTATAGGAAGGATATAAACAGAGTGGAGAGAGTGCAGAGAAGGTTTACCAGAATGTTACCTGGGTTTAAGCATCTAGAGTATAGGGAGAGATTGGACAGATTAGGTCTTTATTCTTTGGAGCGTAGAAGGTTGAGAGGGGATTTGATAGAAGTATTTAAGATTATGAAAGGGATAGACAGAGTGGATGTGGATAGACTATTTCCGTTAAGAGGAGGAAAGATTAAAACAAGAGGACATGAGTTAATAATTAAGGGGCAGAGGTTTAGAGGTAACATGAGGGGGAACTTCTTTACTCAGAGAGTGGTAGCCATGTGGAATGATCTTCCGGGAGAAATAGTGGCGGCGGAGTCAATTGTATTATTTAAGAAAAGGTTGGACAGGTATATGGATGAGAAGAAGATGGAGGGTTATGGGCATTGTACAGGGAGGTGGGACTAGAAAGGGGTGTTTGGTTCGGTGTGGACTAGAAGGGCCTAATGGCCTGTTTCCGTGCTGTAATTGTTATGTTATTCTTTTGATCCCTTTTTTCTCCCATTCTCTAAAGGAAAGGTTATCTATTGTAAAAGGGAGTAACTTATTTTGCGTCAATATTAGTTTTGGTAATTGATAATTTGTTTTATTTCTTTCTACATGAACCTTCTTCCAAATATTGAGTAGATGATGTAATACTGAAGAACTTCTATGTTGTACCAATTTTTCATCCCATTTATATAATGTGTGTTCAGGTATCTTTTCCCCTATTTTATCTAATTCTAATCTAGTCCAATCTGGCTTTTCCCTTGTTTGATAAAAATCTGATAGGTATCTTAACTGTGCGGCTCTATAATAATTTTTAAAGTTTGGCAGTTGTAAGCCTCCTTGTTTATACCATTCTGTTAATTTATCTAGTGCTATCCTTGGTTTCCCCCCTTTCCATAAAAATTTCCTTATTATTTTCTTTAACTCCTTGAAGAATTTCTCTGTCGAGTGTATTGGCAATGCCTGAAATAGGTATAATATCCTTGGAAAAATGTTCATTTTAATACAGTTTATCCTTCCTATTAGTGTTAGTGGTAAATCTTTCCAATGCTCTAAATCGTCCTGTAATTTTTTCATTAGTGGATAATAATTGAGTTTATATAGTTGGCTGAGATTTTTATTTATTTGTATACCTAGGTATCTTATTGCTTGCATTTGCCATCTGAATGGTGATTCCTTCTTAAATTTTGAGAAATCCACATTATTCATAGGCATTGCTTCACTTTTATTTACGTTTATCTTGTAACCCGACACTTCTCCATATTCCTTCAATTTCTTATATAATTCTTTTATTGATAGTTCTGGTTCTGTTAAGTATACTATAACATCATCCACAAATAAAATGATTTTATATTCCTTGTCTTTTATTTTTATCCCTTTTATATTATTTTCTGTTCTTATCAATTCTGCTAGTGGTTCTATAGCTAACGTGAACAATAAAGGTGATAGTGGGCATCCCTGCCGTGTTGACCTGCTTAAGTTAAATTGCTTTGATATATATCCATTTACTGTCACTTTCGCCAATGGTCCCTTATATAATGCTTTAATCTAATTAATATACTTCTCTGGTAAACTGAATTTTTGCAATACTTTGAATAAATAATTCCATTCTACTCTGTCAAAGGCCTTCTCTGCGTCTAAAGCAACTGCTACTGTTGGCGCTTTACTCCCTTCTACTGCATGAATTAAGTTAATAAATTTACAAATATTGTCTGTTGTCCGTCTTTTTTTAATAAATCCAGTTTGGTCTAGATTTATCATTTTCGGTACATACTCTGCTAATCTGTTTGCTAATAGTTTAGCTATTATCTTATAATCTGTGTTAACTAAAGATATTGGTCTATATGATGCTGGTGCGAGTGGATCTTTCCCTTGCTTTAGTATTACTGTAATTATTGCTGTTTTACATGAGTCTGGTAAGCTTTGTGTTTTATCAATCTGGTTGATTACTTCCAGGAGGGGAGGAATTAATAAATCTTTAAATGTTTTATAGAATTCTATTGGGAATCCATCCTCTCCTGGTGTTTTATTATTTGGTAATTTTTTTATTATCTCTTGTATTTCTACTATTCCAAATGATTCTGTTAATTTATTTTGTTCCTCTATTTGTAGTTTTGGTAGTTCAATTTTAGTTAGAAATTCATCTATTTTCCCTTCTTTCCCTTCGTTTTCAGTTTGGTATAATTCTTCATAGAAATCTCTAAAGTTTTCCTTGATCTCCTTTGGATTATATGTGATTTGTTTGTCTTTTTTCCTTGATGCCAATACCATTTTCTTAGCTTGTTCTGTCTTAAGCTGCCATGCTAGAATTTTGTGCGTTTTTTCCCCTAGTTCATAATATTTCTGTTTTGTCTTCATTATATTCTTCTCCACCTTATATGTTTGTAGTGTTTCATATTTTATTTTTTTTATCTGCCAATTCTCTTCTTTTAATTGTATCTTCCTTCATTGCTAATTCTTTTTCTATATTTACTATTTCCCTTTCCAACTGCTCTGTTTCCTAATTATAGTCCTTCTTCATCTTGGTTACATAACTTATTATTTGCCCTCTAATGAACGCTTTCATTGCATCCCATAGTATAAACTTATCTTTCACTGATTCAGTGTTTATTTCAAAATACATTTTAATTTGTCTTTCAATTAATTCTCTAAAATCCTGCCTTTTAGGCAACATGGAGTTTAATCTCCATCTATACATTCTTGGAGGTATGTCCTCTAACTTTATTGTCATTATTAAGGGTGAATGGTCCGATAATATTCTAGCTTTATATTCTGTTTTTCTTACTCTATCTTGCATATGAGCTGATAACAAAAATAGGTCTATTCTTGAGTATGTTTTATGTCTAGCCGAGTAATATGAATATTCCTTTTCCTTTGGGTGTTGTTTCCTCCATATATCCAAAAGTTGCATTTCTTGCATCGATTTAATTATAAATTTGGTTACTTTGTTCTTTCTGTTAATTTTTTTCCGAGTTTTGTCCATATTTGAATCCAAATTCAGGTTGAAATCCCTTCCTATTAATATGTTCCCTTGCGTATCTGCTATCTTCAAAAAAATATCTTGCATAAACTTTTCATCTTCTTCGTTAGGTGAATATACATTGAGTAGATTCCAAAACTCCGAATATATCTGACATTTTATCATTACATATCTCCCTGCTGGATCTATTATTTCCTCTTCTATTTTAATTGGCACATTTTTACTAATTAATATAGCTACTCCTCTTGCTTTTGAATTATACGACGCTGCTGTTATGTGTTCTACCCAATCTCTCTTTAATTTCTTGTGCTCCAATTCAGTTAAATGTGTTTCTTGCACAAATGCTATATCAATTTTTTCTTTTTTCAGTAAATTTAGCAGTTTCTTCCTTTTAATTTGGTTATGTATTCCGTTAATATTTAAAGTCATATAGTTCAGCGTAGCTTTTTTATACTTTGTTTATCTTCCCTTACCGTTTCTCCATGATTACCTTTCCTTCTTATCCATTTCTGTTTTCTTGTTTTGAACACTTTATAAGACAACATTTCTAAAACATCAAACATTTTCCCTATTCTCCTATTTAAAACTTCTTTAACCCCATTCTCCCCTCCCCCTCCTGAGTTGTCCTTTATCCCTTGTCGGACAACCACATCTCCCCTCTCCATTTGGATTTGCGAATTCACTCGCAAACGTCAGCTGATTTTGCAGTGACCGTAACTCCTCCCCACCCAGCTCCCCCCAGAAAAGATTTCAATTTTCATATGTAACAAAGGTCACTCTTTTAATTCCCTCCTTATTCCCTCTATTCCATTTCCCTCCCTTATTAATTCTTGTCTCTACTCTATATATTTTCCTCTAAATACGGATACATTCATGTATGCACACTATATATATATATATATATATATATATATACACACATATACCCCTTTACACACATACATATAGATCGTGGTCATTTTTACTCTTATTACATGTCTTCATCTCTTTGCTTGTTTTGTAGTTGTTCTGCAAATTTCCTTGCTTCCTCTGGATCCGAGAATAGTCTGTTTTGTTGCCCTGGAATAATTATTTTAAGTACCGCTGGGTACCTTAACATAAATTTATATCCTTTTTTCCATAAGATCGTTTTCGCTGTATTGAACTCCTTCCTTTTCTTCAGGAGTTCAAAACTTATGTCTGGATAGAAAAAAAATTTTTGACCTTTATATTCCAGTGGCTTTTTGTCCTCTCTTACTTTCTTCATTGCTTTCTCCAATATATTTTCTCTTGTTGTATATCTTAAGAATTTTACTAAAATGGATCTTGGTTTTTGCTGCGGTTGTGGTTTCGGGGCTAAAGTTCTATGTGCCCTCTCTATTTCCATTTCTTCCTGTAATTCTGGTCTTCCTTGGACCCTGGGGATCCAATCTTTTATAAATTCTCTCATATTCTTGCCTTCTTCATCTTCCTTAAGGCCCACTATCTTTATATTATTTCTTCTATTATAGTTTTCTATTATATCTATCTTCTGAGCTAACAGCTCCTGTGCCTCTTTAGCTTTTTTATTAGATTCTTCTAATTTCTCTTTTAAGTCTTTTATTTCCATATCTACAAATGTTTCTCGTTTTTCCATATTTTCCACTCTTTTTGCCAATTCTGATATGGCCACTTCCATTTTATTCATTCTTTCTTCTGCATTCTTAATTCTTTTTATCTCATCAAATTCTTGTAATTGCCATTCTTTCACTGATTCCATATATTCTTTAAAAAAAGATACATCCATTGTCTTGCCTTTCTCTTCTTCTTCCACTTCTTTCTGTTCTTCTTCTTCCTCTGGGTTGACCATCTGTTGTTTCCTTTTTTTCTTTTTACCCTCTTCTTTCTTGTTGTCGTTATTGTCTGTGTTCTGCACCTGCTGCTGTGCTGCAGGTGTCTCTCTCAGCTGTGGGGATCGACTCCGCAGCTGTTCCCCCCTCCTGTCAGTGTGTTTTTTTTTCATGCGCATGCGCGGTTGCGCACTTTTACTCGGCTCTCGAGCCATTTTTGTAGTCCCGAGCCCGGGACCTCCACTGACCTGTGGGAGCGGGCCTCTCTCTGCGCGGCGGGCCTCTTCGGACAAGTAAGGCCTTCACCTTCTTCTTCCGACGTCTTTCCTTCTTCTTTTCTTCCTGTTGTTTTTGGTTTTTCTTTCTTCACTGCCATTTTCTTCACACTTTTACTTTCACTTTGTTTTGGTTTTTAAGTTTGTGTCTTTGCTTTTTCTCTATCTTTTTTTAACTTTTCTGCAGAGGGCTGGAGTTCCCCTACCGGCCACTACTCCATCACGTGACTCCTCCCTTTGATTAAATATGATGCAAACCAGAACACATAGATGAAAAGTGAAAAGTTTAAGGGAAATATAAGGGGAAACTTTTTCACACAGAGAGCAGTGGGAGTGTGGAATGAGCTGCTGGCTGAAGTGATACATGTGGGTTTAATTTTAATGTTTCAGACAAGTTTGAACAAGAACAAGGGTATGGAGGGATTTGAACTGTAGAGGTCAGTGTGACTAGGCAGAATAATGGTTTGTCATAGTCTAGAAGGGCTGAAGAGCCTGTTTCTGTGCTGTAATGTGGTATGGTTCTTCGGTTCGAACAGATTCCTGTGGAATGTCATTGACCTCCAGGCAGAATATGCTTTATCTACCACCAGCCTCTGCTTTCTGAATCCATACAGCAAAGTTCACATAGCTTTTATGCTTCATAACTTTCTGGATAAGCTTATGAGAGGGAACCTTTCTATAACTCTCATCATCTTAGGTACCTCTATTAAGTAGCCTTTTATCCTCCATTGCTCAAAAGAGAAAATTCCTAGCTCAGTTAACCTTTGTTCAGAAGACCCTTCACTCAAAACAATATACACTATATCCAACTCCCTTGTAAACATGGCTGAATGGTACTAATGACAACCTCTCACTCTATGCCACCAATACAAAGGAGCTGATTGTAGACTTCATGAAGAGAAAACTAGTGGTGTACGATCCAGTGATCATTGGGAGTTCAGAGGTGGAGAGGATGAGAAAATTTAAATTCCTAGGAGTCACTTCCTCAGAGAACCAACATAGTAATGTCATCATGAAGAAAGTATGTCAGCGCTTCTACTTCCTTAGGAGTTTGTGGAGGTTCGGTATGACATGGTAAACTTCTACAGATGTGTAGTGGATAGGAGCTGACTGGCTACATCACAGCCTGATGTGGGGGCACCAATATCTCTGAGTGGAAAGCCCTCCAAAAGGTAGCAGACAACAGCCCAGCTTAGGCAAAATTCTCCCACCATCAAAAAATCTATATGGAACGCTGCCAAAAGAAAGCAGCAGCAAATATCAATGATCCAGACCATCAAGAACATACAAGTGCCACAAGACTTTTACCACCAGATTCAGGGGTGTTGCGACTCCTCCAGCATCAGTCTCCCGAACAACAGACTCAATCAGAGTACAACCAGGGCTTAACCAGAAACCATGGTTGATTGAAGAGGTCTGTGAACTTCTCAGAACTCGAGATGTAACATTCAGGTCAGGAGACATGTTGGTACTAAGAACAACCAGGGCTGAATTCCCTCATGCAATCCAGAAGGCAAAGCAGGTACGCAATGCTGCGATAGAAGGTACAGATGGCAAGGTAAGAAAACAATAACAGATCATAAAAGAATCTTGCGAGTTAATGACACCTCCCTTCCAGACAGACTGATCATCTTCTACGCAAGGTTCAATGAGGAAAACAGGTTGATGCCAAAGAAAGCTCCTTCTGCCCCTGAAGAACAGGCCCCTTGCATAACTGCAGCTGAAGTAAGGACAATCGCCCCAGCCACCTGCCCTATCTGAGTTCCCAACCGCAGGTCCTTGCCCCAACTGCGCGCCTATCCGACCTCCCAACGGGACTTATCAACCAGTCCTGGCCATCCAAGCACCTGACACCTTGAACGACACAGGTACTTCATGGGGACAAATGTTTGACCCATATAAAAACTGACCCACCCTTTTTTGGCCTGAAAACATAGTCCAAAAAATTCAACGATTACACAAGTATATACAGTACCTGCCTCCACAACCACTCTATGTTTCTGAATCCAACTACCCATTGGGTGAGAAAGTTCTCCTCTAAGTCTCTTCTCCCTTACTCTATCTAAGCCTCTGGTTTTTGGTACCTCTGCTGTGACAACAGTTTCCCACTCCATGCCTTATCAATGCCCCTCATTATTTTGTAACCTCTGTCTCACCCCTGCTCAGCTATCTCATCTCCAATACAACAATACCTAGTCTTCTCATTACATTCCATCGCAGGCAAAATCCTGATGAATCTCTGCACCTTTCCATGACAATTCCATATCTCCCAATGAGGTAAATGAAACTGTAAACTGTATTCTAGCTATACCTTGTATGTTTAGTAAGGTACTCCCTGTAATCTCCCTTGCACACCATGATTTTTAATTTCTCAGTTTCCCAAGGGCTTTAACATTCCCTGCAATAATACCCTTATAGACCTCCAAAAGTGCATCAATTCATATCAAGATTAAATTCTATCCACTATTGGTGTGTCCATTATACCAACTAATCCATAGTTCACAATGATTCACATTTCTATCAACACTCTAGCTACTTTTGTGTCTTTTGCACACTTACTAATTATACCTTTCACATCTTTCCAAAGGAGGAGGGTGTGCTGTGGTCTGCATTGGTACCAATGACATGGATAGGTGTAAGGATAAGGTCCTAAAGAGAGAACGTAGGCAGGAAGGAAGCTGAAAAGCAGGACCACAAGGAAGGTAATCTCAGGATTGCTACTTGTGCCACGTACCAGTGAGTGTAGGAAAAGGAAGTTAAAGCAGATGAATGTGTAGCTGAAGAGTTGGTGCATGGGCTGGTGTTCAGATTTGTGGATCTCATTGTGATCTCTTCTGGGGAAAGTAGGACCTATACAAAAATGACAAGGCTGCATTGGGGAAAGTATGTAATGTACAAAAATGACAGGGTACATTTGAACTAGAGAGGGACCAATATCTTGATTGACAGGTCTGCTAGAGCTGTTGGAGAGAGTTTGAACTAGTTGGGTTGGGGGGGGGGGGGGGGGGCAGGAACCAGAATGCGAGTGTGGAGGATACAGCAGACAGGTGGACAGGATGATGCAATGTCTTGTGGGATTACGAGGAAGAATAGGCAAGGGTGGAAGCATAAATGTAGTCATTTGGAGGGTTTGAAATGTGTCTACTTCAATGCAAGGTGTATTAAGAATAAAGGAGATGAACTCAGTGCATGGATCAACACATGGAATTATGATGTTGTGGCTGTTACAGAGACTTTGCTGAAACAAGGACAGAATTAGTTGATATAGATACCATCATTTAGATGGTTTAAAAGGAATAGGATGGGAGGTTAAAAAAAAGGGGGCATTACCATTACTGGTCAAGGATGGTATCATTGCTAGAAAAAGGGAGGATGCTGTGGAGCACGTGTCCACTGAGTCAGTGTGGGTGGATGTCAGAAATGGGAAGGAGTAATCATTTTATTGGGAGAAGTCTATAGGCCCCCAAATAGCCCTCAGGCCACTGAGGAACGGATAGGTAGGCAGAGTTTGGAATGGTGCAAAACTAAGAGAGTTGTTGTTATGGGAGACTTCAACTTCCCAAATATTGACTGGCTCCTCCTTACTGCAAGAGGGATCGATGGGGTAGAATTTGTCAGGTGTGTCCAAGTCGGATTCCTGACACAGCAATGTGGACCAGTCAATGAGAGGCGATGGCATACTAGATCTAGCACTGGGTGATGAACCTGGTCATGTGACAGACCTCTCAGTGGGGGAGCATATCGGGTTATAGTGACCACAACTCCCTGAGCTTTAGTATAGCGATGGTCAAGGATAAAAACCAGTCAAAATCTGCCATTGACAACTTCCAGTTGTTTACCTATACCCTTGAGGATGTCCTGCAATCAGTCTGGGATGCCCTGGATCCTGGCACCAGGTAGGCAATGCACCCTTAAATCCTGCCTGTTGCTGCAGAAACCTCTTTCTGTACCTCTCACTATGAAGTCCCCAACTACCACATCTCTGCCTGACTTCTGATCTCTGACAATAAATCTGATCTTTGAACTTCTGATCTTTGAACATGCTGTCACGGGAAGTAGTAGAAGTAGATAGCAATATTTCAGGGGCACTTAGGTACATGTAATGGCTATTAAGGGATTCACACCATATGCAGCCAGATGAGATGAGTTTAGATTCACATCATGGTGAAGTCATTAAGGCCTTTAGTTAAGGCTTTGACAAGGTTCCATATGAAAGGTTAGTCCAAAAGATGAAAGCCCATGGGGTTTATAAGTTGGCAAACTGGATCCAAAACTGGTTTGGTTAGAAAATGGAGAGGGTTATATTAATGCAATTGCTGTTAATATTGGGGAAGTTGAAATAGCCTTCCACCAGAATGAATGTGAATTTATTGTGTATGGATAAGTACAATACACAAATGCACTAAGGTTGTTCTTGATGTAGCTGCACAGATACATAAAATGTCATAACAAACAATAAGTATACATGAAATTGGCACACAACAATGAAAAAGAATGGCTATAAAAGGATAAATATTCACAGTTACAGTTCATCCAATAAAAAGTTATGTTGCACACAGATGCAAAAAAATGTAATGTTACACTTGCTCCTTTTTGCATCTCTCAGTGATTTGTCTACTTATCTGTGACTTGACAGCTTGGTGACTGTTAGGAGGGCCATAGCAAAATGATTTCCCCTTTTGGTTTCTAAGATCTATCCATATGGCTTTATTTAAAGAACATTCTAAAGATATCCTCCCTCAATACCATAGTAACAATTCCATAATGAATATTGTAATGCCCCCTCCGTTTTTGCATGTTCTCCTCCTTCACATTCCCCTTCTCCCTCCCCCATTATGCTTAAGAAGTTGATTTTTGAGAAAATCAACTCCTCTCTTAGGAAGGAGTTAGACCAATTTCAATTTGCCTATAACCACACAGGTCAATGGCAGATGCTGCCTCACTGGCTTTCCAATGCGTTGGTTCACCTGGATCAGAACACCTACATCAGGCTGTGGTTCATTTGACTACAGCTTGCTGTTCGGTACCATCATGCCTGTAAACCTTTTGATTAAACTGAGGGATCTGGAACTCTGCCCATTCCTCTGCAACTAAATCCTTGAGTTCCTCATTGGTAACCCCCAGTCAGTGTAGATCAGCAACATTACCTACTCCTTACTGACCATCAACACGGACACCTCAGTGCTGTGTGCTTGCTCCTCTATATGCTCAGAACTGTGTAGTAAAGTTTGGCTCCAAAGCAATCTATAATTTGATGAGAACACCACCGTTATTTAGCTAAATAATGGGAAATGCAAAGTCAGAATACGGGATGGGAACAGAATTTAGTTGGGTGAAGCCAGAACAAACTTGCTCTCAACACCATCAAGACGAAGGAGCTTATTGTGAACTTTAGGAAAGGGAGGCTGATGGACCAAGCATTGATGACATGGAGATGGAGGGGGTTAGTACTTTCAAGTTCCTGGGAGTCCACACATCAGAGGACCTCTACTGGAAGCAGCATAGAGAAGCAACAGTGAAGAAGGCAAATCAATTCCTCAACTTTCTAAGGAGACCGTGGAGATTTGATAGGTCTTCGAATACTCTGTCAAACTTCCACAGGTGCCCTATGGAAAGTAAACTGACTGGTTACATCATGGCCTAGTTTGGCAATTTGAATGCCCAGGAACACAGAAGGCTGCAGAACAAAGCCGAGTTCACCACAAGCTCTAATCTCCCATTAATTAAAGACATACACGTGAGGTGCTGCCTCAAGAAAGTAGCCAACATCATAAATAACCCCCATCACCCTGGTCACAACCTTTTCTCACTACTACCTTTGGGAAGAAGTTTAGCACCTCCAGGTTCAAGTGGCTATTAGGAACTTGAATCTGCCCTTACTACCCTAATAATTACTTCAGAACCACAAAGACCTGCACTATACACATTATCTTTTATATTTATTATCTTTCTATATAATAATTCAATGTATTGGAGTTTTTAAATAAAGTCCCTGTTTGGTTGCAATAGTTAAGAATTTTGGTGCCTATGCACATTGTACTTACGTGTATAATAACCTCATTATCAGATTTTATACCTTAGAATATTGCATTGACACCTCTTTCAGCCATGTTTCCATGATAGCAACTATATCATATTCCCTTGGGCTAACCTTCACCTGTCTTATTTTCCTTCCTTGTCATCTTATTATGTTCATTTATTCATTTCGCTTTGTGGTTTTGAAAGGGCTGGTTTTGGTTCCCATACCTTAATCACAGTGAGAATACAAATAATATATCTTCTATTTAAATATCATTTTCTATTTTACTTTCCCCTCACCAGTCCTTCTCTCATTTCATTGAAATGAGCTGTACTCCAATGAGGAAGTTCAACATTAGATAGCTCCTTGCTCCTTTCCAAGAATAATCAAAACCTCTGACATGGAGGGTCTCCAAGAATTCACCTACTGAAATTTGGTATAATTCATTCACCTCAAACCATAAAATCAGATCCAGCAAATGGCTTTCTCAATGGGCCAAAAATAATTGATCCAGAATGTTCTCTTGAATACATTTCAGAAATTCCATTGTTCATTATCCTTTTCTCTCTGAATTTGTCATTTATCATAAGGGTAATTGAAGTTCCCCAACATCTTCATATCTTGCATATTTTGGCAATGAATCCAAGGAAAGCATCCGGCCCAGAAGGAGTACTTGACCGAATATTTAAAATCTGTGCTAACCAACTTACCAATGTATTCAGGGATATCTCAACATCTCACTCTGACAGGGTGTAGTACCCACCCTGTTTCAAACAGGTGGAGTGCAGTAAACAGCCTTAATGACTATTGTCCAGTAGCACCTACTTCAACAGTGATTAAGTATTTTGAAAGGCTGCTGTTGAAGCATATTAGAATTTGTCTGAGAGGTGATATGCATACATTCCAGTTCACCAACAGGTCTATGGCGGATGCCATCTCACTGACTCGACACAAAGCCTTGTAACACCTGGATAGCAAAGATGCATTCATCAGGATGCTCTTTACCAACTACAGTTTAGCACTTAACACCACCATCCCCTCAAAACTAATCAGCACCCTCCAAGACCTGAGACAACATCCCACTGTATAACTGGATCATGGATTTCCTCACCTGCAGACCCCAATCAGAGAGGATTGGCAAGAACATCTCCTCCACAATCTCCATCAGTACTGGAGCACCACAGAGCTGTGTCCTTAGCCCCTTGCTCTGCACACTTTACACCTACAACTGTGTGCCTCAGTACGACAATAACACCATCTACAAATTTGCTGATGATACCACAGTAATGGGTTGTATAAAGAAGGGAGATTGAAAATTTGGCTAAATGATGAACCTACAACAACCTTGCACTCAATGTCACCAAAACTAAGAAGTTGATTGTTGACTTCAGGAAGAGGAAAACCAAATGTGTACAATCTAGTGATCACTGGGAGATCAGAGGTGGAGAGGGTAAGCAAATTTCAGTTCTTGGGAGTCAGTATCTCAGAGGATTTTTCCTGGACCTAATGCACTATGATGAAAGCACGTCAGCATCTCTACTTCCTCAGGAGTTTGCACTGGTTTGGTATGACACCAGAAACCTGGACAAATTTCAATAGCTGTATAGTGGAAACTGTGCTAACTGGCTGCATCATGGTCTGGTATGGGCACACCAATACCCCTGAGCGTAAAGCCCTCCAAAAGGTAGTGGTTACAGCCTACGACAGTGGTTCCCAATCTTTTACTTTCCACTCACATACCACTTTAAGTATTCCCTGTGCCATAGGTACTCTATGATTAATAAGGGATTACTTAAGGTGGTATGTGAGTGGAAAGTAAAAGGTTGGGAACCACTGGCCTTGGACATTACAGGCAAAACCCTCCCCACCATCGAGAACATCTACTGGGAATGCTGCTGTCAGAGAGCAGCAGCAATCATCAAGGATCCACAACCCTCGGCACATGCTCTATACTTGCTGCTGCCATCAGGAAAGAAATAAACAGAAGGTGCCACAGGACTCACATCACCAGGTTCAGGAACAGCTGCTACCCCTCCACCATTAGACTCCTCAACAACAAACTCAATCAGGGATTCATTTAAGGACTTTATTGATTTTTTAAAAATTCTCTCTGTATTGCAGTTTGTTTACATTTGTTATTGGTTTAGTTCTTTGTTTACAAATTTACGTTGTGCAGAGTTTATTTGCATGACCAATAAGTGGTAATTCTGCCTCACCCACAGGAAAAAGGATCTCAGGGTTGTATGTGGTGTTATGTATGTACTCTGACAATAAATCTGAAATTTTCACCTCTATTTCTGTATTACTTTTCATTAACCTGTAGAACACACATGTCAAACTATGGCCCGCGATATAATTATATTTGGCCCCCAAGATCATTTCAAAAATGTATTAGAGGTGGCCCGCTGGCCGCCGCGCCAGTATAGCGCATGTAATACAACAAATCCCAGAATGCATTGGCGTCAGCCCGCTAATCGCCCCCACCTCCTCTGTTTACGTTGCAGGGTCTCACCGTGGACTCTGGTTTTGGGGCCTGGCCGTTGTCAGGGGAAGCCAAAGCTGCTTCCCAGCGCCCGGAACCGGAGGCCTCGGGCATGACCTCGCCAGGACCGTTGCCCACTCCCCCTCCCTGCCGCAGGCCGACCCGCGACTCACGGTGACGGGGCCGCTGATCCGCCGAGATGCCGCCCTGCAGCGAGAGCCGATGCCCTCGCATTGTCGTTGTCCAACCCGATCGCCCGCAAACCCCCGCCCTCCCGCACACAGGCCTGAGTAAGTATTATGAACTTTAATCTCAGGATAAAACGATCTTCCAATAGTTTCATGTCACAGTGTTAAATGTATTCCTGGTTAAAAATGGTCCTGCACCTGGATACAAGCTCATTAGGCATAAAACTTGAAAAGTGTGTAAATCAAAGGATATCTGTACCAATGGAAAAAGGGCATGGCAAATAACCCTGCTAGAGTTCATGCCCACAATCAGTCACCCATTTGATTGTTTCAGGAATCATGTTATTCTCCCACATTCTCAATAGCCCTCAGATTTTACTATTCGACAGCACACTAACAACATTTGACAAATCCTCTATAGAGAAATTATTTATTGAATATTTTATTTCTCATTTGTTAATGCTTCTGGAAAGAGTTTATCCAAAACTATTATTAAACATTTATTTTAATAAGAAAAAGTTTAACATTACATATGTTGAAAGAAGAGAAAACATGCAGATGTTGTTGAAAATTTTCAATAAATATTTAGTTCGGCCCTCGACTTAGTCCAAGTTTTTAATTTTGGCCCTCTGTGAATTTGAGTTTGACACCCTGCTGTAGAACAACTTCAGTTTAGAAACCTTAACTGCTGTGTGTGTTTCCTTAGAAATGTGAACACAACATTTCATGAGGAACATGATCTTGGATATCTTTAAATACTTAAAAAGAGATTGTAGATTGCACTTTGATTATGAATGATCATCTCACCCTCTTCTTTAATGGCATCAGAATGAATACCTCACAAAAGTTAGGTGATTACATCTAGAAAATACATGTTGCAATTTTTCATGAACCAATTGTTTATAAATTTGGTGTTAAACTGTCACTAGCCTACAGGACAGAAAATAACTGTTGATCAATTAAAAGCCCCCTCTTGTTTCAACAAAGCAATTACACTGAAGACTGAACACCCACATTTTACATTTTACAAAAATTACTATGTTTTTGCAAATTGCATTTGAAAATACTTGAAAGGGAAATCTTGTCATGAAATAGAATAGTTTTTGAATTTGATTTCTATTTTGTTTGGGATTTTTTAGCTGCTATTTTTCTAAAATCACAATGTTCTATAGCTTTATACCTCCACGGGATTGTATTGGCATAGCATTAATATATAGCCATTTTATTGAAACCTTAAATTCAGAATGTTGTACAGATGTATTTTAATACATTTCAAGAAATAGGTTATCTGAGTTAAAGATACTGAATGTTTTTATTTGTTTCATTTATGAGAGAAATGCAATTACAGTACTTCAATTGCTAATAAAAGAGCCTTGAGCAATGAAGGTGGAAAAGGATGAGAAAAAGATGGTGGCCTGAGGTCATATGTTGGGAATTATTTTCAATCCTGTCATTCCTCTGACTGCCCATCTCTCTTTCGGTCTCCCATATAATTTCATTTCCAGAATATCTTCTCCCTGCACATGATCCATATCCCCATATCCCTTAATATCCATGTGTCTATCCAAAAACCTTTATTCAGCACTGCTCCTGGTAGCCCATTCCAGGTACCGGCCACTCTCTGTATAAAAATAAACTTGCCCTGCATATCTCCTTTGAACTTTCCGGTTCTCACCTTAAATTCAAGTCCTCTAATACTTGACAAGTTTACCCTAGGGGAAAAAGATGCTGTCTACCCTATCAATACCTTTCATAATTTAATAGACATCCTTCAGCCTCCGACACTCCTGAGAAAACAAAACATTGGCCCAACCTCTCCCCGGAACTCACAGCCTCTAAACGAAACAGCATCCTGGAAAATCTTTTCTGTATCCTTTCCAAAGCCTTTGTCCTTCTTGTAATGGGCAATGATAATTTCACATAGTATTGCAAGTGCAGCCAAAGCAAAGTTGTAGACGGCTGTAAGATAACCTCCTTACTTTTATACTCAATCCCCCTGCCCAATGAAGGGAAACATGCCATATGCTGTCTTTACCACCCTATCAACTTATGGGGCCACTATCAGAGAACTATGCAGTTGAACTGCCAGATCCTTCTAAACATTAGTAATGTTAAGAGTTCTGCCATTAATTGTATGCATTCCCCTTGTGTTTGACTTTCCAAAATGCAAATGCTTAGATTCAACTGCATCTCCCATTTTTCCTCCCATCTTTGACATGTCTACATCTTGCTGCATCCTTTGACAGCCCGAGACACAGTCTACAATTCCAGCATTTTTGTCACTTGCAAACTTAGTAGCCCACCCATCTATATTTTCATCCAAGTCATCCAAATGTATCACAAATAATACCAAATATACCAAAACCAATCCTATGGAACACCACTATCCATGGACCCCCAGCCAGAATAACATGTTACAATCATTATCTTCCATCTTCTATAGGTTACCAATTCTGAATCCAAACTCATCATGGATTCCATCCATGTATCTTGATCTTCCAGATTAGTCTACCATGTGGGTCCTTGTCAAATGCCTTATGTCTAAGTAGACAATATCCACTACCCTCCCCTCATCAAACATCTTCCTTACCTTCTCAAAAAATGTATTCAAGTTTGCAAGACAATTTTCATCTTTCCTGACTCCCCAGTGTAACCACATCCTTTCTATAGTGTGGCAAGCAGATGCACATAATACTCCAAATGTGGTCTAACCCATGTTTTGTAAAGTTGCAACATAATATCCCAACTGCTAAATTGTGTGCCCCACCTGATGAAAGCAAGCATATTACACGGCTTCTTCACCATGTTGTCTCTTTCAGGGAACAATGGTTGAGGACCCTCTAGGTCTCTCTGTCATCAACAAATGTTGGCAGCTGTGCAATCAACGATCTGTAAAGTCAAGGCTAACATATAATAATGAAGTCATATATTAATAGACAAGGTTCTGCCTTTCAATTAGACCTTTGCAATACGATCTCTTGCCCATAATTATGCATAACAGAAACATGGTACATTTGTGCATAATATCAGTTTATTAAGACTGCAGAAGTAATGAGAGAGGAGCTACCAGGTTTTAAAAAACTGGTCACAAAAGAATAATATATTGCGAATACACAGTCTAGTAAATTAGTTGAAAAAACACACAAACACTGGAGAAACTCAGCAGGTCAAACAGTGCCTTTATGTAGCAAAGGTGAAGATACATCATCAACATTTCAGGCTTGAGGCCTTTAACAAGGTGTGGGGGAACATAAGAAATGTCTGAACAAAAGGGGAAAGGAGGGAGGTGGGGTGGTGAGGGTGGGAGAAGATAGGTGGAGGTGGGGGGGGGGGGAGAAACACTGGAGGGGAGGGGGAGGAGTTTAGGCTCGGTGGAGAGAGAAAGGAAGTTGGAACAGGAATAACTAGTTAAGGAGGGGGGGGAGAGAAAGAAAGGGGGAAAAAGCAAGCTGATTAGTGGAATGCAGTGAACTCAATATTCATGCCCCAGGGTTGGAGAGCACCCAGACAAGAAATGAGGTATTGTTCCTCTACACTACAGGTGGTCAGGGTGAGGTAGTGTAGTGTGAAAGGATATGGACAGGCACGTGAGCTTGAGAGTGTGACTCAGAATTGAAATGGTTGACTACAGGGAGGTCGCTTTTGTTGCAAATGGAGAGCAAGTGCTGGGCAAAGCGATCTCCTAATCTCCGACCAGTCTCTCCAATAGTAAATTAGTTATTATGCTGGTTGTACTGTCAGATTTTCGTTATCCCTTGAGTACTTTATATGAAACTATGTAAGTATCTTTGGCAACGTTATCAATTGGTAACACCCAAAATACAAGTTGGTAATTTGTTTAGTGTTATTCAAAATAATATGATTTTTTCTTCTTATTGGTAACTCTAATATTTTCATGATCTCTCTTTTTTCACAACATCAATCTCATATGTTCAATTTTATTGATTCCCTTCATATACCTGAAGATGGATCCTCAGTCTTAATTTCCTGAGAAAACAAGCAACAAAATGCTGGGTGTCACTTCCTTAGCATTTCCCTTAATGTTAAATACTTAAGTCCTGGAATCTTTCATGTACTCAATCAGAAGCAATAATAACCTATTTGAAAAGGGAGTACAGATATAAACAAAGCACCCGAGATAGGATCTGAGAAATCAGTTAACCAATGACCCCAAATCATTCCAAAGCTGATTCTATTGTCAATCATTACTTTCCTTACCTGGTTCAAACAATATTGCAATAATTATTCAGAAAATATCTGCAACTTGTACCTTCTGGGCCAAATTACTCCCATCGCATTGACTCTAGTTCCCATTTTGTTCACCATCTCAGGGCAAGACTGCTTTATCAAAGACAGGTGAGACCAATTTCAGTTGTTTGCTGCATCAAAACCTGGCTCACAGAGAATACACCAGACACAGCGATCCCACCAGAGGTTATACCATTTATAGACTGGATCAGAACTTGGATTCTGGCAGAGAGAGGGGGTGGTTTGTGCTTTTCAGCTGATATTGGCTGGTGCTCAGACACTGGGGTCATGTTGATCTCCTGCTCCTCTGCCTTCTAGCAAATCTCGATTAAATTCAGACCCTTCTATCTACCCCAACAGTGATTCTCACTGGAGTTTATATCCCTCCTGCTGCAGATTATGAACAGGCACTTGCAGAGCTGTTATGATGTGGTCGGTAAACAAGAGACAGCCCACCCCAACGCACTATAATTCATAGTTGATGACTATAATCAGGCTTCTCTTAAGAAAATCCTGCCCAATTATCACCAGCATGTAACCTAGTGTACCAGAGGACCCAGCACACTTGATCACTGCTAATACTAAGTTAAGGAATGCCTACTGTTCATTTCTGAGACCTAATTTTGGCAAGTATATGCTCCTTCTGCCTGCATACAGGCAAAGCCCAAAAAGAAATGTTCCAGAGATCAGGGCAGGTGGTCACAGGAGGCTGAAGAACTGTTATAGGACTGCCTTGAGACAGTGGATTGGGCAGAGATCAAGAACTCAGCTGAGGATCTGAATACACCAGGGGCTTTACAGACATTATCAAAACAGCTGTGGACGAGCGTGTCCCCACCAAATCATTCAGGAATTTCCCCAAACAGAATCCCTGGATGAACAATGAAATGAATAATGAAAGGACCCTGCTGAGAGCCACAACAGACACAGAAGTCTGGAGATCCAGAACATCACACAAGGAACAAGTTCAATCTACAGAGAGCTACCTGCCAGGCAGAGTGAAGATACTAGATGTGAATGGAAACAATAAATATCCGACAGCTGTGGCAGGGCCTAAATGACATAACCTGCTATAAAACCAAATCTGACTGGCAAGTGTATTGATGGATATTTTCAGCATCTCACCATGACAGGGCATGGTGCCCACCTGTTTCAAATAGGCCTCAATCATACAGTGTCCAAGAAGAGTGTGATAACCTGCCTAAAATAATACTGATACAGCACTGACATCCACACTATTTTGAGAGATTGGTGTTGAAGCACATCAGCTCCTGTCTGAGCAGTGACATGGATCTGTTCAAATTTACCAGCCGCAGCAACATGCCGATGGCAGATGGCTCGACACAAAACCCTGGAACACCTGGAGAGCCAGATGAAAACATCAAGACCTCTTTATCGAGGGAGGAGTCACGTGATGGAGTAGTGGCCGGTCAGGGAATTCCAGCCCTCTCCGGAAAAGTTGAAAAAAAAACGCACAAAACACAAAGGTACAAGAATAAAAATTAAAACAAAGTAAAAGTAAAGGTGAGAAGAAAATGGCAGCGAAGAGAGAAAAGTCGAAAACAACGGGAAGAAGATGAAAGAACGTTGGAAGAAGAAGGTGAAGGCCTTACCTGTCCGAGGAGGCCCGCCGCGGAGAGAGAAGCCCGCTCCCTAAGGTCATTGGAAGTCCCAAGCTCGGGACTACAAAAATGGGTGCGGAGCCGAGTAAAAGTGCGCAACCGCGCATGAAAAAAAACATACTGACGGGAGGGGGGAACAGCTGCGGAGTCAATCTCCACAGCTGAGAATGACAGCTGCAACACAGCAACAGGAGCAGAACATAGAAAATAACGACAACAAGAAAGAAGAGAGCAAAGAGAAAACAAGGAAACAACAGATGGCCAACCCAGAGGAAGAAGAAGAAGAACATAGAGAAATGGAAGAAGAAGAGAAAGGCAGGACAATGGATATATCTTTTTTTTAAAGAATATATGGAATCAGTGAAAGAATGGCAATTACAAGAATTTAATGAATTTAATGAGATAAAAAGAAGAATTAAGAGTGCAGAAGAAAAAATGAATAAAATAGAGATGGTCATATCAGAGATAGGAAAAAGAGTGGATAATGTGGAAGAACGAGAAATAATCGTAGAGATGGAAGTAGAGGACTTAAAAGAGAAATTAGAAGAAACTAATAAAAAAGTTAAAGAGGCACATGAGCTGTTAGCTCAGAAGATAGATATAATGGAAAACTAAAATAGAAGAAATAATATAAAGATAGTGAGCCTTAAGGAAGATGAAGAAGGCAAGAATATGAGAGAATTTATAAAAGATTGGATCCCCAGGGTCCTAGGAAGACCAGAATTACAGGAAGAAATGGAAATAGAGAGGGCACATAGAACTTTAGCCCCGAAACCACAACCGCAGCAAAAACCAAGATCCATTTTAGTAAAATTCTTAAGGTATACAACAAGAGAAAATATATTGGAGAAAGCAATGAAGAAAATAAGAGAAGACAAAAAGCCACTGGAATACAAAGGTCAAAAAAATTTTTTCTAATCAGACATAAGTTTTGAACTCCTGAAGAAGAGGAAGGAGTTCAATACAGCAAAAACAATCCTATGGAAAAAAGGATATAAATTTATGTTAAGGTACCCAGCGGTACTTAAAATAGTTATTCCAGGGCAACAAAACAGACTATTCTCGGATTCAGAGGAAGCACGAAAATTTGCAGAACAACTACAAAACAAGCAGAGAGATGAAGACATGTAATGAGAGTAAAAATGACCACGAACTATATGTATGTGTGTATAGGGGTATATGTGTGTGTATATATATAGTGTGTATACATGAATGTATCTGTATTTAGAGGAAAATATATAGAGTATAGATAAGAATTAATAAGGGAGGGAAAGGGAATAGAGGGAATAAGGAGGGAATTAAAAGAGTGACCTTTGTTACATATGAAAATTGAAATCTTTTCCGGGGGGAGCTGGGTGGGGAGGAGTTAAGGTCACTGCAAAATCAGTTGACGCTTGTGAGTGAATTCGCAAATCCAAATGGAGAGGGGAGATGTGGTTGCCCGACAAGGGATAAAGGGCAACTCAGGAGGGGGAGGGGAGAATGGGGTTAAAGAAGTTTTAAATAGGAGAATAAGGAAAATGTTTGATGTTTTAGAAATGTTGTCTTATAAAGTGTTCAAAACAAGAAAGCAGAAATGGATAAGAAGGAAAGGTGATGATGAGGAAACGGAAAGGGAAGATAAACAAAGTATGAAGTGGCTACGTTGAACTATATGACTTTAAATATTAACGGAATACATAACCAAATCAAAAGGAAGAAACTGCTAAATTTACTGAAAAAAGAAAAAAATGAAATAGCATTTATGCAAGAAACACATTTAACTGAAATGGAGCACAAGAAATTAAAGAGAGATTGGGTAGGACACGTAACAGCAGCGTCGTATAATTCAAAAGCAAGAGGAGTAGCTATATTAATCAGTAAAAATGTACCAATTAAAATAGAAGAGGAAATAATAGATCCAGCAGGGAGATATGTAATGATAAAATGTCAGATATATTTGGAGTTTTGGAATCGACTCAATGTATATTCACCTAACGAAGAAGATCAAAAGTTTATGCAAGATATTTTTTTGAAGATAGCAGATACGCAAGGGAACATATTAATAGGAGAGGATTTCAACCTGAATTTGGATTCAAATATGGATAAAACAGGGAAAAAAAAATTAACAGAAAGAACAAAGTGACCAAATTTATAATTAAATCGATGCAAGAAATGCAACTTTTGGATATATGGAGGAAACAACACCCAAAGGAAAAGGAATATTCATATTATTCGGGTAGACATAAAATATACTCAAGAATAGACCTATTTCTGTTATCAGCTCGTATGCAAGATAGAGTAAGAAAAACAGAATATAAAGCTAGAATATTATCGGACCATTCACCCTTGATATTGACAATAGAGTTAGAGGACATCCCTCCAAGAATGTATAGATGGAGATTAAACTCCATGCTACTTAAAAGGTAGGATTTTAGAGAATTAATTGAAAGACAAATTAAAATGTACTTTGAAATAAATACGGAATCAGTGAAAGATAAGTTTATACTATGGGACGCAATGAAAGTGTTCATCAGAGGGCAAATAATAAGTTATGTAACCAAGATGAAGAAGGACGACAATCAGGAAACAGAGCAGTTGGAAAGGGAAATAGTAAATATAGAAAAAGAATTAGCAATGAAGGAAGACACAACTAAAAGAAGAGAATTAGCAGATAAAAAAATAAAATATGAAACACTACAAACATATAAGGTAGAGAAGAACATAATGAAGACAAAACAGAAATATTATGAACTAGGGGAAAAAACGCACAAAATTCTAGCATGGCAGCTTAAGACAGAACAAGCTAAGAAAATGGTATTGGCATCAAGGAAAAAAGACAAACAAATCACATATAATCCAACAGAGATTAATGAAAACTTTAGAGAATTCTATGAAGAATTATTCCAAACTGAAAACGAAGGGAAAGAAGGCAAAATAGATGAATTTTTAACTAAAATTGAACTACCGAAATTACAAACAGAGGAACAATATAAATTAACAGAACCATTTGAAATAGTAGAAATACAAGAGATAATAAAAAAACTACCAAATAATAAAACACCAGGAGAGGATGGATTCCCAATAGAATTCTATAAAACATTTAAAGATTTATTAATTCCTCCCCTCCTGGAAGTAATCAACCAGATTGACAAAACACAAAGCTTACCAGATTCATGTAAAACAGCAATAATTACAGTAATACCAAAGCAAGGGAAAGATCCACTCGCACCAGCGTCATATAGACCAATATCATTACTTAACACAGGCTATAAGATAATAGCTAAACTATTAGCAAACAGATTAGCAGATTATGTACCTAAAATGGCAAATCTAGTCCAAACTGGATTTATTAAAAAAAGACGGACAACAGAAAATATTTGTAAATTTATTAACTTAATTCATGCAGTAGAAGGGAGTAAAGCGCCAACAGTAGCAGTTGCTTTAGATGCAGAGAAGGCCTTTGACAGAGTAGAATGGAATTATTTATTCAAAGTATTGCAAAAATTCAGTTTACCAGAGAAGTATATTAATTGGATTAAAGCATTATATAAGGGACCATTGGCGAAAGTGACAGTAAATGGATATATATCAAAGCAATTTAACTTAAGCAGGTCAACACGGCATGGATGCCCACTATCACCCTTATTGTTCGCGTTAGCCATAGAACCACTAGCAGAATTGATAAGAACAGAAAATAATATAAAAGGGATAAAAAGACAAGGAATATAAAATATGTTTATTTGCGGATGATATTAAATTAACAGAACCAGAACTATCAATAAAAGAATTATATAAGAAATTGAAGGAATATGGAGAAGTGTCGGGTTACAAGATTAATGTAAATAAAAGTGAAGCAATGCCAATGAATAATGCGGATTTCTCAAAATTTAAGAAGGAATCACCATTCAGATGGCAAATGCAAGCAATAAGATACCTAGGTATACAAATAAATAAAAATCTCGGCCATCTATATAAACTCAATTATTATCAACTAATGAAAAAATTACAGGGCGATTTAGAGCATTGGAAAGATTTACTGCTAAAACTAATAGGAAGGATAACATTTTCCCAAGGATACTATACCTATTTCAGGCATTGCCAATACACTTGACAGAGAAATTCTTCAAGCAGTTAAAGAAAATAATAAGGAAATTTTTATGGAAAGGGGGGAAACCGAGGATAGCACTAGATAAATTAACAGAATGTTATAAACATGTTATAGAGCCGCACAATTAAGATACCTATCAGATTTTTATCAAACAAGGGAAAAGCCAGATTGGACTAGATTAGAACTAGATAAAATAGGGGAAAAGATACCTGAACATATATTATATAAATGGGATGAAAAATTGGTACAACGTAGGAATTCTCCAGTATTAGATTATCTGCTCAATATTTGGAAGAAGATTCATGTAGAAAGGAATAAAACAAATTACCAATTACCAAAACTAATAATGACGCAAAATCAGTTACTCCCTTTTACAATAACCTTTCCTTTAGAGAATGGGAGAAAAAAGGGATCAAAAGAATAGAAAATTGTTTTTCAGGAAACAGATTATTATCCTTTGAACAAATGAAGGATAAATATAATATAACTCAAGATACAGTGTTGGCATATTACCAACTGAGATCCTACTTGAAGGACAAATTAGGAAGCAGTCTGAGGTTACCAGAGGGAAGTAACTTTGAATATATGATTACAGATACAATGATAATCAAAAAATTTATAACAAATATGTATATTAAACTGCAAGAAAAGGAGAATGAGGAAACAAATGGTAAAACTAAACAAAAATGGGAACAAGATTTAAATGTAAAGATAAAGAAGGAAACATGGGAGAAGTTATGCTCTGGAACAATGAGAAATACAATAAATATGAGGTTACATATGATACAATATAACTGGATACACAGGCTATACATTACTCCTCAAAAGTTAAATAAATGGGACCCAACAGTATCTGACAGATGTTTTCGTTGTAAAAAAGAAATGGGAACAACAATTCATGCAATCTGGACATGTGAGAAAGTAGAAAAATTTTGGGAAGATCTAAACCAGATATTAAATAAAATTACAGAAAACAATATACCAAAAAACCCAGAGATCTTCCTCCTAAGTAACATAAAAAACAAAGAATTTGGAATTGATTTGGATGGTGTACAAAAAAGATTTGTTAAGATAGCTCTAGCCGTAGCAAAAAAATGTATTATGTCAACCTGGAAATTGGAAGATAATTTGAGAATACAACAATGGTATATAGAAATGAAAAAATGTATTCCATTAGAAAAAATAACATATAATTTAAAAAATAATATTGAAATATTTGAACAAATATGGGAGCCATACATGAAACACAATAGAGAAAACCTACTGGGGACATCTACCACCTAAAATAACGAAAGGAGAAGGAAATGAAAAGAATTGACTCAGTGGAATTTCTTGTTTATTTTTACTGAATGACAACATTGTTTGACTGGTTTAACGTATCTTAAATGAATGGGGGGGGAGGTAGGGAGGGTGGGATGGGAGGAGGGAGGGGGGAGAAAATGACACTGTATATATTTGAAAAGGAAAATGTATGTATCTTGGTCAATGTGGTTTATGGTGTGAAAAATTTTTAAAAATTTAAAAAAAGATCTCTTTATCGACTACAGTTCTGCATTCAAAACTATCAACCCTTTAAAACTAATCAGCAAACTCCAAACTCAGTACATCATCAACACCATTTAAACATTTTCTAATAATACCACTTTAGGAAGGGAAAACTAGAGGTTTTCTCTTGCTGCCATTAGGTTTGGTACCATAAGACTTGTACTACCAGGTTCCGGAACAGTTGCTACCCGCCCCACCATCACTGGGGGATCAGAGTTGGAAATGGTGAGCAAATTTAAATACCTGGGATTCAATACCTTGGAGGTCCTTTCCTGGACCAAAAACACTAATGTCATCAAGAAGAAAGCACGTCAGCACCTCTACTTCCTCAGGAGGTTGCGGAGATTTGATATGACATCACAAATCTTGTCAAACTTCTACAGATATGTGGTAGAAAGTGTGCTGACCAAAACTTCTGGGCAAAAAAACCCTGTAAAAGGTAGTGGACACAGCTCAGTACATCACAGGCAAAACTCTTTCCACCATTGAGAAAATCTTTATGGAACACTGCTGTCAGAAAGCAGCAACATTCATCAAGGATCTGTTCTCAAGGCTGCCACCAGGAAAGAGGTATAGGTTCCCACAAGGCTCTTAACACTAGGTTCAGGAACAGTTGCTACCCCTTCACCATCAAACTCCTGAACAACAATGTAAATCAGAGACTCATTTAAGAACTTTTACTTTGCATATTATTTATTATTGAATATCTATTTTATCTGTATTGAACAGTTTGTTTACATTTGAGGTCTTTCAGGTGGTGGCTCTGCAGCAGTATCACCCATCTTCACATCTGCAAATCAATACTGAGCAAGCTCCTGTAACTCTTTGTTAGTGAGTGTCTCCACATGATTTTTTTCTTTCTTTGGCTTGGCTTCGCGGACGAAGATTTATGGAGGGGGTAAAAAGTCCACGTCAGCTGCAGGCTCGTTTGTGGCTGACCAGTCCGATGCGGGACAGGCAGACACATGATAACCAAGCATCATTTGCATCAACTTCTTCGAGGTTTGCCCTTGAGAACAACGTCAATAGTTATTGCTGGCATTTTTTCACTAACAAAATCATTAAGATTCACAGTCATGTCTTCCATCAAACATTTGTACAAGTGGTCATGACTTCCTCCCAAAAATCTTTGATATTGCCTTCAGTACATTACCAATCTTCCGCAATTACATCTTGACCAGCTGAAGTTCTGCATAACATAATAAGATTTGAAAATGGAAATGATATCCCATTTCATGGATGAAGGGAGCAGAAAATCATATAGAGCTGAAGACAATAACAACTACAGATAGAGAAGTCTAGAGTGAGTTCAGATTCTTCACAAGGCTACAGGTAATGTCAAGGATTATCGCAATTTTGGGTTAAAAACTACCGTCTTGGAGTGCTGCATGGGTCAGTGCTAGACTTGCAATTGTCCATTGTATATATATTAATGATTTGAAAAATGGGACAGAGTGTAGAATATTTAAATTTGCTGATGACATTAAGTTGTGTGGAAAAGCAAATTGTGTAGAGAATGTGGAGGGTCTGAAGAGAGACAAAGATATGTTAAGTATGTGGGCAAAGGTCTGGCAGATGTAGTATAAATGCCGGTATATGTGAGGTCATCCATTTTGGAAAGGAAAAGTAGAAGAATGTGGAGGCCTGCCACCATAGCGATCGAATCAGCACTCCAGGTGGCGAGTGCAACCAAAGGCCAGCACCTCGTGCAGTGGCACTGGCCCCAACAAACAGACCAGCAGGTGAATGGCAAGGGCAGCTTAAAGGCCAGTAGCCACAAAATGGCGGTGGCCTCACTGCGCAGCCAACAGACAGGGACAGCATACAGGGAAGAAGGACATTGTTATGCAGGAAAGTACCCACATGCAGGAAACCCACTTTTGTTATGCACGTTGTGACGTCAGCCAAGGGGAGCCACAGTGGGAACAGTGCAAGTATAAAAGTTGGCCTGAGCCCTATTAAACTCAAGAGCTTAACCTGATTACACTAAGTGTGTGTGTCTTCTTTCAAGACGCGCGCGGCTACAATTGGTGATCCTGACGGTTTTGACGGCATCTAAACCCAGTGATGAGCAAACAGACAGCAGTCAAAGCGGTTGCTCTCAAGCTGCCGACCTTCTGGACGAATCAATCATGCATGTGGTTTGACCAGGCGAAGGCACAGTTCCAAATTGGGCAGATCACAGCAGAATCCACCCGGTACTACCACGTGGTAAGCACCATGGTACAGGACACAGCAGGCCAGGTGGCCTGCTCCATCTAGGAACCCCCATCGGAGGGCACACACACTGCCTTCAAGGACTTGATGATCAAGACCTTCAGCGTGAGAGAGGGGCACGTCTGCTCACCCTGGATGGGCTAGGAGACAGGCACCTGACAGCCCTCATGAAAGAGATGCTGGCCCTCCTGGGGAAATGAGCCCTGCATCATGTTTGAGCAGACATTCTTGGAGCCACTGCCAGAGGACATCAAACTGCTCCTGGCTGATGCGGATTTCAGTGACCCCCGGAAAGTCGCAAAACAAGCGACGTTCTGTGGAAACAGAAAAGAAAGTGCTCAGTGACTGTGGGGCTAGTCACTAAACCCCGGAACCAGATCTGTGCTGACCCGCCGAGAGAACAGCAGCCCCACAGAGGAGGTCTTTCTACCACCAGAGATAGGGTGCTGGAGCCTGTCGGTGCAGGCCACCATGCAAGTTTCAGGGAAACACCGGGGCCAGCCATTGCTAATGGCCATGACAACTGGCCACCAAGACAGCCTCCTGTACGTTTGGGACCGCCAATCTGAACGATGCTTTCCCATGGACACAGGAGCAGAGATCAGCATCCTGCCCCCGACAGGACAGGACACCAAGCCCCATGCTGAGGGCTGTCAATAATAGTACGATTTGGACCTATGGTACCCACAAGGTTCAACTGCATTTGGGAGGCAGCCTCTTCTCGTGGGTGTTCACGCTGGCCACAGTGATGGCTGAAACACTGTCCAGGCAAAGTATCCATGCACTAACAAGAGGAGAGGATTTTGTGGCATTGGAGGAAGCACAGCAAAAAGACAAGGAGATGCCCCAATACAGGACTGCCATATCTGGACTGCAGCTCCAGGATATCCCAGTCGGCAAAGGTAACACCACCCTCCTGTGTGACGTGGCCATCGGTCAGACCCATCGTCCCAGCGGCTTGGAGACAACAGGTTTTCAGTCTGGCTGGTGGCCAGCAAATATGTGTGGCATGGATTGCAGAAACAGGCCAGCAGGTGGGTGAAGGCATGCATGCAGTGCCAAACAACCAAGTTACAGCAGCACACCAAGGCCCCACTTCAGCACTTCAAGCCCACAGAATGAAGGTTTGACCACATCTACATGGACATAGTAGGATCCATGCTGGTATCTCTGGGTTTCCACTATCTGTTCAAGACGGTTAACTGCTTCACCAGGTGGCCAAAAGCAGACACGTCCACAACCTCGTGCACCAGGGCCCTCATCTTGTCCTGGGTGGCACGGTTCAGGTTACCATCCCACATCACATCCGACAGAGGGGCCCAGTTCACCTCCAGCCTGAGGTCCAACCTCGTCAGCCTTTGGGGCCCAGCTGCATCATACAACAGCTTACCATCCACAGTTCAATGGGTTGGTGGAGCGCATCTATAGGCACCTCAAAACCATGCTCATGACCAGACTCAAAGGACCCATCTGGGTAGATGAGCTAGCATGGGCACTGTTGGGCATCTGCATGGCACCCAAGGAGGACCTCAACACCTCTTCAGCTGAACTCGTCTATGGAGCTCCACTGGTGGTCCCAGGAGAATTCGTACCATCCCCAGGCAGACAGCAGGACGACTCTGCAGCATTCCACAGCAGACCAAGGGAAAGAGTCAGCAACCTGACTCTGATTCCACTTTCCAGGCATGGACACAAAAGGACCAACATACCCAAAGACCTGCAGGACTGTGAGTATGTTTTCATTCGCAGGGGTCCACATTATCCACAGCTTCAGAGGCCATACGAGGGTCCTTTCCTGGTCATCCGGAACAACAGGGCCACGTTTGAGCTGAACGTTGAAGTCAAGATGGAGGTCTTCACCACAGACAGGCTGAAGCCGGCACACCTGGACCCGGCGTGCCCGGTCGAGACACCAACATCACGCCGAAGTGGCAGCCACAGAAGGCTGCAGACTTTGCCTCTGGGCACCAAGGACAATACTGCCGGTTCTGGTTGGGTGGGGTCATAAGGCGGAGAGTGCAACCAAAGGCCAGCAGCCCGCACAGAGTCATTGGCCCTTACAAGTGAACTGGCAGGTGAATGGCAAGCGCAGCTTAAAGGCCAGTGACCTTCGCTGTATTTAACCCAATGAAGGCAAGAATAAGGCCAAACAACCGTTGAGAAAGATGCCCACGCCATCCAAGCTTTAGGTTTGAATTCCAGATTTGACAGCAAAATAGCCCCGCGAACATCTCATCAGTAGTGTTTATAAGTGGAAGAAAAGGAGGGGCTTCAATTTAAATCTCTTTAAGGATTAGATTTCAGATTACTGACCAACAAGAACATAAACTGATCTTTGATGACTTTTACCTTCATCCATGATCACACAATATCTCCTCTATATTAAAGACAAATGAAAAGAATGCATGTCACTTTTAACACTGGTCTTGAGCACATTGAGGGAATTCAAGTACTGCTTGTATATCAGCACTCACAGTTTCATCAGTGATGCAAATACTCCAATGTTTAATCGTAACAAATGGTTTACAACAATGATTTCACAAACATCTGATGAGATGAACTGTTCCTTTTCTTTTCTTGTAATTGTGTGCACATACACCTCTCCTACTCCAGAATGATTGTTGGCTTAAAGGGGATTTACTGTAATAACTTTAAAAGTTAAAGTGGTCAATTGCACAGACCTTAATCTTACTTGAGAGGAGTAAAACACAAAAGTCTGCAGACACTAAGTAAACACAAAATGCTGAAGAAACTCAGCATGTCAGTGCACTTTATCTTCTCTTTGGCTTGGATTCGCGGACGAAGATTTATGGAGGGGTAATGTCCACGTCAGCTGCAGGCTCGTTTGTGGCTGACAAGTCCGATGCGGGACAGGCAGACACGGTTGCAGCGGTTGCAGGGGAAAATTGGTTGGTTGGGGTTGGGTGTTGGGTTTTTCCTCCTTTGCCTTTTGTCAGTGAGGTGGGCTCTGCGGTCTTTTTCAAAGGAGGTTGCTGCCCGCCGAACTGTGAGGGGCCAAGATGCATAGTTTGAGGCGATATCAGTCCACTGGCGGTGGTCAATGTGGCAGGCACCAAGAGATTTCTTTAGGCAGTCCTTGTACCTCTTCTTTGGTGCACCTCTGTCACAGTGGCCAGTGGAGAGCTCGCCGTATAACACGATCTTGGGAAGGTGATGGTCCTCCATTCTGGAGACGTGACGTACCCAGCGCAGTTGGATCTTCAGCAGCGTGGATTCGATGCTGTCGGCCTCTGCCATCTCGAGTACTTCGATGTTAGGGATGAAGTCACTCCAATGAATGTTGAGGATGGAGCAGAGACAACGCTGGTGGAAGCGTTCTAGGAGCTGTAGGTGATGCCGGTAGAGGACCCATGATTCTGAGCCGAACAGGAGTGTGGGTATAACAACAGCTTTGTATACGCTAATCTTTGTGAGGTTTTTCAGTTGGTTGTTTTTCCAGACTCTTTTGTGTAGTCTTCCAAAGGCGCTATTTGCCTTGGCGAGTCTTTATATAGCAAAGATAAAGACCCATAACCAATGTTTCAAGGTATGAGCAAAACGTAGGCAATCACTCGACCAAAATAGTGGAGGGAGGGTGGGGAGAGAGGAGGACAGTCCACAAGCATGAGGTAATAGGTATTTAAGGGAAGAATGGCACACCAGCAAACAGGGAAGGGGGGATTTGAGAGGGAAGGAGGTAGAGACTGAGATGAAATAAGACAGAGGAATGGGGAAGAGAGGGAGAAAGGGGAGTAGGCTAGCAGAAACCAATCAAGACTATGTTAATGCCATCTGGTTTGAGACTGCTTTCTCTACATTAGATTGCCTGGATGCAGACTGGTAGACCACTTCACTGAGCACCTTCGCACTGTCCGCATCAGTGACTGGGATCTCTCAGTGGCCAACCATTTTAATAATGCGTTCCATTCTCATGACTGTCCATGGCCTCAAACCAAGTTTACCCGAATATTGGAGGAGTAACATCTTATTTTTCATCTGGGCAGTCTCCAACTGGATGGCATTAACATCAACTTCTCTGGTTTCTGTACCTTTCTCCCCATTCTCTCTCTCTTCCCCATCCCTCTGTTTTCTTTCCTCTAGTTCTCCACCCCTTCCCTCTCCAATCACAGAGCTTCCCCCCTCCCCTTGTTTGCTGGTGTGCCCTCTCTCTATTATCCACCTGTTACCTCTTGTCTATGGGACTGGGCTCCTCACCTTGCTTCTCCCCCACCATTTTGTTCAGGCGACTGCCTACATTTTGCTCATACTTTGATGAGGAACTCAAGCCCGAAATATTAGTTATGTTCCTTTATCTTTGCTATATAAAGTACACTGTTTGACCTTCCTAGTTTCTACAGCATTTTTTTCAACTTCATTTTACCTGCTTGATTCAGCACTTCATATTACATGTTCCAAAGCTAATAAACATCCTGCATCACACTTCTCAACACATTACGTAACTTGAATTTTCACATCTTTCAACTTGGCCACATTTTAACACTTTCACTAGAAGGTAATTAGGCATGGCTGAATGATGATGGACGGGGAGGGGTGAAGATAGTGAATGAAGATCTCCACTAATTAGCTGATGCCAAATGTAAACAAACATGCCACCTGCTACACTTTATATCTATATTTATGTCCATGACTTTTAAACTTCTGTATATATATTTTTTAAAGAAATAAAAGGGAAAACGAGGTTCGAGAGCAAACTATCATTCCTAAATTTCATAAGATTAGACACTGTGGTGCTTTGAATGTTCACATGTCCACCATCTCTCTGTTTTTACATTTGTGACTCTCAAGGAATTCATTAAGAGCATGAAAGAAAAAAAATGCAGGAGGACGACAAAGAGTCACAGGATGGAATTAACTGGATTACTCTAAGAAGAAACCTGCATGGATCGATGCAGCTTTTTTGCCAGGATGATTCCATGCTCTGAATGCAAAATAAAAGAAAATCCAGAAAATGGATCCAGTTTTAAATAACTTTTTAAAATAGTGATATAGGAGATAATTTGTACTGAGATTTAGAAACCAGGAAATTTCTTTACATTAAGTATCCATCAATTATAAAAATAATTTAACCGCTAACTACGAGGACTGAGGAGGATGTCAGTATTAATTGCATGAAATACAAAGAAAAAATGTTCCAACTTTAAAAACTGCAACGAAATAGCAATCAGGCCTTTCTTTAGACTTAACTTCTTCAAATGAATACCTAACCAATAAAGGTTTTATCCAGTGATTATAATATAAAAGTAATCACACATTTCAACCACATTAACAATAATTTTAGCAATTATTATGAATTTTTAATCCTATTTGAAACATATGGAGCACTCGACTAATTTCCATTCTAATCATCGTAAATCTCAGCAATATTTACAGAATTTATATTGCCAGGAAATTTAAATTTGTTAAAATTAACTATTTAGGCTACCTTACAGATTTTCCACTGAACACCTGCATCCCTAGGTCCACAGTTTTGAAAAATTTCTTGACAATAACAATCAGAATTACAAGAGATAATCAGTGGGTTTATAACAATAACAGCGCCTGTCTCTTCTGAAAAATGATTGTCAGGCATTTAAACCTTTTTATACATTGTTTAATTCTATTTAGAGCTGCATGCAGAATACTTTGCAAGTCTTTGTTCTTTAGCCCATTGCTTCTCTCCTCTGTATAAGGATGACAACTGACATGATGAAGAAACAGTCCACCTTCCCTATTCTCAATCCAATTAGACCTCTAATCCTCTAGATGAGAGGCCCAACTACATGTTCCACATGACAAGGACAGGTATTGATTATTTGTCACGATGGTTAACACTGCCCCTGTTGAGGCCATTCTGATAGAAGCAAACTTCTTAAATTAGAAAGCATTTCAGCTGTCCCAGAGGCCAAATGGCAAAACAAGTGCAAGCTAATAAAAGGTATAAAAATGAACAAATCATAACATTATGACAGGTTGATTGTTCTCAGCAGGTCAGATGGTATGCTTTGCAAGACGAGTAATAGCACTTGCTTCTCCTCTTTTTCCTATAGTGCTGTTCCAGCTTTGACTGAATAAAAGGCCAGAACAATTAAGGAATTTGACCAGTGGAGCTAAGCCTGGAAAGCAACCATCATCAAGGGACCTAATGTCAATACAGCACAAGGTTGCATTCATCAATAGTAGCCTACATGACAGGCATTTGTCTCATTCTTAGTTCCAAAGATGTTCTCTGCCTTCTCAGGTTTTGTTTCAGTTTCTAGCTCAACATCCATTTTATTTTCCTGGCCGTTAAATTTAAATCATTTACTGTGTGTAAAGTAGCAAACTAAATTATGATCTCAAACTGTTCATCATTTTAAAGCTGGCATACTGTTGAATAAAACCTTTCCACAAAGGTTGCCTTTCCTGTCAAATGTTCCAGATTATCTGTTCCTATTTAAAATACCTTGTAGGTTCTGAAATCTAATGAAAATGAGACAAAGCATAAAATTAATGATTATAAAGATGGGAAGACAATCATAATGCCAATGGTAAATTAAACATACTCTGGCACAAAGTGATGTTAGACTGAACAGCTACACTGTTCTAATTGTATTAATATTAAACATTTCTAAAATAGCAATCTTATTTCATGAAATAAAACATTTCCTTAAGTATGTAATATTTCAATAAGAAATGTCTCATTGGATATTCCTAACAATGATTCAATAAACAGTTAAGTTTTTAGAAGTATATAAACCATCTCCATGAAGTAGGATTTCTGTACTTTTTGCAATACTGAGTAAAATCAAAATTGTGTGCATTTAAAAAAAAAATCATATATGAAAATTCCTACTCCAATCTCGTGCACACTCAACAGATGAATGCCTCAATGCACAATGAAGAAATGCTGCAATCCTATTTCTTGTTATCTTCCAGTTTGGTTTGATGCAGAATATTCTGTGGTTTGGTTTGTAGACAAAGAGGATATTCAAACCAAAAATGATTCTCTCAACCAATAAAAACAGTGACTGCCTATTTTATCTTATTTTCTTCAGACTCAGAGTGTAAATTAGTTGCTACACTTTTTCGCAGAGTGGTACTGCTTCAAAATTAATGAACTGGTTACAAAAAGATTCAGCATGATGCAAATGGAAAATAAGAACCATGCAGATCAACCCTAATTATGTACAAAATAAATAGGGACTTTTTTACATTCAACATGGCCTTGTGAAAAAGGAGAAAGGTTTTGGAATGATTTGAGTCTATTATTAGGACAAATTATGAAGATTAATTTACAAAAGGAATTTTTTTTATTTAATTGGGGATATATATGAAAAGGATATAAATCTGAAATTGGATAAATGCCAAGAACAACTTTTAAATATAGCAATAGCGGTTGCATGGAACATGGAAAGTTAATAATGAAGTATTATTAAGTAGATGGCTCAGTGAAATGCAAAATTGTACACCTTTGGAAGATATTATAAATAGTTTATGAAATTGAGTTGAAAATTTTTTATGGTATTTGGAAACCAGATGGATTTTATGAATAGGTTTCTGCCCACCTCTTCCACCTCACTCAATTAGAAATTAATAATAATTAATTAACATATATATGATAATGTTATTGTATATGTAGTAGTAGGTGTTTCTTTTCTCTCTTCTTTTTTCTTACTTTTGGGAGGGAGGGGGGTTAGGGAGAAAATTTTAAAGTTTTTTTTTGGTATCACTACGCACGATCAAATGATTAATATTGTATTCATTGAATTTTTTTTGACTGTATTGATTCAAATGATAAATAAAATTTTCAAAAAAAGAACCATACAGATCAGAAAAGTTTCTGGACAAGAATTTTATAGCAATAGCAAATGGGTTCGATTAAATCAGATTTATAATCTAAATAAACACACACATTTTCATAGGATAGATTTTTAGATTGCTCAATGACTTTCAGACATTTAACACATTTTTGAGACAATCCCAGATCGTATTCAGAGTTTTTTTTTTAAAGACTAGATTATTGCAAATTATGCCCATGATCATTTAGACAGACCCTAACTGTCTGCTGAGAACATAATGCCTTCTAAGATGATGAAAAGATTTTAGATATGGCTACAGCCATAATTGATGTGAAAAATGGACAAAATAATTGCCTCTTTACATTATAAATCACTTTATGATAATTGCATAATCATAAATAATTCACAAAAGATAAATGAACTAAAATCTTACTAAAATCTTCCTGGTCCCCCATACTTGGTCCTCTCCATGTAACTGAATGGGGCATTGTTCCTGTTCCAGGCTATTGAACTCACTGAAATTCTGAAGTTCCCATCAGCTCCTTTGAAGAGCCAGTTACATGGATTCTGTCCTTGCAATATCTATGCCATTGCATTCCTCTCATACTAGATGCAGAATGAATCACACACACAAATCGTTCAAAGGTGGGAAGACATGTTAATAAGGCTATTATATACATAGTGAGGAAAAGGTATTTGTGTGGGACTAATCTTTCAATAAGTGAGCAGAGACAATTTACCCTTTTCTGTGTTGTATAGTTCAATGGGAAATTTACTTGGCCAGTATTTTGTTTCACTCAATGTTTTCAAACAACCTTTAACCTTAAAAAAATACATAACCTTTTCACCTCTGTTACGAGTCCAGAGGACCCAAAACCCAGCAGCAATAGATATGCATCACGACAAAGGGTTACATAAACAAAAGTTGCTTTTTATCATCTTTGAACATGAAAATAGAATCAATTCTTAACTTAGCTCTCTTGACTCACTTAACCTACTTAACCCCCTTCTAATTCTAAGTCCACATATGTGTAATGTGTGTGTAAGTTCAGCAAAGTTCTTTGGTTCAGTCCAATCTTACTGGTTGCAGGCAATTCTTGTACTGTGCACAGAAGTTAACATTAATAAAGTTCACCAGGCTTCGCTGCTTAACAGGTAAATAGTTACCACTCAGAAAGGTTCTTGTTGGTTTTCAGAAAGAGTTTTCTTGTTCCAGGACATCCACAACTGATTCCTTTTTAATCAGCCACTCCAGTGTCTTGCTGATGAAACTTGCCCCCTTCAGGGTTCCTTTCTGTTTCTTCTATTCCAAGGGAAACACCAGTCAGCCAGTCCTCTCCTTTGACCAGGCCATCTTCCAAAGCTTGCCAGCTTGTCCCTCTCGAACCAATGTCTGTGTCTCTTCTCTCTCTCTCTCTCTCTCTCTCTCTCCCACTCCCTCCAACTCTGAGAGCAAAGTCTCTTTTTAACTCTCTGCCTGCAAAGATCACATGACCTTCCAGACAGTAAATGCTATTTTCCAGACAAAGCTGCTACTGCCTGTTGTTACATTTGTTGCCTTTTTTAAATGTCAGTCCTTCATGAGTCTGAGCTCCTGCAAAAATTCTGTGTTTTAAAGTGTTTGTGTGTGACCTGCTCTAACAAACCTTTCCCAATTTATCTCCCAAATACCTCTATATTACTCTGTCACACCTCTGTTCAGGCTTAATGATTTTATTATGTGCCCTCATGTGATCAATCTTTAAATTAGAAGATGACCAGATGGCTAAAATGTTAAACTTATGAATCGTAGCAATGATATAACATAGATTTTGCAGGACCTATTAAAACTCAGTTATCCACCAACTAGAAAATAACTTTTATTCAAAACTGCTAGACATATTTACCTGTGTGTGTATATATATATATATATATATATATATATAGATATAAATATATAAAAGTTTTCATCGTCCATGGCTGGACTATATTTGTCAAAAGCTTTCAGAAAATTTTGACTCAACCAAGCTTATATTTCCAGAAAGGGGGTAAAACTAAACAAATATACACAACTGCAAGGTTCATTTCAAAAGCTACAATTTATATGCACTTTTTTTCAACAAATTATAAAATAATCTGAAAAGGTAAAATGCAGACAGAGGTCTTTTGTCCATTGTGCACATATTGGTTCCGAAAGAGCTATCTGACATAATCCCACCCAAATCTTTGTGAATCAATTCTTAAAGAGCACATTCAATATTTTTATTTTAACTTAATTATCTGGTTCCTCTACTGGAGGCAAAAGCCATCAGGGGATATGGGGAGAGAATGGGAATATGGAATTAAGATAAGGGATCAGCTGCTCATACTATCCATCAAAATGAAAAGGTTAAAATATGAGACATTAATAGAACAATATTTCAGTCTTATGTGATTAATGTTAGCATAAATATGGGATGCATGGATGAACCAGAACATCCTTAATAATGAATACATCATTAGCCTTATGCTCTAATTTACAGAAATGCATTCAATAAAGTAAATCTGTGGATACCTCAAGTAAAATGGTTCACTTTTTTTTTGAAAGGGGTCTCATAAGTCATGCTCACCTTTTGTGCAGCAAGGTGCAAAGCTGTCCTTTGGCTACGATCTGCTTTGTTGACATTAGCTCCAGCCTTAAGGAGTGCTTCAGCACAGTCCAATCTGTCAGCAAGCACACAATACATCAGTGGCGTCCGGCCAAACTGGTCCTCTGTATCCTTTAAGTCTGGATTTGCTGGATTTAAACATTTGGGAGAAGAAACAAATTAATTTTTATTAAATAATAGATTATACAATTACTTTATTACTAACATAAATGATTGTAACAAATTATTTTAACTAATGCAAGTTCCCTTCAATAGGTTTACAGACTATAGAAAAGTTGGAGACTACTGCAGTCATACGAAATTTGGGAGACATAATTCGAGATGAATAATTTGAGATAATTTTTCCCATTCATCATTTATTAAGCATTGTTTCTGTGAATCCAACACCAACTAAGATATCAACATGAATCATAAATCTCATCTCATATTTGACTGAGTAACCAGACAGGAAGACTTTTGCCATGTGCTTTTAAATTTAGACATATATACAGCATGGTAACAGGTCCTTTCAGTCCACGAGCCCATAATGCTGAATTACATCCAATTAACCTACAATCACAGTACTTTTTTTTTTGAACGCTGGGAGGAAACCAGAGCACCTGGAGGAAACCCACAGCAGACTTGAGAAGATACAAACTCCTTACTGACGGTGCTGAATTCAAACCCCAGTCACTAGCTGCAATAACGTTGCGCTAACTGGTATGATAATTGTGCCACTGAATGTCAACTTAATCATTCACCAACCTAGGCAAAGGAAATATGCAACTACCTCCTACTGACCTTGCTTCGGGTGGATATACATTTTTTTCCTTACAAAAAGCTGTGTAATGTCCAGTCGGATCAGGATCTAGCATGCTCAGTGCTGGGCTAATTTATAGTCCCTCTGAACAACTATGTCAGGACTGTAGAATTGTTTAATTCCTACTCTTCTGTTTACAACAACCTCTCCAGCTGAACTCATGAAGAAATTAACTTGAATATTTTCAAATACTTCTTCACAACCTCAGTACATGCCAAAAGGTTTTCCAACCAACATTCATCTTTAAAGTTCATTCACTATAGGCAGACATGGTAAACAATTTGGATAAAGCATTGTCCCATGAATATGAACGAATGAATGACCAAATAATAGTGTATGGAAGAACAGTTCTTCATTCAGTGCTGAGAAAATTCTAATCAAAGCCATGGTTGCACACTTCATTCCAAATATGCTGCAAATTCTGAGTGGGCCCCAAGCCAATGCAATAATGTGAATGTATTTTGTTCTGTGACACACTGAAAAACCCCCTCCCATTCTCATCCTCCTTCCAGTGCTTCAAAACAAAATGGAGCATTTCATATACAAGAGAGAGACTGCATAGGCAAAGTTGCTTTTCTTGGAGCAGAAAAGGCTGAGGGGTGACGTAATCGAGGTATCAAAAACTAGAAGAACATTGATTGGGAAGATAGTGAAAAATATTTCTGCTTGGCATGGGTGTTTGTGGCTGAAAGCATAGGTTTAAAGTAAAAGATGTGCTATTTAAAGGGGTTTTGAGGAAGAATTCTTTTCAACATTGAGTGAGGTTGAAATCAGCAATGCAGACTTAGGGTGTGGTAGAGGCAGGTATTATGAATAAATCAATATCTATCAATTTATGTAGTTATCGATCTATTTGTTTGTTTGTTTTTTTGTCCTTTTCTATTTATTAGAATCTGTTGGGTAGTGTCAGAACAACAATATTGCTCTCAACATCAACAAGACCAAGGAATTTATTGTGGATTTTAGAAAGGGATGGCTGAGAGACCATGCACATATCTGCATTGATGGGTCAGAGGGGAAAGGATTAGCATCTTCAGGTTCCTGGGAATCCTCATATTGGAAAGGGAAGGTTAAAGATTTGTGATGCAAGTTTTTTTTTTAAAAAGCACAGAGTGGTGGCTGCTTCAAACACACTGCAAGAGGAGGTGGTGGAAGCAGATTTGATAATAATGTCTTGAAGGCAATGAGACAGATGCATGAATGGGCACAGAATAGAATGGTACAGACCACGTGGGATCAGATTAAATTGGCTACATTGCTGGCACACACATGGTGATCTGAAGAACCTGTTCAGTACTCTTCAATGTTCTTCCTGAACTGAGCACTTGACCTTAACCTTTGCTTGAGCACCACTCCTCTTGGAGCAAGGAGTTCCTTACCTTCCATCTCACAGCCTTGGTGTTCAACAGCTTATCCTTCATGAATTCCACCATCTTCAATGAGATTGCACTACCAAAGTTTTCTTCCCCACCCTTCTTTCAGATTTCTGAAGGGACCATTCTTTTGCAACTTCTCTAGTCTGCTCTTCAATCTCCACCAATCATTCTTCTTTTCATGACACTTTCTTGTGCAATACCTGTCTTTTGCGGGTTCCCTTTCCATTCTCTACAGGAACCTAGGAAGGTCCATCAAGGTGAAAGCATTTTGTGCTCAAAATGTGCTCTCCTTTGAATTGGTAACAAAAATGAAAATGTCTTGAAGCTCTGCAGTGGGAGCACCAAATTTCACTTCTCATTTTATTGCCTGTGATTTAGTCTCTCCTACTCTGATTTCAGTCTGTGACCTTCTGTTTTGTTATTACAGAAATGTGAGAAAAATTGGATAACATGAAACTTTCCAGAATCAGCATCAAATTCAAAAATTTCATAGACATAGAACTGAAGAGCATTGAAATAGCCCCTTTGCCCACCCCCCACAATCTATGCCAATCATTAGACCTATCTATGCTAATCCTACTTGCATGCTTCTCATTCAAGTACCTGACCAAATGCCTCTTAAATTTTGTTACTGTTCCTGCCTCCACCATCTCCTTTGGCAGCTCATTCCAGATGTGGAGTAAGACGTTCTTCTTTATACTTAACATCTGAATGAGGTCACTGAGATAGGTGAAAATGTGAATAAAAATGAGCAATTTTAGTGAATAACTTTAATTAATATCAGTTAAGTAGGTCTTTATATATTCATTACTTAATTCCTTTTATATTTCAATTATTTTCATCTATTTCAACTGTTTTTAAATGTCTTCGATTATCAATGATATGCAGAAACTATTGAAAAAGCTTTTTGACAGCAATGAGTGATCCAGGATCAGGGCATCAGAATCCATCTGAGGTTAGTTGCTGAGAGCAGATTGCTTCATTTTGTTAATAGCCATGACAACAAAGTCTGGGCCTTGATTCATTCAATAGGACTACAAAAGAAGAATCTAACCATGGGGATCAAAATGTGGCTCATTACTGATTTTCAACAAAAACCGGTCAAAAGTTGCAGATGTAAGGTTTTCAAAAAAGATGGAGACATTGGAATAAAAATACTGGAATTTCCTCAACTGATGAAGGTTCATTTCATGAACACACTCTCCCACTGGTGACATCATTTGACTTCATACTTTTAAAGGAAGTGTAGCTGGTGGAAAAAAATGGCATTTGAATTTACATTACCTTAAATATGTTAAAAATATTCAACTTTTTTCTGTTTTCTGCAACTCTTTTCCTTTAACCCATTAGAAATCCATACATCATTGTTTCAGCAGTATTATTCCTAAAATTGCTCACCTGCTATGAGCTTGTGGAGTGCACACTTGTCTCCATTGACTGCAGCTGCATGTAACTGAGAGGTGAGCATTGAACCATTTGACACCCAGCTCTCTATGCCACTTGCACTTCTGTCAAGACGAAGCAAGGTTCCAGCCTGGATGAACAACACAATTACAGTCAAATAAAATGTGAAATTTTATAAAAACAGTCAAAATTCAACTGTATGGTGATTATCAATAAAAATAGGAAATATGAGAAAGACAGTACAACTGGAGAAAGAGCTTTTTTTTAAGGTCAATGACTTTTCAATCAGGACTAGTCAAAGTCGCAGAGAAGTGGGAAAGAATAAAGGGAATGTCAATTTAAAGTGGTTCATAGAGCATACATGTCTAAAGTTAAACTGTCTCATTTTTATCTGGACATAAATCCTCGATGTGACAAATGTAATACAAGTGATGCTTCTTTAATTCACATGTTCTGGACCTTCTCTAGCTTACAAAAATTTTGGAAGGAAGTTTTTCAAACTCTCTCGATTATTTTTAAATTAAAATTGAAACCTAACCCTTTAATAGCTCTTTTTGGAATACTTAATGACAATGATGGTATCAGAATCAGAATTTATTATCACGAACAAGCCCTGAAATTCGGGGTTTTGCGGCAGCATCGTAGGGCAAACATTCATATTAGAACCATCTTACAACATTTCTCTAAATAAAAATAATAGTGCATGAAAAGTAAGGCAGTGTCGGGTTCAATGATAATTCAGGAATATGATGGCAGTGGGGAAGAAGCCGTCCTTGTGCCACTGAGTGCTCGTCTTAAGGCTCCGGTGGTAGCAAAGTGAAGAGGGTATGGCCTGAATGGTGGGGTCTTTGAGGATAGAGACTCTCTCTCCTGTACACCTCCTCATTGCCATTTGTGATTAAACAATTTCAATTCAATGTCGCATTTGATCCTTTTCTTCGTTAATGGCTAGACGTACAATTTTGATTAAATGGAAAGACAATATTTCACCTACACATTGGTTAAGGGATATTATGTCTTGTTTAAACTTGGTAAAAATTAGATATGCTGTTATTGATTCAAATATCAAATTCCAAATGATATGAGGCTCTTTTATGGACTACTATCATAATCTTGAGAGTGAGTGCTGATTTGGAATTTTGGCATGGTGGTGTCTCTCTCCAAGTTTATGCTACTTGAAATTTTTAAATGTCAACCTTGCTTAGGGGAAGGGGTTTAGAATTCATCCTTTTTTTTTAAGGTTCTATTGTATCATTATGTTTGTGCTATTGTACTTCTGAATGTTGATATATAATCATTATTGTAACTTTTTTTCTAGTTCTGTAGCACATATAATTGTATCGTTCGTTTTTTATTGAATAAACATCAATAATTTTTTTTAAATGAAGGGAATGTCTGTGAGAGGGCAGAGGCCAAGAGAGACAAATCCAAATTGTGTTGCCATTGGTGAAAGATGGTGGTAAAGGCTTGTTAATTACATAAGAACACAAGAACATGCATCTTCAAATATATCCTCAATAATCTACCCTCCACAACATTCCAAAACCAAGATTTGCAAAGATTCACTCTTTCACAGAAGAGGGAGAAAAGATATTTTCCCCCATAGCTTAAATTCATATTCATTGGAAATATTTCACTCTTGTGGAGATTCAATTTATATCCTGAAAAAATACTGAATTGGGACAGCAAAGACAGCATTGAAGGAATAGATTTCTCAGAATCAGAAATGTAGACTAAAAGATCATCAACACATCAATATATCTTATGAATTACATGTTCTCTGTTAATACTCTGATTATCACTGGAGTCATAACGTGCTATCGATAAAGGTTCCAAGGCTAGGTTAAATAATAAAGGACAATGGACAACTCTGTCAAGTACCTCAAAACAGATTTTTAAAAAAGAGGATGTTTGATTATTAGTAATTACACCAGTAAGAGGACCATGATAGATCAAATTAATCCATGAAATAAAAATAGGACCGAAATTGAATCTTCGAACAGATCATTTCCTTTTCATTCTATTGAAAGTCTTTTCTATATCTAACGATACTATACATTCCAGAATCTTAGTCAATGGAGAGTAAATAATATTCACTAATTTATGGCTATTAAAATATGAATAACAATTCTTTATAAATCCTGTATGGTCTGTATAAATTATCTGAGGAAGAATATTTTCTAATCTAAAAGCTAAAATCTTAAAGAATTTTGGAATTAACATTCAACCACGAATGTTAACCACTACAGGAAGCACCAACTAAAAAGTCCTCATCTTTCTTAGGAATTAACAAAATTGATGCTTCATAAAATGTCCATGGCAAAGTTCCAAGAGATACAGAATCGTGAAACACCCTTCACAACTGGGGCATTAGTATGCTAGCAAAATATTTTAAAAATTCAACACTATAACCATCTGGGCCTGGAGCTTTGCCGTAATGAATAGAGGAAACAGATTTAAAATTTTTATTTTCTGATATTGGAACTTCCAATAAAAGTTGATCATTAGAAGAAATTTTTGGGATATTCAATTGTTGCAGGAATCTATCCATACTTATGGTATTATCAGGAAATTGAAATTTATATAAATCAGAATAGAAATCCTGAAATGCCTTATTAATTTCATCATGATAGTATACAATATTGCCATCACCTTTATGAATCTTAGAAATCCATCTTTTAGCCATAGCTGCCTTTAGTGGTTCAGCTAATAATTTACCTGATTTATCTCTATGAACATAAAACTAGTTTATTGATTTAAACAATTGTCTCTCAATAGGATACATTAAATAAATCATATTGTGTTTGGAGTCCTGCTCTTTCCTTATAGAGATCCATATTAGGATTCCCCGAGTATACACTATCAATCTTTAATTTTTTAATTCAGTAATAACAACTGTTTTTTGTATGTTTCCTTAACCCCGATGAATAAGAAATACTTGCCCTCGGAGGTATGCTTTACTCCCAAACAGTTAGGCTCGACATTCTCTCGGTTGAGTATGTTTTTAAAAAAACGAGAAACTTGTTTCTTAAAGTCTACAAACTTCTCAACTTGAAGTCAAATTGAACTACCACTGCTGAGCTCTGGGATTAACATCAGAAAATTTAAAAGAGAATTTCAAGGGAATATGATCAGTGACAACATCACATACACAGTCTGTAACACAAAGGTAACCAGATGAGTATCATAAGAAATAATCAATCCTAGAATGACTATGATAAACATGAGAAAAAAGGAAAGTTTTTGTCCTTAGGATGCAAGCCCTCCATATATCAACCAATCCATAATCAATCAAAAAAGAGTTAATAAAAGTAGCAGATTTATAGGAAGTATCTGATCAGATTAAGACAACAGTTAAAATCTCCACCCATAATCAATATATGTTAATTTAGATTCGGTAAAGAAGCAAACGCCTTCTTTAAAAAATATGGATTGTCAACATTAGAAGCATTTATATTAACCAAGGTGACTTTTTAAATTATTCAATGTACCTGTAACCCATGGGATCCATAATAATAAAAAAATGCACAAAGGGAACTTTGTTCAAAAGAGTCAATAAAGATTGATATACCTTTAACTTTAAATTGAAACAGGGAATGAAACTGCAGACCTCTCCAGAACTGGAAAAAACGGATTTTTTTTTGGTCATCTTTGCGAATGTGCATCTCTTGCGCAAAGATAATACCAGATTCAAATATTTTCTTTTTATTTTATTTTCATTTAATTGGATGGTTCAAGCTGATAACATTCAAAGAAACAAATTTATAATTTCTAGCATCTATTTAAAAGTTAATTTAAAAACATATAAACAAAGATTTCTGCACCTGTGTAGACCACATTCAGAAGAGGAACCCTAAAAATGTCAAAGACCAAAATAGGAAACAGATTTATGTTCAAGAGTGAACTCTCACAGCTACCTAAATACAATTAAACTAATCAAACAAAGCTCCCACCACTGAACAGTTCTGCAATGGAGCTTCATGCTAACATACACCTAATCTTATTCCCAGTCTCCAACTGGCAAGTCTTCAAAATTATATTTAATTTTGACTCTCACAGCAAAAAAAGAAAAAAATAGATAAGTTTTCTGCCATTTTAATATTACTCTATAAACTTGAAGAATAAAATAATCTCATTAAATGGTTGCTTGCTGTATTTGTATGTTAACATTCAATATCTTGTACATACATAAACAGGAACTTTTTTATAATGCAAGACCATTAAATAGAAGAATAGTAGGCCATTCAGCCTGTCAAATCTGCTCTGCCCTTCCAACACAAGCTGATGCATTCTCCCACTTAGTCCAACTCCCTATCTTCTTCCCATTATATGTAATACATCTGTCTATTCAGATATCTATCAATCTGTACCTGTAAGGGTCACAAATGTGTATATTTTACAATCTGAAATAAAACTGCAACTTTACCCACATTTCTGTCTGTTCTGTTGCTTGGCAACAACGAGGTACAAGGTCAAAGGCAGTATGCCTTAGATTTCGGCAGTCAGCCAATGTGTGGGCTTGAATCCAGCAGGATGGACACAAACTAACAATTTTCAAACTGGTATTCATAAACACTGGAATTATAACCACAGTTGTCTTTAAATTGAAAAAGTAAAAGAATATTTTGCCATTCCAGAAGAACAAAACTTATAGTATGCATGTCAGTTCAAAAGAAAAACAGACAACAGTTAAAAAAAGATGAAAGGTATCGAGTTTCAAATTTTATTTTTCAACACAAAATGCAAGACAATGAAAATATCAACTGATATCCACAAATTACATTAATTGTAAATAACATTAAAAAGAGAAAAAAGAAAAAGAGAAAAGGTTATATTAAATGAAACAGCTCAACAACAACAATGCAGTCTGACCTCTGTTTAATAGTACCGGCTTATTAATTATACAGACCAAACAGTAAAGTCAATAGATTCACGTTGGTTGCAAAGCAAGTTTTTTCTCAGTGGAACTTCCATCAACCCTCTGGGGAATTCAAGCACATAGGTTGACCATCCTGTGGAAAGATCCTCAAACGCACAGGAAAGCAGAGGGAAGGTCTGCATTTCCATTTGTAGAGCTCAGCCATTACTTTTTTGTATTTGCCTTATGCAAAGTCTGCAGATACCATGACTGAAGGAAAAGCCCAATAGCTGGAAAAATTCAGCAGATCAAAGTGATCTCCCAGTCTCTCCAATATAGAGAAAGCCACACAGGACCACCGGATACAGGAGATGATTCCTGCAGATTCACAAGTGAAGTGTTGCTTCATTTGGAGGGACTGACTGAGGCCCTGAAAGGTAGTTCTTTCTTAACAACAGAACCAACCAGTCTCCCTCCAGCATGACCCTCCTCCATCTGACAGAACTTGTTCTCATCCTCAATAACTTCTCCTTTGACTCATCCCACTTTCTCCAAGTTAAAGGAGTTGCCATGGATACCTGGATGGGTCCCATCTCTGCCTGCATTTTTGTTGGCTTTGTGGAGCAATCCCTGCAGCAAGCCTATAGAGGCAAGGCTCCTCAATTCTTCCTCAGCAACATTGACAACTACATTGGTGCTGGCTCATGCAGCCATGATGAGCTTATCAACTTAATTTACTTTGCTGCCAACTTCCACTCCAATCTCAAATTCACTTGGTTCATGTCTGGCAACACTCTCCCCTTTGTTAATCTCTCTGCCTCCATTTCAGGAGACAAATTTTCTACAGACATTTTTTAACAACCTCCCAACTCCCACAAGCACCTCGACTACACTTCTTCACACCCGGTCCCTTTAAGGATTCCATTCCTTTGTCTCAATTCCAAGACAAGGTCTTCCAGTCTTGATCATCCAAGATTTCCTCCTTCTTCAAAAAACAGCTTCCCCTCCACTACCATCAACTCAGCCTTTACTGGCATCTCTTCCATTTCATGCACATGTGCCCTGGCCCCCCCCCCCTCTACATCTAGGCACAACAAAATCAGGATTCCCCTCATCCTCACCAACCACCCCACCATCCTCCACATCCAACATATTATCCTCCGCAATTTCCGTCACTTACAACATGATTCCACCACCAGACACACCTTCCCTCTCTGCCTTCCATAGGGACAACTCCCTCCATGATTCCGTCGTCTGCTCATCCCTTCCCACAAATCACCCCCTTGGCACCTTCCCCTGTGACCAGAGGATATGCCACACTTGCTCCCATACTTCTTCCCTAACCACCATTCAGGCCCCAAACAGTCCTTCCAAGTAAAACAACACTTCACATAATTCTACAGGAACTCATCTACTCCAACTATTGTTCCCACTGTGGCCTTCTCTACATCGGAGAGACTGGGAGATCACTTCGCTAAGCATCTTCACTTTGTCTGCATCAATGACATGGATCTGCCAGTGGCCAACAATTTCAATTCTGCACCCCACTCTCCTGCCGACATGTTTGTCCATGGTCTCATGCATGGCCAAACCAAGATCATTTGCAAATTGGAGGAGCAACACCTAATATTCCATCTGGGCAATCTCTAACCGGATGGCATTAACATTGACTTCTTCAGTTTCTACTAGACCACACCCATTCTCCCCTATTCCTCTTTCTCCTTTCCTCCATACTAGCTCTCACCCTTTTCCTTCTCGATTCCCAGAGACATACCCCCTCCCCCTGTTTGCTGAAGTGCCCTGCTTCCCTTATCCACCTATAATTTCTTCCCTGTGGACATGTGCCCCTCCCCTGCTCCTCTCCCCTACCATTTCATTCAGGTGCCTGACGGCATTTTGTTCATACCCTGATGAAGGGCTCAGGCCCAAAACGTTGGTTATGTATCTTTATCTTTGCTACATAAAGATTGCTGTATGACCAGCTGAGTTTCTTCAGCATTGTGTTTATCAGATATTGGTCCCTCTCCAATTCAGGTGCAGGTTATGCCTTCCCCTGAAGAGATCCCAATAATACAGAAATCTGAAGCCCTGCCCCCTGCACCAACTCTCAGTCACGCATTCATCAGTCACAATTTTCTATTCCTAGCCTCACTGGTACCTGGCACAGGCAGCAATCCAGAGATTACTACCCTTGAGATCTTTCTTTTCATCCTCCTTCCTAACTTCTTATATTCCATCTTCAGGAACTCATCCATTTCATTAATACAGTTATGAGCCGAGAGGACCCCAAAACCCAGCAGCAACAGAAATTCACCAAGACAAATGGTTACTTAAACAAAAGTTGCTTTTAATTATCTTTAAACATGAAACAGAACCAAATTTTAATTTATTACTATTAACTTGACTAACCTAATTTAACCCCCTTCTAATTCTAAGCGCACGTGTATGTAATGTGTTGTGTAAGTTCAGAAAAATTCTTTGATTCACAGTCCAATCTCACTTCTCATTCCTCCAGGTATACTGGTTGCAGGCAATTCTTAAACTGTGCACAGAATTTAACATTTATGAAGTTCACCAGGCTTTGGTGCTTGAAAGGTAAATGGGTACCACTCAGGAAGGTTCTTGTGGGTTTTCAGAGAGAGATTTGTTGTTTGCTGGACACCCAGCACTGATTCCTTTTAATCAGCCACTTCAATGTCTTGCTGAAGAAACTTGCCCCATCAGGGTTTTCCAGATGATAACCTCTTCCTTTCAGGTTACCACAGAGTTCCTTTTTGTTTCTTGTATTTCAAGTGAAACTTTAGGCATTCAGTCCTCTCCTCTTGAATGAACCACAAGGGCTTTGACCAGGCTAAACTAAGCACTCACAACCCATCTTCAAAATAGGGTTTTTCCATAAAGCTTGCCCGCTTGTCCTGTTCCAGTCCCAGCTGTTACTGCAGACTGTAAAACCACAGAACTGAATTCTCTCTCTCTCTCTCTCTCTCTCTCTCTCTCTCTCTCTCCACCCCCCCAACCAGAGAAACAGCCTGTTTTTTTCTCCTCTCTCTGCTTGCAAAAACCACACGACTCTCTTTCAACAGCAAGCTGCACTCCAGACAGCCTGCGGCTCAGAACCTAATCCTCCAAGTTCTTTCATCTGTTGCTTTTCAAAATAACAATCCATTAGTGAAGTTCCTTGGGCATTCCCCAAAGCTTTTGCAAAGGCCTTCAGAGCCGGCCAGTATAGCTTGAGTAGAGCTTCAGTATTTTAAATGAGAACTGTTTTGAAGTGTTTGTATGCGACCTATACTTAAAAAAAACCTGCCCCACTTTATCTCCCAAAATCATATCTACATACTGTCACAGTACCAACGTGGACCACGACTTCCGGCTCCTCCCACTTCAGAATGCTGTGAACTTGATCTGAGATGTCCCTGACACTGGCACTGGCACTTGAGAGGAAACATACCATCTGGAAGTTTCAATCTTGTTCACACAATCCCTTATCTATTCATCTAACTATCAAATCCCCAATCATTAGAACTCTCTTCTTCCCCTTCCTTAGCTAAAGGGTCAGACTTTGTGCAGAAACCTGAACACTGCCACTTGTCCCTGGTAGATTGTTCCCATCCAAAACTATCCAAAACATTATTTTTATTGTTGAGGGGAACAACCACAGGGGCGCTCTGCATTTTCTCCCTATTCCCAGTCCTTTCCTAACAGTCATCCAGTTACCTGCCTCTTGTTTTTTTGGGTGCAATTATCCTCTTATAGCTTCAATCACCCCCCCCCCCCCCCCCTTGTCTCTCCAATAATCTGAAGTTCATCCAGCTGCAGCTCTTTATGGACAGCATCAGGGTACTGGAGCTACAGCCGGACACATCTCTTGCAGGTGTAGCCATCAAGGATAATTGTGCTCTTCCACATCCTGCAATCAGACCATTCCACCACCCTAGCTGCCATCTCCACTACCCACCCTTTGTTACTATGCAAAGATCTTATCTGACCTTATCTGTTGTATGTCAGAAGACTCTGGTCACCTAAGCCTCTCAGCCAAAGGATCCAATTCGCCACTTCTGCCCTGGGCCACAACTCCACTTGACCAATTAATTTAAATGAGCACCAACCTCTCCCTCTTCTTTTTAAACTGCTTCTTTCATTCACAATCCTGTTGTCACAGATCCAATGAGATTTCAACGAACACTTACTGCTTTTTAACTCCTCCTCATCTTGTTCACAATCCTGCTCTTGTAGTCCTTGAGGAGATTTAAATGAGTATCCACCTCTCCCTCTGCTTTTTAACCACTACTCTTGTTCATTGCCCTGTTCTCACTATCCTTGACGAGATTTAAATGAGCACCTGCCTCTCCTGCTTCTTTTTAAACATATTCTTTCAAATAGTTCCAATCCAAACATCTTTTGAATGTAATTATACCCGCTTCTTTCATCTCTTCTGATAACTCGTTGTGACATACTCTACTTTCTAGGTAGTTGTCCGTCAAAACCCTCTTAAATCTCTCCTTCTCAATAGTGTCCTCTAGGTTGAGATAGTCTACACTGGGAAAAGACTGTAAGCATTCATTTTACCAATGCCCCACATGATTTTAAAAGCCTTTTTAGATCACCTCTCAGCCTCCTATGCTCCAGGAAATAATTTTTAAAATTTAGATATACAGTACTAAAAGGCCCTTCTGCCCCACTAACCCATGCTCCCTCAAATACACTAACTAACCTTTCACCCCTGTACATATTTTGAAGGGTGGGAGGAAACCAGAGCACCCAGAAAAAACCCACGCAGACACAGAGAGCAAGTTCAAACTCCTTACAGAGAGCACTGGATTCGAACCTGGATCACTGGTGCTGAAATAGCATTGCACTAACTGTACTGCCCGTAAAGACCTAGCCTATCCAACCTCTCCCAATAACTCAAGCTTTCCAGGCCTGGCAACAACCTGGTGAATCTCCTCTGCTATCCTTTCCGACAATGATATTTTTTAGAACTATGGAACCAGAACAGGACACAGTAATCCAAGTGTGGCCTTATAACACTTTATGTGGCACTATCAGCTTTTGTACTCAATACACTGCTAAATGAAGCCAAGCAGGTCAACTATCTTCTTCATCACCCTTTCCACTTAAGTTGCCACTTTCATGGAACTATGCACCTGTACTCCTGGTCTCTTTGTTCTACAACAGCCTTCAGGGCCCTGCCATTTACTGTGCAAGTCCTACCCTGGTTTGACTTTCCAAAATGCAGCACGTCATACTTATAATAAAATTCCATTTGCCACACCTTGGTACATTTCCCAATTAATCTTGATCCTGTTGCAAACACAAGCACCCTTCCTAATTGTTCACTACATCACCAATTTTGGTGTCAACTGCAAATTTATAATCATATTAACTGCAATGTTAACCAAATAATCAATTTGGTGCAAGCAAAAGTGGATCCAGCACCAACCCGTGTGGCACACGACTGATTACAGAAAACAACCTTCCACTCATACCCTCTGATTCTTTCCACGAGACAGTTTTGAATCCAAATGACTAACTTACCTTGGATACCATGTGATCCAACCTTCCAGACTTACCTTTGGTTTGGAGGCAGTGATGAGGAAATTCACCAGGTTGAATCCAGATATGAGGAGGTTACACTTGGAGAAGATATTCTCACCTGGGACAATATTCATTGGAATTCAGAAGACTGAGCGGAAATCTTATAAAAATTTAAAAATATGAAAGGGATAGATACAAAAGTGGCAGGAAAGTTGCTTCCATTGGTAGGTGAGACTAGAATAGGGAACAATGCTTCAAGATTCAGAGAGTAGATTTAAGACAGATGAATCGAAACTGCTTTCGCCAGAGTGGCAAATCTGTTGAATTTTCTGCCCAACGAAGCAATTGAGACTGCTCAGTTAAAAATGCAGTTCAATCAATGTTTGCTTAGTAGAAAAATTACGGTTTATGGGGAACTGGCAGGTAGGTGGAGCTGAGTCCACATCCAAATCAGCCATTCTTATTAAATAGCAAAGCAAGCTTGTCAGGCCAGATAGCCTACTTCTGCCTCCTTTTTCTTATGTTCTTATGTAACCTGCCACATGGAACCTTGTCAAATGCCTTGCTGAAGTCACCACCAATCTTCTTGGTCACCTTTTCAAAAAATTCTATCAGAATTTCTGTGACACAAACCCTCACACTGATCAATTCAAATGCTGGTATATGCTGTTCCTGAGAATTCCCTCTCAGTCAAGCCTATTTTTTTCCTTTCTCTATAACTATTTTAAAACTGAGAGTTATGATCACATCCCCAAGTGCTCCCCCACTGACACTTCAGTCATTTGCCCTCTCTTATTCCCCAAGAGGTGGTCCATCTCTGGTAGGGCCTTCAGTATATTAATTAAGGAAGTTTTCTTGGATGCACTTAAATTTTTCCCCATTGAAGCCTGTTGCAAATGTCCCAGTCAATACTAAAGAAATTAAAATTTCACAGTAATACTACCCTATTATTTCCGCACCTAGCTGCAATCTCTCCACAGATATGCTCCTACAATTCTCATTGACCTTTGGGGGCCTCTAATACAGCTCCAAGATAAATCCTTTATTGTTTCTAACTTCTACTCATGCAGCCTTACTGGATGATCTCCAAAAAATATCCTCACTAAACACTAGTGATATGTCTTCTCATGACAAAAAGGGAACCCCACTTCCTCTCTTACCTGCACTTCCACCATGCCACTCCACTCCCTGAGTTTACCTGCATTGAAATAAATTTGATTTAAACTATCAGTATTCCTCTCTCTTTACTGTGCTCCTGTCTGAATTTGCTCTCTTTAACTTTACCATTTGCTCTTAATCTTTCATCTGCTTCATCTCTTTTCTGGGCCCCAACCTCCTGCCAATCTAGTTCAAATGCTCCTGAGTAGCACCAGCAAATCTTTTAGTCAGGATATTGCTCTTCAATTCAAGTGCAACCTGTCCTCTGGCACAGCTCACCACTGCTGTGGAAGAGATCCAATGAACCAACAAACTAATCCCTGCCCCCTGCAACAGTTGCTGCACATTCATTTGAGCTATTTTGTTATTCCAAACTCATTACCAAATGGCACAGAGAGTAATCCAGAAATTACCATGCTGAGTCTCATTCTTAACTCCCCATATTTACATACAGGACCTTTTCCTGATCATACTAATTCAACCAATGTATACAATGAAGTCTGGCTGCACACCCTCCCCCTTGAGGAAAGTTGGCAACCACTCAGAGATATCTTTGACCTTGGCACCCAAGAGGCAATATAATTAGTTTTCGAGGAATATTAGAAATTTGGTTAGGAGAAAGAGCGAGGTGTACAAGAGGTATAAACAGCAGGGTGATGAGAAATTGAAAGAGCACTAAAGGAGTGTAGAAAAAACCGTAAGAAAGAAATTAGAAAGGCCAAAAAGAGGCACGAAGAGGCTTTGGCAGGCAGAGTAAGAATAAATCCAAAGGGTTTGTATAGATACATTAAAAGTAAAAGATTAGTGAGGGATAAAATTGGACCCCTTGTAGACAGGGAGGGTAGACTATGTGAAAAGTCAGAGGAGATGGGGGAAATTTTAAATGATTTCTTTTCCTCGGTATTCACTAGAGAAAAAAATATTGTACCAGTTGAAGTAAAGAATAAGGATAACTGAGGAGGTAGTGATGGCAGTGTTAAAAAAGATAAAGGTGGACAAATCTCCAGGTCCGGACAATGTATTCCCAAGGACACTCAGGGAGACTAGTGTACAGATAGTGGGGCCATCAACAGAAATATTTAGGATGTCACTGGTCACGGGGGTAGTGCCAGAGGATTGGAGGGTGGGTCATGTTGTTCTTCTGTTTAAGAAAGGGTCCAAATGTAAGACAGGAAATTACAGACCTGTGAGTCTGACGTCTGTGGTGGGTAAGTTGATGGAAAGTGTTCTAAGGGTTGGCATTTACAAATATTTGGAAGAACAGGGATTGATAGGAAGTAGTCAGCATGGTTTTGTCATGCTTAACAAACCTTATAGAGTTTTTCGATGGGGTTACAAAAAAAATTGATGAAGGGAAGCCTGTGGATGTTGTCTATTTAGACTTTAGTAAAGCTTTTGACAAAGTTCCCCACAGGAGGTTAGGAAAAAAGGTGGAGGCATTGGGTATAAATAAGGAGGTAGTGAAATGGATTCAGCAATGGTTGGATGGGAGGTGTCAGAGAGTACTGGTAGAAAATTGTTTGTCAAATTGGAGGCCGGTGACTAGTGGAGTTCCTCAGGGATCGGTCGTGGGTCCACTATTGTTTGTTTTATATATATTAACGATCTGGAAGAAGGGGTGGTAAATTGGATAAGTAAGTTTGCAGATGATACAAAGATTGGTGGAATTGTGGACAGTGAGGAAGATTACCGTAGCTTAAAAAGAGATATAGGAAAGCTAGAGGAGTGGGCTGAGAAATGGCTGATGGAATTTAATACGGATAAGTGTGAAGTGTTGCATTTTGGAAAGGCAAATCTAAATAGGTCATATACATTGAATGGTAGACAATTGAGGAGTGCAGAGCAACAAAGGGATTTAGGAGTTATGATAAATAGTACCCTCAAAGTTGATAATCAGGTAGATAGAGTGGTGAAGAAGGCATTTGGAATGTTGGCCTTCATAAATCGGAGTATTGAATTCAAGAGTTGGAATGTTATGATGAAATTGTACAAACCAATGGTGAGGCCAAGTTTGGAATACTGCGTGCAGTTTTGGTCACCGAATTATAGAAAGGATATAAACAAAATAGAGAGAGTGCAAAGAAGGTACACGAGAATGTTGACAGGATGTCAGGGTTTGAGTTACAGAGAAAGGTTGAGCAGCCTGGGGCTTTTTTCTCTGGAGTGTAGAAGATTGAGGGGGGATTTGATAGAGGTGTTCAAGATTTTAAAAGGAACAGAGAGAGTCAACGTGGATAGGCTTTTTCAATTAAGAGTGGGGGATATTCAAACCAGAGGCCATGGTTTGAGATTGCAGGGGGAAAATTATAAGGGGAACATGAGGGGAAATTTCTTCACAGGTGGTTGGGATGTGGAATAAGCTTCCGGAAGAGGTGGTTGAAGCAAGGACATTATTTACATTTAAGGAAAGACTGGATAATTACATGGAGGGAAGAGGATTGGAGGGGTATGGACCAGATGCTGGTCAGTGGGTCTAGGAGAGTGGGGATTTGTTCCGGCATGGACTAGTAGGGCCAAACTGGCCTGTTCTGTGCTGTATATGGTTAACATCCTGGAGACTTGCTTCAGGTCACAGAACATACAATCTGTCCCCCTAACTATTAAGTCACCTCTCACTATGACTGACTTCATGAATAAACTACAGATAGTACACTTACTGACACCTCAACAAGTAATTTGACATCAAAAGCAATTCATTTTTTATCTTAAAAAACCACCACTTATTATCAGTATTCAACAATCATATTCTCTGATATTTGTGAATTCTCAAAACTTGTTGACCTCCATTTTTGTCTATTCAATGAGATCAAGAATAAATTATTTAACACAAAAATTTTGATTATTTGATCAATTTGTTGACCACTTGAATAAATGCCACTAAAGAGTCAGATTTCAACAAATATTTTGCTACAATTTTCAAAAGGATTTCCTTTTTTCATATGCGTAATACCAAAGATAGCTTTTGTTACTCAGCTATCTATTACTTGTTCTTGCGTAATCATTGGGAAAGACAGAGATTTTCTCTCCTTGTTTCTTTTAAGAAAAGCATAATGGAATTTTTGAGAATCCATAAGTGACCATTTATTACAGAAATCCACATTTTACCAGTGTTTGAACTCTGAATTTGATGCCTAACCCAACTATCGTCAGAGATTCACCACGTCATTACCACAGCATTTACTTGCGTGATAGGAACTCCTCAATTATTTAACCTCCCTCCCACAGTCTTGAACCTTAGCAACTGCTATGGAATGCATCAAGACTTTACACGAAAGATCAGGAGCGCGTCTGTGCCAAAAATTTTAAGAATAAGCACAATGATTTCCACAAATGTTGTAAATTTTACATTGTTATGCTGCTTGGAAGATATAGTATTTTGTAATTCACATTCTTGAACCTTTGTACTTGTGGAAACTTCTTCCTCAATTAAAGCTGAGCTAGAGCTTCTTTAAAAATACAAAAGTAATTTTGGAGGAACATGTGGATCTTTTGCTCTGTGAGTCATATAGATGCTATTTAGTAATTGAACTTAACTTCATGAAGTATGCTATCAAAATCACTGCTTCTCATTCCTATGCTTTAACTGCTTTTGTGTTTTAAATTATCATTTTACAAGGTAATTTATTGAATATTCGCCATTTTAAGAATAAATGAAGTACATTATAGATATGCAGATTTACTGATGTGACTGTTCAACAGCTTTTAAATTTAAGTTAGCATTTTCCAGTCCCTCAAAATCTTCCATTCCCAAAAATTTAACTGGGAAATTATCACTTTGTGGAACAGAAAGCCAAAGATTAAAATCAAAGACCCACCCAGAATTGTTCTCAGCAAAGTTTTTAAATTTGTTAATATTTCTTTCATGTCAAATCAACAGGCAGTAATATTTTATATCAGGCTCATATTGAATTTTCTATATTGTTCAACAAACTAGTGCTGATATTTTATATCAGTTATGAGAGGAATTGCCTTGTATCATACAACAGTGACAGTCATGTTTCATAAAAAACAATAGAGTTATTTTCAGATTTCATCATGTTCTTGGAATCTAATTCCCAGTTGAAAGGCCATTCAACCAACATCACTCCACCACTTCATACAATGATTCTTCAAAACCAGTTATAAAGAGTTACATGATAGGAAAACCTAAAATCTAATAATATGCTTCCTTCTATTGGGTAAGTAGGCCTCTTATAAAACTGCATTTTAAAGACCTTCGACAAAGTCACAAATACAAAGTTTATTCTTTTTAACCTATCAACCCTACTTCCTGATTGACGTTGCATTCTGGTTTCTATAGTTAAGCAAGATCTGAATTTTTTGCTCAACACAATCTGCTCAGGAACTCAGTGAATCAAGCTGCTTCAGTGGGATAAAAATAATGGCTGACATTTTGAATCAAAACCCTTTATCAAGCCTCTCAATATAAGGTTCAACTTGAAGGATCAATCATTCTTTTTTTTCCCCCCAATGATGCTGCTTGACCCACTGAGTTCCTTCAGCTGAGTGCATTTAGCTTCAAATTCCAGCACAACCTAACTAGATTCTCGATCTCCATCTTATATTCTGACTAATCATTACTATTTGATAATTGTATTTTCAGTGCACCTTGCAGATTGCCTTAGAAGACTATCATTCTCAGCCTTGCCTACTTGTGTTTATCTACATAAACCTTGCAATTGAATCCAATTCCACCACCTGTTCAGGCAGTACTTTGCAGATACCATCCACTGTGTATATATTTTTCAAAAATCCACAAAAATTCTCACCTTAAACTTGTGTATTCTTGCTTTTGGTATGTATACTGAGGGAAAGAGATTATGAACGTCTCCCATTATCTTTAGCGAACAAAGAGAAGCTGGAAGGACTCAGCAGGTCTGGCAGCTTCATAATCTTATCTGCTTCTTTCAAGTCACCACCCAGCCTTCTTCACTCCAGGGAAAGTAAGCCCATCCTATCCAATCACTCCCCATAACTCAAGCTCTCCAAACAACAGCAGCCTGGTGAATTTTTACTTCTCTCTCTCCATCACAATCATGACCTTTTTATAGCATGCCAACCAGAACTGCTCACAATACTCCAAATGCACAGTAATCAATGTTTTGTAAAGTTGTAATTTAATGTTCAACTGTTATATTCTATGCCCCTATTGACCAGTGTTTCCATTTTCAGGGAACTATCTTTGAGACCTTTCTCAAAATGCTGTCTCTCAGTGATCCCTGCTAAAAATGTGATGTTCCCGATAAATGCAGGTAACATTCATCTCAAGTTCACCACCACCATCTTCCTTGACCCTCATTACCTCTAACTTGTCATTCTGCATGTCAGATATTCATCTTTACAGAATAATTATTGTTCAGGAAGCAGCCTCGACTTAAAAGTCACCAAGCTTGTCTTCTCCTTCTGCTCCCTCTCCACAGCCTTGCATTTGAAGGAAAGAGTTCACTTGTCCAACTTTAAACATTATAACCAAATCTGCCTCTACTACAATGGAATCCAGACTTTCATTGCTTTCTAGATAAAAACAATTTTTTCTTCGTGTAATTTCCAAATGTTGTCATTTGGAAATATGGAAATTATCCTCTATACATCAATGTCTAATTTATTAATGCACAGGGAGTCCTCGGGTTACGAACGAGGTCAATTTTTAAGTTGAATTTGTAGTTAAGTCGGAACAGGTATATACTGTTCTTATTTAGTGTCAGTTAGTCAAATATTTGTCTTAGTATTTACAGTAGTATAAATTTTACCTTTCTATGCATGTCATACTACTGCAGTCAATTTCCTGAAGTAGGAACACTCAAGTCAGTGTGATCCGACTTAAAGTGGCAGACGGCATTCTCTTTTCTTTTTTTTTGAAATTTTTATTTTTCCATTTGCAAATACAAACATATATTTCTTCGTCTTGAATAATAAAAACGATGCAAAATGATACATAATTTTATTCCCCCATCCCTCCCCCACCCCAAAAGAAAGAAAAAAGCAAAGAAAAAGGAAAGGACACCTGAATAATTTTACATCATTCATTATTTATATTTTCTTACGTATTAATTCTATCTTGAACATATTAATTGGGAGGCGGGTATAGCGGACAATATGGATGGACTTTTGTCAACAAAATCCATATATGGTTTCCAAATCATAGAATTTTTCTGATTGGTTCCTTAAATTATAAGTAATTTTTTTCTAATGGTATACAATTTTGTATTTTCACATGCCATCTATCCAACCCCAACCCACCAATATTGTCCGACTTCCTCGTTACTGCCATACATTTCTTAACCATCGTTATTGCTACACTCAGAAACTTTCATTGATATTTGTCTTGCTTCAATTTAGCATCTGTTTTGTATAATTCACTGAGGAAAAAACTTTCTGGAATCTTTTGGTGTCTGTACCTTCATAATTCATCCCAATAATACACACAAATCTTCCCAACACATTCTAAATTTCTCACACAACCATAGCTTATGTAGTAAAGTACCTATTTCCTTGTTACATCTGAAACACTTGTCAGAACAATTTGAATTAAGTCTAGGTAAATTATATGGAGTATAGTACAACTGGTGCAAAAAGTTAAATTGTACCATTTGATATCTAACATGAATTGTATTAGTTACACTCTATTGACACATTCTTGACCATACCTCTTCTTGAATTTGTATGTTTAAATCTCTTTCCCACCTTTGGACTTGTATAATTTGTCTTTTTGCATTGTGTCTTGTAATTTTATATACATATTAGTAATACATTCCTTTATAAATGTATCAGTTATTAAAAATTCAAATTGACTGTGTTCCAGAAGTCTAAAATTCTCACCCAACTTATTTTTTAAATATGATTTGAACTGAAAATATGAAAAAAATCATATTTTTTGGTATATTACATTTCTCATTCATTTGCTCAAAGGTCAGAAAAAAGGAACCTAAAAAACAATCTTTTATCCTCTTTATCCCATAATTATGCCAGATATTAAAAAAAGGATTATTTAATGTAAAAGGAATAAATGGGTTGTGCTTAAATATTGTTTTGGCTATTTGATAATTCTTTATTCCTCTTTCCATATGGATTCCGTTCCATTTCTTAAGCAAATGTTTTAAAATTTGTACTTCTATTCTTCCTTTCAAAAGTTCTTCATGCAATTTGTACAAAATATGTTCTGGATCTATTTCTCCTATTTTACTCATTTCAATCTGTACCCATGCTGTCTTTTCTCCAGTTTGATAACAGGACAAAATCTTAATTGAGCTGCTTTATAATAATTTTTAAAATTCGGCAATCTTAGTCCTCCCTGATCAAATTTCCAAGTCAGTTTTTCCAAGGTTATTCTTGGCATTTTATCTTGCCAAATAAGTGTTCTTACATTTTTATTTAATTCTTGAAAAAAACTTAATTGGTACAGGAATTGGTAATGACTGAAACAAATATTGTATCCTCAGAAAAATATTCATTTTTACACAATTTATCCTTCCTATTAAAGTTATCGATAAATCTTTCCATCTTTTTAAATCCTCAATAATTTTTTTTCAATAATGGCAAATAGTTCAATTTAAATAAATTATTTAAATTTCTGTCATTATTAATTCTTATTTAATTGCTTCCTTTTGCTATTTGAACTTCGTCATCTGCTTGCTTTGTTTATAGTCCCCATCATTCATAGGCATCACCTCACTTTTTCCTACATTAACTTTGTAACCGGATATTAAACCGTATTTTGTCAATTGTACATTTCTTTAATGATATTTCTGGTTTTGTAAGATATAGTACAACATCTGCAAACAAACTAATTTTATGTTCTTTATCTTCTATTTTAAAACCTTTAATCTCATTTCACTTCTGCCAATGATTCTATAGCTAGTGCAAAGAAAAATAAGATAGGGACATCCTTGCCTAGATGATCTTTCTTATTGAAAAGGTTTCGATATTTGCATTTTCGTACAGCTTTTGGGTGATTGAACAAAGCTTTTATCTAATTTATAAAAATATTTGGAATTCCAAATGCATTTAACTCTTGAAATAAATAAATCCACTCTAATCTATCGAATGCTTTTTCCGCGTCTAAAGCCACCGCAACTGCTGGTATCTTTTCTTTCTGGGCTACATTTAATAAACTTATGAATTTAACTATATTGTCCGCCAATCTTCTATATTTAATAAAGCCAGTTTGATCCATATTTATTAATTCAGGTAAACATTTAGCTAACCTGTTAGCTAGTAATTTGGATACAATTTTATAATGTATTTAATAGTGATATTGGTCTATAAGATGGCAACAGAAGATCTTTCCCTTTTTTGGGATAACTTATTAAAGCTGTTTTAAATGATTCTGGTAAATCATTAGAATCTTCCATTTGATCCAATAATCCCATAAAAGCAGGAACTAATAACTCTTTGAATTCTTTACAAAACTCCGGTGAGAAACCGTCCTCTCCCAGAGCCTTATTATTTGATAAAGATATTAAAGTTTCATATACTTCAACATCCGTAAAAGAATTCAATAATTCCATGTTTTCCTCCATATTTAACTCAGGTAATATGACTTGCAACACATATTCATCTATTTTTTTCCCAACTTTCAAGATTCAGATTGATATAATTTTTCTTCCTTCTCAAGACATTTAAATCCACATCTCAGTTGTACTAATATCCTTAGTCTTAAATCTTGCATTAATTGCTCCACCAGGGTATTGCCAGACAGTTAACTGTGTTGAAGGCACTATACAAATACTGAGCTGCTACAGATAATTACAAATTATATTTTAAAAATGATCATAAGTTTGCGAGAGTAAAACACAAAAGTCTGCATGCACCGTGATTGAAGTAAACGCATAATGCTGGATAAACTCAGCAGGTCAAACAGTGTACTTTATGTAGCAACAATAAAGATAATGGGCTGGTGTCTTCGGAAACTTTTTATTTATAAACACTAAATTGGCTAACTTTCAGTCTCGACTCCTCCTGGGCTGTCATTACAGAGATCCAACATATGCACTTGTGGCACCTGTTGAAAGAGAACGTGAGCAGAAACGGCATCCTGGTATCAAATGTCAGCCCAGAAATAAGGGCATCCCAGGTACACCCTGGATGTATACCTGCCGCCCTGCCCCCTGGCTTACCATAGGATAGCATGGAACTGGCATCTGGAATCTGTGCTTCGGGAGCGCCCAAGCGCGAGGACAAGGCAGGGGATGCGCAAGGCAGGGGATGACCTTCCACTGCCTGCGCACAGAGGTTGGTGGTAAGAGTGCTCACATTTGCCAGCCAAACTGGAGAAACTAGGCATATGGATCAGTAACCAAACAAATTCCTTTCCTACCCTCCCCTCTGACACTGGGGAGCAACTCCGACAGCAGCCTGCTCCATTGGTAACACAGCGATCCAGTTTGGTTCTGGTGAGACGTTGCCATTGAATTTGATTATGTGCCTTGTCCAGCATATGGCTCTTTTTTTTTTAAAAACACATCTATTTGTTTTTACTAACAACAGATAAAGTAATTGATTGTCTTCATAATTAGTGAGTGGTGTGACTTCTGAAGGGTAAATTGTATTGAAAAGGTTAATGGGTGTCACGGGACAGCACTACCCACTACCTGCCAATCAAGGTTTGGCCCCACCCCACACATTAGTGTGCACCTGGCCATTGGCTAATTTAAATGCCTTTGTAGTACTTGGGCTTGGACCATTGGCCTTTGTAATCACTGAGCCACTGGACCCATGCACTATAAAAGGCACCACGTGTGCAAGGTTCTTTCTCTTTGAATCTTCGAGGAAGCACCCTGCTTCACTCCAGGCCGAGAACCATGGAACAGCGCTGGAGAAATCATTGTTAAGATGTACACTGTTATTGGTTTGGGAGCATTTAATTAATGTCCCCCTAAATAGCATAGAACTGTCCCTGCACTGAGTCAAGGGATGGCAGATATAGTATTTTTTTCCCTTGATTGTTTTATGTACCCAGTTCATTGCGTATGTATATTTTGTCTTTGTTGCGATTTTCTCACATTTGTCTATAAATTGTGCATTTTTTTTCTCAGTGCGATTTTCCCATGCTCGCTATAAACTGTGCATTTATGTGTTTTTATTCCCACTACCACTTTCCTACACTTGCTATAAACTGTGCGCGTTTGTGTGTAATTCTCATGACCATTTTCCCATCATTTACTACCAACCTGTGTTCAGAGTCCTTGTTTTTGAGACCCATCAAATTTGTTTTCTCACTTATAACTATCATCCCTTCAAAACTGATCAGCAAACTCCAAGATGTGGGAGTTAACACCCCACTGTGTAATTGGATCATGGATTTCCTCACCTCCAAACCACAATCAGTGAACATTGGTAAGAATATCTTCCCCACAATCTCCATCAGTACTGGAGCACCACAAGGGTGTGTTTTTAGTCCCCTGCTATACTCACTTTACACCTACGATAGTGTAGCTTGGTACAACAATAACACCATTAACAAATTTGCCAACGATATCACGGTAGTGGGTTGTATAAAGGAAGGGGACGAGTCAGCATACAGGATGGAGATTGAAAACGGCTGAATGGTGCACCAACAACAACCTTGCACTCAATGTCACCAAAACTAAGGAACAGATTGTTGACTTCAGTAAAGGAAAGCCAGAGGTATATAATCCAGTGATCAATGGAGAGTGTGAACAAATTTAGATTCTTGGGAGTCATTATCTGGGAGGATCTTTCCTGGACCCAACACATCAATGGGGTGAAGAAAGCATGTCAGCATCGCTACTTCCTCAGAAGTTTACAGAGGTTTAGCATGACACCAGAAATCCTGGCAAATTTCTACAGAGCTGTGGTGGAAAGTGTGCTGACTAGCAACATCATGGTCTGGTATTATGACACCAATACCAACGAGTGTAAAGCTCTCCAAAAGATAGTGGACACCGCCCAGGAGATTACAGCCAAAACCCTCCCCAGTATTGAGTACATTTACAGGGAATGCTGCCGTCAGAGGTCAGCGGCAATCATCAAAGACCCACACCACTCAGCACACTCTCTTTTCTTGCTGCTGCCATCAGAAAAGAGGTAAAGGTGCCACAAGACTTTCACCACCAGATTCAGGAACAGTTGCTTCCCCTCCACCATCAAAATGCTCAATGACAAAGTCATTTGGATATTACTTTAAGCACTCTTACTTGTACATTTTATTGATGTTCTTTTGTTCTCTCTGTATTGCAGTTTGTTTACATTCATTATCTGTTTACAGTTATTTTATTTATTTATATGTTTACACTGTGTACAGTTTATTTTTTGCATTTCCAATTAGTGTAATTCTGCCATGCTTGCAGTCCTTCATCAAGGTATGAACAAAATGTGGGTAGGCACCCGAACAAAATGTTGGGGGGGGAGGTGCACAGTCCCTCAGGCAGGAAGTAATAGGTGAATAAGAGAGGGAGGGAGGGCACACCAACAAACAAGGGGAAGGGAGATGGCTCTGAATGGAGAAGAAAGGACTGGAGAGCTGAAAGTAAGACAGAGGGATGGGGAAGAGAGGGAGAACAGGGTGTATACAAGCAGAAACCAGACAAATCAATGTTAATGTTTGCCATTCAGCTAGAGAGAGCCCAGCTGGGAAATTAAGTTTGCTATGAGATACTGATTGAAAGAGATATTAAAATTCAGACATAATTGATTGCCTAACAACAATATGTTCAATAATAATCTTTGAGCTAGCAAATAAACAATAAAATAGTCAAAATGGTTGTAATGGGTAATCAACTCAAAATAGAACATTGCGCTTTAAAATTAAATAAACATTTTCCCAGATTTCACTGTAATCAAGCAGAAAATAATCAAGAAGCCACATTTTGCAAGTTGCTCCCAGCAGATCTCCTCTTAATACACTAGTCACTTCACTCTTAACCCTCCATTCAAGATAAGAACACTGTTATTTAAACTAGTGAAATAATGGCACTTTTGGTGTTTTACCTGGTTTCTCTCTGTAATTCTACTGTTTTTAATTTTTGTTCTAAGTATAGTTTGACAAGCTAGATTGCTCCCAAAATAATTCTCGCTGTACACTGGTACATCCCAATAAACAAGAAACAATAAACTGCACTAGAACAATATTCTGATATGTCAGACAAAATAGATAGTTTTCTCACAATGATACAAGCTCAAATTGGAACTACATACTGTCAATAAATTTTCATTGTGCAATCTAGCAGAAGTGGAGAGTAGCCAACAGAATTTAGAGCTGCATTTTACAGTTTCCAACCACTAGATGGAAGTGATGTGTTAGTTTTCTTTTTTTTGGTGTATTTTCTGTCTTCAAAAAAAATGTTATATTCTCAAAGATGCATACAGAAAAATACAAGGATGCACGGTTTTAATTAGAATGTACTTTTGACAGTAACCCTAGAGCTCAGTCACTCGATATAAAGAGATAGCAAGCACACCATTGCTGATTTTTTTTTACATTGGAGAAAGGAAATGAGAGTTGAATGATCCCTACCAAATTTTTACAGATATGTGGTGGAAAGTGTGCTAACTGGCTGCATCTGATTATCTGATATGGAGTGTAAAGCCCTCAAATGGTAGTAGACACAGCCCAGGACATCACAGCCAAAATCCAGGGAACAGTGGCTTCATAGGGCAGCAGCAATCATCAAGGATCCACATCACCCAGTACACACTCTCTTCTTGCTGCTGCCATAAGGAAAGAGGTATAGGTGACACTGACTCGCACCACCAGGTTCAGGAACAGCTGCTACCCCCCCTCCACCATCAGATTCCTCAACAAAAAACTCATGTAGAGACCCATTTAAGGACTCTTACTTTTGCTCTTTATTGATTTTTTTCTCTCTGTACTACATGGTCATTATGTTTAGATTTCTTTATTAGTTTACATGTGTACATTGAGAACAGTTTTTTTTTGCACTACCAGTAAGTGGTAATTCTGCCTCACCCACAGGAAAAAAAGAATGGATGTCCTCTGACAAATCATCTTATGGAACACCTTCACTCAATGCACAGAAGTGACCCACAGTTTTTAGTTGTCTATCACTTCAATTCACTGCCATCCTCCCTCTTTAACCTGTCTATGGTATCCTGTACAATGAGCTCCAATAAAATCTTGAAAAACTACACCCCATCATCTGAATAAATTGCATGTAGCTTTCCAGACTTGATATCAAATTTTCCAACTTCAGAAACTCAGTCTGACAAATCAAAAATGGTCATTTCAGCTTCTCATTATTTATGCTGTTTTTTTCCTCTATGGATATAGTCTGGCTTACTGGGCAGGTCCCTCAGGTCTGCTGTTAACTATGTATTACATGGAGAGATAGACATATCTTCAGCTACTCCTCTAATTGCTACACCTTATCAGAAACATTCATTTTATTTGATTATCCTTCCCCATCTCCTCTGATATTGTAAACCAATTTGTTATTTTCTCTTTTTCAGTTTTAGACCTGCAAATTTAACAGTTTCTCTTTTTTGTGAAGCTGCCTGACCGATTGAGTGCTTCTAACATTTACTATTTTCAGTTCAGATTTCCAACATTTGTAGTGTTAGATTTCCACTTACTTTTCAAATATTCTTACAATTTAGGGTATTTTCTTTCAATTTTCTTGTACTCGTCTATTTCTCACAATGTCTTTTAAAGGGCTCAACCCTCTTGGATATAGTTTTTATCTTTATTGTCCTCCTGGTCTGATCTCACACAAGTTAGTGACTCCTACTCAAATAATTAAGTCCGTAGATGTTTAGGCAAAGGGAGTAAAGTTCCAAACCTTCTGTGACATTGGGCACTTTCCACCTTGAGTATTTTTTTTTGTTTTGAACACCTCATTCTCTACCAAGCCTCCACATTCAATATTCTTATTGTCTACCCTTACCTCACAAATTTCCTGGTTCTGGTCATATAATTTGCTTCTGCACTAAGTGACTTCTCATGCTCAGTGATATTAACCCTCAATTTGAGGCTACATGCTTCATCCATTTAAAACTTTCTGCAATTGTTCTTAATTATCCTCTTATCAACATATACATCCATCCCCTTCTGAATGTCATCGTAAGTCCACATATTTCCTTATGTTTCAGCAAGAAATGTCATACTTAAATTACTCCCAATTCCATTCATTCAAATCATTAATAAAAATTCCATCAAAAAAGTTGCAACTTGGCTATCAATTAAATACTCTGGGTGGGATCTCATTGGCTAACATTAATGGTTCCAAATGGAAACATTGGGGCTCTCCAACTTAAAATGAAGTAGGATCTAGACTTCTGCACATTCAGTGTCCAAATGCAAAAGGCAGGGATATAATGTCAAACTTGCAGGCCAAGCCTGTTAAGTTACAAAGCAAGCAGCATTTTAAAAATTATTTAATCTTACTTTAAATGTTTTAAATTACTTAAATGTATTTTGATTTTAAGAAAGTGACATTACCAACTATTAAAAGTGTGAAGTGAAATTATAGTACATTTCCGATTATACGAAAACCACAACCAAAAATCTTCATTATCCGAAAAAAAATTTCACACGACATGCTGATGCGGGGCACTGACACGCTGTTAGCGCCAGTTTGGTAACAACAAGCCAGGAAAACAGACGGTGAATGGCTGAATACTGGCTCAGAGAAGCAGGCTGGAATCTCAAGCCTAATTATGGTCGCCTAATTATAGGAAGGATATAAACAGAGTGGAGAGAGTGCAGAGAAGGTTTACCAGAATGTTGCCTGGGTTTAAGCATCTGGAGTATGGGGAGAGATTGGACAGATTGGGTCTTTATTCTTTGGAGCGTAGAAGGTTGAGAGGGGATTTGATAGAAGTATTTAAGATTATGAAAGGGATAGACAGAATGGATGTGGATAGACTATTTCCGTTAAGAGGAGGAAAGATTAAAACAAGAGGACATGAGTTAAGAATTAAGCGGCAGAGGTTTAGAGGTAACACGAGGGGGAACTTCTTTACTCAGAGAGTGGTAGCCGTGTGGAATGATCTTCCGGGAGAAATAGTGGCGGCAGAGTCAATTGTATTATTTAAGAAAAGGTTGGACAGGTTTATGGATGAGAAGAAGATGGAGGGTTATGGGCATTGTGCAGGGAGGTGGGACTAGAAAGGGGTGTTTGGTTCGGTGCGGACTAGAGGGGCCTAATGGCCTGTTTCCGTGCTGTAATTGTTATATCAGTGAGTGACTGGAGAAAGTCAGCAAATCGGGCAGCTCATGGGGAGATGGTCCTTGTTTCGGGTAATTCACTCCCCTTTCTCTTTCCATTTCTTCTTATCTCCCACTGTACTTGGTTCTCCGCTCTCCCAGCATTATCAAGGAAAGCGGCCTGCCAAGCAGAGATGGGGACCTCGGGCTCCCAGGCAGGAGCTGTGACAGCAGTGGGGAGATGTCAAAGATCGGTGACAGTGGCAGGATCAGGGACCTCAGGCTCCCAGGTAGGAGTGGAGACTGCGGTAGGGAGGTGTCGAGGATCTGCGGCAGGAGTAGGGACCTAGAGGTTCCGGGCAGGGTCAGTGATGGTGGTAGGGTGGTCGGCAATGACGGAGGAAAGGTGTCAAGGATCAGCGACGGCCGATACAAGTATTCAGCTGATGCTACTGGGTTGCTTAAGTTATTGGAAAAATCAGGTTAACCAAGAAACATCCAGTCCCAAGCATTTCAGATAATCAGAAGCGTACTATATTAAAATCTGCAGTTTTGCAGATAGTCATGTTGCTGGACACCTGGATGTGGGGAACCAATTAAATTGGCCCTTTGCATCCAGATCATGCGAATGAAAATGTGGACTGCAATTTCAGTTCGTTTTAGACACATCTGCTATGCCAGGATCATTGGATCAACTAGAATCCCTGAAAAGCTGAGGACCCTGTGATATGTCTCTGAGGGTAACATCAGAACATCATTCAGAAGGGTGAACCTTCACAAGGCGTCTGACCCGGACTGTGTACCTGGCAGGGTACTGAAAATCTGCGCCAACCAATTAGCCAGAGTGTTCACGGACATTTTCAACCTCTCATTGTGGCAGTCAGAGGTTCCCACCTGCTTCAAAAGGGCATCAATCATCCCAGTACCCAAGAAGAGTAGCGTGGACTGCCTCAACGACTACCGCTCAGTGGCACTAACTTCTACTGTGATGAAATGCACTGAGAGGCTGGTCGTGGCCAAAATTAAAACATAGCTGCAATTTGTTCCACAGCAGATGCAATATCGCTGGCTCTCTACTCAGCTAGCTCTATATTACCTCAAAAACAGCAATTTATATGGCTGCTCTTCATTGACTACAGCTCAGCCTTCAAAACTATTATTCCCTCAATGCAAGTCAAGAAGATACAAATTCTCGGCCTCTGTACCCCTCTCTGCTACTAGATCCTTGACTTTCGCATTGGAAGACCACAGTCAGTACAAATTGGAAACAACATCTCCTCCTCACTGATCATCAAGACAGGCACACCCCAAGGATGTGTTCTTAGCCCAGTGCTCTACTCATTATACACCCGTGACTGTGTGGCCAGGCACAATTCAAACGCCATCTACAAGTTTGCTGATAACACCATGGGTGTTGGAGGAATCATAAATGGCAATGAGGAAGAGTGCAGAAGAGAGATCGATCAGCTCATTGAATGATGACAACCTTGAGCTCAATGTCAAAACCCAAGGAGATGATCGTGGACTTCAGGAGGAAGTCAGGGGAACACAACCCAGTCCTCATCAAGGCTCAGCAGTGGAGAGAGTCAAGAGCTTCAAATTCCAAGGTGTCAACATCTCTGAAGATCTGTCCTGGAGCCTCCATGTTGATGCAATCACAAGGCGGGTCGCCAGCAGCTATACTTTGTAAGGTGTCTGGGGAGATTTGGTATGTCATCGAAACTCTTGTAAACTTCTACAGGTGTACAATGGAGAGCTTTAGAGCTCCTAGGTAAAGGAGCCTAAAGATGCGCATTCAGTGGAACAAGGACAGCTTCTTCCTGAATAATCAGTGAACCAAAGGCTCTGCCTTACTTTTCCTGCATTATTATTTTGGTTTTTTTATAGTCATGTTGTAAGATGGTTATAATATGCACGTCTACACTTTGACGCTGCTGCAAAACACCAAATTTCATGACTTGTTCATGACAATAAATCCTGATTCTGATTCTATTTCAAACTCCCAACCAGATAGAGTGGGTCTGCTGAATAACACGAGTGCTTGGAACCAGAGAATTCGTACCACAATGGATACGAATTGTTTATTGTCAAAATGAGTCTGTGAATTGTGTTTAGTTTGCATCTTTTATTTAAACTTTTTGCATCCCAGCAATGTACTTGATGACATGAGAAAAGTAATAGTTAAAAGTTAAAAAAACAAAATCACTAAAACATGCTGATTGCTTTTCAGACTGGAGTCCTGTGATTAGTGGTGTGCCTCAGGGATTGGTACTGGGACCATTGTTGTTTGTTGTCTATACCATTGATATGGATGATAATATGGTAAATTGGATCAGCAAATTTGCTGATGACACTAAAGGCCTTTTCAGATAGAGCAAAAGTCCAAATGTAAAGGCAGACAACCTTTGCCAAAATGCCTAAACACATACCTCTCTGAATGTGCTGAGGTAATTTCATACCCACATAATCCAACCCCTTTCGCAGAGGGATAATCGGCGGAGCGCAGCACTCCACCAATCAATCTGAATGTACAGCTGCACTAAGCTGATGTTTAGGGGCATGGTGATGATGCCATCAGCCCGTGACCCATCTCCCCACTTATCCCTCTCCCTCCAGGTCAGGGTCAACAGGACAGCGGGAGCCCTCAGGGCAGCTGGAGCTGTCAGCGGGGGCCGGTAGGGCAGCGACAGCAGGCCACTTTGGCCTTCGGGGTCGCTCTCTGCAGTTCAAAACGCGGCAGAGCAATGGCCGTCTTCCCTACCCATAATCGCCCATGAAAAGTTCCAGCTGCATGGGGGATTATGGGTAGGAAGGACGGCCATTGATCTGCCTAGTTTTTATGATGGTGGAGCTACGGCACCAATTGCGTCGTATCCAGAGGGCACTACAAGGCGCCTCTGAAATGGGCTGCTGTCTGAAAGTTAAGTTCTTAGTTTTCCATCCGCTCCTGTAGCTGACCTCAAGGTGGAGGCCTGGCCTTAAGATTGGAGGCTTTCAAAGCTTGCAGAGAGATCAACAGGATGGTCTGGATGGGTCAGAAAACGGCAAATGGAATTTAATGCAGAGAAGTGTGAGGTGTTGAATTTTTGGAAGGACAAGCCAAAGTAGGACCTACACAGCAGGCACGGAGGAGTGTGGAGGAACAAAGGGATCTGGGAACACAGATACACAATTCCCTGAAAGTGGCATCACAGGTAGACAGATTGTAAAGAAAACTTTTGACATCATGCCCTTCATAAATCAAAGTAGTGAGTACAGGAGTTGGGATGTTATGGTGCAGTGAGGCCAAATTTGGAGTATTTGGTGCAGTTCTGGTCACCTAATTACAGGAAGGATATCAATAAGATTGAGAGTGCAAAGAAGATTTACCAGGATGTTGCCAGGTCTTCAGGAATTGAGTTACGGGAAAAGATTCTTGGAGCATAGAAGAATGAGGGGATACTTGATAGAGGTTTACAAAATTATGATGGGTATAGACAGAGTAAATGAGAGTAGGCTCTTTCCACTTAGATTAGGAGAGATAAATACGAGAGAACATGGCTTTAGGGTGAAAGGGGAAAGGTTTAGAAGGAACATTGGAGAGCATTTCATTGCTAAGAGAGTGATGGGAGTATGGAATGGGCTGCCATCTGACGTGGTAAATGTGGGTTTAATATCAAGTTTTAAGAATAAATTGGATAGATACATAGATGGGAGAGGTTATGGACTGGGTGTAGGTCAATGGGACTACCGGAATGATGTTTCATCATAGGTCAGAAGGGCCAAATAGCCTGTTTTCTGTGCTGTAGTGTTCTATAATTCAATGCATGGATATTTATTGACATTCTAGGATCAACAATAATCATGCAGAACTGCTCCTTTACATTCCATGTTATTTCAAATTGGTAATTTTATCCCTTTTCAATTTCAATTGAGTGTCTTTAATCAGTTCAAATCTACAATAATTGATGTCAATAGAATAGTTGCCATGGTCACCATAATACTATTCCACTGAATACCAAGCATCTTCCACCACTTTTTCAAAATGAATTTCAATTTTTCAAATGTCTGTCAATATGTGAATTTTCAACACTTAAATATCCAGAGACACATTTAGATATTTCAAATTATGTGCCAGATAGCTCTTGGTAGTAAACTCCTTTACACTGAAAATATCTCCATTTCTTTTAAATGGCAACCAATATTAAATCACTTGAAACTTGCTCTAAATTGTAAAAAGATTTCAATTTTCAGAAAATTATCATTAAGCAAAAAAATTAACTGTTTGCAGATTATTGATTATTATTTCAAAAATCCAGCATCTGCAGTAATTTGCTTTTACTTCCCTTGAATTTTTTTCCAGACAAAACATTTAATTCAACAACATAAAACTACAAATTAAATGGCAGTGAAAGCAAATTAAAATATAAAAAAGGGTTCATGTTAATTGTCAATCTTATATCAACATTTTATTGAAATCACAAATCCTGTCGCTGCTGAAAATCTGAAAACAAGGTCAGCAAATCAAGAAGCAGAGAAACAGAAGTCACATTTCAGATAAATGACCTTTCATTCGAACTGGGAAAAGTTAGATAAAATATGCCTTAATATGCAAAGAAAGAAGAGTTGATAGAAAGAATGAAAGGTAAATTCTGTGATACAGTTGAAAACAAAGGTGATTATGTAATCACAGGGATAGTGGTGAAAAGCAAAAAAGTGTTAAAGAGCAAATAAAGAGACAAGTGGTTCCAATGGAGATAAAAACAGTGCAGAAGAACCATTAGTTTTTAACTGATGAATTCATGAGTCCAAAACTTTTGATATGTGCCATGCTGGAAGGTTACCACAAGACTTAATAACGAGTGAAAGTCAAAGGCATAGTGAATGAGTGAATGCGTCTTACAAGGCAAAGTAGAGTGCCCTAGTGGTTTTCTCTTTGGAGCATAGGCAAATGAGAGGCACATAATAGAGGTACATAAGATGATGAAAGTTATAGATTGGATGGACAGCCAGCACCTTTTTCCCTGAGCAGCAATGAGCATCACTAAAGGGCATACATTTCAGGTGAGTGGAAGAAAGCTTAGTAAAGAAATCAGAGGTAGTTTATTAGTTTTTCATTACACAGAGTATAGTAGGTGCCTGGAACACACTGCTGGGGCTGGTGGTGGAAGTTGATCAAATAAGGATAAGGCATATAGATGTTGGAAAAAAGAGCATTAAGGGCTGTGAGAAAGGAAGGGTTAGATTGACCATAAAGCAGGCTTACATAAGCTAGCACAACATTGTGGGCCAGAGTGCCTGCATTGTGCTTTATTGTTCTTTGTTTTGACTGCCAGATGTTTTAAAGATCACACATATAAAGAGTCACTGCACACCACATTGAACAGCTTTCCAGGTACAAGACATGACCAGTTATTTAAAAAGAAATCATACAAAATTCTTCGTTCAGTACACATTATGTATAGCACATTTTTTGCAAGTTGCATGTATAAAACATAGGTATACAAAATTGAAGTGAAATGAGGCAGATACATGAAGAAAAAAAAACAAGACAGTTGGAATGCTTTTCAACCAACCCTACAGTAACTCATCCCAACATAGCCCGAAGGAAATGGAAGAGTGGATAATTAAAGCTTATTGCAGTTTTTTTAAAAAGTAATCTGACCATCCAGTCCAATTTTTGATAGTTTAAATCCAGAGAAAAATGCTAATTTTTATGCCTTTAGGCCTCCCACAAGAAATATATATTACAAGCCACTTTTTTCTTAAAATGACTCAATCTGAACACTAAAAATTTTATTTGCCATCACTTATTAGAGGATGTTTGTTTTGTAGATTCTATACAACTGTGACTTTATCTGTTACTATGTGATTAATTGTATGGATATTAAGACCCAAAGGGCTAGCCAACAACATTACTCATATCTATTCTCAACAGCAGTCTAAATTTCATGCAAGATGCAACCTCTTGCACATTTCAAAATGGGATGCTATATGTGTGACTTCTTATAGTTTGAAATGCGAGAGGGGAATAATACTGGTGAGATGAGAAGAAAAAAAACACCTTACACAAAAGTTACTAAAACTAAAAATACAATCCGTGACAAAACACTGCGATGAATATCAACCAGACCAGAGAACAGACGATTATTAGTAAAACACGAAAGTCTGCAAACTCCGTGATTGAAGTTATAACACAATGCTGGAGAAACTCAGCAGGTCAAATACATAACCAACGTTTTGGGCTTGAGCCCTTCATCAAAGTATGGAAAAATGTCGGCAGATGCCTTAACAAAATGGACCCAAAGGCAGGAGGTAATAAGTGGATAAGGGAGGGAGAGCACAGCACCAAGCAGGGGGGGGGGGGAAGAGGGGTGGCTCTGTGAATACAAAGGAAAGTGTGTGGAGAGCTAAGGGAAAGAAGACAAGGGGAAGGGAAGAGAGGAGGGAGAGTAGGTTAACAGAAACCAGAGAAGTTAATGCTAGCCAATCGGAGGGTGCCCAGATGGGAAAAAAAAGTGTTGTTTCTCCAATTTATGGGTGGTCTTGGTGGGACAGTACACACAGCCATGGACAGTGGGATGCAGAATTGAAATAGTTGGCCACTGGGAGATCCCAGTCACTGATGCAGACAGAGTGAAAATTCTCAATGAAGTGAACTACCAGTATGTGCCCAGTTTCTCTGATGCAGAGAAGGTCACAAAGGTAGCACCAGATGTAGTATATCACTCACAAGTGAAGTGTTACTTCATTTGAAAGGACAGTTTGGGGCCCCAGATTGTGATGAGAGACGAGGTGTTGGCGCAAGTGTGGCACTTTCTGCAGCCACAGTGGAAAATGCTGGGGAGGCAATTGGTGGGGAAAGATGAGTGGACGAGAGAGTCATGGAGGGAGCAGGCAATATAGAAGGGAGAAGAGGGGAAAGTTACAGAGGATAATGTGTTGGATGTGGAGACTGGTGGTGTGGTAGGCAAGGGCAAGGGGAATTCTATGTTAATTATGTTTGGAAGCAGTGGGGGCAAGGGCAATTGAACTTGAAAAGAAGGAGATATGGATAAGTGCTGAGTTGATGGTGGTGGAGGGGAACCCACATTTGTGGAAGAAGGTGGACATTTCAGATGATCTGGACTGGAAGACCTCATCTTGGGAACAGATGCAGCAGAGACGGAGAAATTGTGAGAAGGGAATAGAATCCTTGCAGGGACAGGGTGTGGGGAAGTATAGTCAAGGTAGGTGTTGGGATTGGTGGGTTTTTGGTGAAAAGCTCATCTCCTGAGATGGAGACAGAGAGATCAAGAAAGGGGAGAATGTTATCAAAGATGTACCAGGTGAATTTGAGATCAGGGTAAAAGTTGGCAGCAAAGTGAATAAAGTTGACGAGCTCCTCATGAGTGCATAAGACAAAGTGCTCTGACATAGATGTCAATACAGTGGAGAAAGAATTGAGGGGTCTTGCCTGTGCAGACTTGCAGCATGCATTACTCTACAAAGCACACAAACAGCAAGGCATAGCTGGAACCCATGCAGGTATCCATTTGATTTGAAGGAAATTAGATGAATCAAAGAAATTAATAAGAGTGAGAACAAGTTCTGCTTGGCAGAGTAGGGTGGTGGTGGTGGAGAGTGACTGGTCGGTCTCTTGTGAAGAAAGAAACGACATGCTTTAAGACTTTCTGTATGGGAATAATAAAAGTCATTATCATACTACAAAAAATAAACAAGAAAAATCAGAGCTAGGGCAAGGTCATTGAAGCTAATCTGCAACTCTGTCAATTAACTGAAATGTTTTGTCTGAATTTATGAATCTGGATAATATCCTCTGAGTTCCTCCAGTTACGAACCATGCATAACGAGCAGCAATAGACAATGTTTAATTTTAAACTACTAATTTTATTTCTCATTCTTAAGCTATAGTATTAACTTTTAAACTATCATTAACACTAAAGAGAGAGAGTGAGTGAGTGTGAGTGTGACCCAGACCATTAAAGTTGAGGCCAGAATCTACAAATTCAGTGTTGAAGCATAGGCTTTTAAAATCTCACACCCAGAATTACTGTTGAATTGATGGGAAGACTGGAATTGTGGCTGCTACAAACTCACATGAGCTGTGGCCGTAACACTCCTGGTCCTTTTGTTGGCAATTCTCGAACTCCACAAAGCTTCCAAGACCCTGGCACTGGTCTCTCCAAGTAACTTCACTGCTAATCATACTTAAAATGAAGCAGTCTCTCCAAGTGACCTCCACTGTGAGTTAAAATAAAATGAAGATCTTTGCTTCTCAAAAAGACCCTACTTACTGGCACAGGTCAATCCACTGAAAAGACCCAGTCAGTCACAGAGCATGCTTTGCTCTAAATTCCACAAAAATGGTCGGCCACAAGAGCTGCTTAAAAAGGCTGCTTTCTCTTCAGCAGTCAGAATGGTTCTCCCCTTGAAAAAAAATCACAATGTCTTTGCAAATGTATCAAATTCTAGAACAGACTGTGACAAGTCTTCCAATGTATTGAATTATCACTGGGCTGTGACTTGTGCTTATGAAACTATGTTCCTCCTATCTTTACTATTCTACATTTACATCTCTCATTTAATGTGAGGAAATGGCAAGTGTTTTGATTTATATTGCCTGTTTATATTAGATTTAGATGAAGGCCTTTAAAGCCATTACTCAGTGACTGCTTTTGGGAAAACAAAATATTGCAGGTATTGGATGTTTGATCCCTTGTTCGATTTTATTCTTCACCACATTTAGTGCTTTATTTAAAGATTTTTTCCCCCTTATTTCGGTGTCAACAATTTAAAACTTAAGTTTAAGTTCCAATTTATTGTCAGGGTGCATATTTAACTTCTACCTAGTTAACTTCTTCACCCTCTCCAAAGCCTTGCCATCCTTTCAGTAACGCAGTGACCAGAAACACACCCCAAATCTAATCTTATTACAGTTTTATAAAAATGCAACATGACATCCTGGCTTTAATACTTCAGTGTCCTAACTGATGAAGGCAAGTATGTTGTTTGCCAAGGTTTCCAACATCACACCAAACTTCCGCAAATTCCTGAGGAAGTAGATGCACTCGTGTGCTTTCTTGACAATGACATTAGTGTGTTGGGTCCAAGGAAGGTCCTCTGATTTTCCCCTCCTAAAGTATTCAATCTGCTCCTTGGTTTTGGTGACAATAAGTGCAAGTTTTCCAACTCTTTCCTGTCTGCTGACCCATCACCCCTTTTTATACAACCCACTACCATAGTATCATCAGAAAATTTGATGGACTGAGCCATGCGGTTGCAAGTATAAAGTGAATAGAGCAGGGGGCTAGGTACACAGCCCTGTGTTGTTCCAGTACTAATGGAGGTTTTCTTGCCAATCCTCACTGATTGGATTCTGGAGGTGAGGATATTAAGGACCCAATTACATAGTATGGTATTGAAGACCAGGTTTTTGTGTTTGCTGATCAGTTTTGATGGGATGATGGTATTGAAAGCTGAACTATAGTCAATAAAAAGAGAATCCTGATAAATGCATCTTTGCTCTCCAGGTGTTCCAGGGTTTTGTGGAGAGCTAGTGAGATGACCTGTTGCTGCGGTAGGCAAATTGGAATGGATCCATGTTGTTACTCAGGCAGGAAGGAACTGATATGCTTCAACACCAGCCTCTCAAAACAATTCATTTCTGTGGATGTGAGTGCCACTGGTCACTTGTCATTTAGTCATGTTACCATATTCTTCTTGGACGCTGGTACAATTGATGCCTGTTTGAACCTGATGGGTACCAGACTCTGTCAGAATGAGATGTGGAAGATATCTGTAAATACATTGGCCAATGGGTCAGCATAGGTTTTTAAGTACTTGGCCAGGTACTCTGCCCGGACCTGATCCTTTCCTTGGATTCGCCCTACTGAAGGCAGACCATACATCATCTTTGAATACTGACAGCAGAGGATCATCAAGGGATGTGAGGGTGCGCAGTGGTTCTTCTTTGTTCTGGTGGTAAATTCAGGTGCGGAAGGCATTGAGCTCATCTGGGAGTGGAGATTGGTGTCTTCGACTGCACTGGATTTGGTTTTATCGCAGGTTTTGTCATTTCGGCCCTGCAACAGCTGTCATGTGTCCTTCGTTGTTTGTATTCTCATCCAGAATTTACAATTTGCCTGAGAGATGGCTTTTCACAAGTCCCACCTGCTCTATGTGTAGTATTCTGGATCTCCAGAATTATAGCCTGCGATCTGGTACTCATCAGGTTCTGATTCCATTATTCTTCCATGGCTTCAGTTCTTGAATTCCACAGTTTTCTAAATTTTAGTATCCTCGGACACTCCCTTCCCAATCCTAACCCTTGGTGTGTTTTCATCCCTTCTGTCCCATCCCTCCTTCAACCAGAACCAGATAGAAGAGTTCTGTTTCCTTCTCCTTACATTTCCAGCTCAATGAAATCTGAATGGAATGTCACATTAAGTTTGAAGACTTAACCAGACAGTGGACCTTTTTCTAGAAATTCTCCTTCTGATTACTTGTCCTTGTCATCTCACAATGCCAGTGTGATATTGACCATTTCCATTTTTCCCACTTCAACTATGTAGTCATCTATCCCACTCTGAATTTGGCACACTTGACTCAAAAAAGGACCAATATCATCAACCTACTGATGAGAAATGCCAGTTTTTATTTGGGAATTGACTTCTGAACACCAACTCTCTGATGCTTCTTTATAACTTCCTATCGTCAATAACCACACCAGAAACCATCCGACCATTGTTTTCCAGAAAGACTTTTCTTCTCAAGTTCTACCTACAGTCTTAAATGTCATAATTCCTCAACCATCGAGAATTCACTTGATTCTCTATTCCACCTCCCCAACCCCCACCACTCTTTGATTGACAAGCAGCACAGTTCTGGTTGTTTATTTCTGCCTGTTTTTGTCTCAACATAATATTTGTACCATGACTCTATATTTCTCCCTTACCTTTTCCTACCAACATTTGCAACATTCCTGATCCCACCACTTTAATGGTTCCCAGCTTTCTGGCACCAAATTACATTTTTCACGATGGGCATCTCACTCCTCCACACCCTAATCTCACAGCAGATTGATCCAAGGTACCCGAACAGACATTTTACTCATACTTTAATGAGCTCAAGCTCGAAACGTTGGTTATAAATCTTTATCTTTGCTATGTATTGTACAGGTAAAAGTTCAAAAATCTGGATGTGAAAAATCCAGATCACCCGAGAACATGGACTTCTCAAAAACTCCTGGGATTTTTTGTGCATGCATAAGCGACACAGATATACAGTGGCAAAAAGCGATCACACGGAAGTGATGGAAAAGCAAGAAAAAAATTTTTTGTACTTTATATGTAAAAATATTTCATTAATAAATAATCAAAATTTACCTTTTTATTCTCCTTAAATTTGAATTTTAAAAGTACTGCCTGAGAATCCTGAAAATCTGGACCAAGCAGTCCAGATTTTAAAACTTTTACTGTACACTGCTTGACCTGCTAAGTTTCACCAGTATTGTGTTTTTACTTCAATCATGGTGCCTGCAGACTTTCATGTTTTAATCCAAAAAAAAATACAGTAAAATCCCCGTTATCTAAAATTCAAACAACTAGCAAAAAAATTGAGGAAGTAAATAAGAATAATAAAAATATAAAAGTTTAAAATTGTAAAAGTAAATGTTCTAATAAGCAACACACAACCCCTTGGTGAAGATGGGAGCAAACAGATTGCAGCCAGCGGAGTGTCATGGTTATGCCCCACCCACAGCAGCTGTTTGAATAAAGTTTGAGTAAAATTGTTGAATAAAATGTTGTCAGCCAGGATGAAGAACCGGCTGACGCCACTTTCTGCTGGGCAACCCTCCCAAAGTGTCTCCCTAACCCTGCCTAGTAAGACTTTTTATTAGAACAGTGCAACTCCAATTATCCGAAATGGTTGGATAAGGGGTTTTTTATTTTTTCGGTGAACTGGTCACTTTTTAAAAAAAGCCCAGTAGCAACAGCAAATCACTTGTATCAATGTTTAAACAACAACAAACAACTAGGGAAGACTTTTTAAGCATCAAAATGTTTAATTCTCACCAAAAAAAGCCACCTCTGATCACTAAGACCTTCCAACCACTGCCACCACCATCCCCGACACATCCCCACCACTGCAGCTGATCCCGATGGAGGCTTCTCGGGCCAGTGGAACACCCACTGGTGAGACACTGGAGCTCCCAATGCCAGAGTCCTAACTCCGAATCCTCCCCTAGGCCTACCACACACACACACTGAAGAGTACAGTTTGCGCATGCAGTTGTAAGCCAAGGGGAGGGCTCGGAGTCAGCGTCAGGAGTTCCAGTGTGCAGAGGAGGGAGGGAAGATGATAGGAGGGGCGAGGAGGGAGGGAAGATGATAGGAGGGGCGAGGAAGGAACGCCACTGAGCCAAAGGTTCCACTCCTGCCTGGGAGGCCGCTTTCCTTGATGACGCCGGAACAAGGGAGTCTTCCAATTACTTGCACCTGGGATACAGTGGCATGCAATTTGAGAGGAAGTGTTGGAGAAAAGAGTCTAGAGAGAAATGGAAAGAGAAAGGAGGGAGTTATTAAGTATATTAGTATGGCTTCATCTTACACTTGGGGGAGGAGGGTTAATTATGATGGCGGCACTGTTAGCATAGCAGTTAGTGCAACACTTCCAGGGTTCAAATTTAAATTTTGTAAGTTACTGAAATTCCCTCATTAAAGTGAACTATTTATACATCATTAAGAACTACAACACTTTTTTTTAATATTACTTTACATTTTGCCCTGTCTTGTCTTTTAAACTGTTTATTCTTAATGCAGGTGTTCCTGTGTTTGCTAAGCATTGTAAGATTGAGTCTCGGGCAACTGGAAAATTCATATATCCAGCATCCTCAGTACCTTTTGTGCCGGATACTGGGAGGTTTTACTGCCCTTTGTTATTTCTGTGCAAATTCCTCATGGAATGAACACAATGAACAACATTTCTATTTACACATTTTCATTTATGCATCAAAGCATAAGCCAAGTCAATCCAAAGTGATGCAAATTTTCTTCTGCAATTAATTGCAAATTTACTTTAGTTGAACAGAGTTGTCTGGCTTTGTACCTCAGACCTAGTTAAACAGGTTGAGCCTCTTCAGCATAAAAATATAGATATGCTGGAGGAACTCAGCCAGTCTTGCATGGTCCATAGGAGGTAAAAATCGCTTTAAGGTGCTTGAGTGCAGCTGGGACGTTCAGGTGGCTGCGGAGAAGACGCCTTTATGTCACCTGAACGTGCCGGCTGAAGGACAGCCGCGTCTGATCAAACGCCAGCTCCTGTGGCCGTAGTCACGGCTTGTTTATAGAGCATCTTGTCACAGCACTACATGAAAATAATGGAAAAGAAATGAACTTTAATTGTCATCCACAAAATAGTTGTTGGTTTGTTTTCACAAGGACAATACCTCTGTACATTGCTCCCTATTGATGTATGCTTTCCTCTTGATCAGTGATAATTTATGACAGAATTTCTGCAGGTTTCGGTTTATCAGGTTTAAGGTCGCAAATGTTGAGAGATAATAGTGTAGAACTCTCTCCAGAATACAAAAATCAATATGAAAGATTAACTGCAACTAACAAGCCTTCCTCATTCTCTATAAACCGACACCAAATTGTGGTTGGCGCGGGATTACAGGGCTGGAGCAGCCAGTGTGGGACTACAGGGCTGGAGTGGCAGGCGCAGGACTACAGGGCTGGAGCTGCTGGTGAGGACTTCAGGCCCCTGTAGTCCCGCACCGGCCGCTCCAGCCCTGTAGTCCCGTGCCTGCTGCTCCAGCCCTGTAGTCCCGTGCCTGCCGCTCCAGCCCTGCAGTCCCACACCAAGGAACTGTCAGGGAACGGGGAGGGTAGGTGTCGGCAGTGGGGACTCCTGTCCCACACTGTCCCCGATCCGCAGCGGGGAAGGTAGCCGTCGGCTGCGGGGAGGGTAGGTGTCACCGACTAGCCAGCTGACTGTCAACAGCCCGCCTGCTGCTAGGCACCTGAAAGCTGCTAGCTGCTTTCCCTTGCTGCTTTCAGGTCCCTAAGTGGAGCACTCGGAGCCGGAGAGGGTTAGGTAAGTGCTCCTCAGGGGCGGGTTCTGCACTTTCAGGTGGCCTCCCGACAGCTGCATTCGGGTATTTTAGGCGGTTTTACATTTCAGGCCTGAATCCCTCTTCAAGGAATAAGCAAAGAACAGAAAGGCGCGAGCCTCTTCTCTAAACACACACATACAAAAAAAGTAGATTCATTAGGTGATTTTAACCCAACACCCAACCCCAACCAACCAATTTTCCCCTGCAACCGCTGCAACCATGTCTGCCTGTCCCGCATCGGACTTGTCAGCCACAAACGAGCCTGCAGCTGACGTGGACATTTACCCCCTCCATAAATCTTCGTCCGCGAAGCTAAGCCAAAGAGACCTGGTTGCAATTAGTGGGGCAAAAGGTGATCCAGCATCTTTTCAACTGCAGGGGGAATGGACCTATTAAATCGCCAACCCAACGATTTAAGGGAGATACAATCCCCGGAATGACATGGTAAGTGATGCAGCATGCACTCAGGGGAATTATCGGTAAGTCTCCCTTGCCCCCCACCAGCCGTCAGTCACCCCTCTGACCCCTCTCCTCTACCCTTTACAGCAGTGACCCCTCTTCTTTACCCCTGTGGCAGCGACCCCTCTCCTCTCCCCCCCGGTAGCAGTATCCCTTCCCTTCTCCCCTACGGCGGCAGCGACCTCTCTCCTCTCCCCACCGCGGCAGCGACCCCTCTCCCGATGATCGTGGCACCACCCCAACCCCCCCCACTAAATTGACCTCTCCCTCCATGACAGCGACCTCACTCCCCCCAATTGTGGCCCCTTTCTCTTCCCCTCACAGCAGTAACCTCTCCCCCCTCTCTCCACCCCGGGCCCTGTGGCAGTGACCCCTCTCTTCCTCCCCCCCCCCCCCAACCCGCCCCCCCCACCGAATGCGGCAGGCACTTCATCCAGGAGTAACCGGGTCGGTCATTTTGCTGTTCAAGCCGTCAGTGGATGCATCCTGGGTAAATTTAACTGGGTTCCCTGACTATCTCAGAGGTAGGGCAGGAACCCAGATGACTTTGAATGATGCTGACCAGGTCTGACCCTTTCAAGCTGCTTTGTGAGTGGGATGCTAACCAGGGAAATTGCCCAGTTAACTCCATTTTACAAGGCAGTTCGAAAGCACCTAGTGTTACACAGGAAAGTCACGCTGTGATTGCAGTGCAATACACCAAAGTACTATATAGGACAAAGGCTGAACCTTCGGCAAGGTAGGAACAGAAAGCAAGCAGGCACTTGAACAAAAAGCTGGGGGAGGGGGGAAGGGGCAGGGAGAGGAGCACAAGCTGTGGGGGAAGGCAGAAGAGAAAAATGCAGAAAAGTTATGGCAGGAAGGGGTAGCTTTCTGAATAAGAGGAAAGGGGGTGTAAAGTTGGAGGAAAGAAGGCAGAGGGCAGGGAAAAGACAGAGAAAAAGACAGTGGAGGGACTTAACAGAAGCCTCCCCCATCACTTTTCAGCTTTTTTCTCCTCTTCCCTCTTGCCTAACATAAGAGCCACATACGATAAACTTCAAATGTTTCAGAGCCGCAAGCCATGAAATGTTTTTACTCTAACGTGCACATTGTAATAAAAAATTTATATAAATATTAAGAAATACATAACATAATAATATTTATTCATGCATGTAATTTAGGGGGGTGATCATTGCATACATACTTTTGACAGAATTACGTACCTGCATTAGGCATCAGGAGCTCAGATGGGTGGGTGGGTGACCAGGACAGAGTGGTAAGAACACTTTTGGTGCTTTGGGAGCTCGGATAGCAGGTGGACCAGGTAGTAAGTCCACGTTCAGGGCATCCAGAGGTCAGATGGGAGAGGAGCTGGGGTGACGGGAGCTCGGATGGATGGGCGGGATCAGCGGTAAGTCCGCATTCGAGGCATCGAGAGGTCGGGTGAGAGGGAGGCTGGTGCGTTGGGAACTCTGATGGGCAGGTGGCCAGATGGGACCAGGTGATAAGTCCGAGTTCGGGGCATTGGGAGGTTGAATGGGTGGGTGGCCGGGGCCTAGGCAAGAGACCACGGCATGGATGTTAGCTCTGGTGGGTGGACAGGCAGGCAGGGCTAAGGCAAGAGTCCGTGATCAGAGTGTCAGGAGCTCAGATAAGCGGGTGGCCAGGGCTTAGGTGAGAGTCCGCAGCTGGGGTGTTGGGAGCTCCGGACGGTGGGCGGCCTGGATCACATTAACACTCCTCTAATTTCATTACATGCAACACAGCCACACACGCCACAATCAAGCGATTGCAAGTTTCACCCTCTAAAACTAGCTCGTACAATTCCTGTCTCAGCCAATACATTTCCGTGAGGAACACACTATATATCAAAGAACTGCATGTAGCTTGCAAGCCACAATTTGGCCACCCTTGCCGTACAAATTTAAACTTCCTGTAGAACAGGGTAGGTTGTGATTTTGTTTACATCAAAAATATGTGGCCTGACATGGACGAATGTTGACTCCAGGGGAACAGCAGACAGGCACGAGGCAGCAGAGCAGGTGAAAACCCTTCTCTCTGAGAAGGGGAGGATCCAACAAGGTAAGGTATCATAGCCGTGAATTAGCACAGAGCTTGGCGACTGAAGAACTCACACCAGGCTGCAGGTGACCATATTGTGGGAACCAGGTATCAGGATGATGATTGGAGAAGGTGCCAATGGCAAGCAGGGATCCTGAAGGGACTTAGATACTGGCAGCTTCTTAATTGTATTGGGAGTTTGGAGCCAGGTGCCTAAGGAGACTTTGACGTTTCCAGCTCAGGTTCACAGATGGAATGGAGAGGAGGCCATGTGGCAGAGGTTACAAAGTTGCAGGAGGTGATGCATCAGAAGAGATGGTGGGATCCATGGACAGCTGAAGTCTATATCTTCTGCACAAGTTCAGCACCCTAATCTAGTGGTGCCTCTGTGTGCCTTTGTTGTTCAAAAAAGTAAAGCAATTTTATGTATTTTATATACACGACAATATAGAAATCTTGAATCATGAAGTTACATAGGTATGAAAGGTACACCAACAATAATAGTATAAATTAAATTACACCATGTGCCATAAGAAAAAAAGAAATAAAATGTGTAACAGGTTAAATAGATACTCACATTTATTCATTTATTTTATTGGTTACGTCAGGTACAAATTTAGTTTAATTAATGTTCGGAAACAGGAGAACGGCACTTGCTACTAGGATTTTCCTCCTGACTACTGGAAGCAAATCAGCACTTACAGAACTTTTTTCCATGGTAGCCACAGTTGAGCAGCAAAAGAGAATACAATGAAGGTAAGGGAAAACAGGTGAAAAAGAGGATGGAGTGCAAGGAGAAGAAAGAGACAGAGGTTGGGGATGAGGTGGTGGTGCTGGAGTTGGAAGTAAGTAAGGGCCACATTTTTCAAGGAAGAAGAAGGATTCAGCAAGTAGGCACAGGTAAGGGCAGGTTTTCTCTATCATATATCTTGTCCCTTCCATGATAAACAGTGGCACTGGCAGGCAAGGCAGAGGAATGCATCTCTTGCAGGATGTGAGTTGTCAGAGCAGTTAGCAGTATCCCTGAAGACTTCATCTGCGAGAAATGCACCCAGCAGCAGCTCCCGACAAGCCGAGTTAAGGAATTGGAGCTGGAGTTAGATGAACTCAGGAATATTCAGGAGGTTGATGGGGTGATAGATAGGAGTTACAGGGACAGGATCACTCCTAGGAGGCAGGAGGAGAGCATCGGTGGCACTCAGGAGAGGGAAAGCGAACAGGCAGGCAGAACAGGGCACCCCTGCGGTCATTTCGCTCAATAACAAGCATGCCATTTTGGATTCTGTTGGGATGGGGACGACCTATCAGGGGAAGCATGGCAATCAGGTCTCTGGCACGGAATCTGGTCCTGTGGCTAAGAAGGGAAGGGAGGAGAAGAGGTGAGCTGTAATGATAGGGGATTCATAGTTAGGGGGACAGATAAGAGGTTCTGTGGAAGAGATCTCGTATTCTAGATGGTATGTTGACCCCTGGTGCCAGTGTCTGAGATATCTCCAATCAAATTCACAGCATTCTCAGGAGAGAGGGTGAGCAGCCAGATGTCGAGGACCAATGACCTGGGTAGTAAACGTAAAGAGGTCCTTCCTGCAAGGAGAGTTCAGGGAGTTTGGTGCTAGGTTGAAGGTCATGACCTCCAGGGTTGTGATCTCAGGATTGCTATCGATGATATGTGTGAGTGAGGTTAAAAATAGGAGGATAATACAGCTTAACACATGGCTAAAGGCAAAGGCAGGAGGGAGGGCTTCAGGTTTCTGGATCATTGGGCTCTCTTCCAGTGAATTTGGGACCTGTTCCGACAGGACAGTTTGCATCAGAACTGAAGGGGGACTAATATCCTTACGTGAAAGTTTGCTTGTGCTGTTCTGGTGGGTTTAACCTTGATTTGCAAGGGGATGGGAACCAGAATGCCAGAGCAGATAGAAGAGTTGAGGGGGGAAAACAATAATGTGAAAATTGCATGCACCAGTAGAAGTCAACAGGTTGTGTCTGCTGAAAAATTTCTAAAGTGCATCTATTTCAATGAAAGGAGTATTGTAAGAAAAGCAGATGAGCTTAGAGTGTGGATTGGCATGTAACCATATATTATTTTACAGCGCGGAAACAGTTCATATCGGCCCTTCGAGTCCACGCCGGTTCACTTGAACAACTCCACTAGTTCCCCTCCTCCCACTCTCTGCCCATAACCCTCCAACCCCCTCTTATCCATGTAGACATCCAACCTTCTCTTAAATGATGGAAAGGACCCTACCACAACTATCTCCTCTGGAAGATCATTCCATTCTGCCACCACTCTCTGAGTGAAGAAGCATCCTTTAACATTTCTCCTAAAGATTTTCCCCTCTTACTCTTAACTTATGCCCTCTTATTTCAATCTCCCCTGCATTCAGGGGAAAGCATTTACTCACGTCTAGTCTATCTATTCCTTTTATAATTTTAAATACTTCTATCAAATCCCCTCTCCATTAGTGAAACTTCATTGCAGGAGGAGCAGGACCGGCAGCTTAATGTTCCAGGGTTCTGTTGTTTCAGATGCGATCGAACAGGGAGGGGGGGGGAAGGGGGGGGATGGGGATGAAAGGGGGAAGAGTAGCATTGCTTGGCAGGGAAAATATCACAGCTGGACAGACCAGAGGGCTCATCGACTGATGCTATATGGGGGGAGCTGAGCAACAGGAAAGGAATGACTACATTTATGGAGTTGTATTATGGATCGCCCAGTAGTCAACGAGAATCGGAGGAAAAAATCTGTAGAGAGATAGCAGACAGCTGCAGGAAACATAAGGTTGTGATAGTCGATTTTAATTTTTCACATATTGACTAGGACTCCCATACTGTAAAAGGGCTGAATGGCTTAGAGTTTGTCAAATGTGTTCAGGAAAGTTTTCTAAATCAATATATAGAGCAGTGGTTCTCAATCTTTTTCTTTCCATTCACATACCACTTTAAGTCTTCCCTATGCCATAGGTGCTCTGTGATTAGTAAGGGATTACTTAAAGTGATATGTGAGTGGAAAGAAAAAGTTTGAGAACCACTGATTATAGAGGTACCAACTCGAGAGAATGCAATATTGGATCTCCTTTTATGGAACAAGACAGGACAGATGACAGAAGTACGTGAAGGGGAATATTTTGGGACCAGTAACCATAATGTCATTAGTTTCAAGTTAATTATGGAGAAGGATAGATCTGAGCCTCAGGTTGAGATTCTAAATTGGAGAAAGGTTAATTTTGAGGAAATAAGAAAGTATCTAGAATGCATGGATGCACAAGGTAAATGGAAGACCTTCAAAGGTGAAATTCTGAGAGTACACAATTTCTGTCAGGATTTAAGGCAAGGTTATTAGGCATAGAAAATCTTGATCTTTGAGGAAAAAGAGAGGTGTATAGTAGGTAAAGGCAACATGGAGCAAATAAGGTACTTGCAGTGTATAAAAATGCAAGAGAAACCTCAATAAAGTGATCAGGGAGCCTAAAAGAAAAATGAGGTTGCTTTGGCAGACAATGTGAAGCAAAATCCTAAGGGTTTAAGATATATTAAGACAAAAAGGATAGTAAGGGACAAAATTGGTCCCCTTGAAGATTAGAGTAGTCCCTGTATGGACCAAATGAGATGGGGAAGATCTTAAATACTATATTTCCCCAATCAGTATTCACTCAGGAAACAGGCACAAAGTCGTGGGAAGTAAGGAAAACAAGTAATGAGGTCATGGAGCCTATACAGATTAAAGAGGATGAAGGCTCACTATCTGTAAGCAAATAAAGGTGGATAAATCCCCAGGGCCTGACAAGATATTCCCTTAGACCTTAAGGGAGGCTAGTCTATAAACTGCAGGGCCTCTGGCAGAAATATTTAAAATGTCCTTAACTACAGGTACGATGCTGGAGGATTGGAGGGTAGCTCATGTTGTTCCGTTGTTTAAAAAAGCTCCAAAAGTAACTCTGGAAATGATAGGCTGGTGAGCCTGATGTCAGTAGTAGGTAAATTATTGGAAGGTGCTCTAAGAAATCATATATACAATTATTTGAATAGCCATAAACTGACACGGCTTTGTGGGTGTCAGGCCATGTTTAACCAATCTTGTGGAGGTTTTTTTGAGTAGATTACTAGGAAAGACTGTGGATGTGCATACATGGACTTTAGGAAGGATTTTGCTATTGTTAATTTTATTAACTCTTCACTCTTTATTTGGGGGGGGGAGGGTTGGACTAATTTTAAGTTAGACTATTAATATTGTGTTACAATTAACGGGGGGGGGGGTTATTTTGTGTAGTTTTCTGAGATAATATTGTAATCATACCATTTTAATTTGTTTTAAATTTTTCTTTCAATGTAATTCTCTATTGTATTCATGTTATAAAATTTTAAATAAAGTCTTCAAAAAAAAAAGGAAGGATTTTGCCTAAGTCCCTCAAGGGAGTTTAGTCAGGAAGGTTCAGATGCAAGGTACTCATGGTGAAGTAGTGAACTGGATTTGACAATGGCTGGACAGGAGAATCCAGAGAGCAGTGGTGGATGGTTGCTTCTTAGACTGGAAGTCTGTGACTTGTGGTGTGCCTCAGGGATCATTGCTGGGACTATTGTTGTTTGTCATCTCTATCAATGAGATAGATGATAACGCAGTATATTGGATCAGTAATGTTTGCAGATAATACTAAGATCGGAGGCATTGTCGACATCGAAGAAGGTTTTCAAAGCTGGCAGAGGGATCTGGACCAGCTAGAAAAATGGGCTGAATAATGGCAATTGGAATATATATAGACAAGTGTTAGGTGTTACATTTTTGAAGGACAAACCAAGGAAGGACATACCAGTGAATGGTAGGACACGGAGGAGTGCAACAGAACAGAGGGATCTGGGAATATAGTATAGACACCCAATTCCCTGAAAGTGGCATCACAGGTGGATTGGGTTGTAAAGAAAACTTTTGGCATATTAGCCTTCATAAATCAAAGTATTAAGCATTAATACTTTAAAAAGTATTAAGTTGGGATGTTATGGTAAAGATACATTAGACATTGGTGAGGCTAAATTTGGAGCATTGTGTGCAGTTTTGGTCACCTAACTACAGGAACTATATCAATAAGATAGAAAGAGTACAGAGAAGATCTACTAGGATGTTGCCCAGCCTTCAGGAATTGAGTTACAGGGAAAGGTTAAACAGGCTAGGATTTTATTCCTTGATGTGTAGAAGAATGAGGGGAGATTTGATACGAGCCATCTAAAATTATGAGGGAGATAGACACCAGAGTAAATGTAGATAGGTTTTTCCCTCTGAGGGTAGATGAGATACAAACCAGAGAACATGGGTTAAAAATGAAAGGGAAAACGTTTAGGGGAAACATGAGGGGGAACTTCTTCACAGATAGAGTGGTGGGAGTGTGACATGTGCTCCCAGCTGAGCTGGTGAATATGGGCTCAATTTTAACATTTAAGAAGAATTTGGACAGGTACGTGGATAGGAGAGGTATGGAGGGCTATAGACTGGATGCAATCAGTGGGACTAGGCAAAAAAAGGTTCAGCACAGACTAGAAGGGACATGTTTCTGTGCTGTAATAGTCTATGGTTTTGTGGTTGGCTTAATATGAGCATCTCCCCCCCCAACTCCCATGCAGTGAGCTCACGCTTACAAATTATTTGGACCATCACCTTCCCAAGATCGTGTTATATGGCGAGCTCTCCACTGGCCACCGTGACAGAGGTGCACCAAAGAAAAGGTACAAGGACTGCCTAAAGAAATCTCTTGGTGCCTGCCACATTGACTACCGCCAGTGGGCTGATAACGCCTCAAACCGTGCATCTTGGCGCCTCACAGTTTGGCGGGCAGCAACCTCCTTTGAAGAAGACCGCAGAGCCCACCTCACTGACAAAAGGCAAAGGAGGAAAAACCCAACACCCAACCAACCAATTTTCCCCTGCAACCGCTGCAATCGTGTCTGCCTGTCCCGCATCGGACTTGTCAGCCACAAACGAGCCTGCAGCTGACGTGGACTTTTTACCCCCTCCATAAATCTTCGTCCGCGAAGCCAAGCCAAAGAAGAATATGAGCATCTCCCCCACCCCAACTCCCATGCAGTGAGCTCACGCTTACAAATTATTCCCCAACTGAATTACTTAGACAACACATTGTCAAGCAAAAGTTGGGAAACTTGTGCAGGCCATTAGTGAGATATCATATTCCCAAACTGTGTGCAAAACTTTGTGTCCCAAACTGTGTTTTTTTTTTTAAGAAGGTTTCCTCCAAAAGCTTAAAATTCTTATGGCAAGTGAGGAAATAAATGTTGTGTGACCAGTAACATTGTTAGTTGCATGACTATAATATAATACCAAGTAAACATTAACGCGAGTCATAATTCGGTATGTTTATACCATTTTTCTCTTGGTTACGTGAATGATTGCTGATATGATCTATTGCATACAATTAACACAATAAAGCATACAAATTGGACTAATTTTCAGTGTATTATTTCTATTTGCAGACAGCACAAAGAGCTTAGTAATGTTTTTAAGTTTATTTGTCATAAAGTACCCAAGACAGAAAAAAATGCTTCTTCTCCAAACAGATGGACAAGTTTTTTAACATGCAGCCATCTAAAAAGATGGCCATGAAAAAAATATCAAGCAGCCCCAAGCAAGTGCAGAAAGATTGCATTGTTTAAGAGATTCATTCAGGAATCTGATGACAATGGAAATATCTTTTTAGCTTATTGGTGCATGCTTTCACACAAGTCTTCTCTTCAATGAGAGAAGGGAAAGAGAAAATGCCTGGAGTATTATAGGTCCTTGTTTTTCCTTGGCAACAAGAGATGTAGATGGAGTCCAAGGAGGGGAGGAAAGTTTGCATTATGTTCTGAGCTGCATTCACTACTTTCTGTTGCTTCTTCTGATCTTGCATCACATCATGTTTGCTTTCAATGGTGCACCTGTAGAAGTTGTTGAGGGCCAAGGGGGAATGCTAAACTTCCTTAGTGTGCTCAGAAGGAATTGCATTGGTGCACTTTCTTGACTGATTTTTCAACATGCTTACCCAAGGTGAGGTTATTAATGATATTTATTGCTAAGAACTTGAAGCTATCTGTCCTTTTGTTTTCTTCACAAGAGAGAAAAAGAAAGAGTGAGAGAGAGAGAGAGAGAGCACCAGACTTATTCTGTCTATTGTTATTTGTTACCTGGCCCACCAGGTAACAAATTTGAAAATGAAGTGGAACAATATTTAGCTGTTCAGCTGTGGGTGTAGAGCAGTGGTTCTCAAACTTTTTCTTTTCTTTCCACTCACATATCACTTTAAGTATTCCCTATGGCATAGTTGTTCTGTGATTAGTAAGGGATTGCTTAATGTAGTATGTGGGTGGAAAGAAAACATTTGAAAACTACTGTTTTAATCGCACCTAATTGACTTGTTATGTGCATGGTTTCATAACTCCAAAGGAAATGGGCCAATGACAATTTTTCTCAATCAAAATATTTCAGTAACAATTGGGTCTAGAGCAGTGATTCTCAATCTTCCCTTCCCACTCATGTACCACCTTAAGCAAACTCTTACCAATCACAGAGCACCGATGGCATAAGGATTAAAGAGGTATGTGAGTGGAAAGAAAAAGATCGTGTTGTGTTTTATATTGAATATAGATATGATTTTGGGAGATAAAGTGTGGCAGGTTTTATTTAAGTGTAGGTCACATACAAACACTTCAAAACAGATCTTATTTAAAATACTGGAGCTCTGCTCAAGCTAGACAGGCCAGCTCCGAGAGCCTATGCAAAAACTTTGAAGAGTGCCCAAGGGACTTCACTAATGGATTGTTATTTTGAAAAGCAACTGATGAAAGAACTCGAAGCCTGAGGCTGTGAGAGTTCAGTTTACTGTTCTAAGAGGGTCGTGTTGGCTTTTGCAAGCAGAGAGGGGGTCAAACAGGTTTTTCTCTGAGAGAGAGAGAGAGAGAGAGAGAAAATTCAGTTCTGCTGTTTTTACAGCTCAGCAGCAGCAGCTGGGACTGGAACAGGACAAGCTGGCAAGCTCATGGAAAAAGCCCATTTTGAAGACAGGTTGTGAGTGCTTAGTTTAGCCTGGTCAAAGCCCTTGTGGTCCATACAAGAGGAGAAGACTGGCGGCCTAAAGTTTCACTTGAAATAAGAGAAACAAAAAGGAACTCTGTGATGATAATCAAAAATAACCTTTAGGTTGTGCCAAAGGAACAGCTTCTTCATATAACTGTGTCTGGCTGTGCAATGTTAAGAAAATGTGCTAGCTGGAGCTTCGAGCTTCAAAATGAGACAATGGCATTAAATAATCATTAAATACTGATGGATGTCACAATCTGCCCACCCTTCATACTTCTGATGGAGATTAGTTGATTGTGTGATAATTCTACGCTCTTGCCACAAATGCCATTTTGAACCTGGCACACATGTAACAATCACACATTGTGGAACTGAATTTGGTAAATTGAATTCAATTAAAGATTGAAGCTTTTCTTACAAAGGCTCAGATAAAGAATTGGTTTCAAAAAAAATACAACAGCAGGTCCATTATTATACTACAAATATTAAACATACTGATAAACAATAATTGGCTTACCATGGCTGATACACCTTTTATCCATCCATGTAAAATTGTGCTTTTAATGATCATACAAAAGGTACAGTTTATCTTTTAGACTGTTCATTTTTTCTGAAAGTAAAAAAATATACTGTAGTGAATATCAAGATTTTTTTTATGTATTCTATAAATATTGAATTCAAAATTAGAAAAAAATATGCAAGCATTTTTCACAATTGACAAATAATAAATGAGAAATTAATGGCAGTAAAAAATCTCTTCCTAATATTTCTTTGTGGCTTTCTCCCAGATGATAAGCCTTCTGAATGCAATATGTGCAAACTTTACCTCAAAGTACTATTTGGCAGCCAAATTATATGAATCACATTGACAACACCACCCAATTTATAAATAAAACTAATCTTGTTCACGTTACTTCACTATATGAGAGCAGCTAAATTTCATGTTGCTAATGAAGTTGAGCATTCCAAATGACTGCATTGTTTATTCGCAGTTCCACCCATACCACATAAATTTCTCCACAAAGTTGTGATAAGAAAATGTACAATAGAAAATATAATGAATTGGAACCACGTGTGAATAAACTATTAAAATGTAACTACTGTAGCTAGTCCACTGTCTTATAGAAATTTTACAGGACTGAGTGTGATTGCTATTACAGATGCCTATCCTTTTATCTGGGATCATTAGGACCAGACACTCTTCTGAATTGCTAAATCATTTTGATTTTGGTCTCTTTAGGCAAATGCCTCACTCCTACCCAACCGTCCATTCCCCCCGGCTGTCCTTCACCCCCCCTCCTCCCCAGCCATCCATTGCCCCCTCTCCCCCCACCAAAGGCCGCTGCCAGAATATTTTGCGTCCTAGGCCAGGCTGAGCACAGGGGGGGGGGGGGGGGTAGGGAGTGCTAGCTGGGCTGAGTGGTGGTTTGATGCATGCTGTACAGGAGGGTCTTGACCAGCGCGTTGGTCAGGTGGAAGTCAGAGGCAATGGAGTGGCCCAGGAGCTCGGCCAAAAAGGCAGCCAGTGTCAGCTGCTCAGAGCTAGTGGCAAAGCAGGGCAGAAGGCCAGACACGAGGTGCAGAGCTACAAGAGGGGCAGACCATCGGGGCAGTGGAATCAACCGTCAGCAGCTTTTAGGCACTCCACCAGCTCGTCGGGCCGGCCCTCAGGCTCACCCCAACAGCACAACGCCAGCTGGAGTGAAGTCTGGTGCCTGTGATGTTGGAGGCCAAGTTAACAACCCTCTAGAATTTATTCTGCTCCTGAGCATTGGCACCTCCATACCAGACAGTGATGCAACCAGACAGAATGATCTCCATGTTACATCTGTAGAGGTTTTTACAAGTCTTCGGTGACCTACCAAATTTCCTCAAACACCTCACATCTGTCCTGGAGCCTTCTTCATGATTGCATTGACATGGAAGCTCCAGGACAGATCCTCTGAGATGTTGATACCCAGGAATTTGAAGTTCTTGACCCCCTCCACTACTCTGCCCTCGATGAGGAATGGGGCGTGTTCCCGACTTCCTCCTGAAGTCCACAATGATCTCCTTGGTTTTGTTAACGCTGAGTGCAAGGTTGTTGGTATGATACCACTCAATGAGCTAATCTATCTCCCTCCTGTTTGCTTCCTCATTGCTGTTTGTGATTCTGCTGACAACTGTAGTGTCATCGGCGAACTTGTTAATTACATTGGAATTGTGCCTGGCCTCACATTCATAGGTGTATAGCGAGTAGAGCAGTGGGCTAAATACACATCCTAGGGGTGCACATGTGTCGACGATCAGTGAGAAGGAGAAGTTGTTTCCAATTCATACTGACTGTGGTCTTCCAATGAGAAAGTCAAGGATCCAGTTGCAGAGGTGGGGGAAAGGTGCAGAGGGCCAGGGTTTGGAGTTTCTTCACCAGCACTGAGGAAAGAGTAGTGTTAAAGGCTGAATTGTAGTCGACGAAGAGCAACTGCATGTATGAATTGCTGTTTTCGAGGTGATCCACAGCTGAGTAGAGAGCGAGTGATATTGCATATGCTATGGAGCAATTGTGACAATAGGAAAATTGCAGTGGGTCCAGACCTCTGCCTAGGTACATGCCAATTCTGGCCATGATCAACCTCTCAAAGCATTTAATCACAGTAGATGTTAGAGCTATTGAGCGATAGTCATTGAGGCAGCTCACTTTGCTCTTCTTGGGCACCAGGATAGAGAGGTGCAAACCTCTGACTGCACCAATAAGAGGATGTAAAGGTCCATGAACACTCTGGCTAGTTGGTTGGTGCAGATTTCAATTACTCTGCCAGGTACGCTTTCAGGACCTGACACCTTGCGAGGGTTCACACCCATGAATGATGTTCAACAAAAATAAAGGTTCAACAAATTATCAACTTGATTAAAAATATGGACAATTGATTGGCAATTAAATTCAATAGAGTGAGAGATCACAGGGTGGGTGTTGTGTTGCAGCATGTGGGAATATGTGAAATAAGCTACCAAACAGCCAAATTTACAGAAAGTATCTGCAACTCAAGATACCCATCTCAGAATTTAAAAACTACAGATAGTACATTTCTTACTGATATTGTCACAGTTTACCTGGAATTTTATACCAGGACAAGGTTGTAAGAAAGGAATGGATACCCAAAAAGTGATGTTGGAGGCACTTTTGCAACAATTATCAGATTCTTGCAGTGAATGAAAGCAATGATTGGAGAGAGGAAGAGCAAAATAACCACATCGTACCACAAGAAACCTTCCATGCAGTGAGACAAAAAATGGAATGTAGCAGTGGTAAGCGTCAATATAATGTGGGGACAGTTACTATTTTCTGCAGCCCCTAAGTGAAATTTTCAAATGCCGTGTTGTCAAACAAATGCCATGATAAAGATATCTTCTCAGGATTAGAGAGCCTTGGAGTGAGCAAGACAATCCAGTTTTCACATTGGCTAACCAGTAAATTGCTGTTCAATGAACCGGTTAGAGAAGCCATTTTTGCCATTTACACAGGACTCCAGCAACCCTCTGGTTTTATGCATATGTTCAGGAGTTTCTTACTACTTGTCCTAATGGCACCCTCATAATTTTGTGCATGTCAATCAAGTCCCCTGCAAGTTACCTCTGCTCCAAGGAAAACAAATGCAGTCTTCACACACTCTTATTATAACCTGTCAATCTCCTCTGGATCTCCTCTGCATCCATGCCAATGCAATCACATAATTTCAACACTGTGATAACTAGTTCCGCACACGCCACAACCCAACCAATATTTTATGACCTCTCTCCTGTTATATTCTATATTCCTGCTAATGAAGGCAAGGATGCATTAAGACTTCTTAATTACCTGATTTCAAGACTTTGTTTTATCTGTTTGCTCTCTCAAGGGCACCAACACACCCATTAAACAAGAACGAGAAGCAAAAGAGTCTCTCTGTTGACATTAAGCATCCTTGGATTCCAACAGCTTCTCCTCAAACGTCTCCTGGACTCCCATAACCTCCTTTGTTGCATAGCCTTGTGTCTACTCCGATCCAAGTTCATACCTGAGCTTGAGGTATCCCAGTCACCTTCCTCGACCCCCGGTTCTGAACCCCTGAAGTAAGTAGAAAAGCCATGAGCACTTCAGGCCTTTTGAGACCCAAGATTCATCAGTATCCTTCTAAATTCTGATCTCAATACCTGGTTCCCACAATCTGGTCACCCACAGCTTGTAATGAATCCTTTTACAATCTGGTCGCCTGTTATGAATCCTTTAGCCACCAAGAGCCATGCAAGTCTGCTGTTGTGTTCCCTACCTTGTGGGGTCTACTCTTCAGTTTATCCTTCTTAGTAGGGATGGGAGGCAATGTTCTTCCACTCTGGTACCCTGTGCTGGTCCGCTGCTCCCCTGGACCCCACAACCCTCAATGTCTTGGGTGCCTATTTACCCATGTTGCTTCCTTCATGATCCTTGGATGGTATGAGGTCCTTTAGTTCCTCAATACTCCCTGTCCTTCCATTTCTTATTCATGTCCTAAATATTAGCCTTCCAAAATACATCCAACATTAATCAGCATTAAGGGCATTCTGCCATACTCTACCCATATTATCAAGTTGTCCTCCAGTTTAAGATTATCCTCTGTTATCAATGCCACCAGCAATTTGTATGTATTCTACAAGCTTATTAAACACATTTTCATGTTCACATTTAAATTACTAAAGTGTTCAAAACAATAGTGAAGGTCTTAACATTGATCCCAATGATGCACTACTGATTATAGACTTCCAAACCACAAGAACCCTCCACTATAACCCTCTGCCTCCGATTAACAAGCCAATTTTGGGCCCATTGGTTGATATACCCTGAATTCCATGGTGACTACCTTTTGGATCATGAGCCCTTGTCAATGGACTTTACTGAGATATGCAAACTATATGAATTTTTTTGCCCTCAACAATGCACTATTTTTAAAAACAAAACTGGGATTAATTTATGTCAATCTAAATAACTGCGGCAAAATGTAAGTATTTTGATGTAAATATGTGTAAATATTTTTACACATATGGGTTTATGAAAATGTATTGGAAAGGAGAAATGGGAAGGGATCTGGGAGGACTCTGGGGTGAAGGGAGAAGATAAAAGGGAGAGGTGTCGACTTCACAGACCGAACAATAGATGGAAATGGTGATGGCATGGGAGATGCGATCGCCAGAGGGGGAAGGATGGAGGTGGGGGGGGGAAGAGTGGTTAGGAGAAGGGAAGAGGGAAAGGGGTTGAGGTTGGTTGTTGTATGTTGCCTTTGTCTTTGCTCCTTTCTTTTTTTGATTTTTCTTTCAGGGATTCATCGTGGAGCCAGCAGCCTGGTCCAACCTGTCAAAGATAAAAGTCTGGATGGGTATCAGACAGGAGAAGATGAGGGTACCGGGGCAGCACAACCAAGGGTTAAATCATTGGGGCAATGACCAACTGTATAAAATATGTTTGTTTCAACATAAATGGTTTAAACTGGTTGGTGAAGAGGAAAAGAGTCTTGGCACACAAATTGGGAGTAGATATAGTTTTCCTTCAGGAAGCACATTTAATAGAACATGAATACCAAAAGCTGAAGAGAGGATGGGTAGTTTGGTAATAGTGTCCTCCTTTAATTCTAAGGCAAAGGGGGGTGGTGATTTTGATAGAAAAAAATCTTCCAGTCAGGGTGGAAAGTGTTGTCATGAATATAGCAGGAAGATTTGTGATGGTGCACTACCAGATATATTCAGAATCCTGGACTTTATTGAAAATATATGCCCTAAATTGGGAATATGAGAAATTTATGTTTTTTTTAAATTGGTGCAAGGAAGACAAAGATCCTTGTTTAGGGGTGCGGGTATTTCATTTTTTGTCTGGATCCGTTCTTGGCTGAGTCATCAAGAAGGGTAACTAAGGTCAAGGCAGCTAAAACTACCCAGACCTTCATTAAAGATCTGAATTTAATAGATGCATGGAGGCGACAGCAGCCCAAGGAAAGGGATTATTCCTTTTATTCAAAGCAACACAACTCTTACACCAAGATAATTTATTCTTGGTGTCAGCCCAAATAGAGGGTAGGATCATAGAAACCAAATACACAGTGGGACTTTTGTCAGATCATTCTCCCTTGACATTAATTTCAATGCCAGATAAAGAGGAGATGGCTGTTGAAGAAGGCAAAGTTTTGTAGCTTTGTTAGAACACAGATAGATGTGTTCTGTGAGGCCAGCTGTAATTCAACTGTGGACAAATTCCTTCTTAAGGCATATTTGAGAGGTCAAATACAAAACCAGTTAAAAGAGAATATTTAAAAGAGGTTGAGGAATTGTAAAAGGAGATTGCACTTAGAAAAGGACTCAAAATTCAGGCTCTGACAAAAAAAAAACTTATATAATATACTCCAAACAAATATGATGGAAAAGGCCATGTTAAGATCAAGGCAGAACTATTATGATGTGGGAGAATGAGCCCATAAAGTCCTTTCCTGGCAGCTGAGGGCAGAGCAGGCCTCAAGAATGATTAATGCAGTTCAAACAGGGGATGACAGGGTCTTATACAAGCCAAAGGAGATAAATGAAACCTTCAGACAATTTTATGAAAAATTGTTTAAGACAGAATCATTGGGGAAGCCTGAGAAAATAGACGAGTTCCTGTCAAAATTGGAGTTAACAAATTTAGGTCAGGATGATCTGAGGGATTGAATGCTCCCTTCAAAGAAGAAATAGAAAAAAGCATTGAATCTGTTACAAGCTGTTAAGTCTCTGGGAGAGGATGGGTTCCCTCCTAAGTTTTATAGGGAATTCAAAGATCTCCTGATGCTCCTGCCCTCTTTATGGAGGTGGTGGATCAGGCGGTTGAATCCCAGACACTCCCAGAATCTTTTTCAACAGCAATTATTATGTGACTCTTAAAAAAGATAGGGACCTTCTGAAACCGTCCTCTTATAGACCTATTTCAAAGCTGAATACGGACTATAAGATACTTGCGAAGGCTCTAGCAAATAGAGTGGCGAAGTGGGCTTTGTACAAAAGAGACAGCCTGTGGAAAACATAAGCAGACTGCTGAGTATCATACATCTGTCACAGTTAAGGGATGATCCAAGTGTAGCCATGGCCTTGGATGCAGAGAAGGCATTTGATAGGACTTCACATTTAAGGTATTGGAGAAATTGGGGCTAGGGCCAACTTTTATAAATATATATATATATATATTGGATTAGGGCACTGTATCATGCACCCAGGGCTAAAGTTGTGACCAATGGACAATTATCGCCAGCCTTCCCACTATCAAGATCTAGTAGACAGGGGTGTTCATTGTCTCCAGCTCTATTCATTTTGGCTACAGAACCACTGGCTGAAGCCATACCACGCGATCTAGACATCACTGGGTTTGGAGTGGGCTGAGAAGAACACAAAAATCAAATTATTTGCAGATGACGTGCTGACATATCTGACGGCCCAGCAAGTTTGTTGACCAAGCTTTTCTTTACCCTGGAGGAATATGGGGAAGTCTCCGGGTACAATTAATTGGGACAAGAGAAAAATTATGCCACTTACTAAAGGGGACTATAGTCAGTTTGAAGAAAACAGTCAATTGAAGTGGCTACAAAAGGTGATCAAGTACCTGGGAGTCAGGGTGACAATAATCTACAAAATTTATATCAACTAAATTATGCCCCCTTGCTCAAAAAAATTGAGGAGGACCTAAACAGATGGATGACCCTGCTCATTAATTTGATAGGTTGCCAAGCTTCAGTACCTCTTCCAGACTTTGCCCATGGTATTACCCCAGAGATTCAATTCACAGGCAAGTAGATTCATTTGGAACAGGAGGGTGGCCAGGATCTCCATGCAGAAATTAACTCGGGATTACAGTCTGGGTGGACTGAGATTACCAGACTTTAAGAAATACTATTGGGCAGAGCAGACAAGGTATATAGCCTCACTCTTTGAGGGAGGAGGTATATCATCCTGGGCACAAATTGGTCTGCACACAATAGGTAAGAAGGTAGCAGAAGACTTTATTTATAAATGGGACTCATAATTGTTATCTGGCGTCAAAGACACTCCCTCATTAAAACACATTCTTTACGTGTGGAACAAGATTTATCAATGTATTGGACTTAAAGTGGGGTTGTCCTCAAATACACACGAGTCAGAATGGTTTAATACCAAGGACAATAGAAAACAAGATCCTGGACATCTGGTGCCAGAAAGAGATCAGGTGTATCAAGGACTGTTATGAGCAGGATATCTTGTATCATTTGAACAGCTTAAAAATAAAAATATGATTTGTCAAACAGGACATTATTTTGTTATCTTTAGTTAAGGTCTTTTTAAGGAACAAATTAGGTCCAGCTATGGGCATACTGGAGAGCAATGGCACTGAGGCCCTGATTCAAAAGGGGAAGACGTGCAAGTTTATTGCAGCAATATATTTCTTACTCCAAGTGGAAAGCCCAATGCCATGTCTTATTAAATCTTGGCAAAGGTGGGAGTCAGACTCGGGTGTAATGATTGAAGAAAGATGCTGTGACAACATGACCACAATTATTAACACTAGATTCAGGTTGGTGCAATATAATTTTCTGCTCCAGTTGTACTGTATGCTGCAGAAATTGACAAGGCCAAGCCAGAAATTTCAGATCAATGTTTCAGGTGTGGCACAGAGACGGGAACCTTTGTGCACTCAACCTGGTCATGCTCCCTTTTGGGTAGAACTAGGTCAATTCCTACAGAAAATCATAGGTAAAGAGTTTCCACAGGACCAGGAGCTATTCCTGCTGGGAAACATCATGACATATGACTTGCGTTGAAGCTGTCCAAATTTCAAATCCAACATGTGTTGATTGCTTTGGTGGTAACCAGGAAGTGCATAGCAGTTACTTGGATGTTGAACTCTCATTCAGGCAACGTGCATTGGAATGTGGAAATGCAGAGCTGTGTTCCCCATAGAAAATTACATATAATTTATGGAGGAAATACGACATCTACCTTAAAATTTGGCAACCATACCAGTGTTTATACAAGTGCAAAGGTATAGTGAGATTCCTTGTGCTTCGTCGCTCTATCCATTCCCATCTACCCCCCTCCTTGAATCATAAAAATGTAAAGACCTGAGGGCCGGCAGTGGGGTCCTGGTGAATCCTACTGTTTTATTTTTCAGACCTTATGTTCCTAACATGTCTGGAAGGTAAAGGGACACTGGAAAATGCTACAGAAATCGACTAATTTATTGTTACTGTCTCTCTTTTAAGGGTAATAATCAATTTAATCTCTGGTTATAATGGGGATAAATAGGGGGGGGGGGAAGAAAGAGAAAAAAATGGACTCGACGGTGAAGCTTATATATAACTGGAAAATGCAGTGTTTTTATTATTATGGATTGTTGACACTGAAAAATTATAAATAAAATATTTTTCTAAAAAAAACAATGCACTATTTTTTCTCAAAATATTGAACAATTTGTGAGGAGTCACGGGATGAAGTAGTGGTCGGTAAGGGAATACCAGCCCTCTCCAGAAAAGATGAAATAAAGTGAAGAAAATACAAAGTTCGAGAAATACAAAACATAATAAAAGATAAAGTTGTAGAGAAAAGAAAGAAAATGGCACCCAAGAAGGAAAAAGTAAAAATGGGAAAAAAAGAAAACGCTGGAAGAGAAAGGAGAAGGCCTTACCTGCATGAAGAAACAAGGAGCCGTCATGGAGAAGAGAGCCCGTTCTCAAAGGTTGGTGATGACCCCCCCGACCGCTGGACTGCAAAAATGGCTCTCTGAGCCAAACAAAAGTGCGCAGTGCGCTTACTAAGGAGAGTGAGAACACTGATGGGAGGGGGGCTCATCTGAGGAGTGGGCAAACACAACGCGACCAGCTGAGAGATACCAGACATCAGGACTCTCAGCTGGAAGGAGAGGAAAGTGACAGGAAAGGGAGTGAAAGGAAAGAAGAGCAGCAGCAGGAGGCCCAACAGATGAGTAGCCCAGAAGAAGAGGACCAACAGCAAGAAGCCAAACAAGCAGAAGCCCAGCAAAATGAAACAAGCAACTCATCAGGAAAGTCAGAAGAGACACAGATACAAGGAAGAGAAGAAGACACAAACACAGGTGCAGACACAGAAGAGGAGGAAGAAGACCAAGATCTGCCCAGAGAAATAGAAAGTAAAACAGATGGATAAAATATAGATAAAGCTTTTTTTCAAAAACAAATGAGAGCATTAAAAGAATGGTTGACATTAGAATTTAGTGAAATGAAAAGAAAAATGAAAAGTACAGAAGAAAAAAGTGAGCTGGTCATGACAGAAATAGGGAAAAGATTAGAAAATGTGGAAGAACGAGAAACGGCTGTAGAAATGGAAGTGAATGACTTAAGAATAAAATTGGAAGAAAGTGATAAAAAAAAGTTAAAGAGTCACAGGAGTTGTTACCTCAGAAGATGGAAATAATGGAAAACTGTAGTAGGTGAAACAACATAAAGATAGTGGGGCTAAAGGAAGATGAAGAAGGCACATATATGAAAGAATTTATAAAAGAATGGATCCCAAAGGTCTTGGGAATGACAGAAATATAGGAAGAAATGGAAATAGAAAAGGCACACAGAATACTAGCCCCGAAACCAAAGACACAACAAAAACCAAGATCCGTTTTAGTAAAATTTTTGAGATACATGACAAGAGAAAATATACTGGAGCGGGCAAGGAATAAAATTAGAAAAGACAATAAACCATTGGAATACAAGGGTTAAAAAATATTGTTTTAACCAGACACCAGTTTTGAACTCTTAAAGAAGATGAAGGAATTTAATACAGCAAAATCGATCCTATGGAAAAAAGGTTATAAATTTATGTTACGACATCCAGCTGTGCTCAAAATATTTATCCCTGGGGAGCAAAACAGACAGTTCTCGGATCTGGAGGAAGCACGAGAATTTGCAGAATGCCTGCAAGACAGAAGGAGAGATTAAGAGATGTAACAAGAATGAAGAATGGCGATAAAATACATATAAAGATGTAAAAATAATGTATATGTAAGAACTAAAGAAGAGAAAGAAGGGAAGAAAGGAAGTAAGGGGAAAAAGAGGGTGAGCTTTGTTATATGTGTAAAGAAAAGTCTTTTCTGGGGGGGGGGGGGTGGGTGGGAGAGAATAACCGTCACTGCAAAATCAGTTGATGCTTGCAAGCAGGTTCACAATCCAAATGGAGAGGGGAATTGTGGTTGCCCGGCAAGGGATAAGGGGCAACTCAAAGAGTTCCCCGCCCTGACACTTGGGGCTAAGGGAATATTGGATGTGGAAGTTGTTGAAGTATTTTATGTTTTAAATGTGTGGTCATACATTGAGGTTAAAAAGGGAAAACTGAGAGATGAAAATGGAGAAAAGGGGGATAGTGGTGGTGAGGAAGCGTAAATGAGGTGGAAACAGGGTATGATATGGCCATGTTGAATTATATGACTATAAATATTAATGGAATACATAACCAAATTAAACTGAAGAGGCTATTAAATTTACTGAAAAAAGAAAAAATAGACATAGCATTTGTGCAGGAAACGCATTCAACTGAAGTGGAACATAATAAATTAAAGAGAGACTGGGTAGGGCATGTAGCAGCAGCATCATATAATTCAAAAGCTAGAGGTGTAGCTATATTAATAAATAAAAATGTACCAATCAAAATAGAGGAGGAAATAATAGATCTAGCAGGGAGGTATGTAATGATACAGATATATTCAGAATTCTGGAATTTGATCAAAATATATGCACCTAATGAGGAGGATCAAAAGCTTATGCAGGATATTTTTTTGAAGATTGTAGATACGCAAGGGAATATATTGATAGGAGGGGATTTTAACCTTAATTTGGATCCAATGTTGGATAAAACTGGACAAAAGACAAGCAAAAAGAATAAAGTAACCAAATTTATGGTTAAATCAATGCAGGAAATGAAACTTATGGATTTATGGAGGAGGCAACACCCAAGAGAGAAGGAATATTCATATTATTCGAGTAGGCATAAAACATACTCAAGGATTGATATGTTTTTGTTGTCGGTCAATGTTCAAGGTAGAGTTAAGAAAACAGAGTATAAAGCTAGACTACTATCTGATCATTCACCCCTGTTATTAGCAATAGAACTGGAGGACATCCCACCAAGAACATATAGATGGAGGTTAAACTCCATGCTACTTAAAAGGCAGGAATTTAGAGAGTTTATTGAACGCCAAATTAAAACATATTTTGAAATAAACACAGAATCAGTGAAAGACAAATTCATATTATGGGATGCAATGAAACCTTTCATTAGAGGGCAGATAATAAGTTATGTAACCAAGATGAAAAAGGACTACAATCGGGAAATAGAGCAGTTGTAAAGGGAGATAGGAAGTACAGAAAAGGAACTAGCAACAAGGGATGATATAACAAAAAGAAGAGAATTGGCGGACAAAAAAATAAAATAAGAAATATTACAAATGTACAAGGTGGAGAAAAACATAATGAAAATAAAGCAAAAGTAATATGAACTAGGAGAAAAAACACAAAATATTAGCCTGGCAACTTAAAACAGAGCAAGCTAAAAGAACTGTATTGGCATCAATGAAAAAGGACAAACAAATTACATATAATCCAAAGGAGATTAATGAGAACTTCAAGGAATTTTCTGAACGATAAAACCATTTGAAATAGAGGAAGTACAGGATATATTAAAAAAGCTATCGAACAATAAAACGCCTGGAGAGGATGGATTCCCAATAGAATTCTATAAAACATTTAAAGACTTATTAATTGCTCCACTCCTGGAAGTACTGAACCAGATAGAAGAAACACAACGGTTGCCAGATTCATGGAATACAGCAATAATTACAGTAATACCAAAGATGGGGAAGGACCCACTAACACCAGCATCATATAGACCAATATCTCTACTTAATTTAGATTATAAGATAAGAGCAAAATTATTAGCAAACATATTGACTGACTGTGTACAAAAATAGTAAAACAAGATGAAACTGGATTTATTACGAAAAGACGAACAGTGGTTAATGTCTGTAAATTTATTAATCTAATTCATGTAGTTTAAGGAAATAAGAAGCCAACACTGGGTGTTGCTTTAGATGCAGAAAAAGCCTTTGACAGGGTAGAATGGAATTATTTATTCAAAGTATTACAGAGGTTCAATCTACCAGGAAAATATATTAATTGGATGGAAACATTATATAATGGACCACTGGTGAAGGTAACAGTAAATGGATATGTATTGAACCAATTTAAATTAAGTAGGTCAACTAGGCAGGGATGTCCATTATCTCCCTCATTGTTTGCTTTAGCAATAAAACCATTGGCAGAATTGATAAGAACAGAAAATAAAATAAAAGGGATAAAAATAAAGAAGAAGGAGTGTAAAATCAGTCTATTTTCAGATGACATCATAGTATACTTAAGAGAACCAGAAATATCAATAAAAGAACTACACAAGAAATTGATAGAATATGGAGAAATATTGGGGTACAAAATCAACACAAATAAAAGTGAAGTAATGCCAATGAGTAACGCGGATTATATAGAATTTAAAAAAGAATCACCATTTAAATGGCAAACACAAGCAATCCAATACCTAGGTATTAGGTTAAATAATAATTTATGCCACTTGTAGAAATTAAATTATCAGCCACTAATAAAGAAATTGCAGGAAGACTTAGAACATTGGAAAAAATTACCGCTAACATTGATAAGGATGGTAATTGCATTAAAATGAATGTCTTCCCAAGGATACAATATTTATTTCAATTGTTACCAATTCCCTTAACAGAGAAATTCTTTAATGAACTAAAGAGAATAATAAGGAAATTCTTATGGAAACGGGGAAACAGAGGATAGCGTTACATAAATTAACAGAGAGGTACAACCAAGGTGGATTGCAGTTACCAAACTTTAAAAATTACTATAGAGCAGCACAATTAAGATATTTATCAGCTTTTTATCAGTCAAGGGAAAAACCAGATTGGACTAAGATAAAACTAGATAAAATAGGGGAGAAGGTACCGGAACATATTCTAACATAAGTGGGATGAAAAGCTGGTACGATATAAAAGCTCATCAGTATTGCATCACTTACTCAATATATGGAAGAAGATCCACTTAGGAAGGAAAAAAAACAAATTACCAAATACCAAAATTATTATTGATGCAAAATCAACTAATACCTTTTACAATAGATAACCTTTCCTTTAGAGAATGGGAGAGAAAAGGAATTAAAAGAATAGAAAATTGTTTTTTGGGAAATAAGAGAAGGAAAATGATGAAATAAGCTATAAACCCAAACAAAAGTGGGAAAAAGATTTAAACATAAAGATAAAAAATGAAATATGGGAAAAGTTATGCTCTGGAACTATGAAGAATATAATAAACACAAGGTTACGCATGATACAGTATAATTGGTTACACAGGTTATATATCACGCCCCAAAAATAAAAAAAAGGGATCCAACATTATCAGATAGACGTTTTCGCTGTAAGAAGGAAACGGGAACAACAGTACATGCAATTTGGGCATGTGAGAAAGTGGAAAAGTTTGGGGAAGATCTAAATCAGGTATTAAATAAAATCCCAAAACGCAACATACCAAAAAATCCAGAGATCTTTCTTCGAAGTAAAATAAGAAGTAAAGAATTAGGCCTTAAACCAGATGAAGTCCAAAAAAGATTTATTATGATAACCCTAGCTGTAGCAAAAAAAATGTATAATGTCAACTTGGAAATCAGAAGAGAGCCTGAGAGTACAGCAATGGTACATGGAAATGAATAAATGTATTCCATTGGAAAAAAATAACATACAATTTAAAAAATAAAGTCACATTATTTGAACAAATTTGGGAACCGTACATGGAACATAACAGAGAGGGCTTGCCCCCTAAAATTATAAAGTGATAAGAAGACAAAATGCCTAGATGACACATTTTTCTTGTTTATTTTTCATTGTGTGATTACATTTTTTAATGGTTTTATTGTATGGTACATGTTGAATGTTTATTGGTTTTGGAGGGGGTGGGAAGGGGGGGGAAGGAAGGTAGGGGGGAAAAAGGGGAGAAAATGCCACTATGTATATTTAAGAGGGAAATGTTTGTATGTATTTTGGTTGATATCGTTCACAGTGTGAAAAATAAAAAATGATAGATAAAAAAATTGAACAATTTGTAATACAAGATTATCCCAATAATACAGTTACAGCTAAGAAATAGACACGACTATGGGATTACAATAGAGCATTGCCAAAGAGAATACATATTTGGGTTATTACTGGAGCTACGTGCAAATTAAGATAAGCTGTGCGACACTGGCGATTCGAGGTGCATGTGGCAAAGTATCAAAACAACAATAGATCACAAGACAAATTACACCCAACCAGACAGACTGAAAATTTTCTATGCATGGTTAGATGAGAATAGGCTGACGCTGATTCTGGACTTCAGGAAGACAGGGATAACCACTCTCCACTACACATTAATATCTTGGTTCCTTGGAGTCCAATTAAGAAGTGACCTATCCTGGACACACAGCTCCTTGCTTGTCTGGAAAGCACAATAGCAACTGCACTTCTTCAGAGGGCTGAAGGGGGCAAGATGACTGACCAGCATTCTATCAACTTTCTGAAGGAGTTCGATCAAGAGCATCCTGGCTGGCTGCATCACAGTGTGATATGGTTGCCTTTGAGCATTGGATCAGAGGCCAATCCACAGGACCATAAAAGTATCCACGAGCATCTCCCTCTGCGCTCTCCCCCACTCCGCCCCACACACAATTCCTCCCCCCACCATTGATGAGATTTACCAGGATATTTGTTGAAAGAAGGCTCATAAAATTTGAGAGGACCCTTACCACTCCATGCCCAGCATCTTCTAGCTACTCCCATCAAGAAAGAGATACTGAAGTTTTAGAGCCAGAACCACAGCTGCTTCCCACAGGTAGTGAAACTACTGAAAGGCTGACGAACTGCTAAAACAACTCTCCCAGATTCCACTATTTAAAATAATATTTAATTTAAATATACCAGAATGTATAGATGTACTGCATTGTCCGCAAGTGTGCTATATCTGTATGTGTGCTTGCACTGTGGACTGAAGAATGCTGTTTCATTGGGTTGTACTGGTAAATAAACTTGAACTTCAATGAAGGGCTAATTTCAAGAGGAGATGCTTAACAGATTGAATCTACAATCCATTTAGAAAAAAAAGAGGTAATCAAATTTTGGAAGAACAAAACTAAATGTCAATACATATGAGGATACAAATGAGATTTCCTCTGCTGCAAGAATCATCAACTAGAAGAAGTCTCAGGATGAGATGTTGCCATTTCAAACAATAATGAATTGCTTTTTCCAAGGAGTTATAAATTGTTGGACTCTCACCCAAAAAGCTACAATTATACAGAATAGCTTACAATGAACGTGGAACCTGGAAGATTTATGGAAGGGTAATGTCCACGTCAGCTGCAGGCTTGTTTGTGGCTGACAAATCCGATGCGGGACAGGCAGACATGGTTGCAGGGGAAAATTGGTTGTTTGGGTGTTAGGTTTTTCCTCCTTTGTCTTTTGTCAGTGAGGTGGGCTCTGTGGTCTTCTTCAAAGGAGGTTGCTGCCCGCTGAACTGTGAGGCGCCAAGATGCACGGTTTGAGGCAATATCAGCCCACTGGCGGTGGTCAATGTGGCAGGCACCAAGAGATTTCTTTAGGCAGTCCTTGTACCTCTTCTTTGGTGCACCTCTATCACAGTGGCCAGTGGAGAGCTCGCCATATAACACGATCTTGGGAAGGTGATGGACTTCCATTCTGGAGACGTGACCTGCCCAGCGCAGTTGGATCTTCAGTAACGTGGATTCGATGCTGTCGGCCTCTGCCATCTTGAGTACTTCGACGTTAGGGATGAAGCTGCTCCAATGAATGCTGAGGATAATCTGTGACCAGTGATACACCTCAGGGATCATTACTTGGACCTCCTTTGAAGAAGACCGCAGAGCCCACCTCACTGACAAAAGACAAAGGAGGAAAAACCTAACACCCAACCCCAATCAACCAATTTTCTCCTGCAACCGCTGCAATCGTGTCTGCCTGTCCTGCATCGGACTTGTCAGCCACAAACGAGCCTGCAGCTGACGTGGACATTACCCCTCCATAAATCTTCGTCCGCGAAGCCAAGCCAAAGAGAAAGAGAAGAAGAGACTGTATTATACTTTAACAATTTATAGGACACCAGATAAGCTTCCCGATCGCACAAAGTAGTGGTAGTGTTGTTGATAGTGATGAGAGGAGTCAAAGGTTACAGAACACAATAAGCAGTTTACAAAATAGACACAACCATGGCAGATAGCATTTAATTGAGATGCACGAGGTGATACAGTTTGGGAAGTCAAATAAGGGTAGAACATTCACAATGAATAGTTCAGCTCGAAGGAGCACTGTGAAGTGGTAGGATTTTGGTGTAAAAGTTTGAAATGATTCCCAAAGATGGCAGCACAGGTGGATATGACAGTAAAGGGTACTTTAGTCCTGGCATAGACACATGCACAATGATTTCCAGTAGAACTTAAGTTAGGTTAGGTCATAGCTGGGGTAGGGTGGACAGTTCTGATGACCATATTATAGAACTACCAGAATTGCACTGAGAGCGTGGCAGAAAAGATTCGCCAGGATGTCACCTGCGATGTTGCATTTCGGGTCTTATGCTATCGTATAATATTGTCAAGAACACTCACATTCCAAAAATGGTAAATACACAATGACACTCAAAAACATAATCGGAGTACCTTCTCCACTGCAAAGATTAAAGAATAGGGCTCGCCACTAGGGTAACTCGGGATCCCAAAAGATATTTTAAAATGAAAATCCCTGTCTCAAAGAAAAATCCAATAATCAATTTCAGCAAATATTCCCCATTTGGCTCGACTACTAGTCTTCAAGGAATCGAACTGGTCTTTTGTCGTTGGCAAATTTAATATGTAGCTAACAGTTCCAAATAGAAAAATAGCATAACAGCAAGCATCTAAAATGAATTCAGCATCAATCATAGTTACAAATTATTTTTATTTAGACAAAAGACAACGTTAATCCACGTTGGTCACAATCTATTTTGATAGGTCGTATCTGCATGCAGCAAAAGGCCCAGAGGAAAATGTACTTGATAACTTTATAACTTCGATTTTTGTTATATTTGTCATATTAAAACCCAAACAGCATCCCAGAAAATAAGCAATCAACTCACTAGTTTACTCTCCGAAAGCAAAACTCCAGCCGTAAATTAAAGCTTTACTTTTCTCACCAACAAATATTTTTTCTCTCCTCAAACTCTCCCTCTTCGCAGCCAACCAACCCCGCGCTGCATTCTGCTAGTTGTAGTCCCTCAACAGCCATTGCTTTCAAACGACTGCAGTCGGCACTACAACCCCCAGCGTGCCGCGCGCACGGCAGGAAGTGCTTGTGTGGCGGCTCTTCCCCACACCGCTACGCCTTGGGTTCTAGTTCCGGGGGTGGTTTGCGGTAGAAGTGGAGCAGTGCAGTACGCTGGAGCGTGGTTGGCATACCGATAGAAGCACGATGAGAGTGGCAGCAGTAAGACACAGAAATTTCATCAGACACATCCTTCTTTTGCTGGTGAGTGACGTTCCTTTTGTTTCTTTGGGTTTGGTGCCTGAGCTTGGATAGGACCTCGGCCTAGTGCCGGCGCGAGGAGAAGGGGAGAGCAGCCGAGTTCGGACCAGAGAAGACCACGGCTGCCAGAATATTGGGTCTCACCTTGGGAGCTGGTGCTCCGCCTGCGTGGCTCTGTTTTATCGGAGAGCTGGTCCTAACTATGGCCCCGGCAGCTGCTGTGCCCTGGAGGGATTCGGAGAGTGTTGGATCTTTAGCGTCTGGTAGGTTCATGAATGGGATTTTTAATGTCTACAATTGCAAGTCCGTGTTATCATTTTTAACCAAAACCAGTCGTCACAAACGATAATTAAATTAATTCCATCTGCCGAACCGGTTCCCTCCCGGAACTTGTGTTCTTGGGTTGGTCGGTCACTGTGTGTCTGCCTTTCATAGGCTGATATTTTAGTCTCTGCACCCGGAAACCTTGTTCTTTTCGTGTGTGGCTGGTTTTCTCCCCACCAACATTGATATAGTTTTATGAAAAGTTTATTGTTTTTTTTTAGATCTTCACGTTAGAACTGGTAAGAGGATTGGGTCATTTTGGCCCTGAGTTCCTGCTAATCAATAAACTTATCCTGGTCTCTCCTTGATTGTGTTAATATGAAGAACTCTATCAAAACTTCATTATTGAAAACCATTACAATAGATTGACTTTGCCAAAAATCGTGCAAGGATTTGAAAATAAAAGTTTTCATAGTGCATATGAACAAAATGATGGGTGAAAAACAAGAAATGTGTATGAATGGGGCCGCACTATAAAATAACTCTAAAATCTGGCACGGTGTCCTCAAAATGCTGAAGGATAGGTTTTAAAAATAAACTAAAATAATTTTCTGATGTGAGATGGGGACAAGACCAAAGTCTTGGAGGATGGAACCAAATATTGTGTGTATAAGTTTGCTGATGACACTAATTTGTGTGGTAGAACAATTTTGTAGCAGATAGGGTTTGTAGAGATGTACTGGTTGGGTGATTGAGTGGGCAAAGATATGGCAGATTGGATACTGAGTTGATAAATGTGGGATTATCCACTTCAGAAGAAAAAGTAGTAAATTGGATTATTACTTGTGAAAGATTGCAGGTTGCTGTTGGGTGGAGAGACTTGGAAGTGATTGTGCATGAATCACAAGGTTTGTTTGCAGGTACAAGAGTTAAATAAGGCAAATCATGTGTTGGCCTTTGTTGCTAGATTAATTGAATTTAAGAACTGGCAGGTTCTGCTGCAACTGTACAGGGTGCTGCATGCACTTCATTGGGAGGCATTTATTGCCTTTTCAGGTGGGGCAGAGGAGGATCAACTGGTTTATTCTGGAAAGGAGTGTCATCTTAGGAGAATAACTTGAGCTGTGTGGGGTGATACTTGGAGTTCAGAAGAAAGTGTGTTTCTTGCAGAAAGATAAAATTCTGAAGGAACTGCTTCTCCTGGAGTAATGAATATGTGGAATTATCTGCCTAAGAAACCAGTAAAGACTACTTCATAATGCATTTAAGACACTGACTTTTGAACAGGATGGGAATATGGAGAATTGAGGGATTTTTTGTTGGTGGGGGGAAGAGAGAGAGTAGGTGGATGAGTGGTGTTGACCCCATGGCCATGTCAACCAAGATCTAGTTGAATGGCGTAGCAGTTCCTGTTTCTCAACCTGTGTGTAAAAATGAAAATCTAAATCTGAGGTATTACAAGAGTGGAACTTGATAAGATATGAAGAACTTCGAACAATGTGGTTAATGGAAGCTAAAAGATGTTTAAAACATATGGGGGTGTGAATATTTAAAAGATGTGAATTTGTATATGATGTAGAGGCTATCTTTGCAATGGAGCAAGTATTCTGTCAGAAAATGAGTTGGGTTGGTTAATTTGGGAACAATTTAAAATCATGGGCAAAATGCTGAATGGTCGTGAGGTCTCATGAACTTCATGTTAAGTCAGTTACAGGATTACCTTGAGAAAACTTATTTTGATGCTATAGACATGTGTTGGCTATAGTTGTGCTCTTCTAGGTTGACTTGAATATTGCCAACTCCAAGAATGTGAAGATTTGAGATGTTTCTGGAAAATCTTGGAAAAACTGACAAGTTTCTGTTTCATTATCCAGATCCCAACCTTCAGTAAAGTAGCACATTATAATCTTGTGATCAATTTGCATTCTATCAGGACTACTTGCAAACTGTAATGTGCATAAGGGTAGTGGCTAACTCCTAGAAGTTTTGTGCCATTGACTGTCCTTGAAATTCAGCCAGCATTTGACAGTATTTGCAACCAGGAGTCCTGGAAAATAATGGCTATTGTTGGAAAGACCTCTTGGCTAACTGTTTTGCAAAAGCAGGTGGAGGGAGGAGAATTGGAAACAGTTGTCTTGATCAAGACTCAAATTATATGACAAAAACTGGCAATTCAGCACACCAAAATAATAACCATTAAGCACCCATTTACACCGTTAACCTGCATGACTTGGATGTTGGGGGAAGCCAGTGTTCCTGACAGAAACTACAATCACAGCGAGAATGGACATTCTCCACATGGATCAAGATTGAATCCAGATTGGAGGAGTCACATGATGGAGTAGTGGCAGGTAGGGTAAAACCAGCCCTCTCCAGAAAAGAAGAAAAAAAATTAAGAAAAGACAAAAATCCAATAAATATAATATAAGAAATAAAAGATAAAGTTGCAGAGAAGAGAAAGAAGATGGCACCTAAGAAGGAAAAAGTAAGAACAACAGGGGAAAAAAAGAAAAGACACCAGAAAAGAAAGAAGGCCTTACCAGCATGAAGGAACAGGGAGCCGTGGTGGCGAAGAGCGCCCGATCTCCGAGGTTGGTGGCGACCCTGTGGAGTTTCGACCGGTGAACTGCAAAAATAGCTCTCTAAGCCAAACAAAAGTGCGCAACTGCGCATGCACGAAGAGTTGCGCATGAGCAGTGCGCAATCTAAGGTCAAGGAAAACACTGACTGGAGGGGGGCTCAGCCGAGGAGCAGGCAACCATTGCGCAACCAGCTGGGGGACGCCCGACACCAGGGCTCTCAGCTGGAAGATGAGGAAAGTGGCAGGAGAGGGAGTGAAGTACCAGACGAGAAAGAAAGTCAATGGGGTGAACGGCAAGAGGAACAGCAGAAGGAGGCTCGACAGATGAGCAGCTCAGAAGGAGAGGACCAACAGCAAGAGGCCAAGCAAGAAGAGACCCGACAAAGTGAGACAAACAACTCATCAGAAAAATCAGAAGAGACACAGATACAAAGAAGAGAAGACACAAACACAGGTACAGATACAGAAGAAGAGGAAAGAGTCCAAGATCTTCACAGAGAGATAGAAGGTAAAACAGATGGACAGAATATAGATAAAGCATTTTTTGAAGAACAAATGAGAGCATTTGGTTGTCATTAGAATTTAGTACAATTAAAAGAAAAATGAAAAGAACCAGGTAAAATGCAAAGATTAAAACTAGTCATGACAGAAATAGGGAAAAAGATTATAAAATGTGGAAGAATGAGAAACGGCGGTAGAAATGGAAGTAAACTACTTAAGAGGAAAATTGGAAGAAAGTGATTAAAAAAAATTAAAGAGACGCAAGAGTTGTTAGCTCAGAAAATTGATATGTTGGAAAATTATAGTAGGTAAAACAACATAAAAATAGTGGGCCTAAAGGAAGATGAAGGCAGAACAGATATGAAGGAATTTATAAAAGAATGGATCCCAAACGTCCTGGGAATGACAGAAACGCAGGAAGAAATAGAAATAGAAAGGGCACACAGAACACTAGCTCCGAAACCACATATAAATCAAAAACCAAGATCCATTTTAGTAAAATTTTTGAGATGTACAACAAGAAAAAATATACTGGAGCAGGCAAGGAATAAAATTAGAGAAGACAATAAACCATTGGAATACAAGGGTCAAAAAATATATTTTTACCTAGACACGTTTTGAACTCTTAAAGAAGAGGAAGGAGTTTGATTCAGCAAAATCGATCCTATGGAAAAAAGGTTATAAATTCATGTTAAGACAATAAGCTCTGCTTAAAATATTTATCCCTTGGGAGCAAAACTGACTATTCTCTAATCCGGAGGAAGCACAAGAATTTGCAGAACGCTTGCAGGACAGATGGAGAGATGAAGAGATGTAATAAGAATGAAGAATGGCGATAAAGTATATATAAAGATGTAAAAACAATGTATATGTAAAGAACTGAAGAGGGGGGAAGAACTGAAGAGGGGGGAAGAACTGAAGAGGGGGGAAGAACTGAAGAGGGGGGAAGAACTGAAGAGGGGGGAAGAACTGAAGAGGGGGGAAGAACTGAAGAGGGGGGAAGAACTGAAGAGGGGGGAAGAACTGAAGAGGGGGGAAGAACTGAAGAGGGGGGAAGAACTGAAGAGGGGGGAAGAACTGAAGAGGGGGGAAGAACTGAAGAGGGGGGAAGAACTGAAGAGGGGGGAAGAACTGAAGAGGGGGGAAGAACTGAAGAGGGGGGAAGAACTGAAGAGGGGGGAAGAACTGAAGAGGGGGGAAGAACTGAAGAGGGGGGAAGAACTGAAGAGGGGGGAAGAACTGAAGAGGGGGGAAGAACTGAAGAGGGGGGAAGAACTGAAGAGGGGGGAAGAACTGAAGAGGGGGGAAGAACTGAAGAGGGGGGAAGAACTGAAGAGGGGGGAAGAACTGAAGAGGGGGGAAGAACTGAAGAGGGGGGAAGAACTGAAGAGGGGGGAAGAACTGAAGAGGGGGGAAGAACTGAAGAGGGGGGAAGAACTGAAGAGGGGGGAAGAACTGAAGAGGGGGGAAGAACTGAAGAGGGGGGAAGAACTGAAGAGGGGGGAAGAACTGAAGAGGGGGGAAGAACTGAAGGGGGGGGAGAACTGAAGGGGGGGGAGAACTGAAGGGGGGGAGAGAACTGAAGGGGGGGGGAGAACTGAAGGGGGGGGGAGAACTGAAGGGGGGGGGAGAACTGAAGGGGGGGGGAGAACTGAAGGGGGGGGGGGAGAACTGAAGGGGGGGGGGAGAACTGAAGGGGGGGGGAGAACTGAAGGGGGGGGGAGAACTGAAGGGGGGGGGGAGAACTGAAGGGGGGGGGGAGAACTGAAGGGGGGGGGGAGAACTGAAGGGGGGGGGGAGAACTGAAGGGGGGGGGGAGAACTGAAGGGGGGGGGGAGAACTGCGAGCAGGATCGCAATCCAAATGGAAAGGGGAGAGAAGTGGGGGGGGGGGGGTGAGAATAACTATCACTGCAAAATCAGTTGACGCTTGCGAGCAGGATCGCAATCCAAATGGAAAGGGTTGTTGTTGTTGCCTGGCAAGGTGTAAGGGGCAACTTGTAGGGGGCGGGGGTATTTGGTGTTAACATAATATTGGATGTGGGAGTTGTTGGGAGTATTTTGTGTTTTAAATGTGTTGTCATGCTGGTGGTAAGGAAGCGAAAATGAAATGTAAACAGGATAGGAGATGGCCATGTTGAATTATGACTATAAACATTAATGGAATACATAATCAAATTAAAAGGAAGAGGCTATTTAATTTACTGAAAAAAGAATAAAATGGATATAGTATCTAACTGAAGTGGACATAACAAATTAAAGAGAGACTGGGTAGGACAGCATCATATGATTCAAAAGCTAGAGGTCTAGCCATTTTAATTAATAAAAATGTACCAATCAAAATAGAGGAGGAAATAATAGATCCAGCAGGAAGGTATGTGATGATAAAGTCAGATATACTCAGAATTTTGGAATTTGCTCAATATATATGCACCTAATGAGGAGAATCAAAAGTTTATGCAGGATATTTTTTTGAAGATTGTAGATTCACAAGGAAATATATTGATAGGATGCAAATAACATGCAATTTAAAAGATAAATTATTTAAAAAAAAAAAACATTATTTGAACAAATTTGGGAACCATACATGGAACATAACAGAGAGGGTTTGCTTCAGACCTCCACCCCTAAAATGATAAGAAGACAAAACTACTTGATCCAGTGTGTAAAAGTAGATGACACATTTTTCTTGTTTATTTTTCATTGTGCGATGACATTGTTTAATGGTTTAATTGTATTGTATATCTTGAATATTGGTTATGGAGGGTGGGGGGGAGGGGGGAAGGGAGAAAATCCCACTGTGTATATTTAATGAGAAACATTTGTATATATTTTGGTAAATATGGATCACAGTGTGAAAAATAAAACATTAAAAAAGATTGAATCCAGATTACTGGAATTGTGAGATAATGGCTCTGCAGGCTGCACCTTTTATGGCCCCGCATCTCTGTAGAGTATTTTCATTTACTGTTTAAATTCTTCTGTCTGTTTCTTTAGCTCTGCTCATTTCTGGTGCCATACAAAATGAGATAGACTTCCCTTTAATATTCCTTTAATTGACAATGACAATCATGTCAACATCCATATCCTGACCCTCTCCATTTTGTAGTGTGAGCAAAAAGAATTAAGTGCTTGAAGTGCTGTGATGCTGGAAAAATAAGATTAGAATAGTTAGGTACTTGATGACAGGCATGGATGTCCTGGACAGATGGACCTGCTTTTTATGGTGACTGAATCCGACTCCATAATCTAATCTGGGCTAGCCATTCAGCAACTCTGGCAATTGAAAGTATATCAGACATTGTATTCTGCACAAAATGCCATGCCAGGAGTGTGATGTAATTTTTCTTTCTGTGATGGTACACTAGCAATCATCCAAGATGACTTTGTGAAACTACAAGTATCCTTGCCATTGAAAACTAGTGGACATTGCCTCAAGATTTGTGGAATAGATTTAAGATACAGGAAGAACTGCTTCTTGTAGTAATACATCTGTGGAATTATCTGCCCAAGGAACTAGTAGTCTGCCTCATTGAATGTTTTTTGCATGGGGGAAACTGAGGCTCTGTGGAAGAGATGGGTAAGTGGCACTGAGTCCACAACCAGATCAGCCATAATCTTGAATGGGAGAGCTTGTGGGACAGATGGTTGACTCCTGTTCCACTTGCTATTTCTGTGAGAAAAGCTATAGTATTGCAGGAGCACATTCAATATGTGGTTAGTAATTCAAGAAGCCAAGCCATTTCCATATTTTTAACAATTGGTAATAAATGTTGGGGGTGTTTGGGAAAGCAGCAGTTCCTAAAATCCCAAGGACCACTTTTAAAATAAAGTTGTAATTTATCCAATGCTAAACATCATGCAAACAATCCTAACACTAGGCCGTTTTATGGAGAAGGCCTATAAGGCTGTACCAGCATTCTCTTCATAGAGCAGTGTCTGGAGCCATCTTCCAGAGCTGAGGGAGGTGGAGTGAGTGATGCAGTAGCATCTCCTGTTGCCGTGACATTATCCATGCATGATGGCAAATGAAAAATTAATATAGACATTTCCTCCCACCCTAAAGAACAAAAAAAACTTTAACCATCGCTAATAAGAACAGAATAATGATGGGATTGATGTGAGTAATAAGCATTTGAACACACTGAACTCCTTAAAATTTGCACTCCTGGGTCATGGACTGATGATGTCATCACAATGTGATCAGCCCACCCCGTTGGAGCCACTTTCAGTGGCATTGCCTCCACAAAGGAAATGGAGAGGCCTCGCTCCACCTCCTGAGTGTACCCTCCTTAACAGATCAGTTTCCCTGCTGAATCCACCCTTGGTACTTTCTAGCAGGTAAGTGAAGCGATGTAAAGGAGAATATATGCCTTTACATTCACTTTTTTAACTATTAAAAAGGCCAAATGCATAAAGAATGCCATTACTGAAATGTGATGTAGAAATGTTGATTTGTAATAGTTGAAATAAATTTCTTTATTTCTCTACGTACACTTTATTGCAGAAGGGGACTCCCAAACAGAGTCCAGACAATGATGGGAAACAGATTTAAATATTAACATTGATGAACAAAGTTGGTCAGTCTTGTATTGGGTTAGTATGATAAATACTATAAAATGTTAGATATAGGTTAGTTCAATATAATTTTTTTACATCCATTGTATCTCGTGCTACAGAAGTTATAGATTGAAATCAGATCATGGTTTTAGATGTGGTCAGGAGATGGGTACTTGTTTAGATTTTACTTAGTCTTGTCCCAAAGTAAGATCCTTTTGGATAAATTTGGCAACTTTTTTAGATCAGGTTACAGCAGTGGTTCTCAGTCTTTTTCTTCTCACTCACCTACCTCGAAGTCATCCCTGTGCCATCGGTGCTCTGTGATTAGTAAAGGATTGCTTAAGGTGGTATTTGAGTGGGAAGGGAAGGTTGAGAATTACCCAATTGTTGAAATATTTTGCTTGAGAAAAATTGTCATTAGCCCACTTCCTTTGAAGTTATGAAACTGTGCACATAACGAGCCAATTAGGTACATTTAAAACAGTGTTTTTCAAACTTTCTCTTTCCACTGACATATCACCTTAAGCAATCCCTTACTAATCACAGAGCACCTTTGGCATAGTGTTACAAGATCAAAACAGCAACCACAAAGAAGGCATATCACACAGGGGTAAAGATGAACAATTACTTTATGAACAAAAAATTCTCCTTCAAACTTTAATTCAAAATCCCTCCTTTTATAACAATGCCCACTGGTTACTATGCAAATTTCTATAACAGTGTAAAACTAATAAGTTCCCCAGCCTAAATATAACATATGTAATTAAAGTCTAAGTTATATTTCCAACCAGCCCACAGAAAAACTTAGGCACAAAACACTCAAGACTCACAAAACTTCGATCTCAACCGAAGCAAAGATCATAAACAAAATTCAGTTTGTTTGGTAAACTGAAGCCAAAAGATATTTGAGAAAGAGCACAAAATTCGAAGTTGTCTTCTTGTGTTGCTTGCAAAGAGAGGAACCACTGGCTTGGTCCAGATCCTTCTGACTGCCTTCGGAATGTTCATCCCTTTTAAAATGCCCAACATTCTGATCTGCCTCCCAGACAATGACTCTGCTTGGGCCTCCTTCCACTTCACAGCCACACCCAGTGGTGGTTTGTCTTCCAATACCAGAAATTTCTAGATCATCTTCTCCACATGCCCAGTCCATCTCCCACTCTCTCAGCAGTCCATCTTCACCTTGGCTCTCTAAGGCAAACTGTCACTTTTTAAACACAACACATAAGCCAATACACAACACAGAACTCTGTAACAATAGGGAATACTTAAAGTGATATGTGAGTGGAAAGAAGGAGGTTGAGAAGCACTGGATTACAGGAATTAAATTTCCACAAAATCTGACATTATTTTAATTGGACAATATTGTCGGGATAAGACTTAAACTGAAATCGTTCATAAAAGAATTTGTAAAGATTGCATTAGCAGTAGCAAGAAAATGTATAGCAGTAACATGGAAATCATACCCATTTGGTTATGGAGTGATAGAATGAAGAAATGCATAGCTGCACTCCTCTTAAGAAGATTACTTATAATCTGAGAAATAAATATGATGTAACTTTTAAAATTTGGCACCTATATTTACAAGTTGCAGGAATTAATTTATAGATATTTTCCCTAAATATAAAGAACCTCATTAACCTCCTTGGAAGAATTAAAAGACACAAATGGTTAGAACCGTGTGGTAAGGGATGTCTTCTGGCAATCAGGGTCCTTGCTTTTCTTTAATTTTCTTTCATGCTTTTTTTTTCTTTTTACTTTGAGGATTTTTTTTTAAGGGGGAGGAGGGTTGGGGGTTTTTACACCATGTATAATGGACTTGACACTAATATTTGATTATTGTGTTTTATATTTGGGTATGATTACATGTATGGATATTTTTTAAATAAAATTTTCAAAAGAAAAGAATGCATCTGAAAACTGTGTCAAATTACATATGGAAGATCACTGTTTGGGATCTGGTCATTAAGAAAGGTCCAGGATAGTCATCATGGCCAGGGGTAAAGAGCAGATTATACTGCTTTTATTAGAGAAGAGTTCAGCAGATGATGCAGAGTGAAGTCTTTGACAAATGGAAATTGCTTCTCATTTTGCACGTAGTCGTTTAACATTTGAAAAGTAAAATTGTGGTGTGTATGCTAACTTGCTAGTTACTGGTAAGCCTATATGTGTTCTGCCAGTCTTGTGACTGGTTGAAAATGGATTGTGCACAGAAACTGATCCAGTAGGGTTTACAGGTTACTTTTATGTTGTAGGATCTGAGATTCAGATTATTTTTAAATGTACTATGTTAAGTGGTTGAGCACTGTTAATTCATTATCAAATTAACAAATATTTTTTAAAAATTTAAAAAACTTACTTGGTGGCAATCTTTTTTGTTCCTTTTAAAATACCCTCATTGACACTCTTCTGTATCTGGGAGGAAAAAAGTTTGATTTTTTTTTTCCCTCTCAAGAGTTCTTCATCAACACGTCTGGAATAAAACCATCTGATTTCCAGAGTATGTGATTCAAATGCAGATGATTTTTGTTAATAAAGATTATCCATAAAATTATAACTGACAAAATAGGTTTGAGGCTGAATGGTGCCATTGTGGCTAGCACACTTCAAATCTGAGGAGATTAGGCATGTACTGATTGGTTGAATCGTGGCCTGGTTTAGTTATTCAACTGCCCAGGAATATCGAGGCTGCAGAAAGTAACAAACCCAGCCAAGTCCATAATGAGCTCTGATCTAGTTACAACTATTTCTCATTGCTACCTTTAGTAAAAAGGGACAAAAGTCTGAAGTTCAGCACCCAAGTTCTAAAACTCTACTCCAGTGGTCCTCCCTTGCTACCCTTGTAACTGAATATTTATCAATCTTTTGTATTTATTGCCTCTTTACTAGGGTAATTTAATGTGTACCATTGTTGTTTTTCTAAAAATGCCTGATTGGCTGCAGCAATAAGAGTTCAGGACACTCATTATCATTGTAATTTCCATTTTGTGTAAATTAAACTTGTCAGAATAAACAAGACTGTATACATTGGAGTGTTTCAGTCTTCTATGGGTCAGAGTTCAAGAATGAACATTCCACTTGTATGAAGCAAGATTTGGAAATTCATTGAACATAATTATAGCTAACTTAATTTTCAGTTTAAAAAAAATTGCAGCACAATGCAGATTTCAATTTGTTGCAATGTTCCAGAATATAGGATTATGTAGGATGTGTGGCATAGAAATTGGGCCAATCTGCCCAACCAATACATATTTGCTTTAATGTTGCCATTCTTTCCACTCCCTCACTTTCCTCATCTAAATCTGCTATTCTCTAATCTGCTTGCCCAGCCTTCCATTAAATATCCTCTTCATTCTAATTCTGTGGAAGTGATATTTGCATTCTCCCGATACTTTTGGCAAAGAAGATTCTTCTGGAATCAAGAATGCAATTTGAAATGATTGCTTTTTATGAATCAATGTTGGCTATGCTCTTTCCTCAGGGGTAGAAACATTCTCTGTATCCATTCTATCTGATTTTTTTTTAAAAAAATTTACTACCTCAATTAAATCGCCTCTCTGCTTGAGTATAGTTCCTTGTAATGTAGACCATTGAATTTCTGTATCAGCATCTCTGTTTACTCTTCTTTCAGTACTGAGAGCCTATTGCACTGTTCTGATAGGTCAAATTGCTTGGATGGCCAACACCAGCAGATACTACTCCCATCTTTAGATCTTCAGGTGGATAAGGCAATAACCATTTGAAGGTATTCTTGATTTTTTTTGTGGGGGGAGAGTGGAGGTAACATCCCTGCAAATCTGTAGCAATCCCTGGCTCATGATGTTTGGAAAACGGCAAGATCATGAGAGATACCATTGAGAGCTTGAAGCCCATGCATTGAGAATGTGCAGAAAACAATATAGCACCACTACCTATCCAAAAATGTACTTGCTGTAAAACTTGAAGCAGAGGCTTTGAATGTTGGTCTTATTAGTTATTTCAGAACTTAAAACTAAGTGTTGATAACTCATTTCTGAACTTGGTCATATTTGAGACACCGGAGGCTGCAGAAGCTGGATGGAAAAACAACTGTTGGAGGATCTCAGCTGATCATTCCTACCTTAGCTGGTTCCATTGTCTTTTATTGGATTCCAGAATCTGCATTCCATGTCTTCACTGATCACCTTATTCTAATACCAGCTTTCCCTTCCACCCAACTCTATTTTCACTTTATCCTGATTCTACCTGTTGCCTGTCAACACTGTATTCCCCTCACTCCTTTATAGGGTCTTTCCTCTTGCACTATCCTAACGCAAGGTCTCCACCTGAAACATTAGGTGTTTTTATACTGCAGGCAAGCGGTGACCCTACTTTGTCCTGGAGGAATTCAGGACCTCCTCGGCCATTCACACCACAGTCCAAATTTCTGGTAATTTGCCCTCCCCAGAAATTTAGAGGGAGTCCTGCCCAACTGATGGCACATTACATACTCACAGAAGTAAGAGTAAGTTCCTTCTTCTTCTCTTCCTCCCCCCGCCCCCCCCCCCCCCCCAGCACCCCAGTCAATTGCTCTCCCTCCTCCCAACTGTTGGTCAGTTGGTTGCTCACCTGCCTGTTCCTTCCTCCTTTGCTGTTTGTCAGTCGCACATCCTGCGCTTTGGCGATGCTTCAGCATGTCGCAACAGTGGCAGAATGGGAGATGAATGGATCACTTCATTTCCCATAATCCGTCATACAGCCATTCCTCCCACATTGTGCTGCCGTCACAACATGCTGAAGTGGCCTGCTGTTGTCAGGTGGTAAGTATATTTGAATTTTAATTGCTTGTGTGACTCAGCGTGCAAACGCTGAGAAGGCTTCCCTGCTTGGCTATTTGGGTCTTCACACTGCAGGCAGAACGTGGTCTGGGAAAATTTCCTAGGGTCACGGACCTGATTTAAAATTCCTGGACTGACCTTTTCACACTGCAGGTTCTTTTAAATAAAAGCTACTTTTATTTAAGTATCCATTTATGTTGGTGCATTTCTATTGGTGCTGGGTTTTGGGATCCTCTGGACTCTTTAACAGAAGCCATAATGTGAGAGAATATTAAATGAAAATGGATACTTCCAACAGTTACCTTTCCATTAGTATGACATTCAAGCTGAATTTGTTAGCTGACATACTTTGCAAAATGCAACATCCAATCCCCCTTCTCACAAACACTGAGGTGAAAGGCAACAATAAAACATTCTTGGGCAGGCAATGTTATTTTTAATAATTTTAGGAAAGATATTCTTGAGTTATTTATTCAAGGTAACATCCTTAAAAGATGATATTCTCATAACTTGCAAATTCAATTGGTAAGAAGTCCATTTAGCTAGTGTTCAAATACTAAAATTTAAATATATTTTTTTAAAAACTTTATTTATTCGTTCAAAAAACAAATAATATGACATATACAACAATTAACCATAAACATGAACGTTATTTTTTATATACATAAAAAAAGAGAAAAGAACCCCCCCCTTCAGCCAACTCTCCTAAGGAGAGCCATAAAGAAAGAAAAAATATTAAAGAAAAATTAAATATACATATTAAGATCTAATCAATGTAAATTGAAATGTTAATATTCTGAATATAACGACCACTTATTAATAAAAAAATTATAATTATCATGTGAAACATATGTAATTTTTCCCATTATTAAACAATATTTCATCTCATTATGCCATCTAATAATATCAATTATATTTGTATCTTTCCTCGTACTAGCATTACATTTTTTCGCTACGGATAAAGCTAAATATACAAAAGCAAGCTGAAACTTATCTAATCCCAAGCCTTTCAAAGGTTGCAAACTACCCAATAAAAATACTGTTGGATCTTAAACTATTTTAATCTTATACAGATATTCTAAAAACAAATGAATTTTCTTCCAAAAAGATTGTATATGCATACATGACCAAACGGCATGAAAAAAAGTTCCAACCGTATCACCACATCTAAAACACAAGTCTGATTCATGAAAACCATACATTTTTAATTTTTCAGGTGTTAAATATAATTGATGTAAAAAATTATAGTTAATCATTGCATATCGTGCATTTATCAATCTAGTTACACTATCATAACAAATATCTAACCAATCATCTTCGGCAAAAATAAAACCAGTATCCGTTTCCCATTTACTTTTAGATCTATCCCAACTCTTTTTATCCATGCCGTCCTGTAATATTTGATACATAGATGAAATATAATCCTTCTCTGGTACCTTCATAAGAAAAGTCTCAAATTTAGTCATTTCAGGTAAAATCATATCTCTACCAAACATACATCTTACCAAAGATCGAATTTGATGATAAGAATTCTTTGTTTCTATATTAATACCAAAACCTTCCCTCATCTGATTAAAAGCTAAAAATTTACCCTCTTTAAAACAATCTCCCAAATTTTTCACACCTTTAAATCTTCAATGCAATAAACTTCGATTATGTATTGAAAAAGGAATAAGTTGATTATTATACAATGGACTCAAAGCCGATAATTTACCCCTAGAGCCTGTCATTTTATTTTTCTTTATCCATAACTTCATTAAATGTTTTAGTATAGGCACATTATATTGTAACAAATTTATAATCCATCTAAACAAAAATTGATGTATTTCAAATTCAGAAATATTTGCCATCTCAATTTTGACCCAACTCGGAGGCCGTACCAAATCCATCAATGAACTAAGAAATTTAAGTTGGGCTGCTTCATAATAATTTTGAAAATGTGGTAAACATAATCCCCTAACTCATTTCCAAGTTTATTTATTCAAAGCTACTCTCGAAAATTTACCTCTCCATAAAAACTCCCTTACCTTTTTATTCAAATCTCAAAAAAAAATTATCAAGTAAATACGGAATAGATTGAAACAAATATTGTATATGCGGAAAGATATTCATCTTAATTGTGTTTGTCCTACCCATTAAATTAATAGTTAAATCTTTTCATTTGATCAAATCAGTTTTAATTTTTTTTCATTATCGGAACATAATTTAATTTATATAAAGATTGATAATTAACATTCAAAATTATACCCAAATATTTAATTCAATCAGTCCATTTCAAATTAATAATATTCTTATAAACTGAATAATCTCCTTCACTTACCGGTAATATTTCACTTTTTTTCCCCAATTAACTTTATATCCAGAAAGACATCCATATTGTATTAAACACTCCTTCAAGTGCAAAAGTGACTGAGCTGGGTTTATTAAATGCACCAATACATCATCAGCAAATAAATTAATTTTATACTCCTCATCTAAAACTTTCATACCTTGTATCTGTGTATTTTGTCTTATCAATTGTGTTAAAGGTTCAATCACTAATGCAAACAAAGCCGGTGATAAAGGACAACCTTGACGAGTTGATCGAGATAGCTTAAAGGGTTCCGAAATCAAACCATTCGTCAATATTCTAGCTACCGGTTTACTATATAGAACCCTAATCCAACCAATAAAAAAAGGACCAAACTTGAATTTCTCCAAAACTTTAAACAAAAAGTTCCATTCAACTCTATCTTCATCTAGAGATATCACCATCGGATGATCTGAAGATTGTCGAAATCTATTGATCAAACTAATCACGCGCAAAATGTTATCTGAAGCATATCTATTCTTTATAAAACCTGTTTGGCTAAATTTTTACCTAAGTTGATTCATATGGATCAATCTATTTGCTAATATTTTAGCTATTATTTTATAATCTACATTTAACAATGAAATTGGTCTATATGAAGATACCTTCAAAGGATCTCTATCTTTTTTTAGAATTTCTGTAATTAAAGCACTAGAACAAGACTCAGGCAATTCATAATGTTCTCCAACCTGGCGTAGCACATCCCCAAACACTGTAGATAAATCATCATAAAAAATTTTATAAAATTCAACCGAAAATCCATCATCACCAGGCGATTTACCGTTCGGCATTTCCAGCATAGCCATTTTAATTTCCGAATCAGTAAATGGTTCTTCTAACTCCTGTATATCTGCATCCTCTAATATCGGTAAATTCAACTGTGATTTTAAAAAAAAGATCAATCGATCCAGTTTCTTGTTTTCCTTCAGATGTATATAACTTTTTATAAAATGAGTAAAATTCATCATTAATCTCACGAGGTTTATAAGTAATAAGGGAATTCCGTCTAACAGCATTAATAGTCCTCGAAATCTGTTCTTTCTTTAATTGCCATGCCAGTACCTTATGTGCTTTCTCTCACCATTCATAATACCTTTGCTTAGTCCTATTAATCACACATTCAAATTGATAAGATTGCAAAGTATTATATTCCAATTTCAACCTAGATAATTCTATTTTCTGATCTTCTGTAGCATCTTTCTGAAATTCCTTTTCTAACTCATCAATCTGTTTCTCTAATTCAAAACTCCGATTTAATCGATTCTTCTTTATTTTAGAAGTATAACTAATTATTTGTCCTCTCATAGCATCCCATAATACAAACTTACTTTGAACAGAATTAGAATTTTCTTTCAAAAAAAATTAATTTGTTTTCTCAAAAAATCAATAAATTCCATATTTTTTAACAACATTGTATTAAACCTCCAACGATAGGCTACTTGGATTTTCTCAGAAGTTGCATATGTAAAATATAACAAAGAATGATCTGAAATCACCCTACTTTTATATTCCGCTCGTATTTTCCCTTGTAAATGTGCCGATACTAAAAAGAAGTCAATCCTTGAAAACGATTCATGTCTAGATGAATAAAAAGAGAAATCTTTCTCTGTCGGATTAAGACGTCTCCAAATATCTCCTCAATTAAGATCTTTCATCGTAAAATTTAAATATGAAAGCATCCCAGAATAGAATTGAACAGAATACTATTGAATTACACAAATTTGTAGAATGAGGTTGCCATCTGGGCCATTATGGATGTTCTCCAAAAAATGTATGGACTTTTGTTCTGATTAAAACCCTCTTTTGCAAATATTTATCGACTTTGAAGGGTCGTAATCAATGTCTACCACATTTTGCAACAAATTCCATGTGCTGACAACTTGTGAGAGGCCATCAGCACTGCCTCAATTGCTGAGCAGTTCAGTACTTTCCATTTCCCCTTTTTAATCTCCAAATCCAAGCACAGAACAATAGAGGGGCACGCCATTCAGCCCACAATATTTCCACAACCATGTATCCAATTGAATCTCTTCTGCTTGCTCATAACTGCTGTTTCCTATATTTTGGTGTTTCTCTAGAAACTTCTTGAACTCTTCCTTCCACCACTATCCCTGTAGTCTGGTCCAGGCACCTGGGAATGTAAGTCTTAAAATACTGACCAGAAGGCAGAAGATGTCTACATTCTATTCTTTCTTCTTATCAGCTGGAGTTGATAAGAACATCCTTATTTGGTAAGATAGTAAAATACTTTTAACCATTGGGTCAGGGACGCAAACTTGATTAATGAATCCCAAGAGAATTCTCAGGAATATGTACTTATATGGAGTAGTCTGTTCAAAATTTCCAGAAACCCAAGGTGTAAAATACATGATTTTTAAGAAGCGAGCACTCTCTAGTGAGCGAGACAAACTACTAGTAGCAGTGGTTCTTGCTGTAAAAGATTTCTCACACTTTGCAATGATTAAAAATCTATTTGTGCAGCTGTATTTGTTTGTTTTCAAACAATCAAAAGTCAATTTTAACACGCCTACTGCTGAAAAGCTGCCCTGCACATTTAAAAAATTTTTTCCCTCCTTTTGTATTTGACATTTTTATCCTGAGGTGGAAGAAAGATTCTAATTCTATAAACTCATCGATTTAATTTTAAAAAAAATCATATTTCCCTTCCTGCAGCACTCTAGAGAAAGCTCAAAATTGTATAACCTCCTTGTAGCTTGTACCCTATAATCCAAGTAGCATATGGTTAAGTTGCTCAGTACCACTTCTAAAATCACTGTATCCTTAAAGGGATATGCGGAATTGCACAGTTCCAAGAACGGACTGACCAAAGTTTTATGAAACTGCAACATGAAGGCAAGCATACCATATGCCTTGTATCTTTTGCTGCCACTTTCAAGAAGCTCTGGACCCAAACATTGATCCCCCTGCACAATGCTTTTAAGTCTTGCCATTAAATGTACTTTTCCTCTTCCAAAAACCTTCTAAAATGCAACCTTTCATGCTTGCTCTGATTACGCTCCATCTGCGCATATCTACATCCCTTTGCATTTTTTGATGGTTCAACACTACCTTTTGTCTTCTATGGGCCATCTGATTCTGAATTCAAACTATCAATTCACAGCTTTAGAGCTCATCTTTTGTACCAAACTTCTCTTTTGGTACTTTCAGGTGGCCAATTGCCCTGCATGTAAAGCCGCATGTTTAGGCAATATGTGGCTGTTTTGAGGCCACCTGAATGTGCAGGAGGTGCTCTTGAGGTGAGCTACGTAACCCCCCTCCGAGAGGTTTAATCAGCTCAGCTCAGTGGCTCCCCCAGCCACCTGAATGCAGCTGGCTGAAAGTGGATGTTAAAGGGTCAGGTTGCTGATCACAGCTGACACTGGGCAGGAGCCGGAGTGTGCTCAGAGCCGCAGCCTGTGCAGCTGTGTCCTTCAGGTGGCCAGTGTTGCGCTTTAAACGCTGCCATCTGAATGGCAATTTAAAGGGCCGCTTCTACTTCTTCAGGCACATTCTTGGCATAGAATGCACCTGAAAAAGCCTTTAGATACACAGTGGAAAGTATACTGAGATTGATTCACAGCCTGATTTGCAATCACCCAGTAATGCAGAAGGCAACAAACATAGCCAGACCATCACAGCCTCTAACTTCCCATCCATTGAATGCATTTATTCTTTTAATATTTTATTTTTTTGTTTTCCATCAATAAACAAGGAGATAGCAACATCACTGACTGTTGCAGAATATATCAAGATCTTCCAGCAAAATACATTCATGTGGTGTTGGTCCCCCTCCCCCCCCAAAAAAAGGAAAGACAGAAAATGGGAAAAAAAGAGAAAGGAAAAGCGTCTGGATGTGGTGTTGGCACTTCAAGTGTCCATAGAGGCTGTGGAGCTACCCCCTTGTATAATTACTTTTATTAATCCATCTATTAGTAGATCTCTAAGTTTTTATCGGGGTGTGCTACAGCTGTACTCCTGTGTATGTCAGATATGGCTGCCATATTTTAACAAAGGTCCCGGTTTCTAAGAATATATGAATTTTTTCTATGGGAATATAGCTATGCATCTTGGTTATCCACTTTCTGATCAGAAAAGAGGAGTCAGACCTCCAGGTCATCGCTATGCATTTTTTTTTGCTTTGGACAAAGAAATAAATATGAATGGAATTTGGTTAATTTGTAGCTTATGTCCATAGGTTTCCCAGCAGATACAATTTTGGATCTAGCAGAAAGGTTATCTTCATTATTCTGGTTAGTATGTTGGCCATATCCTGCCAAAATGGGGCTACCTTTGTGCAGCATCATGTTGCATGACTAAATGTTGCCTTGTGAATCTTTTGTTGTGTGAGGTAGAGCTATTGCAGAATTGCCTTCTAAGGTATTGAACCAGTCTATCTAGAATTAATAACTGTTATCACATGGTCTTTACACCAATCTGGCCAGCATCTCTCGTCAATTGTGATGCCCAGGTCTGACTCCCATCTTTCTCTTGATCTGTGTAGCCCCTGCTTGGGTCTTTCATCTTAGATTACAGAGTACATTCTTGATATAAATTTGGGTCTGTTTCCCAGTGGAAGCAACCCTTCAACCTCACTGGGTGTAGGTGGGGTCATTGTCATGCCCCACCTATCCCTTAGAAATGATCTTGATTGGAGGAAACAGTGAAAGGTCCCATAAGACTAATCATATTTTCCCTTTAACTGCTCGAAGTACATAATCTGCCTCCCCTCGTAACAGACCTCAATATGTCTGATCCTCTGCCGATGCCAAATCTCCAGGATTTTATTGCCTATGTTCATGGGCATCAATTCATTGAGTCAGTGGTACCTTTGGCAATATTTCTTCTTTCTTTCCAATACATTGATCTCATGCTGGATTTTAATCAGATGTTTCTGTTATGGGTTATATTATTATGATTATAGATAAATGTTTTTAAAAGGGAGATTGTGGGGGTTTAGTGTAGTTTAGTTCTGGCACCAACCCTCTTTTCAATCTTCTTCAGCATGATGCTGAACCAAGCCATGAAAGACCCCAACAATGAAGACGCTGTTTACATCCGGTACCGCACGGATGGCAGTCTCTTCAATCTGAGGCGCCTGCAAGCTCACACCAAGACACAAGAGAAACTTGTCCGTGAACTACTCTTTGCAGATGATGCCGCTTTAGTTGCCCATTCAGAGCCAGCTCTTCAGCGCTTGACGTCCTGCTTTGCGGAAACTGCCAAAATGTTTGGCCTGGAAGTCAGCCTGAAGAAAACTGAGGTCCTCCATCAGCCAGCTCCCCACCATGACTACCAGCCCCCCCACATCTCCATCGGGCACACAAAACTCAAAACGGTCAACCAGTTTACCTATCTCGGCTGCACCATTTCATCAGATGCAAGGATCGACAATGAGATAGACAACAGACTCGCCAAGGCAAATAGCGCCTTTGGAAGACTACACAAAAGAGTCTGGAAAAACAACCAACTGAAAAACCTCACAAAGATAAGCGTATACAGAGCCGTTGTCATACCCACACTCCTGTTCGGCTCCGAATCATGGGTCCTCTACCGGCACCACCTACGGCTCCTAGAACGCTTCCACCAGCGTTGTCTCCGCTCCATCCTCAACATCCATTGGAGCGCTTACACCCCTAACGTCGAAGTACTCGAGATGGCAGAGGTCGACAGCATCGAGTCCACGCTTATGAAGATCCAGCTGCGCTGGATGGGTCACGTCTCCAGAATGGAGGACCATCGCCTTCCCAAGATCGTATTATATGGCGAGCTCTCCACTGGCCACCGTGACAGAGGTGCACCAAAGAAAAGGTACAAGGACTGCCTAAAGAAATCTCTTGGTGCCTGCCACATTGACCACCGCCAGTGGGCTGATAACGCCTCAAACCGTGCATCTTGGCGCCTCACAGTTTGGCGGGCAGCAACCTCCTTTGAAGAAGACCGCAGAGCCCACCTCACTGACAAAAGGCAAAGGAGGAAAAACCCAACACCCAACCCCAACCAACCAATTTTCCCTTGCAACCGCTGCAATCGTGTCTGCGTGTCCCGCATCGGACTTGTCAGCCACAAACGAGCCTGCAGCTGACGTGGAATTTTTACCCCCTCCATAAATCTTCGTCCGCGAAGCCAAGCCAAAGAAAAGAGTGTAGGCCACTTCACAAACAGATACTTAAACTTCACATTTCATTTAAAATGCAAGACCTTTGCTGAAGCTAGACATGCAGGCACCCATGTCTTTGCAAAGGACAATAGAACTGCTTTGGAAGGAACTTCAGAAGTAGGTGAAAATGGAAAGTCCAGGATCAAGTGCTGATAAAGATCTTTCAAGGATTGGATTTGGAGCCTTGGGTGGGGTTCTGGTTTTTACAAGCAGTGAGATGGAGGAAAGAAGGAACAGGATTCCTCTATTAGAGAGAGAAGTCTGTCCAACAGTGGCTTTTGAGGCTGCAACATGACAATCTGGCAGGCTTGTTGAAAATCCCCATTTTGAAGACGGGTTGTGATTTTGAGTTCAGCCTGTTCAAAACAGTGTGTGTGTGTGTGCAACAAGCAACAAATCTCTTTCTCTGAAACCAACAAGAAAGGAAACCATGTACCTTGAAGCCTGGTGAACTTCATAAATGTTAAATTCTGTGCACAATATATATATTTTTTTCAATTGCCTAATACTGGTGAACTGTGAGAAGTGAATGATTGGACTATTAAAGCAAAGAACTTTCCTGAACATGTACACATTACATACACATGTGCTTAGAATTAGATGAGGGTTAAGTTAATAGTAATGTTAAAGTTTGATCCTGGTTTTTATGTTTAAAGAAAATTAAAAGCAACCTTTGTTTAAGTAACCATTTGTTTTGGTGAATTTCTATTGCTACTGGGTTTTGGGGTCCTCTGGGCTCCTAACATTTCAGTATGGGGCTATTTATTTATTTACTTTTTGCTACTAATTTGGCTTCCCATTTGTATATGAAATCCTTCGCCGTCCTCTCCCCTATGCATGCAATCCCATTTGTATCCAAATGGGTGGCTCCCCTCCTCAAAGAGAGATGCAAGGAATCTCGACTGAGCAGCTTGATAATATTTCTTAAAATCAAGCAACCTTAGCCATCCTCTTCCAGAGACTTGTTTGTTTGTTCTGATCCAAGACCTGTTCAATGTCCTCATTGGAAAATGGGGCATCTAATTCCATCCGGCCTTCCTGGGCCAATCTTGGCAACTCAATCCCAACCAAGAACTCCTTAATTTTATTTGAGACTCTTGGCACCCCTGATTTATACAATTTCTCACAAGTTTTAAAGGTGTAATTTATTTCTCTTAGATTGTATGTTACCAAGCCCGGCCCTCATTGAACAGCATTAATTATGCTTGAAGTTTCCTCTGTTCTCAGTTGCCATGTCAAAATTTTGAGGGTTTTTTGCCTAGTTTATAATTGCTTGAGAGTGCAAGAGAATTTTTTTCCACTCTGTATGTTTGCAGAGTGTTGTATTTAAGTTTCTTATTTTCTAATTCCTGATATTTTTCATGCTTACCCAGGTTTGGATTAATTTTTTCCAATTTTGTTATCTTCTGTTCCAATGTCTCCACTTCACTCAAGTTTTTAATTCTTTTGATATACAAAATTATTTGCCCCAAGGATAGACCTTTAGTGTGTCCCAGATTTTTATATAAAAAAAATTATTAGTTGAGGGGCAATTTGTTTCACAAAACAGAGCAATTTGATCCCTTAAAAGTACAAAAGTCTGGGGTTTTTCAACAGCGTAGCATTAAGGCGCCACCTATAAGCATTTGCGTGTTTTTCAGGCATTGTTATTTGCAAGGTCAACAATACAAGGTCTGATACTAGCCTTGCTAAATATTCCAACTCAAGCACTCTGCCCTCCAACTGGGCTGATATCAGAAAATAATCAATTCTGGTGTGAAAGTCATGGGGTTTTGAGTAAAAGGAGTAGTCCCTAGCCTGTGAGTTCCTCTGCCTCCATATGTCTATCAAGTTTAATTCTTTCATGAAGGCCAAATTGATTTTTACTGTCTTGAACCTTGTCAATGTCTTTGTCTTATCTAGAATAGGGTCCAGGAAAAAAATTAAGATCTCCTCCAATTAATATGTTCTGTTTACCCTATGCAGCCCTTTTTTATATATATTAAAAAAAAAGCATTTTGCATAAACTGCTCATAATCAAAGTTTGGTGCATAGAGATTTAGTAGTGTCCATAGTTCTGTATATAATTGGCAGGTACCATACAAATCTCTTGGTCGAGTCTGTAGCCTCACCACCACTGGGACTCTTTTGTGTTTAAAATGGCTACCCCCTAGCCTTGGAGTCAAAGGAGGAAGAGAATACCTTCCTCACCCAGTCCCTTTAAATTTATCATGTTTCCTTTTCATTAAAAGTGCATTTCCCTCAAATTTTTTTTTTAAGGTGAGCCAGAACCCACTTCCTTTTATGGCGCTGATTGATACTAATAAATTGATACTAATAAATTTGATAGGTTTATTCATTTGTGTTTCTATAGCTTTTCACCTTCACAGCACCCCGGTTTGTTTGTCTTGAATAGCACCCTCCTCAAGCCTTTCTGTCATTCATGGTCTTGCCCTGCCAACATCCACACCAGCCATAAAGGGGGGAGAAAAAAAGACAAAATCCTCCTACCCCTTCCCCATAGACAAACCAAGATAAAATAAAGTAAACCTTAAAACTCCAAAATATCAAAGTTAACAAGCAAAATGTTCCCGTCCTCTATTTGGGTGCCTCTCCTCTCTGCTCCTGTGCCATCTTCCCACCTATTTTGAGTCTCCTCGTGTGCCATCTTCTCTCTTGCCAGTCTGCACGGCAGACTGGCATAGCATCTTCCCTGTTTATACATTTTTAAAGAAAAAAAACGAAGGAAAAATATATAGCCCTCCATTCCCTCTGATCATTCTAAATCTTTATCAAAACCCCGGCCACTATGTACATCAAAAGCCTCAATTGTCTAAATTATTTTCGTGAGTCAATAATTAGACTGTAATGATCTCTTCCTCCCTCTCTCCCCCCCCCCCCCCCCCCCCAACCTTCTAAGGCATTCTGTACATTGCTCCTTCAGGAGTTTGATTCAGCTTGTATTCTTGCAAGCTTGCACATTTCCTGATAATTGCTGAGCACATAGCCTGATTTTTTTTTGGGTGGCCAGGTAAAGCATCACATATGGTACATTTTTTAATCTCTCAATATTTTCTTGACCTGGTCAAATTATTTTCATTGTTTTAGCAGCGCAAGACTTTGGACAGGGAAGAGCATCAGTCTTTCCAACCCACCCCTACCCTGCCCCCATTCTCCTTTGACTGGGACATCACTGCCCTTAGGACTATTTCCCCATCCTGGCTACTAACAAACCAGATCAGAACTGGCCTCTGGCATTGATTTTGGGGTGGGGGGGAAAAATGTCCGATCAGCCCTTTCTATGGTTGGGGGGCTCTAAATCAATCCCTTTCCAACACTTGGGGAATCCAGTGTTCAAAGAACACCACTGAGTCCTTCCCTTCCTCTCTCTTCTGCCTGCCCCTACCACCTCCCTGTTACAAGATCAAACCAGCAACCACAAAGCAGGCATATCACACAGGGGTAAAGATGAACAATTACTTTATGAACAAAAAATTCTCCTTCAAACTTTAATTCAAAATCCCTCCTTTTATAAGAATGCCCACTGGTTACTATTCAAATTTCTATAACACAAAACTCAAAACGGTCAACCAGTTTACCTATCTCGGCTGCACCATTTCATCAGATGCAAGGATCGACAATGAGATAGACAACAGACTCGCCAAGGCAAATAGTACCTTTGGAAGACTACACAAAAGAGTCTGGAAAAACAACCAACTGAAAAACCTCACAAAGATAAGCGTATACAGAGCCGTTGTCATACCCACACTCCTGTTCGGCTCCGAATCATGGGTCCTCTACCGGCATCACCTACGGCTCCTAGAACGCTTCCACCAGCGTTGTCTCCGCTCCATCCTCAACATCCATTGGAGCGCTTTCATCCCTAACGTCGAAGTACTCGAGATGGCAGAGGTCGACAGCATCGAGTCCACGCTGCTGAAGATCCAGCTGCGCTGGATGGGTCACGTCTCCAGAATGGAGGACCATCGCCTTCCCAAGATCGTGTTATATGCGAGCTCTCCACTGGCCACCGTGACAGAGGTGCACCAAAGAAAAGGTACAAGGACTGCCTAAAGAAATCTCTTGGTGCCTGCCACATTGACCACCGCCAGTGGGCTGATATCGCCTCAAACCGTGCATCTTGGCGCCTCACAGTTTGGCGGGCAGCAACCTCCTTTGAAGAAGACCGCAGAGCCCACCTCACTGACAAAAGGCAAAGGAGGAAAAACCCAACACCCAACCCCAACCAACAATTTTCCCCTGCAGCCGCTGCAACCGTGTCTGCCTGTCCCGCATCGGACTTGTCAGCCACAAACGAGCCTGCAGCTGACGTGGACTTTTACCCCCTCCATAAATCTTCGTCCGCGAAGCCAAGCCAAAGAACAGTGTAAAACTAATAAATTCCCCAGCCTAAATATAACATATGTAATTAAAGTCTAAGTTATATTTCCAACCAGCCCACAGAAAAACTTAGACACAAAACATACAAGTCTCACAAAACTTCGATCTCAACTGAAGCAAAGATCATAAACAAAATTTAGTTTGCTTGGTAAACTGAAGCCAAAAGATCTTTGAGGGAGAGAGAGCACAAAATTTGAAGTTGCCTTGTGTTGCTTTCAGAGAGAGGAATCACTGGCTTGGTCCGGATCCTTCTGGCTGCCTTCGGAATATTCATCCTTTTTGAAATCCCAACATTCTAAACTGTCCTCCAGACCATGACTCCTGCTCTGGCCCTTCTTCCACTCCACAGCACCACCCAGTGGTGGTTTATCATCCAAGTCCAGAAATTTTTAAATCACTTTCTGCACATGCTCAGTCTGTCTCCAACTCTCTTAGCAGTCCACCTTCACCTTGGCTCTCTAAGGCAAACTGTCATTTTTTAACACAAAACCACACAACACATAGGCCAATGCACAACACAGAACTCTGTAACACCCCCCCTGCCCCCCTCTTTCAGGCCCAATAGTCTAATGTTATTGTGCTGATTGTAGTCTACCAGATAGTCCAACTTATCTATCAGCTGAGTTTTTTTTTGGCCAACCCCATTGGCTGCGTCTTCCAAACTTTCTTTCCCCATCTTGCCTTCCAGGACCCCAACACGATTAGTTGGTGCCCCATTTGTAGTCTGCAGGTTGAGCAGGCCCTCGGAGACCTCTTTTAGTCTGGTGCGAGACTTGTGGCTTCTATTTGTCTTTGCTGATGGTAGCAGCAAGAAGAGAGCATATACTGGGTGGTGTGGATGCTTGATGATTGCTTCTGCTCTCTGACAGTAGCAATCCCTGCAGATGTTCTTGATAGTGGGGAGGGTTTTGCCTGTGATGTCCTGGGCTGTGTCTGCTATGTTTTGCATTCAAGGATATTGGTGTCTCTATACTAGACTGTGACACAGCTGGTCAGCACACTTTCCACCATTTATCTACAGAAATTTGCCAGGATTTCCAATATTATACCAAACCTTTGCAAACTTCTGAGAAAGTAGAGACTGAAATGCATCTTAATCAAGATTTCTTTGCTAGACAGATTTTAAAAATTTTTCACTGCAGAACAATTCTGTTTTGGAGATTTAGATTTCAGATTTATTGTCAAAATACATACAGGACATTATATACAACCCTGAGATTTTTTTTCCTATGGGTGAGAACTCCTTCACTTTCCATTTACGGTACATGTTGAATGTTCTGTAGACCACACAAAGTCTCTTGTCCTGTTGCAAGATTTGCACTTTGGATTTCAGTTAGATCTACAACAGGTACTGTCAAAAATAGATCAACATGTTCCAGAACATCGTGAGCACTCAGTTTGTCGAATCTGGGATCCTATCCATCCTCTGCACTCAAATTCAAATCTGGGACTGGAGTAAAAGAACTAGTTCCTGCTATACTATCAGCAATGCCATTTTCCAATTAACATATCCAAGTCTGGTCTTTAAACAAAAATAATAATGTGCATTGAATATTTTCTCTTTCACATATGACAAAACAAAGGGAAAGGTGGCAGGGATGGGGGTGGGGGGGGGAAGAGAAGTACAAAGGTGGTTATCAGATGCAAAAGATGGTGGCACTGATGCAAGGTTTGAGGACAAAATGAGTGGTCTAGTTGGAACATACTAAAGTTGGACATAAACCACAATTCAATCTTTGAAAGCAGTCAGAGTTGGGGAAGAAATTTCTATGGATTTTTAAAAAAAATAGATTGATTATACTTAGATACTTCCTTATAATTTAATTTCATGGTTTTCAATGTTCTCATGCTTTTAACGTAGGTCAATAAATAGATCACCACCCCCAATATTTCCATTAACTTTGGGCAATGTGTTTACATTATTTCTCTCTTGACTTTCCACAACCTTTACAAATAAGTAGCAGCTTTTCAAATCATTTAATATCACAATTATGAAAATTGTTTATTTTTTCCTACACTTCATTCTAGAGTTATTTTAACTATACATAATTGTCCATGTATAGACTGCGCATCAAATTTTAAATTTAAAAAAACATAACTAAGGGTGGTATAGCAGTTTGTATGGCTTTATTACAGCGGCAGCATCCTGGGTTTGAATCAAATGCTGCCTGTTAAAAGTTTGTATATATTTACTCTGTATGAGTTTCTTCTGGGTTCTCTGGTTGCCTCCAACCCTCCAAAACTTGTAGGATTATGGGTTGATTTGGGTGTAATTGGGTGGCAGAGGTTTAAGTGGCTGCAATCTCCTTCTACTGTGCTATAAGTAAAATTTAAATTTAAAAAAAACTGTTTAATAATTAGTTCCAAAGTTTCATTGTGACCATGCAATGTAAAGTAAAAACCTCCATGATAAAGGCAAATAAAAACATTTCTACAAGTATTTTAATCTAATCTTCCTTTATAGTATAAAGGTTTCACTAACTGGTTTGATGGACAATTTCTAAATATGTGACTAATACAATAATAATAAAGTGAGAAATTTATATATCGATTGCGAGGTGGTAGGTTTGGCCGAATTATTGTAAATATGCAAATCACTTGTGTTACACATTTGAAAACAAAGGAAGTTGTGCTAAATCCCCTGGGGAGGGGGGGGAAAGTGGGCTTTGGCTAGCCCATAGTACTATAGAACTTTGATCTCCATGGAAAAAGGTAAAAGAGAGAGTACAGAGGGAAGATTTACTGCATATTTCAGTGTTTTGAACTCTGAGTTTGTAGTTTTCATAAGAGCATTATAATTTCAAATTTTCCAGTATTTAATTTTCATCCATTCACAACTTTGGTTCCTTTGTCCCATTATCAGCCTTTTCCATTTGGTACTTTATTCTTTCTTAATCACACAAAAAAGTATGGGTGGAAAAGGAGCATGAGGGGGGGTGTGGCAAGATGGCGTAAGGAATAGACGTGCCTTCCAGTCCTCTCCCAACTCTTTGGTGTTGTTTTGTCGTTAAATGCCCGTTAAAATCTTTTCAAGGTTAGATATAGTTAGAGCTGTTAAACTAGTTTCCAATGGTACAATTGTTGAAAAAAAGCAAGAAAAAATGGCAACAGATTGTTAAGAAATTACATTTTCCGAAGATATCAGAGCCTACTTGTTTACAAGAAGCCAGGACTCAGCGTGGAATGGATCCAGGAGGAGAAGCACAGGAATCAGCAGCGGAGCTCTGTTCTTTGCCGGTAGGGCTCTTTAAAAATGGCACCCAGCAGCCCTTAGAACAAAGGGCTAGCCGGGTGCGTGTATTTCAGTCAATGCCCGCTATGAGCGCTGTCACAGAGCCTTTGACAGCTGAAACAGCTGGGAAGCTGCCAGCTGAAGGCTTGCAGTTAAAGGGCCGTCCACTGACTGATGTAGTGGTGGCGCTGCGAAGTGCACCACCTGAAATTAAGATTCCGATAGACCTCGATGTGTCGGAGATGCTTGACAGAATATGGCTTGGGGATAACCCTCGCCATCAACCTCCAAATATTACTGGGGAGTTTATGGCAGGGGTTTCTACACGAAGTCACACTGCAAGAAAAGCAGTTAAATTAAGGGAGGGAATACAAGACCTTTTGGCTATTCAGAAACAACTGGACCCTACTGTGTCTGAATCTACTTCAGTGGATAAGTTTCTTAAGAATCTTGAATCTAAGTTAACTGCTATATTGAAAGAATTTGTTAAAGCTTTAGATCAACTTGATACTAAACTTAATACCTTGGTGGATATTAATGCTCAACAGATGGCTGATTATGGAGCTTTTAAGTTTAAAACGAATGAAAGACTTGATTTTTGTGACCAAGGTTTAGTTGAGGTACAAGATCAATTACAAGGTGTCAATAAAATAATTGAAACTTTACAAATTCAGAATAAAAATTTCATGAAAAAGGTTGATTATTTGGAGAATCAATCCAGACGGAATAACATAAAAATTGTTGGTTTACCAGAAGATATGGAAGGATCAGATCCAAGGAAATTCTTTACTGAGTGGATTCCACAAGTATTAGGACAAGATAAGTTCCCGGAAGGCTTAATACTGGAACGTGCACATAGAGCTTTGAGAAGAAAGCCTTCTTCTGGACAAAAGCCACGACCTGTTTTGTTTCTTTGTTTAAATTATTATGATAGAGAGACAATTTTGCGTGTGGCCATAAGAAGTGCACAACAAAGAAGATCTCCTTTGATGGTTCAGAATAATCGTGTTTTTTTTAATCCAGATTTGAGTCAAGAAGTTATGTCTCAACGACGTGAATTTAATTCTGTGAAAGAAGTGTTGTGGAAAAATGGTTATAAAGGAACATTTAGATATCCTGCGGTACTGAAGATTTTTCAAGATGGTTACCAATCAAAATTTTTTGATGATCCTAAGGAAGCTATGGATTTTGCTCAATCATTACCAATTATACAATTTCAGGAAAGACTTAGTCCTCCACGGTCTCCAAAGAGAGTGGAGATACAAGATGGGAATCGAATTCCAAGGAGAAATGGAAATAATGGTGGTTGAAGTGATAAAGTTGATTAAAAAAATACTAAAAAGAATTTTTTTTTCTCTTTTTGAGTAAATTTTAAATAATGATGATAGTTTATGTGAAATGTGAGTTGGGAGAGGGAGCTGGGTGGGCACTATTTTCCAGAAGTCATCAGCTACGTGTGAGTTATCTCACACCCGATATTGTGTGGGAGTTACCACAATGAGCGGTTGACCCAGGAGGAGGTAGCAGTTGCCTCCTGCCTGGTTTTTTTTTCTTATTAATTTTTGGATTGAGGAGTGAAGGTTTTTTTTATTATTTTTAAAATGTTTTAAATTTTTGTTGTTTTAGGAGGGGATAAGGGGAGGGAGTGTTTTTTTTTCTTTCTCTCTTTTTTTTTCCTTTTTTTGTGTGTTCTTTTAAGTAATGTTTAAATTTAAATTTTGTTTTAATACTTACGGTTTTAATAATTTTATTAAGTATAAGAAAGTATTTGCTTGTTTAAAAAATTAAAAGTTGATGTGGTTTTTTTTTTGTAAAGTTTATTTAGTAGATAAGGAATATTTGAAATTTAAATCTGAATGGGATGGATAAGCTTTTTATTTTTTATTTAACTTCAAGGTGAAAGGAGTGGTAATTCTGGTGTAAATTATTTTATTATCTTAGTTACAAAACGAAGGGAATAATGGTGAAAGTTATAAATTGAATTGTACAATTCTTAATAAGGCTTGAATTTTGTTTGTTGTTTATGCTTCATTTGTTGAAGATATAGTTTTGTAGATGTGTTTTTATTATTTGGATATGTGAATTTTAAAGTAATGATTGGGGATATTTAAATGTGGTATTGGGGCTTTTATTGGATAAGTATTCAAGAGCAAAAGGGAAAAATGGTGGAAGAGTACTAAAATTGAATTGTATAATGCTTAATGAGGTTTGGATTTTGTTTTAAGATGGTGGTTTATGTGACTAATATGATAGATGTGAAGTTAGTTGATATTTGGTGAAGGTTTATTTTTATAGAGAAAATTTTTTTTAATCTTTTTTTCTCATGCTATAATTATTTTTTAAGAATTGGTTATTGTTTAATATTTTTGTTTTATTTGTAAGTGGGTTTTTTTCTCATGCATATATTACTAATCTTATTAATCCTTCACTCTTTATTGTGTGGGGAGAAGGAGGGGGGGTTGGATTAATTTGAGTCGGTTTATTAATGTGTAATAATTATTGGGGGGGTATAGTTTGTTTAGATTACTGATGTTGTATTGTAATTTCATTATTTCATTTTTAAATTTTTTAAAATGTAATCTTGTATCTTATTCATGTTATAAAATTTTAAATAAAGCTTTTTAAAAAAAAAGGAAAGGAGCATGAGCATGCTTAACTATTTAGTATGATCGTCTCCTTTTTAGTGTCAGTTCTACGCAGCTCTCGATTTCTCTTTTTTTCAAAATAATTTACCTTTTTAAATGCATGCAATAATCCATTTTCTACAATCCTCCTAGAGTAGAGTTTGAGATTTGCCATCCTGTGCAAAAAAAAATGTGTTTTCATTGATAACTAATGTAACTCTCCCATTTGTGGAAACATCTTGCAATTTATTTTGTCATGTACCCAAAGATTATAGATTTAATTTTTTTTTAGGTGTTAATGAAAGGACAACTTTTTAATCCCAGGAATTATTTTAGTTAATCTCTTCTGGACTCTCCAACGATATTTCCCTTCTTAAATAAGGAAATCATGAGTATTTTAGTTGTGGTCTTGCCATCAAACAGTATAGTTTTAATATTAAGTGTTTCAAATCCAAACATCTAGAAATACAAGTTCATATGCCATTTGCTTTTTCAATTGTTGCACTTGCTTAACTTTGTTTCGTGTACAAGAGCACTTGACTTTCTGTGCTCCACTCGTTGGCAGTCTCTTCAGTTAAGAGTTTTGATTTCTTGTAGTAGAATGAAGGAAAAGTTTAAGATATTGGAAAATACAAAACTTTGTTAAGAGATTCTAAATTCGTTTCTTGAGGAAATGTTTAGTCAAGACAGGTGAGGTCTCAGCTGAAGCCGTCCTTTCAAAACCTGCATATTGGTTATCAGCTTCTTAGCATTGTCAGTCTGCTGAGTGTGTGATATTAAAACAGAAAAGTTAAATTTTTAACATTTTTAAAAATATACATATTTAGACATACAGCACTGTAGCAGGCCATTTTGGCCCACAAGCCTGTGCTGCCCAATGACTCCCAATTGGCCTACAACCCCAGTACATTTTCCAGACTCTGAGAACGTACAAACCCCTGACAGTACAGGATTCGAACCCTGGTTACAATAATTGGAGGAGGGACCTAGAGGTGATAGCAGAGGACAGGAGGTGGAGGAAAGGGTAGCACAAAAAACCATTAGGAGGAGGGATAAAAATAAATACTGAGAGGAAGAGATAGAATTGGATGGAAATGGGGGTTTCTTAAAAGTAGAAAAATCAAAAAGCTAAAAATGATCAGCATAAGCAGGGAGTCTTTGGTTTTAGAAGTGTTGATGTTTGGATTGAAGAAGCTACTTCCTACACTCGTAGCTCACTCATCTATGCCATGCTGGTTTTGAGTTTCCTGCTGATTTGATTTGGGTATCCTCCATCTTCGCTACAAAAGCTTTTGCCTATCCTTCACTTTTTCTTGTTTGTTTTGCTATTCCCCTTGCCATTTCAGTGAAACAATTTACTTATTTGTGCCTTTAGTGTTAAAGCATTAATCCATCACTACTTTTCCATCTCCAGGCATTCTTGAAGCCTGGTTTTTTTAGACATTTGCTATCTTCTGAATTCCACTCCCCCCCCCCCCGCCCTCCCCTTCCCATGACAGAATCTGCCTCTGCTATTTTCCCCCTATTAAACTACAGATTATAAAATTAGCATCAGTGATTAATTTTCATTTTCAAACTGATCAGTGACAGGATTTTCAATTGTATGCAGTGAGGATTAATGTGGAGGAGTATCACAGTTTGAATTGCCTGACATAAATTTTCTTTTTTAAAAAAAAAACTGGAGCTGCTGGAAACTCTTTAAAAATAAGTTATTAATATGTCAAGCAGTTGCTGCATCCTGGCAAAACAGATTTCTCATTTTATTCCTCCATCCTTCCTTGTGTCATTTCCTTGGACAAGGAAATTTATTTTAACTTGATCAAAATGTTGCTGTCTGGGATATTCACCCAAGCCAGCCAAGTGCCTTCTTGAAAATGCATTTCTGACTCGTGCCAATTGGAACCTTTCTACCTTGACCCCAGACCTGAGCAAAAAAAAAAGTTGATCTTTTAGCACTGCTGTTATTTTTTTCTTTACAATTTGCAAGAGGGCTGAGTATCTCTCCTGTCCATTGTTGACCTCTGGAATTTTTTTTTAACCTTCAACTGAAATGAACTCTAGTGGATGTATGCAAGTTAAAGCCAATATTTTTTCTCTCTATCTGAACAGGTACTCCTTTCTTTTCTCTGCTGCCCAGGGTTTTAAAATTAGAGATGAAGGAATTTGTTTTGAGGTCCTTTTCCACACTGTTTTAAGAATTGTATGATTCAAACACTACTTTTAATTTGCAAATATTGCCTAGGTTCTGTTGTTTCTACTACTTGTTTTGGTTTACTGCCCAGCTGACCTGAATTTAAATGTAAATATGCAAATTTTAATAATATATCTGATTCATTAATGCAATTACACTATAAAAGTCCTAGAATTAATTTTGGGGCTACACCTCACACAAGCATGTATGTATATTGTACTGAGTACCTGATATTTACGCACCCATTTTTCTTTTAATACTGTCACTTTAGCATCTATAAAGTGCCTTTGTGGTAAAATGTTCCTTTTCAACACTAAACTGAACCTCATAAGAATGGATAACCATAAGTTTTAAGCAATACGTTGGGAAAAGGAGAGAAATGATATTCTTAGTCATATAACATGGAAGTGGGCCTTTTGAGACAGCCGCCAGTGGAGACCCACAAGAAAGTATCCCCATCTTGGTTCATTACCCATAACCACTTATGCCTGGGTGATTCAGGTACTTACCTAAATTAAATGCTGTCAGCAGATGTTTCCACCACTTTGTCAAGTGTATTTGATGCTGTGTGGATGAAAAACGCCTCCTTTTAAATCTGACCTGAAATCAGTATTTTTCAACCTGTGATCTATGGACCAAGATCCATGGGTTTGTGTCGGTCCACAGTAATATGGCAAAGACTTAAGGTATATAAATAAGTACCTGCATTGTAAAAGTTGTAATTTTTTATATACATTTAAAAAAATTCTGTTTCCCTCAAAACAAATTCCTGTTAATGGTCTGCCAAATGCTTGAGCTTGCCAGATCCCACTCTCCACTTGAGGTCTGTGGGTTTGTTTTTGGTGATCCACATCACTAAAGGAATACTTGAGGTGGTGTGTGCAAGAAAACATGTTTAAGCACTATTCTGGATTTGTTTTTGTGGTGTGTACCTTTCATATGGGGAATAATTTCCTGCTGGTTACTCTGTCATGTATAATTTTATAATTTCCAACTTCTATACCTTTACCTCGTCCTGTTTGGAGATGGGTGAGTATACTTGATGGAATTTTTATTTCTAAGCCAAAAGGTTACATACTGTTACTTTACCATAATAAACTCATCTCAATTTGCCTTTGGAGTTGTAGAATTTGATATGATCAACCATATCATTGTTCGACATGTCGAGCGCTATCTGACTCTCTATCCCAATGCCAGTAGGCAAAGAGAATTGGTTTCTTGAGGAAATAGACTTTGTAACCTAAAACTCTTCTCATGAATGTGAATATTAAACTAATCATACTTCAAAAAAAATTTGTTCCTTGAATGTTTTATTTTGAAGAATTTACTGGAAGCAAAGGCCGTCATAATTGTCTTATAAATCAAAATGGTTAATGGAATCTGAAGGATTAAGTGTTTGCTCTGACTCCCTACTAAGCATTAAGCCCTATGACACAAGCCTCTGATACTGAAATATTAATTGCTATCTTTATCTGGAGAGGTGCCTCTGGACACCATTTAAATGCCTGGCCTTTGGTACTGCTTTGCAGAGCATCTGTGTTCTGATCCAACCACATTTTGAACTTCTGGTTGCATGCCATTTCAACCCCCCTCCCCTTCTCATTTCCTCACTCACCTTTTTTTTGGTCTTCTCTGCCAGAGGAACTACACTTGATCTGCATAGCCATAGGTATGAAAATTGAATTTTCCAATTTGGGATAATGCCTCCTTTTTTTTTTCCCTCCCATCCCCACCAATTTTGCCCTCTTTTCCATCCACATCTACCTCCTTCCTCTTGCATTCCCCTCCTAGGTTTAATCTGGTATCCCATTATACCACTATTTGTACCATGTCCGATTCCAACACTGGCACCCTTTGTTCCTACCAATTACCTACTACACCTGACCACTTTGTTTCTCTTGCCCATTTTTCCTGTCTGACATCTGCTAATTAACCACCACTGTGATCTTTCACCTCTCTCTCATATTTACTAGCTGCAGCCAAACCCTTCTAATCTTGTCCTCATTTATACAAGCTATCTAAGCTAATGAAGGGTTTCAGCCCAACACATTTTTTCCCTCCCATTGATGCTCTTGACCTGCTGAGTTCCTCCAGTAGATTTTCTTCCATGCTGACTGTCAACCCCTTTACCTTTGAGGTCTGAGGAGATTTGGCATGCAGTGGAATATAAATTTCTACACATGTATCATGGAAAGAATGAGGGCACCTTAGTCTGGTTTTAAAAACTGGAATGCCAAAGAACTTCAGAGAATGGCATATCTGTCCATTGGAGGCATTTATGAGTGATGCCTACTAAAAAAAGGCAGCTAACATCTTAAATGATCCTGACTGCCCTAGTCATACTATATTCTCTCTGCTACATTTGACAAAAATTACAGAAACCTGAAGTCTGGCACCTCAAGATTCAAGAACAATTGTTTAAACAGCCATTAGGCTCTTGAACATCTTCCCATACTGTCTTAATCCTAACTATAAACTACTCTGGGACGCACAGATCTGTCGGCACTACTTAGATGTCATTTTTCTTGCACAGAATGCAATGGAATATCTGTCTAATTTTTTTTCTTTACTAACTTCACATATTGTGGTAATTAAATTTGTACTCGTGTCGTTGGTGCATATTGTGTATGTTTGGCTGCAGCAAGAAAGAATTTTTGACACCATATCGCATTTCTTTTTAACACTTCCAAATGTTCATGTTATCTCAATGCACATCTGCATGTTGCTTGTACAACAAAATCGTATCTGGAAGATATTGTCTGTTTATGATGTTTCTTGGCATTTTTTATCCCTATATTTTAAGCACCAGCCCTGCTAAAAAGAAAACAAAATGAATAAATAAATATATAGAGAGAGAATAATGGTTTTATTTATAATATTGTTAGTAAATTTGAGTTGATATGCACACAGGGAAACAGCAGTGTACACACCAATACCCAAATCATTCAAATTGCTTACCAGTTGATGAGGGGAAAAAAATTTTCACAACTGTCTTTTTGTTAAAACCTGCTGTTTGTTGGAATGCTGCAGGGAATCCCAGAGCTTTACATGTTGATTGACCTCCAGACAAAATTCAAAGGTGGTTGTACCATACTTTAGGGTCTATTATGCAACTGGAAGACAACAATAGGATAAAAGTCTGTTACCCAGCTCTTGAGGGTAGACTCTCAATCTCCAAGCTCAACAAGATAAGCACACATGGCAGCACAAGTGCATCAGGGACTAGAGTGATCCATGGACACCTGTGTATTTGTACCTCAAGGCTCTGTCAATCCAGATTAGGATTGTGGAAGATAACTGAAGGGCTTTCAAATTTTGAGAAAATATTCATTAGAATAGTTTCTGCTTTGGATCGCTGTGTCCCTACAGAAAGAAAATCAGAACTGATTTAGTTCAGCAATCAAACTATGCAGGGCACCAGATGTAATGCTAATTAGAAAAGCCACTGCCAGGGGGAGAGTGGATTACTAATATACCCCTGGCACAATACATGAAGACGTGAAACCTCCATTATATGATACAAATTTTTGTATGCACTGAACCACAGGAATGTCTGTCACTATTTCATTATTGACAGCACAGCATGACAAGCCAGTTTACAAGTCTGTTGCCTAAGAGAAAAATAAATGTTCTAGAAATTAAACCATGCTTTCTACAATAATTCTGACTGAAATAATGTGGGGGGGGGGGTCCTGTACAGCTACTTAAAACTAGTTCTAAGCAAATGAGTCAATTAAATGGCACTTCGCAACACTTTTTAAATACCTGAATTAGTACTAGTGCAAATTGTCCCAAAGCCTGCAGTGCTAAACCAGTGACTGAGGGTAGGGTGGGGTGGGGGGGGGGGGGGGGTGTTAGGGGAGAGAGAGAAAAGGGGAAAGCAGATGGGAGGGACACATATGATATAATCTATGGAGTTACACCACTGCATGTTAGAGAGAATGAACATTTTAAGTTCAAAACCATTTTTATTGGTCTGTCAATTTCTGCTTCAGTGGATTGCAAGAGCTCCTTTAAGAACACAAAAACGTAACATGAATACAACTGTTGGGTTTGATTTTTAAATTGCAGCAGTTGAGTAACCTGTTGATTGCAATGGGCATGGAGGGAGATGGCAAGGGAAGGTAGCAGCTGGGCAGGGAAATACTGATGGACTCCAGATGATAGAGTAAGTCTTGAATAGATAGTTTATTATGCAACTTAACAATCTTAACAATAATCTACAAAAATAACGCTAGATTGTTATTGGATCACTCACCCCTGTTATTAGCAATAGAGCTGGAGGACATCCCACCAAGAATGTATAGATGGTGATTAAACTCCATGCTACTTAAAAGACAGGATTTTAGAGAATTCATTGAGCGACAAATTAAAATGTACTTTGAAATAAGTACGGAATCAGTGGAAGATAAATTTATACTATGGGATGCAATGAAAGCGTTCATCAGAGGGCAGATAATAAGTTATGTAACTAAGATGAAGCAGGACTACAATCGGGAAATAGAACAGCTAGAAAGGGAAATAGCAAGTACAGAAAAAGAATTAGCAATAAGGGAAGATACAACTAAAAGAAGGGAACTAGCGGTCAGAAAAATAAAATATGAAACACTACAAACATACAAGGTGGAGAAGAACATAATGAAGACAAAACAGAAGTATTATGAGCTAGGAGAAAAAAACGCACAGAATACTAGCTTGGCAGCTTAAGACAAAACAAACTAAAAGAACAGTATTGGCATCAAGGAAAAAGGACAAACAAATTACATATAACCCAACGGCGATCAATGAAAACTTCAAGGAATTCTATGAGCAACTATATCGAACTGAGAACGAAGGGAAAGAAGACAAAATAGATGAGTTTCTAGCTAAAACTGAACCACTGAAATTGCAAGAAGAGGAGCAAAATAAATTTAAAAAATCATTTGAAATAGAGGAAATACAGGATATATTAAAAAAACTTCTTTTTCTTTTGGCTTGGCTTCGCGGACGAAGATTTATGGAGGGGGTAAAAGTCCACGTCAGCTGCAGGCTTGTTTGTGGCTGACAAGTCCGATGCGGGACAGGCAGACACAGTTGCAGCGGCTGCAGGAGAAAATTGGTGGGTTTGGGTTGGGTGTTGGGTTTTTCCTCCTTTGCCTTTTGTCAGTGAGGTGGGCTCTGCGGTCTTCTTCAAAGGAGGTTGCTGCTCGCCAAACTGTGAGGCGCCAAGATGCACAGTTTGAGGCGATATCAGCCCACTGGCGGTGGTCAATGTGGCAGGCACCAAGAGATTTCTTTAGGCAGTCCTTGTACCTTTTCTTTGGTGCACCTCTGTCACAGTGGCCAGTGGAGAGCTCGCCATATAACACGATCTTGGGAAGGCAATGGTCCTCCATTCTGGAGACGTGACCCACCCAGCGCAGCTGGATCTTCAGCAGCGTGGACTCGATGCTATCGACCTCTGCCATCTCGAGTACTTCGACGTTAGGGATGAAAGCGCTCCAATGGATGTTGAGGATGGAGCGGAGACAACGCTGCTGAAAGCGTTCTAGGAGCCGTAGGTGATGCCGGTAGAGGACCCATGATTCGGAGCCGAACAGGAGTGTGGGTATGACAACGGCTCTGTATACGCTTATCTTTGTGAGGTTTTTCAGTTGGTTGTTTTTCCAGACTCTTTTGTGTAGTCTTCCAAAGGCGCTATTTGCCTTGGCGACTACCGAACAATAAAATGCCGGGAGAGGAACATAGGAATATAGGAAGTAGGAACAGGAGTAGGCCAAAAATGGCCCATCGAGCCTGCTCTGCCATTCAATACGATCATGGCTGATCTAATTTTATATAAAACATTCTATAAAACATTTAAAGACTTATTAATTCCTCCTCTCCTGGAAGTAATGAACCAGATTGAAGAAACACAAAACATGCCAGATTCATGCAAAACAGCAATAATTACAGTAATACTAACGACAGGGAAAGATCCACTAACACCAGCATCGTATAGACCAATATCTCTACTTAACACAGATTATAAGATAATAACTAAACTATTAGCAAACAGATTGGCTGACTGTGTACTAAAAATAGTAAAACTAGATCAAACTGGATTTATGAAGAAAAGAGGAACAACGGACAATATCTGTAAGTTCATTAATTTAATCCATGCAGTACAAGGAAACAAGACGCCAACAGTGGCAGTTGCCTTAGACGCAGAGAAAGCCTTTGACAGAGTAGAATGGAATTATTTATTCAAAGTACTACAGAGGTTCAACCTACCAGAGAAATATATTAATTGGATTAAAGCATTAGATTAGGGACCATTGGCCAAGGTGACAGTAAATGAATATATATCAAGCCAATTTAAATTAATCAGATCAACTAGGCAGGGATGTCCACTATTTCCCTCACTGTTCGCATTAGCTATAGAACCACTGGCAGAACTGATGAGAACAGAAAATAAAATAAGAGGGATAAAAATAAAAGAGAAGGAATATAAAATCAGTCTATTTGCAGATGATGTCATAGTATACTTAACAGAACCAGAATTATCAATAAAAGAATTACATAAGAAATTGAAGGAATATGGAGAATTATCGGGGTACAAGATCAACGCAAATAAAAGTGAAGCAATGCCAATGAATAATGCGGATTTCACAAAGTTTAAGAAAGAATCACCATTTAGCTGGCAAACACAAGCAATTCGATACTTAGGTATACAACTAGATAATAATCTAGGCCATCTATACAAACTAAGTTATCAGCCATTAATAAAGAAATTACAAGATGACTTAAAACATTGGAAAGACTTACCACTAACACTGATAGGAAGGGTAAATTGCATTAAAATGAATATCTTCCCAAGGATACAATACCTATTTCAAACGTTACCAATTCACCTAACAGAGAAATTCTTCAAGGAGCTAAAGAAAATAATAAGGAAATTCTTATGGAAAGGGGGAAAACCGAGGATAGCGCTAGATAAATTAACAGAATGGTACAAACAAGGGGGCTTACAGCTACAAAACTTTAAGAATTATTATAGAGCAGCACAATTAAGATACCTATCAGATTTTTATCAAACAAGGGAAAAACCAGAGTGGACCAGATTAGAGCTAGATAAAATAGGGGAGAAGGTACCTGAACATATACTATATAAGTGGGATGAAAAGCTGGTGCAACATAGGATTTCACCAGTACTGCACCATCTGCTCAACATTTGGAAGAAGATTCACGTAGAAAGGAATAAAACAAATTATCAACTACCAAAATTAATATTGACGCAAAATCAACTAATCCCTTTCACAATAGTTAACCTTTCCTTTAGAGAATGGGAGAGAAAAGGGATCAAAAGAATAGAAAATTGTTTTTCGGGAAATAAATTATTATCTTTTGTACAAATGAAGGGCAAATGTTTGCATACCACCAACTGAAAACCTTCTTGAAGGACAAATTGGGAAGCAGACTGAGGTTACCAGAAGGAAGCAATTTTGAATATATGATTACAGACAATGATAATTAAAAGATTTATAACAAGCATGTACATCAAACTGCAAGAGAAAGAGAACGAGGAAACAAGCTGTTATCCCAAACAAAAATGGGAACAAGATCTAAACATAAAGATAAAGAATGAAACATGGGAAAAGCTATGCTCCGGAACTATGAGAAATACAATAAACACGAGGTTACGCATGATTCAATATAATTGGTTACATAGGCTATACACCACGCCCCAAAAGTTAAATAAATGGGACCCAACAGTATCAGACAGATGTTTTCATTGTAAGAAGGAAACGGGAACAACAGTACATGCAATTTTGCCATGTGAGAAAGTGGAAAAATTTGGGGAAGATCTAAACCAGGTATTAAATAAAATCATAAATATCCAGAGATCTTTCTTCTAAGTAATATAAGAAGTAAAGAACTTGGACTCGATTTGGATGGAGCACAAAAAAGATTTATTACGATAGCCTTAGCTGTAGCAAAAAAATGTATTATGTCAACCTTGAAATTAGAAGATAGCCTGAGAATACAGCAATGGTACATGGAAATTAATAAATGTATTCCATTGGAAAAAATAACATACAATTTAAGAAATAACATCACAGTATTCAAACAAACTTGTGAACCGTACATGGAACACAACAGAGAAGTCCTACCACGGACCTCCACCGCCTAAAAGGACAGAAGGAGAAGACAAAATGAACTGACCCAGTATGTAAAAGTAGAAGACACAAATTTCTTGTTTATTTTCATTATGTGATGACATTGTTTAATGGGTTTAATGTATCATATAGGTTGAACGTTGAGTGGGTGTGGAGGGGGGTGAAGGAGGGAGGGAAGGGAGGGGGAAAAAGGGGAGAAAATGACTGTGTATATTCAAGACGAAAATATTTGTGTGTATTTTGGTTAGTATGGTTCATAGTGTGAAGAATTTGTGAAATTATCTGTCCAAGGCAGCAAAAGAGGCTGCCTTATTAAATGTATTTAAGATGGATAGATTTTTTGAATAATAGAGTTGTGGTGAGCATGCAGATGATTGGAGCCAAGTCCATTACAGGATGACCCATGATCCTATTGAATACTAGAGCAGGTTCAATGATCCAGATGGCCTGCTCCTGTTTCCTGAGTTCTTTCCACTATAAATCTGCTGTCAATTTCATTATCTAACCAAATCTGTAAGTGAAATATTTTTTTTATAGTGCAAATGTATTACTCAAGGATTTAACCCCTTGTGCTCACTTTGCCAGTTACCTATCAAGCTGATCATTCTTCAATTCTGTCTTCCATATCTTTTTGATAGAGACTATCTAGTTATCTATCGCAAACTAATCTGTTACTGAACGAAGGCCAGAATCCATTGAATTTCTTGTAATTGAAAAGATGTCACGTTTCTTGTATAATTGCAAATCCAGCCAACTGCAGATTTTTTTTTCATTTACCTCTTGGTACATGGAATCCTCTTGCACCTTGTTTTAAGGAAAATGGGTTTCAAAACCTTGCACTATATACAAAAGCAAGGTTTGGATTCTTTTTCTATTGAGTTGAATAAAAACAGTTCTCCAAACAGTAGCAGAATTCTAATAAGATTTTGTTTTCATTTCCAGCAGTGAGGCACTACTTCCCTGCTGTTTTCAGTGTGGCAGCTGAGCAAACTACAGCTGCATGTTCCCTCCCACCTATAACCAGATCCCATGGGATAGTGACTCGTATGTTAAATGTTTTTGCCATGTCAAGGTCATTGCATTATTTCCTATCCGATGTAGAATGTTTAATACTTCTACAATGGTGTAATGAAACTTAGTAAATGAATAAATTCATTTTCTAAGATTAAGAATGTTTTAAACTATATTGTCCCACATTTATTTCTTTCAGATATTTTTACCTCTAATCAAGAATTGATTTTCTTCACAGTCCCCCTCTCCTCGTGTGACCCACCCCATCATCACAAGATTTCCTAGTTTTTGTCATCAGAGCTTGTAATCAAATTTTTATGTTTAAATTTAAATTTTAAATTTATACATACAACAGCATCTGTTCCTTCTGGAACATGAGCCCATGCCACTCAACTACCCCAATTAGCCTAGAACCCCTGTATGTTTTGAAGGGTCGGAGGAAACCGGTGTGGGAAGAATGTACAAACTCCTTACAGATAAAGACAGATTCGAACCTGGCTACGTTAATCGTGCCGCTCAAAATGTTTTGAGCAATATTTACTGCACTTTTTTTTTGCACACCAATGAAATTCAACACTTCAAAATCCACCCCTGTTACTTAAGGACATTGTCACGATCACTACCTGGATTGCCATTATGTAATACAATTTGTACGAGTTCTGTCAGCTGTGACTTGCTCTATTAACTGCTCTCGAGCATTCACTCCACATCAATCAAATTAATATGCTCTTGTGTTAACCACCTTTTGAGGTTCCTTTACCTTTTTCCCATTACTATCTGTAAGTTGGATGTTGAATGTCTTTGCAATAGTTAGTTCAGTTGAATCCAGTAAGTTCGAAACAATGAAACCAGCCGTTGTTTTTATTTAATGTTATACATTCCTGGGATGCAGTTCCAGAAGTGTTATGAATGCAAGAATACATGGTACTGTTACAAGCCCAGAGGACCCATAAACCCAGCAGTAATAGATATTCACAAAGACAAATGGTTACTTAAACAAAAGTTGTTTTTAATTATCTTTAAACATTAAAACAGAATCACACTTTAACTTAACATTATTAACTTAACTAACCTAACTTAACCCCCTTCTAATTCTAAGCACATGTGTATGTAATGTGTATGTTTAAGTTCAGAAAAGTTCTTTGATTCACAGTCCAATCTCACCTCATTACTCCAAGTTCACTGGTTGCAGGCAATTCTTATACAGTGCTCAGAATTTAACATTTATAAAGTTCACCAGGCTTTGGTGCTTGAAAGGTAAATGGTTACTGCTCAGGAAGGTTCTTGTCGTTTTTTAGAGAAAGATTTGTTGTTCACTGGACACCCACACTGATTCCTTTTTAATCAGCCACTTCAGTATCTTGCCAAAGAAACTTGCCCCCTCAGAGTTCTCCAGATGATAACCTTTATCTTTCAGATCACCACAGAGTCCTTTTTTTTCTTATTTCAAGTGAAACATGAGACAACCAGTCCTCTCCTCTTGTATGAACCAGAAGGGCTTCGACCAGGCTGAACTATGCACTCACAACCTGTCTTCCAAATGGGGTTTTCCACAAGCTTCCCAGCTTGTCCTGTTCCAGTTCCAGCTGCTGCTGCTGGCTGCAACACTGCAGAACTGAATTCTGTCTCTGTCTCTGGGGCACTCTCCAAAGCTCTTACAAAGGCTCTTGGAGCCGGCCTGTCTAGCATAAGCAGAGCTTCAGTATTTTAAACAAGATCTGTTTTAAAGTGTTTGTATGTGACCTACACTAAAATACCTGCCCCAATTTATCTCCCAAAAAACATATCTATAAACAATACAAACACAACATAATCTATCACGGTACATCGAAGGTTTTTTTCTTCTAAATGATGTAGAAAATACCTGAACTAGCAATTCATTGAATTTCCCAAACTATTTTTCCATGAACTTGAACAATTCTCTCTTCTCTATGATCCCTATTTTTATGTCCATCTTGTCTATTGCTTCATCCATGTAAGTTTTGAGCTGTGGCCTCTTTAATTGTACTGTTTAAACACTGTTATTTGTCTTGCTTGCAGTTTCAGATATTGAAAAATTTGAGGTCTGAGCCTTTCAGAATAATAAATTCTAGCTTCTATGAACATGTCAACAGCAATTGGTTTGCCTCACTTTGTATCTTTGCTATGACCTAGCTTTCACAAACTGAAATAACCAGCATTATGCTCATGCCTTTTGTGTATGTAATTTCACCTATTCTATCTCGGCTTTGAAAAAGGGTTTAGACCTGCAATGTTGACTGACCACTTCTATTCATGGATGCTGTCTGGTCTGCTGACTTTGTCCAGCAATTCTTTGCTCATTGAAATTCAAGTTGAGAACTTTCTGGGGAGGATCCTGCTTGCATTACTGTATGTGGCATACAACCCATTTTTCAGGCCCATTGATTCAGAACTTAGTGTGTAGCAATTAGGCCTCAAAAGGCAATTCCTGGGGCCTTGCATGCAGGCTGCCCTGGTGGCCTTTTGACAATGGCTCTTTAAATCTACTTCCAAATATATCTGATCAGGTTCATTTGGGACTAGTTGAAATCTATTTAGTAGTTTTTTTAAAATTAAACATTTGTAGGGATAAATTAAAGGCATTGCCATTGATAACATTAACAAACCTCTGCATTCATTCCACCTGATCCTTCCAACTGGTTCCAAGCTCTGAGTTCCGGAAAGGAGTAAGGACATGTTCCTTCACTTCTCAATGAAGAGCAATACCAGCAGTTCTGAACTTGAAAATATTTCTCCTCTGTATATTCTTTATATTCCTTTTGTATTTTAGTGTCATTATTATTGGTCTTTCTCTGAATATTATCCAGTTTTTACTCCCAAACCCCCCGCCCCCAGGGATTGTTGTATTGTCTCCTCTCACCACTCCCCCAATAACAACAGCCAAAGCTCCTTCCATGTTCCCTTAAAATTCTCTTTCTAAAATGTGAAGGATTGTGTTAGTATTCTAACATGAACCTGTCTCTTGGTGTGTGCTCTTGGCTAAAACAGCTGTTGCTGCAGCTTGCCATGTGGAAAGGATTTTTTTTTGTCCTCCAGAAGATGATCGTGATGGAATCCAAAAACAGTTACAAAATCCTAAATTCACACCAGTGATGACATTGTTGTAAAGGATTATTCAGATTTTACAAGTAGAATACAATTAAATATCCAAGAGCAATATTTTGTCTTACAAAAATAATTTTGAACAACAGGCCCTGGCCTTCAGTGTCTGCATCAAACATGATGCCAAATTTAACTCAATCACTTCTGCCAGTACATCCCTATCTCTCCATTCCCTTCATATTTATGTCTATTCCATTTAGATAATGTGTGCCTTTCAGTGTACAATAAGAATTCTAAAGGTAGATGTATTAATAGCAGAAAAGTGAAGTAGGAGCACATTAAGTAAAGGTAAGTTAATGTGGCACACGAAAGATTTGGCCAGTAAATTTTTCATTTATCTAGTATAATTTAGTCACGTGGTGATATAATTATCTAAACCAGATGCTGGTAAAGTTACCTTTGTTTTAAAACTGATCAAAGATGATTTTACTGTTGAATAACATCATCAACTAAACATATTGATAAGCATTGTGAACTTGTACACATTACATACATGTGCACTTAGAATTAGAAGGGGATTAAGTTGGGTTAAGTTAATAGTAATAAGCTTAAGATTGATCCTGTTATGTTTAAAGAAAATTAAAAGCAACTTTTGTTTAAGTAACCATAATCTTGGTGCATTTCTATTGCTGCTGGGTTTTGGAATCCTCTGGGTTCGTAAAACAAACAGAATAAAAACTCGTCTTTAAAGCAACACAGCTGTTCCTGGATTGAGGTTTAATTTGGCACTCATAATGAGTATTGTTCATTACATAAATGTAGATCAAATATGAGTGTTTAGTTGAGCATTCATAATGAGTGAAATTGGTGTTACTTCATTGAGAAACCCAAAGATTTTATTCCTAGTCTTGGTACAATATAATCTGGAGTACTGTAGATTATTCTCTTGCCCTGATTTTTAGTAGCTTTTTTAAAAAAAAAACTCTCTCTTCATCTGCTTTATGTTGAACATGAGCAAACAATTATATTTCTAATATTTGTACAAAAGGGAATACTCCATATGTTTACCTTGCAATAACTGAAGAGACTAAGGCTCAAAGACTCAATTCTTAGATTTTTCAACCTATGAAAGATTCTTTCAAAATGTCTATCACTCCCCAAGCTTGAGTGCTGCTGAGTAATGAAATGAATTTGAATTATTTTATTTTGTTTTCTTTTCAGCAAAATACTAATAGTTTTACACTAGTTAAAATAAGATTAAAAATAATACCAAAATTGGAGAATACTGCAAGGCAAGTGGGGGAAAAAAGGAAACGTCTACCGAAGAAGCAGATCCTATTTCCATTCCAAATGTTTTTATATTTGGCTAATATTAAATTGAAATGTCTTTTAAGGGGTAGGTCAGCATGAAGATTATTCCCATCACTATTTTCTTTTAATAGCAAATATGAACATAAATCTGAATCAGATACAAAATTACATTTAAATACTATGTGCTTGAACTACAAAATTAAATAACTGAAAGGACAGGTCTGGATTCAAAAGAAGAATTGAATACCATTAATACATGCTGTTCTTTGCTGATTCATAACTGGTATCAATGATTTGCCTTATTAACCTGCATCAAATAAATAAAACAATGTCATTTATTACAAAACTTTCATTTCTATTTTTCAGGCTATGTGGTTTAGTACTCTAACTCACAGTGAAATAATAAATCTTGATAGTGGGAATATAGATGAAATCTTGGGTAAGTCCTTTTTCATAATTTTATGTAATTTTGGGGATTGGAATAAGATTTAAAATAAATCCTTTAAGTCTAAGGTACCCAAGATCATGTATTTGAAAATGTGTGAATGAAGCATCACACAAATGCATTTCTTTCAAAGACAAGATGGCAAAATGAACTGAATATTCTTTGCTGTATATTTGAGGATTCTTTAACATGCCAAAATTGCATTCTTACATGGCCTGTTTGGCACTCCCGTTTTTTGTATAGTTGAGGTATTTTAGCAACCTTTTTCATCATCTCCCTTTTATAAATCTGTTGGGTCGTAACTATGATGCAAATGATTGTTGAGAATGAAATGGCTTTCAAATTCCATGATTTTCTAATTTAATCAAATTTTTGCCATGGTTTTGGTGATCATTTGAACCACTTTTATATTGAGGGTTACTAAATAAATTATTTTTAAATTTAGACATGCAGCATTGTAACAGGCCATTTCGGCCTACAAGTCTGTGCAGACCAATTTACACCCAATTAACCTAGACCCCTGGTGCGTTTCGAATAGTGGGAGGAAACCGGAGCCCCTGGAGAAAACCCATACAGACATAGGGAGAATGTGCAAACTCGTTACATCACAGGATTTGAATCCCAATAGCTGGCGCTGTAAAGGCTGTGTGCCAACTACTATGTCAACCGTGCTGCCCTAATGATGTGATCAATGAATACCCCTCCTGATCATTTTTGGGGATCTGTTCTTTCCTTGTGATCCTCTTGTTGTTGTGTACTTAAAATCTTTTTGGATTATCCCTTGCATTGTCTGCCAAAGTCATCTCTTATCCTCTTTTAGACCTCCTTTATTTCCCTCTTCACTATGCTTCTCCATTTATTGTAACAATTCCCTTCAGCCTACATGCCTCTCTGATAGATGCCCCATTTTCCTTCCTAATCTGTGCATCTATCTCTTGTCTTTAATTTTTCCTTTACTACCCTTTACCATTACTGGGAGAATGTGTGCATCCTGGACCTTTCTCTTTCAACTGCTTCTCATTTGGCAGTCATGCCTTTATTCTAACATTTGCATCCAGTAAACTATTGCTAACTTCTCCCTCTCGTCAAAATTGGCCTTTTCCCCAATTTTGGATTTAAATTTGAGGACCAATGACATCCTTTTCCATAACTATCTTAAATCTAATGACATTATGGTCACTGGTCCCAGTGTTCCCCTACTGATAACTCAGTTACCTGACCAGCTTTATTCCCAATATAAAGGCCAATGTTGCTGATCCCTAGTAGGGCTATCCACATTGCTGGCAAAAGTTCTCTTGAAACATTTAATGTTAAATCCCATCCAATTCCATAATGCTTCAGCATTTGCAGGTATGGGGAAATTGAATTTGCTTCCAACACAGCTTTGATTTGTGTATAGACATCACCAATCTCTCTGCGAGCTTGATTTTCCAGCTCTTGGTAACTGTTTGGTGGCCTATAGTATACACCCATCAAAGTGACTATTCCTTTGTGGTTTCTCATTTTGATCCACATTACTTCGCTTGATAGTTGTGCATCAATATTCTCTCTAGACTGTTACCAACTTTAACTAATATTACAACCCACCCCTGCTGACCTGTTTCCCACTGTTCCTTTCACACCTGTACCTTAGAACAATGTGCTGTCAGTCCTGATTTTATCCCTTTAACCTCAACCATGTCTTCATTATGACTACACAACATCCTCTTGTTCTGTACCTATCCACGTCCTAAGTTTCCCTGTCTGGTTTCTTGCATAGAATAAGTACAATACAGTTTACATGGTATTTCTCAACTCTTGTCCTTCTCATCCTGTTCTGCTTTAATACTTTCTTACCTTTCTCAGTCTCCTTAACTTTTTTGCCCTCTCATTCCATCTTGGATTCTTGCCTCCTTCCAGACTAGTTTAAATAGGGAAGCTATTACCATCTTTCCAAAATGGAGAACATACAGGGTCAACATCAGAAACTTCCTCACTTTGGGGGGGTGGGGGAAACGAAGCACAGAAACCAGCAGGTACCCACTCCAGGCATCTATTGGCAGCACTGGACACCCCCTCTGGGCACCCATCGGCAGCAGCAGGCATCCATCCTGGGCACAGGTTCCGCTCCAGGTGCTGCGGACCCCAGATGATGAACGCAGGACACGGTATCTCCTTTACTCACTCATTGGTGCTGCTCAGCACCTCCCCTTCACCTTAAATATTTGCGATTTCTCCCTGTCCGCAGACCATTGCCATATCCCCATTGGCCCAGCCTGATGTCAATCAAGGCACATCACACAGCAGGCTCATGCACCTGTTCCACCATGTCTCACGGCGCTGCAGACCTACAACCACAAGCCCACCCTTTATCAAGGGAGAGGGGCTTGAATGAGTAAACAACAATAATGCGGGGGAAAAAAACATGGCAGCACATGGCCTATAAGACCCCAGGATGCTGCATTGGTAAGTGCCCTTTCTGCCCCTTAATTTTACCTCCATTTGGGCTGTAAGGCCTACACCCCAATGGAGGACAAATTAACATCTGGCTTGAGTTGGCGCCAGACAGAGGGCTCAAAAGCTGGCCTAAAACTGGTCAGCCACCCTTAGTTTAAAGCAACTTGAGTGAATCTATCAAATCTCCCTTTCAGATTTGATGATGCATTATGACACCAAGTGGATGAGCTTTGTGGATTCCACGCAGAATTATTTTGGACACAAGTAGCATGCAAGTTGTGAATAAATTGAATATTTCATGTTCTGCATTGTTTACAATTATTTGCATAATTGCTGATTGTATTTGCAGCAATATCTTTGAATTTAACTGATGAAATTTTAAAACAAACGTGCAGAAATTAACTTGTAATTTCCCTTTTATTCCCCCAGGCAATGCAGATGTTGCTTTAGTCAATTTTTATGCAGATTGGTAAGTGAAACATATAAAAACATTTTTTAATATTTGCTTTTGGGTAACTTCAAATCAACTTGTTGACCTGGGAATAGGCCTTCTCTTGCAACTTTTGCAGACCTTGTAGTGGTTTCCTTGCATGTAATACAGGAAATTTAAATTAAATGAGAATTGAACAGATTAAATGGGCTTAAATTGCTGTTTATCTGTGAGTAGAAATTGAGTGCATTTTAATACATGGTTCCATGAAAGACTTTGAAAATTGATCTTAATTTCTATTATAACATAGGAAATGCAACAGATAAATTGCTCACAGTGAAAAACGGGTATTTGTTTCACTGTTAAATAGGTGACTATTTTAGCCAATTTACGATATGAAATGCATTCCTTTTTAAAATTTTCCATGGCATTTTTTGTATTTGCTCACTTGGTTTCCTTAAATGGTAGCACATAACAAAAACTAGCAGAGGGCTGATGATGAAAATGTAAAACTGCGGAGAAGCTTCTCAAAGGTTGCGACAATAAGAGGGAGAATGGGAAGTAGAATTGTAAATGGATTAAGAAATGTCGATCAAGGTTGAGGGATCGGTTGGGGGAGGAGGGAGAAAGGGGGAGGTCGTCGTGAAAAGTAAAATGTTAAGATTTAAAATTTCTGCCAGATTGAACTAGAGCTAAATAACCTTTAATCAGTGTGGAAACGTTTGGAAAGAAAATACACTTTGAAGTTAAAAGAAAGAAAAATATTTTTCCGTGACTTCATATTGGTGAAAGGCACTCAAATGCTAGGAGTTATCTTTTGTATTGTGGTTACCATATTGTCAAATTTGTGCATTGTACAGTTCTTGATAAGAAAGAGACTAGCTGATGCTTGAGGAGAATTTCTTGCTCTTCATTGGGCTTCTGGTTTAAGAATCTCAGTGCACTCTATCCCTAAATATTTTACGAATGTGTTTTGCTCAGATTTGGGGGTATCTGCTAGCGTGAGAGTGTGCTGTTGCTGAGCACCATGGAGATCTAAAGTTGTACAGTTGAGATTTCATGGCAGCATTGGGTGTAATATTTTAATTTTAAAATGTATTTGAAGATTCATGTAAATACAGTGTGGCGGCACACCACTAGGCAGGTGAACCGGCCCCGCTTGTAGGCCACACAGCGGGGCAGCTGGCCAAAATGGCGCCGTCGGGGGTTTTCCCTTCCTCTCAGCACGAGGCTCAGAAGCCCATGCTGGGGGACCATGTGAAACCCGGGTGACTTCAGTGCCCTCCAGCGCGGTTCTCAGCCAGGTCCGGGCTGGGAGTAGAAGTACAGTCCAGCATCCTGCAATAGACTAGTCTGCTCACTGAGCTCAACCCGTCTGGTTGAGTGTATTATTGCAGGAGCAGTGTAGCTGCCGCTACAATTGGTGACTCCGACTGGTTCAAACGTCTTTGAACCCATCATGAGCGAGCCTGGGATCAGCGCTAAAGCCATGAAACTGCCTGAATTCTGGGTTCAGGAGCCGGAGACCTGGTTCAGCCACGAGGAGGCTCAGTTTCACCTCTGCCAGATTTCGTCCAACACTACCAAATTCTACCATGTGGTCATTGCCCTGGACCAGGCCACCGCCAGATGCGTGCTGCACCTCGTTCAGCACCCACCCGCTGAAGACAAATACGAGACCATCAAGCGAGTGCTTCATGGATCCCTCAGACTATCCAGGCACTGGCGTGCCGCTCGGATGCTGGACCTCGACGCCCTGGGGTACAGGTCCACAATGGAGCTGATGTTCGAGATGCTCGTGCTTATGGGTGATCACACCAACTGCCCACTCTTTGAGCGCATTTTCCTCGACCATGTGCCTGGGGAAATCAGGCCACGGCTGGGCCAGGAGAGCTTCACCGACCTGAGGAAGGTCACCTAAAAGGCCCAAGAGCTATAGCTCGCACGATTTCCGGAGGGCTCAGTGGTCCAGCAGGTCATGAGACACGGGCACGACCACATCAAGCTTGCCCCTAGCGCTATGGTAGAGCTTCCGGCCCCTTCAGGGGCCCCCAAGAGCATAACCAAGGCCACAGCATCCGCTCCAGGCCTCTACTTCTACCAGCAGCGCTGGGGAGCCAAGGCTCAGAAGTGTCATCGGCCCTGCTCGTTCCAGGGAAACGAACCGGCCAGCCGCTGTTAATGGCTGCAGCAGCTGGCCAAGGACACAGCCTCCTCTACCTGCAAGACTCTTGTCAGTGACCAGCGGTTCCTCATTGACACGAGCCAGATCAGCGTCATCCTGGCCACGGCCATCGAGTCCAGAAACTGACCTCGTGGACCTTCCCTCCGTGCGGCCAACGCAACAGAAATCCTGATATATGGAGACAACAGTCCACTTCCAGATCGGCCAACAAAATTTCGCATGGAGGTTCACCGTCTCGTCCCTTCCGACCTCAATCCTGGGTGCAGATTTCCTCCTCGCACACGGGCTTCAGGTGGACATTTGAGGTAGGTGCCTGGTGGATGCCCGTACCTTCCAGGCCGTTCGCCTCGACGCCTCCCGCTCGGAGCAACCGCAGATAGCCACTATCAGCATGCCCAGAGAAGAGTTCCAGCGAATCCTGGACAAGTTCTCGACACTCCTCAAGCCACAGTTCTCTGTTGCCTCGCGAAGCCATGGGGTGTTCCACCACATCCCCACCCAGTGCCCACCAGTTCACGCCAAGACACGCCTTCTCCCGCCTGACAAGCTCCAGATGGAGAAGGAGGAGTTTTCGCATCTGTTGGAACTGGGGATCATTCGGTGGTCTGACAGGCGTGGGCCTCACCGCTCCACCTGGTCCTGAAAGCCTCCGGCAGCTGATGTCACTGCGGAGACTATTGACAGCTCAACGAGGCAACAGTTCCTGACCATTGCCCCATCCCTCACATTCAAGACTTTAGGGCCAACCTGCACGGTACGAGGGTGTTCTCCAAGGTGGACCTGGTGTGTAGATATCACCAGATCCCGGTGCACTCTGAGGACATACCCAAGACGGCCATCATCACCCCCTTTGGCTTGTTCAAATTCCTGCGCATGCCGTTCGGGATCAAGAACGCCGCTCAGACCTTCCAGCGCCTCATGAACTCTGTGGGCAGGGTCTTGGATTTCGTCTTTATTTATTTGGACGACATCCTCGTCACCAGCAAGGACTGGGCGCAACACAAGGCCCACCCACGTGCCCTTTTCTCCTGGCTGGCTGACTTCGATCTTACCATCCGGCCAATTGCCTGTTTGGGAAAGGGTCCATGCAGTTTCTGGGCCATACCATCACGGCTGAAGGAGCCATGCCTGCCGCTGCGAAGGTCACCGCTATCAGGGAGTTCCCACGCCCAGACAGCCTCAAGGGGCTGCAAAAGTTCGCAGGTATGGTCAACCTTTACAACCGCTTCATCCTGGGAGCTGCGCACATCATGCAGCTGCTATTCGCCCTCCTCGCAGCCAAGTACAAAACACTCGCTTGGAACCCAGAAGCCTGTACCTCATTCAAAGCCACCAAGGACGCCCTCGCGAAGGCCACCATGCTCGCCCACCTGCACACCAACCTGCATATGGCACTCTCTGTCGATGCCTTTGCCACACCTGTCGGTTCCGTCCTGGAGCAGCAGGTGAATGGACATTGGAAGCCGCTGGTATCTTCAGCCGCCTTCTCCACCCACCGGAATGCAAGTATAGTGACTTCGACCGCGAGTTAATGGGCATGTACCCGGTGGTGCGGCATTTCCGCTATTTTTCGCGATGGCAAAGGATCCCTGGTCAGCCTGCCAGTAGCATCATCTCTCCTTTGTGTCGGAATTTACCACCAACATTAGGCACAAGGCGGGGAAGGACAATGTGGTTGCCGATGCACTCTAGCGACCGGCCATCTGCGCGCTGACGCCTGGCCTAGAATTCGACCAGCACGCCCGGTCCAGAAGTCTGATGAGGAGACGAGGGCCTTCAAGACCGCCATCACGGGCCTGCGGTTCCGAGATCTTCCAACTCCGAACAGCGAAGGCAGCATGCGATATCTTCATGGGCACCCCGCCACCAGTGGTTCCACAGCAGTGGCGCAGGCAGGTCTTCCATTATATCCACGACCTTTCACATCCGTCCATCAGGTCCACGGTCCAGATGGTGGCAGAACAGTTCATATGGCATGGGCTGCAGAAACAGATCGTGGGCTTGGCCAGAACATGCACCCATTGCCAGACATCCAAGGTGCACAGGCACACCAGGGTGCCCATACAGGAGTTTGAGCATGTCCGGGAACTGTTCAGCCACATTCACGAGGACATCGTCGGGCCCTTACTCGTTTCCCGGGGCAACAGTTACCTGTCTACGATGGTGGACTCCACCACTCACTGGCCCGAGACGATCCCGATGCCAGACACCTCCACCGACTCCTCCTGAGCACTGTTGCATGGTTGGGTCACCTGGTTTGGCGTCCCGGGTCACCTCACCAGTGATTGGGGTGCCCAGTTCACATCTGCGCTCTGGGCACAGCTCGCCAACAGGTTGGGGATCCAGCTACACCGCACCACGGCCTACCATCTGCAGGCCAATTGACTGGTTGAATATCTGCACCGCAACCTTAAGTCGGCACTCATGGCCTGCCTCACCAGTCCCGACGAACTACCTTGGGTGCTTCTGGGCATCCGCTCCACTCCCAAGGAAGATCTGCAGGCATCATCAGCTGAGTTGGTCTACAGTGCGCCGCTGGCACTACCTGGTGAGATCGTCAACGCACCTCATAATCCCCAGCGGTCGCTGCACCAACTACTTCCTCACCTCAGGGCACGCTTGGACTCATTCGAACCCCCACCACCGCCCAGGCATGGCACCCGCCCATCTCACGTTCCCAGCAAACTGCTTTCCGCGGAGTACATTTTCGTTCGGCGGGGCCTGACCGTGGCACCTCTGCACCGACCGTACGAGGGGCCATATAGGGTTGTACAGCGTTCTGGACATTGGCGGCAGGCGGGAGCTGTTTACCGTGGACAGGCTGAAGCCAGCGCACCTCGATACCACCGAGTCCGTGGTCGTAGCCCAGCCCAAGAAGCGTGGCCACCTGGCGAAAAAGGACATTGGCGCTAGTTCTAGGGGGGCTGTGTGGCGGCTCACCACTAGGCAGGCGAAATGGCACCTCTTGTAAGCCACGCGGTGGAGCAGCCGGCCAAAATGGCGCCGTCGGGGGTTTTTCCTTCCTCCCAGCACGGGGCTCAGAAGCCCACGGTGGGGGACCACATGATACCCGGGTGACATCAGCGCCCTCCAGCACGGTTCTCAGCCAGGTCTGGGCTGGAATTATAAGTGCAGTCCAGCAGCCTGCAATAGACTAGTCTGTTCACTGAGCTCAACCCGTCTGGTTGTGTGTGTTCCTTCGGGAGCAGTGTAGCTGCCGCTACAACAGAATGATTGTTTCATAGAATCTTTTGTTACATTTCTATCATGAGAAGCTGATCAGGGAAAACCATATTTTTTTACGGGGGATTTATTTTCTATACACATTTTATTAGGGATTAGTGATATCTGGCAAGCAGTAGTTTTTTTTAAAGACTGCTTTAAAGGTTAAATGGTAAGATTCTGAACAGTGGCTAAAGAGGACTTTTTTAAAAAAACTTGGCTGAAAAAGTCCTTGCACCATGAAAGTGAATTTGTTTTCATGTTTAGTTATCTGTTTCGGCCCATGATCCTCTCATCCCATGAGGATACAAGTTTTAAAAAAAAAAGGCATTGAGCAAATTGGTAATATTTGCTCAAACTAATAAACTCAGCTCAAACTAAAAAACTCAACTCAAAAGTACTTGATAATGCTTTGTAGCGGCGGCTACACTGCTAACTGAAGGATCGCACAACCAGACGGGTTGAGTTCAGTGAGCAAAAACTGATTTATTGCAGGCTGCCTGGCTGGTCTTATACTCCCAACCCGGACCTGGCTGAGAACCACGCTGGGGGGCGCCAACGTCACCAGGGTGTCATGTGGGTCCCCAAGCGCGGGCGACTGAGCCTGGTGCAGAAGTTGGGAGGAAACTCCCGACGGCACCATTTTGGCCAGCTGCCTCGCCACTTGCGTTACAAGTGAGGCCAGTTTGCCTGCCTAATGGTGTACCGCCACACAGCCCCCCCAGAACTGGCGCCAATGTTCTTTTTTGCCGGCCGGCCTTGCTTCTTGGGTTGGGCCACAACTACTGGTTCGGTGGGGTCGAGGTGGGCTGTAAACCGTAAACCGTTCCCTCTTACCACCGATGTCCAGTGTGAAAGTGGATCCTGAATGCTGGACGACTCTGTACGGTCTTTGTATGATCTTTGTAGAAGTGCTGTGGATGGGCCCCGCCTGATTAAAAACTTACTCTGTGGAGTACAGCTCGCTGGGGACGCAAGAGGCCCGTGTACCATGTCTGTGTGGCGGTGGAAGTGTGAAGGAGTCCAACAGGGCCCGGAGGCGGGGAAGTAGACCGTGCAGTGACTTCTGGGGGTTGTGAGGTGCGTTGACGAACTCACTGGGTAGGGCTAGCAGGGCACTATAGACTAGCTCGGCTGATGATGTCTGTAGGTCTTCTTTGGGTGTCGAGCGGATGCCCAGGAGCAGCACCCAAGGTAGCTCTTCAACCCAGTCGGGGCCGGTGAGGCGGGCATTAAGTGCCAACTTAAGGTGGCAGTGCAATCGCTTGACTATCCCATTGGCCTGTGGGTGATAGGCCATGGTGTGATGTAGCTCGATCCCCAGTCTGTTGGCGAGCTGTGCCCAGAGCGCAGAGGTGAACTGGGCGCCCCAGTCACTAGTGAGGTGGTTCGGGACGCCGAATCAGGCAACCCAACTGTTCAAAAGTGCTCAGGAGCAGGAGTCCGTGGAGGCATCTGACAACGGGATCCCCTTGGGACAATGAGTGGTCCAGTCTACCACTGAGAAAAGATAACGGTTACCTTGGGAAACTGGTAAGGGTCCGACGATGTCCACATGTATGTGGCTGAACAATTCCTAGATGTGTTCGAAATCTTGTACGGGCACTCTGGTGTACCTGTGTACCTTGGAAAGCTGGCAATGGGCACAGGTTCTGGCCCAGTCCGCAATCTGCTTCCAAAGCCCGTGCCAGACGAAACGTTCTGCCACCATACGCACCGTGGACCTGATGGAAGGGTGGGAAAGGACATGGATATGGTGGAAGACTTGCCTGCGCCACTGCTGGGGAACCACTGGTCGCAGGGTGCCCATGGAGACATTGCACAGGATGGTGTCTTCACCGTGAGGAGTCAGGATGTCCTGGAACCGCAGGCCCATGATGGCAGTCCTAAAGGCTCGCATTTCCTCGTCGGACTTCTGGTCCCGGGTGAGCTGGTCAAAGTCGAAGCCGGGTGTCAGTGTGCAAATGGCCGGTCGTGAGAGTGCCTCAGCGTCCACGTTGTCTTTCCTCGCCTTGTGCCGAATGTCGGTGGTGAACTCTGACATGAAGGAGAGGTGACACTGTTGGCGGCTGACCAGGGATCTCTTGCCATAGCGTGCACCTGAGTAAGGGGTTTGTGGCCGGTAAAAATGGTGAGCCTCCCCTCCAAGTAATCGCGGAAATGACGCACTGCCAGGTAGATGCCCAGAAACTCACAATCGAAAGCGCGATACTAGCGCTCTGGCAGGCAAAGAAGTCGGCTAAAGAATGCCAGTGGTTTCCACTGTCCATTCACCTGCTGATCCAGGATGGCACCGATGGCTGAGGCATTGACGTAGAGCACACATGTCAAACTCTGGCCCGCGGGCCAAATTTGGCCCGCGATATAATTATATTTGGCCCGCAAGATCATTTCAAAAATGTATTAGAGGTGGCCCGCTGGCCGCCGCGCCAGTATAGCGCATGCACAGTAATACAACAAATCCCAGAATGCATTGGCGTCAGCCCGCTAATCGCCCCCACCTCCTCTGTTTACGTTGCAGGGTCTCACCATGGACTCTGGTTTTGGGGCCTGGCCGGTGTCAGGGGAAGCCAAGGCCGCTTCCCAGTGCCCGGAACCAGAGGTCTCGGGCTTGACCTCGCCAGGACTGTTGCCCACTCCCCCTCCCTGCCACAGGCCGACCCGCGACTCACGGTGACGGGGCCGCTGATCCGCCGAGATACAGCCCTGCAGCGAGAGCCGATGCCCCCACACTGTTGTGTCCCCCGCCCGCCCCCCCACCGCAGCGCGGCCTGGCCGGTGTCAAGGGAAGCCAAGGCCGCTTCCCAGCGCCCGGAACCGGAGGCCTCGGGCCTGACCTCGCCAGGACCGTTGCCCACTCCCCCTCTCTGCCGCAGGCCGACCCGCGACTCACGGTGACGGGGCCGCTTATCCGCCGAGATGCCGCCCTGCAGCGAGAGCCGATGCCCCCGCACTGTCATTGTCCAACCCAATCGCCCGCAAACCCCGCCCTCCCGCACACAGGCCTGAGTAAGTATTATGAACTTTATTCTCAGGATAAAACGATCTTCCAATAGTTTCATGTCACAGTGATAAATATATTCCTGGTTTAAAATGGTCCTGCACCTGGATACAAGCTCATTAGGCATAAAACTTGAAAAGTGTGCAAATCAAAGGATATCTGTACCAATGGAAAAAGGGCATGGCAAATAACCCTGCTAGAGTTCATGCCCACAATCAGTCACCCATTTGATTGTTTCAGGAATCATGTTATTCTCCCACATTCTCAATAGCCCTCAGATTTTACTATTCGACAGCACACTAGCAACATTTGACAAATCCTCTATAGAGAAATATTATTTATTGAATATTTTATTTCTCATTTGTTAATGCTTTTGGAAAGAGTTTATCCAAAACTATTATTAAACATTTATTTTAATAAGAAAAAGTTTAACATTACACATGTTGAAAGAAGAGAAAACATGCAGATGTTGTTGAAAATTTTCAATAAATATTTAGTTCGGCCCTCAACTTAGTCCAAGTTTTTAATTTTGGCCCTCTGTGAATTTGAGTTTGACACCCCTAACGTAGAGCATCATATGCAGGTCGGTGCGTGGGTGGACGAGCAGGGTTGCCTTTGCGAGGGCATTTTTCGTGGCTTCTCATGCCCTCCTGGCCTCTGGAGTCCATGCAAGTGTCTTGTCTTTGGCCGCGAAGAGTGGCTGCGTGATGCGTGCAGCGCCTGGAATTAAGCGGTTATAGAAATTGACCATACCCATGAACTCCTGTAGCCCCTTGAGGTTGTCTGGGCGTGGGAACTCCCTGATTGCAGCGACCTTCATAGCAGCAGTTGTGGCTCCTTTGGCCGAGATGGTATGGCCCAGGAACTGCATGGACTCTTTCCCAATACGGCACTTGGCCGGATTGATCGTTAGACCGAAGTCAGCCAGTTGGGAGAAGATGGTGCTCAGGTGAGACTTGTGTTGTGCCCAGTCTCTGCTGGCGACAAGGATGTCGTCCAGTTAAATGAATACAAAATTCAAATCCCGGTCCACTGTTTCCATAAGGCACTGGAAGGTCTGGGCGGCGTTCTTGAGCCTGAATGGTATGCGTAGGAACTCGAACAAGCCAAAGGGGGTGATGATAGCTGTTTTGGGTATGTCTTCGTGGTGCACCGGGATTTGGTGATACCCGCACACCAGGTCAACCTTGGAGAATACCCTCGCGCCATGCAGGTTGGCCGTAAAGTCCTGGATGTGAGGGATCTGGTAGCGGTCAGGTACTGTCGCATCGTTATGCTGTCGATAATCTCAACAGGGGTGCCAGCTGCTGGAGACTTTTTGGACCAGGTGGAGTGGTGAGGCCCAAGGACTGTCAGAGCGTCGAATGACCCCCAGCTCCGCAGATGCAAGAATTCTTCCTTCGCTATCTGGAGCTTATCAGTTGGGAGCCGGCATGCCTTGGCATGGGGATGGAATGAAACCGCATGGCGTGGGGATGGAATGAAACACCACATGGCATGGTGGGGCAGCGGAGAACTGCGGCTTGAGGAGGGATGTGAACTCGTCCAGTATATGCTTAAACTTGTCCTTGGGCCTGCTGACCGTGGCCATCTGTGGCTGCTGTGCGGGAGGTGTTGAGGCGAACGGATTGGGAAGTGCGGGCATCTACCAGTCACTACCTCGAATGTCGACCAGGAGTCCGTGGGCGAGGAGGAAGTCGACACCCAGGATGGGATTTGGAAGGGATGAAACTGTAAACCTCCACGAGAACTTCCACTGGCCGATCTGGAAGTGGATGGTCTTGTCTCCATATGTTCGGATCTCCGTCGAATTGGCTGCACGGAGGGGAGGTCCTCAAGGCCGGTTCTGGGACTCATTGGCTGTAGCTGGGATGACACTGATCTGGGCCCCAGTGTCGATGAGGAAGCGTCGGCCGCTGACTGAATCCCGCAGGTAGAGAAGGCTGTGTTCTTGGTCAGCCGCCACAGCCATTAACAGCGGCTGGCTTGCTCATTTCCCTGGAACGAGCAGGGCTGACGACACTTCCAAGCTTTGGCTCCCCAGCGCTGGTGGAAGAAGCAGAGGCCTGAAGTGGATGACTTGCTTCTGGCTCTGCTCATTGAGGCCCCTGCAGGTGCCAGGTGTTCCACTGCAGCGCGAGAGGAGGGCTTGGTGTAATCATGCCTGTGACTTGTAATCTGCTGGACTGCTGAGCCCTCTGGGAATGTTCAAGCCATAGCTCCTGAGCTTTTTGATCGACCTTCCTAGAGTCGATGAAGCTCTCCTGGGACAGTAACAGCCATATGTCTTTAGGCAGATGGTTGAGGAAGATGCGCTCGAAGAGTGGGCAGTTGGTGTGATCGCCCATGAACGCGAGCATCTCATCCATCAACTCAATTGGAGTTCTGTCCCCCAAAGTGTCGAGGCGCAGCATCCAAGCGGCATGCTGGCGCCTGGAGAGGGCGAGGGAGCCAGTGAGCACCCTGGTGGGTGCTGAACGAGGTGCAGCACTTGTTTGTCATTGGCCTGGTCCAGGGTGGTGACCACATGGTAAAACTTGGTCGAATCTGATGAAATCTGGCGGAGGTGAAATTGAGGCTCTGGGTGGCTGAACCAGGTCTCTGGCTCCTGAACCCAGAAGTCAGGAAGCTTGAAGGTTATATCGTTGATCGAAGGGTCATTCATGTTGGGTTCAAAGGTGTTTGAACCTTTTGGGGTCACCAATTGTAGCGGTGGCTACGCTAACTGAAGGATCGCACAACCATATGGGTTGAGTTCAGTGAGCAAAAATTGATTTATTGCAGGCTGCCTGTCTGGTCTTATACTTCCAGCCTGGACCTGGCTAAGAACCACGGGGGGAGCCCCCGACGTCATCCGGGTGTCACGTGGGTCCCCAAGTGCGGGCTTCTGAGCCCCGTGCCGAGGTCGGGAGGAAAACCCCGACGGCGCCATTTTGGCATGACAAACAGGGCAGGTTCACCTGCCTAATGGCATACCACCACAGCTTTGTCCTTTATCTTGACTACATCTGTGGGAAGAAGCAGCATTGAACCTCCCCTATAGTTTGCCAAAGTCTCCTTGTACAACCTATAATTTCTCAAAAATTCAAGCCTCCCCTCATTTGAGAGCTGCATCAATTATCATGGTTCATTTCTGCACTTTTAATCTTGATATCCTAAAGCCATCTTATAGAACAATTGGTATCACTCACAACAAAGAAATAAATGAAGTCACTAACTAAAGGAAAACCCCCAGAAGAAGGTTTCAAAAGAAGTGGATGAATGTAAGATTGCAAATGATAATCCTTCAAAAATAGCTATATATTTCAAAAATCCTGACTGGATTTTTGAAGTGTTTGAGAAAATAATGAACTTGAATCTCTGTAAATATTATTTATATTAACTTTTAGAAGATATTTGAGATCTGTTATCTGGTTGAAGATGTAGGATCTGAAATCAGTTGACCTGATTTTTTTTTTAAAAAACCGGCTGAGTGCCAGGAGACTGGAGATGGGCGAGAATTTACTTAAATTGGCAGTACAAGTTGTATCTCTAGTTCAGTTCTCTGTGGTCCGGCAACTCCTGTGATCGGGCACATTTTTAATCTGCCACTGTTAGTTTGTGGATCTGCCACCAGGGCGCTGGTGTTAGCAGTGCTAATGCACCAAAATCTGTTTACACTGCAGGTGAGTTTTGGTATACAGGAGAATATAATAACAGGATTGTATTTTAGCTCTTCAGGATGTCATCCAAGAGGTGTTAGTGCTAATAAGCATTCCCTTGTGGGTCAATTTCTGTTTTCCTGCATTTTCTGTGGTCTGGCAATGGCCAGGTCCCATTGTCGCCAGATTAAAGAGGTACAAGCATTACTGCACCTGTACTGGTGCTGTTCAGAATGGATCAGTGCTGGGCCTACAAGTATGAGAACTGAACTGTGATGATAGTTTAGGAACCCACAGGGGTGGGAAAGCAAGCATGGAGATGGAAGCTTTAGATTAAAAAGTGATATTGGCAAATGGGCAAACAGATTTTCAGATGGAAAATGTGTTGTCATCTGCTTGCAATAAAAAGTAAATTAAATTTAAATTGAATGTACAAACTTGCAGTTGGCACCAAATTCAAACCTTCGTCCTGATTATTCGTGCTGTAGCAACATTGCACAAACTACCACTCAGTATGATGGAAAAATTTTTAAATGATGAGAATATAGAAATAATAGTTGTGTAAAATTATTGGGAGGGCAATATAAAAAAAAAAGCTTAAAAAAAATGTAAATCATAAAGTGCAAAAAATGTTAGGTAAATGTAAAGGGAAAAGATAATGTTGGAACTAGTGAAATCACAAAGGACTGTAAGCAGTTTTACTGATAGAGGAGGAGGGCAAAACAAATAGTCAGAGAAACTCAAACTGGGCAGTTTGTAGGGAAAAGCTTCCTTGTTTATTCACCTTGACTTTCATTACAGACTTTTGAAAATATCTTCAACAAATAGAATTAAAGAAGACAGAGAGGGGAGAGATTTAAAGTGGACCTGGGGAGTGTTTTTAATTTTTTTCCCTTCTTTCCCCCCTCCCCCCCAAAAAAAACCTCCATGTAGTTCATCCCTGAAATGAGCTGCCAGAGGAAACTGTAGAAGCAGGTATAATTTTGACATTCAAAAGTCATGTAGCAGATATCTGGATGGGAGGACCTTTGAGGGGTGTAAGCAGGTCGGACTAGCCCAGAATGTCAAATTAAACTGTAAGTGTGGATGATGTGAAGTTTGTCTGAAAACAAAAAGTGTAATAACACATAAAATGTTGAAAATACTCAGCAGTTCAGGCCTAGCATCTGTGGAGAAAGGGAATTAAGCTTTTGGGTCCTTTTTAACCTTTTAACATTTAAGAGGAATTTGAACAGGTACATGGATGGAAAAGGTAAGGAGGGCTATGGACTGGTTGCAGTGGGATAAAGCAGAAAAAGGATTGCACAGACTTGAAGGGCCCTTTTCTGTGCCGTGATGTTCTATGGTCTATTCTGTTGGAGAATTTTTTTTAATTTGTGAAATTGGCTAATAGTTCATCAGCAAAATAGGATATTTGGTTGATTAGAACATTCTCAGAATACCCCAATGACCCAAGAATTCAGAATATGGTTAAGATGCATGGATCCTATCCATAGCATAATTAAAAATAAATGCTTTTTGTGGCTTTAGGAGTTCTTGATTGTAAATGCTTGTATGTTTAAATACAAGGCTGAGTCACTTTCTGTTAGTTTCTACAGATTCATGAGACTCCTGATTTATTTTTTCCAAGAGGCTGACATGATAGTGAAATTATTTTTTTAACAATTTTACAATCTAAATAGTGAAAATGTTACTATCTGAGTTAGAAATTATTGGGGCACATTCCAATTCTATGTGACAGCTTTTTTGTAACTTCAAAGGGGTTCTCGTATGGTGTATCCTTAAAGTTTTTGAAACTTCAATAACTTGATTAGTGTTAATTACTTTGTTGGAACTGTATGTAGGAGTCTCCAGGTGGCGCTCATGGAGTGAACACGTTTTGGTTTTTGCTCCATAAAATATACTATTTTTAACCTGTATCCACCTTTGAACTAACTTCACAGAAGTCAGAAAGATCTGTATTATTTCTCTAATTATACTTGAGTCTGAAAATTTTGAAGAAATGACTGAAGGAAAAGCTACACGAGCTAAAACCCGGGCAGAAGAAGGTAACGGCCGAGAGAAGAAAGAACCAGACATTAAACTAAGTGAGATGACCTTCACTGACTTTTTAAAATTCTTTCGTGATGAATTCAAAGATGTTTGTCGCAAAAAAGACCTAGCTGAACTTCGTACAGCTTTAATTGCCTCAGAAGCTGAAACCAAAAAACAACATACCTTAATTGCAGCTCTTCAAACTGAAGTTCAACAAAAAGAGATTAGACTGACTGAGGTCGAACAGAAACTTTCCAAAGCAATTAAACAACTAGAAGCACTCCAGCTGAAAAGCATTGATTCAGAGAACCGTTCCAGAAGACAAAATATTCGTTTGGTTGGAATTCCTGAAGGCATTGAGAAAGGAGATCTCCTGACGTTTTTTGCCGAGCTTTTAAAAGAAGCATACCCATCCAAATTCCCTGCTGATCCACCGCTACTTGATAGAGTACATCGTATCTGGAACCGAAATGCTGAAGCTTCCAAACCCAGAGTAGTGATGGTCCGTATGCATTACGTGAGTACAAAGGATAGATTGATTCGTACAGCCAGAAGACTTGGAAATGTGACTGTTCGTGGCTTTAGTCTAAGAGCCTATGAAGATTTTAGTCCGGAAGTAGTACGCGCTCGAAGACTGTTTAAAGATCTGATGTCCGAATGTTTTGAGAAGAAACTGAAACCTGCGCTCCTGTATCCTGCGAGGCTCAGGATTTCTCCGGAGAACCAAGCTCGTCAAATATTTGACTCCGTGTCTGCAGCACGGAACTACCTGTCGGCTAATTTCCCGTCTAGCGCGACCTCTCAGCCCGAGTGACCGATTAAAAAATGCGGTAGATATTGGTCTTTTTCAGGTTAATAGTCAGATTCTGATTTCTGACCATTCGAAAAGTAATAGATCATTATAGCTCTAATTATCCTGTTCATCTTTAACACATTTTTATATATTTTCTTTCTCCTCTGTGAGAAATTTTTTTTTAAATATATAAGTGTATGTTTAATTTTATATTAATCTATACTAATAATATGATTATATTCTTTACTAGTTTATTTCTGAATTACTGAAAATGGTGATTTTTTATCTTTTGTTTATTAAAACTTTTCATGGTTTTTTTTACATTCGCCATTTTCTCTTTGTCTTTCTTCATAAACTAATTTTAAAATGATTTAACTCTTTATGACTTTGTTTTATCAGTAGGTACTACACAATTACGATTTTTATTTTATTTCTTTTTAAATATTTTTCTTTCAATATTTAGTATTTGATTTTAGCTTGAGTTATCCTTTTTATAAGTTTAGGTGGTGGATCTTATCTTAATATTAGGAGCTGCTGTCTGAAGACATGGGGGTAGGTTTAGTACTATCTCTTCTTTTTTCTCTGATCACTCTCTGGTCAGATGGGGGGCTTTGTGGGTGGGGGGTGGGTTTTGTTTTTCCTTCAGGGGTTCTTATGTTTCATTTTCTTTTGTTTTTTCTTGATTTTTCTTTTAGAACTACAGATATGGCTGACACGTCGTCATTTCCGGTCCTTCCTTATATCTTAATTCTTCTTCCGGGCGCATGGGTCCCTGCTTTGGTTAACCCTTTATATACTGGAGGGTTGACCTAAGTAATGGATCAAAACATTAATTTTGTCTCTTGGAATGCTAATGGTCTAAACAACATGTTTAAAAGGAGGAAGGTCTTTAAAGTATTCCAGAGACTGAAAGCACAGATTATTTTTTTACAGGAGACTCATGTGAGGAATGAGGATAATCTGCATTTTTTTAAATCTTGGAAAGGCCCACAATTTCATGCCAACTCATGCTCTAAGACTCGAGGTGTCTATTTTTATTGATCCCTCTATTACATTTGTTCAACATGACATCACTGTAGACCCTAACGGCAGATTTTTATTGGTTACTGGGTTATTATTCAATATTAAGGTTGTCATGGTTAATGTTTATGCCCTGAATGTAGATCACCCTGAGTTTTTTAGATCTTTGTTTACTATTTTACCCAATCTAAATGAATATCATTTAATAATGGGTGGGGATTCTAACTGTTGTCTGAATCCCCTGCTAGATAGGTCAAAACCTTCACAGCTCCTACCGAATAAATTGGCTACATATATTAACTCTTTCCTTACTAACTCTGGAGCTGTTGATATTTGGAGATTTCTTCACCCGACAGATAAAGTGTTTTCCTTTTTTTCTCATGTATACCATTCATAATCGAGAATTGATCACTTTTTTATTGATTCACGTTTTATTCCACTTGTAACTGCTTGTAAGTATGATATTATAGCCATTTCGGATCACTCTCCATTACAACTCTCTCTTAAATTCAAAGACTCTGTTTCTACTATTAAGCACTGGCGTTTTGATGTTACATTATTGCAAGATTTAGACTTTGTTAAATTTATGAAAGAACAAATTAACTTTTTCTTTTCAACAAATTACACTACGGAAATTTCTTATGGAGTATTGTGGGATACATTCAAGGCTTATATTCGTGGTCAAATTATTTCTTACTCAGTAGCTTTGAAAAAATGCATCAAAAACAAGATTCATCTATTGGTTGAGAAGATTAAAGACATTGATAAGAAATATGTGACTGATCCTACTGAAGAACTTTACAAACAAAGAATTGAACTGCAGATGGAATATAATTTGTTACTTACATCTTCGATTGAAAACCAGCTAATTAGATCTAAATCTGATTTTTATGTGCATAGTGAGAAATCGGGTAAACTGTTGGCTAATCATCTGAAGAATATTTCAGCTAGACGCCAAATTGTGGAGATTCGCAAACAGAATGGAGAACTGACTGTTAACCAGGAAGAGATAAATCAATCTTTCCAAAATTTTTATACATCCTTATATAGTACAGAATCCCCTCAAGACCTTAGTAATATGTTTAATTTTTTAGAACATTTGAAATTCCCAAAAGTATTACCTCAAGATAACTTAGAATTAAGTAAACCCATTACAGATTCGGAGATCAATAATACTATTTTCTCACTGAACTCGGGGAAAGCACCAGGTCCCGATGGATATTCTGTGGAATTTTATAAAGCTTTTTCTTCTACTCTCTCTCCCTGGCTGATTAAGATGTTTGATGAATCTATCACATTGGGTAAACTACCACAATCATTTTACAGAGCTACGATTTCTCTAATCTTGAAAAAAAATAAAGACCCGACCGAATGTTCTTCTTATAGACCTATTTCTTTGTTGAATGTTGATTCTAAGATCTTCTCTAAAATTCTAGCGACAAGGCTAGAGAAGATATTACCATATATTATCTCTGAAGACCAGACTGGATTCATTAAAAATCGTTATTCCTCCTTTAATATTAGAAGATTGATGAATATTATTTACACTCCTTCACATAAGTCTTCAGAATGTGTTATTTCACTAGATGCTGAGAAGGCCTTCGATAGAGTAGAATGGCCTTATTTATTTACAGTTCTTGAAAAATTTAATTTTAGTCTGATATTTATATCTTGGATTAAACTTCTTTATAATTCCCCGGTTGCCTCGATTTTTACTAATACCCAAAGATCGCCATATTTTCGATTATTTCGGGGCACCAGGCAAGGGTGCCCCCTTAGCCCTTTATTATTTAACTTAGCTTTAGAACCTTTGCCAATTGCTATCAGAGAAGCACCCAATATTACTGGTATTATTCGTTGCAGGGATATTCATAAAGTATCACTATATGCAGATGATTTATTGTTATATATTTCCAATCCTGAAAATTCTATTCCTGCAGTTTTATCTTTATTAGCCCAATTTAGTAATTTTTCGGGATATAAACTGAATTTAAATAAAAGTGAATTATTCCCTTTTAATGGATGGGTCCCTATTTATGATAGTTTACCTTTTAAAATAGCTAGAGACCATTTTATATATTTAGGGATTAAGATTACTAAAAAACATAAAGATTTGTTTAGGACTAATTTTTTCCCTCTATTGGACCTGATCGGCAGTTTACTTACCAATTGGTCACCATTATCCCTATCCATGATAGGCCGAATTAATGCTATTAAGATGATGATCTTACCTAAATTTTTATATATATTTCAAGCTATACCTATTTTTGTTCCTAAATCTTTTTTTGATAAGGTCGATTCTAAATTGTCCTCGTATATCTGGCAAAACAAGAATCCTAGATTGGGGAAAAAATATTTACAGATATCTAAACTAGAGGGAGGGTTGGCATTACCCAACTTTAGAATTTATTACTGGGCAATTAATATTAGTTACTTAAGGTATTGGTTGAATTATTCAGAATTATCTCTAAACCCCCATTGGGTAAATTTAGAAATTAAACCGATACAAAATTTTTCAATTAGCTCTATTTTGGGAGCTGCTCTCCCTTTTACTCTTACTAAATTATATAAACAAATTGATAATCCAATGGCTAAACATACACTACGTATATGGTTTCAATTCCGGAGATTTTTTGGCCTAAGTCATTTTATCTTGGAAACTCCTATTGTACTAAATTTCCTTTTTCATCCCTCTCTAATTGATCAAGCTTATTTACTCTGGAAAGTTAAAGGTATAACATGCTTTTCGGATTTATTCTTGGATAACTCTTTCATGTCATTTGAGCAATTATCCATGAAATATGATTTACCTCGATATTTGCAGATTAGGAGTTTCTTAGTTTCGACTTTACCCTCTTTTCCCAATCGGGAGACTACGACTGTTTTAGAGGATATACTATATTCAAAATTCCCTCCAAAAGGTGTGATATCTAAATTATATAATATAATTACAAAAATAAATTCTGGGACTTTTGAAAAGTTTAAAAATGATTGGGAAAGAGAACTCAACCTTCATATTTCTAATGAAAATTGGAATAAAATTCTGCGACTGGTAAACTCTTCTTCTCTATGTGCAAAACATTCACTAATACAGTTTAAAGTTGTTCATAGAGCTCATATGTCTAAAGATAAACTCCATCGCTTTTATTCTCATATCGATCCTATATGTGATAAATGTCAATTGGAAATAGCTTCCCTTACACATATGTTTTGGTCCTGTCCCTCTTTACAGAATTATTGGAAGGAAATTTTTTCCATTATATCTACTGTTTTGAATATTGATTTACAACCACATCCCATTACTGCAATTTTTGGATTACCTATGATAGATTTGACTTATTTATCTCTTCCTGCGGATCATATGATTGCTTTTCTTACACTAATGGCTAGAAGATCTATACTATTAAATTGGAAAGAGGTAAATCCTCCCACTGTTTTCCAATGGTTTACCCAAACCATACTATGTTTAAATTTAGAGAAAATTAGAAACTCTGTCTATGAATCCCCTTCTAAGTTTGAGTTAACTTGGCGACCATTTATTCAATATTTTCATTTGTGGTGAGTTGATCTGGCTCTATTTTCTTTCTATGATTATGTATGATAATTGGGCTGTAAGATGAGATCGGAGTGATCGGCGTGGTTTAGCTATATCTGTAGGTTTTTTTTAAAGTTTTTTTTTAATTCAGATTTGTTTTTTCTTCTTTTTTGGGGTTTTTTTTTCTCTTTTTTCATATATTGTTATTAATTATATCTTTTTTTTTAGAGATAGTTCACACCCTAAACTGATCAAAAAAATTTTTTTATGATATATTTTTATTCTGTAATATTATTGTTTAATATCTCTGTATTAATTCATTACTTACTATGTATTTTTTTTATATCTCTTTGAACTGTATGTGTTTATAAATTATAATAATAATAAAAAGATTGAAAAAGAAAGGAACTGTATGTACGTAAATACACAGAATATCCAAAAACTTGGCCGCCTTTGAGGTTCACTGCACAGTTCAATAGTCGAGATGCTAATTTTACACCATCTCGTTGCAAGGTTGGCAGGGTTTTTGTGTGCAGGAAGGAAGCGGTACCTCGTCAGAACCTCGTCCATTAAAAATAAATTGAAAGTGCATAACAAGTTGATTGTCATTATGTGGGGGCCATTCATTATTTGATTTTTTCAAAAATGAAAAGGGGAAGAATATTAATATAAATCAGAAAGTAGTTATTTCATATGAAATGAGTGTAATGATGGAATCTGAAACTATTGTTTCTCAGCAAATTGAGATACAGGGTGGTTGTAGGTTTGGGTGACATAGGTTTGTGGGCTGGAAGGGCCTGTACGTCTAAATTTAAATATATGCTTGAATGAGATCATTTCAGTCATGACACCTAAATTTTGTCCTTTTAGTTCAGACCTAAACAGTGACAATCTAAGTGCTCTAGTGCATATTTCATGAAGTAGTTAAGAAAGTAATGTCATTTTGGCCCTCTGTTGCAAAGGGGTTGGTGTTTGTATATTAAAAATAAAAATTGGGGTAGGCTTTTTTACATAGACAGTGTTGAGGCCACACCTAAAATACCATCCAGGTATTTGTTCTCAACTTTTTTTTTAAAAAGCAAGGAAAACTGTCCAAATCAGATTCTTGAAGATGATTCCTAGGCCCAACAGGAGTCTGGGTGGTTTGGATGTGTCCATGGAGATGGAAGGATAAAAGCAAACTTATTCAAACATGTAAGATTCTGAAGGGATCACAAAAAAAGCAGACATAATGACAAAATGAGGGTTGGTCATTTTGGATGGGTTTATAAATTTGAAGGTGATGATATTTGAAAGATGGAGGAATTGAGGGTTAAAAGAATTTGAGGCCAGTGTAGATCAGCCATGATCCTAATAAAAGGTGGAGGAATGCTTGAAGGGCCCTGGCAGCATGTCTCTCATCCACCTGTTTAGAAAGAGTTAAACCAGAAAATCTGCAGACCCTCAAATTGTAGTTCATACAAAAATGCTGGAGAAACTTAGCAAGTCATACAGCATTCTTTATGTAGCAAAGTCAATAATAGATGGCCAACATTTTAGACTTGAGCCCTTCATCAAGGTATCTTCTATAGAACAGACTGTTGTCTTCAGTGACGTTTTTCTGTCGACAAATAAGATTGTATTTTGGATTCTGTTCTAAATGAATGGAGCCAGTCAGAGGGACTAGTGAAATGATGGTCAGCGCAGACTAGAAGGGCCAAATGGCCTATTTTCTGTTCTGTAGCCTTCTATGGTTCTCTCCAAGAAATCTAAACAAAATACAAACACTACAAAGTTATTTCAGCACTAAAATGGAAATATTGTTGCCCAACAGTGAAATGCAGTAACCAATTCCGAGGTCATCTTCTGTCACTCGGCCAGACTCTTGGAGTTTTTCTTCATTTCAAACTACATCATTCACCTAATTCTGCCCAGTTATTTCCAGGACTTCAAAGCACAGTGCTACACTGAGACCCCTCCACCCCACTAAGATGTGTCCCATACGTGGTTCCTTTCCCACCCACCTGTCTAAATGCTGACATCACACCAGGCCTGTGATACCTCGGTCCCTTTTGTTTGCTCTGCTGAACCTAAGATATTGGTGTCTCCTCTCAACTGATGATTAGTATGAAAATGTGACCAAAATTGTATGAAACTCAACTGGTATTGAGACACAATTGTAATTTATTTTAGAAGAAACAGTGTAAACTATTGACAAAAAATGGGAAGGGAGAAGGAGCTCAGCGCAATAAGGTAAATTGTTACTTGTGATTTTTGACATTAGAATGTATTTTGTGAATCACTAGGTGTAGATTCAGTCAAATGCTACATCCTATCTTTGAAGAAGCCTCTTCAGTTGTAAAAGATGACTTTCCTGACCCAAAGCACGTGGTCTTCGCTCGGGTTGATTGTGACCTACATGGTGAGTAACCAAGCTTAATAAAGATGCTTGAAGTGAGTCAGTGGTGTTGAAAATAAAATCTGAAAAAATAACAATTGTGGTGTCAAACTTGAAAATGTGTTTTGACCATTAAATTTGAAAGTTGCCAAGTGTCAGAGGACCAAGGCTTTTATCTCCATTTTGATGCTAGTTAATTTTTGGTGATTGAATGGCTCCATAAAATCGGGTCCCACAAGGCTCCACACTTGCTCCCTCATTTTATGTTACATAAACTTATTGTCAGCAACAACTTCAATAAAGAAATTTACTGCTGATACCAAAATTGACAGCATGGTTTGTGAGGAAGGTTTGAGATGAGGAAAAAAACCATGAAAAGGCTGATTAAGTGAGCATAAAAATGACAAATTAATCTAGCAAAAAAGTGGAAGGTGATGCATTTGTGGATGCTAAATAAAGCAAAGGAATCACAAATAATGAGAAGCCAATGTCAAGGAACAGAACCTCTTGTAGAGAATGTTCACAAAGTCCTGAAGTTAACAGGGCAAGTAGGTATGGTGAATCCTTTTGTGTAGATGCAAGTTTCTCCAATTAAAAATCCATGTTGAACAATTGTTAATGCCACTCTAAATGGCAAGCTTCAATTTAAAATGGAGATGGTGTCCTTGAAAACTAAATATGAACAGTAATATGTGTGTATTAGCCTTTATTGGCAGACAGTGTGAATGAGGCGATAGAACAGGGCAGGACATTTAGCCCTTAATGTTAAGGATACTTTTATAAACTCAACAATCCATGTAGGTCTTCCCTCCCTCTGTCTATAACTGCCTAGTTTAATTTGTTAAGTACATGGATGTATTTGCTCAGTCATAACTGTGCAAGATTTTGGTCTCCACATTACTTAGAAGAACTAGAAGATGCAAGGGAGGTTTATATGGGTATTGCCAGAGCTTTAAAAAAATGAATTAGAAATGAAAATACTGGGTTACTTCCTTGAGTTTTAATTGAGTTGTACAGGATGGAGAGATCAGCTTGTTGATTGGTGTAATAACAATAACCTTGCACTCTAGATCAGCAAAAACAATGAGACGATTGTGGACTTCAGAAGGAATTCAGGGGAACATAATCCAACCTCATCAAGGGCTCAGTAGTAGAGAGGTTCAAGAACTTCAAATTCCTGGGTGTCAACATCTCTGAGGATCTGTCCTGGAGCCTCCATGTTGATGCAATCACTAAGGTGGCTTGCCAGCAGCTCTACTTTGTGAAGTGTCTGAAGAGATTCGGTAGGTCACTGAAGACTCTCATAAACTTCTACAGGTGAACCGTGGAGAGCATTCTGGCTGGTTGCATCACTGCCTGGTATGGAGGTGCCACTCTCAGCACAAGAATAAACTCCAGAGGGTTGTTAACTCGACCTGCAACATCACAGGCACCAGACTTCACTACATTGGGGACATTTGAGATGGTGTCTTATAAAAGCAGCCTCACAAGACCCTCACAACCCAGGCCATGCCCTCTTAACCCTGCTTCCATGTGGGGGGAGGGAGGAGGAAAGAGAAAGGAAAGGTACAGGAGCCTAAAGACAGCACAAGGTCAGCTGCTTCCCTGTTGCCATCAGATTCCTGAATAATCAATGAACCAAAGACACTGTCTTACTTTTCCTACACCTATTTTTATAATTAGTAATGTTGTAAGATGATTATAATATGAATGCTTGCACACTGATGCTACCACAGAACTCCAAATTTCATGACTTGTTCAAGATAACAAATAAATTCTGATTCTAAGATTGAGATTTGTTGTTCAGCTAAGTAGAAAGAATCTTTTCCTTCATGGTGAAGTCAATAACTAAGGCAGAGATTTGAGTTTTTGATTAAAGAATCACATTTGAAAGAAAATCTGAATTGCTTAGATTAGAGTTCTTGAACATTTCCTGAAGGATTGGTAAAACCTTTGCCTCATTTATATTTCAAATATCTTAATCTTAAATTTGAACATGTGAAAGGATGTCCTAGCCTTGATGCGTTCTCTGAAGTCGAGTTACAATTCCTGTTTGGAAGTCCTGTGTTTGAAGTTTCACTTATGTTCTGCCTAATATTTGGGATGCAGGTCTTCGATGACATAATAACCTAAATTATGGCAACTGTTGGTGTTGCTTCCATCATCCTGTTATAGTTTATAAGGCTTGAGGCCACACAACAGTTCAAACTAAAGGGGGCATATTTCTGGAATGTTCTGTCTATCATTTCATTCTTCTGCATTTCATTCTGGGTATTATAGAGATTGTAAACTAATAGAAATTCATTTTCCTAGTAGTTCTGGTATCATGTGACCATCAAAATGGTAGATGGCAAATTGCACACGATTTGGCGGCAATCTATCTTCGACCAGTTTCATTGATGTGAACTTCACAAACTTGTTTTATCTTCACAGTAATGAGAATTCAGATTTAAGACAAATTTATTTCCACTTGAATGCCTGTCAAAAGATGAATGGAAAATGTCTGTTTCCTTGGAGCATTTTATGTAAAACATTACACATAGGCCATTGTGTCTGCTGGTATGGATTTTGAATATTTTCTGACTATTTGTACTTGTCCAGTTTTCAAAGTGAGTACTGAATCAAACAGCGATTAAAACTTAATTATTGAATGTTGAGCCTTGATAACTGCAGGCAAGTCCAATACAGATATTTTTACATTCAGTGTGGTCTTGTGAAAAAGTGGAAAGGTTTTGAAATGATTTGAGTATTATTAGGACAAATTATGAAGATAAAGGTACAAAAGGATCCAAGAATTTTTTTTACTTGGGGATATATATGAAAAGGATACAAAACTGAAATTGGATAAATGCCAAGAAAATTTTTTTATTTATAGCAATAGCAACTTCAAAGAAATCTCTAGCAATAACATGGAAAGCTGATAATGAAGTATTATTGAGTAGATGGCATAGTGAAATGCAAAATTGTCTACCTTTAGAAAAAATTACATATAGTTAAGGAATAGATGAAAATTTTTATAGTATTTGGAAATCATATATGGATTTATGAATAAATTTCTCTCCACCTCTTCTACCTTATCCACTCCTCTCAATTAGAAATTATATTAATAATTAATGTATATATGTAAGCTAATATTGTAGTAGTAGGTGGTTCTTTCTTTTTACATTTTGGGAGGGAGGGGGGGTTGGTGAGGAAAAATTAAGTTTTTTAATCACTATGTATGATCAATGTTCATTGATTTTTATTTTTGTCTGTATTGATACAAATGATAAATAAAATTTTCAACAAAAAAAAGGGTGCAGGCTCCGGGGAAGCAGAGGACTGATGCGGGGCACCAGTAAACAGGGAGACCACCTTCATTTGAGAAGAATCAGAGGAGAAGACCCCACAGGACGGTGACCATGGCAGCAAGTAGTCAGGACCTTGCAGCTCAAGAATACAAAAGTGGTGGGTTTTTGGTGAAAAGGAGGCAAGGAACCTACACAGGCCATGACTGCTGGTGACTCCAGTCAAAGGACTCACCATACTACAGACTGCTGGAGACTGGCTGAAGAGGTACCAGGATTTGAAACCAGGATGAGTGAGGCTGCCAAAGGCTTCCTAATCCTATTGGAGATTTGGATCTGGAGCTTGGGTTTAGACTGAAGGCTGTGGCTGTGAGGGCGCAGGAGCAAAACCATGGATACTTGATGACTCTGGTAGATGCTCTTTCCTTCTCTTTCTCTGGCTGTAAGGGGTGCCAGGCAATTTCTGCTGATGGCATATCTTTTTCTGTCTTGCAACAGACTAAAGGAAGTTGTGTAATGTTACACTTGTTTTATTACATGACAATAAAGGAATCTTGAAGCTGTGGACTGCATTTAATCAAAGTTAGAGCCTTTCACCTCTTGTAGCCTCAGTTTTCTGTGTAGGAGGTGGGCTATTGAACCTAAATGAGCAAAAATGTTTACATATATTTGATGGGCTGAAGGATTTTCTGTGCTGTACCATTGACTATATCTGAAGACATGGCACTTCAATTAACTAAATTTAGTTAACTATTCTTCTCTGATGCTTTCTACAGCCGATATAGCACAAAGATATCGAATAAGTAAGTACCCAACATTGAAATTATTCAGGAATGGAATGATGATGAAGAGAGAGTACAGAGGTCAAAGGTCGGTGAGTGCTCTTGCTGATTTCGTCAAGCAACAAAAAAACGATCCAATTCAAGAGATTCTGAACTTGAAAGAATTGGAAACACTTGATGTAAGTTGCATTCTGCACCTGAGGAGCTCAACCAATTTGTGATTTGATGTCAAAGCCAATTTTCAAGGGCTAGCAGATTTTTGTCTGTGACCTGAGGTATTTGTTTTCTCCACCCAGGCAAAAAGAAAATTTAGCCAATTCATGGTCATTCCTAATCAAATAATTCTCTTGTGGTTTTTTAAAAAAACATAAAATTAAGGCACTCATCAGTCTGCGCTATTCAGTTGTAAGAAAACTTGAGGCACTGCTATAAATCAGTAGACTATTATAGCAAGATCATAGTTCATTTCAAAACCTTGTTCAATTAACTTTGAAAATAGTTCATACAAATGAGAAAATTTTTGTTCAAATATTGCAGAAAATTTTAAAAACAAGAAATTATGATCATTATCTATAAAACGGCCATTTTGAAGAACAAAAGATGGCTACTATTCCCAAATTTGGTGGTTCACATAGAAGGCAAGCAACACCCCAAGAAGGATGAAATCTCGTCAATTCAACTGTCCCACTCTACAGACTACCACGCAGACGAGACTTGCCCTTTTCAATCTTCATTTTTTTAAGTTGAATTTGAAAGTACTGGAATTAAGGCAGGAGTGTGCAAGATTTTTTATAGTTGGCTTTTCAAAAAAATGATATTCTTCAAAATGTCACTTTTTTTAAACATGGCTTTTGTTTGCCATAGTCATGTGTGCCATTTTACAACACCAATCACCACTGAGACTACTAAATTCTAATTTCTTTCGTACTGAAGCTAGTGAATGTAATTTAAAATCTTTTGTATTTTGAAGAGTAAATGAACTGAATGATACAGAAGGAAACATTTCTCTCTTATTGCACCATGATCAACTTTTAGGGTACAGGCTGACTTCAGGCGGCCACAAGTGCAGACTGGAATTCTCAGAACTGATACACTTTACAAGAAAAGTGAAGTGATCATTTTTGGCACTGCAACAAATGTCTTGAATATACTTTCCAATGAACTTTCTCTGTATGTTCTCATCCATTTCTAATTACCCTTGAAAAGTAGTAGTGAGCTTTCAGCTAGTACTGTTGCAGGGGTGAAGGCACCCCTACGAGTGTTTTGGAGAGAATTCCAGGATTTAGAGTTGGGTATGATACAGGAATGGTGATTGCCTTTCCAAATTGGGATTGTGGAGGAAGTTGCAAGTATGGAATTGGAGGTTTGCAACAGGCATTAAACTAAAAGTTGCTTTAATTTCAATTATCTGAGCTAGTTTCTCTTTTTATTTCTCTTTCCCCCCACTTCCCCCCCCCACTCCCCCCCCCACTTCACCTCTTGAAGTGACCTGGAGGCATTACAGAATATCCCATTTGAACATAGAGCAGAGTAACCTGACACCAATAAGACTAAATCTATTCACACCCCCCCCCCCCACCCCGCCAATTTTCCTGGGCAGATATACTTGCTTGGCCATGATACTAGGGCACACTTGAAGCCAGCATTCATGAAAATGTCAACTAATGTTAACCATCTACTCTCTTTGCCAAGTATTATATTTGGCTACTTCTGAAACTCAGTCTTGAAATTGAAGCTTTAAAATGACCCTGCCAGTTAAGACCATCATTTGCATCCTGGAAATCCGAGCTCCAGATCCACCTCCAACACAATCAGGAAGCCTTCAGAGCCCATGGCCCTTCGGGAGCCCTTTTCTCCTTCAACACACTCTTAAATCCCGGCTCCAATACATGGTTCCTATGAGCTCATCTCTAGCAGCCCATAAGTTGCCCACATCTTGTGTTGGTCTTTCAGCTGCAGAGCCCCTCACTGGTCCATTGCCATGGACACTGTCCTGAAGGTTCATCTCTGCTTATCCTTCTCAGTGAGGGTGTTCTCCCTGTGTCAGTCCATTGCTCCCCCTGAGTCTGCAACATCTTGTACCAAGAGTTACAAGATGTACCAAGCACAGAGCCCACAGTTACAGGATTTTAAAATATTTTTTAAAAGCTGTTTAAATCTTGTACAGAGCCATCAGCATTAGGTCTGGGTGGTGAACCCTTCTGAGTAGTGCTCTGTCTCTGCTTTCCCAGTCTGCACCTGCTACAGCTGCAGCTCTAACAGCACCTCACGAGCTAGGTCAACAGTGGTGCTACCAAGCTACTCTTATTGATGAATATTGAAGTCCCTGCATAATGTCCTTGCACTGTTGGTTCAAGGTTCCTTTTCTTATCATGTAGTAATACCTAAATATGAAATATACATGATATACTTCAACTTTTGACTGTTGTAAGGCAAATGAGTTGGCATGAGCATTGCCCAGCATCTCGAACAATAAGAGAAAGAGAAGCAAAAGTGAATCCCTTCAGAGAGAATGTCTGTGGATTTGCCTCCAGTGCTCCCGCAACCTCTGGATTTGCACAGAATCCTGTTCGATGTCAGATAATGATCAGGCATCCTCTTGAATCCTGGTTCCGCTACTTCATTCCCCTGAGCAGGTCTCCAGCAGCCCACAGCCTTGCTTAGTCCTTTTACCGCTAAGCCCCTTGCTGGTGTGTAACAGTAGTCATTTTCTCTGTTGCTTCATTGGTCATGATTTTACCCAACTGTTCTCCCCATTTCTGGTGCCCTGCAGTGGTTTGCTGCTCCTCAGTCTGCAACCCTTTGAGGTCCACTACCCAGCATAGGCACAGACCTCCATGGTTGCATGATATTTATGTTTTATAAAACCATTGGCTCCTCTAACATCTAGTTTAAAACATATACTGAGCTGTCAGTATCAGGACCAGGCAGTGGGACCCTGTGGAGAACCACTGTCTCTGCTCCCTATTCTCCCAGATCCACACCAGTGCCAGCGCTGCTGTCACAACACGATGGCAGCACTTTCTTTGTGAGAGCAAAACCATGGAATGTTAATGACTGACTACTGTGCACTGTTTGAAATGGTTGGATTAATGGTTTAAGTAAGGAAGTATCTTTTTGTACTAGGCATATCTCATTGGAGAACATTGTTAACTGCAATGCAGGATCCTGAGTTAGGACGCTCTGTAGATGAAGTGCATTTTAGTGTGTTGGTGGTTTACTCTGGAAACAATGCTCACAGTAATGGAAAAAAATAAATGGTCTGTGTGTTATATTGCCAGTGAAGAAGAGATTATCACATTTTCTGGGAGCTAATTTGCAGTCCCACTGCCAAAGAGTTATCATCTTTCCAGAATTAAATCATCCTGGATTATAACAAAACCTTTTGGGATTTCCAATTGAGCTAGAAAAGAAAATGTTTGCTAGTATTTGACTAAAATGTTTGAGCTTGAAGCATTTGCAACCATCTCTTTCAGATTAGCTATGCCAATTAATCACATCAGAAACAATTTATTAAATTTCTTGTCCACCTCTGACATTGAAACTGACCAAACATTTCTGTATCTGGTCATGGTCCAAGTTTTGAGCTGCATTGGTGGCCTGTTCCAATTGAAGTGCTTTGTTTTTTTTTAGATCGATTAATATATCAGAATGTTTCATCAGGATATCTCAAACAAAGTGATCAGTTTATAGAATATATTCTGCAGTAAAACTGCAGCCATTATTTCATCACAATCGAATTTCATGGAGCTACTCTCATTCCACCAATGCATTGTGTAGTAAGATGTGCCTAATTATAGATAATTTTGTGAATCAATTGTTCATTCCTACTTGTTAATTGCAGATGGTAGCAAGGCAATTGGTGGTGTTGTTTTGAACGATGGAAGCAGTTTTGTGTAGCGATACAATGATGGGAATTCTGATACTGTAATAGGTGAAATGGGGCTTGAAGGCAAACTTTGGCTCTTCTGCACCAGCTGATGGCTGCCCTAGAACAATAGCAGTGCCTTTTGAGTCTTAGCAGTTTTGGGCTGAATTCGGTTGATGGTATCACTGAGGCAAAGTGGGCAAACAAGGCACTCTAGAAATTTTTGGAATTTGAGGTTAAATACATTCTCAGTTATTGTGTTACTTTGGTTAGTTCACAAAATTAACATTTGACTTCTGGAATTTTCTTACCCAGTTTATGAATCTATTTTCAGATCCACTGCCTTTCAAACAATACTAACAATTTCATCTTGTATATCCATTTGGCTGTTCTATTTTGCAGCGCAGCAAACGAAACATCATTGGATTTTTTGAGCAGAAAGATTCAGACAACTATAGAGTCTTTGAAAAAGTGTCCAACATTTTGCGTGACGATTGCATCTTTTTGGCTGCATTTGGGTAAGAACTTGTTAAACATTCTCATTATTTTTTGAGAATTGCGTGAGGGCTCAATTTATTATCCTACTTATTTAATGGATCACAATATTCCTAGTAAACATTTGACCTACATCAGGCCTGTTAGAGCTTCAAAACAGCAGATGGAATTTGATTCAGACAAATGTGAGGTGTTGCACTTTAGAAGGGCAAACCAAGGTAGGACATAGTACATGGAAGGGCACTGAGAAGTGGAGGAGGACAGGGGGATCTGAAAATACAGATATAATTCTCTAAGAGGTCCCACAGGTAGATGGGGGTTTTTAAGAGAACTTTTGGTATTTCAGATTCCGATTTTGGCCTTTATAATCCAAGTATTGAGAATAGGAGTTGGTATACTAGACATTGGGGCCAAATTTGGGATATTGTGCAGTTTTCATCATCTAGTAATACGAGATTTACAAGAATATTCCTGAGGTTTGAAGAATGGAGTTACAGGGAAAGATTAAACAGGTTAGGGCTTGATGCCATGGAGTGTAGGAGATTTGATAAAGGTATTCAAAAGGATGATGGTATAGGTAGATAAATGCAGAGAGGTTTTTTTCCACTGAGTTTAGGTGAAGTAAAAAAACTAGAGAACATGGGTTAATTGTGAAGGGAGAAAAGTTTAAAGGGAACATAAGGAGGAACTTCTTCACCCTTCATGCAGGGAGTGGTGGGAGTGTGAAATGAGCTGAACTGACATTTAAGAAAAATTTGGGCAGGTACATAGATGGGATGGGCATGGAGGGAAATGTTTCTAGTGCAGGTCAATGGGACTAGAAGGGATAATAGTTTGGGACTAGGAGGGACAAAGGGCCTGTTTCTGAGCAGTAGCATTCAATGGCTACTCTGAACTTGTTCCTTAAATGCCTGATAGTTGCTTAGCAGGAGTACTTTACTTGCTACTTGTGGGTGTTCCCAATGTTGTCATGGCACCCTTCCAACTCTGGTCTTGAAATTAATTATTTGTGCTTCGTGATGTCAGATCATACTAGTAATTTAATTCAGTGTTTTAAGATTCACTATGAAGTATTGTGTATTTTGGTTTAAATGACAAGGAAACAAGAATCCTTGATATTTGCTATGTAATAAAATGCAAATTAATTCATGCATCTTGTTTATTCAATACAGATCACAATTAGTTGTTCCCTCAAATTGTTGAAACCAATTAATTCTGGGAGAAATTCAAATACTTGGTTCTGTGGAAAAACTTGTCCAGACAAATATGAATTACAGGTGCTGTTATGACCAATATCAGTTCGACCATATCCCCTTTAAAAGAACATGCAATTGAATATACTGTTAAGATTCATAGTTTAAGCATTCTTATAAATAGTAATTTAAATAAAAACTTGCATCTCTTCAAGCTAATCAGCTTCCTACATTGACACAGTGGGATTTGTGACAACCAATAATACTCTTCTTCAACTGATAATTAAAATGTTGCTTGCAGCTGTTGTACACTTACCAGGAACAAAAATTAGACTTGTTTTGTCAGGAAAATAACTTGCTTAATACACAATGGTGTAATATCAAATGTAAATTACATTAAAATTGCTAGCACGTGTCACACAATAATCTTGTTTTCTCAAGTGTTTTGAAAGATGGTGGGCCTTTCTTTAAAATCATTAGCTTCACTGTACAAGAAAAACTAATAGATGACAATGCATGTCTAACATTTGCATTATTTAAATGGCATAGTCAGTGTTTTGCACGTTATTACTATGGGAATTGCAGGGTGACACGTGTGTATATGTTTGTATTTCTGAACCTTTCATTGAGTGGGGGGGGGGGGGGGTGGTGAAGAGAATCCACAATGATGTAGGATAACATTGGCCAGTTCTCTCCACTATCATCCTGCATAACTAGTGCTCTCTAACTTTTTACTTTCATGGATTAATGCTAAGGCAAATATTCCCTCTTTTTTTCAGCTTTATTATGGGTTACTAATTTATTGTTCTCCAGATAGAATGCCATTGTTTTAAGATCGTAGGAAAATAGAATCTAGAGGAGACCATTCAATCTTCATGTCTGGCAGATATTTATATCAGTGCCATATTTTTGCTTTACCCTACCCCTTGCTATTCTAATTATAAACTGCTCTGAGATTTCAAAGGCCTGTCTCTTCATTTACTTCACTTTTGCACTAACTAACTAAATATTTAGTACCATCTACCTTGTATTATCTTTCCATACCGGGGTAATTTGATGTATATAGTTTTTACAAAAATAACTGGCTACAGCAAGAGAATTTGCTGGATATGTGCATTTTATTTACATACGACATACCTTTAAATTTGCTTGAAGCATTAATAACTGTTGTAGAACTAAGATCTAAGATGGACAATGAAAGTATCAAAAGCTTCTACATTTAAGGTTGGAATTTAGGATTTTTTAACAAGAGATTAAGGATGGAGTGCATGGATTAAAGTTTTAAAGCATGGCCAATAATGTATTAAAATTCAGAAAGTTAACAAAAATTGGAAGAAGTTTGAAAAAGTCTGGATGTGGAGGAAGTTGTCATAATGGGTTAGGGTGATGGTGGAAAGAGACGTGTGTCTTCAAAGTTTGTGTGGATGGATATGATCACAATGAATTTGAATCAGTAGCTAGGTTCCCAAGTTTTTCTCTGCTGTTTTGATAAGATCATGGCTAATTTCAACTCCACATTCCTAACTACTTGCAGTAATTATTCATCCCAAGTGCATATCTCTGCCTTAACAACACTGTTTCTGCTTCCATCTCCTTTGAGGAAAGAAAGTTCCAAAGTCCAACCCTTTGAGATAAAAATGTCTTAAATGGATAATTCAGTATTTTTAAATAATTTTAGGTTCTATTTAAAAAGCAAACATCCTCTCACTACAAAAAATGAACTTGAAAGAACTATAACCCTAAATCTTGAACTGTCATTGGAGAAGGATATGTAAGCTTATGTTGACAACTGCAGGGGAGCTGATAAGCAAAGTCAAGTTGGAGATGCTCACTTGCATTTGCAGGGATGATTCTAAAACCTTGGTTCTGTAGTGGAACTGAAAACTTTAGCCTCTACCAGTATTTAGAGGTGGCTTGGGAGGAATTGCTAGAGCAGCTTGCATGCACACATTTTAAAACACAGAATATTTTCAGGACTTTTGCAAGAGGCAATGAAGTATTGACATACAGCTTGCCTGGGAGAACATGTGATTTTTCCAGGCAGACTCAGAACAGTTTTGCTCTCAGAGAGGGAGGGAGTGAAACAGAGGAGAGACACAGAAATCAGTTCCAGAAGGACAAAGCTGGCAAACTTTTGAAGGCTGTCTGGTCAAAGAAGGCTGGCTGTCTGAAAGGAAACCTGAAAGAGGATCATCTGGAGAACTCTGAAGGGGGCAAGTTTTGTCAGCAAGACTGATTGAGAAGGAATCAGTTGCAGATGTCCTGGAAAGGAAATCTCTCTCTGAAGACCAGCAGGAACCCTCCTGAGTGGTAACCATTTGCCTGTTAAGTACCAAAGACTGGTGAACTTTGTTAATGCTAACCTCTGTGCACAGTACAAGAATTGCCTGCAACCAGTGAGATTGGACTGAAATCCAAAGAATTTTTGTGGTCTTAAATACACATGCCTGTGCTTGGTATTAGAGGGGGGAATTAAGTAGGTTAGGTAGGTTGAGTAAGTTGATAGTAATAAGTTAAAATTTAATTCTGTTTTCTTGTTCAATTATAATTAAGGACTACTTTTGTTTAGGTAACCCTGTGTTGTGGTGCATATCTATTGCTGCATGTTTTTGGGGTCCTCTGGAGAGGTAAATCTAGTGCCTCCTTTTGATGATGGAGATATAGATATCTATTTTCACCTATTTCCCGGCGAGTCCACACCCATAAAATGTTACGGAATCCATTGCTCTGGGTGACAGATACTGGAAATCTGAAGTAGAAATATAATGTTCTTTACCTCCTTAAGGTTTAACAAATTTGACTGAAATATTCTGAAGTATTTTAAAATTTTTTAGCTTTCTATTTAAAAATTCTAAAACATTTTGGTACTGAGAATTGGTTCTGGTTTCCATTTCATACAAGTGAAACATAAAGAAGTAATGAGTAAAGTTGAAAAAGAATTTGATGTTTCTAAAACTGCAGTTTGTATAATTTAAAAAAGACTGAAGGTGTTCCTGACACAAATATTAGGAAAGGGATGTGTAAAAAGGCATTTCAGTTTGGTGGTGGGGGTGGGGAGAGAAAGACCCAAACTACAGACTTTAAATCTAAAATTGCCACAAGTTCCATGGTAAATTCTGGAAAACCCAGAAAGTGGTTAGAATGTGCAACTTGCTATCACAATGAATAATAAAAGCTGAAATAGAATAATTTGGGTGAGAAAGTAGATAACCATTTGGAGAAAGGAACAGAAATGTATAATTAGAATTAGCTGAAGAATATAAAATGTACAGAGTGTGAATCAATTTTTGTGGAAACCACACATTAGTAAAGCTTAGTTCAGATTACTTTGAATGCTGTCTAATAAAACCTGATTTAAGAGGATGGTTTTGACTGTCATAGGTTGCCTGCTTTGCTGAAGGGCCTGTATTGTGCTGTAGTGTTCTATGATTGGCTGTGAACATCTCAAATTCCCTGAGAGATTGTCCAAATCATTTGGTAGAATGCCTAATCTCCAGAACCCTTAAACTAGCACCAAGTCCTTGGTTGGTGTTAATGGTCCTCCCAACCACAGCTGGAATCTTTATCCCAGTATATGATACACTTGAAGTGTCTGTGGTGTGGATGAAAATGCCATATGGACTGCTTGCCAACAAGTTCTGGAAAAGAACTTGTCAGACTTTGTCCCAGCTGGGACTATATGTTCTGCATATTGAGACAATGTTATGAAAGATGCATTTTAGTTTGCCTTGGTTTTCTTGGTCTTTTGGTGCAAGATGACCATGAGTGAATACTGCTAACAGGGGTGTTCCAAGGTACACGACTAGGTGCTGAGGGACACAATGGTACAACCACTACAGAACCTCAGAGGCACAACAGCATTAATATTCCAACTGTCATTGCACACTCAAAGGGTTGTGCCCTGTGTAATAACCTCACAAACATTTCACTGATGCAGTGTTTAAGGATAAAGCATTGGTGACACTGACATTGCAAGGAAATATATTGAATTGCATGATTTTTGAATGGTGTGACAAGTCTCAAATGTAATGTATCTACGATCAAAGATGTATATTTCATGAAAAATAATTTCAAGCCAGATACTATTCAGCAAGACAAACCTCAATTTAATTCAGACCTTGTATCCAACCACAATCTCCTGAAAAGCAGTGGTAAATATATGCTGCATACAGTTGCAAGCACTCAATGTTCCAAGCAGTACAAGCTGGATCATAGATCAGGTCTAGCATACATGGGAGTTATTTGTTTGTAGCCCTTTTTTAACTTCTGGTTGGATGCTAATTGTACTTCATTGGCTTTGTATTTTATTTGGCACAATGACAATAAAGTTGAATCTAATTTAATCTGTTTACATTCTGCTCAAAAGATTAGGTCTAATGGCAAAATGTTCAGCTAATAAAATTTTCTTGGAACCCATCAGCCTTCTTTCTTCTTTGGCTTGGCCTCGCAGACGAAGATTTATGGAGGGGTAAATGTCCACGTCAGCTGCAGGCTCGTTTGTGGCTGACAAGTCCGATGCGGGACAGGCAGACACGGTTGCAGGGGAAAATTGGTTGGTTGGGGTTGGGTGTTGGGTTTTTCCTCCTTTGTCTTTTGTCAGTGAGGTGGGCTCTGCGGTCTTCTTCAAAGGAGGTTGCTGCCCGCTGAACTGTGAGGCACCAAGATGCACGGTTTGAGGCAATATCAGCCCACTGGCGGTGGTCAATGTGGCAGGCACCAAGAGATTTCTTTAGGCAGTCCTTGTACCTCTTCTTTGGTGCACCTCTGTCACGGTGGCCAGTGGAGAGCTCGCCATATAACACGATCTTGGGAAGGTGATGGTCCTCCATTCTGGAGACGTGACCTGCCCAGCACAGTTGGATCTGCAGAATGCAACACAACAAAGAATTTTGCAAGTTTCCCTTAACAGGGCTTTGGGGTGAAATTAAAATTCGCCAGACTTTAATCTACTTTCAAATCCTCTTTGTTCACCATACAGTAGTGCAACGCTTCCCAAACTGAGTTCTGCCGAAGAAATGAGTAGTAATAACTTTTTCTTTAAATTATCTTTTTACCTGTGTCTTTACTGCCATCACAAAAAACGATTTTAAACCGTTGCCTTGCTCCTAAAACAAAATAGCGTCCTGAGGCCATTAGACTCTGATTTCTTTTGGGACAAGGCTGGCCACATTTTTAAAAGTGAAACTGAAAAATATTCCATGTGTGCAGTACAGTGGGAATGGCTTTTGCTGAGTCAGTGGTTTTTGTTTTTCTCCCTTGCTCCCTCCCTCTCGCTGAGGTTGGTGTGGGAACTGGTGATGGTGTGGGTGCTGGAATGGTGTTGGTCGGGACCAGGGCCTGCATTGATAGAAGCATTGGGGGCTATGGTATGTTTACAGTCGGGGTCTCCGGTGGGGGCAATGGCGGCTCCAGTACTTGGTCAGCAGGGATGGAGGTGAGCGATGGTGTTCGAAGCTAGGGCCTGTGGGCAGCAGGGGCTGGGATGCAATCCCATGTCGGAGGCATCAGGAACTCTACCTGTGGGCAGCCAGGGCCAAGGTGGATACCTGCAATAGGGCGACCTGGTCTGTGGGTGGCTTGGGACAGGTTGGAAACCTGCTTCTGGAAGGTTGGTGATGGTGGGCATGTGGGGTCTGGGAGGTTGGTGATATTTGTATTTATATTCAGTTGATACAAAATAATCAAATTCTGAAGAAGAGGGATTTCACAAGCCCTGCCTCAGATTGCTTTCTGTTTAAGAAAAATAATTTAATTTAAAATGGACTCAACCATGCCTGAACCCAGAGGTTGACGCCATTCTATTTCTGATCGGCTTCCAGTTTGTAACTATGGGGTTCTGCAATTTCCAAGTGCTCTCCAAAAGGGTTCCACGAGCTAAAAAAAAAGGTTTGGGAAGCCCAGTAGTGGTGTATGTCTCAACTGCTCTCTTGCTGCCATGCTTAAGGCTAAATGTTTTGGAATACTTGTTTAACTAATAAATGTCAATTGTTAGAAATGCTGTAAGTGGTAACAGAGCCTGGGAAATTGGAGCTTTCAGAGGGAAAGCAATAAAGGGACAAAAGCACAAAATTAAAGTTGGTCGTCATAGTACAAAAAAATTGCAGCTGATGCATTGCCTCCACTCGAATAGGAAATTAATGAGGAAAAGTGCAGAAATGCTTGAGGTGAGTAAGAAGTGACACAAATAAAAAATGCTACCATGCAGGAAGAGATAAGAAGTAGGTGTTTAACAATGAGTTCACTGGAAGTGGAGTAATCGAGCTTAACCAATGAAAGTGGTGGCTTTTGGGATGGAGTTTAGTTGACAAGAGTCTTGTGGTGATTGAGTACTTCCTCGTTAAATAGGAAATTGGCTGCCCCCCTTTAGGATTGTTATGATACACTACAATTCCTTTTGCATGTCATTATTTAGTCAACTCATGTGCAGAGTGAATCCCAGTCAGGAAAGCCAATGACCAGTTTTCAGTCAGCCCTGCTGCCTCACAACTGACTTCACAGTTAACATTCAATGTAACCTAGCAGTTTGTTTTAAACCATGGGTTGATTGGGTTTTTTTTGGTGCTAAAAGATATTATTGCTTATTAGAAAACATTCAAGATCGGAAAAATCCATTTTGAATTATCTTGTGCCATCTAAATCCTGATATTGTTTGTAATCTTTTTAGTCCTCTTTGTTCAAGATTTGGCATTAAGTAATTTGGCTGATATGCAGAACCAAAAGATGTACAACATGTATGATTAAACATAGGATTCACAGTGGATGATTAAGGAAATGAAAATATATTCTATATCCTGGGCTTTGCAGAAAAAGTTTTTTTATTCAAATAAATGACACAAACCCATTCTTTTTCTATTCCTTTTACTCTATTAAAACATCTATTTCCTTTGATCAAGGAAATGGAGTAAAACTCTGGATTCTGCTTTGCAGTGGATAATGAGCTGTCGAGTGAACAAGTTGTTTCAGACTAACTGAGTAAAGTATTAGAACTACTGTGAATGATATGTCCTGATTGCTTTATTTTTTTTTCCCCCTAGGAGTGTTGCAAAACCAGAAAGATATAGTGGTGACAACATAATTTACAAACCACTTGGGGTAGGTTCATAGCCTTCATATCAGTGATTAATTGCTCAGTTTATGGTTGGCACAAAGAATTGACTTTTTTTGACATTCAGAAATAGGTTGACAGTGCTGTGAAACTGTTGCAAGCTTCAGCTCACCACTTGGTTCTAACTTCATGTCCATATTTTCTGTTCTGTAGGAGAATAGTCCTGATATGGTATATCTGGGTTCATTAACCAACTTTGACCTGGCATTTGCCTGGACTCAAGATAAATGTGTTCCATTGGTTCGAGAAATCACTTTTGAAAATGGGGAGGTAAATTGAGATTAATCTGCATGTATATTGTACTTTTACAAAATATTAACATTGTGTCGTAAATTTCCTTGGAATACATTGCTGAGCCAAAGCGATCAATATTTTGGTCCGTTTTTAGTTTTAGAGCAAACCATAAAGCTTTATTGATTCTTTTAAAAAAGATATTAAGGAATGCAGATATCAAAAAGATCAACCTTCTTATTGGAATGAAGGATCAAATGGCATTCTTTTTCTTGATGCTGCATACATCTCTATGCTGGGCACGCCCAAAAGCTTGGTTATATATCTTTGTATATATGCAAATCACAGCATCTCCAGACTTTCTTGTGTGTACTCCTGCTTCTATTATCATGTATTGTGGAATAATGTCCAAAGTACAAATAACCAGAGACATAATTTACAATCATCAGTATTTGCTATTATGTCGGCAGTCACTGTTTGCAGAAAGTACAAAAAAAATAGAAACTTCGAATAGCAAGTTTATTAAATAACTAATACAAATGGCATTTGGATTCTGATTTTTAAAAAAATTGGAAAAATCCATCAAAAAAAGAGAACAATGAAAATGAAGCGTGCCAGCTCAAGTACAACAGAGTGGAGCCTATCTAATCAAATGCCCTCCAGCTGGGTTTTCATTCTAAAGCCTTGTTTTAAAAGCTATCCAAATTTCACAGAACATGAATGTAATTGAGGACTGGTTATGTCAATTGGTTTTAACTGGCAACTTTCACTGAGTTCTTTTACTATTTAGGAGTTGACTGAAGAGGGCCTACCATTCCTTATACTGTTCCACTTGAAAGAGGACACCAAAAGCTTGGAAAAATTCCAGCATGAAACTGCACGTCAGTTAATCAGTGAAAAAGGTGATTTTTCTAGTTTATTAGTTCATAATAGAAATGTATGTACATCATTGTCTGATCTATGTGTTCATCTGAGTAATGATCTCCTCTACCACATGGCATCTTAAGGTTGTAAAACCTCTGAAGTCTCTTGGGTCATAATTATCATACACATTAACACGGGAAATTGGTTAAAATTGTTAGAGGCACGGGAAAAGGCCTTGGGGGGGATGGGGAAGCTTTCAAGGAAAAAAGATGGAGCGGCAGAAAGTTTGAAGGAGAGAATTCCAGAATTTATAATGTTAGCAGCAGTGCATTGGGGTGTGCTTAAGAGGCTAGAATGGAAGGACAAATATCCAGCAGGATTGAATGGGTTAAAGTCAAGGCCATGAAGGAAGGATAATAATTTTCTTGTAATTTTTATCACTTAGCTTTCACTTTTTAAACTCACTTGTTACCTTTTCTGGTTCTCTATCCCCATCACAGAAGACTAGTATCTACTGACCCTTGTTATAAACTTGTCGACTCTCATGGCTACCTGATTACACATCTTTCCATGGTCTTTTGACACCCTTTTCTCCCAAATTTCCTGTCTCTGCTGCATCCAATGAGGCCTTTCATTGTAGGACATTGAGAAATGTGGCTTCCCTTCTGTTGATGGAGACTTCTATATTTCCCAGGCTAATGCTCTCACCTCCTCCTTCCAAACAGATGACTCCCATAGTGTTCACCTTTCATCTTGCTAACTTTTGCAACCAGTGCATCATCCTTCATTTCCACCAGCTGCAATGAACTCCACTACTCGTTTCATTTTCTTCTTTTTTCCTCTTCCCTCCTTGACAGCCTAGTCTGTTCATCCTTCCTCACCCAATCCTCCATGATCCTTAGCATTTACCCTGCAACTTTAGGAGGTGCAGCACTTGTTTCTTTATTTCCCCCTCACCATAATCCAGGAGCCTAAACAGCCCTTCCAGACAGTGAAAAGATTTATGTGCACTCCTCCTATTCTCATCTACTGACTTCAGTGTTCCCAGTGTGGCTGCCTCAACATCAGTAAGATGACGGGCAGACTCAGCAACCCATTTGCAGAGCCCCTAGCTCTGTTCATATTAAAGCCTTTATTGTAGTCAATTCTATGCAAAGTTTGGTTCAGCCATGCTGAGGAAGAAAATGCAATACATGGCTGAAGAAGAAAATGCAATACATGGCTGAAGAAGAAAATGCAATACATGGCTGAAGAATGAAGCTGTGATAGAGATATGTCGATGGCTGTGGCTTCTCCAGTGCAGGGAGTAAATTTCTGAAATTTTGTTCTGAATCTGCAGATGAAGAGTTAATTTTCGTGGAAGGTTCAGGAGCACTGCAGTAGAGTTTGTGTTAACATTCAAGTGGATTTTTTTTCTACTTGACTATTTTGAGAGGATAAATTGTTTGACAATTCTGGTAAAGGATGAAGACAACAGTAAAAGACTAGTAAAGAAAGTAATTGCAGGTCAAACTTTTTTAATATTTTATTTAACACTCCATACATGCAGCAACTACAATTATTAAAATATATATAGCAAAGAGAACAAATTGATTACATACATGATGGTTTACAATCCACCCCAAAACCCCTCACTCCAACCCAAAAAGAAAAAAAGTTTTATTTAAAAAAAAAATAGAAAAAGGAAAAAGTAACAAAGAATCTTGGACTGTAGAGAGATGTCATGCAGTACAACTCATCAGTTGTAACACAAACATATAGATGAGAATTCTGCAGGACTCGAGGGGTAAAAAGGACATCACTACAAATTTAATCCCATTATTTGAGTATAGGGCACCAAATTTGTAAAAACGTGGAATATTTATTTCTTAAATTGTTAGTAATTTTTCCAAAGGGATACAACTTTGCATTTCAGCATTCAACATTGACAATGTTAAAGATGTATCAGATTTCCAAGTGATTACAAATACATTTTTTTTGCAACTGCTAATGTTAATTTAACAAATTTCGAATGATAATTTCAATTTAGGAGTCGTACCGTCAATATTTCCTAATAAAATCAGATAAGAATTTAACAGAAAAACTACTCCTGTAACTTGTAAAATTACTTAGACACCCAAAAGGATCTCAGATTTGGACAAGACTATGTTGAATGTATGAAAGATCCTACATCCTCACACCATCTAAAATATTGATCTGATAAATCTGATTTCAATCTATCTAACTTCTGTGGTGTAAGATCTAATTGATGTAAAAAAAAATTGAACTAATCTATACCTTACATTAATAGTATTAGTCATAGGGAGGAGTCACGTGATGGAGTAGTGGCCGGACATGAACTCCAGCCCTCTCCAGAAAAGTCGGGAAAAACAAAGGAAAACACAAAGGGACAGAAATAAAAGTTACAGAAAAGTGAGTATAAAGGTGGAAAGAAGATGGCGACAAAAAAAGAAAAATCGAAAGCAACGGTAAGAAGAGAGGAAGAGAAGACAAAGGAGGAAAAAGGTGAAGGCCTTACCTGTCCGAAGAGGCCCGCTGCGGAGAGAGAAACCCGCTCCCTCAGGTCGGTAAATAATGGACTACAAAAATGGCTCACAGAGCCGAGTAAAAGTGCGCAACCGCGCATGCGCGGAGAATCGCGCATGCGCGATGTGAATGAAAAAAAACACACCGACGGGAGGGGGGACCAGCTGGGGAGTCGATCTCCACAGCCGGCAACGACAGCTGCAGAACACCTGCAGCAAGAAGAGACCACAGAAGACAATAGAAACAAGAAAGAAGAGGAGGAAAGGGCACCAAAGAAACAACAGATGGCCAACCCAGAGGAAGAAGAAGAGGAAGAGGAAGAGTACAGTGAAATAGAAGAAGAAAAGAAAGGCAAGATAAAGGATATACTTTCTCTTATTAAAGGATACATGGAGTCATTTAAAGAATGGCAAACACAGGAATTTAAGGATTTAAGAAAAAGAATAAACAACACAGAAGAGAAAATAAATAAAATAGAGATGACCTTAACAGAAATGGGAAAGAAAATGGACAAGATGGAAGAGCGGGCAGTAGCAGCAGAAATGGAGGTAGAAGACTTAAAAAAGAAATTGGAGGAATCTAATAAAAAAACTAAAGAGACACAAGAACTACTAGCTCAAAAAATAGATACAATGGAAAACCATAACAGAAGAAATAACATAAAGATAGTGGGCCTTAAGGAAGATGAAGAAGGCAAGAATATGAGGGAGTTTATAAAAGAGTGGATCCCTAAGACCCTAGGATGTCCAGAACTACAGCAAGAAATGGAAATAGAAAGGGCACATAGAGTATTGGCCTCTAAACCACAACCACAACAAAAACCAAGATCTATTGTAGTAAAATTCCTAAGATATACTACAAGAGAAAAGGTACTGGAGAAGACAATGGAAAAAGTAAGAGAGGGCAACAAACCACTGGAGTATAAAGGGCAAAAAATCTTCATTTATCCAGATATAAGTTTTGAACTCCTAAAGAAGAGAAAAGAGTTCAATACAGCAAAGGCGATTTTATGGAAGAAAGGGTATAAATTTATACTAAAGCATCCAGCGGTATTGAAAATATTCATTCCAGGACAACAAAACAGACTATTCTCGGATCCAGAAGAAGCACGAAAATTTGCAGAACATTTACAAAAATAGACTGAGGGAGGAAGACGGGTAATGAGAGTTAAAATGATCACGATTGATATGTATGTGGATAAAGACAAAAATAGACTGAGGGATGAAGACGGGTAATGAGAGTAAAAATGATCACGATTGATATGTATGTGGGTAAAGACAAAAATAGACTGAGGGATGTAGACGGGTAATGAGAGTAAAAATGATCACGATTGATATGTATGTGGGTAAAGACAAAAATAGACTGAGGGATGAAGACGGGTAATGAGAGTAAAAATGATCACGATTGATATGTATGTGGGTAAAGACAAAAATAGACTGAGGGATGTAGACGGGTAATGAGAGTAAAAATGATCACGATTGATATGTATGCGGGTAAAGAGGTATAAGAGTGAATAGAGACAATGTGCATACGTGAATGTATCTGTACTTCGAGGAAAATATAGATAGTATAGACAAGAATTAATAAGGGAAGGTAATGGAATAGAGAGAATAAGGAGGGAATTAAAAGAGTGACCTTTGTGACATATAAAAAGTGAAATCTTTTCTGGGGGGGGCGGGGTGGGGGGAAATAGCGGTCACTGCAAAATCAGTTGACGCTTGCGAGTGGATTCGCAAATCCAAATGGAGAGGGGAGATGTGGTTGTCCGACAAGGGATAAAGGACAACTCAGGAGGGGAAGGGGAGATTGGGGATAAATAAGATAGAAATAGGAGAATAAGGAAAATGTTGGATGTTGTAGGAATGTTGTCTTATAAAGAGTTGAAAATAAGAAAACAGAAATGGAAAAGGAGGAAAGGTAATGATGGAAAAACGGAAAGAGAAGACAAACAAAATATAAAAGGGCTACGCTGAACTATATGACTTTAAATATTAATGGAATACATAACCAAATTAAAAGGAAGAAACTACTAAACTTAAATGAATAAATGTATTCCATTAGAAAAAATAACATATAGGTTAAGAAATAATATTGAAATATTCGAACAAGTATAGGAGCCTTACATTAAATGCAATAGCGAAAACCTACCGGGGACAAACATTACCTAAGTTGATGGAAGGAGAAGGAAAGAAAAGAATGGACTCAGTAGAATTTCTGGTGTATTTTTGTTGAATGACAACATTGTCTGACTGGCTTAATGCAACCTAGATTGTATACCTAAAATGGATGAGAGGGGTGGGTGGGGGGGTGGCTTGGGAGGAGTGGGGGGGAGAAAAAGTCACTGTATATGTGTGAAAAAGAAATAGTGTATATCATGGCTAATGTGATTTATGGTGTGAAAAATAAAAAATTTAAAAAAAAAAAAAATAGTATTAGTCATAGAATCTTTACATAAATTTTCCCAAATTTGTTGATCTATTGTAATATTCAAATCTGTTTTCCATCTCTGTCTAAATCTAAACAATCCTAATTCAGGAGTTCCTACTTGTAATAACAAATATATCAAAGAAATAATTTTTTTGACACTCCCACTCCTAATAAGTTCTACCTCAGTACAATTAGGCAAAAATATTGCTGGTCCTAATTAATCTCTCAAATATGCCCTTAATTGAAAATAACAAAAAAGAGTATTACGTGATATATCATATTTGTTCAATTGTTCAAACGACATTAATTATCCTCTCTCATAACAGTCTTCCACATTAACAATTCCTTAACGATACCATATATTTAAGAACTTATTATGTCTTGAAAAGACCAAAAGAGGGTTAATCAATGGCAGTTTATTGATAAACCAATATCTTCATTTTATTCCAAATGTTGAGTAAATGTTTCAATAGTGGTATGTCTCTTATCAGCAGCCAACAATTTCAATTCCCACTTTTATATACGTCTTTTGGATTCTTTTCTCCAATTGTGTCCAGTTCCATGTTAACCCATGCCTATTTTACATTTTCAAATAAAGAAGCAAGGAATCTAATCTGTGCTGCTCAATAATAATCTTTAAAATTAGGGAGCTGTAGTCCTCAGAGTCCATGTTAGAAAATCCTGCCATTTTTACCTTTCCAAAGAAATGGCCTTGTTTGTTTATTTAATTCTTGAAAATAATTTTGAGGTAGTGATATTGGTAACGTCTATAAAAGATATTGTATCCTTGGAGATACATTTATCTTTATACAATTCACCCTTCCAACCAAAGTTATGGGTAAATTTATCTTTTTTTTTAAATCTTCCTCAAACTTTTTTAAGTAAAGATAAATAATTCAAATTATATAAATTCTTCAAATTGTCATCGGTACATATTCTTAAATATTTAATACCTTCCTTTAGCCATTTAAACTGCGTGTCTCTCTGACACTGGACATAAGCATAATTTCACTTTTATCACAATTATAATCTGAAACTTTCCCATATTCTTCCAGTTGGGCATGCAATCTTCGTAAAGATTACTCTGGTTCAATCAAATATATTGAAACATTACCTGGAAATAAACTGATTTTGTGTTCCTCTTGACCTACCCTAAAGCCCTTAATTTGTAAATCCAAGCGAATCATCTGGGCAAGCAGTTCTATAGCTGGTGACAAAGGGCATCCTTGTCTACTTGACCTTGTTAAATTAAATGCCATAGATACCTGTCTGTTTGTTACTACTTTAGCTTTAGGACTATTATATAATGCTTTAACCCAATTTTTTTTTAATTAATTCAAATCGAAACTTTTATAACACCTTAAACAAAAAATCCCATTCTAATTTATCCATCACCTTTTCGGCGTCTAAAGCCACTGCAACACTTGGATCACTTTTTTTTGCACTAAATGAATCATGCTACAATCTAACTACATTTTTGGAAGATTGTCTTTTTTTTAACAAACCCTGTCTGATCCATTTTAATTGTTTGAAGTAACAAATTATTCATTCTATTTGCCAAAACTTGTCCTACTATTGAATGATCTACATTTACTAATGAAATCGGTCTATATGATGAAGGTTTCAATGGGTTTGTCTTTTTTAGGAAGCTTGATCCAATACTTGCATAAAAATGGGAATTAATAAATCCTTTATAAAATTCAGATGGGAATCCATCTTCTGGAGATTCTTTGCTATGTAAAGAGTTCATTCCTTCTCTTACTTCTGCCTCAGTAAACAGTGCATCAAGTTCAGTTTATTCCTCTAAACTTAACCTAGACAGTATTACCTGCGATGATCATTTATTTTAGTTTCCTCTCCTGAAGATTTCAAAGTATGCAATTTCATATTAAAAAAATTCCTAAAAGATTCATTTATTTCTTGAGGTTTATGTGTAATTACATTAGAATCCTTTTTATTACATTAATTATTCTCGAAGCTTGCCCTGCTTTTAATTGCCAAGCCAAAACTTTAGGCGTTCTCACCCAATTCATAATATTGTTTCCTCATCTTAATAATAACTTTATCAGTCCAATAAGTTTGTAACGTATTATATTTTTATTAATCAATTCTGTGTTTGTCTTCAGAAACTGACTTTTTCAGATCTTTTACAAAAATTACAGTTTTAGAAACTGATCTACTTTCATATAATTCTTTTTTTTAATATAAGTAAAAACATAATTTTCCCCACAAGTATGCTTTTAAAGGATCCTATATATGTTGAATTCAAATTTGTATCTCAAAATATTCTAATATGACTTCAAACAAAATCACAAAAATCTTTCGTTTTCAACAACAGAAAATTTAATCTCCACCTATATGTCGACTTCTCTTTATCAGGCCTAGTTATTAACAAAAGTGAATGATCAGATAAAATCCTTGTCTTATAATCTGCTTCAAGAATCCTAGCTTGTAATTGAGCTGAAACCAGAAATAAATCAATTCTAGAATAATAAATCTGCTAGAATAAAATTAATAATCTTTCTCTCTAGGATGAATTCTTCTCCACGTGTCAATTAAATTCAAATCTCTCATCAGACCCAATGTAACTTTAGCAGCTTTTGTTTTTGTTACTTGAGTAGCTCTATCTAACAAAGGATCGAAACAAAAATGAAAATCTCCTCCTATTAAAATATTTTCATGTGCCTCTACTAATTTTTTTTAAAAGTATCTTGAATAAATTTCTCATAAGTATTTGGAGCATACAAATGCAAGTGTCCACATTTCTAAAATATTTGACAATATATAATTACATTATCTACCTGCAGGGTCTATAATAATATTTTGAACCTTAATAGTTAGATTTTTTTTTAAATCAAAATTGCTATCCCTCCTTGGATTAAATGAAGAAATCATATATCCCACCTAATCTCTATTTGCAGGTAAAACTTTGATTAAATAGGCAGGAATGGAACCTGGTTTCATTAGAGGTGGAGTTGAAAGAGAAATTGTGGTAAACAGTATTTTTTTAAAATCAGCACACAGGTCAAGAAGGTAGAAGGGGACTGTATTATTTTTGACATAGTTGTACAAGTTGCTTTGTTATTTGGATAAGAATCTTTTCAATACTGAGGGGAGTAGAAAATCTTAAAGAAAATGTATATTGAAGGTGAGATGTTGGTTTACAAGCAATGAAGATGAAATAGTCCTATTTAAAGTAGAGCAGAATGCTTAAAGGAAAATAATGATCAAGTTCAATTTTATTGTCATCTGGTTGTGTATATATACAACTTGATGAAACAACACATCTCCAGACAGTGCGCACACACTACCCCCTACAGTTTTCACCAATTTTGAGGAAATAAGCTCTAGGGAGCAGGTTTAAACTTGAACAGAAGCAAAAATCAGCCTCTGGTCTTGTGTTCTTTAAGATAGTGACCTCACCTCTGCCTTCCAGTCAAAGAATCATGATTCCCTTGGCATTTAAATAAATTGGAAGCATCTTTTTAATGTTGATACAAGTTTCAGGATAAGAGAGTTCAGTTTTTAGTGTTTAGACTAGAGTGGAAAGAGACTGGTCGTGTTATATAGACATAGTATTGTGCTTGTTCTCATTGATGGCTGCCAGCCCGGGGCTCAGCTGCCAACAGTCAGGCTGTGCGGGCTGCCGGGGTTTGCCTGGCCTCCGGCGGCGGCAGCAACAGGACCTCGGGCCTCCGGCAGCGGCAGCAACAGGACCTCGGGCCTCCGGCAGCGGCAGCAACAGGACCTCGGGCCTCCGGCGGCGGCAGCAACAGGACCTCGGGCCTCCGGCGGCGGCAGCAACAGGACCTCGGGCCTCCGGCGGCGGCAGCAACAGGACCTCGGGCCTCCGGCGGCGGCAGCAACAGGACCTCGGGCCTCCGGCGGCGGCAGCAACAGGACCTCGGGCCTCCGGCGGCGGCAGCAACAGGACCTCGGGCCTCCGGCGGCGGCAGCAACAGGACCTCGGGCCTCCGGCGGCGGCAGCAACAGGACCTCGGGCCTCCGGCGGCGGCAGCAACAGGACCTCGGGCCTCCGGCGGCGGCAGCAACAGGACCTCGGGCCTCCGGCGGCGGCAGCAACAGGACCTCGGGCGGGCATGCTGCTACTCTTCCGTCTGTTCCAACGACATGGTTCCGATTCCAGGGCTCACCACTCCATAACTGTGGACAGCAGTCGTAGATCTCCAGATATGGTTCGACCTAAAAGGGGAGGCAGGCCTCTTCAGTCCGGTTAAGCAACCTGCATAGGAGAAGGTCACTCCGAAATAAAACCTACAACCCAAGGACCTCGCTGCCACATCCCAGCTTGCTTGGCCACGGCACACGAACCATGGATGTAAAGGGTGGAGCCAGTACTGCGCACACTGTATTCCACCTAAAAGCTCCTTTGCGCAGGCCCGAGGACAGGTCCATGTCCTCCCCCTCAAAAGATGCACACAAACTCAAGCTAGCATGTTGGAACATCAGAACCATGCTAGACAAGGCTGACAGCCACCGACCTGAACGTCGGTCTGCCCTCATCGCACATGAACTCCTCAGACTCGACATCGACATAGCCACTCTCAGTGAAGTCCGCCTTGCAGATGTAGGCAGCCTCCAAGAACACGGCGCGGGCTTCACACTCTACTGATCTGGCAAGCCTCAGGCTGAACGATGCCTATCTGGTGTTGGCTTCATGGTCAAGAACTCCATTGCCTCCAAACTCAGAAACCTCCCGATAGGCCACTCTGACCGGATCATGTCCATGCGACTCCCCCTTCAAAACAAGCGACGTATAACTCTCATCAGTGTCTATTCTCCAACCCTTCAGGCAGAACCAGCAGAAAAGGACAAGTTCTACACTGATCTGCGCAACCTCATCCAATGCACCCCTACAGCCGATAAGGTTGTCATCCTTGGCGACTTCAACGCTCGCATCGGCAAAGACTCAGAAACCTGGCCAGGAATTCTTGGCAAGCATAGTGTCGGCAAGTGCAATGACAACGGGCGCCTCCTGTTGGAACTCTGTGCAGAACAGCGGCTTGTCATTACTAACACCCTTTTCCAGCAGAGAGACAGCCTGAAGACTACCTGGATGCATCCCCGATCCAAACATTGGCACTCCTGGACTACGTTCTGGTGCGAGGAAGAGACAAACGAGATGTGCTCCACACCAAGGTCATGCCCAGCACGGAATGCCACACTGACCACCGGCTTATTCGCTGCAAGCTCAACCTTCACTTCAAGCCAAAGTTCAAGAACAGTGGAGCCCCCAGAAAGAGGTTCAATGTTGGAAACTTGCAGTCAGACGTAGTGAGAGGAAACTTCCAGGCAAACCTCAAAGCAAAGCTCGAAGATGCAAACTGCCTCACTGACACGTCTCCTGAAACCCTCTGGGATCAGCTGAAAATGGCCATACTGCAATCCACTCAAGAGGTACTGGGCTTCTCTTCCAGGAAAAACAAGGACTGATTTAACGAAAACAACCAGGAAATCCAGGAGCTGCTGGCAAAGAAGCGATCTGCCCACCAGGCTCACCTTGCAAAACCTTCCTGGCCAGAGGAAAAACAAGCCTTCCGTCTCGCATGCAGCCACCTTCAGCGCAAGCTCCAGGAGATCCAAAATGAGTGGTGGACTAGCCTGGCCAAACAAACCCAGCTCAGCGCCGACATTGGCGACTTCAGGGGTTTTTATGAGACACTAAAGGCTATGTACAGCCCCTCACCCCAAGACCAAAGCCCTCTGCGCAGCTCAGATGGTAAATCCTCCTCAGCGACAAGATCTCCATCCTCAATCAATGGTCAGAACACTTCCAATCCCTTTTCAGTGCCAACCACACAGTCCAAGAATCCGCCCTGCTCCAGCTCCCTCAACAACCCTTGAGGCAAGAGCTGGATGAGGTCCTTACCCGGGAAGAGACATATAAGGCAATTGAACAACTGAAAAGTGGCAAAGCAGCAGGTATGGATGGAATCCCCTCAGAGGTCTGGAAGGCTGGCGGTAAAGCTCTGCATACCAAACTGCATGAGTTTTTCACGCTCTGCTGGGTCCAAGGAAAGCTGCCTCAGGACCTTCGTGATGCCATCATCATCACCCTATACAAAAACAAAGGCGAGAAATCAGACTGCTCAAACTACAGGGGAATCACGCTGCTCTCCATTGCAGGCAAAATCTTCGCTAGGATTCTCCTTAATTGACTAATACCTAGTGTCGCCGAAAATATTCTCCCAGAATCACAGTGTGGCTTTCGCGCAAACAGAGGAACTACTGACATGGTCTTTGCTCTCAGACAGCTCCAAGAAAAGTGCAGAGAACAAAAAGGACTCTACATCATCTTTGTTGTCCTCACCAAGGCCTTTGACACCATGAGCAGGAAAGGGTTTTGGCAAATACTAGAGTGCCTCGGATGCCCACCAAGTTCCTCAACATGGTTATCCAACTGCACGAAAACCAACAAGGTCGGGTCAGATACAGCAATGAGCTCTCTGAACCCTTCTCCATTGACAACGGCGTGAAGCAAGGCTGCGTTCTCGCACCAACCCTCTTTACTATCTTCTTCAGCATGATGCTGAAACAAGCCAATAAAGACCTCAACTATGAAGACAGTGTCTTCAATCTGAGGAGCCTGCAAGCTCACACCAAGACACAAGAGCAACTTGTCCTTGAACTACTCTTTGCAGACAATGCCGCTTTCGTTGCCCATTCAGAGCCAGCTCTCCAGCGCATGACGTCCTGTTTTGCAGAAACTGCCAAAATGTTTGGCCTGGAAGTCACCCTGAAGAAAACTGAGGTCCTCCATCAGCCAGCTCCCCACCATGACCACCAGCCCCCCCCCCCCCACATCTCCATTGGGCACACAGAACTCAAAACGGTCAACCAGTTTACCTATCTCGGCTGCACCATTTCATCTGATGCAAGGATCGACAAAGAGATAGACAACAGACTCGCCAAGGCAAATAGCGCCTTTGGAAGACTACACAAAAGAGTCTGGAAAAACAACCACCTGAAGAAACACACAAAGATCAGTGTGTACAGAGCCATTGTCATACCCACGCTCCTGTTCGGCTCCGAATCATGGGTCCTCTACCAGCATCACCTACGGCTCCTAGAATGCTTCCATCAACACTGTCTCCGCTCCATCCTCAACATTCATTGGAATGACTTCATCACCAACATCAAAGTACTCGAGCTGGCAGAGTCCGCAAGCATCGAATCCATGCTGCTGAAGACCCAACTGCGCTGGGTGGGTCACGTCTCCAGAATGGAGGACCATCGCCTTCCCAAGATCGTGTTCTATGGCGAGCTCTCCACTGGCCACTGAGACAGAGGTGCACCAAAGAAGAGGTACAAGGTCTGCTTAAAGAAATCTCTTGGTGCCTGCCACATTGACCACCGCCAGTGGGCTGATATCGCCTCCAACTGTGCATCTTGGCGCTTCACAGTTCAGCGGGCAGCAACCTCCTTTGAAGAAGACCGCAGAGCCCACCTCACTGACAAAAGACAAAGGAGGAAAAACCCAACCCCAACCCACCAATTTTCCCTTGCAACCGCTGCAACCATGCCTCCTGTCCCACATTGGACTTGTCAGTCACCAACGAGCCTGCAGCAGACGTGGACATACCCCTCCATAAATCTTCGTCTGCGAAGCCAAGCCAAAGAAAAAAAAGTTATAATTATAATGGGGCCCCCTATATAATCCAAATATGGCTGCCCTATATTGATAAATATGTCATAATTGTTTCTTAAGTTGTATGTAATTTTTTCCAGAGGTATGCCACTATTCATCTCTGCAGTCCATGCTATATGTAGAGGGGAGTTGAATTTTAAAGTAATTGCAAAACATTTTTAGCCACTGTTGAGGCTATTTTAACAAATGAAATTTGGAATTGTTAGTTTATTGCTTATTTCAATAAATTGATAAAGCTCCGAGTCACCAGTGAAAGCCACCCCTGTTATCCTTGTTAATATTTTCAGCAATATCCTGCCAGAAACTTCTGCCCTTCACACACTCCTAAGTAGCATGTTAAAACGTTCTTATTTCTGTCCCACAGCTAAAATACATTTCTGATATTTCAGATCTTGATTTATGCAACTTCTGTGGTGTGAGATATAGTTGGTGTAGGAAATTATATTGCTCTAATCCATATGTTGCATTTATCATTGATGTGTCATGCTATTGAAACACCAATCGGACCAACATCTTTCTATTATTGAAACACCTAGATCTGACTCCTATCACCTCTATAAACCTGGTTTTGCACTTTCATCCTGAAGCGCATGGTTATAAATTTATGTGTGTTCTCCAGCCAAATTGTTTGTTCCATTTCACTAATTACAAGTGAGGACCCCATCTTTCTCTTCGGAACAATCTTAGCTGGAGAAAACAAAAAGTCCATTTAGCTACTCTGTATTTATTTATTAATTGTTTGGAAGACAAAAGAGATCCCTTCACATAACGATCATCAATCTATCCTATTCCTTTATCATATCATGAATTCAGTTTTTTGTTACCCAGATTCATAGGCATCAACAATTTTTACATTATGGTATTCTTAATGATATACAGTACAACTCCAATTATCCAAAATGCTCGAGATCGGTCCTATTTCGGATAAATGATTTTTTAGAGAACTGGTCATTTTCTTTTAAAAATAAAGAGCCTAGTAGAAATAGCAAATCACTTGTAACAGTGTTTAAACAACTAACAACGAGGGAAGGCTTTATAAGCACTAAAATAATGTTTAATTCTTACCAAAAAAATGCTGGTCATGCTGATCACTGACATTTCCCTACCAAGGCCCTGCTCGTGCTAAGAACCCAAGGGTTCAGCTCCTGCCCAGGATCTTGAGGTCCGCTGCTGCCACTACTGGGAGCCCAAGGTTCCCACTGCCATGCCGGGAGCCCAAGGTTCCCACTGCCATGCCGGGAGCCCAAGGTTCCCACTGCCATGCCGGGAGCCCAAGGTTCCCACTGCCATGCTGGGAGCCCAAGGTTTCCACTGCCATGCCGGGAGCCCAAGGTTTCCACTGCCATGCCGGGAGCCCAAGGTTCCCACTGCCATGCTGGGAGCCCAAGGTTCCCACTGCCATGCCGGGAGCCCAAATTTCCCATTGCCATGCCGGGAGCCCAAGGTTCCCACTGCCATGCCGGGAGCCCGACATCCCCTGCCAACTCGGCTGATTTGGATCGTTTATCCAACAGTTTTAAAAACTGAGGATTTCAGTGAATTTTTTTTAATACACATTTATTGCCATATTCTAATCATACATATTAATATAGCATTATCTGTCCCTTTTGTTATTAACAACATTCCACTTAAAGTCCTTCGCTGTCTCTTTTATTGAATTCAGTCCCATATGGATTCAAGAAGGGGGACTGTCTTCTTTAAAGAAGAATGATAAAAATCTTGCATGTACTGATAAATAGTACTTAAAATCAGGAAGCCTAAGTACTCCCAGTTTATAGTCCCCTGTTAGCTTTTCTAATGAAATTCTCGGCACTTTGTTATTCTATAGAAATAGCCTTGTGTAATTATTTAATAATTTTAAAAAAAAATAAGGTAGTGCAATAGGCAACGATTGAAAAAGATACTGTAATCTTGGCATTATCTTCATTTTAATACAATTAACTCTTCCCACTAACTTAATCAGCAGGTCTTTCCATTTCTGTAAATCTCATTTTTTTTCTCAAAGAGGAGTGTAATTAAATTTATACAAGTTCTCTAAATTATTATCTGTCATTATTCCTAAATATTTGATTCCATCTGTCTTCCATTTAAATCTACTACCTTTCATAATCAAAATTCTTCAATGGCATTATCTCACTCTTGTCTATATTTATTTTATAACCTGATACTCTTCTATATTTTTCTAATGTTGTTTGTAATTTTATCAAGGATTCAGTTCGGTCAGACATGTATAATAGCATATCAACAGCAAATAAGCTCATTTTTTCTTCCTGTTCAACTTTGAAGCCCTTAATATCAGGATATATAATCTCCACAAAAGCGATGGGGACAGAGGATACCCCTGTCTAGTTTATCAACTGTAGGGAAAAGCCACAGACATCTGATTATTAGTTATAATTTTGGCTTATGGTTTATGATAGAGTTCTTATCCAATTTATAAATTTTTCCAATGTTTTAAATAAGAAAATCCATTCTAATCTATCAATTAGTTTCTCTGCATCTAGGGAGATGGTTATACTTGGATTCATCTTTGATTTTTGTCATGTATATTATACTAAATAGTCAACCTAGACTATTTGAAGAATGTCTTCCTTTGACATCCCACCTGGTCTGTATGTATTAATATTGTCCCAATCTATAAGCTAGTGCCTTTGCCAATATTTTATAATTAGCATTCAGGAGTGATGAGGTTTATAATGGGTCTCTACTTTTCTTCGGTAGCACTGTAATTATCACAGTTGAGAAAGATTACGGGAGGGTTTGGGTTTCCACCGCCTCGTCCAATAAACATAACATAACATAACAATTTACAGCACGGAAACAGGCCATTAGGCCCTTCTAGTCCGCACCGAACCAAACACCCCTCTCTAGTCCCACCTCCCTGCACAATGCCCATAACCCTCCATCTTCTTCTCATCCATATACCTGTCCAACCTTTTCTTAAATAATACAATTGACTCCGCCGCCACTATTTCTCCCGGAAGATCATTCCACACGTCTACCACTCTCTGAGTAAAGAAGTTCCCCCTCATGTTACCTCTAAACCTCTGCCCCTTAATTCTTAACTCATGTCCTCTTGTTTTAATCTTTCCTCCTCTTAACGGAAATAGTCTATCCACATCCACTCTGTCTATCCCTTTCATAATCTTAAATACTTCTATCAAATCCGCTCACACCCTTCTACGCTCCAAAGAATAAAGACCTAATCTGTCCAATCTCTCCCTATACTCTAGATGCTTAAACCCAGATAACATTCTGGTAAACCTTCTCTGCACTCTCTCCACTCTGTTTATATCCTTCCTATAATTAGGCGACCAGAACTGCACACAGAACTCCAAATTAGGCCGCACCAACGTCTTATATAGTCTCAACATCACCTCCCAACTCCTATATTCCATGCAATGATTGATAAAGGCCAGCAGACTAAAAGCCTTCTTCACCACCCTATTCACGTGAGTTTCTACCTTCAAGGAACGAAGTACCGTTACTCCTAAATCTTTCTGCTCTTCTGTATTCATCAATGCTCTCCCATTTACCACATATGTCCTGTTCTGATTCTTCTTACCAAAATGAAGCACCTCACACTTATCAGCATTAAATTCCATCTGCCATTTTTCAGCCCACTTTTCTAAGCAGCCCAAATCCCTCTGCAATCCTTGAAAACCTTCTTCATTATCCACTATTCCACCTATCTTAGTATCGTCTGCATATTTACTAATCCAATTTACCACCCCATCATCTAGATCATTAATGTATATAACGAACAACAATGGGCCCAATACAGATCCTTGAGGCACACCACTGGTCACCGGCCTCCAACCTGACAGACAATTATCCACTACCACTCTCTGGCCTCTCCCTTTCAGCCAATGTTCAATCCATTTGACTATCTCAAAATTTATACCTAAAGACTGCACCTTCTTAACTAACCTTCCATGTGGTACCTTATCGAAGGCCTTACTGAAGTCCATATAGACAACATCCACTGCGCTACCCTCATCCACATACCTAGTCACCTCTTCAAAAAATTCAATCAGACTGGTCAAACATGACCTTCCTCCCACAAATCCATGTTGAGTGCTCCTGATCAGACCCTGTCTATCCAGATGTTTATAAGTACTATCTCTAAGAATTTTCTCCATTAATTTACCTACCACAGACGTCAAACTTACAGGCCGATAGTTGCCAGACTTCCTCCTTGAACCCTTTTTAAATAACGGAACCACATGCGCAATGCGCCAATCCTCTGGCACTATCCCAATATCTAATGACAATACATCCATCATAAGAGCCATCAACAAATCTTTAATTATCTTTAACTCCTCCCCTGGAGATTTGTTAGCCAAAGTTTTCTCAATTTCTTCTCTTGTGAAAAGGGCATTTAAATCAACGTTCTATTTCTTCTAATTTTGGAAGTTCAACATTTGTTAAAAATTCATCCATCTCATTTTCATGTCCTAATAATTCTAATTTGTATATTTTCATATAATATTGTCTAAGAATATTATTTATTTATTTTTGTTTATATGTTATAATATTGGCCTCTGTTTTCATTGCATTTATCATTCTAAATGACTCATCTGCCTTTTCCTGCCATGATAAAACTTTATGCCTGTTCTCCTAATTCATAATATTTGTGTTTGTTTTTTCTCTGTTCTATACATTTGTAATGTTATATTTCAGATTTTTATTCTCAAATCTATATTTTTCTTGTAACCCTGCTCTCTGATTTTTTTTTTCAATTTTGTTATGTCTTTAAACCATCCAGCTCTGTAGCATTTTCTCGATTTTTTTTTTGGTGTAAAATAATATTTCCTCATATTAAAAAGCTAATATCGGTTGAAGAAAGATTAGTTTCACAGAATAATTCTATCCCTTAATAAACTTCAAAAGTCCTTCCTTTTCAACATTGAGATACCATCTATACCATTTTTCCATCATTACGATAGTTAAAGTGATCTGATGAAAGTCTTGCCAAATATTCTGGGGTTTTTTTAACCACTCCATTTTTTAACTGGGTAGACATTAAAAAACAAATCAATCCTCATATATGAATCATCTATCTTGAGTAGAACAAATAGTCTCTTTTATCAAATTTCTTCTTTCTTTGGCTTGGCTTCGCGGACGAAGATTTATGGAGGGGGTAAAAAGTCCACGTCAGCTGCAGGCTCGTTTGTGGCTGACCAGTCCGATGCGGGACAGGCAGACACGATTGCAGCGGTTGCAAGGGAAAATTGGTTGGTTGGGGTTGGGTGTTGGGTTTTTCCTCCTTTGCCTTTTGTCAGTGAGGTGGGCTCTGCGGTCTTCTTCAAAGGAGGCTGCTGCCCGCCAAACTGTGAGGCGCCAAGATGCACGGTTTGAGGCGTTATCAGCCCACTGGCGGTGGTCAATGTGGCAGGCACCAAGAGATTTCTTTAGGCAGTCCTTGTACCTTTTCTTTGGTGCACCTCTGTCACGGTGGCCAGTGGAGAGCTCGCCATATAATACGATTTTGGGAAGGCGATGGTCCTCCATTCTGGAGACGTGACCCATCCAGCGCAGCTGGATCTTCAGCAGCGTGGACTCGATGCTGTCGACCTCTGCCATCTCGAGTACCTCGACGTTAGGGGTGTGAGCGCTCCAATGGATGTTGAGGATGGAGCGGAGACAACGCTGGTGGAAGCGTTCTAGGAGCCGTAGGTGGTGCCGGTAGAGGACCCATGATTCGGAGCCGAACAGGAGTGTGGGTATGACAACGGCTCTGTATACGCTTATCTTTGTGAGGTTTTTCAGTTGGTTGTTTTTCCAGACTCTTTTGTGTAGTCTTCCAAAGGCGCTATTTGCCTTGGCGAGTCTGTTGTCTATCTCATTGTCGATCCTTGCATCTGATGAAATGGTGCAGCCGAGATAGGTAAACTGGTTGACCGTTTTGAGTTTTGTGTGCCCGATGGAGATGTGGGGGGGCTGGTAGTCATGGTGGGGAGCTGGCTGATGGAGGACCTCAGTTTTCTTCAGGCTGACTTCCAGGCCAAACATTTTGGCAGTTTCCGCAAAGCAGGACGTCAAGCGCTGAAGAGCTGGCTCTGAATGGGCAACTAAAGCGGCATCATCTGCAAAGAGTAGTTCACGGACAAGTTTCTCTTGTGTCTTGGTGTGAGCTTGCAGGCGCCTCAGATTGAAGAGACTGCCATCCGTGCGGTACCGGATGTAAACAGCGTCTTCATTGTTGGGGTCTTTCATGGCTTGGTTCAGCATCATGCTGAAGAAGATTGAAAAGAGGGTTGGTGCGAGAACACAGCCTTGCTTCACGCCATTGTTAATGGAGAAGGGTTCAGAGAGCTCATTGCTGTATCTGACCCGACCTTGTTGGTTTTCGTGCAGTTGGATAATCATGTTGAGGAACTTTGGGGGACATCCGATGCGCTCTAGTATTTGCCAAAGCCCTTTCCTGCTCACGGTGTCGAAGGCTTTGGTGAGGTCAACAAAGGTGATGTAGAGTCCTTTGTTTTGTTCTCTACACTTTTCTTGGAGCTGTCTGAGGGCAAAGACCATGTCAGTGGTTCCTCTGTTAGCGCGAAAGCCGCACTGTGATTCTGGGAGAATATTCTCAGCGACACTAGGTATTATTCTATTTAGTAGAATCCTAGCGAAGATTTTGCCTGCAATGGAGAGCAACGTGATTCCCCTGTAGTTTGAGCAGTCTGATTTCTCGCCTTTGTTTTTGTACAGGGTGATGATGGTGGCATCACGAAGATCCTGAGGCAGTTTACCTTGGTCCCAACAAAGCTTGAAAAACTCATGCAGTTTGGCATGCAGAGTTTTGCCGCCAGCCTTCCAGACTTCTGGGGGGATTCCATCCATACCTGCTGCTTTGCCACTTTTCAGTTGTTCGATTGCCTTATATGTCTCATCCAGGGTGGGAACCTCATCCAGCTCTAGCCTTAGGGGCTGTTGAGGGAGCTGGAGCAGGGCGGAATCTTGGACTGAGCGGTTGGTACTGAAAAGAGATTGGAAGTGTTCTGACCATCGGTTGAGGATGGAGATCTTGTCGCTGAGGAGGACTTTGCCGTCTGAGCTGCGCAGCGGGCTTTGGACTTGGGGTGAGGGGCCGTACACAGCCTTTAGAGCCTCGTAGAAACCCCTGAAGTCGCCAATGTCCGCGCTGAGCTGTGTTCGTTTGGCGAGGCTAGTCCACCACTCATTTTGGATCTCCCGGAGTTTGCGCTGAAGATGGCTGCATGCGCGACGGAAGGCTTGTTTCTTCTCTGGACAGGACGGCTTTGTAAGGTGAGCCTGGTGGGCAGCTCGCTTCTTTGCCAGCAGCTCCTGGATTTCCTGGCTGTTTTCGTCAAACCAGTCCTTGTTTTTCCTGGAGGAGAAGCCCAGTACCTCTTCAGTGGATTGCAGTATGGTAGTCTTCAACTGATCCCAGAAGGTTTCAGGGGACGGGTCCGTGAGGCGGGTTGCAACGTCGAGCTTTGCTTTGAGGTTTGCCTGGAAGTTTCCTCTCGCTTCGTCTGACTGCAGTTTTCCAACATTGAACCTCTTTCTGGGGGCTTTATTGTTCCTGGGCTTTGGCTTGAAGTGAAGGTTGAGCTTGCAGCGAACCAGCCGGTGGTCAGTGTGGCATTCCGCGCTAGGCATGACCCTGGTGTGGAGCACATCATGTTTGTCACTTTCTCGCACCAGGATGTAGTCCAGGAGGTGCCAGTGTTTGGATCGGGGATGCATCCAGGTGGTCTTAAGGCTGTCCCTCTGCTGAAAAAGGGTGTTTGTAATGACAAGCCGCTGTTCTGCGCAGAGCTCCAACAGGAGGCGCCCATTGTTGTTGCACTTGCCGACGCCATGCTTGCCCAGGATTCCTGGCCAGGTTTCTGAGTCTTTGCCGACACGAGCGTTGAAGTCGCCCAGGATGACAACCTTGTCGGCTGTAGGGGTACGTTGGATGAGGTTGCGCAGGTCGGTGTAGAACTTGTTCTTTTCTGCTGGTTCCGCCTGGAGGGTTGGAGCATAGACACTGATGAGGGTGATGTGACGCTTGTTTTGAAGTGGGAGTCGCATGGACATGATTCGGTCCGAGAGGCCTGTCGGAAGGTTTTCGAGTTTGGAGGCAATGAAGCTCTTGACCATGAAGCCTACACCAGATAGGCGTCGTTCATCCGAAGGCTTGCCAGACCAGTAGAGTGTGTAGCCCGCGCCGCGTTCTTGGAAGCTGCCTACATCTGCCAGGCGGACTTCACTGAGAGCGGCTATGTCGATGTCAAGTCTGAGGAGTTCATGTGCAATGAGGGCAGACCGACGTTCAGGTCGATGGCTGTCAGTCTTATCTAGCATGGTTCTGATGTTCCAGCATGCTAGCTTGAGTTTGTGAGCATCTTTTGAGGGGGAGGACGTGGAGGGGGAGGACGTGGAGGGGGAGGACGTGGAGGGGGAGGACGTTGAGGGGGAGGACGTGGACCTGTCCTCGGGCCTGCGCAAAGGAGCTTTTAGGTGGAGTGCAGTGCGCGCAGTACTGGCCCCACCCTTTACACCCATGGTTCGTGTGCCGTGGCCAAGCAAGCTGGGACGTGGCAGCGAGGTCCTTGGGTCGTAGGTTTTATATCGGAGTGGCCTTCTCCTATGCAGGTTTCTTACCCGGGCTGGAGGGGCCTGCCTCCCCTCCTAGGTCGGTCCATACTGCCCGGACCGGGGCCTCCGTCTGCCTCACTCGACCGAGGCCGGGGCCGCCGTCTCCCCCTTGCTCCTGCCCGTATCGGCGGCGGCCCCGATACGGGCACAGGGAGAGCAGCAGCGGCCCCGGCCCCGGTCTGGGCAAAGGGTATCAAATTTAAATCCTTCATAAATGATACTGTCACTATTGCCCTTGTTACTGTTCTGGCTGATTTATCCAATATTGGATCCAGACAGAAATTTAAATCTCCTCTGACCAGTATATTTTGTCTTCCCTCGGCTATTTTTAAAAGGATAACTTTCACCAAGACTTCATTATCATAATTTGGTGCATAGATATTCATAAAAGTCCATGTTTCTGCATAAGTTTTGCAGTGTGCCATTACAAATCTTCCTGCTTGGTCAGTGTCTCTTCTATTATTGTTGGTATATTTTTATTAATTAAAATTGCTACACCTTTTTCCTTTGAGCTAAATGAAGATGATATTACTTGCCCATCCACTCTTTTTTAATTTACCATGTTCTAATTTAGTAAGATGTGTTTCATTTAGTATATCTGCCTTTAATTTTTTTTAGGTGTGTCAGACCCACTTCCTTTTCACTGGTCTGTTTATCCCATTAGCATTAAAACTAATACATTTTAGCATTCTCTCCATAATATTTTTAAACAAATATTAACAATAAAATCTTTTCCATTGTTTAAATAATAATGATCTTTCCCATTTTAAAAAAAAACACAACATTCCTGTCCTGACTGTGACGTAAACAGGAAACACTGAAAGCCTGCAGAATCCTTTGAGGAAGAATCCCTCCCATCTTTTATAGATACTCCTCGCTGGGCACCATTCTCCCCCTTAGACTGGAGTCTCCATCCTGCTACTACTTTTCCCAAATTTTCACTCTTTATTGAGCGCTCTGAACATTTCAATAAAATTTACTTTTCCACAATAAATACAAGTCAGTTTTTTAAAAAATACATCTTTTACCTTGTCCCATTTTTAAAAAAAATTTCTTCACAGTTGTCTTTTTTGGCAACCTTAGTCTTTTCATAAAAGTCATCGGAAGTCTTTCATCTCGTTTTTAGTCTTGAAAAATCACTGATTACCTTTTGGTACTTGGACCATCAGAATCATAGGGTATATCAAGTTTTTAGAATGCAATTTTCTTTTTAATATTGCCAAACTCCTTCCTTTGCTTAATCAAGGTAGGACTAAAATCTTGAAAAATAACACTTTTTCATGGTGATTCTCAAGTGGTCCATTATTTTATTTAGAGTATTCATATGCTGCTCCCTAACTCAAAAGTCTTATCAGGACTGGTCATGATCACTGGCTCTCCTAGGTCTGAGGGTCTAGAGAGCCCTTTCAATATGTAATTTTTCTCTGAACATTTTTCTTCCAACACTTGTAGGATCCACAATTCAAAGAAGTTCACTGGATCTCTTCCCTCAATTACTTATTTCAATAATTCAAACATTTATTTCATCTGCTAAAATTCTCTGTGGTTGATCTTGTCTGTCTGACTCCTATTTCTTCACATTTTTTCCAAAGCTTTTAGCTTCTCCTTGGTTCATTCTTTCCAGTAAGTCTTCAACAATTTCTTTAACTTCAGTCATCTCTCCAATTACATTTTCAACACCTGCAAATTGATTGCTCAAGTTTTCTATTTCCTCCAGGATAATATTTAGTTCTTGTCCTGACTCTCCAGGTCTGCTGGTCCCAAGGCCTGTCTTATGCTGCTCTCTTTTAGGCTTTTGTTTGATGTTCTTGGCTGAGTAGAAACTTCCTCAATTTTTGTTCTTGGCTAACTTGGTTTCTTAGTACTTATTTTGTCCACTTTTAGTGAAAAAATTCTTCATTTTAAGATTTTTGATACTCTTCACAGAAAGCTCAATCTAAACATGTCTTAAGTTCTTCGTTTGGCCAAGCTCCAATTATATTTTACCTTGACTTGAGCATTGAGATAACTTTTTCAAAATTTTAGAATAGCTCCAATTATTTTTAACAAATTTAAAACCACTAAAAAAACTTCAATTATTATACATTACAAATATTCTTTTTCTTTGGCTTGGCTTCGCGGACGAAGATTTATGGAGGGGGTAATATATGTGGTATCTATATATACATATATAAAAATCCTTCTATTATCCCCCTCCTCTAACAAAAAGAGAGAGATTCAAGAGACCCTCAATTGAAGTACTCCATACTGTAAAACTTCTTATAATATGTGGAGACCTATTAGGAGAAAGGGAATGTTGGAGCTTCATTTAAATATTTATACAGATACACAATCCTTTATCTGGACATCCAAAATCTGGAAAGCTCCAAAATCCAGCAAGTGGGGAGAGGGACAGCAGCGTGAGTCAGGCAGGCGAGGGGGAGAGACCAGCAGCACGACTGGAAGGGGTGGGGGTGGATTCGGTAGCACAATTCTGGTGGATTTAAATCTAGCTTTCCGAAATCTGGAAAAATCTGAAATTCAGAACACACTGTTCCCCCAAAGGTTCCGGATAAAGGATTGTGTACCTGTACCAATACTCTGCAAATATGGGCTCCATATTTTACATGTTATTTATCTCATAAATTACAAGTAATTTTTTCAAGTGGTATACAACTTTGAATTTTTACACGCTATTTTTCCAGTCCCAAATCTATAATCTGACTTCCAAGTTATTGTAATACATTTTCTAGTTATTGCCAAATCAATTTTAACAAATTTCACGTCGAACCTATTCTATTTTAATTTAAGTTTAAACCCCTTAATATCACCCAATAAAAACAACATTGGGTCCTATGAGAATTTAACTCCAATTATTCTTTCTAATAAATTACCAATTTCCAACCAAAAAGATTTAATCTTAGGACACTGCCAAGTAGGAACACCTCAATCTTATTTTTCAAGGAAAGCTCATTTTTGAAATTTGTATTTTTGAATACTTTGAATTGTTAGAAATAGATTTTGGAAACTAGAGAATTAGCTAATTACTCAAGTCTCTACTTGTTGTTTTCCAGAAAACTTTGCTTCTGAGGTCAGAGCTGGTATTATCCAACCATCGCAAAAGATGCAAAGAAATAGTGGGAATTGTGTCTGATTAAATTATTTTCTCCTAGTTGAAGTTTAAAAGTGAGAATTGAGCACCAAGCAATCAATTTTCAAGATTTTCATTTGTCAAACTGAGTTGCCAGACCAATCAGTGGCTTTGTTCTCTGTAACCTCTCTGTAGAGCCACCCTCTTCAATTTAAATGTGAAGGGTTGAAAATAAAATGAATAAAAATATATGATGGTATTTACCATATTCTAAAATGTAACTATTGACAATCAAAATAATTAAATATTTGGGTTACTGATTTGATTGAGGATAACATTTCCATATTTAAAATGTACTTTGAGTACCCAAAAATGCTATAACCTATGGAGGTACAAATCAAGAGTTAGTCACTAAGATTTGATAGCTTTTTCCAATTGATGTAAATCTCTTGCTAAGACAGAAATTTCAAAATTGCTGATTGTGAATATCTGTAAGTATATTATGTACAACTCTGCTTGGGGTAAAGTGGGTGGGGGTGGTTGAGATGCAAAGGTTATCTGTTTCACAAGTGATGATTCAATTACTTTTAATTTTAGGTTGTATAAAAATGTCAAATCTCATCAATTTTGTTTAACTGTTGTAGACATCAGTCAAATAATTTAATATTGTATTGGTATTGAGGCCCAATTACAGCTTGCTAAAAATATGTAATACAATTTATCACAAGGGTAATAAACTTTCTAAGTATAAATCTTCAGTCACTGGAAAAAAGTTAATCAGATTTAATATTTTTAAAATATCTATAAATATTTATGGAAAATGTATTAATCCCTTCTAAAGCTGTGCAAGGATGAAAGATATTGGAGAAGATTCCATATATTGAAAATTTGCTAGTGGCATCTAAGGTATATGAAGAGTAGCAAAATTATTGCATTATTAGTAAGATTTTTAATTCAAGGCAGTGTTGTTCAAGGCCAGAAAATAATGATTAGGTGAAGGTTCTATTATTGTCAAGTAATACTATATTTAGAATGTATTTAGAATTTAGAATGAAATTCTTTAACTTTTGTCAACTGTAAGGCAGACAGAGAGTCACCCGTCAGAAACCTACAGCATCTGTGGTGTTCCTAGATGGTCTCCCCTCCAAGTACTTACCAGTCCTGAGTCTGATTAGTTTTGGAGATCAGACAATCTCAAGCTATTACATGCCATCTCGTTTAATTTTTCTAAAAACTTTAATCGGTTTGCCAAAAACATGTAAACAATGTGACTACCATTCAATAAAATCATTTTAAACTTGATCCTGAGTATCAAGTTTAGTGAATATATGAATATTCGACTTATTTCTCTGTGCGCTTGATGGATAAAAGTAGTAATTCAAGATTATGAACTTCAAAGACATGTAAATGTTTGGAAAGTTGACACTCGTTTATGCGTTTTTAATTTCTAGTTTGATTCAGCAAGAGCCTCCTTTTTTTTTAATGTTAACCATTATTAAATCATTTAGGTACAATAAACTTCCTGCATGCTGACTGCGACAAGTTTCGTCATCCTCTCCTGCATATACACAAGACCCCAGAAGACTGCCCTGTTATTGCCATTGACAGTTTTAGGCATATGTACGTCTTTCCAGATTATAAAGACATCGAGTAAGTATAACGTTTCCATAAGTTTATATTCTGGAATTGTTGAAAAATATTCACTTGTTTCTCAATCCTGAAGCCATTCTTACCCCTCTCCCCTATCATTTTTCAGCTTCTTTCTCTTCTACCCTCCCACCCACCTGTAAATACCTACTACTTCTTGCCTGTTGCCCTGGCCTCCTTCCATTTCCTCTTTATTCAGGTATTTGCCTTTTTTCCCCGATTCCTGACAAAGGGTTCAGGTCTGAAACATTGGTTGCCCTTGACTTCCTCTGGATATGCATGGACTGCTGAGTTTCTCCAGCACTTTTGTGCATTGAGAATCATTTCTCTATATTATATTTTTTGCAATCTCTGTTATTGTAAGCATGTCAAAAGCCACCATCACAATCCTCTCTTCCTGTGTCACAGCTTTCATGGAACTATGTACCAATGATGGTAGTTTCTCTCTCTTCTACAATGCCGTCCAGTGCTCTACCATTGACTGTTCTTCCTGCCCTGGTTTAACTTACCAGGTTGTTCTTGTCAGTTAATACCTCCTGTCATGGATCAACTTTTCCAATTCCTCCAAACCAGCCAGATGTTTGGGTCCCTGTGACGTGGGTAGGAAGGGTGATGATGTCCTACAAAAAGATTCCAGGGAAGTTAGGTGTGAAGTTGGATAGGACCTCCAGAATTTTGCTCTCAGGATTGCTACCTGTCCCACATGCCTCTGAGGTTATAAATAGTAGGATGATGCAGGTTAACACATCGCGAAAGAGGTGGTGCAGGAGGGAAGGCTTCAGATTTCTGGATCATTGGAGAGAAGGTGGGACCAGTACCAGCAGGACAGTTTAAATATGAACTGGAGTGGGACGAATATGCTTGCAGGAAAGTTTCTCCGTGCTGCTCCGGGGGTTAAAACTAGATTTGCAGAGGGATGGGAATCACTGTGTCAGAGCAGATAGAGGAGTAGAGAAGGGAAAAAATTATCCATGGATGTCAAGATAATCTAAATTGGAGAAGGATCAATTTTGAAGAAATGAGAAGGGAACTAAAAAGCGTGGATTGGGCTAGGTTGTTTTCTTGCAAGGATGTACCTTTATGGGTGAAATTTTAATGGCACAGAATTTGTATGTTCCTGCCAGGATTAAAGGCAAAGTTGGTTTGAGGAATATTGGGGTCTAGTTAAGAAGCAAGAGGTGTATAGCAGATATAGACAACAAGGAACAAGTGCAGGTAAAAAATGAGAGAAATCAGGAGAGCTAAAAGAAAGCCCTGAAGTTGCTTTGGCAGATAATGATGGGGGGGGCGGGGGGGGGGGGGTGGAATCCTAAGTGGGTCCAAAGGTGTATTCAGAGCAAAAGGATAAAGGATAAAATTGGTCCTCTTGAAGATCAGAGTTGTCAGCTATAAATGGAGCCAGAAAAGATGGAGATCTTGAATGGATTTTGCATCTGTATTTACTCAGGAAACTGGTACAGTCTATGTTCAAAGTTCAGCTTTATTGTCAGAGTTCATACATGATATCATTTCCTGTGGGCCAAGCAGAATTTCAACTTGCTGGTAGTGCAAAAAAAGATTGTACTCAAGAAGCATACCCAAGAGAGAAATGTCAGCAAGAAGGATGTGCAAAGTTAGAACATTGAAATGAGTCTGAGTTGTTTTGGAGTTTGATGGTGAAAGGGTAGCAACTGTTCCTGAACCTGGTTGTACAAATCTTGTGGTACTTGTATCTCTTTCCTAATGGCAAAAGTGAGAATGGCATGTCCTTGGTGGTGTGGATCCTTGATTGCTGCTGCTCTCCGGTGGTAGCATTCCATGTCAATTTTTCTAGATGATGGGAAGTTTTGCCTGTGATGCACTGGGCTGTATCCACTACCTTTCGTAGGGGGTTTCCACTCAGGTATTGGTATCCCTATACCAGGCTGTGGTGCAGCTGCTCAGCCCAGTTTCCACCACATATCTGCAGGTTTTTGATATCATACCAAAACTCCGCAAATTCCTGAGACAGTAGAAGGTCCTGACACGCCCCCTTTTATACAACCCATTACCGTAGTATTGTCAGCAAATTTGCAGATGGGGTTATTGTTTTACCAAGCCACACAGTCATGTGTGTGAAGTGAGTGGGGGGTGGGAATAAGAACACAGTCCTGTGGTTGTCTGGTACTGATGGAGATTTTCTTGCCAATTCTCACTAATTGTGGTCTTGAGGTGAGGAAATCCAGAATCCAATTGCACAGTAGGATATCAAAGGCCAGTTCTTGGGTTTCCTGATCAGTTTTTAGGGGATGATGGTGTTCAATGCCAAACTGTGGTTGATTTAAAGAGCATCCTGATGTATGCGTCTTTGCTGTCCAGGTGTTCAGGGCTTTGTGTAGAGCCAGTGAGATAGCATCTGCCATAGACCTGTTGCTGTGGTAGGCAAATTGAAAGGATTCCTATCACCACTCAGATAGGAGCTGATATGCTTCAATACCAGCAACTTAAAATACCTCACTGATGTGAGTACCACTGTTTGTACTCATTATGGTGCTTAGTATTAACTTTTTGGGCACAAGTACGATGAGGCCTGTTTGAAACAGGTAAGTACCACTCCCTGAAGGTGAGAGATGTTGAAGATATCCGTGAATACTTTGGCAAGTTGGTCAGCACAGGATTTTCAATACTCGGCTGGATACTCTGACTGGACCGGATGCTCTTCTTGGATTAACTGTCCTGAAGACAGCATGTCCTCCTTGTATATTAACAGTAGAGGATCATCAGGGGATCTGATATATAAATGTTCCAACCTCGATATCACACCTAAAACACAAGTCCGGAATTTCAGATTATAAACCATGTAATTTTTGCTGTGTAAGGTATAATTGGTGCAGAAAATTGTATTGTAGCAATCTATATCTGACATTAATAAATGATGTCGTTATTATCAGAGCACAATTTTGACCAATATTGTTCTTGAAACAGCAAATCACTTGTATCAATGTTTAAACAACAACAAACAAGGGAAGGCTTTTTAAAGCATTAAAATAATCTTTAATTCTTGCTTTTAAAAAAAATATTGCTGGCCACAACGCTGCCACCAATCACTGAGACGACCCCGCCTCTGATCCCTGGGGAGGCTTCCCTGGCCAATGGAACACTCACAGGCAAGTCAGCAGGCTCCTGTCTCCAGAACTCCCAATGCCCAGGTCCCAACTCCAAATCCTCCCCTAGTCCTCCTGTACACATGCACTGGGAGTCCGGTGTGCATGTACAATAGTAGGCAGAGGACAGGGTTTGGAATCTGCTTTGGGATCTCTGGTGTGCTGGGGAGGGGAGGGAAAGCCACTGAGCCCAAGGTCCCTTGCTGGGACAAAGGATTCTTCCAACCACTTGTGGCTGGGAGACAGTGGCATGTAGTTTGAGAGGGAGAGTTGGAGAGAAAAGTCAATATGAGAAGGTAAAGAAGAAATGGGAGGGAGTTGCCTGAAACAAGGACAATGAGCTGTGAAGTCATTTAAGTTCCAAAAAACTTTGGATAAATGAGGATTTCTGATTTGTTTCTGATATCAGAGAATATCCTATTTTGGATAATCGGAGTTGACTGTAATTGTTATTAACTTTGCAAGCTATGGTTGTACAATTTTTATTCAATGACAGCATTCCATCATTTGAAAGATTAATTTGCATGTCCTTGATATACAGTGCCCATATACAGTCCTTGATATACATGTCCTTGATATACAGTCCTTGATATACAGTGCCCATATACAGACCTTGATATATATGTCCTTGATATACAGTGCCCATATACAGTCCTTGATATACAGTGCCCATATACAGTCATTGATATACAGTGCCCATATACATGTCCTTGATATACAGTGCCCATATACATGTCCTTGATATACAGTGCGCATATACATGTTCTATATATACAGTGCCCATATACAGTCCTTGATATACATGTCCTTGATATACAGTGCGCATATACATGTTCTATATATACAGTGCCCATATACAGTCCTTGATATACATGTCCTTGATATACAGTGCCCATATACATGTCCTTGATATACAGTGCCCATATACAGTCCTTGATATACATGTCCTTGATATATAGTGCCCATATACATGTCCTTGATGTACAGTGCCCATATACAGTCCTTGATATACATGTCCTTGATATACAGTGCCCATATACATGTCCTTGATATACAGTGCCCATATACATGTTCTTGATATAGTGCCCATATACAGACCTTGATATATATGTCCTTGATATACAGTGCCCATATACAGTCCTTGATATACATGTCCTTGATATACAGTGCCCATATACATGTCCTTGATATACAGTGCCCATACTTGATATGAATTTGAGGATGTACCAATAAATTTACTGCAAATAGATGCATAATTTCTAAAAATCAGTGTCTAAAACTTGAAGTTTAGATCATCCATAAATTCCTAGTAGTAGCTTATCAAGTGGCCCAATGTGCAAGATGTGCTCAGGAGAGCAACTAATCAGTCCCTGTGATTGTAACAAATTTGATATTTTATGGTTAAAATTGATTGCTGCATTTTGGCACTTTGCAGAGGTGTCAACAGATGATCTAAGTAGATGAAATTTAAATTGATCTCCATTCAGCATTTATCCCTGGTATGAATGCAATTACTCCCCACTAGAGAACTTTTTGAAAGCCTTCCATCAATACCAGCTACCTGGCTGGTCTTGTATTTGTAAACTCAGTGTTTGACACCTGCTGTTAGACAGAAGAGCTGTTCCAGGTGTGATGCACTGTGGGAGTTATTTCAGGTCAGCAATAGCCTGTCATTGTGGAGAATCCTCTGAAGAGGGCCGCCTAAAATCCTAGGATCTACTGCAGAGAACAAATTGCTGCTCTATCTTGTAAATCCTTTTTAAGCAGGGTCTGACAAACAAAAATAATCAATTGGAGATGACTTTTAAATAGCTTGTTTTTATTTCTCCTTTCGTGACCCAGATATTTGACTGCCTTTATTTTAATTTCAGTATACCAGGTGCACTGAAGCAGTTTGTATTGGATCTACACTCTGGCAAATTACACAGGGAATTCCACCACGGCCCTGACCCCACTGATGTAGCTCCTGGGCAGGTAAGGAACTAGTCTTCTTTGTACGATGTATATACTCAAATTGAGATGGCAGTGTTAATGGTGTTAAATATTTAATGTTACAAATTTTATCTTTCAATTTCTGAATTCCACTGAATGCTAATGTCTACTGTGGTTGCGCGTCAAGCATTCTTGTTGTTTTCTTACCAAAATATTTTGTACTAAAGATTTACTACCTGAGATACTAACTGATTAAGTAAACAGTTATGAAGACATTTTCAAGATTGACATTCTAATAAATGTATATAATAATGAAGGCAGTACTGACCTTCAGGGCTGTGTTCATGGGCCACAGCTAGTCCACAGAATGTTTTTCAGCCTCCAGTTGTTGCATTTTGTTCATAATGTGAACAAGGAATGACTGCAATCACACCTAGCATAATTTTAGAAAGCCACTGAAAAATGTGTTCATCCCAGCGATGCCCTTGAAAATTGTGCAATTTGCAGCAAAGCAATGAAACAAAACCTGTTTAGATACAGTTCAATAACATAGGTAGAAGCATTAATTTTCCATGTACTTAATCCCTCAAAGATTTCTATATGCTTTAGTAATTTTATTTTTAAGCTTATTTAAGTATTCGTGCTAGCTGCTTAAAGAGTAAAAAGATTTTGTGGTTTTACAAGTGTACACAAACTTAAGATGCCAAATAGTGCCCTGTTCCCACAATGTGGGATTTTTATCATAATCCTTGAGCCCACTCATAAAACACTGCCATGAAACACTAGTAGCACAGTTACTGTAAAAATATTGTTTAGTACTAGGAACCACAGAGATCAATGTTGATTAGGACAGCAAATAGACAAAGTAGGCCATGTTTCAAATAATCCCCCTGCACTTGTCATCCCATCTCACCCTTGTTAACTAATGCTGAAGGTATAGAGAGCAACAAAGGTTTCACATGCCACAGAAAATTGTAATGTGCAGTTTGCAGATATAAGATTCAAATTATGAATTGTATGTTTAATTACCTGAAAGAATCAATTTCAAATGAAATAAAGTAGAAAATAAGTTGTATCTTCCTGGAGAAGAAGGAAAAACTGTGTCACTTTGCAATTAAGAATTATGGTTTTGCTGCAGTGTTTTTTTACCTCTGCCACTAAATGTAAAGAAACACTTTCTTCATTAGAATCTGCAGAACAACAAACGAGATTACTCATGTATTTTAAGTTGGGTTTCACAGAAATTGGAGAATGTTCATTATTTTCTAACTTGTGGGGAATATATTTGTGTGAAAAGCTGTTGATCCCATCTTAATTATTTAATAAAGAATAAATGTAATTCAAAATTGGAGGAATCAGCAGGGAGTTTTTACAGAAAGAATTACAGTAACAATACTAACTTAAGTACCAGTATACTTTGCCCAGGATTGTTTGATTGTAGATCAGTGAATATTTTAAAATCATTAGAATGATCAGAAATCCAAATTGTTTCCAGGTTGATAAAAGGCTTGAAAATTGATCAAGGTGTCAAATATAAAAATACCAGTCATTATTCAATACACTTTAACTAAAAATAACTATTAGCTTTTTGATTGGTAACAACTTGAATAATAAAATGTATTAAATGCTAATATTTGTCTCCACATGAAAGTAAAATATCTATATCTTGTCAAAAAAAACGATGTAAATGGCCCTTGGAAGTAATTCCTATGATCTATCTCCACACTGCAAAAAAAGTCATAACTTTCCACATTGCTATCGATTGAGCAATACCCATTTATCCTAAACTTTTGTTTGCCAACCAGTTCTGTTTTTGAAGCAGTTTAACAAGGGAAATGATTATTCAGCTTATTTATTTGAAGTTTATTCTTAATCCTATAGCCTTTTATCCCTTCAAACCTTGATATTGATCTTAAAATCAGTTTATTTTATAAATGTGAAACCTGTGAAGAGACCAATTCACCCTTCATTTAACAATGCCTATCCTCAATTATGCACTTTTAAAGGTTCATTAACTTTGGTTATAGATATTTTGTGTACTCGTCTAAATTTTTTCTATTCATATTCACATCTTTTTATTCTAATCTACTGTAGCCAAGTGAAGAAGTTGCGAGCAGCCCCCCAGAAAGCTCTTTCCAGAAATTGGCTCCAAGTGAACACAGGTATACTATTCTCAAGAGAGAGAGAGACGAATTATAGATCAATGAAGGAACTGTACAAGACCCGAAATCAAAGAGCTTTGCCTGATATGGCAGAAATACTAAGCCTATATTTTCATAAGTCTGTGTGTACAGTTTTTATTTTGGATAAAACTGAAAACAAATGTACGACAAATTGTGGATGTTTTGTTTTCCTTGCTTCCCTGGCTTGTGAATATGTTGATGTACTGTGGTTATTAATTGTAGTAAAATTTAAAACTTAAATGTACAAATGCCAGAAAACACTGATCAGTTGGAGATCCTAACTTTTTCTAATAAAAGGCCATATTCTGTTAGTGTGAATTTGCCAGGAGCAATTTTGCAACATACTTGCAATGCCCCATTACGAGGGAATAATTTTTGTTCCCACATGTTGTTGATTTGTTTTCTTTAAATGAAGAGCAAGTGTTCTTGCAATATGGGAGTGACTTGAAGTGTTGCTGTTTGTCCTTTACTGAAAGAATGTGTTCATCTCTAGTTAGAGGAAAAGAAATAAAATAAGTGGCCTATCATGATGGGTTGAGAGATTTTGTTCAAGCAATGATCATACACTTTTCATTCAAATCACTTGTTGGAGAGTAAATGTTTATTATTAATGCACTTAAATATACAAAATTGACATTCAATCATTGAACATTAATAAAGTGTTCAAAACAGCTGATCTTTGATTAAGCTGATCTTTTCAATAAGATTGCTGGATAATATTGTTGATAGCTTGCATGTTTTGTTTCTAAAAATATATATATATGTATATAATTTGTTCAATTTTTGTGTAAGGGCCAGTGCCTTGGTCAATTTAGTTAGATTTTTTCCGGTCAGAGTCCTCTTTTTCTGGGCAGCTGGAAGAAAGTGAAAGTTCTTCATCTATCTTCTGCTGGTGTTTCTTCAGTAGCATTCTCCCACCTGTGAAGCCCAGTATTCCTCCTCCAATTGCAGCTGCAGCCCCTGCCACTTTGAAGCCTGCCAGGAGGCCAATAGGCCCTCCAATCACACCACCAATGAGAGCACCTGCCACAGGCAACATCGCAAGTTTATATTTAGCGGCCTGAAAAATCAATGAAAAACAGATTTAACAAAGACACAAACTAGATTGTCAGTTACTGTGTGATTTCTTGCGGTCTTAAGAGCTGGTCCCAATCCATCAGTGTGAAGTCTTTCTTTAGTGCAGCTGTTCCATGGATGATTACTATGTACAGAGTAGTGTTAGTCGGTTTCACTGCACGAGACCATCACAATACAGATTGATTTTTTTTTGACAAGCAGTGTGTCACTTCTCCCTTATTTTCTTAATTGCTATTTCCCTCAACATTAGAGAGCTCCGATCAATCAGTTGGGTTAATTTAGAATATTGCTGGCAGGCACTGTGCCATTGATTACACAGCAGGCATAGATCCCTACCTTGCCCAGGTTCTTGGTTCCCTCTTCAACATTCTCAGCAGCAGTACTGACATGGTCTTCAATGCTGTCAATCTTCTCCTTTTGAGTCTAGATTCAAAGGAATTACACAAGATTTCCAGCTGGGAAGCAGCAGTCAACCAATTCACACAATTACAATTCCTATGGTCAGATATTGTTGAATCTTTTATCTCTCGTCAATACATCTACAGTTCCTCCTCTGCTACTTTCAGTGGTCCACAATTTGCTAAATGTTTAAATATTTGCCAACAACTCGAAGGATTTTCAAATGATTAGATTATTCACAAACAATGCTTGGCTATTACAATTCATCATTTGTATTGTTACATCAATTAGTTGTACTCTCATTCCACAAAAGAGTTTCTGATATCAGCTGTGCCTTCACAGAGGCAAGGAAGTTGAAGTCCAGGCTCCCTGCTGCACTTGAAGTTGAAGGGCTCTGAAGGGGTGGTAAAAGCTGTCAACCACTTGAGAAGTAAATTTCAATATTTAAATTGTCAAATTAGATCAAAATGCATTTCTGGTAAAGCATAGATTTGGCATTATAAATGGTTGCAAATGGCCATTCAAACTTCCTGCTGTACTCTACCATAGTTATATGTTGAGTTGAGTAGGGAAGGGAAGGAGGGTAGCAGCAATTAAAGCCACTGCAGGCAGCTTGTAGATTGTTGTGACGAAGCTAAATTCTTGATCTTCATTACAAAAAGGAATTATTTTATTACAAATAATAGATACTCTTCTCTCTGGCTGCATACTAACTCAATTTAGGAATGTATTGAAACTGGTATCTGTAATTCTTTGCTCTTTGACTTCAGTTGCTAGTTTCAAGAAGCCAGTCAACAATCTACCTCCAATGCTGCTCACAACTCTTTCATATTGGGCAGTTCTTTAATTAAAATACAAGCTTTGGACCAATTTTTCGTAACCGTATAAATATTTTGATTAAACATATTTGGTTAACTTTTCATTTTGACAGGTTGCATTTTTAAGTAATTCAGTATTCGCCAAGATCAATCCATCTTGATTTTTTTTGTAGTTTGCTACTGCATTGAATTTCTAATTGATGAAATTCAGTAATTGTATAGTAATTGCAGAAGTTATGAAATATCTTAGTTGCAGATCCTTCATGACTAGCATGAGTACGTCCGTAAATTATTTAAGCACAAGGTTATATGGTTGGTGTAACGGTTAGCATAATGCTGTCATAGCGTCAACGAAGTTCGAATCCTCTGCTATCTGTAAAGAGTTTATACATTCTCCGTGTTTGTGGTTTTTCCCTGGGGGCTCTAGTTTCCTCCTGCCCTTCAATCCAGGGGTTGTAAGCCTATGGATGCAAATTGGATGGTATGGGCTCGTGGGATGAAAGGGCCCATTACTGTGCTGTATGTCTAAATTTAAAAAGTTACTAAAAGGAAGGTGCAACAGGATATTTTTTAAAACATGAAATGCATCTTGAAACACTGCATAAATGTTTCTTCAGTTGATCTCGAAAACTGACAAAGGGGGAAGTTTTCACAAGATTTCTCGTCTAATGTATTTATGCTTGTTAGGTGAACATTACCTAACCCAACAATTACCTGAAAGAATCAATTGCCTCTGATCAACCATGTTTACTTGGATGCTACCACATTGGCAGCTGTTCACCATTAAACTAAGTCAAGTTTATTGTAAATTTTCAAGAGGTATTGCAGTAAATCAGAATAGCACAGTTTGGGCCAAGATGTGCTGACCGATATAAACTACATCAATCTAACCTTTCCCAACCCCTCCATTTTTCTTGCATCCATATGTCTATCTCATTCTTCTGAATGTCTGCATTTTACCAGCCTTCATCTCCACACATCTTAAACTGCTGTCCTCTGGTATTGCTGCCCGAGGGAAAAGTACCTCTCATAATCTTGTACACCTCCAAGTCACCTCTCATTCTCTATTGATCCAAACAGAAAAGTAATCTTTCAATCAACCTTTATTAGGACATGTTTTCCAATCCAGGCAACATCTTTGCACCCTCTAGTGATTTTCAAACTTTTTCTTTCCATCACATACCATCTTAAGTAATCCTATGCTATAGGTGCTCTGTGATTATTAAGGGATTACTTAAAGGTTTATGTGGGGGGGGGGGGGGGGGTGGTTGCGAACCACTGTTCAAGATCAAATTGTTACTGAAATATTTTGCTTGGCCCATTTCCTTTGGAGTTAGGAAAACATGCACATAAAGAGTCAATTAGATATCATTAAAATGGTAGTTTCAAACTTTTTCTTTTCACTCACAGAGCACCTATAGTATAGGGATTACCTGAAGTGGTATGTGAGTGGAAAGTAAAAGTTTGAAAATCACTGCTCTAAAGCTTCAACATCTTTTCTCTAATGAGGCAACCAGAACTAACACATTACTCTGACTGTGGTCTAACCAAAGTTTTGAAGAGCTGCAACATTACCTAACAGCTCTTGAATTCAATCCCCTGACTAATGAAGGCCAGCACACCACATGCCTCCTTAACCAGCCTATCAATTTGAGGAATCTATGAACTTGGAACCCATTATTCTTGCACACTGCAAAGAATCTGAAATTAACTATGTATTCCTCCTTCAAATTTGGCCTTCCAGTGCATAGCTTCAAGAGACTGAACTCTTCTCTGCATACTGTCTATATCCTACTGTAAACAAAGATGAACTTCTCCACTATCCATATCTGCATTGACACTGATCCACCCCTGCAATTCTGTCATTTATGCATTAAAAAAAATCACTAAGAGCTGGGGTTTCAGAATTTTTTTTCGGCATTTTTCAATCTTGGGGCATTAGCAAACAGATGATATTAAGAACAAATGGAGGTGGGCCATTTTTAGGAAACTGCTTAAAGAAGCCCTCAATGGCCAACTGAAACTAAAAGAAATTTGGGGACACTGAGGAGGGCTTCATTGTAGGAAATTGGAAACACACTGAAAGATTTAGAAGCAAGAATGAGTATTGAGCTATTTACTTTTGATGTAAGATTTTGGGAAACCAAGTAATAACTCAAAACAAGTTTTCATGAAACAATCTGCCCTTGACTACAATATTGTGGCAAGCAAAAGGGATTTTCTAATCTCTTGAATTAAACCATGAGGCTCTCTATCCACTAAAATGCTAATTAATTCAATGTTATTGGTTGCATAACACTGATTTAATCTTTCATTTACAAAAATAACTTGATGTTATCTAACTTTTCTACAAATATAAAGGCCATTATGATGGAGACTCACCTCAGGCCATCATGCAAACCAATCTCCTTCCATTGATTCCATCTATACTTGTACTGCCTCAGGAAAGCTAACAATATATTAAAGAACCCATTCTACCTCACCCACACACTCCTAGATCTAAGATGCATAAGCTTGAAAATACAAAACCGCAAATCCAAAGTCAGTTTCTTTTCTGCTGTTATCAGACACTTAAATTATGCAGGGGTGAAATCTTTTACCGATGAGCATCCCATTGAACAATACTTTTCTCTATCTACTGTACTTTGTCCGGGTAACACTATACATTGGACCTTTAGACTTACTGCTGCATTATACGATATTATTATTGCACTTTTTTTTAACCTGAGTATGGAATGAATTGGCTGGAGAGCAAGTAGAATAAAGCTTTTCTCTATATTAATAGCAGTAAACAATTCAATTGAATGGCACTATGTGTACACTAGTGACGAACATTTGAAAAGTATGTTTTTTGAATTGACTTCATGATAAACAGTTTTTAATATATTCTTCTAATATTATACATCTTAGTATTACCATCCTGGAAAAAAATGATACTTATCAATAATTACTGACTCCTCACCATTGCTACTAGGTACTTTAACACGGCCATAATAAGTGAAAATCAGAGCAAATGGTTTAGTGCATAGTGTCACTGCCCTTTCCTAATTAAAACATTTTACATTTAACCCTGCTTTGTTCTGCAATTATGAGCCGCTGCCTTTTTCCCAAACATTCTTCTACAAAAGCATATTCTGGAAATGAATTTTTTCTTGGGTCTCATTTTTCAAAAAAATGTCAATAAAATTATGAAGAGTTCATTTTAGGGACTTCCAATGAAGCGCCTGCTTCAAATGATCACAATTTACATGGCATGAGTTGCATATTTAAAGTTGTAAATACCAAATAATTGCAAGATCAATACTCACATGAAGTAGCTGGGAAAATTCAGTGACCAAGTTATTAAGATCAATTAAATTCTGCAAAATAATTAAATTATCATTACTATTATTCAATTGAATGAGAATTTCAAAATCTCTAATATCCTGTATAATTTTTAAGAACAATGAAAATTAAACATTTTTTAATCAGAACACTTCAAAAATATTAAGAGTACATGATGTTGTGTACTCTCCAGACAAGCAAAATTCTGCATTTGTGATACAAAAAAAGTAATTAGTGGAGTTTTATTTTTGTTTAATGTGGATGCTAGGATCATGAGAGGGCCAACATTTATATCCATCCCTATTTGCCCTGAAGGTGGTGGTGGTGGTAAGCCACTTGCTTGAACAACTGCAGTTCTCTTGGTGATACTCGCCAACAATTAGAACATACAAATCTATAGTTCAGGGCCTTCAGCCCACGGTGTGAAGCTGATTTAACAACCTACTCAATCAACTGCCTAGAATTTCCCTTATGCATAATCCTTCATTTTTCTCAGTTCTGTGTATCTATCTAATAATCTCTTAAAAGATTCTATTTTATCGGCCTCCACCACTTTTGCCAGCAGTGAATTCCATGCACGCTCTACTCACTGTGTAGAAAAACTTATCTCTTCCATTCACCCTGCACTTACTCCCAAGTATCTTAAAAGTATATCCCCTGATATTGTCCTCTGGCCATCCAATCGATGCCTCTAGTCATCTTATATAACTTGATCAGATTATCCCTCCTCCTCCATCACTCCAAGGAGAAAAGACCAAGTTCACTCAATCTATCCTCCTAAGGCGTGTTCTCCAATCCAGACAGCATCCTTGTAAATCTCTGCACCCTCTCTATTAGCATCTACATTCTTCGTGTAGTGAGGTGACCAGAAGTGAACACAACTTTCCAAATAGGGTCTAACGAAGATCTTGTATAACTGCATTATCTCAAGGCTCCAGAACTCGATTGCACGGTTAATCAAAGCAACACACCATATGTCTTCTTAACAACACTATTAACCTGTGCAGCAGCTTTCAGTGTCCTATCCTCTGGAACTTCTGTCACTAGTGATGAAGCAAAGATAATCAGCAGTAGTTTAGCAATCTCCTCCCTCACTTTCATAATATCAATATGCTCAAGTGTTTCAGTCCATTTTAAGTCATCCTCACAATTGCCAAGGTCCTTTTCTCTGATGAATACTGAAGCAAAGTATTCATTGTATTGTACCTCCTCTGACTCCATGCGCACGTTTCCACTTACACCCCTGAAGGATTCTATCCTCACACAACAACTCAATCTTCTTGTTCTTCACGTACTGGTAGAATGTTTTGGGGTTTTCCTTCATCCTGCTCGCTAAGGCCTTCTCATGACCCCTTCAAGTTTTTCTGTCCTTTCTTAAGCTCTTTCCTGACAATTTTGTAAAGCTCTAAAACTCTCAGTCCCTATCTTAAACTTCGTAAGCTCTTAACTATATTTACTACTGCCCTTGCACATTTTGTCATTCTTTCCCTGCCTCAATGGAGAATACTGTACTTGTGCAGATCTCTATCCAAATAGACTTTGAACATTTGCCACACATCTGCCATATATTTTCCCCCCAAGTACATTTGCTCCCAATTTATCCTCCCAAGTTCCTGTCTAATAGCATCAAATTTTCCCCTATCCCAATTAAATATTGTCCCAAACTGTCTATTCCTGTCCTTCTCTAGCATTATGATAGAGGAGAGAGTTGTGATCACTTTCTCTGAAATGTTCACCTGCTGAGAGATCTGACACCAGACCTGGTTCATTTCCCAAAACTAGGCCAAGTAAGGTCCATCTATTTATTGTGGCAAGAAACCTTCCTGAACACATCTAACAAATTTCACTCCATCCAAACCCTTCACTCAATTGGTGTCACTCATTATTAGAAAAGTTAAATCACCCTTCAGTACAACCTTATCGTTTTTACACTTTTCAAGAATCTGCTCTTCGATGTCTCTGTTATTACTTAGGGGAGGGGTCTAATAATATACACCCAGTAGGGTTATTGCCCCTTCCTGATCCTGACCTACCCACACTGATTCAACAGACTATCCCTCCACGATTTCCCCCTTTTCTCAAACTGTGATAGTATCCCTGATCAGCAATGCCACTCCCTCCCTGCCATTTTTGAAACTTCTAAATCCTACCACATTCAGCAGCCATTCCTGCCCTCAAGACTGCCACAGTTCTGTCATGGCCACAATATCATAGTTCTATGTCTTAACCCACATTCTTGAGTTCATCTGCTCTATTCCTCATACTCCTTGCACAAATTTCAACCAATCCAACTTACTGCATTTATGTTCCATGTACTGTCTGTCCTTCTTCACAGTCCCACTATACATTACATCTACCACTGCTGAACACTCTGGTTCCCATTCTCCTGCCTAGCTAGTTTAAACCCTTCAATCAGCTCTATCAAACTTGCCCGCAGTGATATTGGTCCTTCTCCAGTTTGGTGCAACCTGTCCTTTCTGTGCAAGTCATACCTTCCCCAGAAGAGACCTCAATGATCCACTAACTAGAACCTTTGCCATATTCTTGCCCTCACTAGTGCTTAGCACAGGAACAATCCAGAGATTACCACCTTTCCTCCCTCATCACTTTTTCCATCTATGTCATTGGTGCCAATGTGTACCATAACATCTGGCTGCTCACCCTCCCTCTCAAGAATTCTTTGGACTTGATCAGTGCAATCTCTCACCCTAGCACCTGGGAAACAACATATGACCCCGATTGTCTTGACCCCCTCCCTCCCCCCCCCACAGAATCTCCTGTCTATTCTCCTTATCGATGAACATTAAAATGTTCTTCCTTCCCTTCCCTCTGAGCCATGATTGTCAAGTACAGGTATGCGCCGCTTAATGTCCACGATACATTCTGTGGAACTGGGCATTCTGCGATGTGGACGTGCAAACACCATATTACTGTACTGTATATACTTAGCAAAGCTAAATTAAACTAATTTTTTTCCCCACTTTTTAAATTTTTATGTAAACACTTTCTTAACCTATAATCACACACAATTTAACAGAGAGAATCAGAATCATCCACATCATTGTTCTCAACTTCCTCATGGTGTTCCACTGGAAGAGTTTCAGGTCCAATAACCTCCTTTGATGAACTGACACTCTGTAACGCCTGAAGGCCAAGGCTGTTCTTGGAGAGATGTTGGCTTCTTCAGGAATAAATCCAGTGTTGTTTGTCTAGTTTGCTTTTTCTTCATGAATTTCTCACATGCAGCAAACACTGCAAGAGCATTCCTCTCTATCAGTGAAAAGCTTTCAGTGTTTGGGTCCATCTCTTCAGCAAGCTGTTATGGTCTGCAAAGAATTTGGCTAAACCTTTTAACAGTGAACCTCTTCTGCACCTGTTCTTCTTCTCCAGCTATTCCCTCTTGCTCTAGCAACTCTTCATTTGTTTGTGCCTGAGGAACTGCCTCTAGGAGTTCTTCAATCTAGGTTGAGGTCGTTGCTTATCATGTCGACAAAAGTCTATTAATCCTTGCAATCTCCATCTTTTTTTTTTTCAAATCCCTTAAACTCATGCACATACCATTTCAGTATTTTGTTCTATATGCCATTCACTCAATTTTTCATCACATCATCCCAGGTTCTTTATGCAGTGGAAAATGTACTCCTTCCAGAAATGTATCAGTGTCTTGCTGGTGTCATCAGTGGGAGCAACAGCCTTGAATGCTGCATTAACCCCTCGGACCACTGGGTGGATTAAAGAGGTGGTGTTTTGTGAGAAGAACACGACTTTGATGACGATTCACCTTATTGTCAATGTACCAGTAAACCAGCCAATGAAATACAATCAGCATCGACCGGAGGTTAAAAAGTAATGCTAACCATTCTTTCCCCATCTCTTTGTATCATTCTTATGGTTATTCATCAGAAACTTAATAAAGATTGAAAAAAAATTACAGTAAAACGTGCAATTAAAACCAACAACACTATTCTACAAGGAACTGTTAAAAAGGACTGATTTTACATCTGAGTCCAGTCCCACTCAGTGTCGTGATTTAGTGTTCAACATAGTCACAGCTTCATTCAGAAAAAGCTCTTCTTGAGCCTCCTGGTGCACAATTGAAGGCTCCTGCAGCATCTACTTGATGGGAGAAGAGTGAATAGTCCATGATTTGGTCTGTTACATCGTTCCCTATAGATGTTTTCAATGTCTTCCAATAATCCATTGGGCAGTTTCACTACCAGCTGGAGTGCCTTGCGATTCTGTGCAATAAAATTCCCATACCACACCAAAATACCATATGTTAGCATGCTCTCAATTGTGCATCTAGAGAAATTCAATTGTGCATCTTGTAGCAGGCCGAGCGGCCACGTAGCACAGTGTTTCGAACTGTTGCCAGGGCGGCTCGCCGAGCAGACGTGTAGAGCTGCGGGCCCGGTCACTGCTCGCTCACCTAGGCGAGGAACTGCAGGCATGCACTGCTGTGAGCCAAGTCACGACAAACTGAACTTGGCTCTTTCTAAAAGGCTCAGGGTTTCCATTGTGTTCACTTTAAACACACGAGTCTTGCAGATTAGTGGCAGACACTAATCTGTTGCATGGGGCCCGGACCGGGAGGGGTATAAAAGGAGGAAGCAAATTCAAGTAAACAGTCTTTGCAGGCTAACCCTGTGTATGTGTATTCATTTAGTAGCTCGACCGGAGTAATCGCTACAATCTATAGAAATCCAACAATATCCTGGGACAGAGGTGGATCTTCTTCATGCTCCTCAAAAATACAGAGACATTGTTATGCCTTTTAACCAAAAGTGAAGAATTCAAGGACCAAGTGAGATCTTCAGAGATATGGATGCCAAGGAATTTAAAGCTCAGAAAACACTCCCACCACCCCTCCACTGATGTAAATCGAGACATGAGTGTGGCTTCTGGCACGTCTGAAGTCCACGATGATCTCCTTGAACTGAGTGCTGAGCGTCAAATTGTTATCGGCACACCACACAGCCAGATCCTGAACCTCATTCCTATAGGTTATTTCATCGTCCCCTTTAGTCAAGCCCACCTGTTGGTGTGGAGGTCACCAATGAAAGGAGGAATGACCTGGAGCATTGTCTACAATTAGAAAAATCTTGAAAGGTATGCCTTCTTCCAAGCAGTACTTCTCCATTTCACTGGCTTAGCAATCGAGATGGGCATTCTGAAACAGCATTTGTGCCATCCAGGACTTTTTATTGCACCTGTAATAAACTGATACTGTGTATTTGTTAATGTTCTTGAGAGCCCTAGGGTTTTCACTATACAAAATAAGAAATAGCTTTAACTTGTAGCCAGCAACATCACCTCCTAACTTGGCCTCCTTATGGATGAAGATCCTTTTAGGCATTCGCTTCCAAAATAAGGAGGTTTCATCCATATTAAAAATTTGTTGGAGCAAATGACCTCCCACTACAATAAGTTTATCTAAGGTTTCAACAAATTCTTCTGCTGCCTTCGCTTCAGCACTCGCAGACTCATCACTCACTTTCACATGATGCAGCAAAAAACGTTGTTTGAAACGCATGAACCACCCAGAGCTAGCACTAAACTTGATATCCTAATCTGGTCCTGCATTTTCTTTCAAGCTTCATGCTTTAGCAGTGATTGTCAATGTGCTGAGAGGACACTCGCTTCTGTCTTTGCTCCTCAATCCACATTAGCAACTTCTCCATACCTGATTATGGGTACCTCTTGCATTTTCATTAGCCTTGTACTTTTCAATGGATCCAATGCTTTAACAGCTTGGAGATTTTTTTCTTTGTTTTTGAGGGTCATTGTGAGTATCGAGTGCAACAGGCAATATAATCCATTGATTTTCCACCTTCGTGTTGTTTAATAACCTTTTGTTTTATTTCTAAATCGATACTTCTCCTTTGCCTCTTGCTGCTGCTATCACAGGGACTGGTTTTGCTGTGTTTGGGAGCCATGATAGATAGAAAGTACAGTACCTACAAAACATAAGCCTTTGTATACCAATTACATGAGATATACGTGTTGCGTGGGGAAAGTTGTTGTGAACTTCCAGTCACTTCCGCTACGCCCAGTTCTCCAATCGGGATTACTGACCTTATGGGACCATGGGCGACAAATGTATATGCGGTCGGACATTTCCCAAACGTTAAGTGGCACATACCTGTACTGTTGAGGTTTTTAACTTCACCAAACACAAGACTGCACTTGGAGTATTGTGTTCAGCTCTGATAGCTGTATTTATGAATGGGAAATTGTGTCTTGTGAATTTGATTTGAGTTTTTTTTGAAGGTGTCCAGGAGAATTGATGAAAACAGGGTGATAGATATTGTCTACGTGGACTTTAGTAAGACCTCTGACGAGTTCCTTCATGTTGGTCTGGTTCAGAGGTAGAAACATTTGGGATCCAGAGTGATCTGGCCGAATGGATTAAAAATGGGCAAGTGTAGGAGCTTTAGGATATAGGGTGGAAGCTGTTTTTCAGATTGGAGACTGTAACCAGTGGCATGCTGCAGGGATCAGTGTGGCATTTTTTGTTGTTCGTCATTTATATTAAAGGTCTGGATGAGAACGTAGCTGATGTGGTTTGTGCAGATTTAGGACCTTTCAGCGCAGCCGTTCTGGCGCGAGCGATTTGGCGCTGCCTAATTGGCACAGCCCAATTTGCCGCAGACCCATTTAGGCGCAGAACTATTTTGCCGCATATTCAGGCTCAGTTAAAAGCATTAATGAAAGCAAGATGGGAATTTACATGGAACTAAAAAAATGTTTATTCTCTGTAGTAAAAATGTTAGATAGTGATGTTAATTATGAAAAATCTAAAATATAACCTTTATTCAAAATTATGGGCTTTCCCTCTTAAATACTCAACATAATTTCTCCCACTAAATCTTCTTACGAGTGTTTATATTCGAGTGTCTGCTTCCCTGAATTTCTTTTAATTTCAACAGAATATCGTGCCCTGCTACAAGATGCTCGTAGTAAATGTCCCTTCCTCTCTGAACTTTTCGTAAACTGTCAACAAATTTCCAAATAACTGGATGTTCCACTCCAAGTTCACATTGTAATCTCCTGTGAGCAGCTTCTGCATGATTGTTTGTTCTGTCTTCATTGTTTAAAGTTCTTTCATATAAATTCTACATTCCAACTGGAAAAAAGGGTGGACACCTACCATTTCCTCTGCGTAATCTTCAACCTACATAGTTATCCTCAAACCAGTCCAGCAGCGGTTCCAGTTCATCTGGAAGCACATCAGCCAAATGTTCAATAGTTTCGTCAATGTTTTCAATTGGAATAAATGCAAGACCAATTATCATTTTAGCTCTCAAAGAAAACTCCGAGTCAATGTTATACCTACTCAAGTGTCCCAAACTGACAAGATGTTTTCTCATATTTTGAGCCAGGTGAAAAAAAACATCCCCTAATTTCCACAGGAAAAGGCTGCTGTAAACTTTTGAAATTTGCAAGTTCAAAGTCACAGTTGATAATGTCAGGGCGGCAATTTATCATATGTTGTTCGTAACTTGTTTGGAAGTAAAGCAATCAACAGTGGGAACACACCTTTATGTATTTCCTCTGAAATAACATAAACTTGTGAAAATAGAGTGTGGAAACTTTGAATGTTCCATCAACATTTAACTTTTTTGGTTGTCTCAGAAACTTAGCATTCCCTTTTCTTCCAAATATAAGAATTCTGCAGGTGGTGCTACCGCTGTCAGCTAGTAAAATTTGTTCTTCATTATATTCATCAACAGAATATGTTTTAAAGCTATCTGGAATTACAAGTTCTTCTAAATTTCTTGGATTTTACTGGGTAAGCAGAAATTTCTTTCTTTGTCCTATGGACCATTTTCTACTGCGCTCTGTTGCGCTCCTTGGCAATCAGACAAATTTTCTAGGCACTCGTCAATCACTTGTGCAGTTCGCTCAACAGTTTCAGCAGCTCGTACTTTTATCTTTGAAATGACGGTATCTCTTTCCACCTTCAATGCCGAAGCAGCATGCGAATGTTCATTAATTTGTTTCACTTGTTCACCATTTCTAACGTGAATTCGAGCTTTGCAAATGTCCTTCCTCTCACATCTCCAAAACTTTATCTTATCAGCAGCATATTTATCAAAAACGTATATGTAGCCTTCGTATGAGCACTTTTCCTTTCCACGTTTTGTCAAAATTGTTGATGGCATTTTAATGTGTGGAATAACTACTTGACACTACTTATTTATAAGTTTTGCGCTGAAATAGGTCTGCGCTGAAATGGGCTGCGCCCAACTGGCCGCGGCAAATTACTCGCGCCAAAACGGCTGCTCCGAATGGTCCTCCTATTCCGGGTTTGTGCATTTGCAGATGACATCATACATGGTGGTATAGTGGACAGTAACAAAGATTACCCAAGATTATGGCAGAATCGTAATCAACTGGGGAAGGGGACCAATAAATGGAAATGGAATTTAACTCAGAGAAGTTCAAGGGTTTTTAAAAATATTTTATTTAAAATTCCATACATGCAGTAGCTATAATTGTTATAATAATATAGATATCAAAAAACAAATTGATTACATCCATGATGGTTTTCACCCCACCCCAAGAAGCCCCTCACTCCCACCCAAACCCCCCTCTAAGAAGCAATGTACAAAATGAAAAAAAAAACTTTATAGGTATAAAAAGGAAGAAAAAATTTTCAGAGAAAGATGTCATCCAGTACAAATCATCAGATCTAACATAAATGTACAGAGTTGAATCTTGCAAGTCTAGTGACATAAGGATAGATAAGTTCAAGGAGATGGATTTTGGTCATTCAAACCAGGGGAAGTCAAACAATGGCTGGGCCGTGGATAGTGGTGTTTAACAGAGAAACCTCAAGGTACGTGCCCTATAAGTGGTAGACAGGGTGGTGAAAAAAGCATATGGCACATTTGCCATTTGGTTAAACCACACTTGGAATCTTGGATGCAGTTTTGGTTGCCAGACTATAGAGTGTGGGAAAGATTCACAGCAATGTTGTCTATTCTGGAGGGTTTGATTTCCCTTTGACTGAAGGAGGTTGAGGGGTGAACTTATGAAGGTTTATAAAATTATGAGGCGCATAGGTAAGGTAGACGGTCAGGTTTTTTTTCAATTTAGGGAAGTCTAAAACTAGAGGAAATAGGTTTTAAGGTTACAGGGAAATAAAGGAGATCTGAAGACAAGATAATCAGACAGGGGGTCGTGAGTATGTGAAGCAAGATAACGATGATTCACCTTATTGTCATTGTACTAGTAAAACCAGCCAATGAAATACAACAGCATCGACTGAAAGTTAAAAAAAGGGTGCTAAATATATTACAATAAAACACGTGCAATTAAAACCAACAACACTATTCTACAACTGTAGAAACTGTTAAAACAAACTGACTTTACAATATGACTGCAGTACCACTCAGCACTGTGATTCAGTATTCACTATGTCCAAGGAGGTAGAGGATAAAGGTACAATTACAAAATTTAAAAACATTTGGAAAAGTACATGGATTGGGAAGGTTTTGAAGGTCCAAGTGCAGGTAAATTTGATTAACTTCAATGGTACCTTGGTCGACATGGGCATTTTGAGCTGAAGGGTCTGTTTAGGTGCTCTCTACTATGGGAAGGATATGATTACTAAGGAAATTCACCAAGATTGTTGGGATTGGAGGATTGTTAGTTACGGTGAGAAATTAGATAGCTGCTTTCCCTATTGGATGATGCTGATGGGTGAATCATTAATACATTATGAGAGGCATATATAGTGTAGATAGATAGAATCTTTTTCACCTGGTAAAAGTATTAAAATATCAAAAGGACATAGTTTTAAAGCAAGAGAATAGAATAAGATGATTTGAAGGGTTTTATTTTATACAGAAAGTGGTTGATACTTGGAACATGCTGCAAGAGGAGGTGGTGGATTCAGATACAATTTCTGCATTTAAGAAGCATTTAGTCACATACTTAAATAGAAGGTATGTAAGAATCCAGTCTTAAAGTCCTCGCAGGTCCATCTCAGGTAGACAACTGGTGGTCATTTCTGTGCTGTATTATTCTGAGATATTGGAAGGAGGGTCAATGATAAAGTGGCTGAAGATAAATGGGTGTAGGAAAATGCCCTGAGGAATTCATGGAGTGGTGTTGTGGTGTTGGGATTATTGACCTCCAACAACTACAAACACATTCCTTGTTGCAAGGTTAATGTCTTCAGTCATTAGAATGGGTTCTCCTTGATGCAAAGTATTATTAGGCTCAGTGATGTCAATAGCAGTCACACCAACCTCAACCTCAGCTCTTAAACTAAGAGATCAGAAACTGAGTTGCCCTGGCAAAGCTCATACAAGGGATTTTTAGTGAATAAGAACCACTTGATGGCACTGTTAACAATACCTTCCATTTCTTTCCTGATGACAGAGAGTAAACTGATTAGACACACTGGATTTATCCTGCTTTTTATGGGCCAGATAAAGCTGGACAACTCCCTACATAGCTAAATTGATCTGTTCTGTAATATGTTGGCTGGAGCACACATCCTCAATATCATGTGCAGAGTGTCTGGCTATATTTTCTTTATTCTTTCCCGTGCTTTTACTTATTACATGGAGTGAATCAAATTAACTGATGACTACCTGTGTGATGGTGCACATATTGCCACTTATCAGCCATTGCCTAACATTGTCCAGGTCTTGCTCCATTTAGACATGGACTGCTTTATAAGGGAGCAAATAATATCAAAGAGGATACAAAAAGCCTCCTTAAGTACAGTATAAAAAATAATAAAAGAGAAGTGAGAGTAAAACTTGGACCACTAGAAAATGACACAGGAGTAATAATAATGGGAGTCAAGGAGGTGCAGAGGAACTAACTGAGTATTTTGCATCAATATTCGCTTTGGAAGACATTGACCATGTCCCAGATGTCGAAGGGTATCAAGAAAGGGAAGTGAGTGCAGCTACTATTTCAAGGGAGATGGTGATCACAATAGTTTAAGGGTGGATAAGTCTCATGGACCAGATTGCACCCACAGGTCCTGAAAGGTAGCGGTAGAGATAGTGGATACATTGGTAATGATCTTTCAGGAACTAACAGATTCTGGCATAGTGCCAGAGAACTAGAAAATTGCAAATGTGACCCCACCATTCAAGAAGGGAGTGAGGCATCAGAAAGAAAATTATAGGTTGGTTAGTCTGAAGTCATTGGTTGGGAAGATGTTGGAGTCGATTGTTAAGGATGAGGTTATGGAGTACTTGGAGGCACATGACAGGATAGGAAAATCTTGCTTGACAAACCTATTTGAATTCTTTGAGGAAGTAACAAGTAGGCTGGATAAGGGAATGGATGTTGTGTATTTGAATTTTTAGACGGTATTTGACAAGGTGTCGCACATGAGACTACTAAACAAGATATAAGAGCCCATATAACAGGAAACATACTAGCGTGGGTAGAGAATTGGCTGATTGGCAGGAAGCAGAGAGTTAGAATACAAGGATCATATTCTGATTGGCTGCTAGTTGCTAATGGTGTTCCACAGGGGTCGGGGTTGGAATGTCTTCTTTTTATGTTAATGATTTGGACTATGGAATTAATGGCTTTGTAGCCAAGTTTGCCGATGATACGAAGGAAGGTGAAGGAGATGGTGTTGTAAAAGAAACACAGAGGCTGCAGAAGGACTTAGACAGATTAGCAGAATGGGCAGAGAATTGGCAAATGAAAAATAATGTCAGAAAGAGTATAATCGTGCACTTTAGTAAAAAAAAATGAGCAGACTATTTTTTTTTAAATGGGAGAAAACTAAAATTACTCAGGAACATGAAGTCCTATTACATATGTTTCGCATGATAATTATAATTTTTTTATTAATAAGTGGTTGTTATACTCGGAATATTTACATTTCAATTTATATTGATTAGATTTTAATATGTATATTTAACTTTTTTTATATTCTTTCTTTTTTTTCTTTTTTTATGGCTCTCCTTTAGGAGAGTTGGCTGAAGGGGGGGTCTTTTCTTTTCTTTCTTTTAATATATAAAAAATATGTTCATGTTTAATTGCTGTATATGTCATATATTATTTATTTTTTGAACGAATAAATAAAGTTTAAAAAAAAAAGAAACATGGAGTCCTCGTGCAGGATAGCCTGAAGGCAAAACTTGCATGTTGAGACAGTGGTGAAGAAGGCAAATGCAGTCCTGGCATTCATATCAAGAATAGAATATAAGAGCAAGGATGTGATGTTGAGGCTTTAAAAGGCACTGATGAGACCTCACTTCAAGTCCTGTAAGTAGTTTCGGTCTTCTTATTTAAAAAAAAGATGTGCTGACATTGGAGAGGGTTCAAAGGAGGTTCACTAGGATGATTCTGGGAATGAAAGAGTTATATGAAGTGCATGTAACAGCTCTTGACCTGTATTCACTGGAATTTATGAGAAACATTTTGAATGTTGAAAGGTGTGGACAGAGTAAATCAGTGGTTCTCAATCATTTTTTTTTCCCATTCACATATCACCTTAAGTAATCCCATAGAGCACCTATGGCATCCTATGCATAGGGAATTTCTTCAGCCAGAGGGTGGTAAAACTGTGGGATTTGTTGCCACAGTCGGTCAATGGGTGTACTTAAGGCAGAGGTTGATAGGTTTTTGATTAGCCAGGGCATCAAAGGTTAGGGGAAGGCTGGGGAAAATGGATCAGCTTGTGATTAAATGTTGGGGCAGACTTGATGTGTTGAATATTCCATTTCTGTTCTTAGGTCTTATGGTCTTTAATGCTGAAGGTATGTGAATGGATTGGAACACCATCAGCAAAGTCCCCATTTCTTTCCTTGATGAAGTAGCTATCCTGAGGCTGGGACAATTTACTTCCAATCAAAATAATCTTCCTTTGTATAATATGTGGCTCCAATCCTTGATGTCCAGTTTTAGCATGGCTACTTAATGACACAAAACCACACAGATGGCCAATCTTAGCTGCCATATCTGAACTGATCATTCCAGGTACACTGCGGCTTTTCAACATATTGGAATGATTCCTTGGTGTGACAATAGGATTTTGTCCCAACAAGGATTATGTAGGTTATACTACCAGTTTGTGGAACTCAGCCTGTCTGGACAGTGGCAGTACTACCAAGCTATTCTTGGTGATGGTCAATGTATCCAAATTTAGTGCCTTACTGATCAGTGGTTGATCTGGTTAGTCATATCTTTTTTTCAGTTTCAATAAATTAGTAAGGAAATAATTGAACAAATTACTGGTCCATTTAGAATCTCCATGTTGTTATATTAGCTAGACTGATTATGGATAATGCATTTCATCCTCCAAACTGAACCAGTTTTGCCAACTGTAGTAAAATAATCTAGAATCTAAAAAAATTAACTGACCATGGTGGCATTTGAACTGGTTTATTAGTCTGTCTGGATAAAGAGATTAGTAATTTAACTTCTGTGCCACCAGCACAACAGCAATTTCTCATTGTTGACGAATTTAAGATAGAAGTACTTGCCTCTTATCGGCAGGTGGACAACCTGCAGCAGGAGGCCCAGCAGTGGATCAGCCTGCAGCAGGAGGCCCAACAACAGGAGACACAGCAGCTGGAGGCCCAGCAAGGATATAGAAACAGCTCACCAGAGAAGGATGAAGATACAGATACAGAGAAAGCGGAATGTGGGTCAATGGGGCTAAGTGGGAGATGTTCGGCATGGACTAGTAGGGCCGAACTGGCCTGTTCCTGTGCTGTAAATGGTCGTATGGTCATATGACACAGACATAGATACAGACACAGAAGAAGAGGAGGAAGAAGACCAAGAATTTCAAAGGAAAGAAGGTGGTAAAATAGAAGGACAAAGTTCAGATAAAGCCTTTTTCGAAGAACAAATTAGGTCATTAAAAGAATGGCTATCATTAGAATTTAGTTCAATCAAAAGAAAAATGAAAAGAGCTGAAGACAGAATGCAAACCTTAGAGTTGGTAATGACTGAAATGGAGAAAAGAGTAGGAAATGTGGAGGAACGAGAATCTGCTGCAGAAATGGAGATAAATGATTTAAGAGGGAAGTTGGAAGAGAGCGAAAAAAAATTTAAAGAGAAACAAGATTTATTGTCACAAAAAATTGACGTATTGGAAAACTACAGTAGGCGAAACAACATAAAAATAGTGGGCCTGAAAGAAGGCAAAGAAAGGTCAGATATGAAGGAATTTATAAAAGGATGGATCCCGAAGGTGCTGGGAATGACAGATTCACATGAAGAAATAGAAATTGAAAGGGGGCATAGAGCGCTAGTATCGAAACTACCACCACATCAAAAACCGAGATCCATATTGGTAAAATTTCTAAGATATATGACAAGAGAAAACATACCAGACCAGGCAAGAAAGAAGATTAGAGAAGATAATAAGCCATTGGAATATAAGGGACAAAAAATATTTTTTTACCCAGACATAAGCTTCGAACTTTTAAAGAGGAAGGAATTCAACACGGCGAAAACAATCTTATGGAAGAAAGGGTATAACTTCATATTAAGACATCCAGCAGTACTCAAAGTATTTATTCCTGGGGAATGGAATAGACTGTTCTCGGACCCAAAAAAAAGCCCAAGAATTTGCTGAATATTTGCAGGACAGAAGAGAAGAGTGACAAGAAGGATGACTGGCAAGAAAATATACAAAAATATGAAAAAATATAAAGTAAAGATAATGTATAGATAAAGATTTAAAGATGGATAAGAGAAGGGAAAAAAAGAGAGAGAACTTTGTTATAAATATGGGAAAATAGAGTTCTCGTGCGGGTCTGGGTGGGGGAGAATAAGAGTCACTGCGAAATCGGTTGACGCTTGCAAGTAAGTTCACAAACCGAATGGAAAGGAGAGTTGTGGTTGGCGTCAAAGGGCAATCCAAGGAGGGGAGGTTCATTTGTGGTTAAAGGGTTATTGCTTGTGGGGATTGTCTTAAGTGTGTTGTCATATATTGAGATTAAAAAGGAAAACTTAAAAAACAATAATGAAAAAAAGGGAAGGTGGTGAAGAGGAGGAAAAGAAGTGAAAATAAAGATATAAGATGGCCACGTTGGACTAAATGACTATAAACATTAATGGAATATATAACCAAGTTTAAGTGTATCCCATTGGAGAAAAAAAACATCACATATAATTTAAAAGACAAAGTTAAAATGTTTGAAAAAACCTGGGAACCATATATGGAACATAACAGAAAGAGCAGGCCTAGGACCACCACCACCTAAAATGATAAGAAGATAAACACGATCAGATTTAATGTGAATAAGTAGATGATGCGTCCTTTTTATTTGTATTCTTTTTGTATAAAGATATTGTTTTATTGTATTTTATATGTTCAATATTTACTGTTTTTTGAGGGGGGTGGGAAGGGGGAAGAAGGATGGGGGGAAAAAGAGAAAATGTCACTGTGTTTATTTAAAGAGATGCATCTGTAAATATATTGGTTGATATGGTTCATAGTGGGATAAATAAAGAATTACACAAAAAAAAGCACTTGCCTCTTCAAGGTTTTTCCACGACTCTGCTGCATCGTGATCTTGCGGAATCTGTGGCAGCAGCAGATCCCCCCGAACCGAATGTTGGGGCAGGGTTGAGCCAGAATCTTGGGAATCTGTGAATGTTCCTATAGCAATAAAAGCTGCTCAGAGCCAAAACTCTATTAGTTTTTTTTCCACAACTTTATTTATTTGTTCAACAAGGTTATTACATACAGTAAAAAAGTACATATTGTGAACAATAAAAAATTTTTATATAAAAAAATAAAGAGAGAAAGAAAAAAAAGAACCCCCCTCACCTTCTCTCAGCCAGCTCTCTTTAGAAGAGCCAAAAAGAAAAGAAAACTAAAATATAAACTAAGATATATTTACTAAAATCTAATCAGAGTAAGTTTAAATGTAAATATTCTGAATATAAAGACCACTTATTACAAAAAAAAGAATAATTATCATGTAAAACATACGTGATTTTTTCCATTACCAAACAAGTTTTCATCTCATTATGCCATCTATTAATATCAATCATATTAGCATTTTTCCATGTACTTGATATACATTTTTTTGCTACAGATAAAGCTAAATATATAAAAGCAATCTGAAATTTATCTAATCCCAAATCTTTCAAAGGCTTCAACTTACCCAACAAAAATATTGCAGGGTCTAGAAGTATTTTAATCTTATACAAATGTTCCAAAAACAATTGAATTGCTTTCCAAAAAGATTGTATATGTACACATAACCAAACAGCATGAAAAAAAGGTTCCAACCTAATTACCACATCTAAAAAAAGAGTCTGATTCACGAAAACCATATTTTTTTTTTAAACTTTGCAGGTGTTAAATACACTTGATGTAAAAAATTGTAATTAACCATTCAATAAATTCTGCTTTTTTTAACAACATTGTATTGAATCTCCGAGAAGCTACACAAATTTTTTCAGAATTCTCAACAAGGAATGATCTGAAATTACCCGACTTTTATATTCTGCTTGCAATATTTTCCCCGTAAATGTGCCGATACTAAAAAAAAATCAAATCGAGAAAAGGATTCATGTCTAAATGAATAAAAAGAGAAATCCTTCTCTGATGGGTTGAGACGTCACCAAATGTCCACTCAATTAAGATCTTTCATCAAAGCTCGAATTTGAATTGCCATTTTGGATTTTTTTAACATTTTTTGGAAATTTATCTAATAAAGGTTCCAAAACACAGTTGAAATCTCCTCCGACCAAAACATTTTCATTAGCTTGTCCCAGAAGCAAAAATGCATCCGAAATAAATGCTTCATCATCCACATTCGGTGCATAAATGTTAAGTAAAGTCCAAAATTCATTAAAAATCTTACAATTCAATTTAAGAATACGTCCTGCATTCATTTCCATTGATTGTAATTCAAAAGATAAATTTTTATGTATTAAATTTGCTACTCCCTTAGCTTTAGAGTTAAATGAAGAAAAAAACACATGTCCAACCCAGTCCCTCTTCAATTTCATACTTTCTTTTTCATTCAAATGTGTCTTTTGTAAAAAAGCAATATCAATTTTCATCTTTTTGATATATGGCAAAACTCTCTTACGCTTGATCGGGTTGTTTAATCCCTGAACATTAAAAGAAGCAAATTTCAAATTTGGCATACCTAATACAATTACTAAATACTAAAAATAATCACAAAATTAATAATAACGAAGAAAAAAATATTTTATATATAGGACCCCCAAATTAAAATATATAGGCCCTCCAAATAAAACTTCGTTAATGATAAGAAGAAAAAAAACAACAAAAAGCCCCCCAAAAAACTACAAAAAGGTAGTAACTCCCTAAAAAAACTGGGTGTGGATTACCCACTAGTGACTGATGACTAACAAAAAAATTAGTGCAATCCCCTCCTCCCCAGCCAGCCAATCAAAAATATTAACATATTACAAAAAAAATTTTCAGCCTTGAGATTCCAGTCCAGATGGTGAACTCATTTCAAGAGTAGATGAACTCTTTCCATTCCGATTCTTTCCATTTCTGCCATTTTTCCCATTTCCAAGACCATCAGATTTTCCTTAAGGAGATAATGGTGGACTTGTTCTTTGTCCTCTGACATCTGGTTGCGAATTAGCGAAAACCATTGCCTCATGTTCATTCTCAAAGAATTGAGACTGATAGTTTCCATAAAACACGTTCAACACAGCAGGGTAATGAAAAGCAAATTTGTAACCTTTACGCCATAAAAAGTCTTTAACTGGATTAAATTCATGTCGACGTCTGATAACATCTTGACTCAAATCAGGGTAGAATAAAACTCTACTATTCTGAACCATCATTGGGGCTTGCCTTTGTCCTGCATTTTGAACTCCAAGTCGAAGAATTGTCTCTCTATCCAAACAGTGAACTATTACAGCTCTTGGAGGTTGACCAGGTAAATGTGTTCTTCTTAAAGCTCTATGTACTCTTTCCAATACCAATCCATCAGGAAAATACTCTTCCCCTAACATCTGGGGAATCCAATTTTAAAATAATTTGACAGGATCTTGACCTTCTATACCTTCTGGCAAACCCACAATTTTCACATTATTTCTTCTGCTTTGATTTTCTAAATAGTCTATTTTTTTGTTAATTCTCTTTCCCGGGCTCCTAAATCTTTAACTGATTTTTCCACCTTTATTATTGTTTTTGTATTGGATTGTACCTGTTGTTTACATTCAGAAAAGGAAGCTTCAATTTTTTTAAAGTTTTTCCAATTTTCTTTAGCTTCTGCCTTAACCACAGTTAAGTCTGAACTCATATCAGTATTCATTTGAACCAGCTGATTCAATTGACCAGTAATGATATCCAAATAAGAAGCAATACCTTCAAACATCATGTAAACAGGTTGAGATGCAATTTGGAATGTAGAATCCGGTTCCACAATTTGTAATTCACTTTCTTCCAGCTCTTCTTCCATTTCCTGAATAGTGGTAGAGTAAGGTAAGTCCTCTTCTGGTTGCACTTCAAAAGGCAGCATTCTAGTCATTTTGCTGCGAGTTTGGACACCCAACGACGACCCCCCGACTTCCTCAGGGGGTCGTTGCTGTCCTCCCGCAGACCATTTTTAAATAAAATTACAGAATCCTCTGTAATTAACAACGCTACTCAAACCCCTAGTCGCTATAGACTGCGTGTCCAGTGTCACAGACCTCTTCCTCCGCGCTCCAATCTCTTCCAACGAGGTTATTTTTTGTGGCAAGCCTCCAGGCTCATGCCCAACTTTTCGGGAGCACGCTACTTCTTCCACAAAATGAATCGAACCAGCACCATCTTGAGACTGGTGAGTGGCTGTTACTTTAACTTTTGTTTCCACCGGTGATCGCTGAAGCTCGGGGATCGCTGCAATCGAATCTGAGGCTGTTTCAGGTCATTTAGGCCCCAAATCTTCTGCACTTCGAAACTGTATTTTCTTTTGTAACTGAGACTTAGTATTTTTTTTATATTAGTAGCCATAATGGCTCACCAAAATATCAAACTAAAAATTAAAATTTTTAAATTAAAAATAAAGGGTTAAAAAACAGGTACTTAAAAGTCTAACCAGAGATGGCAGGGATTACACGTCTAGTCTCTATGTCATCTCACCACGCACCCCGCCAAAACTCTATTAGTCACACAAATTCTATTTTAAAGTTAGGGACTTTTGTGGAAATTTGCAGCCGATTTCTATTTCAAGTGTCCCTTTTAGGAAATGAGACCATTTTATTTTACCATATTGTCACATTTCTTTCTTCTCCTATAAATTTATGACAATAAAGATTCTTGGGTTCAAAGAGTCACAGGCTGATTGGTTGATAAAGTTTCTTGTAAAGAAAGCTTTCACCACATGGCCTTCATAAATCAAAGAACTGAGTGCAAGAGTTGGGCAATTTCTGCTCTAATGACTTATGGTAGTTGAAGTTGGATAAGACATTGGTGAGACTATATTTGAAGTGTGTGCAGTTTTAGTCACCTACCTACAGGAAAAATATCAGTAAGATTGAAAGACTGCAGAAAAATTGACAAGAATGTTACCATGACTTGAGTGAAAGACTAAATAGATTGGGACTTTATTGCCTGGAGTGTCAGAGAATAAGGGGATATTTGATTGAGGTAGACAAAATTATGAGGGGTATGGAGAGGGTAAATGAAAACAGGCTTATTCAATTGAGGTTGGGTGATACAAGAATGAGCAGACATTGCTTATGAGTGAGAGATGAAATGATGAAGGGGTAAATTAGGGGGAAACTTCTTCATTCAGAGGGTGGTGACAGTGTGGAATGAGATGCTTGCGGATGTGGTGGGTGCAGATTTGATTTCAACATTTACGAGAAGATTGGAGAGGTCCACATCCAATGGCGTAACATTTGCTCATGGGTACTCACTTACAAATTTTGACAACTCTACAAAGCTAGCATCTAGAAAGATGAATTGCAAGGTGTATCTCTCCAGTTTATATCATTTTGCTATTATCCAGCCCACAGGCAATGTTGATCTCTGCCATATTTTAGCACAAACATTTATATAATGTAAATAATAATTTGGACAAGTGTGTTCAAGTGAATCACATTACCCAAATTCTGCTCAAAGGTTTCTTGGAACTTGGTAGGATTATTGTAATCTTGAAGTACTCGGCTAAAATGTTTCAGGTAAATAGCCAGATTTTCTATGTTGGATGAGTTTATGTCTTCAGATATTTGAATAATATGGTTTCTTTCAGAAACTAATTAGTTTGGATATTCTCAAAATTACCCTTAGTGTCACAGTCATAAAATCATACAGCACAGAAACAAACTATCCAAACTTATTCATGCCACAATGGCATCCATCTGAGCTAGTTCCACTTGCCCCATATCCCTCTAAGCCTGTTGTATCCATGAACCTATACAAAGGTCCTGTAAATGGTGTAAATTTACCCCACTCTATCATTTCCTCTGACAGCTTGTTCCATATACCCACCACCCATTCTGATAAACGCACACCTCCAATTCCCTTTCCCTGTTCCACTGAGAGACTGCAGACAAATAATGGCCCCAATGTTTTGGTTTTCTCATTCCTTTCATTGACCACTGACTGAAGGCTGAACCAGGTTCTACCGAATAAAATTAATACTGTAATTAAATGCTCTAATTTAAAATTTAAAATTTGAGACAGGAATTACAGGATATTTTTCAAAAGAAAATTTTCCAAATTGCTAATTGTCTCAGTAATACTTAAAGGACAAATGGTTGATTATTAACAACCATACAATATTACCAAGTCATTATTATCTAACCTTTACTTCAATAATGCCTTCTTTATTTTTGTTCAGCTACATAGAGCAACTAACCTTTCTGAAGTAATGTCAATTTTTATAAAGCAAATGATGGAAATATGAGTTGATTTCTATGCCACGTGTCTTGCTGTTTGAGGATTATCAAACACTGCTCAACATACTGCTCCACAAAGTCCTCTTCCCAATGGCAACAACATACATTTTAATATAGAACCTGTAGTATGCTCAAAAGACATAACAGAAATATCATCAAACTTCAGGGTCAAGATGAGTTTTTGATAAATTCAGCATTTTTTTAATTAAGACATGGTAACAGGCTCTTCTAGCCCACAAGCCTGTGCTGACCAAATATCCCAATTAACCCCCATACATTTGAAGGGTGGGAGGAAACCGGAGTATCTAGAGGAAGCCCAAGCAGACACGGAGAGCGTACAAACTCCTTACAGACAGTTCTTGATTCAAACCTGGGTCTCATTGTGATAACCACTAACTGCACCCCCCTATTGTCCACATGTACCAAGATCCATGTGAAAAACTTTGTTTTATGTGCTATCCAGGTAAATCAAGCCATACTGAAGTACAACAGGTAGTGCAAGATGGGAGCCTGCCAGTAGAGCTTTACAGCACCTCAGGCTAGAGAAAGTTTTCTCTTCCAGGTTTCACCTTGCCCTTGGAACCTTCCTCATTCAGCACCTCACCTTCTTTCATGTTGTATCATTTTAAGTCCTAGTCACACACAACTCTCTTAATTGACACAAAATGGAAATATTTTGACTCTTGGAAATCTAAGAAATACTTATTAACTCAGGCAGCATCTGTGGAAAGTAGTAAATGCTACAAATACTCAAGAGTACTGTGACAGATTATGTTGTCTTTGTATTGTATTGCAAGTTTTGGGGAGATAAATTGGGGCAGTTTTTTTTTAAAGAGTAGGTCACATACAAACACTTTAAAACGGATCTTATTTAAAATACTGGAGCTCTGCTCATGTTAGACATGTTGGCCCCAGAGCCTTTGCAGAAGCTTTGGAGAGTGCCCAAGCGACTTCAATAATGGACTGTTGTTTACAAAAAGGCAACAGATGAAAGAACTTGTTAGAGCTGCAGACTGTCTGGAGTGGAACTTGCTGTTCTAGGAAGGTCATGTGGTTTTGGAAGGAGAGAGAGTTAAACTGTTTTTTTTTTCTGTGTGTGTGTGAGAAAGAGAGAGAGAGAGAGACAGACAGACAGACAGACACACACACACAGATCAGTTCTACAGTTTTACAGACAGCAGTAGCAGCTGGGACTGGAACAGGACAAGCTAGCAAGATTGTGGAAAACCCTATTTGGAAGATGGGTTGTGAGTTCTTAGTTCAGCCTGGTCAAAGCTCTTGTGGCTGTCTAATGTTTCACTTGAAATAAGAGAAACAAAAAGGAACTCTGTGGTGACCTGAAAGAAAGAGGTTATCATTTGGAAAACCCTGAGGGGAAAGTTTATTTGGCAAGACACTGAATGGCTGATTAAAATAGGATCAGTTGTGGGTGTCCAGCATATAACAAATCTCTCTCTGAAAACCGACAAGAACTTTCCTGAGTGGTAACCATTTACCTTATAAATACGAAAGCCTGGTGAACTTTATAAATGTTAAATTCTGTGCACAGAATAAGAATTGTCTGCAACCAGTGAACTTGGAGGAATGAGAAGTGAGATTGGACTATGAACCAAGAATGTTGACAAGATTTCAAGGTTTGAGTTACAGGGAAAGGTTGCGCAGACTAGGGATTTTTTTCTCTGGAGCGTAGAAGATTGAGGGCAGACTTGATAGAGGTGTTTAAGATTTTAAAAGGGACAGACAGAGTAAATGTGGATAGGCTTTTTCAATTAAGAGTGGGGGAGATTTAAACTAGAGGGCATGGTTTAAGATTGAAGGGGGAAAATTATAACGGGAACATGAGGGGAAATTTCTTTATGCAAAGGGTGGTAGGGATGTGGAATGAGCTTCCGGCAGACGTAGTTGAGGCGGGATCATTGGTTACATTTAAGGATAGACTGGATAGTTAGATGGAGAGGAGAGGACTGGAGGGGTATGGACCGGGTGCTGGTCAGTGGGACTAGGAGGGTGGGAATTTGTTACGGCATGGACTAGTAGGGCCATACTGGCCTGTTCTGTGCTGTAAGTGGTTATATGGTTATTTATATGGTTTAACTTTTCTTAAATGTAAACACACACATACACGCGTACTTAGAATTAGAAGGGGGTTAAGTTAGGTTAGTTAAGTCAATAGTGATAAGTTCAAGTGTGATTCTGTTTTCATGTTTAAAGATAATTAAAAGCAACTTTTGTTTAAGTAACCATTTGTCTTGGTGAATATCTATTGCTGCTGGGTTTTGGAGTCCTCTGGGCTCATAACAATATACAAAATGTCCCCCTAGGATCCTCTGTTTCATTGTTTTCTCTCTAGTTCTCAGTCAAATTTTCCCTTCAAGTAAACTTTCCTACCCGCAGACTTCTCACTGCAAGTTAATCTATAATTCCTCCCTCCTGTGCCTATGCTATTCATTACACTTCATGATTGATGTCAAACCCCTGTATTTAAATGTGCTCCACTGACTACCTTCTCTCAGTTCTTAGTCTCTCAGAAAAAAACAGAGCACAGGAATTTCTGGTATCATGTTAAAATGAAAATGAATAACAAACCATGACATCCTAGCTATCACCACAATGACATCCTATTCACTCCCATGTCAGTAATAAATCCTCCATTTCTACTCGCCTCTTTTTTCTCCTCTTTTCTCTTGTTCCTTTCAGGTATTCTAGTTTTTTTTGTGATTGATGGCTCGATCATTTTTTTTTAAATTTTTTATTTTTCACACCATAAACCACATTAACCATGATACATACATTTTCCTTTTCAAATATATACAGGGTCATTTTCTCCCCCCCCTCCCTCCTCCCATCCCACCCTCCCTACCTCCCCCCCATCAATTTAAAGTACAAAATCTAAGATACATTAAACCAGTCAAACAATGTTGTCATTCAATAAAAATAAACAAGAAATTCCACTGAGTCAATTCTTTTCATTTCCTTCTCCTTTCGTTAATTTAGGTAGTGAATGTCCCCGGTAGGTTTTCTCTATTGTGTTTCATGTAAGGCTCCCATATTTGTTCAAATATTTCAACATTATTTCTTAAACTATATGTTATTTTTACTAATGGAATACAGTTATTTATTTCTATATACCATTGTTGTATTTTCAAATTATCTTCCGATTTCCAGGTTGACATAATACATTTTTTTGCTACGGCTAGAGCTATCTTAACAAATCTTTTTTGTGCACCATCCAAATCAATTCCAAATTCTTTGTTTTTTATGTTACTTAGGAAGAAGATCTCTGGATTTTTTGGTATATTGTTTTCTGTAATTTTATTTAATATCTAGTTTAGATCTTCCCAAAATTTTTCTACTTTCTCACATGTCCAGATTGCATGAATTGTTGTTCCCATTTCTTTTTTACAACGAAAACATCTATCAGATACTGTTGGGTTCCATTTATTTAACTTTTGAGGTGTAATGTATAGCCTGTGTATCTAGTTATATTGTATCATACGTAACCTCATATTTATTGTATTTCTCATCGTTCCAGAACATAACTTCTCCCATGTTTCCTTTTTTATCTTTATATTTAAATCTTGTTCCCATTTTTGTATAGTTTTACCATTTGTTTCCTCATTCTCCTTTTCTTGCAGTTTAATATACATATTTGTTATAAATCTTTTGATTATCACTGTATCTGTAATCACATATTCAAAGTTACTTCCCTCTGGTAACCTCAAACTGCTTCCTAATTTGTCCTTCAAGTAGGATCTCAATTGGTAATATGCCAGCACTGTATCTTGAGTTATATTGTATTTATCTTTCATTTGTTCAAAGGATAATAATCTATTTCCTGAAAAACAATTTTCTATTCTTTTGATCCCTTTTTTCTCCCATTCTCTAAAGGAAAGGTTATCTATTGTAAAAGGGAGTAACTGATTTTGCATCAATATTAGTTTTGATAATTGGTAATTTGTTTTATTCCTTTCTACATGAATCTTCTTCCAAATATTGAGTAGATGATGTAATACTGGAGAACTCCTACGTTGTACCAATTTTTCATCCCATTTATATAATATGTGTTAAGGTATCTTTTCCCCTATTTTATCTAGTTCTAATCTAGTCCAATCTGGCTTTTCCCTTGTTTGGTAAAAATCTGATAGGTATCTTAATTGTGCGGCTCTATAATAATTTTTAAAGTTTGGCAGTTGTAAGCCTCCTTGTTTATACCATTCTGTTAATTTATCTAGTGCTATCCTCGGTTTCCCTCCTTTCCATAAAAATTTCCTTATTATTTTCTTTAACTCCTTGAAGAATTTCTCTGTCAAGTGTATTGGCAATGCCTGAAATAGGCATAATATCCTTGGGAAAATGTTCATTTTAATACAGTTTATCCTTCCTATTAGTGTTAATGGTAAATCTTTCCAATGCTCTAAATCGTCTTGTAATTTTTTCATTAGTGGATAATAATTGAGTTTATATAGATGGCCGAGATTTTTATTTATTTGTATACCTAGGTATCTTATTTCTTGCATTTGCCATCTGAATGGTGATTCCTTCTTAAATTTTGAGAAATCCGCATTATTCATTGCTTCACTTTTATTTACGTTAATCTTGTAACCCGACACTTCTCCATATTCCTTCAATTTCTTATATAATTCTTTTATTGATAGTTCTGGTTCTGTTAAGTATACTATAACATCATCTGCAAATAAACTGATTTTATATTCCTTGTCTTTTATTTTTATCCCTTTTATATTATTTTCTGTTCTTATCAATTCTGCTAGTGGTTCTATAGCTAACGCGAACAATAAGGGTGATAGTGGGCATCCCTGCCCTGTTGACCTGCTTAAGTTAAATTGCTTTGATATATATCCATTTACTGTCACTTTCGCCCATGGCCCCTTATATAATGCTTTAATCCAATTAATATACTTCTCTGGTAAACTGAATTTTTGCAATACTTTGAATAAATAATTCCATTCTACTCTGTCAAAGGCCTTCTCTGCGTCTAAAGCAACTGCTACTGTTGGCGCTTTACTCCCTTCTACTGCGTGAATTAAGTTAATAAATTTACAAATATTGTCTGTTGTGCGTCTTTTTTTAATAAATCCAGTTTGGTCTAGATTTACCATTTTAGGTACATACTCTGCTAATTTGTTTGCTAATAGTTTAGCTATTATCTTATAATCTGTGTTAAGTAATGATATTGGTCTATATGACACTGGTGCGAGTGGATCTTTCCCTTGCTTTATTATTACTGTAATTATTGCTGTTTTACATGAATCTGGTAAGCTTTGTTTTATCAATCTGGTTGATTACTTCCAGGAGGGGAGGAATTAATAAATCTTTAAATGTTTTATAGAATTCTATTGGGAATCCATCCTCTCCTGGTGTTTTATTATTTGATAATTTTTTTATTATCTCTTGTATTTCTACTATTTCAAATGGTTCTATTAATTTATTTTGTTCCTCTATTTGTAATTTTGGTAGTTCAATTTTAGTTAAAAATTCACCTTCTTTCCCTTCGTTTTCAGTTTGGTATAATTGTTCATAGAATTCTCTAAAGTTTTCCTTGATCTCCGTTGGATTATATGTGATTTGTTTGTCTTTTTTCCTTGATGCCAATACCATTTTCTTTGCTTGTTCTGTCTTAAGCTGCCATGCTAGAATTTTGTGCGTTTTTTCCCCTAGTTCATAATATTTCTGTTTTGTCTTCATTATGTTCTTCTCCACCTTATGTTTGTAGTGTTTCATATTTTATTTTTTTATCTGCCAATTCTCTTCTTTTAGTTGTATCTTCCTTCATTGCTAATTCTTTTTCTATATGTACTATTTCCCTTTCCAACTGCTATGTTTCCTGATTATAGTCCTTCTTCATCTTGGTTACATAACTTATTATTTGCCCTCTCATGAACGCTTTCATTGCATCCCATAGTATAAACTTATCTTTCACTGATTCCGTATTTATTTCAAAATACATTTTAATTTGTCTTTCAATGAATTCTCTAAAATCCTGCCTTTTAAGTAACATGGAGTTTAATCTCCATCTATACATTCTTGGAGGGATGTCCTCTAACTTTATTGTCAATATTAAGGGTGAATGGTCCGATAATATTCTAGCTTTATATTCTGTTTTTCTTACTCTATCTTGCATACGAGCTGATAACAAAAATAGGTCTATTCTTGAGTATGTTTTATGTCTACCCGAATAATATGAATATTCCTTTTCCTTTAGGTGTTGTTTCCTCCATATATCCAAAAGTTGCATTTCTTCCATCGATTTAATTGTAAATTAGGTTACTTTGTTCTTTCTGTTAATTTTTTCCCCCAGTTTTGTCCATATTTGAATCCAAATTCAGGTTGAAATCCCCTCCTATTAATATGTTCCCTTGCGTATCTGCTATCTTCAAAAACATATCTTGCATAAACTTTTGATCTTCTTCGTTAGGTGAATATACATTGAGTAGATTCCAAAACTCCGAATATGTCTGACATTTTATCATTACATATCTCCCTGCTGGATCTATTATTTCCTCTTCTATTTTAATTGGCACATTTTTACTAATTAATATAGCTACTCCTCTTGCTTTTGAATTATACGATGCTGCTGTTACGTGTCCTACCCAATCTCTCTTTAATTTCTTGTGCTCCAATTCAGTTAAGTGTGTTTCTTGCACAAATGCTATATCAATTTTTTTCTTTTTTCAGTAAATTTAGCAGTTTCTTCCTTTTAATTTGGTTATGTATTCCATTAATATTTAAAGTCATATAGTTCAGCGTAGCCATTTTATACTTTGTTTATCTTCCCTTTCTGTTTCTCCATCATCACCTTTCCTTCTTATCCATTTCTGCTTTCTTGTTTTGAACACTTTATAAGACAACATTTCTAAAACATCAAACATTTTCCTTATTCTCCTATTTAAAACTTCTTTAACCCCATTCTCCCCTCCCCCTCCTGAGTTGCCCTTTATCCCTTGTCGGGCAACCACATCTCCCCTCTCCATTTGGATTTGCGAATTCACTCGCAAACGTCAACTGATTTTGCAGTGACCGTAACTCCTCCCCACCCTGCCCCCGCCCCCCCGGAAAAGATTTCAATTTTCATATGTAACAAAGGTCACTCTTTTAATTCCCTCCTTATTCCCTCTATTCCCTTTCCCTCCCTTATTAATTCTTATCTATACTCTATATATTTTCCTCTAAATACAGATACATTCATGTATACACACTATATATATACACACACATATACCCCTATACACACATACATATAGTTCGTGGTCATTTTTACTCTCATTACATGTCTTCATCTCTCTGCTTGTTTTGTAGTTGTTCTGCAAATTTTCTTGCTTCCTCTGGATCCGAGAATAGTCTGTTTTGTTGCCCTGGAATAACTATTTTAAGTACCGCTGGGTACTTTAACATAAATTTATATCCTTTTTTCCATAAGATCGTTTTTGCTGTATTGAACTCCTTCCTCTTTTTCAGGAGTTCAAAACTTATGTCTGGATAGAAAAAAAATTTTTGACCTTTATATTCCAGTGGCTTTTTGTCTTCTCTTACTTTCTTCGTTGCTTTCTCCAATATATTTTCTGTTGTTGTATATCTTAAGAATTTTACTAAAATGGATCTTGGTTTTTGCTGCGGTTGTGGTTTCGGGGCTAAAGTTCTATGTGCCCTCTCTATTTCCATTTCTTCCTGTAATTCTGGTCTTCCTAGGACCCTGGGGATCCAATCTTTTATAAATTCTCTCATATTCTTGCCTTCTTCATCTTCCTTAAGGCCCACTATCTTTATATTATTTCTTCTATTATAGTTTTCTATTACATCTATCTTCTGAGCTAACAGCTCATGTGCCTCTAACTTTTTTATTAGATTCTTCTTATTTCTTTTAAGTCCTCTACTTCCATTTCTACAATTATTTATCATTCTTCCATATTTTCCACTCTTTTTCCTATCTCTGACATGACCATTTCTATTTTATTCATTTTTTCTTCTGCATTCTTAATTCTTCTTTTTATCTCTTTAAATTCTTGTAATTGCCATTCTTTCACTGATTCCATATATTCTTTAAAAAAAGATATATCCATTGTCTTGCCTTTCTCTTCTTCTTCCATTTCTTTCTGCTCTTCTTCTTCTTCTTCCTCTGGGTTGACCATCTGTTGTTTCCTTGTTTTCTTTTTACCCTCTTCTTTTTTGTTGTCGTTATTGTCTGTGTTCTGCACCTGCTGCTGTGTTGCAGGTGTCTCTCTCAGCTGTGGAGATCGACTCCGCAGCTGTTCCCCCCTCCCGTCAGTGTGTTTTTTTTCATGCGCGATTGCGCACTTTTACTCGGCTCTGTGAGCCATTTTTGTAGTCCCGAGCCCGGGACTTCCACTGACCTGAGGGAGCGGGCTTCTCTCTCCGCGGCGGTCCTCTTCGGACAGGTAAGGCCTTCACCTTCTTCTTCCGACGTTCTTTCTTCCTCTTTTCTTCCCGTTGTTTTCGACTTTTCTCTCTTCACTGCCATTTTCTTCTCACCTTTATTTTTACTTTATTGTAAATTTTAATCTTGTACCTTTGTGCTTTGTGTGTTTTTTTTTTAACTTTTCGGGAGAGGGCTGGAATTCCCTGACCGGCCACTACTCCATCACGTGACTCCCCCTGGCTCGATCATTGAGGTCATCAAGAGTTTCCTTGGAGAGCACTTAGCAGAGAATCTCACCTGGTCCCTTAACACCAGCTCCATAGCTGAAAGCCCAGCAATGCCTCTACTTCCTGCAAAGGCTGAGAAAAGTTTATTCTCCCACCCCATCCTCATTACACTCTACAGTGTATGTATTGAGGGCAACATGTGCTTCTGCATCACTGCCTAGTTTGGAAGCTGTACCACCTCAGACCACATGATCCTGCAGAGGATAGTGAAGTCAGTGGAAAAGATCAGTGGGGGCTTTCTTCCTACCATAAAGGACATCTACTACACTTGATGCAGGTGAAAGGCAATAAACATTGCTAAGGACTTCACACACCCCTCATGTAAACTATTCTCTCTTCTGCCATCTGGTAGGATGTACCATAGCACTCAGGTCCTTAAGTCTAGATTTGGCAACAGTTTTACCCCCCCCCCCTCCCCCAAGCCATCAGCCTCCTGGATTCCCAGACATATGTGAACAGTATACAGATTGGGTATTATGCAATGATAAGGGGCTAATCAACAATCTTGTTGTACGAGGCCCTTTGGGTAGGACCGATCACAATATGATCGAATTCTCACTCAATATGGAGAGTGATGAAATTAAAACCGAGACTAAGGTCCTGAATTTAAATAAAGGGAATTATGATGGTATGAGATGGGAGTTGAGTAAGATTGATTGGGTGGTGTTTATGGGGGAGTTGACTGTGGATAGACAATGGAAAGCATTCACAGATCTAATGGAGAAATTGCAAAAATCGTTTATACCGGTTTGGCATAAAAATAAACCAAAAAAGGTGACTCAACTGTGGATAACAAGGGAAATTAGAGACTGCATTAGGTCCAAAGAGAGAGCATATCAATTGGCCAAAAAAAGTACCACAAGACTGGGAGCAGTTCAAGATGCACCAAAGGAGGACAAAGGGATTAATCAAGAGAGCAAAAATAAATTACGAAAGTAAGCTTGCGGCAAATATAAAAACCGACTGCAAAAGCTTTTATAAATATGTCAAGAAGAAAAGATTGGTGAAATCCAGAGTAGGTCCTTTGCAGTCGGAATCAGGGGAATATATAATGGGGAATAAGGAAATGGCAGACCCATTAAATTCTTACTTTAGTTCTGTTTTTACAAGAGAGGATACAAATAACCTCCCAAGGATGTTGGGAAACATAGAGACTAATGCAAGGGAGGAACTGAAAGAAATCAGTATCTCTAAGGACATGGTCTTGGGGAAATTGATGGGATTGAAGGCAGATAAATCCCAAGGGCCTTATAATCTACATCCTAGGGTACTTAAGGAAGTGGCCATTCAGATAGCAGATGCTTTAAGAATTATTTTCCAGAACTCGATAGACTCAGGATCAGTACCCATGGATTGGAGGGTAGCTAATGTTACCCCACTATTTAAAAAGGGGGGTAGAGAAAAAGCGGGGAATTATAGGCCGGTGAGCCTTACATCAGTAGTGGGCAAAATGATGGAATCCATTATTAAGGATGTAATAGCGGAGCATATGACTAGCAGAGAAGGGATTGGACTGAGTCAGCATGGATTTACAAAAGGTAAATCATGCTTGACAAATCTATTGGAATTCTTTGAGATGGTGACAGGTAAAATAGATGGGGGAGAGCCAATGGATGTGGTGTACCTGGATTTCCAAAAGGCCTTCGATAAGGTCCCGCATAAACGACTGGCTTACAAAATCAAGGCTCATGGGATTGGGGGAAAAGTATTGATGTGGATTGAGAACTGGCTGGCAGGTAGAAGACAGAGAGTTGGGATAAATGGCTCGTTTTCTGAGTGGCAGGCGGTGACCAGTGGGGTGCCACAGGGATCTGTACTGGGACCCCAGCTGTTCACAATTTACATTAATGATCTGGATGAGGGGATTGGATGTAATATCTCCAAATTTGCAGATGACACTAAGCTAGGAGGGGTTGTGTGCACGGAAGAGGGGGTCAGGAAGCTCCAGTGTGATTTGGATAAATTGAGGGACTGGGCAGATACATGGCAAATGCTCTACAATGTGGATAAATGTGAGGTTCTCCACTTTAGTAATACAAACCGGAGGGCAGATTACTATTTGAATGGCAATAGATTAAGAGATGGGGAAGTGCAGAGAGACCTAAGGGTACTTGTACACCAGTCTCTGAAGGCGAGCATGCAGGTACAGCAGGCGGTTAAAAAGGCAAATGGTATGTTGGCCTTCATATCAAGAGGGTTTGAGTATAGGAACAAGGATACCTTACTGCAGCTGTATAGGGCCTTGGTGAGACCCCACCTGGAGTATTGTGTGCAGTTTTGGTCACCTTATCTAAGGAAGGATGTTCTTGCAATGGAGGAAGTGCAGAGGCGATTCACCAGGCTGATACCTGGAATGGCAGGAATTACTTATGAGGAAAGATTCCACAAATTGGGATTGTACTCACTGGAGTTTAGAAGATTGAGAGGGGATCTCATAGAGACATATAAAATTCTGGACTGGACAGAGTGGATGCAGATGGGATGTTTCCAATGATGGGAAAATCCAGAACCCGGGGCCATGGTTTGAGGATAATAGGCAAACCATTTAGGACCGAGATGAGGAGGAATTTCTTGACCCAGAGGGTGGTGAATCTGTGGAATTCATGGCCACAGAGGGCAGTAGAGGCAGGTTCATTAAATATATTTAAGAGGGAATTAGATATATTTCTTCAGTATAAGGGTATTAAAGGTTACGGAGAGAAGGCGGGGACTGGGTACTGAACTTTAAGATCAGCCATGATCTCGCTGAATGGCAGAGCAGGCTCGAAAGTTCAAATGACCTACTCCTGCTCCTATCTTCTATGTTTCTATGGGCTTTCACTGGATACATCGTAATATTTTAATATGTTTAACTTCTATTTTAACATATTTATGTAGGGGAGAACAAAATGGTGGCAGTAGAGGAGTATTGGAGCTGGAGAGCTTCCCTTAGTAAAGACTAGAAGAGAATACATAGAACCACCCCCCAGCGCCCCCCCCCCTCCCCCGCCACCACTAGAAAGTAATGGGAGAGGGTTAGGATAGTTCAGAAAGCTGAGAAAAGCAAAGAAATGGGAAAGACAAGATCAGTAAGAGGTGAGAGCAAGAATAACTCACCTTGTGGCGAGGAGAAGGAGATCAAGGTGGGGCCTACGCAGAGGCTGAAAATAGTGGCAGCCATGGCATCAGCACCCGTGCAGGCCCCACCCCCACCCCCATCTGGAAGAGAAGACTTTGGAGGAGGTGATCAAGAGCAGACTGGGAGAGGTAGCCCAGGACAATGCCCAGAAAGGACCATGAGTGAGGTGGCGGGAGCACTGTCAGGCACAGGAAGTTCAGGGGCTCAACGGAGATTGAGATCAAGGGAGTCAGGCTAGGGTGGAGAGGAAGCTCGGAGGCTCGAGGTAAAGGGAGCCGCGCCGAGAAGAAGGCAGCAAGATCAGTGGCAGCGGGAGGCAGAGGCTTGAGGTCGAGGGAGCAGGGCCGAGGTAGAAAGGGCAGTGACGTCAGTAGCAGAGTGAAGCCCGGAGGCTCAAGGTTGGGGGAGTTGGGCCAAGGTGGAGATAGTGGCGACGTTGGTGGGGATGGAGGGAAAGACTCAGCAGGCTGGGAGGAAAGAGAACAGGGACTCACCAGGTAAGGCTGCTCCAACTGGTGGGCGCAAGGAGATCAGGTCCGAGGTGTCAGAAGGCATTCGTGGCATTGGGCCTGGTGGCTTCCGGGCCAGAGAGAAAACAGCGGGAAGATCGCATGGTGGGACAGCCTGGAGTCAAAGAACGATGTGGAGGGGTAAGAAGGCAAAGAAAAGGGAGAGAGGGGGCAAAAGGAGGACAGCACATGGTGGAAGGCTGATAAAGGAAACAGAGGGCTTAATGCCCTTTGCCAAGGGAATATTGGAAGCAATTGGGTAAGTAAAATGGACTTTGTCGACACTAATCGGTAACAGAAACAGAGAGAAATGAGAGGATAGAGGAAAGATTAGATGGGGAGAATGAAATGATTATGTGGGAGGGAGAGAGGGTAAAGATGTGGGAGAGGATAAACATGTTAGAAAATATTAATAGGAGGAACACGATTAAGATTGTGGGGTGAAGGAGGGTAAGAAGAGGAGAGACACAGTGGAGTTAATGCAAAAATGGATCCCAGATATACTGGGGAAGGAAATAATTTAGGGCCACACCAACGGCCACGCTCTATCCTGGCAAGACTCCTGCACTACCAGGATAGTGAGGGGATCTTGCAGGCAGACAATGGCGGTAAAAGCAAGGGAATTCCTGTAGAATATGGGGGGGCCTATTCTATCCGGCGTTATGGGTCCTGAGGACCCCAAAACCCAGCAGCAATAGAAATTCACCAAGTCAAATGGTTCCTTAAACAAGTCATTTTTAATTTTCTTTAAACATAAAAACAGGATCAAACTTTAAGTTATTTCTATTAACTTAACCCCCTTCTAATTCTCAGTGCACATGTATGCAATGCATACAAGTTCAGAAAAGTTCTTTGATTCACAGTTCAATCTCACTTATCACTCCTCCAAACTCATCAGTATCAGGCAATTCTTATACTGTGCACAGAATTTAACATTTATCAATTTTCACTGAGCTCCTCTGGTGCTTAAATAGTTACTGCTCAGGAAGGTTCTTGATGGTTTCAGAGAGAGATTTGTAGTTCATTGAACATATACAAACTGATTCCCTCCGATTAGCCACTTCAGTGTCTTTCCAAAGAAACTTACCCAATCAGGGTTTTCCAAATGATAACCTCTTCTTCTGCAGGTCACCACAGAGTTCCTCTTGTTTCCCTTATATCAGGTGAAACACTTGCTCTTGTATGGACCACAAGGGTATTCAACAGGCTGAATTCAGAATTCACAAGCCGTCTTCAAAATGGGGTTTCAACAAGCTGCCAGCTTGCCATGACTGCAGAAACCAGTTCTCTCTCTCTCTCTCTCTCTCTCCCCCCTAGAGAAAGCCTGTTTGGTTCCCCCCACCCCCTACTTGCAAAACAACAAAACTGCAACCAGACAGATTGCGGTACTGGACCCAAACTTCTGAGTCTGTTCATCTGTTGCTTGCAAAAGAATAATCTATTACTCCACAGTACGTCCAATTAACACCTACTTGTGACGTCTCTATAAGCATTCTTCAAAGTTTTGGCAAAGGCACTCGGAGCCTGGAGTAGAGCTCTGGGATTTTAAATGAGATCTGTTTTGCAAAGTGTTTGTGTTTGCTTGTGACCTACACTACCCCCAGAATCTATCTCTTTCAAAAACATACCTATATATAATATAAAATATGATATAATCCGACACACTGGACATAAGTGCAGCGTTGTTGAAGCGCAGGAGGGAGTTTGATTTGGTAAAAAAGATCTTGAAGCAAAAAGGAATTGAGTTTATGCTCCTTCACCCGGCAATGTTGAAGATAATAAGGGTGGGAGGGGAAAGAAGGTTTTTTAAGGACGCAAAGGAAGCAGTGGATTTTGGAAGGACCCTGCCACTCTTTGGCTTGGCTTCGCGGACGAAGATTTATGGAGGGGGTAAAAAGTCCACGTCAGCTGCAGGCTCGTTTGTGGCTGACAAGTCCGATGCGGGACAGGCAGACACGATTGCAGCGGTTGCAGGGGAAAATTGGTTGGTTGGGGTTGGGTGTTGGGTTTTTCCTCCTTTGCCTTTTGTCAGTGAGGTAGGCTCTGCGGTCTTCTTCAAAGGAGGTTGCTGCCCGCCAAACTGTGAGGCGCCAAGATGCACGGTTTGAGGCGATATCAGCCCACTGGCGGTGGTCAATGTGGCAGGCACCAAGAGATTTCTTTAGGCAGTCCTTGTACCTTTTCTTTGGTGCACCTCTGTCACGGTGGCCAGTGGAGAGCTCGCCATATAACATGATCTTGGGAAGGCGATGGACCTCCATTCTGGAGACGTGACCCATCCAGCGCAGCTGGATCTTCAGCAGCGTGGACTCGATGCTGTCGACCTCTGCCATCTCGAGTACTTCGACGTTAGGGATGTAAGCGCTCCAATGGATGTTGAGGATGGAGCGGAGACAACGCTGGTGGAAGCGTTCTAGGAGCCGTAGGTGATGCCGGTAGAGGACCCATGATTCGGAGCCGAACAGGAGTGTGGGTATGACAACGGCTCTGTATACGCTTATCTTTGTGAGGTTTTTCAGTTGGTTGTTTTTCCAGACTCTTTTGTGTAGTCTTCCAAAGGCGCTATTTGCCTTGGCGAGTCTGTTGTCTATCTCATTGTCGATCCTTGCATCTGATGAAATGGTGCAGCCGAGATAGGTAAACTGGTTGACCGTTTTGAGTTTTGTGTGCCCGATGGAGATGTGGGGGGGCTGGTAGTCATGGTGGGGAGCTGGCTGATGGAGGACCTCAGTTTTCTTCAGGCTGACTTCCAGGCCAAACATTTTGGCAGTTTCCGCAAAGCAGGACGTCAAGCGCTGAAGAGCTGGCTCTGAATGGGCAACTAAAGCGGCATCGTCTGCAAAGAGTAGTTCACGGACAAGTTTCTCTTGTGTCTTGGTGTGAGCTTGCAGGCGCCTCAGATTGAAGAGACTGCCATCCGTGCGGTACCGGATGTAAACAGCGTCTTCATTGTTGCAAGACTAAATGTGCATGTAAACAAAGGAGAAAGAGAGATTTAGGGGAAGAATGGATTGTAAATATTGAAAGTGTGAGGATTACAGCAGGATTATACTTCTTTACATAGTTGTTATTGTTTGAAGGGGATTGTATATGTTAAGTAAAGAAGACATTTGTGGACCTCACAGAAAGGAGGATGGGTGCATTGGGCACTTCCCAAAATAGCTTGGTTATTGGTGCCAGGGTGGGTAAACTAAAGGGGTGGGGTGGGGTGGTGGTGGTGGTGGGATATGGGAGGGGAGGAGGAAGAGGAGGCTTTTTTATTTGTTTGGCTTGGGAATGTGGGTTTTAGTTTTGTTAACTTATTTACTTTTTGTTTGGAGCACGATCGCCTGTGCCAAGGATATATGGAGGCGAAGAATCAGGGGACAAGAAAGAGGGGGAAGGGTATAAGAGTGGTACGAAAGCAGTAGATAAGTCAATTAAATTTGTGAATTTTAATGTAAATGGGATAAATGGATGATTGAAAGAAAAATAGTCTTGGTACACCTAAAAAAAGATGCAGGTGGACATAGTGTTTTTACATGAGACCCACCTTACAGAACAAGAGCATTTAAAGTTAAAGAGGGGTTGAATGGGTCAGGTGGCGATTTCCTCCTTCAGAGCCAGAGAGTGGACATTTTGATAAGTAAGAATGTTCCAGTGGCGGTCAAGGATGCGGTCATGGGCTCGGAGGGAAGATTCGTAATGATGCATTGCCAAATATTCTCAAAGTCCTGGACACTTATGATATATATGCCCTCAATTTCAATGACAAAAAATTTATACAAGATATATTCTTGAAAGTAACGGAAGGATGTGAGAATGTCTCGATTGGAGGGGATTTCAATTTCTGTCTGGATCCACTCATAGACAAATCAGCAAAGAAAGTAACAAGGGCCATAGTAGCTAAGTCTATCCTGGGCTTTATGAAAGAGTTGAATCACATAGATGTTTGGAGAAGGCAGAATCCGAGAGAAAGTGATTACTCCTTTTACTTGAGACAACATGATTCTTACACTAGTATAGATATATTTTTGGCGTCAGTCCAACTGGAGGGTAGGATAGTGGAAACGGAGTACATGGTGTGGCTACTGTCGGACCACTCTCTCTAGAATTTATCCATCATCATGCCAGATAAATAGGCCTCAATGTATAGATGGCACCTGAATACATTGCTATTGGGAAAACCAGAATTTTGTAGCTTTGTTCGGACCCAGAAAGAATTGTTCTGTGAGACGAATTTCCCCTCTACTGAAGACAATTTTCTAATATGGGACACATTAAAGGCCTATTTAAAGGGCCAGACCATTGGATATACCAAAAGCATTAAAAAGGGACATATGAAGGTTAGTGCCCTAGGACAGGTAATAGCTCAATTGCAAAAGGATTACCAAAGAGTGGGTACAGAAGAAAAATACACCACAAAGTCTTGTCCTGGCAGGTGAGGGTGAAAGAGGCCTTGAGAACAATTAATGCGATTTGGACAGGGTAGAGTACAATTTTTTTTTAAAGTTTGCTTGTTCCCATTCTTCAGAGCTTCTTTCAAAACCATCCGGAAGTTTCTGTGGAAAGTTAAACTTTCCAGAGTCTCTATTGATAAATTAACTTGGAATTATGAATTGGGAGGAATAATGCTCCCGGATTTCAAAAAAATATTTTTGGGCAACCCAATTGAAGTTTGTGACCATCCTCTTTGATGGAGGAGACAAGGCTTCATGTGTAAAATTGGAGTTGCATAAGTTTGCTGAGAGGATAGCAGAAAACCTTGTATATAAACAGAACTCTAAATTATTATCTAACTTAAAGAAGCCCCCCCCCCATTAAAGCATATAATTACAATATGAAATAAAAATAATGGTCAAAATGGGGTGGGGGGTGTCTTTCACCTAAAAGACCCCTGGCTCAAAATATGTTAATTCCATTAACAATTGATAATAAAATCTTGGTCACTTGATCCCAGAGAGGGGTCAAGTGTATTGAGGGTTGTTAGGAGCAGGGACCATTTGTGACATTTAAAAATATATCTTTTGTTTCTGTTATCTTCAGTTAAGATCTTACTTAAGTGACAAATTAGGTCCAGCATTAGCCTTACTGCAGTGGAGCAAAACAGAGACTCTGGGGAGCACAAAAAAAAATTATTTCAAAAATATATTTCTTACTTCAGACAGGAACATCTAAACAAGGGCTTGATAAATGAAAACAAAGGTGGGAATCAGATTTTGGTATAGAAATTGATCCATTTTGCTGGTCCGACATAATGATAAGGTATCGACTGGTGCAATATAACTTCTAGCATCAGCTTACCTTACTCCACAAAAGTTACATAAATTCAAATCAGAAATATCAGACCAATGTGTTCGATCTGGTCAAGAAATAGTTACATTCTTGCATTCAACCTGGTCACACCCTAAAGTGAGGCCTTTCTGGGAAGATTTGGGTAATCTGGAAAAAAATTACTAGAATTAGATACCCTTAAGAAACATGAATTATTTCTATAGGGGAATTTAGAAGACTCAAGACCGAGGCTTTGAAATATCAATTAAAATTCATTCAGCTCATTTTTGCAGTGGCCAGGAAATGCAGAGAAGTTACTTGGAAATCTGATTCCCAACTAGATTTAGCCCACTAAAAGATAGAAATGCATAATTGTGTTCCCTTGGAGAAGATCACCTATAACCTTAGCACCGAGGACCCTAGATAAATCAGGTTATTTGTTCCTTGATGGGAGTGGGGCTGATCCTTGGTGAACCCAATCTTTTCTTTTACTGATTCTTTCTCTTTTCTTACTTTTTCTTCCTTTCTTCTTTCTTCTTCTTTCTTGGGTGGTGGGAGGTTCCTTTTTTAGTTCTTCGTTCTCTATTATCTTTCTATTATCAACATGTACATTGAATTTGCATTTTTGTAGTATTATTGTCATTTTTCTTTCTTTATAATAATTGACTCTTCTTTTTTCTCATTTTCTTTAATATCAACATACGGATCGATATTTGATTATTTTGTTAATATTATTTATGTTTTTCTTCTTGATTATTCTTTGTTTTGACAGCACTTTGATTGAAAATTCTTAAAATATTCATAGTGCAAACATTCATATTATAACCATCTTACAACATTACTATAAATTAAAAAAAAGTGCATGAAAAATAAGGCCATGTCTTGGTTCATTGATTATTCAGGAATCTGATGGCAGCGGGGAAGAAGCTGTCCTTGTGCTATAGAATTCTCGTCTTTAGGTTCCTGCACTTTTTTTTCCCAATGGTAGCAGAGTGAAGAGGGCATGGCCTGGGTGGTGGGGGTCTTTGAGGATAGAGGCTGCTTTTTTTAAAGTCACTGCCTCATGTAGATGTCCTCAATGGAATGAAGTTTGCAGTCTGTGATGTTGCAGGTCGAGTTAACAACCTCTGGAGTTTATTCTTGTGCTGAGAGTGGCACCTCCATACCAGGCAATGATGCAACCAGCCAGAATGCTCTCCACAGTACACCTGTAGAAGTTTTTGAGAGTCTTCAGTGACCTACCGAATCTCCTCAGACACCTCACAAAGTAGAGTCGCTGGCAAGCCGCCTTAGTGATGCATCAACATGGAGACTCCAGGACAGATCTTCAGAGATATTGACACCCAGGAATTTGAAGTTCTTGACTCTCTCCACTACTGAGCCCTTGATGAGGACTAGGTCATATTCCCCTGACTTCATTCTGAAGTCCACAATCATCTCCTTGGTTTTGATAACAGTGAGTGCAAAGTTTTTGTTGTTACGCCATTCAACAAGCTGACTTATCCTCCTCCTGTACACTTCCTCACTGGAGTATATGATTCTGCCTACAACTATGGTGTAATTGGCAAACTTGTAGATAGCATTGGAATTCTGCTGGCCACACTGTCATGGGTGTATAACGAGTCGAGCAGTGGGCTTAGCACACAACCTTGGGGTGTGCCTGTATTGAGGAAGATACACTATTTCCAGTTCGTATTGACTGTGGTCTTCCGATGAGAAGGTCAAGGATCCAGTTGCAGAGAGGGGTACAGAGGCCTAGAGTTTGTAGCTTCTTGACCAACTCTGAGGGAATAATAGCATTGAAGGCCTAATGGTAATGGCATTGAAACTCAGATTGTTAAATTCTATATGTTCTGTTTGGTATTTAACCTATTACTTCTGATATGATTTTTAATCACCTCAATATGAAACTCTTTACTCGAACTGCTCCAGTCCTAATACATTTTCTCTTTCTCCATTAGAAACAATGATCAAATTTTCAACCATCTCTCCTAACTCTCCATTACTGGCCAGTCTTCTGTTACTTAGTGCAGTCACTCTACAATGCAACTTTAGTCATATTATTCATTTAAGACAATTAAATAAAAGCAAATTATCATTCAAACAATGACCAACTGGTTAATCAAACACAAAACATCCTTTAGGAATTGTTAAATGTGATAATGTCCTAATCACCTTATGGACTTGCACTGATTAAATTGATTTTTTAAAAAAAAACCTTTAGTGATAGAATCCACAAACCTTGAGTGTCAGGTCTGTGGAAGAATTCACAGAGGTAGGAAATAGCTTATCATTATTTTATGATATTATTATTATTACCCACTTGTTTTGTTGCGGCTTATTCTTTAGCAGTTTAAAACTGTAGAAATGTATTAGCCTTTTCTGTCTAACAATCACAGATAACTTAATATGAGATCACAGTATGAAATAAATCAAAGATGACTCTGTCAACATTCACTGAGCACACTGCAAATTTACCCAGATATCTGAAAAGCCTGTAATACCAAAAGCTTTTAAGGCTCACTCTCAGAGTGCTCTAAAATGCAGTAATCCTAAACTGATAATACTTTCTCTCCATGGTTCAAGGTTTAAGGTTCCTTTTATTATCACAGAATAATACATTTAAAATGTAATGATATACTTTAACTTTTGCCTGCTGTAAGGCAGACAAAGAATTGTCATTAGTATTGGTTGGCACCCTTACAGTATGAGAGAAAGAGAACCAAAAGACTTCCATAAGTAAAATGGTGAGACTATCAGGGCTCATTGCTATTTTAGCATGAAGCCGTCAACAACTTCTTGATGTGGCATGAGCATAAAAATAAGGTCATGATCAGAAAATTTGAATTCTTCAGATTTTGTTTGTTGATTTTTTTTTTAAAGGGTTATCCTGTTCTTATTTTGATTTCTACAAAGTTATTTTGCAGTCAGGATCTATATAAAACACAATAGTAAGACAAATGTAATACACAAAGAATATTGTTCTAACTACACCTAATATCAGGAAGTGGATAAAATGCCCATAAAAAGCACATCAATTGAAATTATACCATTTCATCCTCCTCCCCCATTAGAATGGATAGCTCATTAAAGCTGCACTGCTGTTCAAAAGTGGTAGAAGCAGGTACATCAGCTCCCTTTATAAAAAAACCAGAAATTATATGGTTGGGAGAGGATTGGAAGGGTATGGACCCAATGTGGGAAAATGGGACCAAAGCAAGAGGGCATGTTGTTCAGAACAGACAAGCTGAGCATTCTGGCAAAACTCAACAACTTCAAATAAGTAAATAAACAACAGATAAAATGGTTCTTTTTACACTATTAAACTGAATATATTACCTTCTATACTCTGGGACTGCACTAGAGATGAGTTACGATCCTGTGAAATCACTATGTTTCCGTGGTCATTGGGCACTTCTGAAAACTGTAAATGGAGTTTCAAGAACTTCTCCAATGCTACTGCAGCCTGTTCCTTTACAGGATTTATTATCTTTTCCAAAGCTTGAGAATCTTCATCTGTTACTCGAAGGCATATTGTTTCCATTTCCCTCATGTTAGCTCGTAGTTGCTGTGAGACAGTGAGAAAAAGTCAGTCTCTATTAATTATGTTTAAATAGTTATTTTATCTTTTGGTGAACTTTCATGATCACAAAAATGAGTAATGTACTGCTGCAGCACCAATCCGATAATATTATCAACAAGTATCAGCTGATGCCAGAGGCAGAGTAATCATCTGCCCAAAATATTGCCTTAACCTCCAACACAGAAGAGCATCACATCAACCTATGAATAAAAAAAAATCTAGCCTTAAAGCATTTGTTTTTAATTCCAAATCTTTAACATAGTTTAAGCAAATTTTGACATTAAGGAAATGTGCAATTACAATGCATACTAAAGTCCCTGACAACTGTCACAATATCCTCCAGCATATTAAAAAAAACTTTTAGCGGAGTCTGATAAGCCTTTGAAAAAAAAGTCATAACCAATTAGATTTATCTAATGTAAGCAGATACTTTTTAAAAGTTGTTAACATTTATTAGCCATTTACTGTAAAGCTTGAATGTAGAACACAACCTACCACACATTCTAGGCACTTCCAAAAAAGTCTCTTTACCATGTAATTGAACATGTACACAACCAAAGGAAAAAAATATTGCAGATACTGGAAATCTGATCTAAATAAAGTGCTATCAATAGTCAGCTAGTCAGATGGCATTCTGTACAGACATAAACATTAAAATTAACCTGAAGTGTTATCTTTGTTTTTAAGACCAAATGTTCTCCTCAGATGAAAAAGACTGAACAAGTATTGATGGGAAGCAAAAGAGAATTTTGGGGAGAGAGTGGACTAGTGTGACTTGCTAGTCTGCAGTGACATGGAGTTTGCACAGAGTCAATTATCTGTTCCTCCTTCCATGCTGTAAACTTTCTGTGCTTCTGTTACTGGACAACACTGTGTGGTGGAGATAGATTCAATCATGGCAATGAAAAAGCAGAGAATACGAGTTAAAACAGGATTAGCCATCAGGACCTATGACCCTGCACCACTGGTTATCAAGATCTTCTAGCATGTCTTTCTTCTGCATGTTCCCAAATCCCTTGATTCTTTCAATAACCCCAAATCTTTTTCCATGATAGACAAAGCACATGTTGAATTTCTCTGCCATTTTCTTATTCTCACTGTAAATTATCTGAACTTCAACTCTAAAATTATTCCTTCCTAGTCCTTTTTTTTCTTTTGCATACCAACTGTAGCCAGCACGGTTAGCATAGTGGTTAGTGCGACACCATCAGGCTGAGTACTGGCGCACCTCAGGGCTGTGTGCTCAGCGCGCTCCTGTTCAAACAACTGACCCATGACTGCATCGCCAGATCCAGCTCCAACAGTGACATTGTTTGTATATGACACAATAGTAGTTGGTCTCATCAGTATCAATGATGAGTCTCACTAAGAGAAGAGGTGGAGAATCTCATTAAATGGCTGATCCATCACAAATCTCAACTCCTCTTTTGTGTCATTCACATAAACCCTCAATTTTCCCATCTTTCAAAAGCTTATGTAAAAATCCTTTTTACATACAGTGATTAGACCTCCACAACTTTCTGGTGTAAACATTTCTGGAGATTCACCATCTTCTGTTTTAAGTGACTGGCCGTTATCTTGTAACCATGACTCCTGATATGAGATATCTCAACTTGTGGAAAGATTTCAACATATACCATGCCATGCTCACTTGTGTCTTGTTTCAATAAGAATTCTCTCATTCTTCTAAACCAGCCATTCTCAACCTTTTTTTTAAGCTGTGGCCCCCTTTGGACTCTGCTCAAAATTTATGGGCCCCCTTCCCTGTGAAGTAGTCAAGTTTAGTTGATTTCTTCTGAACTTCTCACCTACCGACTACATAAAAACATAATAATTTATGATTTTCAGTTAATGCCCCCTCCCTTAAATGTGCTGTGGCCCCGGGAGGGGGTGGGGGGCAGGGCAGGGGGAGTAGGGTGGGCATGTGACCCTGTTGAGAATTGCTGTTTTAAACATTTTAGAATGTTTTAATCCCAGGAATTAGCATAGTGTATCTCTCTGAACTGCATCCAATGCTCATATGTTCATTTTTTTAAAAAAAAGGATCAAAACTGTATGAAAATCTCCAGGTGTGGTCTCGCCAACAATTTTTAACAATACTTCTCAATTTTTAGTCTCCAATTCCCATCCTAAAAAGGCCAATACACTATTTCCTCCTTAATTCTTTATTTCACCAGCCAGCTAACATTTTCTGATTCATACACAAGAACACCTAGACTCCTCTGCACTGTACTTATTTGCAGAGCCTCTCCATTTAGATAATAATCTTTTATTTCTTCTTGCTGAAGTGCACGATTTTACATTTTCATGCATATGATAACCAACCTACAAACCATATCAACACTCTTCCTAAATACGCTGAGCTCTTATTTTGCACACCAGCCTTTTATGGAGCATTTTATCACTTACAGAGCCTTCTGGAAGTCCAAATACACAAAAGTATAGGTTCCCTTATATCTCTATCTTTGGCTTGGCTTCGCGGACGAAGATTTATGGAGGGGGTAAAAAGTCCACGTCAGCTGCAGGCTCGTTTGTGGCTGACCAGTCCGATGCGGGACAGGCAGACACGATTGCAGCGGTTGCAAGGGAAAATTGGTTGGTTGGGGTTGGGTGTTGGGTTTTTCCTCCTTTGCCTTTTGTCAGTGAGGTGGGCTCTGCGGTCTTCTTCAAAGGAGGCTGCTGCCCGCCAAACTGTGAGGCGCCAAGATGCACGGTTTGAGGCGTTATCAGCCCACTGGCGGTGGTCAATGTGGCAGGCACCAAGAGATTTCTTTAGGCAGTCCTTGTACCTTTTCTTTGGTGCACCTCTGTCACGGTGGCCAGTGGAGAGCTCGCCATATAATACGATCTTGGGAAGGCGATGGTCCTCCATTCTGGAGACGTGACCCATCCAGCGCAGCTGGATCTTCAGCAGCGTGGACTCGATGCTGTCGACCTCTGCCATCTCGAGTACCTCGACGTTAGGGGTGTGAGCGCTCCAATGGATGTTGAGGATGGAGCGGAGACAACGCTGGTGGAAGCGTTCTAGGAGCCGTAGGTGGTGCCGGTAGAGGACCCATGATTCGGAGCCGAACAGGAGTGTGGGTATGACAACGGCTCTGTATACGCTTATCTTTGTGAGGTTTTTCAGTTGGTTGTTTTTCCAGACTCTTTTGTGTAGTCTTCCAAAGGCGCTATTTGCCTTGGCGAGTCTGTTGTCTATCTCATTGTCGATCCTTGCATCTGATGAAATGGTGCAGCCGAGATAGGTAAACTGGTTGACCTTTTTGAGTTTTGTGTGCCCGATGGAGATGTGGGGGGGCTGGTAGTCATGGTGGGGAGCTAACAAATAGCCAAACATGATACCTCTTTAATAAAACTATGTAGATTTGATTGCATTAAGCTTCTTGAACTGACTAGCCACATCTTCCATGATAGACTCCAGCAACTTTCCAACCGATGTTAAATTAACTATTCTATAATTGCCTGCTTTTTGACTGACTTTTTAATTTTTAAATGTTTTAAATTTAGGCAGACAGCACGGTAACAAGCCATTTTGGCCCACGAGCCTGTGCCACCTAATTACCCTACAACTCGAGTACATTTTGAACGAAGAGAGAAAATATGAGCCTCGGGGAAAGCCCACACAGACATGGGGAGAACATACAAACTCCTAACAAGCAGTGCGGGATTCAAACCCCAGTCCCAATCGCTGGCACTGTAATGGCATTGCACTAACCATTACGCCAACCAATCTGCCTTGAATAAAGGCATCATATTTGACAACCATTTTTAATGAGCAAAGGCATTTGATGTTTTCCAATTTGGTATCCTCCAAGAAATTTGGAAAAACTTCAACCAGCATCTTTACCTCCTCCGCAGTCCATTAAAACCGTAGCAATTGTGTCCTGCTGATTTGTCTGCCTTTCACCCCATTTGTTTTTCCAATATTTGATTGGGATGGTTGCTGGTGTCCTCATACTTGAAACTAACCCATTAATTCTTATTGAAACTGAAAACAATACTCCAAATGGGGCCTCACCAATGTCCTGTACCACACCATCATGACTTCCTATATTAAATACTCTGACTTCAATCTCACTCTCCAGTGTTCCACACTTATTTTGGCTAACTTCCCTTCTTTTTTAAACATCCATAGAAGCTCATGCTATTCTAACCATAGAACACTACATCACAGAAACAAGCCCCTTCCCCCCCCTTCTTGTCACCATTTTTTTCCTAGTCCCACTGACTTGCACCCAAGCCATAGCCCTCCATACTGCTCCCATCCACGTAACAGTCCAAATTCTTCTTAAATGTTAAAATTGAGCCCACAGGACTGGGCAGATACATGGCAAATGCACTACAATGTGGATAAATGTGAGGTTATCCACTTTGATAATACAAACCGGAGGGCAGATTACTATTTGAATAGCAATAGATTAAGAGATGGGGAAGTGCAGAGAGACCTAGGGGTACTTGTACACCAGTCTCTGAAGGCGAGCATGCAGGTACAGCAGGCGGTTAAAAAGGCAAATGGTATGTTGGCCTTCATATCAAGAGGGTTTGAGTATAGGAACAAGGATACCTTACTGCAGCTGTACAGGGCCTTGGTGAGACCCCACCTGGAGTTTTGTGTGCAGTTTTGGTCACCTGATCTAAGGAAGGATGTTCTTGCAATGGAGGGAGTGCAGAGGCGATTCACCAGGCTGATACCTGGAATGGCAGGAATTACTTATGAGGAAAGATTGCGCAAATTGGGATTGTACTCGCTGGAGTTTAGAAGATTGAGAGGGGATCTCATAGAGACCTATAAAATTCTGGCAGGACTGGACAGAATGGATGCAGATGGGATGTTTCCAATGATGGGAAAATCCAGAACCCGGGGCCATGGTTTGAGGATAATAGGCAAACCATTTAGGACCGAGATGAGGAGGAATTTCTTGACCCAGAGGGTGGTGAATCTGTGGAATTCATGGCCACAGAGGGCAGTAGAGGCAGGTTCATTAAATATATTTAAGAGGGAATTAGATATATTTCTTCAGTATAAGGGTATTAAAGGTTACGGAGAGAAGGCGGGGACGGGGTACTGAACTTTAAGATCAGCCATGATCTCGTTGAATGGCGGAGCAGGCTCGAAGGGTCGAATGACCTACTCCTGCTCCTATCTTCTATGTTTCTATGTTTCTATGTTTACCTCAGCTGGCAGTTCATTCCACACTCCCACCACTCTCTCTGTGAAGAAGTTCCCTGTCATGTGAATGTGAGGGGGTTGGAGGGCGGAGAGCGGGAGGGGGGAACTACTGGAGTTGTTCAAGTGAACCAGCGCGGAATCGAAGGGCCGACATAGCCTGTTTCCGCGCTGTAAACGGTTATATGGTTATCATTGATATAGATGACAAACAATGGTCCCACCACCAATTCCTGAGGCACACCACTAGTCACAGGCTTCCAGTCTGAGAAGCAATCATCCACAACTACTCTCTGGCTTCTCCCATTCAGCCATTATTGAATCCAGTTCACTACTTCGTCATGAATACCTAACGTCTGAACCTTCCTGACTAACCCTGCCATGTGGGAACTTGTCAAAGGCCTTATTAGTTGGTTATTAATTAATCCTTTCTCATTGAACAACACTATATCCAATGTAGTCTTTTCTACATTGGCAGCTCTGGCAGCTCTGCAACAATTATGATTAAAAAATGTAATACATTTTTTATGCATATATACTCCACTGCACTTCCACAAAGTTGACTCGTCCATACTATTTGCATTTTGAAGTCCATGATCACTGCATTACTTGTGTTTTGTTCACTTATCATTTCTTGATTAATGCCTTGCCCAATATTACAATTAACGTTGACAGCTTATAAATAATTCCTACCAATTTTTTATGCATTTGAAATTTCTAAGCTCCAGCCAAACTGATTCTAATTCTATATTATGATTTGCCAAGCCATGATTATTTCTTATTACTGAATTGATATAATTCCTTGGTATCAGGGTTACTTCATTTCTTTTCCCTTTCTGTTCTTCCTAATTGTAAATTACTGTTGGACTTCCAGCTCTGGGTACCCTACTGCTGCATTTTCTTCATGACAATGTACACCCATTCACTTCCATTTATGCTATTAATTCATCTACACATCTGCTCTGTGCATTTAGATAGACTGGAGGTCTGGGTTTTCAAAGTCCATCCTATGGATGCCCCATACATATGAATTAGCTCTCAAAAATTATTAAAAATCACAAGTCCAATGTATGTGCATACATTTAGTAGCTACGAACAGCAGATTTCAACATTAAACATTAACAAATTATAAAGGTAAGGTCTTGACAAAATGTCCAGAGGGTCTTTCAATGAGCATCGAATGTCTTTTTCAAACATAATATTGTCAGTCAATTTAAAGTAATCTATAACTGTGAAGGCATTTACAATACTCACCAAAGGCTTACTCTATCTAGTCACTGTTAGGAGAGGTTGAGAGCTTCAATGTTAGTGTGAAAAATGACATACAGTTTCATTAAGTGGTGGGGACCAATTTATTAGGTAATCCAAAGTTTAATAATTCTATCAAGCTTTTAAAACCCTTTCCCTTGATCATCACCTTAGGCCATGTCACATGACTAAAAAGTGACTTTCCACTCTGAGTAATTGATGGGGAACTTCACACGGCAGGTTACTCAAGAGTTGAAAGAGATGCTACATTATTTTCATGGAGAGTTTGGAATAGTCTTGAATCTTTTCCTTTGTTTACCTAGTAATTTCTTCTTGTGTCCTGTGTCTGAGTAAAGTCTGGTGTTGGGCATACAAGACATCTGGCCTGCCCAACTTAACATAACTAGTTAATTCTGGGCACATGCTCGGAACAAGCTGTTGACATTGTTTTGCGCATCCTGCAAGGGGGAGTTCTGCAGATACAGTGTTAGCAGTATACCTCTGGTGCTCTGAAGTGCCCACTGCAGGCCATCTAAGTCTTAGAAGCAAGGGAGATCAGAGGGAAATCAGAGGGAAAATGGCAGAGCTGCCAGAGCTGCTGTAATGGCAATGCTGCTGCTGGTGCAGTACCAGGAAAGAGGGAGAGTGGAAAATAAGCCCTGCTCCGAAGGGTCCAAATGCCTAGTCATGATGCCAATGGCACCAAGCAGGCTTTAAACAGCCTGTTAGGAGCCAGCTGTGAATTGACATCCTGTAACCATGGAGGACTGTGCCCATGATGTGGCACCTGAGTTTGGCAGTCGGCCACAAGGTGTCGCAGAATCCCAGGGAGTAGGAGACTGGGACAAGGCAGCGGAAACGAGGCAACACCCCCCCCCCACCCATGGAGAAGAAGCCTGGGAGACAACCCACAAGAAGGAGACCAAGGCAGTGGACCAGCGAGGGATCCAGTGGCTAAAGGGCCCACACAGGCTGTGGGATGTTGACATGGTCAGAGGATTCACACAGGTTATGGGCTGCCGGCAACTAATGGTCCAAAGACTCACACCAGTCTATGGGTTGCTGGAGATTGGCTCTTGGGAACCAGATTCAAAAGGGTGCTGAGGGCAAGAATGGCTCCCAAAGGGTCTCAAGCACTGAAAGCTTCCTGATCATATTGAATGTTTGGAGCTGGCGCTCAGGTTGCCAATGGATTGAGGCTGCAGAGGCTGTGGAGCACTGAAGGTGAATCCATGGACATGGTGTTTCTAAAGGGATTCTTTTTAGCTTCTCTTTCTCTTATTATTGGGGCGCTGAACAATGCTAAAGGCGTCTCTTAGTTTGCCTTTGCAGCTGGCAAAAGTTGACGTATCTCATGTATATTAGACTTTTTGTATTATTACATGACAAAGGAATCTTGAATCAACATAAATTTAGAAACAAGTTTGACACCTTGATCTATAAATACTGTATCGTTTTCCTCAGTTGCTTAAAGACTATGTTGGCCCACAGAAACTGAGGTGAAGATCATCAATGTTGTTGCCTTTGCTGAGAGGTTGCTCCAAGAAGCATGAGCATCATGTGTGGAACTGCAGCTCAAAGTACTAAGGGTGGGCAGATGTTGGTTCTGGAGTAGAGGCACATGGATTGAACACTTTCTGATTTTTTTCCCCCTAAAAGGCCTGCACTCCAGTAGGAAGCTTATTAGAGTGCAGCAACTGCAATGAGAAAGATTGAAAAGGAATGCTGGGACAATGACAGTATTATTTGATACTGATCTGTGCTGTGATTAGATCTTTAATGCCTTGCACACCAACTTAAAGCAGACAAAATGGACGTAAGTTTCTGTGGGCAGCCAAATTTGCAGAGGGTAATCCATAGTTCCTCATGATTGATGGAGTCAAAAGTGTTTATTAGGTCAAGGAAGGCCAGGTAAAATGTCTGGTGCTGCACCTACATTTCTCTTGGGATTGTCATGAAGTGAGGGTCGTGTCTATGGTGCTCAAGAATATGAAACAATTTGGGAAGTAGCTCTTCAATCATTTGATGGAAGCAGTTGAGCAGGATCGCGATTAACCAATTTCTGATGTGCCCAGCATTTCTCGCTCATTCCAGATGTAGGTAGAGGTTGTGGATTTGTAAACAAAATTCTTTGCCACCAAATTTCAGAGCATTAGCAGGAAAAACATCTGCTACCTCGTTCCAAATATCCTTCAGGTAGTGTGTAGCTTTTTCTTCTTCTTATCAGTGAGAAATTGTTAACATTTATGATATCCAAGGGTATTCAGCATTGTTTTGCGATAAAGGTGAGACATCCAGCGTTGCTGCTTAGTAGCCCATTTTGGTGGACTTGAACGTGCTTTAGAATCTAAATTACATGCGCTAAGGTCAGTAAATCATCCTTTAGTATCTTTAAGTATAAAACTCTTAGATTACTTTATTTTTATTTTACAGATTTTTTAATCAGTACTCCTATCTGGCAAATAATTCCCCTGTTCTTGGTGCCTCCTATTTAACAAAAGGGAGGCTGGAATTCAAAACTGAGGGACAATCGCAAACACCTTGCTTCAACAAATACAATTGAAACAATAGGACTGATTTTCAAAACTGGCCAAAGCAGGATGAATTCTGCACATTTAAGACCTAATCCTCTTCTGACCTAATAATTGCAGGTAATGGAATTGCTTACTTCATACTTCTGAACAAAAAGGACAAAAGGGTTCATTATTATCTTTTACATCCTTGCTGTTCAGCATTCATGTGCAGTAGCCTGCAGCTACTATAACTGAAAATTTCATAGAGTCTAAGAACAAAAATATGAATGAGGTGAAAGATGCTTTTCTCCCAAATCACTAGAAAGTAACTACCACAAAAAAGTGTTTTAGCACATATTAATTTGCTATAATTCACCACTGGAAGGAAAGTAAAAGCTCTTTTTTATAAAAAGCAGCCTGTAGTGAACCTAAAATCACTAATTCCAGGTGAAAAGTAATGAAAGCAGCATATGGTAGCTGAATCCTGCTTAAACCCGTGTCCTAGCACATGCTTCTTTGTTGGCATTAACCAAAAATGAAATTACTAAATGCATAAAGAGAACATACTGAGAAGCAGTTAAACAGATTTTTAAAGAGATAAAATACATAAAATAAACAATTGGGTTTAGGCTGCTGTAGATGTAGATTAAAAGGGAAGTGCAATAGATGACAAATATGGATTTTCTGAAAGCATTTGACAAAATACTAGAGAGGAAGCATTGGAAAATGATTAAGGAGAATAGAATTTATGGTAATTGTAGGGAATTGTATAAAATTAGGGTATGGGGAAAAGAAATTAAGAATAGTTTCTGAGGACAATTTGAGTAGAGGCGATGTTGTGTTGAGTAGTGGCAGGTTCGTTTCAGATTCAAGTTTCTATCTACTGTCCATCAGCAATTTAAACAAAGGACTGTTGTTCTTAATTGTGAATATGCAAAAGCAGCAAGCATAATGAGTATTACTGACGATAAAAGAAACTCCAAGGGGTATCTATGAAAGTAGAACCGATAGAAAAGTGGTCAATGTCAGTAAATGTGCAATTTTATATAAAATTTAAATTAAATTTTAAATTAGATGCACTGCATGTTAACAAGCCCTTCAAGCCCATGAGTCCATGCTCCCCAAACACTCAATTAACCTACAGCCTCGTACGTTTTGAAGGGTGAGAGGAAACCAAAGCACCCAGGGAAATCCCTCACAGATATGAGAATGTACAAACTCCTTACAGACAGAACTGGATTTGAACCTGGATCGCTGATGCTGTAATAGCATTGTGCTAATCTCTACACAATCTGTGTCGCCCATATCTTGACAAAATGAAAATAAAATGAGGGAAACCTGGGATTTTCTTTTACTTATTCAATCACAGGATGGTCACCATCACTGGTCAGAACTGCATTTATTACTTGGCTATACAGCAAGAGGTATGAAATATCAAAAATGCAATAGGTAATCCATAAAAATAAATCTTATATTACATCTAAAAGCAGATTTGGATTCTCTACTACAGCAAGAAGAGAAACAAAAACTGTTTTGGGATATTCTCCTGAATGAAGAAATGCACACAAAAAAGAATCCCAAAATTGGGCCTTCTTTTTAGAACTGAGAGTTTGATAATAATTTATTTCCAGTGATTGAGAACATCAACTTACCCCACCTCCATCTGGCTCCATCGTCCAGTAAACCCACCACCCCCTTAGCTGGTGCCACCTATCACCTAGTCCCTGTCTCATCCCTCCTCTCAACTTTTAAAACTGGTTATCTTTCCACCACATCATCATTCTGATACAGGTTCTTGATCCAAAACATTGATCTTCATTTTGCCTCCACAGATGCCGCTTGACACACTCCGTTCCACCAACAGTTTGTTGAATTTACACCATGTCCTAGAGTTCCACAATTGACTTGAGTTATTAATTCTGTCAAAGATGGCAAGGAGACATATCAGTCAGAATCTCTTCTGAATTGACTGCTTTTATTAAATATGGTAGTTACTCCATGGGTATCCTAAAAATAAATGTCATTCCTGTAAATGGAAAGAAAGGACTACTGAAACTGAAGTGACCTGCCTGTCTTTTGTCACCCTTTTTGACTATAAAATCAAATAAGTCTGTTTCTAACTTTCAAGAAATACTTCAACATCTATTGAAGCCAACATGACTGCCAGTGAATACTATATTTACTTTTACCTCATTTGATTAGTCTATCTCAGACTTTCGTGTATAGCAATTTTTGCTTGAAACATTGTTTGCTTGGATGGGATACATTGTTTAGCATTTCATAATTTTTGGGGTAGAACACATTTAGAATATTATCCATCAAGAACAACTGGTTATGTACAACTTTCTTTTGGTCTGCTGAATTACAACAAATATAAGATGTGAAACAACATGGTCATTTTAACTTTAATAGTTGATGAAAAGATACCAGATTAACTGCTTTAAGGCTGGAGGCAACAAATTTCATTTGTCTGATTGTCAACTGTCATTGTTGCCTTAAAAAAATTAAATTAGTATCCAACATACACAATGAGAAATATTAACTGTTCAGTTCAGTTGCAAAAGAGAGCACACTGGATTATAATCAACTTCAAAACACATTCAAGAACAATCCAATAATAATGTTTAAACATCATACATGACTCAACCATATCCATGGCTCAACACCTAATTACCTTCACTGAAGGAGAGGGGAGGGAGGTGTTGGTTTTATTTAAACAAATGGTTTGTCTAAGATCTTGGATGGGCTCCAATTGAATTACACCTATCCACTGCTATTAAAGCAGTTGACAGTTTCCAAGTGCAAAATCTGCAGATATTACAAATAAAAATTAAAAATCTAGGAAGTTTTCAAAAAGTTAGACGGCACTTTAGAAAGAGAAAAACAGTTGACAATTCAGATTTTGCTTTTAGTTCAGTTGGTGAAACATATTGGAAAAGCTAATGAGATTAAAAAATTTTGAAAAACAAATTTCAAATTAGATGAACAATGATTCAAGAGTACTCAAAATGTCACAAGGCGTTTAAGTAAACATCAATATGAAATAAAATATCACAAACCTTCAGAAATATAGTTCCATAAATGTGTTTTAGTAATAAAAAGCCATTATGCAAAGGTGGAGTGTTTTGGGACTGGTGTGTGGTTTGGCTGCAGAAACTCAGCAGGTCAGGCAGCATCCGTGGAAACCAATAGACAGTTGACATTTCAGACCTTCATCAGGAAACATTATACTTAAGTTATCTCTTCAATAAATTCCATCAAATTAATGAGAGAGGATTTCACATTAATTTAAACATTCTATCAATCAATCCCTGGCTTTCTCTGTGCAAAATCATTTCCTTAAATGTCTTTGAATAGTTTTCATTGATGCAAGACTCACTGGCCTGTAGTTACCTGGCTTGTCCCTGCTATACACTTCCCTACCTTATTTCCCAAGGTTCAGGCCCATTCTGATAAGTGATCAGCATTACATCATATTCCTGACTTATGACTTGAAGATGATGTAAAACTATGGACTATCAGGAGGTGAGCCCCTCACCACAAGTAGACTCTAATTGTTGTTTTAGTCATCTTATTTATTTGGCTGGCCTGGCTGATCACCTGGCCAATGGTGACACCAAGATGTCAATTGTGGGGATACATTGATGGCAATGTCGTTGAAAGTAAGTGGCTTGAGTCTCTTGTTGGAGGTAGTTATTGCCTGACATTATTGCAGCATGAAAGATGCTCATCACTTATCAACCTGTAATTTGCTTCTTTGTTTGTTTAGGTCTAAGTTCTGCTGCATGCAGGTATAGACTACTATAATATAGAAGAGTACAATACAGAAAAAGGCCCTTTGGCCACAGTGATTGTGCTGAACATGACATTCAATCAGCTTTACTGTCATAAACGTGTGTCACGAAATTTGTTGCTTTGCAACAGCAATATTGTGCAGACAAGGTGCTAAACTACTGTAAATTACAATTCCATAATTACAAGATTTTTAAAAAAAAACTAGTGCAAAAAAGAGCAAAGGGAGGTGGTGTGCATAGGTTCATAGTCTGTTCAGAAATCTGATGGCAGAGGCGAAGAAGCCATGTTGTTGAGTATGTGCCTCCAAGCTCCTGTTCCTCCTTCCTGATGGAAGGAGTGAGAAAAGGGCATGCCCTGGGTGGTGAGGGTCCTTGATGATAGAAGCTGTTTTCTTGAGGCACTGCATCTTAATTAAAATAGCCTATTCCTGTTCTGTGCATTGGCACCTCCTTACCAGACGACGATGCAACCAGTCAGAATGCTCTCCACCATACGCCTGTGGAAATTTGCAAGAGTCTTTGATGGCATTCCAAATCTCCTCAGACTCCTAACAAAATATAGCCATTAGCTTGCCTTTTTCATGATTATATTGACATGATGGACCCACAATAGATCTTCAAACATGTTGATATCCAGGAATACGAAATTTCTTATTCTCTCCAGTGCTGACACCTTGATGCGGACTGGTTTGTGTAGTCCTGGTTTCCTCTTCTTGAAGTCCATAATCAATTCCTTAGTTTGACTGACGTTGAGTTCAAGATTGTTGTTGTGACACCACTCAATGAGCTGATCTATCTCACTCCTGGACGCTTCCTCACTGCCATATGCGATTTTGCCGACTACCATAGTGTCATCAGCAAATTTGTAGATGGCATTTGAATTGTTCCTGGCCACACAGTTATGGATGTAGAGAGAGAAGAGCAGTGGGCTAAGTATGCATCCTTGAGGTGTGCCTATCTTGATTGTCAATGAGCTGATGTTGTTATCAATCTGCACTGACTGTGGTCTTCTGATGAAGAAGTCAAGGATCCAGTTGCAGAGGGAGGTACAGAGACCCAGGATTTGAAGCTTGCTGACCAGTGCTGAGGGGATGATGGTGTTGAAAAATGAACTATCATCAATGAAAAGCAGCCTGATGTAGGTGGAGCCCAGTGAGATTTCATCTGCTATGGAACAATTGTGACGATACACAAATACCCATTGCAATTTGTCTAAGTATGAGTTAGTTCTGGTCATGACCAACATCTAAAAGCATTTCATTACGGTAGATGTGAGGGCTATTGGGCAAGAGTCATTAAGTCAGCTAACCCTGCTCTTCTTAGGCACCAATATGATTTAGAAATAGGTGGGAACCTCTAACTGCAACAATGCGATATTTTTAAAATGTCCATGAACACTCTAGCTAGTAGATATTCAGTATCCTGACAGGTATACCATTAGGGTCTGTCCAAATTAAACAAAACCTCTGCCACTCGCACATGATACATATCCCTCTATTCCTTGCATATTCATGTCTCTCTAGAAGCCTCAAAACCAGGAGTCTCCAAAGTGGCCGAAAATGACCCCTGGGGGTTGATGGGACAATCCAAGGGGTTGACAAATGCCAGGGGGTTGGGGGGGGGTGGTGGGGGGGGGGGTGTCAACTGAACCTTTGTGGTCAAAAGCAGGGACATGTCTACAGAAAATAGTGCCTAAGCAGGGATGGCCAGCCTCTTGGGAGCAATGGCCTTGGTGGCTGTCATGTCATATTTGGCTTTGGCCTTTTAATAAGTAGAGAGTGAAGGACTGACAGAGCAGAGTGGTATGTGTCCAACGCCGCTGTCCCCCCTCCAGCACCGCCATCACACCCCCCCGATCAAGCGCTGCCATACCCCCCGGTCCAGTGCCACTGCCACCCCCTACCCCACCCATCCAGTGCCACCACCACCACCACCCCAAGAATTCCATGCCTTGGGGTTTGTGAGGGATGAAAGATTCCATGAAGGGGTTGATTTTCTAAAAGGTTTGACGATTTCTGCTCTAAATGCTATCTATCATTGTACATGTTTTCACCACTAGTACTGGCAGTCTGTGTCAGGCACCTACCACTTACTCTGTGTTTTAAAAAAATCTCCCTCTCCCACCTTAAACACATCCTTTTACATGAAACATTTGTACACTGGGGAAAAGATTCTCACTGTCTATCCTCTCTATGTCTCTTATAATGTTATAAATTTCTCTCAGCCTTAACCTCTGACGCTCCAAACAAAACAACAGATGTACATCCAACCTCTCTTTTCAGCTCACAGCCTCAAATCCATTTCATATCCTGATAAATCTCTTCTATACCCTTGACCAAAGGATTGATATTCTTTTTTCCTTTTATCTTAAAACATGATGTTACAAAACAAACAAAATTTAAAAAAATTACAGATATATACAATAAAATATTAAAACCAAACTACGTTGATATACAAAGAAGGAAGAATCAACACATTATCACAATTATCAAATTCTACACTGTTGTTCATAAATACAAAATTACACGCTGTGCCAATCCTTAAAAAAAAAGTAGAAAGAAGAAAAGAGAAAGACCCCCTCCCCAAAGGAAAAGAAAAAGAAGACGTAATTTTCCCATAAAATGTGACAAAATCATCTGTTTTCCAAAAGCATTAATTACATCCAGATGAAACATTATGTGATTTACCCAGAGCTTTCTTCCTCCCTTCAGGGATAGATAACTTTTTTTTTGAAAAATGTATTTATTTGTATCATTACAAAAGAAAAAAAAACAAAAAATAAACATTAATCAAATGTCTATATCCAATGATACAAAAAAAGTACTTTTATAATTTTTTTCTCCCCAACCCCCTCCCTCCCAAAAGTAAGAAAAAGAAAGAAAATAAGAAAACATCTACTGTGTTATATACAACAATACTAGTGACAAAAGACAAAGGAGGAAAAACCCAACACCCAACCCCAACCAACCAATTTTCCCCTGCAACCGCTGCAACCGTGTCTGCCTGTCCCGCATCGGACTTGTCAGCCACAAACGAGCCTGCAGCTGACGTGGACTTTTACCCCCCTCTATAAATCTTCATCCGCGAAGCCAAGCCAAGAAGAAGAAGAAGAAGCATATACAATCATTGATCATTATTAGAATTTCTAATTAAGAGGAGTAGATAACATAGAAGAGGTGGACGGAAAGTTATTCATAAAATCTATATATGGTTTCCAAATACTATAACAATTTTCAACTCGATTCCTTAAACTATACGTAATTTTTTTACAAAGGTATACAATTTCACATCTCATTATACCATCTACTTAATAGCACTTCCTCATCATCTTTCCATGATATCGCTATACATTTCTTTGCAGTTGCTATTGCAATACTTTAAAAAATTTCTTGATATTTATCCAATTTCAATTTAATATCCTTTTCATATATACCCAAGTAAAAATATTCTTGGATCCTTTTGTATTTTTATCTTCATAATTTGTCCTAATAATAGACTCAGTTCATTCCATAAACTTACGACTTTTTCACAAGACCATACTGAATGCAAAAAAAGTCCCTATTTCTTTCATACATCGAAAACACTTATTTGAATAATTGGAGTTGTCCATTTAACTTATATGGAGTATAATATAATTGATGAAGAAAATTATATTGAACCATTCATATAAAATTTGCTCTGGAATAGTTTCACCAATTTTATTCATTTCTATTTCAACCCAAGCTGGTTTTTCACCCCTTTGATAACAGGAGGTCCACTTCAAATTAGTAATATTCTTATAAACTGAATAATCTCCTTCACCTATTGGTAAAATTTCACTTTTTTCCCAGTTAACTTTATATCCAGACAAAGATCCATATTGTGTTAAACATTCCTTCAAGTGTAAAAGTGACTGAGCTGGGTTTGTTAAATACACCAATACATCAACAGCAAATAGATTAATTTTATACTCCTCATCTAAAACTCTAGTATCTGTGTATTTTGTCATATCAACTGTGCTAAAGGTTCAATTACTAATGGAAACAAAGCTGGAGACAAAGGACAACCTTGTTGAGTTGAACGAGTTAATTTAAAAGGTTCCGATATCTGACCATTTGTCAATACCCTGGCTATTGGTTTATTGAATAAAACTTTAATCCAACCAATAAAAGAAGGACCAAACTTAAATTTCTCTAAGACTTTAAATAAAGTTCCATTCAACTCTGTCAAAAGCCTTTTCTGCATCAAGAGGTATCACCATCGGATGGTCAGGGCACTGTCGATATTTATTAATCAAACTAATCACTTGAAGAATATTATCTGAAGCATACCTATTCTTTATGAAACCAGTTTGAGCAACATGATTCAACTTAGGTAAAAATTTAGCCAATCAATTCGCTAATACTTCAGCTATTATTTTATAGTCTACATTCAACAAAGAAATTGGTCTATGTGAAGACACCTTTAACGGATCTCTATCCTTCTTAGGAATTACAGTAATTAAGGCACTAGAGCATGATTCAGGTAAATCATAATGTTCATTAATCTGTTGTAACACATCTCCAAACACTATAGATAAATCATCATAAAATACCTTATAAAATTCAACCGAAAATCCGTCATCACCAGGTGATTTTCCATTCGGCATTTCCAACAGAGCCGATTTAATTTCTAAATCAGTAAAAGGAGCTTCCAGCTCCAATATGTCTTCTTCTCCTAGTACCGGTAATTTCAACACCAATAAAAAAAGACTCAATCGATCCACTCATCATTAATCTCACAAGGTTTGTAAGTAATAGTCGAATTTTGTCTAACTGCATTGATAACCCTTGATACCTGTTCTTTAACTGCCATGCAAGTACCTTATGCGCTTTCTCACCCCATTCATAATACCGTTGTTTAGATCTATTAATCAAGCATTCAAATTGATAAGATTGCAACGATTTGTATTTCAATTTCAATCTAGACAACTCTATCTTCTGATTTTCTGTCACATCTCTCTGAAATTCCTTTTCTAATTCATCAGTCTTTCTCTAATTCAAGGCTCTCAGTCAGATAATTCTTTTTAACCTTAGAGGTATAACTAATTATTTGACCTCTCAAGTAAGCTTTCATAGCATCCCACAATATAAATTTACTCTGAATGGAGTTAACATTTTCTTCCAAAAAGTGATTAATTTGTTTTTTAAAAAATTCAATAAATTCCACTTTTTTTTTAAACAAAAAAGGTTGTGATATTTGTTTATTCGTGATCACTTTTGCTTTTGGTTGATCATACAATGCCTTTATCCAATTTATAAAAGTATTTGGAATCTCAAAAACATTAAGTTTTTCAAATAAAAAATCCTATTCCAATCGATCAAATGCTTTCTCTGCATCTAATACTACCACTATGATGGAAAATCTTCCTATTTTGTAATTGTTATGCGTGTCGAAAGAACCAAAGACTTGTTGATCCAAACCAAGGCTTTTATTAACTAAAAGACTGGAGCATATCACAAGTAGGTCAACCAGTCCAGAATGACCTGGTCTGGCTAGGAGCAATCCTTTAGGACCTGCCAGTAGATGTAGCTACACTCTCAGCCAATCACAGGCTTCCTACACTACCATATGTACATAGACACATTGGTGATAGAATCTGTACTATCACAGTAATGTATTTATCAAACTTAAAAATTTAACTATATTATCTGCTGCTTTTCTATTTTTAATGAAACCAGTAATAGATTTAATGAAAGACATAGATTAGTGGATATTTGGAGAAAAATCCATCCAAATGAAAGAGATTATTCCTTTCATTCTTTTTGATTTAAATCATATTCACAGATAGACATGTTTTTAATTTCTACAAAATTTCAATATAGAGTACAAAGAGTGGAATATCAAGCGCGGGTTTTTCAGATAATTCACCTTTAATTTTGTCTATTTCATTGGAAGAACAAAAAGTAGGTTACAGATGGAGGTTAAATACAACTTTGTTGAAGAAAAGGGAATTTTGTGATTAGATGAGGCAACAGATAAAAATTTTTTAGACACTAATAAAGATACAGTTCGAGTAAGTTTATATTAAGTTATACTTCAAAAATAAAAAGAATATATGAAAGAAGTAATTCAATTAGATAAAGAGATAATGAAATTGGAGAAGGAAATTCAAGTACATGAAGGTGAGAAGAGAAAATTGCTAGAGTTGAAGAAATTATGAGATCACGACAACAATATTATGAGTTGGGTGAAAGGGCTCATAAAGTTTTAGTATGGCAATTAAAAATGGAACAAATCTCTAGAAAAATAATTGCAACTAAGAAATAATCAGGTCAGATAACTTATAAAACAGGAAATAAATGATAATTTTAAAGAATTTTATCATTCAAAATTTATGAAAAATAATAATAAAAGATTATTTGAGACAAGTTAAATTACTAGTGTTAAAGGGAGATGATAAGTTAAGATTGTCATTCAGAAATAGAAGTTTATGAGTCCCTAATGTCATTACAGAATAAGGCACCAGGTGAAGATGGTTTTCCATCAGAAAAGAGTTTAATGAGCTATTAATGCCTGTATTAATGGAGATATTAGATCAAATGAAAGAGGTTCATGATTATTCAGAATCTTTTAAAACAGAATTAATAATTGTAATTCCAAAGAAATATAGACCTATATCATTATTGAATACAGACTATAAAATTGTAACAAAATTGTTAGCCAATAAATTAGTTGAATTTTTGCCAAAATTAATAAATTTAGATCAAAATGGATAGATGTTTTGATATACACATCACTAGGGATACTGGAGATAGTGGTATTGGAGACTGGTGGGGGGGGAAATCATCAAAGGTTAACCCGGGTAATCTTCAATACGGGTTCCATATTCTTAACAACTTGTAACAATTTCTGAGATTGTAAGTAATCTTCTTGAGGGGAACACAACTATGCATTTCTCACTTCCAGCAGGTCACACTCAATTGGGAATCAGATTTCTGAGAAATGGTTATCCATTTCCTAGCCACCACTAAAGCAAGTTTAACAAATTTCAATTGCTATTTCAACAGCCTCATTTTAGGGTCTTATATCTGCTAATTTCCCCATTAAAAACAATTCTGGCATGTCAGGGTATCGAATTTTGGGTAATTTGTTCCAGGCGATACCCCAAATCTTCGCAAAAGGATTTCACCTTAGGGCATGACCAGGTTGAATGCACATTGAAAACATAAATTGGATAAATCAGACAAAGCTCCATATTCTTGATGTAATGCAGTGAACAGAATTGCACATTATGATCCAACAATGACTAAACAGTTTACAAAGCTGCAACATGACTTCCTAACTCTTGAACTCTGTAATGAAACCAATGAAGGTAAGCACACCATGTTGTCAGAAAGGCAAATGAACTTATAAGCCTGGATCAGTAATTAAAATTATCATGCTGTGGCCATTACAGAGATTTGGCTACAAGGGGGACTGACTAGTAGATCAATGTTCCTGAGATTTGTTGTTTTGAACAAGATAGAGAAGGTGGTAAAAGAGGTTGAGCCATTGCATTGCTAATCCGAGTATCACAACTGCACTCAGAAAGGACCTAATGGTGGGTTTATATACTGAGGTAATTTTAGTAGAGATTAGAAATAATCTTTCTGATAGGGCTACACTATCCCAACAGCCACCGGGAGGTGAGGAACAGATATGTAGCCAAGATTATGGAAAGTTCCAAAAGCAACATGGTTGTTGTTTCAGTGGGGGCAGAATTTTGAAAAAAGTGATCACTACTCCTTAAGTTTAAAAATTATTATAAGGATAAATTGGGACATTGAATAAAAATGCTAAACTGAGGGATGGCAAATTATGAAAGTATTTTAAAGGGGCTATGGTGAATTAATTGCCAGCAGCTGTTATCAGATATGTGGGATTTGTTTAAGGACCAATTAATAAGAGTGCAGTACCAACATGTTCCAATATGAAGGAAGGACATGAATGACAAGGCAAGAGAACCTTAGATGAGGAGAGAGGTCATGAACTTTGTCAAGAGGAAAAAGGAAAGTTCAGGAAGCTGCAATCTGACAGGGCCCTCTAGGAATATAAAGACTACAGGAGAGAGCTCAAGCTGGGCATTAGGGCCAAAGGGGTCCTAATATGTCCTCATTGTGCAAGACTAAAAAGAATCTCATGATGTTTAATACGCATTCAAAACAAGTGGATGACTAAAAGGACAACAAGAACAAAGAAGGGAATTTATGCTTGGAGTCAGAGGAAGTGGGTGAGATTTAATAGTAGCATTTAAGAGGATTCTCAAGAGACACATGAATATTAAGGGGATGGAATATACTATCAGGTGCATGCATTTCAGTTTGCTTTATTCATCATATTCAGCACAGACATTGGGCTAACGGGCCTGTTCTTGTGCTATGTTTTATGAATTGATTGATTGAACCCTGGCTTCTGTGAAGGTAGAGATATCATGAAGTGGCCAAGATAGATCCTCAGCTTTATATTTAGCATTCATGGAGCCCAAGTCTTTACAAAACCACTTTATGAAGGAAGTTTTCACAATGAAAAGTTACCAAGAAACTGGCAATCATATGCCGCCTATATAATTAGCCTGATATTTCAGGATCCATGGTTTACTTAACAGATAGAGAATTTCATTGAAACATGAGAAGTGGTAAATCTAGAATATGTCACAACAAGACTAGGAAAACTTATCTAGACATATAACATTAAATGAGTGAGAATAAGGGATGAATTTATCTTTTCAGCTTGAACATGCAAAATATTAAGACATTCAAATGAGACAGTAGGAAAAGCTATTCAAGGGAAGTGCTTTACCAGTCTGAGACTTTCCATGAATTATAAAAATACATGTCTATTAGAAGTGATAAAAGTCAGCATAGAGATATTTCAATATCACATTTAGGACACGGGAAATAATGTTCTCTAGGTAATCATATGGGAAGGTTCCTTAAAGTAATTTTTTCCTTTTCAATATTCTACACCATCACTCGTCAATATTATTTTCCATAATGGATCTATTACATATCTTCAAAATTACAATCTAAAAGCATACGTACCTTACCAATAAATGGCACATAAAAGTTATGGCAGAACATAGACTGTTAAATCAGTCATTTGTAATAACCTTCAACTCTGTGGTTTTGATACTATTTTTGAAAACAAGTCTGCAACTGTTAATAATTGGAAATGTCAGCAACAATGACACAAATTTTCTTATTCACCAGCCCAGCCCTGACCACACCTCCTCCACAGTTCATGCTGCTGAACATTGTGCATTTTTTATTTCTAAAATAGAGAAAAATGTCAGTGGCATGTGCAGATGTCATGATAAAGTACAAGTCTATTCCCCCCCCACTCCAAATTAAGTAAGTAAAACCTTTTGGATGGTATTTTAAAATGTGTCAATGACAATATTCCCATCATATTCATATTTTTTTAAATCAAAGATTTAAACATCAGCATGTTTCATGAGATTCAGAACTTTGATAAAGAATTTAGCAACTTCTCCAGGTCACAGAAATGGACTGACTGTTCAAAATTTTAGCTTCTTAGAAGATGAACTACCACCAACTTTAATGCCCATCAGATTTCAAATGAACTTTCTAAAATTCGAAATTAATGGATAAACTGAGAATCAGATCCCAACTTCTATAACTTGAAATTAAATGTTTACATTTTTGAAGAAGAACCCATTTATTTCTCTGCTTTTGTTATTAAACACCATCAAAAATTCACTGTCTAACAAGGCTTCATATTGTACTAAAGTACTTGAAAAAAACAGAAGGAAGTAGGTAACTTTGAACTATCATAATCAACTTCCTTTCTGTGGCTGAGCTGCAAAGTGTGCTGACCAGCTGCATCAAGGCCTGGTAGCAATAGTCCTGCAAAAGATAGTGGCACAGCCCAGTACATCATGCAAAACTCTCCCCACCATCAAGAAAATGTACATGGAATGCTGCCGTCACAGAGCAGCAGGAATCATCAAGGATCTACGCCACCCCGGACATGCTCTGTTCTCGCTGCTACAATCAGGAATGGAGGTATAGGTGCCACAAGATTCATACCACCAGGTTCAGGAATAGTTGCTTCCCTTCACCATCAGACTCCTGAACAAGAAACTCAATCAGAAGCCCCATTTACACTTGTGTCCCACTAAATTGGCCGTTCAGTGTCCTGGGATAGGAATGGGGATTTGGCTTTTCACACTTGACCACTCCCAACTGGGACACCGAACACTTTCACACCTGCAAGGAGCCATCCCCAGGGTTAGGACTGTTCTACCTGCTACTGGTGACATCATGACACATTGAGTGATGGCAAACCTGGCCTGAATCCTGACCAACGTATTATGATCTTACATTTGAACAAAATTAATCATTCCTAATTAATACATAACTACGCTTTATGTACAGCACAGTAGAGGCTCTTCGGTCCCTGTTGTTGTTGTGTTGACCTATATAAACCTTTATAAGGGACTGTGGGAAAATGCTAGCAATATATAGCAACAGTGGACAATTTTTAAACAGCATTGGAAAGTTAATAGCATTATCGCATACAATCTCATGCTGTGGAAAGACTTCTGCCCAAATGGCAAGAGCTCCAAAAGTGGTAACACGATGCACTGCAGTGCTTATGCAGCTGCAACAACCAAGGGATGATGAGGAAGATGAAGATGCATTACTTAATATGAACAGATCGCAAAGGAAGGCTGCCTCAACAAGCTGGTTTTCCAACAGAACTTCAGGATGAAGCAGAGGCAGCAGGCAGCTGTTGACAAAGGAGGTATCAAATCTAAAATGCCAATTATCATTCAGAAATTGAGTACAGAAACTAATTATTATGAAAGAGGTGAAACAATGAAGAATAGATAAGAAAATCAGATGAAAAAGCTAACAAAATTTATAATATAGTTAAGAATTTACAAAAAAATTTGATGAAGTCAAAGACAGAGTTAAGAATGTGGAAATTGATGTACAAATAGTTCAAGAAAGAATGGATAAAATGGAAAATTCAACTGTTGCATTGGCTGTTGTTCATAAGCAATTGTGTGAAAAAGGCTGAGGCACAGTTTCAGATCTGGCAAACCATGGCAGAGTCCACTCGGTAGTACCACATGGTGAGCGCCCTGGATCAGGACACAGTGAGCCAGGTGGCAAACTTTTTCCAAGAGCCCCCCGACCAATGGAGCTTATACCATCTTCAAAGAGTTATCGTTGAGACTTGGCTCTCATGGCGCGAGAGAGGAGCAGGTCTGCTCCACCTGGACAGGCCGCCTGCGGCGCTCGTGAACAAGAAGCTGGCGCACCTTGGAACAGAAGCCCTGCATCACTATCGAGGAGGCTTTCCTTGAACAGCTACCTGAAGATATTCAGCTGCTACTAGCAGAGGCCGACTTCAGCAACCCCCAGAAAGTCGCTGTACGAGCGAATGTCCTATGGAAGTAGAATAGAAAGTGCTCAGCGTTCGTGGGTCTTGTTGCAAGACTCCGCAACCAGACCAGAGTAGACTCAACCTAAAGAGCGGCAACCCCCCCCAGAAGGAGCGACCTTAATGGACGGTGGTGCTTCTATTACAAGCAATGGCGTTTCAGGGAAACACTGGGGCCAGCTGTTGCTAATGGCCACAGGAGCTGGCAAACTTGATAGCCTCCTGTACGTTTAGGACTGCCAGTCCGGACAACATTACCTTGTGGACACAGGAGCAGAGGTCAGTATCCTTACCCCATTGGTACAGTCCACCAGGAACAGACAAGTAGGCCCCACGTTGAGGGCTGCCAACAACGACACCATCCAGACCTACAGTTTCCACAAGGTCCAACTCCAATTGCATGGCAGCATCTTTTTGAGGGTATTCATGCTGGTGGCAGTTGAGCAACCGCTCCTTGGAGTTTACTTCCTACATGCCCACAGCCTCTTTGTTGACCTAAAAGGACAGCAACTGATCCACACTAAGGCCTTCCAGACCGTTCCCTCCGAGACGCTAAGCTTCTGGCCCTCCACCTGGACTCTGTGCAACGATCCACGGACAAGTACGACAAGGTCCTGCCCATGTTCCCGATTGTGCTCAACCCCAGTTCTCCATGGCAATGCCACAGCACAGGGTGCAGCATACATCCTCACCCAGGGCCCACCATTCCACACTCGAGCAAGACGTCTGCCACCAGAGAAGCTCCAACTGGCCAAAGAGGAGTTTTTAAAAAACTGGAAGAGCTGGTCATTGTAAGACAGCCAGACAGCCCACGGGCTTCTCCACTATACATGGTGCCCAAGGCTACTGGGAGTTGGATATCATAAGGGGACTACCGTCCCCTCAACGAGGCTACCACATCGGATCGATAACCCCATGCGGCACATCCAAGTCTTTGCAGCCAACCTGCATGGGGCAAAGATCTTCTCAAAAGTGGACCTCGTATGGGGATATCGTCAAATCCTGATGCACCCCGATGATAACCCCAAGCGGCCATCATAACTCCTTTCGGCCTGTTCGAGTTTCTGCAGATGCCGTTCAGATTAAAAAAAACATTGCACAAACTTTCTAGTGGTTGATGGATGGTGTGGACTGAGACCTGGACGGCACTTTGGTCTTCTTAGATGACATCCTTATGGCGAGTAAGGACTGACAGGAAACCTGACGCACCTCCACAAGCACTATGCCCGGCTGAGCGAATTCGGACTGACCATCAACCTGGCCAAATGCCAGTTTGGGCTAGAGACCATTGACTTCCTGGACCACAGGATAACCAAGGAGGGTGCCACACTGCTACAGAGCAAAGTGGAGGTCATCTGAAAATTTTCAAGGCCCAGGCCCAGGACCACAGGAGTTTATGGGGATGTTCAACTTCTACCACAGGTTCATCCCCTCGGTAGCCTGGAACATGCGGCCATTGTTCGCCCGAATGGCAGACAAAGCAAAGGATGTTACATAGGACGAGGAGTCAGCAGAGGCCTTCGTGAAGGCCAAGGAAGCCCTGGCAGGCGCTGATTTCCTACCACACCCCAGGGCAGATGCTCCAACAGCCCTAACAGAGGATGCTTCGGGAACATCGATTGGCGGAATCCTGGAGCAACAGATCGAAGGAAGTTGGTGAACGCTGGCTTTCTTCAGCAAACATCTGTGTGCCCCAGAGCTAAAGTATAGTGCTTTCAACAGAGAACTACTGGTGCTGTACTTAGCCATCTGCCACTTCAGGTACTTCCTCAAGGGAAGGACTTTCATGGCCTTCACAGTTCGCAAATCCTTGACTTTTCTCCTGGCCAAGATTTCGGACCCCTGATCAGCCCGCCAACAGTGTCACCTCTTGTACATTTCTGAGTACACCACGGATGTGAGGCATGTATCGGGAAAAGACAACGTGGTAGCCGACGCATTGCCTGGCAGAGTATCCACTCGCTGTCAAAAGGAGTGAACTTTGTGGCATTGGGAGAGGCACAGCAGGTGGACAAGGAGATGTCCCAGTACAGAACAGTGCAACTTTGGGACATCCCAGTGGGCGCAGGTAACCTCACCCTCCTGTGCAATGTGGCCACCAGAACCATCGTCCCAGAGGCTTGGAGACAACCAGTTTTCAACTCCATCTGAAACCTACAAAGACTCTTCCTCCACGCACCATGGACAATTCCACCGATTCTGGGGTGGGGGGGGTGTGGTCATTTGGGCAAGCTGGTGCTCTGGGCAGCGAGCGCAACGTAAAGCCAGCAGACAGCGCAGCAGCATTGGCCACAGCAACCAAACCGGTGGACAAACAGCTAAAGCAGCCCAAATGGCCAGCGACCCTAAAATGGCACTGGCCCCGCTGTACAGCCAACAGACTGGGGTAGCACACAGGGAAGAATGTATTGTCATGCAAGGGTGTACCCACGTGCGGGAAAACCTGCCTTTGTCATATAGAATGTGACGTCAGTAATCGGGGAAAATGGCAAGAACTTGAACAATAAAAAAAGTCAGACTTGAGCCCTTATAAAAGTAGAGTTTAACCTGATCACACTTGCGAGTGTCGTTCTTTCATGTAGCACATGGCTACAATATAAATATAAATAAATTTGATTAAGATGGTGTTAATCTGTCATAAAGAAATGAACTGAAGTATAAATAAGTATTTGGGGGAGCTGGAGAAAAATGGACTGACTTCTACTGAATCATGTGTGTGCTTGTGGCTTTGGACATTACCTGTAAAGTAAGGGGTGAGTCATGTTGTTGTATATTATTGTAACAACATTAATTGGGTTTTTTTTGTTTGTTTACTTTTCTACTTCTATTTTATTTTATTTTATTTTCTATCTGGATTAGTTAGAGAAAACTGCCGAGATTTAAGGAGCAGAGAGGAGTCAGGTAAAGGAGAGATATGGTATAAGGATGATTGAAAAATATAGTAATGAATAAAGTATTGAATCTTTTAAGTTTTAATATTAATGGGCTCCACAGCCCGGTGAAGAGGAAAAGAATATTGGAACACATTAAGAAAATGAAAGTGGATAAAGCTTTTTCACAAGTTGAAAAAGAACATCAGAAGTTAAAAAGGGATTGGGTCGGCTACACTGCATCTTCTTCATTTAATTCAATGGCAAGAGGAGTAGCTATTTTAAAAGATAAAAAACTTCCAACTAAAATACAAAATGTAATTACAGATCCTTCAGTTAGATATATTATAAGGTCAATTATTTTTCAGAGCATTGGACGCCAATGAATATATAAGTACCAAATGTGGATGATGATAAATTCATACAGGAAACATTTTTCAATATAGCAATGCTAACAAGAATATTTTAGTAGGCGGAGACTTTAATTTTAGTTTAGATTCAATTCTAGATAGGTCAACAAGAATTATAGTAAGGACAAAAGCAGCCAAAGCAACACAGTCACTGATGAAGGATCTAAATTTGGTAGATGCTTGGAGAAAATATCATCCACACAAGAGGGATTACTCCTTTTATTCTAGCAGACATGATTCTTATTCTAGAATTGACTTATTTCTTTTATCTGCATAACTCCAAGGTAGAATACAATAAGTTGAAATATAAGCCAGAATTTTATTTGATCATTCTCCCTTGTTGTTGGCAATAACAATGATGGTTAGGCAAGAATCAGTTTATAGATAGAAGTTTAATTCTATGTTATTAAAAAGGAAAGATTTTTGTGAATTTAACCAGAAGACAGATGACTTTTATGAAATTAATTCTAAATCGGTTTCTAATAAATTCATTTTATGGGATACAATGAAAGTGTATAAACGTGGTTAAATAATAAGTAACACTTGCAGAAACTGCCAAAATGTTTGGCCTGGAAGTCAGCCTGAAGAAAACGAAGGTCCTCCATCAGCCAGCTCCCAACCATGACTACCAGCCACCCCCCCCCCCACATCTCCATCGGGCACACAGAACTCAAAACGGTCAACCAGTTTACCTACCTTGGCTGCACCATTTCATCGGATGCAAGAATCGACAAAGAGATAGACAACAGACTCGCCAAGGCAAATAGCGCCTTTGGAAGACTACACAAAAGAGTCTGGAAAAACAACCATCTGAAGAAACACACAAAGATCAGTGTGTACAGAGCCGTTGTCATACCCACGCTCCTGTTCGGCTCCGAATCATGGGTCCTCTACCGGCATCACCTACGGCTCATAGAACGCTTCAATCAGCGCTGTCTCCACTCCGTCCTCAACATTCATTGGAATGACTACATCACCAACATCGAAGTACTCGAGATGGCAAGTCCGCAAGCATCGAATCCATGATGCTGAAGACCCAACTGCGCTGGGTGGGTCACGTCTCCAGAATGGAGGACCATCGCCTTCCCAAGATCAAGTTATATGGCGAGCTCTCCACTGGCCACCAAGACAGAGGTGCATCAAAGAAGAGGTACAAGGACTGCTTAAAGAAATCTCGGTGCCTGCCACATTGACCACCGCCAGTGGGCTGATATCGCCTCCAAACGTGCATCTTGGTGCCTCACAGTTTGGCGGGCAGCAACCTCCTTTGAAGAAGACCGCAGAGCCCATCTCACTGACAAAAGACAAAGGAGGAAAAACCCAACCCTAACCAACCAACTTTCCCTTGCAACCACTGCAACCAAGCCTGCTTGTCCCGCATCGGACTTGTCAGTCAACAACGAGCCTGCAGCAGACGTGGACATACCCCTCCATAAATCTTCTTCTGCGAAGCCAAGCCAAAAAAAGAAGAACACTTCTAAAATTAAGAAGGACTATTTGAAAAAATTAGAACAATTGGAGACAACGATAACAAATTTAGTAAAAGATTTACAGAAGAAAGAAACAGGATAAACAAAGATTCCTTATAAATAAAAAGCTGGAATACAATACTTTGCAAACATAAGAACAGAGAAAGTGATTATGAGAACTAAGCAGAAGCATTGTGAAGTAGACAAAAGGATGCATAAAGTTTTAGCATGGCAATTAATGGCAGAACAAACATCGAGAATGATTATTGCAACTAAGGCTGATTCAAATTTAATTTCTTACAAAACTCAAGAAGTAATTGATAATTTTCAACAATTCTATTTAAATTTGTATAAATCCGAATCTCTGAAAAATGTTAGAAAAATATACTTTTTTTATCCTAAATTAATTGACCTAAATTAAGTTTGGATGACCAAAGAGAGTTGGCTGCACCTTTCACGTTGACTTAAGTTAGGGAACCATTGGTTTCTTTACAGAGTAATAAATCTCCAGGAGAGGATGGTTTCCTGTCTGAATTTTACAGAGTTTAAAGATTCATTAATTAGTCCACTTATGGAAGTATGAGCTCAGGCAGATAAAACACATACATTACCAGAATCTTTTAAAACAGCAATAATAACAGCAATTCCAAGAAAGATTAAAAAATCCTTTAAAACCATCTTCATATGGAGGAGTCATGTGATGGAGTAGTGGCCGGTAGGAGAATATCAACACTCTCCAGAAAAGAAGGAAAAAAGTAAAGAAAAAGCAAAGCCACAGACACACAAACCACAACAAATAAAAAATAAAGGTGTGGAGGAAATGGTACCAAAGAAAAAAAACCCAAAAACAATGGGAAGAAAAGAAGAAGGAGACATCGGAAGAGAAAGGTGAAGGCCTTACCTGTACGAAGAAGCAGGGACCCGCCGTGGAAAGAGGAGCCCACTCCCTGAGGTCAGTGGAAATCCTGAAGGGTCGCGACCCACCAAACGCAGGACTACAAGGGTGGCTCACAGAGCCAAACAGAGGTGCGCAAACGCACATGCGCACAACAAAGACAACACCGACGGGAGGGGGACCAGCTGTGAAGTGGAACTCCCCAGCTTGAACAGCTGAGAAAGACCTAACAGCAGGGCTCCCAGCAGAAAGATAGAGAAAATAACGGGAACGGGAGGGAGGAGAATGAAAAAAGGAAATCAGAGACTCAGCAGATGACCAGCCCAGAGGAAGAGGAACAACATCAAGACACCATTAAAAAAAAATACCCAGCAAACTGAGATAAACAGCCCAACAAGAAAGTCAGAAGAGACACAGATACATGTAAAAGAGGTAGAGGACACAGGTCCTGGAGTGGACACAGGGGAAGAGGAGGGAGAACATCAAGTTCTGCACAGAGAAATAGAAGATAAAGGGAATGGACTGTACATAGATAGGACATTTTTTTGAAGAATATATGGAAGCAGTAAAAGAATGGCAGACACGAGATTTTAATGAAATAAAAGGTACAGAAGAAAAAGCGAGTAGATTAGAGATGGTAATGACAGAAATAGGAAAAAGAGTAGACAAGGTGGAAGAACGAGAAACAGCCGTAGAAATGGAAGTGGACTACTTAAAAAGGAAATTGGAAGAATCTGATAAAAAAAACTTAAAGAAACACAGGAGCTGTTAGCTCAGAAGATGGATATAATGGAAAACTATAATAGGAGAAACAATATAAAGATAGTAGGCCTTAAGGAAGGTGAAGAAGGCAAAGATATGAAAGAATTTATAAAAGAATGGATCCCCAGGGTCCTAGGAATGCCAAAAATACAGGAAAGAATGGAAATAGAAAGGGCACACAGAACATTAGCCCCAAAACCACAGCCACAACAAAAACCAAGATCCATTCTAGTAAAATTCTTGAGATAATACGACAACAGAAAATATATTGGAGAAGGCAATGAAAAAAATGAGAGAAGACAAAAAGCCACTGGAATACAAAGGTCAAAAAAATTTTTTCTACCCAGATATAAGTTTTGAGCTCCTGAAGAAGAGGAAGGAGTTTAACACAGCAAAATCAATCCTATGGAAGAAAAGCTATAAATTTATGTTAAGATATCCAGCGGTGCTTAAAATAGTTATCCTGGGGCAGCAAGGCAGACTGTTCTCGGATCCGGAGAAAGCACAAGAATTTGCAGAACGCCTGCAAAACAGACAGAGAGATGAACAGATGTAAAGAGAACAAGAATGACGACAAACTTCATATAAAAGAAAAATAATGTATAAGTAAGAACTACAAAGGGGAAGAAAGGAAGCAAGGGGGGAATTAAGAGGGTGGGCTTTGTTATATGTGAAGATAAAAATCTTTTCTGGAGGGGGCTGGGTGGGACAGAATAACAGTCACTGTGAAATCAGTTTACGCTTGCGAGTGGGTTTACAATTCAAATGGAGAGGGGAGTTGTAGTTGCCCGACAATGAGCAACTCAGAGAGTGGGGGGGGAGGTACATTTGGGGTTAAGGGAATTTTAGATGTGGGAATAGTGGAAATATTTTATGTTTTAGAAGTGTTGACTTACAGTGTGTTCAAAAAAAGAAAAACAGAAATGGATAAGGAGGGAAGGTGGTGATGAGAAAGTGGAAATGAAAGGTAAACAAAGTATGAAATGGCCATGTTGAACTATATGACTATAAATATTAACGGAATACATAACCAAATCAAAAGGAAGAGGCTGTTAAATTTATTGAAGAAAGAAAAAAAATTGATATAGCATCATGCAGGAAATGCATATAACTGAAGTGGAACACAATAAATTAAGGAGAGACTGGGTAGGGCACGTAAAGGCAGCATCATACAATTCAAAAGCCGGAGAAGAAGCTATATTAATCAATTAAAATGTACCAATCAAAATAGAAGAGGAGGAAATAATAGATCCAGCAGGGAGGTATGTAATGATAAAGTGTCAGATATATTCAGAATTTTGGAATTTGCTCAATGTATATGCCACAAACGAGCCTGCAGCTGACGTGGACTTTTACCCCCTCCATAAATCTTCGTCCGCGAAGCCAAGCCAAAGAAAGAAGAAGAAGATGCACCTAATGAAGAGGATCAAAAATTTATGCAAGATATCTTTTTGAAGATTGTAGATACGTAGGGGAAAATACTGATAGGAGGGGACTTTAACCTTAAATTGGACTCAAAGATGGATAAAACTGGAAAAAAGACTAGCAGAAAGAACAAAGTAACCAAATTTATGATTAAATCGATGCAGGAAATACAACTTTTGGATATATGGAGGAGACAACACCCAAAGGAGAAGGAATACTCATATTATTCAGGTAGACATAAAACATACTCAAGGACAGACCTGTTCCTGTTGTCAGCCCACATCTAAGGGAGAGTTAGGAAAACGGAATATAAAGCGAGATTGTGATCGGATCACTCACCCCTGTTATTAGCAATAGAGCTGGTGGACATCTCACTGAGAACGTATTGATGGAGATTAAACTCCATGCTACTTAAAAGATTTTAGAGAATTAATTGAGCGACAAATTAAAATGTAATTTGAAATAAATACAGAATCAGTGGGAGATAAATTTATACTATGGTTTGCAATGAAAGCGTTCATCAGAGGGCAGATAATAAGTTATGTAACTAAGATGAAGATGGACTACAATCGGGAAATAGAACAGCTGGAAAGGGAAATAGAAAGTACAGAAAAAGAATTAGCAATAAGGGAAGATACAACAAAAAGAAGAGAACTGGCAGACTAAAAAATAAAATATGAAACACTACAAACATACAAGGTGGAGAAGAAGATAATGAAGACAAAACAGAAGTATTATGAGCTAGGAGAAAAAATGCACAAAATACTAGCTTTGCAGCTTAAGACAGAACAAACTAAAAGAACTGTATTGGCATCAAGGAAAAAGGACAAACAAATTACATACAACCCAACGGAAGTAAATGAAAACTTCAAGGAATTCTATATCGAACTGAGAACGAAGGGAAAGAAAACAAAATAGATGAGTTTCTAGCTAAAATTGAACTACTGAAATTGCAAGAAGAGGAGCAAAATAAATTAATAAAATCATTTGAAATAGAGGAAATACAGGATATATTAAAAAAAACTAATGAACAATAAAATGCCGGGAGAGGATGGACTCCCAATAGAATTCTATAAAACATTTAAAGACTTATTAATTCCTCCTCTCCTGGAAGTAATGAACCAGATTGAAGAAACACAAAACATGCCAGATTCATGCAAAACAGCAATAATTACAGTAATAGCAAAGACGGGGAAAGACCCACTAACACCAGCATCATATAGACCAATATCTCTATTTAACACAGATTATAAAAATAATAGCTAAACTATTAGCAAACAGATTTGCCGACTGTGTACCAAAAATAGTAAAACTAGAACAAACTGGATTTATTAAGAAAAGACGAACAATGGACAATATCTGTAAGTTCAATAATTTAATCCATGCAGTACAAGGAAACAAGACGCCAACAGTGGCAGTTGCCTTAGACGCAGAGAAAGCCTTTGACAGAGAAGAATGGAATTATTTATTCAAAGTACTACAGAGGTTCAACCTACCAGAGAAATATATTAATTGGATTAAAGCATTAGATAAGGGACCATTGGCGAAGGTGACAGTAAATTAATATATATCAAGCCAATTTAAATTAAACAGATCAACTAGGCAGGGATGTCCACTATTTCCCTCACTGTTCGCTTTAGCTATAGAACCACTGGCAGAACTGATAAGAACAGAAAATAAAATAAGAGAGATAAAAATAAAAGAGAAGGAACATAAAATCAGTCTGTTTGCAGATGATGTCATAGTATACTTAACAGAACCAGAAATATCAATAAAAGAATTACATAAGAAATTGAAGGAATATGGAGAATTATCGGGGTACAAGATCAACGCAAATAAAAGTGAAGCAATGCCAATGAATAATGCGGATTTCACAAAGTTTAAGAAAGAATCACCATTTTGATGGCAAACACAAGCAATTCGATACTTAGGTTTACAACTAGATAATAATCTAGGCCATCTATACAAACTAAATTATCAGCCATTAATGAAGAAATTACAAGACGACTTAGAACACTGGAAAGACTTACCACTAACACTGATAGGAAGGGTAAATTGCATTAAAATGAATATCCTCCCAAGGATACAATACTTATTTCAATCATTACCAATTCACCTAACAGAGAAATTCTTCAAGGAGCTAAAGAAAATAATAAGGAAATTCTTATGGAAAGTGGGGAAACCGAGGATAGCGCTAGATAAATTAATAGAATGGTACAAACAAGGGGGCTTACAGCTACAAAACTTTAAGAATTATTATAGAGCAGCACAATTAAGATATCTATCAGATTTTTATCAAACAAGGGAAAAACCAGATTGGACCAGATTAGAGATAGATAAAATAGGGGAGAAGATACCTGAACATATACTATACAAGTGGGATGAAAACCTGGTGCAACATAGGATTTCACCAGTACTGCACCATCTGCTCAACATTTGGAAGATTCACGTAGAAAGGAATAAAACAAATTATCAACTACCAAAATTAATATTGACGCAAAATCAACTAATCCCTTTCACAATAGGTAACCTTTCCTTTAGAGAATGGGAGAGAAAAAGGATCTAAAGAATAGAAAATTGTTTTTTGGGAAATAAATTATTATCTTTTGTACAAATGAAGGACAAATATGGTATAACTCATGGTACAATGTTTGCATACCACCAACTGAAAACCTACTTGAAGGACAAATTGGGAAGCAGACTGAGGTTACCAGAAGGAAGCAATTTAGAATATGTGATTACAGACACAATGATAATTAAAAGATTTATAATAAACATGTGCATCAAACTGCAAGAGAAAGAGAACGAGGAAACTGGCTGTAAACCCAAACAAAAATGGGAACAAGATCTAAACATAAAGATAAAGAATGAAACATGGGAAAAGCCATGCTCCACAACTATGAGAAATACAATAAACACGAAGTTACGCATGATGCAATATAATTGGTTACACAGGCTATACATCACACCCCAAAAGTTAAATAAATGGGACCCAACAGTATCAGACAGATGTTTTTGTTGTAAGAAGGAAATGGGAACAACAGTACATGCAATTTGGGCATGTGAGAACGTGGAAAAATTTTGGGAAGATCTAAACCAGGTATTAAATAAAATCACAAAAAGCAACATACCAAAAAATCCAGAGATCTTTCTTCTAAGTAATATAAGAAGTAAAGAACTTGGACTCGATTTGGATGGAGCACAAAAAAGATTTATTATGATAGCGTTAGCTGTAGCAAAGAAATGTATTATGTCAACTTGGAAATTAGAGGATAGCCTAAGAATACAGCAATGGTACAAAAAAATGAATAAATGTATACCACTGGAAAAAAATAACATACAATTTAAGAAATAACATCACAGTATTCGAACAAATTTAGGAACCGTACATTGAAAACAACAGAGAAGTCCTACCGCGGACCTGCACCGCCTAAAATGACAGAAGGAGAAGAAGACGAAATGAACTGACCCAGTATGTAAAAGTAGAAGACACAAATTTCTTGTTTATTTTCATTGTGTGATGACATTGTTTAATGGTTTTAATGTATCATATAAGTTGAATGTTGAGTGGGTAAGGATTGGGGGGGTGAAAGAGGGAGGGAAGGGAGGGGGAATATTTACACTGTAAATATTCAAGAGGGAAATGTTTGTGTGTATTTTTGGTTAGTATGGTTCATAGTGTGAAAAATAAAAAAATTTTTTTAAAAAACAACCATCTTCATATAGACCTAAATCTTTTTTAAATGCAGATTATAAAATAGTTGCAAAAATATTAGCAAATATTTACCCAAGTTAATTAATATGAATCAAATTGAATTTGGCACAGAAAAGAGGAGATCTGAGTGTAGCAGTGACATTAGATGCTGAAAAAGCATTTGATAGATTAAAATGGGACTTTTTGTTTAAAGTACTTCACGTTTAGACTGGGACGAACATTTATTAATTGGATTAAGGCCTGATACAATGGACCAAGAGCTAAGGTAGTTACAGATGGGCAAGTCTCTGACTTTTTCAACTAACTAGATCCAGTTGACAAAGATGTCCATTGTCAACAGCTTTATTTATTTCAGCAATAAAACCATTTGCAGAATTGATTAGGTCTGATTTTGATATTAAAGGTTTTAGAGTTGGTAGAAAAGAACACAAGATTAGTTTTTTTTTTTGCAGATGATGTAATAATTTACTTGACGGAACCAGAAACTTCATTACACAAATTATATTTAAGATTAAAAGAATATGGAGTAGTATCTGGTTACAAGGTAAATTGGGAGAAAAGTGAAATTATGTCTTTTGCCAAGGGTGATTAAACACAGTGTAAAATATATACTCAATTTAAATGGCCAGTAAATGGAATAAAATATTTAGGAATTCGAATAGATAATAATTTTAAAAACATATTTAAATTAAATTATAACCCTTTACATAAGAAGACTGATGAAGATTTGAGGAGATGGATGGAATTACCTATAACCCTATTGGGAAGAGTTTATTGTGAAAAAATGAATATTTTTCCATTGTCTATTTTTATTCCACAGAAAAGTTTTCAGAAACTGATTAAATATGTAAGATTTCTTTGGAAGGGCAAAATCTCGAGCGTTTCATTAGAAAAATTTAACTTGGAAATTTGAATTAGGAGGTTTGCAACTTCCAAACTTTAAAGATTATTATAATGCAGCACAACTGAGTCTTCCCTTTTTGAGGAGGGAGAAAAACCAGCATGGATTAAGATAGAGATGGATAAAGTAGGGGAGACAATACCTGAAGATTTTATATATAAATGGGAGAATAGATTAATAACTGAAGATCGAGAAATGCCATTGTGGAAACATTCGATTTATCTATTTATACATGTTCAATTGGGAACAAGGAATTAAGGGAGATCTAAAATGCCATTGATTCAAAATAGATTTATTCCTTTTACAATGAAAAACAGACTTTTTAATAATTGGTCTAGTAAAGGAATTAGATTGTTTGGAAGGGAGAAATTTAATGACATTTGATCAATTGAAAAATAAATAGTTAGAAAATAATACAATATTGTGGCGGCGCACATCCTCATGGTGAACCGGCCCCGCTTGTATTGCCAAGTGGTGGGGCAGCCATGGGGAAATGGCGTTGTCAGAGGTTTCTCTCTGACTCCAGGATCCCTTCCAGCACACACCCTGGGCAGTGATTATGATGTCACAATGCACCAGGTGACTGAGCTCATGTTGCCCTTAAAGGGGCGTGTGAATTTGAATAAAAACTGTCATTAACGACCCTCAACGTGGTGGCTGTGTTTCCTCCACTGCTCACACCACCTCAGTGGTAACTTCGACGAACCCAGATGTTTTTCTGGACTCAAAACACCATGGATTCAGCAGAGGTTACCGCTGTCTCTGTCAAGCTTCCCCCCTTTTGGACCCACACACCAAGAATGTGCTTCGGGCAGGCAGAAGCACAATTCCAACTCTGCAACATCTCCTCAAACGCCACGATGTTCTATCATGTTGTGAGCGCTCTGGACCAAGATATGGCAGCGAGGGTGATCGACATCATCCACCACCCCCCAGCTACAGCCAAGTACACCACCCTCAAAGACCGGCTGCTTGGAACTTTTGGGCTAACTCCCCAGCAAAGGGCTTCCAGACTCCTTCACCTAGATCGACTTGGGACCGTAGTCCATCAGCGCTGATGGACGAAATGCTGGCCCTGGTGGAAGACCACAAGCCTTGTTTTCTCTTCCGCCAGATATTCCTGGAACAGATGCTGGAGAACATCCAGCTGCTCCTCATAGATGAAGACTTCTCGAACCCGAGGAGAGCAGCAGCTCGTGCAGATATCCTCTGGCGCATGAAGAGAGAGAACGAGGCAGCCCTCAACCAGGTGGCACGACCAGGAGCCATCCTACTGCAAACCGCTCCCAAGACCAAGCCAGAGGAGGGCCAGTCGACCTGGTGTTTCTACCACTAGCACTGGGGAGCGCAAGCCCATAAGTGCCGCCAGCCCTGCGGGTTTCAGGGAAACGACTAGGCCAGCCGCTGTTGATGACTGCAACGGCTGGCCGCACAAACAGCCTCCTTCATGTGACAGACAGATTCACCGGCCGCCAATTCCTGGTGGACACAGTGGCCGAGCTCAGCATCCTTACCCCCCCCACATCATTAGAGACTCCCACCCGATCTCGAGGTCCAACCCTGCAGGCGGCCATCAGGACCTATGGCACCCGCAGGGCACAGATCCAGATCGGGAAGGAGAAGTTCCACTGGAGGTTCGTCCTATCCTCCGTGGGCACCGCGCTATTAGAGGCTGACTTCTTCAGAGCTCATGGCCTACTGGTTGATATTAAGGGCAAAAGGCTGGTCAATGCCCAAACGTTCCACTCCACCCGACTGGACACAGCAGAAGCTCGCAGGCCCCAAATCACCACCATAACCGCCACCAGGGATGAGTTCAACGAGATCCTCCACGAATTCCCTGCCATCTTAGAGCCACAGTTCAATGCCGCCCTGCCCCAGCATGGGGTCTTCCACCACCTCGCCAAACAGGGCCCCCCGCTGCATGCTAGACCCAGATGGCTGCCACCCTAGAAGCTCCAGAAGGCAAAGGAGGAGTTTTCCAGGCTCCAGGAACCGTCCAATGCTCGGATTACGCCTGGGCATCGCCGCTCCATATGGTCCTGAACTCATCCGGGGACTACCGTTGGTTGAACGACATAACCATCCCCAACAGGTACCCAGTGCCTCACATACAGGACTTCTCTGCCAACCTCCACAGCGCATGGGTCTTCTCCAAAGTGGACCTCGTGCGGGGATACCATCAGATCCCATGGGTAAGACAGCCATTATCACCCCTTTCAGCCTCTTCGAATTCCTGCGTATGCCTTTTGGTCCAAAGAACGTGGCCCAAACGTTCCAGCGCCTCATGGACGTGGTTGAAAAGACCTGGACTTTGTGTTCCTTTACCTGGACGATACCCACAGCACCTGGCCGTTTCATCTCCCCAAAGACCTTGACTCTGCCCAGTTCATTTTCGTGCGGAGGGGACCACAAAGTGCACCGCTACAGCAACCATACGAGGGGCCATACAAAGTCTTGCACTGGTCCAGCAGAACTTTCACTCTGGACGTTGGGGAGAGAGAGGAACTTAAAGCCTGAAGGCGGCCCATCTGAACTTATCATAGCCGGTGCAGACGGCCACGCCCAAGTGCCGGGGCCGACCGCCAAAGCAACAGCACGCGTAGCCGGTTCTGGAGGGGTTGTGTGGCAGTGCACATCCTCATGGTGAACCGGCCCCGCTTCTATCGCCATGTGGCGGGGCAGCCATGGGGAAATGGCATCATCAGAGGTTTCTCTCTGACTCCAGCATCCTTTCCAACGCGCACCCTGGGCAGCGATTATGACGTCACAAAGCACCATGTGACTGCTGCCCTTGAATAAAAACAGTCGTTAACGACCCTCAACGTGGTGGCTGTGTTTTTTCCACTGCTCACACCGCCACAATATTTTGTTATTATTAATTTAAGGTGTTCTTGAGGGATAAATTAGGTCTTATTAAAAAAATTTTGCTTGAAAGGAGTGAAATAGAAAGTTTGATTTGTAATAAATCTATTAAGAAATTTATTTCAGCTATGTATTCATTATTGCAAAAGGGAACGTGGAAACAAGGAATTAATAGATCTAGACAAAAGATTGGAAATTGATCTGAATACAAGTACTGGGGAGAAAAATTGGTTGGAATTGTGTCATGATAGTATGACAAACACAATAAATGTGAGGTATAGATTGGTTCAATATAATTTTTTGCCTCAATTACATCTTACTCCACAGAAATTAAATAGGTTGAAATCAGATTTCAGGTAAATATTATCAAGAGATAGGTACTTTTTTTTACATTCTACTTGGTCATGTTTAAAATTGAGACCTTTTTGGATGGATTTAGCAATATTTTTAGAACGAGTCACTAAAGTTAAATTTCATCAAGATCCAATGCTTTTCCTATTAGGTAATATATCTGGGATTAGGCCAAAATTAAAATTTAATATGTTTCAAAAGGAATTTGTGAAAATTGTACTGGCAGTTGCAAGAAAATGCATAGCAGTGTCATGGAAATCAGATTCAAATTTGGGAATGGATAGATGGAATACTGAAATATGTAGTTGCATACCTCTTGAAAATATTCCATATAATTTAAGGAATAAATATGATCATTTCTTAAAAATTTGGTGTTTATATTTACATATTGTAGGTATCACCTTATGAAATTACCCCCTTAACTTCAAAATCTTATCATAGGTTTAATATTCTAAAGGCAAAATTTGTTTAAATTCATTGCAATTTTAATAACCAGATGTTTTTCTTTTTTTTCCTCACTTTTCTATTTTGTATCTTTTTCTTTCTTTTCTACTTTCTTTCTTTATTTTACTTTTTGGGGGTTATTATTTTGGGGAAGGGTTGAGGTTTTAAATTAAAATTAAATATTCAAAGAAAGAGATGGTTTGGAGTTGAGAGAAACTTAGAATGCTGCAGAAAATACCAAGAAACAATACAGGAGAGTGATTGAGATGGGGATAGCTAAATTGGATTTGGGAGGATAAAACATACAACAGTGTACCAACAAATAGGATCTGGGCAAGAAAACATTTTCGTAAGACAAATTTTGCCTTAATGCAAAATAAATCTCTAAAATTATTAAATAAACAAACCAAAAGGTACTACATCTTAAATGTATAAAACAATTCAAAGAGGATAGATGAATTAGTTGCGCAAATACTTTTAAATGGATATGACTTTATTGCCATTATGAAGACATGGGTTCAAGAAGGGAGCTGAATATCCAAGGATATTCCATATTTAGGAAGAACAGGGGAAAAGAGAGAGGGTTGGCATTGTTAGTAAAGGATAAAAACAGAGCAGTAAAAAGAAAAAATGATTCCAAGAATCAAATGTAAAGTTAGTCTGGGTGGAGCTAAGAAGCAGCAAGGGACACAACACATTTATAGGAGTTATCATTTAGCCTTCAAACAGTAGTAGCAAGGAGATGGCACCAAACTAAAGATCCAGGAAACAAAGACACTCATGGGTTACTTTAATCTACACATAGATTAGATAAAACAATTTAACATCAATATTGTAATGGATTAATTCTTGGAGTGTATTTCGGATATTTTTTAGATGTACACGAAAGAGCCAACTAGAAAGGAGATTATCCTAGATTGGATATTGTTCAGAGAGATTTTTTTCTAGAAAGGAGATTATCCTAGATTGGGTATTGTTCAGAGATTTTTTTTTAAATTTAGACATACAGCATAGTAACGAGCCATTTCGGCCCATGACTCCATGATGCCCAATTTACTCCCTATTAACCTACACCCTCAGTACGTTTTGAACGGTGGGAGGAAACCAGAACCCTTGGATAAAACCCACACAGACACAGGGAGAACATACAAACTCTTTACAGTGCAGGATTCGAACCCTGGTAGGGTTCCGATCTCTGATGTTGTAAAGTCAACAGTGCCACCTGGCATTTTTAGTTAATAATCTTAGTAGGTAAAATTCTTTGGGGATAAGTGACCATAACATAGAATTCCTTATTAAGATGGAATTTAAACAAAGGAAATTACTGTGAATGGTGTTAGCTAGGATGGTTTAATCAGAAAGGAGTAAAACACAAAAGTCTGCAGACAGTGCGATGGTAGTAAAAACACAGAAATGCTGTATTGAAGAAGGGCTCAAGCCCAAAACGTTGCTTATATATCTCCTCCTCCTATGGACACTACAACACCTGCTGAGTTCCTCCAGCATTTCTGTGTTTTTACTGGTGTCATCAGAAATCATTACAGCAGATTGGCAGGCTAAAAGTAAGGAAAGAATGCAGGAAATAGTTACACATTTCTGCTGAAACAAAAATGCAAAGGACAAAGTGATCCAACAAAGACTTACAAAAGAAACAGTAGATAATTTTATAACTAAGGAGGAGGCACGTAAAGTCACTAAACAAGGTAGCATATCTCAGGATTGGGAACAGTTTAGAATTTAGCAAAAAAAAGCATCAAGAGTTTCAGTGAAAAAGGAAATATACAGTATAAGAGTAGATTCAGGAAACATAAAAGCAGATTGTAAAACATTTTTTAAGCAAATAAAAGAAACACACTCGTCATGATAAATATAAGTCTGAACCAGGAGATTTTGTAAGGAGGAACAAAGAGGTTAAGAGTAATTAAACAAATACTTTGATTCTGTCTTCACGGAAGATGCAAATAATTTCCCAGAAATATTAGAGAACCAAGAGTCTAACAAAGAGAGGAAATTAATAGTAATTATTATTAATGGAAAAATAATCCTGGAGAAATGAATGGCATGAAAGGCTGATAAATCCCAGGGCCTGACAATCTGTATCTCAAGCATTAAATGAGGTCACCATGGGATAGTGGGTGCAATCACTGCACTTCTAAAGTCTATAGATCTTGGAACAGATCCTGTAGATTGGGTGGTGGCAAACATATCCCCAGTATTTATGGAGAGTGAGAAAACTACAGATCACATAGTGTAAATAGTATAGAAAAGAGGTAAGAACATAAGAAAGAGGACCAAGAGTAGGCCATCTGGCCTGTCAAGCATGCTTTGCCATTCAATTAGATCATGGCTTATCTGAGTATGGGCTCATCTCCACTGACCTGCCTTTTACCCATATCCCTTAATTCCCCTACTATGTAAAAATCTATCCAACTTTGTTCTAAATATATTTACTGAGGTAACTTCCACTGCTTCAATGGGCAGCGAATTCCATAGATTCACCACCCTCTGGGAAAAGCAGTTCCTCTTCATCTCTGTCCGAAATCTACTACCCTGAATCTTGAGGCTATGACCTTGGGTTCTAGTTTCTGCCACCAATGGAAACAACTTTCCTCCCTCTATCTTATCTATGCCTTTCATAGTTTCATACATTTCCCTTCTCATTCTTCTAAATTCCAGTGAGTGCAGTCCCAGACGACTCAATCAACTCCTTCATCTCTGGAATCAAACTAGTGAACCTCCTCTGCAACACCTCCAAAGCCAATAACATCCTTGATCAAGTAAGGACACCAGCATTCCAAGCAGCACTCCAGATGTGGACTCAACAGTACCTTGTACGTAACTTCCCTGCTCCTAAATTCAATCCCTCTAGCAATGAAGGCCAACATTCCATTTGCCTTTTTGACTGTCTGCTGAACCTGCAAACCAACCTTTTGTCATTCATGCACAAGCACTTTCAAGTCCTTCTGCACAGCAGCATACTGAAATCGCTTGTCATTTAAATAATAATTTCTGGACACAAGGCATCAAGAGATATGGTGAGAGAGCAGCAATATGGTATCGAGATAGATGTTCCAATATGACCATACTAAATGGAGGGACCAAGCTCTTCGGGCCAAAGCCCTTCATGGATATTAAATCTTAAATGTTCTGTCATACAATTTTGTATTCAAATCTATTGGTGTTGCTTAACATCCTAAATCTCAAATTTCTCAAGTCAGTCGTAGAGAAATACAACATAAAAAGTCATATTGTAGCTCTCTGAAACATCTGATGAAAGAATTTTATTTGGCTGATATTTTTCCTCATTAAAAAATATCAGTAATTGAGTTACTGTAGAAGAAATAGTGTTCACCAGCAAAACATTAGTAAACATGTGTGCCCCCAGATATAATACTAGATCTCCTGTTAGGGAACGAGCTAGGTCAGGTATCGGACATTATTGTTGGAGAACAAATTGGGTCTAGTGATCATAACTCTGTTAGTTTTAGGGTAGTTTTAGGGAAGAGCAAGGAGGGGCCTAAAGTTGAGGTTCTATAACCATATAACCATATAACCACTTAGCACAGAATGCCAGTTTGGCCCTACTAGTCCATGCCGTAACAAATTCCCATCCTCCTAGTCCCACTGACCAGCACCCGGTCCATACCCCTCCGGTCCTCTCCTCTCCATGTAACTATCCAGTCTATCCTTAAATGTAACCAATGATCCTGCCTCAACCACGTCTTCCGGAAGCTCATTCCACATCCCTACCACCCTTTGCGTAAAAAAATTTCCCCTCATGTTCCCCTTATAATTTTCCCCCTTCAATCTTAAACCATGCCCTCTAGTTTGAATCTCCCCCACTCTTAATTGAAAAAGCCTATCCACATTTACTCTGTCCCTTTTAAAATCTTAAACACCTCTATCAAGTCCCCCCTCAATCTTCTACGCTCCAGAGAAAAAAGCCCTAGTCTGCACAACCTTTCCCTATAATTCAAACCTTGAAATCCTGTCAACATTCTCATGAACCTTCTCTGCACTCTCTCTATTTTGTTTATATCTTTCCTATAATTTGTTGACCAAAACTGTGCACAGTACTCCAAATTTGGCCTCACCAATGCCTTGTACAATTTCATCATAACCTCCCTAATCTTGAATTCAATACTCCGATTTATGAAGGCCAACATTCCAAATGCCTTCTTCACCACACCATCTACCTGAGTATCAGCCTTGAGGGTACTATTTACCATCACTCCTAAATCCCTTTGTTGCTCTGCACATCTCGATACCCTACTATTTAATGCATATGACCTATTTAGATTTGCCTTTCCAAAATGTAACACCTCACACTTATCTGTATTAAATTCCATAAGCCATTTCTCAGCCAACACCTCCAGCCTTCCTAAATCACCTTTTAATTTACGGTAATCTTCCTCACTGTCCACAACACCACCAATCTTTTTATCATCTGCAAACTTGCTTATCTAATTCTCCACCCCTACTTCCAGATCGTTAATATATATAACAAACAATAGTGGACCCAGGACCGATCCCTGAGGAACTCCATTAGTCACCGGCCTCCAATTGGACAAACAATTTTCTACCACTACTCTCTGACACCTCCCATCCAAGCATTGCTGAATCCATTTCATTACCTCCTTATTTATACCTAATGCCTCCACCTTTTGTCCTAACCTCCTGTGAGGAACTTGGTCAAAAACTTTACTAAAGTCTAAATAGACAACATCCACAGCTTTCCCTTCATCAATCTTTTTTGAAACCCCCTCAAAAAACTCAATCAGGTTTGTCAAGCATGATCTACCCCTGACAAAACCATGCTGATTACTCCCTATCAATCCCTGTAACTCCAAATATTTGTAAATACCATCCCTCAGAACACTTTCCATCAACTTACCCACAACAGATGACAGACTCACGGGCCTATAATTCCCAGGTTTACATTTGGACCCTTTCTTAAACAGCGGAACCACATGCGCCACCCTCCAATCCTTTGGCACTACCCCCGTAACCAGTTACATCCAAAATATCTCTGTTAATGGCCCCACTATCTGTCCACAAGCCTCCCTGAGTGTCCTTGGGAATATTTTGTCTGGTCCCAGAGATTTATCCACCTTTATCTTTTTCAACACAGCCATCACTACCTCCTCGGTTATCCTTATATGCTTCATGACCTCCCCACTATTTTTCTTTACTTCAACTGATTCAATATTTTTTTCCCTAGTGAATACCGAGGCAAAGAAGTCATTCAAAATTTCCCCCATTTCCTCTGACTTCTCACTCAGCCTACCCTCGCTATCTACAAGGGGTCCAATTTTATCCCTCACTACTCTTTTACTTTTAATGTATCTATAGAAACCCTTTGGATTTATTTTTACTCTGTCTGCCAAAGCCTCTTCGTGCCTTTTTTTGGCCTTTCTAATTTATTTCCTAAGATTCCTTCTACACTCCTTGTAGTCCTCCTTCAAATTCTCAGCTCCTTGCTCTTTATACTTCTTGTACACCTCCCTTTTTCTCCTAACCAAATTTCCAATATTCCTCGAAAACCAAGCCTCCCTATGACTTCCAGCCTTTCCTTTGATCCTCACTGGGAGATATCTACTCTGTACCCCCAAAATTTCTTTTTTGAATATCCTCCATTTTTCATTTACATCCTTACCTGAAAATATCCTGTCCCACTCAATACTCCCCAAATCCCTTCTTATTGCTTTGAAATTTGCTCTTCTCCAATCCAGAACCTCAACTTTAGGCCCCTCCTTGCTCTTCCCTAAAACTACCCGAAAACTAACAGAGTTCTGATCACTAGACCCAATTTGTTCTCCAACATTAATGTCCAATACCTGACCTAGCTCATTCCCTAACAGGAGATCTAGTATTTAGAAAACAATCTTGAACACATTTAACAAACTCTAGCCCATCCAGCCCTCTAACTGTATGGGTATCCCAATCAATGTGAGGGAAGTTAAAATCTCCCATGATCACTACCTTATGATTCTCACACATATACGTTATCTCCCTACAAATTTGTTCCTCTAATTTTCTTGGTTCTGGATTGGAGAAGAGCAAATTTCGAAGGAATAAGATGGAATTTGGGGAGTATTGAGTGGGACAGGATATTTTCAGGTAAGGATGTAAATGAAAAATGGAGGATATTCAAAAAAGAAATTTTGAGGGTACAGAGTAGATATGTCCCAGTGAGGATCAAAGGAAAGGCTGGAAGTCATAGGGAGGCTTGGTTTTCGAGGAATGTTGGAAATTTGGTTAGGAGAAAAAGGGAGGTGTACAAGAAGTATAAAGAGCAGGGAGCTGAGAGTTTGAAGAAGGACTACAAGGAGTGTAGAAGGAATCTTAAGAAAGAAATTAGAAAGGCCAAAAAAAGGCACGAAGAGGCTTTCACAGACAGAATAAAAATAAATCCAAAAGGTTTCTATAGTTTCATTAAAAGTAAAAGATTAGTGAGGGATAAAATTGGACCCCTTGTAGATAGCGAGGGTAGGCTGAGTGAGAAGTCAAGAGGAAATGGGGGAAATTTTGAATAATTTCTTTGCCTCGGTATTCACTAGGGAAAAAAATATTGAACCAGTTGAAGTAAAGAAAAATAGTGGGAGGTCATAAAGCATATAAGGATAACTGAGGAGGTAGTGATGGCTGTGTTGAAAAAGATAAAGGTGGATATATCTCGGGACCAGACAAAATATTCCCAAGGACACTCAGGGAGGCTTGTGGACAGATAGTGGGGCCATAAACAGAGATATTTCAGATGTCACTGGCCACGGGGGTAGTGCCAAAGGATTGGAGGGTGGCCCATGTGGTTCCGCTGTTTAAGAAAGGGTCCAAATGTAAACCTGTGAATTATAGGCCTGTGAGTCTGACGTCTGTGGTGGGCAAGTTGATGGAAAGTGTTCTGAGGGATGGTATTTACAAATATTTGGAGGTACAGGGATTGATAGGGAGTAATCAGCATGATTTTGTCAGGGGTAGATCATGCTTGACAAACCTGACTGAGTTTTTCGAGGGGGGTTACAAAAAAGGTTGATGAAGGGAAAGCTGTGGATGCTGTCTATTTAGACTTTAGTAAAGCTTTTGACAAAGTTCCCCACAGGAGGTTAGGAAAAAAGGTGGAGGCATTAGGTATAAATAAGGAGGTAATGAAATGGATTCAGCAATGCTTGGATGGGAGGTGTCAGAGAGTAGTGGTAGAAAATTGTTTGTCCAATTGGAGGCCGGTGACTAGTGGAGTTCCTCAGGGATCGGTCCTGGGTCCACTATTGTTTGTTATATATATTAACGATCTGGAAGTAGGGGTGGAGAATTGGATAAGCAAGTTTGCAGATGATACAAAGATTGGTGGTGTTGTGGACTGTGAGGAAGATTACCGTTGATTAAAAGGTGATTTAGGAAGGCTGGAGGTGTGGGCTGAGAAATGGCTGATGGAATTTAATACAGATAAGTGTGAGGTGTTACATTTTGGAAAGGCAAATCTAAATAGGTCATATGCATTAAATGGTAGGCTATTGAGATGTTCAGAGCAACAAAGGGATTTAGGAGTGATGGTAAATAGTATCTTCAAGGCTGATACTCAGGTAGATGGTGTGGTGAAGAAGGCATTTGGAATGTTGGCCTTCATAAATCGGAGTATTGAATTCAGGAGCAGGGAGGTTATGATGAAATTGTACAAGGCATTGGTGAGGCCAAATTTGGAGTACTGTGTACAGTTTTGGTCACCAAATTATAGGAAAGATATAAACAAAATAGAGAGAGTGCAGAGAAGGTTCACGAGAATGTTGACAGGATTTCAAGGTTTGAGTTACAGGGAAAGGTTGTGCAGACTAGGGCTTTTTTTTTCTGGAGCGTAGAAGATTGAGGGGGGACTTGACAGAGGTGTTTAAGATTTTAAAAGGGACACACAGAGTAAATGTGGATAGGCTTTTTCAATTAAGAGTGGGGGAGATTCAAACTAGAGGGCATGGTTTAAGATCGAAGGGGGAAAATTATAAGGGGAACATGAGGGGAAATTTCTTTACGCAAAGGGTGGTAGGGATGTGGAATGAGCTTCCGGAAGACATGGTTGAGGCGGGATCATTGGTTACATTTAAGGATAGACTGGATAGTTACATGAGAGGAGAGGACTGGAGGGGTATGGACCGGGTGCTGGTCAGTGGGACTAGGAGGGTGGTAATTTGTTACGGCATGGACTAGTAGGGCCGAATTGGCCAGTTCTGTGCTGTGAGTGGTTATATGGTTATATGGTTATAGCTTACCACAAACACAGTAAAAATAATCAAATATTCCACAGCAATTCCCTTGTTGAAGACAAATGTGTCTGGAAAACAACAGTTCCATTTTACTTGTACTGATGATGGAAGGTTGACTGTGCTGCTACTCCATTATGGAACTGAAAAATGCTGCATTGTCATAGACGTTGTCTTCAAGATGAGATGTTAATCTGAGGTCCTATGACCTACCTCAAGCTGATATAAAAGAACCCACTGAGCAAATCAATATAAAGTAAAGGAATTTTTGTGCTGTCCTGACCACAATTTACAAGTGACAATACTGATGAACAGGTTTTTTAATCATTCTGTTCATTGCTATTGTGGAACTTTGCTGTGAATAAAATTAATCGAGTTTTCTCTACAGTAGTGACCACATTTTACTGGGTAAAGATTTTGAAATGCCAAAAGTGCATTGTAAAATGCACAGTTTTATTTCCATTTTTTTTCTCCTTTTCCTTCATTCACCCAAAGCCAAATAAATTTCCAGACAAGATACTGATGAAATATACTCTGAAACTAATTTATCTGCTTCACAAAAGGCTGATTGTGGCCCTCCAAAAGAACATTCTCTGGGATTCTGGCTTCTCAAAAATGGTATCTATTTTTTTTCCAGTTCCCTGACAGAAAATTATCCAATTCACTATATTGTTCAAACTCATGAAAAGGCTGAAATTTAACATTATAAATTTAACATTATAGAAATGTACCAAGTTAATAATAAGTATCATATTGAGCTTTACAATTATTAGCAGCGACTCAAATCATTCACCATAGAAGAGTTGAACAGAATAAACAATTATTTAATTGTCAATAAAAATATAGACAGAAATTAGAAAGAAAAACAGACCTGCTGACACATAAAGTTATCTCTTTGACAGGAAAAATGTAAAAGCAGATTTATTTTAATGATAAGAATCTAGTAGCATTGGTATTCAAATGGATATAAGTGTTCATGTACAATGGCAGAAGGTTTGTAAAACAAGAGCAAGAGGTCATGCATGCACCAACTGAGCCTTGTTGAGAACTCAGCTAGTGCACATGTAAAATTTTGGTCTCTAACTAAAGAGGTGAAGCAATATTTATTCCTGGGATCTTATGAGACTAAGTAAAACACAACTACATTAATAGAGATTGGAAGAATGAGAGGATTTCTCAGCGCAATAAATAAACAATTTTCAGGATTTTTATAGGGTGGATACTGAAAAAAATGTTTGGCTTCGTTGTAGAGTCTAGAACTAGGGGTCAATCTTTTAGTTCAACAAAGTCTTTACCCAGGTTCATCAAGTATAATCTCCCTTTTATAAATCCTACTTACATTGGCCAACCAGAAGTCTAAAATGAAGGTAAACAAATGCTGGGGTTTAGTGCAGTACATAAAACTGCTGGAGCAACTCAGCAGGTCATGTAGCATCCATGGAAAGCAACAGGCAGTTGACATTTCAAGCCTGAGCCCTTCTTCAGATATGTCGAAAATTAGGCAGATGCCCAAATAAGAAGGTAGACTCATGTGAGGCCACAATTGGATTTTAGATTTATTGTCAGAGTGCATGCATGACATCACATACAACTTGAGATTCTTTTTCCTGTGGGTGAGGCAGAATTATCACTTAACGGCAGTGCAAAAAAAAGATTTAGCGTACCCATGTAAACAAATAAAGAATATAAACAAACTGCAATGCAGAGAGGGAGATGAAAAAAATCAATAAAATGCAAAAGTAAAATCCTTAACTAAGACCCTGATTGAGTTTGTTGTTGAAGAGTCTGATGGTGGAGGGTTAGCAGCTGTTCCTGAACATGGTGATGCAAGTTTTGTAGCACCTATACCTTTTTCCTGATGGTAGCAGCGAGAACAGAGTATGTGCTAAGAAACAAAACCTTGTATTGTGTCTCAGCAGTTTCTAACCAGACAGCATCAATACCGACCCTCAATTTCTGGTAACTGCGGTCTTGTTTTCCCTCATTCTTCTGACTCCCTTCCTTTAACCTTTCCCTTCCTTTCTCCTACCAGACAGCATATTTCTCAGTCCTCTGCTGCATCACTTCTCAGCTCCTTTCTCCCCCTCCCCACCTATATCCATTTATTGCCTGTTACCCTCTGCTCCTCCCCATCCACACCCACTACCACTCCCCTCCCATCACTTTCTAATTCAGCTGTCTGTCTGATTTTCAACATACCTGAGGAAGGGCTCCAGCCCAAACTGTCAAATGACTTTTACTTTCTATGGATGCTTCATGATCTATTGAGTTCCTCCAGCACTTTTGTGCACTGTGCAAGTTGAAAATGCCAAGCAACAAGGCATGAAGAGCAAATGGTACATCTGCTGAAGCAGAATCTATGATTGGAAAGAGGACATGCCAGGGGAACTCGGAGACACAATAGGAGTGGAGAAAGGTCCAATTGCAGTAACTGCAGAGAGGTTTCTGCAACAGACCTCCTCAGCCCTATGGACAAGGAACTGGTCCCCACATCATAGCTATTCTGTCCATCTTGAATATTCATAGTCAAGATTGACTGGTTAGGCCTCACTTTGGATTGTGTGCCACTCTTATCGCCCTCTGACAGAAAGGATGTAGTAACATTGGAAAGGGTAGAGATTAACCAGGATACCTCATGGATTCGAGATTATGAGCTCTGGAGAAAGGTTGGATTAACTTGGAGATACAGGTATTTATTCTGAAGAATTTGATGCTGTTTATTTTTACAAATTAATTGCAATTAGTGTGGTCAAGGGTGTGGCCTCTGCCCCCTCTCCAAAGGTCAATGATCATCTCCTTCATCTAAAAAAAGTGAAATGTAAAATCAGTTGTCCCAAATGTATTTTTCTTTATCCTTTATAGTGTTCATTTAACTCAATCATAAAATATTAGTTCGCCAGAAATGTGTTGGAAATTACTCAAGTCTGCTGACTGAGCTCATATGTTGGCTAATTAAAATGAATATAGAAATTGTTCTACTTTCTAATTAGATAATTATGCTCCAGAAAATAACAGTTTAATCCTTAGTCAATCTTAAATAGTTTAGAGGTTCTAAGAATGCTGGAAGCAATTTATTATCAACTGCATCAAGCATGCCATAAAGGAGCTTTAAACAAAGCTAAACGTCTTAATTTCACAACTTCTCGTGAAGACAAGATTGGAAACATGCAGAAGCAAATATATGTAGCGGGGGGTGGGGGGGGGGGAATTCTTCACTATGGCACTCAATCATTTTCAACATATCATGTATATTACAATCTGGAGAAAAAGCATAAAACCAGCATTAACCTGAACAGTCCGGCTTGCATTGATGTGTTCCTGATGCAGCTTGTTCCATTGATTGCATCGGTGATACTGTAATGCAAGTTGAAGAGAAAAATCAGGATTCTATTCTAAAGAGAAGAAACAATACTTACCAACAGTAGCACTCTTTAAGAATTACAGTTTTCTGCAATTGACTAATTTATCTTTACTACATTCTCTGAGTGTCAAATCCAGTGTGCATTTCAAATATTTCTCATGTTATATACAATGAATACAAATTCTGCACAAACATTAAATAATTCCCTGGACACTCTACAAAAATCAAAATACAAGCATGATTTGAATATATTATTTTTTGGTTTGTTGAGTGTTTATGATAAAGATTCAAACTTTTTTTAGTTTATGGCCTGCATAAACTTTTTGTGAATATTATAATTACAGTATGCCATTGTCCTTCAACATGCGATGTCAGAAATTACAACTTAAATATTCCATACAGGATAAAAATAGCTACTCTATATACCACACTGAAATTGAAAATTAGTTTATACATGAATAGCTACAAGATCTCTTACTGCTTGAATTACTTCCATTTTAAATTGCTCATGTCAGTTACTTACATTTTTAAAAAATATAGATTACAACCATATATTTAATCCTCAATTTAAAATCTAGAAGCAACCACTGCTAATATCTAATACAATTATTGATTTAAAAAATTTACACTCTTTCAGGAAAGAATATGTTCCCTTCAGGATCAGTAGGGGTATCTATCTGTAGAGCCAGAGATGGGGAAAAATCTTAAATTAATGTTTTGAGAATGTGTTTACTGTGGAACATGATAAGCAGGAGCAGGTTAACCAAAGATAGCCTAGGGCATGTCTGCATTAGTAGTGAAAAGTCTTCGGTTGCATCAAATGGATAAATCTCCAGGTCCAGACCAGGTGCATCCCAGAACATGGTGCAACGATAGGAAGGACCTTGACAGACACTTTTAACTTATCAACAAGGACAGGTTAAGTTCTGGAGGGTGGCAAATATGGTGCCGAAATTTAAAAAGGGGTGAAGGGATAATCCAGTATCAATAGACATGTTAGTCTGATGACGGTGGTAAGAAAACTGCTGCAGAGGATTCTGAAGACAGAATCTATCAACATTTGGATGGCCAGGGGAAAATTAAAGAAATCCAGCATGGATTTGTGTGTGGGAAATTGTGTCTCATGAACTTGATAGAAATTCTGAATAGGTGACAAAGTGGATAGATGAAAGCAAGACAGTTGATGTTATTTATATGGATTTAAGTAAAACGCTGATAACATTCCAGATGGTAGGTTGATATGGAAGGTTAGGAAGCCAAGTGGTCAACCAGATACACAATTGCCTCAGTTATAGGAGAACGAGAGCGGTTGTAGAGGGCAGTTTTTCAGACTGGAGGACCACGACCAGTGGAGTGCCTCAGGATTCAGTCTCTTGCTTTTTGTCATGTACATAAATGTAGATCAAGGACGCTTGTGTCAAAGTGAGTAAATTTGCTGATGACACGAAAATATATGCTGCGGTAGACTATGAAGGTTACCTGGGAGTGCAATGGGATCTCGATCAGATGGGAAACTAGGCTAAGGAATGGCAGATGCAATTCAAATTGGACAAGTGTGACATGCTGCATTTGGGCAAAATGAAGCAGGGCATGTTGACTGGCATGGACAGATTGGGCCTGGGGGCTTGTTTCTTGCTGCAAGACTCTGTGACTCTATGTATAACATTAAGAGTAAATCTGTCAGTAATGAGTTGCTCAGAATGTTTAAACTCCTAACAATGACTTAATAAGGATAGGTTCCACAGAAGATAATTCCATCGACTTCTCAGACATCATGGAGACTAACTGACAAATTAATGTTCAACATTTGGAACTTGCATCACCAGCTAATGCATTAGATTTTCAGCTGCCATATTTCAAAAAGTCTCAGACATCAAACTCATTGGGATGCATTTTGCTGAATGAAGCCCACTGCCTGCACTTACCATTCCAATAAAACAACGAATCAACTGGGGCAAATATGAGGTTCTGTGGCATCTCTCTGTGTGCCTTTACAGAGCAAACAGAGGAAAACAAATGTTGTTTATATTGTGTGCATCACAATAAAGGAATCTTGAACTTTGGAAAAAAAAATGAAGTATTGAATTTTGGGATCAAATTCTGGTAAACGCAGACAGAGTACTTAAGAATGTGGATGCATTGAGGGACCTTGGGGTATAAACCGATTCCTTACCGAAAATCATGACACAGGGAGATATGTAATGAAGAAGGAATAGGCATGTGCACCTTCATAGGCATTGAAGTATAAGAATTGGGATGTCCTGTTGCATCTGTACAAAACATTGGTTAGACCGCATCTTATATTGTGTACAGTACTGGTTGAGAGAGAATGCAGAATAGAATCACCAAGATGTTTCCTGGAATAGAGGGCTGTAGTTATAATTATCAGCAAACTCCAAGACCTGAGCCTCAATACTACACTGTGCCATTGGATCCTGGATTTCCTCACCTCCAGACTCCAATCAGTGCAGATTGACAAGAACATTTCCTTCACAATCTCCATCAGCACTGGAGCACCACAGGATTACATACTTAGCCCCCTGCTCTACTCGCCTTACACCTAGGATTGTATGCCTTGGTACAACAATAACATCATATACAAATCTGCTGTATTACAAGCTCCTGTTTTAGTAAAATGGGATTAGCATTGTAAGGGATAGTCTGAACTTTGAAGTAACTTTCTAGATTTTGGCATGGACTGTAATGGTTCGGGTATATCACACACACACACACACACACACACACACACACACACACAAAACACCTGCGCATAGCTGGCGATAGATTTAGTGTTAAGGATAGCTTCAGAGTAAGAAATAAAATTAGTGGTTTAAAATTAAAGACTGTCTGGTTCATTGTCTATTGTTGCTCATTACACGCGCTTCATAACAGCTGACAATTGCCTACATAGTAGGCTGTTTAAAAAGTTTTTTAGGAGGGAGATTGTAAACCTGGCTGAATGGTGTACGAACAACAACCTCGCACTAATGTCACCGGGACCAAGTAGCTGATAGTAGGCTTAAGGAAAGGAAAACCAGTGGAGTATGGTCCAGTGATCATTGGGGATCAGGGTGGAGAGGGTGAGCAAATTTCAATTCCTGGGAGTCACTATTTTGGAGGGCCTTTCCTGGACCCAACATTCTAATGTCATCATGAAGAAAGAACATCAGTGCCTCTACTTCCTCAGGAATTTGTGGAGGTTCAGTCTGACATCAGAAACCTTCGTAAACTTCTACATATGTGTAATAGAAAGTGTGCTGACCAGCTGCATCATTTCCTGATTATGGGGCCACCAGTACCCCTAAGCAGAAAACTCTACAAAAGATAGTGGACACAGCCAGCTACATCATAGACAAAGCTCTCCCCATCATCAAGAAAATCTACATGGAACACGACCATCAATCATCAAAGATTCACACCACTCATGACACAGTCTGTCCTTGTTGCTGCCATCAGGAAAGAGGTACAGGTGCCACAAGACTCACATCTCCAGGTTCAGGAATAGCTCCTGCTCCTAACCATCAAACTCCTGAAAAACAGACTCATTCACAAATTCATTTAAGGACTCTTTCTTTGCTCCATATTTATTTCTGCATTTGCACAGTCAGTATGTTTACCTTTCTTTCTTTGGTATACATTTCTTTCTTCTTGTGTACAGTTTAGTTATCATTAATTTGAATTTCTGCCTGGCCTGCAGGAAAAGAATTTTGTGGTTGTATGTAATATTATGTATGTACTCTAACAATACATTTGAACTTATGAGAGTTTGGATAAATTGAGTTTATTCTCACTGCAATGCAGAGTGTGTGGAGTAACAGAGATTTATAAAATAAAGTAAGCCATTAATTCGATAGATAGTTAGCCTTTTGGAGGGCTTTTCACTCAGGGGTATTGGTGTCCCCATTCCAGACCGTGATACAGCTGGTTAGCTCACTTTCTACCATACATCTGCAGAAATCTGCCAATTTTCTGATGTCATACCAAACCTCCGCAAGCTCCTGAGGAAGTAGAGGCGCTGATGTGTTTTCTTCATGATGCCATTAGTGTGTTGAGCCAAGAACGATCCTCCGAGATAGTGGATCCCAAGAACTTAAATTTACTCACTCTCTCCACCTCTGATCCCTCAATGATCACTGGATCTGGCTTTCCATTCCTGAAGTCAACAATCAGCTCCTTAGTTTTGGAGACATTGAGTTTAGGTTGTTGTTGGTGCACCATTCAGCCAAGTTTTCAATCTCCCTCCTGTATGCTGACTCATCATCTTTCTTTATACAACCCACTACCATGGTATCATCAAATTTGTAAATGATGTTACTGTCATACCGAGACACACAGTTGTAGATGTAAAGTGTGTAGAGCAGGGGGCTAAGAACGCAGCCTGTGGTGTTCTGGTACTGTTGGGCATTGCAGAGATGCTCCTTACTAATCCTCACTGATTGTGGACTGGAGATGAGGAAATCCATGATCCAATTACACAGTGAGGTGTTGAGTCCAAGGTCTTGGGATTTGCTATCAGTTCTGTGGGGATGATGGTGTTAAATGCTGAACTGTAGTTGATAAAGAGCATCCTGATGAATGTATTTTTGTTGTCCCAGGGCTTTGTTTGTGTTGAGCTAGTGAGATGGCATCCTGTTACTATAATAGGGGAACTGGAATGTATTCTTGTTGCTGCTCAGACAGGAGCTGATATGCTTCAACACCAGCCTTTAAAAACACCATCACTATTGACGTGAGTGCTACTGGTCGATAGTCATCAAGGCAGGTTACTACATGCTTCTTGGGCACTGGTATCATTGACCCTCATTTGAAACAGGTGGGTACCACGCCTAGCTGGAGTGAGATATTGAAGCTACCCGTGAATACATTGGTAAGTTGATCAGCACAGATTTTTAAATACTCGGCCAGCTACTCTGTCTGGGCCGTATGCTTTCCCTGGATTCACTCTCCTGAAGGCAGCTCATACATCATCCTCAGATAAAGACAGGATGGGATCATCAGGTGACGTGGGGGGTGCAGAGAAGTGGTTCTTCACTGTTACTGTCATCAAATCGGGCGTAGAAGGCATTGAGTTCCTCTGGGAGCGAAGCTTTGCTGTCTGCCACTTCACCAGATTTGGTCTTGTAGCAGGTTATGGCATTTAGGCCCTGCCACAGCTAAAATTTATGTTTTATTACAATTTTAACTCCTTTAGCTGCTGATTAACCAGCAGCGCGTTTCAAATCTTTTTCCAACATGCATTTTTTTTAAATTATGTGAGTTATAACAGCAGATAAATATTTGGTGAGGTTCAAATATTTTTTTTAGCTAACATTTTAGCATTTTAAACAGAGCTAACCTACCTTAATTGGGGGGAAGAAAAGAAACAAGCTGCTGGAGGAAAATGGCAGCCGATGTTTCGGGTTGGAGTCCAATGAATCGTCTCAAATTGAAATATTGACTGTCCAGGTAGCCTACTGAGTTCTTCCATCAGTTTGTTTTTTGCTCCTTCAGCTTCTGCTGTCTCTTATATCTCTGTTTCAGACATATTGCTTTATATCTTTCAATAACAGGATTAAAGGCTATTTTCATTTTGATTGCTGTAATAAATTAAGGACAACAGTCTAATTTGACAAATTTCTGTAGATGATAAAGCAGGAGGGTGAAAAATCTATGGATGGAAGCCACATGATTTCCTAAAATACAAGCCGACATACACACACAATCTTTAAAGAAAAAATTGCTAATCTCAATCCATTAAACCAATGGACTACTCATTGGAGGACCCATACAAAAAAGCATCCACTGCAGGCAGCTCACTGACTCACAGCTTCATTAACAGCAGTTCATTTCTGATCTCCATTGTTGTCTGCATGGAGACTTTTACATTCTCTCTTTGATCGCATTGTTTTCCCCCAAACATTGAGTTTCTGCCACATTCTAAAGAGGAGGTTGTTAAGTTAACTAGCTCCTTAAATTACCTGTGATTACATTAAGATGGATGAACAGCCGATCAAATTGCAGAATTCTCATTTGCAGCACACAAGAATGCAAAAAAACATTTGCTGATGATGTTTTGATTTATTTGGCCGAGCCAGTAGGTTTATACATTAATTATATTTAAGATTGGAGAAATACAGGAAAGTGTCAGTCTATAAAATAAATTGGGATGAAAGTGAAATTATGCCTCTTACTAGAGGGGATTATTATACTCAGTGCCAAAGAGACACCCAATTTAAATAGCCAGTGAATGGCATAAAATATTTAGGGATACAGGTAGATAATAATTTAAATAATTTATACAAATTGAATTATTTGTGGCGGAGCACATCCTCATGGCGAACCGGCCCTGCATGTATCGCCACGTGGCGGGGCAACCATGGGGAGATGGCATTGTCAGGGGTTTCTCTCTGACTCCAGCCTCCCTTCCAGCGCGCGCCCTGGGCAGCGATTATGACATCACCATGCGTGTGGTGACTGAGCCTGAGATGCCCTTAAAGGGGCACGCCCTGAGTTTAAATAAACAGTCGTTAACGATCTTCGGTGTAGTGACTGTGTTTCTCTTCAGCTGCTTCAAGTACCACAGTGGTGACCCCAACGGGCCCAGACATCTATCTGGACCCAGTTAACAATGGACCCAGCCAAGGTAAATGCCGTAGCCCTCAAGCTTCCCCCTTTCTGGCCCCATCGCCCACAAACGTGGTTCAGGCAAGTGAAGGCACAATTTCACCTACGCAACATCTTAGCCGACGCCACAAAGTTCTACCACATTGTGGGCACGCTATATCAGGACACAGCGGCGAGGGTGGACGACATCATTCATCTACCACCAACATTTGGCAAGTACACCGTCCGCAAAAACCTGCTCCTGGTGAAGTTTGGCCTCACTCCCCAGCAGCGTGCTTCCAGGCTCTTACACCTGGACGAGTTGGGGGACTGCAGCCCTTCAGTTCTCATGGATGAGATGCTGGCCCTGGCGGAGGATCATGAGCTGTGGTTCCTCTTCTGCCAGATATTCCTTGAACAGATGCTAGAAGATATCCAGTTACATCTGTCCAAAGAAGACTTCTCTGACCCCCGCAAGGCCAAGGCCGCAGCCCGGGCAGATGCTCTCCAGTGCGCAAAGCAGGAAAATGAGGCAGCCCTCAGCCAGGTTTCCTGGCCGAGGCCCCATCGACTGCAAGATGCCCCCAAGCACAAGCTGGAGGAAACCCAATCAACATGGTGCTTTTACCACCAGCAATGGAGAGCGAAAACCCACAAGTGCCGCCAACCCTGCGATTTTCAGGGAAACGGCCAGGCCAACCACCGTTGATGGCTGCAACAATTGGCCACATGAACAACCTCCTTTACATCACAGATAAATCCATGGGCCTCCGGTTCCTGGTAGAAACAGGGGCTGAGCTGAGCACCCCCCTCACCCACCACAGCACTGGAGACTCGAACCCGGACCCCCGGTCCAACCCTGCGGGCTGCCAACGGCTCCGCAATCAAGACCTATGGCACCCGTGGGGTGCAGATACAGATCAGGGAAGAAATGTTCACATGGAAGTTCGTCCTGGCCTCAGTGGGCACCACACTGTTGAGGGCTGAGTTGATGTGAGGTGTAGGAGGCTGCTCAACGCCCGCACTGTTCACTCGATGCGACTGGGCACGGCGGACGACAACAGACCCAGAATTGCCACAGTAGCTGCACCCACAGACGAATACGCCGAGATCCTCAGCGAGTTTCCCGCCATCCTGGAGCTACGTTTCAATGTCGCTTTACCCTGACATGGAGTTTTTCACCACATCTCTACACAAGGCCCCCCATTACACACCAGAGCTAGACGGATGCCACCGGAGAAACTGAAACAGGCAAAGAAGGAATTCTCCAGGCTCCAGGAGTTGGGCATCGTCCAGCGGTTGGACAATGCCTGGGCAGCGCCTCTGCACATGGTCCCGAAGTCATCTGGTGGTTGAAAGCCCTGCAGAGACTACAGGCAGTTAAACGATGCCACGACTCCAGACAGGTACATGCTGCCCCATATCCAGGACTTCACGGCCAACCTCCACAGCGCGCGGTTCTTCTCTAAAGTTGATCTGGTGTGTGGATACCACCAAATCCCGGTTCACCCCGACGACATTGAAAAGACCGCCATTATCACCCCTTTCAGCTTATTCGAGTTCCTCCGGAGGCCGTTCAGGTTGAAGAATGTGGCCCAGACGTTCCAGCGCCTCATGGACGCAGTGGGTAGGGATTTGGACTTTGACTTTATCTACCTAGATGACATCCTGATAGCCAGCCACAGCCGCGAAGAGTATAAGGCCCATCTCCGTACACTGTTCACCCGTCTGGCAGAGTTCGGCCTCACTGTAAACAAAGCCAAATGCCATTTTTGGAAACAAACATTGCAGTTCCTGGGGCACACCATCTCAACATCTGGGGCAGTTCCGGCACCGGAGAAAGTGGCAGCTGTCCAGCATTTCCCCAAACCCTCTACCCTTATGGGCCTACAAGAATTTGTGGGGATGGTAAATTTTTACCATAGATTCATCCCCAACGCCGCCCGCACCATGTGTCCTCTATTCGCGCTGATCGCGGCAAAAGATAAGACCCTGATCTGGTCAGCGGAGGCGAACGAGGCCTTCGCTGCAATGAAACAGGCCCCCGCAGAGGCGACGCTGTTGGTACACCCCACGCCTAGAAGCACACATGACGCTCTCAGTCGACGCTACTGCTACGGCAGTCGGGGGAGTACTAGAACAGTGGCTGGACAGACAGTGGTGCCTGCTGGCCTTTTTCAGTAAGCAATTGCGGCCGCCGGAACTTAAATACAGTGCGTTCGACTGGGAGCTCCTGGCGCTGTACCTGGCCATCCACCACTTTCGATATTTCTTGGAGGGCAGAACTTTCACTGTTTTTACCGATCACAAACCCCTCACCCAAGCACTGGCTATGGCCAAGGACCCGTGGTCTGCCAGGCAACAGCCCCACCTTTCCTATGTGTCCGAATACACCATGGACATCTGGCACAGGGTGGGCAAGGGCAATGTGGTCGCAGATGCGCTCTCCTGCCCGGCCATCAACACGTTAGCTCCCGGCCTAGACTATGCGCAACTAGCGCAGGCTCAACAGCGTGACGCCGAAACACAAGCTCTCCAGACCTCCATCTCGGGTCTGCACCTCAAGGATATCTGGTTTCCTGACTCCACCCAACCGCTGCTCTGCGACACCTCCACTGGCTCACCACGCCGGGTAGTTCCACAGGAGTGGAGGGCAAGGGTCGTCAGCTTCATCCATGATCTTGCCCACCCCTCAGTGAAGGTAACCGTGAGGATGGTGGTGCAATGATTCATCTGGCATGGCCTCAAGAAAGAGGTGGCAGCGCTGGCCTGCAACTGCATCAGGTGCCAGACATCTAAAATCCACAGGTACACACAGGCCCCTGTTCAACATTCCAACTCGACAACGCGGAAGTTCCATCATATCCACGTGGATGTCGTGGGCCCCTTGCCGGTGTCCAGGGAGCCATGGTAACTGTTCACCATAATGGACAGAGCAACGAGATGGCCAGAAGCCATCCCAGTCTGTGAGGTGTCAGCGGAGATGCGTACCAGAGCCCTGGTCAGCCAGTGGATCACTCGTTTCGGCGTTCCGGCGCACATCACAATCGACAGAGGCGCCCTGTTTACCTCCAAGCTATTTTCTCAGCTGGCAAGGCTTCTAGGGGTAACACTTCACCAGACTATGGCCTACCACCCACAGTCTAACGGGTTGGTAGAGAGGTTCCACTGACACTTGAAGTCTGCTCTGATGGCAAGACTTTCCAGACCCGACTGGGTAGACGTGTTTCCCTGGGTCCTCCTCGGGATCAGAACGGCACCCAAGGAGGACCTGCAAGCCTCATCGGCAGAAATGGTTTACAGCGCGCCACTCTCCCTGCCAGGTTAATTCTTCAGCCCAGAGGCCGAAGCAATGCACAATGAAGGTGAGCAGCTCGCGGACCTCCGCAAAAGACTGGCCAACCTAACCCCGCCACCTTCATCACACCACGGCACCTGACCATCCCAATGACCCAAAGAACTGGATGTGGCGAAGTTTATATTTGTCCAGAGAGGACCACAGAGGGCCCCATTGCAGCGCCCATACGAAGGGCCGTATAAGGTTCTCCGGCGGTCAGGTGGGACCTTCACCTTAAAAGTGGGGGGAAAGGAAGAACTTTTTACTGTGGACCGCTTAAAAGCTGCTCATTTGGACTTATCCCAGCTGGTGCAGACGGCCGTGCCCAAGTGCCAGGGCTGGCCGCCAAAGCTTCAGGACGCAAAGCTGCTTCTGTGCGGGGGTTGTGTGGCGGCGCATCCTCATGACGAACTGGCCCCACATGATTCGCCACGTGGCGGGGCAGCCATGGGGAGATGGCATCGTCAAGGGTTTCTCTCTGACTCCAGTCTCCCTTCCAGCGCGCACCTTGTGCAGTAATTATGACGTTACCACACGCATGGTGACTAAGCCCGAGCTGCCCTTAGAGGGGCACGCACTGAGTTTGAATAAACAGTCGTTAACGATCTTCGGTGTGGTGACTGTGTTTTTCTTTAGCTGCCTCAAGCGCCACACATTCACCTTTACTTAAAAAAATTGGAGAAGATTTGAATAACTGGGTGGCGTTGCCAATAACATTATTGGGCAGTATTAAAATGAATATATTCCCTAGAGTATCTTTTTCAAATATTGCCAATACTCTTAACACAAAAGTTTTTTTCAAGAATTAAATAAATATATAAGAACATTTCTCTGTAAGGATAAGATGTCAAAGGTTTCTTTAGATAAATTAACAGAGAAATTTGAAGAAGGAGGCCTACAGCATCCAAATTTTAAAAATTATTACAAGGCAGCTCAAATGAGGTTTCTTGCTTCATTTTTTGAAGAGGGAAATCAGCATGGATTAAAATAGAAATTGATAAATCAGGAGAAAGAATACCAGAAGACATTATATATAAATAGGAATCAAAATTAATATCGGGTGAGAGAGAAATCCCTTTGCTGAAACATTTGATTAATACCTGGAATAAGATAAACACTAAAACTGGAACAAAGGAGTTTGTGCTATCTAAAATACCTCTGATTCAAAATTGACTTATTCTATTTACAATGAATAATTATTTTTTAAATATTTGGTCTCATAAAGGAATCAGATATATAGAAGATTGTTATGAAGGAGGAAATTTAATGTTATTTGAACAATTAAAAAATAAATATGGGTTACAAAACAAACATTTTTTTGTTATTATCAACTAAGGGCATACTTAAGAGATAAATTGGGTCCAACAATGTCTTTATATTACAAATTATCTGTAGAAGTGGATTCATAATAGACAGAAAAGAAATTTACTTCAGCCATGTACATTTTTTTGCAAAAGTGAACTCCTAAGCAGGGGATCCATAGGTCCAGACAGAGATGGGAAACAGATTTAAATTTTAATATTGATGAACAAAATTGGTCAGAGTTAATGACAAATACAATAAATATTAGATATAGATTAATTCAGTATAATTTTATTCATCAATTATATCTTATGCCGCAGAAATTAAATAGATTGAAGTCAGATTTATTAGATCGATGTTTTAGATGTAGCCAGGAGATAGGTACCTTTTTATACACTACTTGGTCCTGCCCTAAAGTAAGACCTTTTTGGATAAATTTGTGAACTTTTTAAGAATAGTTACAGAAATTAAATTTCAACAAAATTCAATGTTGTTTTTATTAGGTAATATTGTAGGGATAAGACTGATATTAAAATTAACTGTATATCAAAAAGAATTTGTAAAGATTGCATAAGCAGCAATAAAATGTATTTCAGTAATGTGAAAATTGGACTCTCATCTAGGAATGGAGCGATGGAATGCAGAAATGCATAGCTGTGTTCCCCTTGAGAAAATTACTTATAATTTAAGAAATAAATATGATGTATTTTTTGAAAATTTGGCACCCGTGTTTACAAATTGCATGAATTAATTTATAGATATTTTCCCTAATCTTCGAGAACCTCGTTAACATCCTTGGAAGAACTACAAAATCTAAATGATTAGAACCGTGTGGTGGGTGGTAGCTTCTTGGCAATCAGGTTTCTTTTTGGTTTTTTTTCTTTACTTTATCTTTTATTTCCTTTCTTTTCTTGTTTCTTTCTATCTATCATTATTTCTTTCTTTTCTTTATTTGGGGATTCTTTGCAGGAGGATGGGGTTGGGGGGTTTTATACCATCATGTGTAATGGAATTTACACTAATAATTGATTATTGTATTTTGCTATTATTACATGCATGGATAAAAAAATTAAAAATACTCAAAAAAAAATGCAAAAATACAATTTTTAATGTTTTTTTTTTAAAGGACTAGTTAAAGAAGATGCTCCTGGGGATTGTCTAGTGATGCTATATGTCCTGAACTGAGAAATAGGATGATGTTTATTTTGATCAGATTATACTATAGCCTCCCCACTAGCCAGCATGTAGGTGCTGTCATTGTACTGTGCTAACCGCTACTCTAACCATGCTACCTTGCTCTTGATGTACCTTGTAGATAGTATTTATGGGGTGTCAGATGGTAAGTCACTCATTGCAGGATATCCATTCTTTGACCTGCTGCTGTCATGATAATATGTAATTCTCTGATTCAGTTGTCTTCTGATCCAGATGGCTGGATCCAAGACACAACTATACATGAATTAGGAGGAGGAAGTAGACCACATGCCACCTTAAGCCGCACTGCCATTTATAAGGTGATGGCCAATCTTAACTTTTTCTACATGACGTATCCTTTCACTGCCATCCCCTTACTTAACAAATATCTGCCTTAAAAATATTCAATGACTCTGCTTCCACTGCATTTTGACAGAGTTCCAAAGACGTATTAACACAGAGAAAAAAAAGAAGTTTCATTTTTGTTTTAAATAGGCAGCTCTTATTTTAAAATTGTAACTTCTATGTTCTACCATATCTTCTTTCTATTCACTTTGGCATGACCTTTCAGGATGCTATATGTTTCACTCAAGTACCCTATCATTCTTTTAAACTCAAACAGATACAAACTTGGCCTGTCCAGCCTTTTCCAGATCAGATTACAATCCTGGGGCTAGGTCAATTGATGTCCAATAAATACAATATTTGTGTCTTCAGCACATATTTTATTCTTGATGCACATTGACTATGATTTTACCATCATGCCAGAAACACTCAATTGCTTCCATAAAGCCGGTCACTCTCACCCTGGAATTCAACACTTTGGTCCATGTTTGGACTCAAGGCTACGATGAAGTCCAGAGCCGAGCTGTCCTGGCAAATCCTAAAATGGGCCTCATTGAGCAGATTACTGGTGTGTAAGGAGCATTTGATAGTAGTGTCCATGACATCTTCCATTACTGTTCTCAGGATAAAGAGTAGAATGATTGGATGGCAAATGGCTGAACTTGAATTGTCCTTTTTATGTAAGGATAAATAATTCAGCATTATATCCAATCTTCATCATTTAATCCAAAAAAGCACAAGTATAAAGCTTCAAATACATGTAAAGATCCCAGTCACGTGGTATGAGAGGGAGATAAGAGCACAAGCAGGAGAACAAAGGAAACTGGAGAATAAAGACACTGAGAAGTTTACCTAATAAAACTTGCGTTCGATGTTTTATTAACTTCACATTTCGGGCCAAAAATGTGACATTGGCAACGAGGATGAAAGAAGCTTGAAGAAAATTAAAGACTAAAGAAGATTACAGAGGATTACAGAGAACTTCAAGGTGATAAGAATTTTCTCTTTGACTCAGTACTTTTGGGGCTGGAATATTTCCTCATGGCTGGGGCAGACGGTGACTTTCTAACACATAGTGGAATTGCTCATTTTGACCCAACGGGTGATGGAAGCACTGTAAGTGTGAAGTGGAAGGCATGGCTGGAAGAATTTGAATCCTACGCCAACAGTCGTGGCCTATTTCTAGATACTGGTACAGTTGAACAAAAAGCGCAAAGAAGGGCGTTACTTCTTTTCACTGCTGGTCCCACAGTTCGGGAAACATTTAAGACACTTTTGAATACTGGAAGAAAGGATGAGTACCGGAAAGCGGTAGATGCATTAAATGCACACTATGTAGTGACACCGAATGCTATATTTCAATGCCATTTGTTTCGGAGAACGAGACAAGAAGATGGCCAGACAATTGCTCAGTACGTGACGAGACTACGCCAGCTAGCTGTTGGATGCAATTACATGCCAGCTGATTTGGACAACCAATTACTGGATCAAGTCGTACAGCACTGCAGATCAGATAAACTCAGAAGACGTCTACTGGAAAGAGGGATTGAGTTGGAACTCACTGATGCTTTAGCCATTGCTGCTGCATTAGAGGATGTTGAAGGGCAATTTCATACCATGACCCTGAAAGACAACTCAAGCCAGCAAATTAAGAGGCTCTCACATCACCATAACCAGCCAAGATATACGTTGACACAGGACGTGGAGTGTTATCGATGTGGAAACCGAGGTCACTTTGGAAAAGACCCATATTGCCCGGCCAAAGGCAAAGTTTGCAGAAAGTGTGGAGGTAAGGACCACTTTGCAAAGAAGTGCAAAAGCAAGTCCAATGCAGACCAGAAGAGGAAGAGTACAACTTCCAAAGGCAAAGCCTGGGGGAAAGGAAAGTATCCTGGAAAGAAAGATACCATTCGCCAGATAGACGGTGATGATGATGATACCCAGGAGGGACAGAGTTGTTACCAATTTACATTGAATGATGTACGTCATGAGAAGGTCCCAGTGATCATTGGTGGAGTGATAGTGCAGGTCATTGTAGACTCAGGCAGTTACAGTAATGTGATTGATCGACATTTATGGGAGAAGTTGAAAAGGAAAAAGATCATCTGTACCTCAAAGAAGTGTTCCAAGAAACTGTATCCATACACAGCAACCAAGCCATTGCAGACCATTGGATGTTTTACTGCAACTGTTGAAGCTGGATATAAGTACACCGAAGCAGAGTTTATGGTCATAGAAGAGAGGGGAGAACCATTGCTGAGTAGAAGCACAGCGCAAGACCTGGCAATACTTCATATTGGAGCTTGTGTCAATTCAATTCAGTCATACGAGGATATGAAGCAAGAATTCCCCGCAGTCTTCCAAGGAGTAGGAAAGCTGAAAGGTCGACAATTGAAGCTAGCGGTAGATGAAACGGTCAAACCCAAGGCACAACCAATGCGCCGAACTCCGTTTGGACTTCGTGGGAAAGTCGAAGCCAAAACTAAAGAATTGATCGAGCAAGACATTATTGAACCTGTGGAACATTCAACACAATGGGTCAGTCCCGTAGTGATTGTGCCCAAACCAAAGGGTGACATAAGACTATGTGTTGACATGAGAATGGCCAATGAAGCTATAATTAGAGAACGACACCCTATACCAACAGTGGAGGAAATACTTCAAGAACTAACTACCAGCGATTGAGGAGTCACGTGATGGAGTAGTGGCCGGACGGTGAACTCCAGCCCTCTCCAGAAAAGTCGGGAAAAACAAGAGAAAATACAAAGGCACAGAAATACAAGTTAAAGAAAAGTGAGTATAAAGGTGGAAAGAAGATGGAGACAAAAGGAGAAAAATCAAAATCAACGGAAAGAAGAGAGGAAGAGAAGACAACGGAGGAAAAAGGTGAAGGCCTTACCTGTCCGAAGAGGCCCGCTGTGGAGAGAAGACCCCACTACCTCAGGTCGGTAGAAAGAGAACTACAACAATGGCTCACAGAGCCGAGTAAAAGTGCGCAACCGCGCATGCGCGACTCCTCGCGCATGCGCGATGCGCATGAAAAAAAACACACCGACGGGAGGGGGGACCAGCTGGGGAGTCGATCTCCACAGCCGGCAACGACAGCTGCAGAACACCTGCAGCAAGAAGAGACCACAGAAGACAATGGAAACAAGAAAGAAGAGGAGGAAAGGGCAGCAAAGAAACAACAGATGGTCAACCTAGAGGAAGAAGAAGAGGAAGAGGAAGAGTACAGGGAAATAGAAGAAGAAAAGAAAGGCAAGGTAAAGGAGGTACTTGCTCTTGTTAGAGGATACATGGAGTCATTTAAAGAATGGCAAACACAGGAATTCAATGATTTAAGAAGAAGAATAAACAACACAGAAAAGAAAATAAATAAAATGGATATGACCTTAACAGAAATGGGGAAAAAAATGGACAAGATGGAAGAACGGGCAATAGCAGCAGAAATGGAGGTAGAAGACTTAAAAAAGAAATTGGAGGAATCTAATAAAAAAACTAAAGAGACACAAGAATTACTAGCCCAAAAAATAGATATAATGGAAAATTATAACAGAAGAAATAACATAAAGATAGTGGGCCTTAAGGAAGATGTAGAAGGCAAGAATATGAGGGAGTTTATAAAAGAATGGATCCCTAAGGCCCTAGGATGTCCAGAACTACAGCAAGAAATGGAAATAGAAAGGGCACATAGAGCATTGGCCCCTAAACCACAACCACAACAAAAACCAAGATCTATTGTAGTAAAATTCCTAAGATATACTACAAGAGAAAAGGTACTGGAGAAGACAATGGAAAAAGTAAGAGAGGGCAACAAACCACTGGAGTATAAAGGGCAAAAAATCTTCATTTATCCAGATATAAGCTTTGAACTCCTAAAGAAGAGAAAAGAGTTCAATGCAGCAAAAGCGATTTTATGGAAGAAAGGATATAAATTTACACTGAAGCATCCTGCGGTATTGAAAATATTTATTCCAGGACAACAAAACAGACTATTCTCGGATCCAGAAGAAGCACGAAAATTTGCAGAACAATTACAAAAATAGACTGAGGGATGAAGACGGGTAATGAGAGCAAAAATTATCACGATTGATATGTATGTGGGTAAAGACAAAAATAGACTGAGGGATGAAGACGGGTAAGGAGGGTAAAAATGACCACGATTGATATGTATGCGGGTAAAGAGGTATAAGAGTGAATAGAGACAATGGGCATATGTGAAAGTATCTGTAATTAGAGGAAAACATAGAGAGTATAGACAAAAATTAATAAGGGAAGGTAATGGAATAGAGAGAATAAGGAGGGAACTAAAAGAGTGACCTTTGTGACATATAAAAAACGAAATCTTTTCTGGGGGGGGCTGGGTGGGGGAAAAGAGCGGTCACTGCAAAATCAGTTGACGCTTGCGAGTGGATTCGCAAATCCAAATGGAGAGGGGAGATGTGGTTGTCCGACAAGGGATAAAGGGCAACTCAGGAGGGGAAGGGGAGATTGGGGATAAAGAAGATAGAAATAGGAGAATAAGGAAAATGTTGGATGTTGTAGGAATGTTGTCTGGTAAAAAGTTGAAAATAAGAAAACAGAAATGGAAAAAGAGGAAAGGTAATGATGGAAAAACGGAAAGAGAAGATAAACAAAATATAAAATGGCTACGCTGAACTATATGACTCTAAATATTAATGGAATACATAACCAAATTAAAAGGAAGAAACTACTAAATTTACTGAAAAAGGAAAAAATAGATATAGCATTTGTCCAAGAAACACACTTAACTGAATTGGAGCACAAGAAATTAAAGAGAGATTGGGTAGGACATGTAACAGCAGCATCGTATAATTCAAAAGCAAGAGGAGTGGCTATATTAATTAGCAAAAATGTGCCATTTAAAATAGAAGAGGAAATAATAGATCCAGCAGGGAGATATGTTATGATAAAATGTCAGATATATTCAGAGCTTTGGAATCTACTTAATATATATTCACCTAACGAAGAAGATCAAAAGTTTATGCAAGATATCTTTTTGAAGGTAGCTAATACGCAAGGGAACATACTAATAGGAGGGGATTTCAATCTGAATTTAGATCCAAATATGGATAAAACGGGGAAAAAAATTAACAGGAAGAACAAAGTAACCAAATTTATAATTAAATCAATGCAAGAAATGAAACTTGTGGACATATGGAGGAAACAAAACCCAAAAGAAAAGGAATACTCATACTACTCGACTAGACATAAAACATACTCAAGGATAGACCTATTCCTGTTATCAGCCCACATACAAGGGAGAGTTAAGAAAACGGAATATAAAGCTAGACTATTATCGGACCACTCACCCCTGTTATTGGCAATAGAGCTAGAAGACATCCCTCCAAGAATGTATAGATGGAGATTAAACCCCATGCTACTTAAAAGACAGGATTTTAGAGAATTTATTGAAAAACAATTAAAAATGTACTTTGAAGTAAATACGGAATCAGTGGAAGATAAGTTTATACTATGGGACGCAATGAAAGCATTCATTAGAGGGCAAATAATAAGTTATGCAACCAAGATGAAGAAGGACTATAATCAGGAAACAGAGCAGTTGGAAAGGGAAATAATAAACATAGAAAAAAAATTAGCAATAAAGGAAGATACAACCAAAAGAAGAGAATTGGCGGATAAAAAAATAAAATATGAAACACCACAAACATATAAGGTGGAGAAGAATATAATGAAGACAAAACAGAAATATTATGAACTAGGGGAAAAAACACACAAAATCCTAGCATGGCAGCTTAAGACAGAGCAAACTAAGAAAATGGTATTGGCAACAAGGAAAAAAGACAAACAAATTACATATAATCCAAAAGAAATTAAGGAAAACTTCAGAGAATTCTATGAACAATTATACCGAACCGAAAACGAAGGGAAAGAAGGGAAAATAGATGAATTTTTGACTAAAATTGAACTACCAAAACTACAAATAGAGGAACAAAATAAATTAACAGAATCATTTGGAACAGTAGAAATACAAGAGATAATAAAAAATTTACCAAATAATAAGACACCAGGAGAGGATGGACTCCCAATAGAATTCTACAAAACATTTAAAGACCTAATAATACCGCCCCTCCTGGATGTAATCAACCAGATTGATGAGACACAAAACTTACCAGATTCATGTAAAACAGCAATAATTACAGTGATACTAAAACAAGGGAAAGATCCACTCTCACCAGCGTCATATAGACCAATATCTCTGCTAAACACAGATTATAAGATAATAGCTAAACTATTAGCGAACAGATTAGCAGAACAGGTACCGAAAATGGTAAATTTAGACCAAACTGGATTTATCAAAAAAAGACGCACAACAGACAATATTTGTAAATTTATTAACTTAATTCATGCAGTAGAAGGAAATAAAGCACCGGCAGTAGCAGTTGCTTTAGACGCAGAGAAGGCCTTCGACAGAGTAGAATGGAATTACTTGTTCAAAGTATTGCAAAAATTCAGTTTACCGGAGAAGTTTATTAATTGGATTAAAGCATTATATAAGGGACCGTTAGCGAAAGTGACAGTAAATGGACATGTATCAAAGCAATTTAACTTAAGCAGGTCAACGCGGCAGGGATGCCCACTATCACCATTATTGTTTGCGCTAGCTATAGAACCACTAGCAGAATCGATAAGAAGAGATAATAATATAAAAGGAATAAAAATAAAAGACAGGGAATATAAAATCAGTCTGTTTGCGGATGATGTGATAGTGTACTTAACAGAACCAGAACTATCAATAAAAGAACTATATAAGAAATTGAAGGAATATGGAGAAGTGTCGGGATACAAGATAAACGTAAATAAAAGTGAAGCAATGCCTATGAATAACGCGGATTTCTCAAAATTTAAGGAGGAATCCCCATTCAGATGGCAAACGCAGGCAATAAGATACCTAGGTGTGCAAATAAACAAAAATCTAGGCCAATTATATAAACTCAATTACAATCCACTAATGAAAAAATTACAGGACGATTTAGAGCATTGGAAAGAGCTACCACTAACACTGATAGGAAGGATAAACTGTATTAAAATGAACATTTTTCCAAGGATACTATACTTATTTCAGGCATTGCCAATACAACTGACAGAAAAATTCTTCAAAGAGTTAAAGAAAATAATAAGGAGATTTTTATGGAGAGGGGGGAAACCGAGGATAGCACTAGACAAATTAACAGAATGGTATAAACAAGGAGGCTTACAATTGCCAAACTTCAAAAATTATTATAGAGCCGCACAATTAAGGTACCTATCAGATTTTTATCAAACAAGGGAAAAACCAGACTGGACGAGACTAGAATTAGATAAAATAGGGGAAAAGATACCTGAACACATATTATATAAATGGGACGAAAAATTGGTACAACATAGAACTTCTCCAGTATTACACCATCTCCTCAATATATGGAAGAAGATTCATGTAGAAAGAAATAAAATAAATTACCAAATACCAAAACTAATATTGACGCAAAATAAGCTACTCCCTTTTACAATAGACAACCTTGCCTTTAGAAAATGGGAAAAAAAAGGGATTAAAAGAATAGAAAATTGTTTTTCAGGAAGTAGATTCTTATCCTTTGAACAAATGAGAGATAAGTACAATATAACGGGAGATACAGCGCTGGCATATTACCAACTGAGATCCTACTTGAAAGATAAATTAGGAAGCAACTTGAGTTTACCAGAGGGAAGTAACCTTGAATATGTGATTACAGATACAATGTTAATCAAAAGATTTATAAAAAATATGTATATTAAACTGCAAGAAAAGGAAAATGAGGAAACAAATGGTAAAACTAAACAAAAATGGGAACAAGATTTAAATATAAAGATAAAAAAGGAAACATGGGAGAAGTTATGCTCTGGAACGATGAGAAATACAATAAATACGAGGCTGCGTATGATACAATATAATTGGTTACACAGACTATACATTACACCGCAAAAGTTAAATAAATGGGACCCAACAGTATCTGATAGATGTTTTCGATGTAAAAAAGAAAGGGGAACAACAATTCATGCAATCTGGACATGTGAGAGAGTAGAAAAATTTTGGGATGATCTCAATCAGATATTAAATAAAATAACAGAAAACAATATACCAAAGAATCCAGAGATCTTTCTCCTAAGTAACATAAAAAATAAAGAATTTGGAATTGACTTGGAGGATGCACAAAAAAGATTTGTTAAGATAGCCCTAGCTGTAGCAAAAAAATGTATTATGTCAACCTGGAAATTGGAAGATAATTTGAAAATACAACAATGGTATATAGAAATGAATAAATGTATTCCATTAGAAAAAATAACATATAGTTTAAGAAATAATATTGAAATATTCGAACAAGTATGGGAGCCTTACATTAAATACAATAGCGAAAACCTACCGGGAACAAACATTACCTAAGTTGATGGAAGGAGAAGAAAAGAAAAGAATGGACTCAGTAGAATTTCTGGTGTATTTTTGTTGAATGACAACATTGTCTAACTGAATTAATGCAACCTAGATTGTATAACTAAAATGGATGAGGGGGGGGGGATGGGGGGGTGGATTGGGAGGAGGGAGGGGGGAGGGAGAAAAAGTCACTGTAAATGTGTGGAAAAGAAAAAGTGTATATCATGGCTATTGTGATTTATGGTGTGAAAAAAAAAAAAAAAACAAAAAAAAAAAAAAACTAACTACCAGCAAGGTATTCTCAAAAATTGATCTGAAATGGGGCTATCATCAATTAGAGCTGGATCCAGGTTCCCGAGATGTAACAACATTTGTGACTCACTGTGGATTGTTACAAGAGACTATCATTTGGAATTAATGCAGTTTCGGAGATCTACAAGTATGAAATCCATCGAGTGATTCAAGGCATTCCTGGAGTTGCCAAAATTTCTGACGACATCATAGTCCATGCACCAACGAAGGAAGAGCTTGACAAACGGTTGAGGCGTGTACTATCTAGACTACAGGTGGCAGGCCTTACCGTGAATGGAAACAAGTGTTTCAGAAATGGACTTCATGGGACACAGACTTACAAGGGAAGGACTAAACCATACAGAGGCCAAGGTGAAAGCTATTGCAGAGGCACGTGCACCTCAGAACGCAACAGAGGTGAGGAGTTTCCTGGGATTGGTCAATTTTTGTGCAAAGTTATTCCTAATTTCGTTACAGTGGCAGAACCACTAAGGAAACTAACCAGGAAAGGAGTACCATTTCATTTTGGATCTGAGCAGAAGAAAGCGTTCACAGCGCTGAAGCAAAGCCTGACAGATGCAAAAACAAGATAACTCTTGGATCCGGCGGCATCAACCAAAGTCATAGCAGATGCCAGCCCAGTTGGTTTAGGAGCCGTGTTGGTCCAGATGCATGATGGAGGACCAAGAATCATTGCCTATGCCAGCAGATCGTTATCAGATGTGGAGAGAAGATACTCTCAGACAGAGAAAGAAGCACTCGGACTTGTATGGGCCTGTGAGAGGTTCCATGCATATTTAAATGGCATTGAATTTGAACTCATCACAGATCATAAGCCATTAAAGCTGATCTATCCACCTAGATCCAAACCATGTGCCAGAATAGAGAGATGGGTACTCAGACTACAACCCTACAAATATAAAGTAATCCACATTGCAGGGAAAACAAACATTGCAGATCCGCTGTCCAGATTGGTGAAGGATGGTGGTCCACAATCCAAGTCAGAATTGGGAACAGAAACAGAGAGCTTTGTATGCTTCGTAGGTATTCAGTCGACACCGAAAGCTGTGACTACGAAGGAAGTTGAGAGAGAATCCGAACGTGATCCAGAACTCATGGAAGTAAGAGAATGCATACAGAGTGGACAATGACAAGTGTACTCACAAGGCTTACATTCCCATTAGAGACGAACTTTGTTGCATTGGACAGTGTGTATTAAGAGGTTGCACATTGGTGATACCGCAAAGATTGAGACCGAAGATCGTATCCTTAGCGCATGAAGGACACCTAGGTATTGTTGGTACCAAGCAAAACCTCAGGACCAAGGTATGGTGGCCAGGTTGTGATAAAGACGCAGAGAAATTTGTTAAAACTTGTCACGGATGTCAAATCACAAGTAGGAGTAATCCGCCAGAACCGATCCGGAGTATGCAACTCCCGACAGGACCACGGATCGACGTAGCTGTTGATTTTATTGGACCTTTACCGACGGGTGAATCAATTATGGTTGTGATAGATTACTACAGCAGATACTATGAGTACGTGGTGTTGAAATCCACAACCACTGAAAAAACAATACAAGCGTTAGCAGAGATATTCGCAAGTTATGGATTACCTGTTACATTATACTCTGACAATGGTCCACAATTCATTTCAGAGACATTTGCGGAATACATGAGGACCACAGGTATCCACCATCATAAAGTAACTCCGAAATGGCCGCAAGCCAACGGAGAAGTAGAGAGACAAAATCAGTCCATTGAAAAACGATTGCGGATTTCACACGCAGAAGGACAAAATCGGCGAGAAGCATTACTATCTTATGTGGCTGTCTATCGAGCAACACCTCATGCAACCACTGGAAAAAGTCCTGCAGAAGCATTTTTTGGGCGAAAAATCCGCACAAAAATGCCAGAAATAAAGGAAATCCAAGACGACCAGGAGATGAGGGACCACGATGCTGAAAAGAAAGGTGCAGCAAAGCTGTACACAGATTCGAAACGTGGAGCCAAGTACTCAGACATCATCCCAGGAGATAATGTTCTAGTGAGGCATGAAACTGGTGGTAAGCTAGACACACCTTATTACCATCAACTCTTTACTGTCGTATCCAGAAGTGGCAGTATGGTGACAGTCAAGTCTCCGACTTGAGTTCTGTATAAGAGAAATGTATCAGGTGTAAAAAGGTACCAGTCCAGAGATACATCGAGCGAAGAGGTTGAAAGGCCAATACGAGATGCTAAAACTGAGAGACCTGATGTTGTTCCAGAGACAGTTACCAGCACTCCTGATGAAGTGACTAGAGCACCAGAAACACCCGAAGCCGTGGTGAGCAGTATTTCCGACGATGAGAGTGAACAACCGAGAAGCAACGACAATATCGCAGGCAAGCCGAAATGAAACCGGAAAGCGCCCAAACGATATGAAGACTTTGTGCCATAGTTTTAATAAGAACTTTGGGACTGTATTTTAAACTGATATCATAAAGTGCATGTATGAGTGCTGTAGGAAGTAAATTTTATGTAGTTGAGTTATAGTATTACCATTAGTAACCATTGTAGGTTTCCGAGGGATATTGGTAAATAAAGGTAAAGTTTATTTCTGATTAAAGGAGAGATGTCATGATAATGAATATGTATGAGATGTGCCGGAAGTCACGTGGTATGAGAGGGAGCTAAGAGCACAAGCAGGAGAACAAAGGAAACTGGAGAATAAAAACACTGAGAAGTTTACCTAATAAAACTTGCGTTCGATGTTTTATTAACTTCACATTTCGGGCCACAAATGTGACAATCCTCAATGTAAGTTTAGAATTACTTGTACAAAACTAATTTTCAATACTTTTGTCTATTTGTTTTGTTTCACACTTTTTACACTATGTTTCATAATTATTCCATTTTTGTTTTTTGATCTTGAATTAGATTAATTAATAATCCAATTAAAAAAACAGACCACTGTATGAAATTATGTATAGAAAAACACATTTGCATAAATCCACAAACCTTCTCAATATTTATCTGGTGTTTCTGTAACCTTTCCAAGTCTGTTGGGATTGCAACTTTAACAAATTTCTGGATAGCTGATTCCAATCGTCGATATCTCAATTTTGCAGGACCTTCTGCCATTCTGTTTCCAAACGACAATGTGGGTCTTTTGGTTGAAGATACATGAGAACCTTAAACAAGATTAAAAAATGGGTTCAAGGATAAACACTGGTACTGCAGGGTTTTTCACAAAATCTACCTTTCATCATAAAGTTAAAAGTCCAGTCATTCAATAGAGTGATAAATTATGATCTCTACAATAGAGCAAAAATCTTATTTGACAAATTATTATAATATTCACAAGATACTAGATTTTTAAACTTACTTCTTTCATGTGGGAAATATCATTTTACATTAAGGTAAAATGTCAAAATGTGTTTATTCTCTTTACCTCAAATATTGATGGCAAATAAAAATGCGTGTGAGAATTAATTTACATAATCATATTCATTGCTAATTCAAACATACAAATGTACACATTAGAAGCAGGCATAGGCCCCTCACACCTACTCTGACATTCAATAAGATCATGGCTGATCTGACTATAATCTTAACCCAGATGTACCTCTAAAGCATACTTGCTGGATGTATCACAGCATGGTATGCTCAAGATCAGAAGCTACAGACATAGTGAATACAGCTCACAATATAAGGCATGCTTCCTTCCCCTTCATCTACATCTCCTGCTGACTAGGAAAGGCAGCCACATACTGAAAGATCCATCACACCCTGGACACATTGTCCTCTCCTTCCTCGCACTGTGAAGAAGCTTAAAAGCGTGAAAGCATGCACCTTCAGGTTTAAAGTGCTATCATGAAGCCCTTGCTTGGTGCTAATTTATATTCCTTTTCATTGTTTAATTAAATTTAGACATACAGCACAGTAACAGGCCCTTCTGGCCCAAGACCTCAAATCACTTACAACCCCCATATATTGTGAAGGATAGGGCAGTGGAGGCAGGTTCATTAAATATATTTAAGAGGGAATTAGATCTATTTCTTCAGTATAAGGGTATTAAAGGTTACAGAGAGAAGGCGGGGACGGGGTACTGAACTTTAAGATCAGCCATGATCTCGTTGAATGGCGGAGCAGGCTCGAAGGGTCGAATGACCTACTCCTGCTCCTATCTTCTATGTTTCTATGTTTCTATCCAAATCGTAGTGCCCAGAGGAAACTCACGCAGACACGAGAAAGTACAAACTTATTGGCAGTGCCGAAGTTGAACCCAGGTCCCTGGTGTTGTAATAGTGTTGAGCTAACCACACCATCCCAGTGTAGTAATCCTATACTCTGTAAATTGTGCTCTTTACACAGCAGCATGAATGTTAGAGAGTAACATGTTAGACTATTCACAGATCTTCTCACAGTACTAGGTATTTTGTGATAAATTAAATTAAAATTAAATATTGCTTCCTATATCCCAACCCTCCATCATCATTTTCACTGCATTCTTATCAAGAATCTATTTATCTCTGCCTTAAATATAGCCAAAGAATCTGCTTCCACCACACTTTAAGTTCCAATAGTCATAGAGATATACAGTATGGAAAGAAAGACTTCAATACACCATCCCCCTCTTCAACCATTCAGAATGTTTTATTACACCAATCCTGTCCTTCCAATTCACAAACCCCAGAAGTAAAAAAAATGTTCACCACATCCCCATCTTAAATGGGACCCCTTATTTTCAAACATTATCTCATTCGTTCTAGTTTCTCCCACAACAGGAAAAATCCATCTACTGAGATCTCTCAGATGTTGTTTCAATCAAATCCTCTCTCACGCTTCATAAATTCCAGTATATAAAAGCAAAGCCTATCTAACCTTTCCTCATAAGACAACCCCACCATCCCAGGATACTAACAGCTTTCCTTATATATAAAGACAAACACTGTACACAGAACTCCTAAAATGATCTCATAAGTTCGCGCATTTAATTGAAGCATAACCTCACTTGTTTTGCATTCAATTTACCTCACAATAAATGACAACACTGTTAGCTTTCCTAATCATTTGCCAACCATCCATTTCCAATCTTATACTGGTTCATCCAGATCATTCATCATCTCAGAACTCTGTAACCTCATTTAGATAATATATTTCTTCATTACTTTTCCAGACAAAATGGACAATTTTACATTTACCACGGTAGACTCCACTTGACCTAGACCTTTACATAATTATTTAACCTATCTATCTCTATTCTCTCGTTATCTTCACAAGTTACTTTCCTAAATGCTATCAACAAAAATATCATATTTTTGGTGTATTCATCCAAGTAACATTTACAAATTGTAAACTGTAAAAGGTTGATGATCCAGAACAGATTCCTCTGGCATATCAGTCGTTACACTTTGCCAATCTGGAAAACAAATATTTATGTCTCCTGTTTCCATTTGTTAAGCAAAACTTCAATCCACACCAATATGTTACCTCCTACACAATGAGCTTTTATTTTCTGCAATCATTTAAAAAAAAAATTATTAATATAAAACCACTTAGCAAACATATCCCAATATTTCAAACTTAATCCAAATAAATGTGGTATTTTATGAAAAAGAAAGTAGTGAAATACAACAGAAAGAAAAATCTCCTATAAATCCCCCACCCCTTACAGAAAGAAAAAGAAAGAGGGTCAAGAAAAGCACAACAAGAGTACTTCACTTTCCAATACTTTTAAACATATAAATATTTAAAAAGACATACAAGAGAAAGGGAATGTTTGAGATTCATTTAAATTTTAATACCAACAGTTTGTAAATATTGCCTCCATATTTAACAATATGATATTTATCTCTTAAATTATAAGTAATTTTCTAAAGTGAAACACAACTCCGAACTTCTGCATTCCATCTATTCATTCCTATACTGCAATAATTTTTGATAGTACACCATATCAGACCACTTCTAGAAACCTAAGTATATCATTTCACATATTTGTAGAACTGCAATGAATCAAACATGAAGCTAAACAAAACCTGCCAGAGGTACTCAGTGAGTTAAGCAGCATTTATGGGAGAAAAAGAATGGCTGATAAATCAAGTAGAAGCTTTTTATTGTGAATTTTTCCTTCCTTTTTTGCAAAACCATGTTGACTTTGTCTGATTACCTTGAATTTTTTTAAGTGACCTGCTATGCAGTAATGCCTTTAATAATAGCTTTCAATGCATTCCCTATGACACATGATAACCAATTGGCCTGAGGTTTGTTGCTTTATTTCCCTCCATTTTTGAAAAAAAAATTAATTCTGCTCAAATCAAATGGAACTTCCCCAAATCAAAGGAATTTTAGAAAACTGAAATGAATTTATTAACTATTTCACTACCCACTTCTTTTAAAAGCCCAAGATGAAATCCATCAGGACCCAGAGGTTTGTCAGCCAATAGCTCCAACAATTTTCTTAGTACCAGTTCTCTGGTGTTTGTAAGTTTCCAATTTTATAGATGTTACTTCTATCCTATAATGAAAACACTGATCAAATGCCTGTTAATGCATCCGCTTTGTCTTTATTTTCTGTTATTACTTCCTCAGACTCATTTAATACAAGTCAAAATACAGAAATGCTGGAGGGACTTGGACTTCCATTGTCAATAGGAGGTAAAGATATATCTCTGGCATTTGGGCCTGACCCCTTCCTCAAACTATGAGTGAAAAACAGCTTTCTAATTTGAATTAAAGACAGGGGAAAGAAAGAGGGAAGAATGGTGGGGGGAGGGGGGGGGAAGGAGTGGAGATCAACAGTCAAAAGATGTTAATTGGATATGATAAGAGGAAAAGTGAGAATTATTTTGGCTCTGTGAAAGGAGACAAATGGAAAAGGGGAGAGGGGAAAGGAAAAAGGGCAAAAAAAGAAGGTGCGGGTTCTAACAGAAACAAGAGAAGTCGATGATAATGCCATTTGGTTGGAGAGTGCCCAGAAGAAAGATGAAATGTTCCTCCAATTTGCAGGTAGTCTCAATCTGGCAATGCAAGAGATTCTGGAGAGACATGTTGGCAAGCGAATGGCTGGGGAATTGAAATGGGTGGAGACCTAATAAAAATCACAGTATCTGCAGACTTTCATGCTTTACTACAAATATGCTTGCACACAGTTACAGTATAGCGGCCCGGGAGCGGAGACACGGACCAGCCTGCAAAATTGTGCGATTGGGAGCTCAATATCCGAGGATACACAGTCTAAAGGAAAGATAGGCAGGAAGATAGAGGTGGAGGGGTGGTTCTGATGACAAGAAATGACATTAAATCATTAAAAAGAAGGGACATAGGGTTTAAGGCAGTATGGGCTGAATTAATAAATGCCAAGGGCAAAAAGATTATATTGGCAGTTATATACAGGACCCCCCCACCCCCCAAACACCAGCCAGGAGGTGGACTATGAGATACAGACAGAAATACAATGGGTATGTCACAAAGATATTACCAAAATAATTGTAGGAGATTATAACATGGCAGGGGATTAGGAAAAACAGGAATTTACTGGATCGCAGGAGAGTGAGTTTGTAAAGAACCTGAGCGATGGATTTTTTGAACAGCTTGTTGAGAACCCCACCAGGGGGATCCACAGTTTTCGAATGGGTCATGTGCAAAGAACCTGAGGTCATTAGGGAGTTAAAGTTCTTAGAACCTCTAGGAAGCAGTAACCATAACATGGTCGAATTCAATTTCTAATTTGAAAAGGAGAAAAATGTTATCAGATGTATCAATTTTTCAGTGGAATAAAGGAAACTATGGTGGTAATGATGAAAGAACTGGCTCAGGACAGAGGAACAGAGCAGGATTGGAAGATATTTTTTACAAATAATAAAAGGCATGCAGGATAGATATATGCCAAGGAAAAGGAAATTAGTCAAAGGAAAGATGGTACCAATGTGGTTAACAAAAGAAGTGAAGGCTGAGATAAAAGCTATGGGGAGGGCATACAAGGAAGCTAAAACTAGTGGGAAATCAGAGGACTGGGATTTCTTCAGAAACTTACAGAAAGAAATAAAGAAAGTCATAAGGAAAGAAAAGATGAGTTATGAAAGGAGATTGGCAAACAATATAGAAAAAGATACTAAGAGTTTTTTTTAAATATAAAAATAAAAGAGAGACATGTGTTGACATAGGACCGATAGAAAACGATGCTTGGAAAATTATAATGGGTTACAAAGATATGGTAGAATTAAATCAATATTTTATGTCTGTATTCACTATGGAGGACATTAGTAATATCCCTGACAGACAGAGGCTTCAAGGAGTAGAGTTGGATACAGTTAAGATTACTAGTGAAATTTTGCTAGATAAATTGAATGGATTAAAGATAGATAAATCTCCTGGACCAGACGAGATACAGCTGTGGATTTTGAAAGAGGTGGTTATGGAGATTGTAGATCCATTGATGACAATCTTCCAGAAAACAAGAGTCTGTGGTGAGGTTCCAGGGGATTGGAAGGTTGCGAATATGGTTCTGTTGTACAAGAAAGGTGGGAAACAGAAAAAAGGAAACTATAGACCTACAAGTCTGACGTTGGTGGTTGGAAAGATATTAGAGTCAATCCTCAAGGATGAAGTTATGAAATACCTGGAAATGCATGACAGGATTGGTCCTAGTTAGCATGGTTTTTTAAAGGGTAGATCATTTCTGTCTAACCTATTAGAGTTTTTTGAAGAAATCTCAGGTAGGATAGACAAAGGGGAGGCTGCGGACGTTGTATATTTAGATTTTCAAAAGGCTTTCGATAAGGTGCTGCATGGTAGGCTGATAAATAAGATGAAGGTCCATGGAATTACAGCGATGCTGTTAGACTGGATAGAAAATTGGTGGATAGGCAAAAAGCAAAGGGTTGAAACTAAGGGATCACATTCAGGTTGGCTGCCTGTAACAAGCGATGTTCCGCAGGGGTCGGTCTTGGGGCTACTGTTGTTTATAATTTATATTAACGATTTGGATTGTGGAATGAATGGTTTTGTGGTCAAATTTGCAGATGACACCAAGAAAAGCGTGATGGCCAGAGCAAAGCAGTCTCATTTTCCAAGGCTTTGGTGTGCGTATAGTTCTTTTCCTTTTCCACACTTGCAAAGCCCGTACACTACCACATCTTACATTTCCTCTCTTTGATCCTTACATCCATGTGTACCTCAGCTTAGTATATTAGCATCTCCATTTTGAATATAGCTGAGAAAACAATTTTCAAGATTTTAGATTGTTTGAAAATGGATTAAAAAATGAAATATCAAATTTAGTGTAAAAAGGAACAAAATTACTTTTGTAATGCTTTTTGATCATTTTAGCAAAAGTTATTCACAGAGACCTGTAATATGAGTGCATCATTTTTGTAACTCAAGTATGAATCATAAAATGTTTCTAATTATGAGACTTTAATTTTGCTTCATCAGTTATAGTTTGATGGCCCAAAATATTTAATCTTTATACATAGAAAGAACAGATGGTTTACCAATAGCTCCAGATTTGCTGATGCTGAACGTTAATGCTAAATTCAAGCCAAAATAGGTGTATAACTGGACCTAGTTTCTGATTCAACTATCTCATGATATGTCATACCACAAGGTTAAAGTTTTGAAAGTTTAAAACATTTGGATGATTTTTTGAGCTGGGTAAGACCAAATTCGAATGAGCAACTTGTCATGATAATGAATATGTATGAGATGTACCGGAAGTCAGGTGGTATGAGAGAGAGATAAGAACACAAGCAAGAGAACAAAGGAAACGGGAGAATAAAACGACACAGAGAAGTTTACCTGATAAACTTGTGTTTAATGTTTTATTAACTTCACATTTCGGGCCACAAATTTGACATTGGCGACGAGGATGAAAGAAGCTTGAAGAAAATTAAAGACTAAACAAGATTACAGAGGTTAACAGACAACTTCAAGGTGATAAGAATTTTCTCTGTGACTCAGTACTTTTGGGGGTGGAATATTTCCTCATGGCTGGTGCAGATGGTGACTTTCTAACACATAGTGGAATTGCTCATTTTGACCCGACTGGTGATGCAAGCACTGTAAGTGTGAAGTGGAAGGCATGGCTAGAAGAATTTGAATCCTATGCCGGCAGTCGTGGCCTATTTCTAGATACCAGTACGGTTAAACAAAAAGCGCAGAGAAGGGCGTTACTTCTTTTCACTGCTGGTCCCACAGTTCGGGAAACATTTAAGACACTTTTGAAAACTGGAAGAAAGGGTGAGTACCGGAAAGCGGTAGATGCATTAAATGCACACTATGTAGTGACACCGAATGCTACATTTCAACGCCATTTGTTTCGAAGAACGAGACAAGAAGATGGCCAGACAATTGCTCAGTACGTGACGAGACTACGCCAGCTAGCTGTTGGATGCAATTACATGCCAGCTGATTTGGATAACCAATTATTGGATCAAGTCGTACAGCACTGCAGATCAGATAAACTCAGAAGACGTCTACTGGAAAGAGGGAGTGAGTTGGAACTCACCGATGCTTTAACCATTGCTGCTGCATTAGAGGCTGTTAAAGGGCAATTTCATACCATAACCCTGAAAGACAACTCAAGCCAGCAAATTAAGAGGCTCTCACATCGCCATAATCAGCCAAGATATGCGTCGACACAAGACGTGGAGTGTTATCGATGTGGAAACCGAGGTCACTATGGAAAAGACCCATATTGCCCAGCCAAAGGTAAAGTTTGCAGAAAGTGTGGAGGTAAGGACCACTTTGCAAAGAAGTGCAAAAGCAAGTCCAATGCAGACCAGAAGAGGAAGAGTACAACTTCCAAAGGCAAAGCCTGGGGGAAAGGAAAGTATCCTGGAAAGAAAGATACCATTCGCCAGATAGACGGTGACGATGATGATACCCAGGAGGAACAGAGTTGTTACCAATTTACGTTGAATGAAGTACGTCATGAGAAAGTCCCAGTGATCATTGGTGGAGTGACAGTTCAGGTCATTGTAGACTCAGGCAGTGACAGTAATGTGATTGATCGACATTTATGGGAGAAGATGAAAAGGAAAAAGATCATCTGTACCTCAAAGAAGTGTTCCAAGAAACTGTATCCATACACAGCAACCAAGCCATTGCAGACCATTGGATGTTTTACTGCAACTGTTGAAGCTGGAGATAAGTACACCGAAGCAGAGTTTATGGTCATAGAAGAGAGGGGAGAACCATTGTTGAGTAGAAGCACAGCGCAAGACCTGGCAATACTTCATATTGGAGCTTGTGTCAATTCAATTCAGTCATACGAGGATATGAAGCAAGAATTCCCCACAGTCTTCCAAGGAGTAGGAAAGCTGAAAGGTCGACAATTGAAGCTAGCGGTAGATGAAACGGTCAAACCCAAGGCACAACCAATGCGCCGAACTCCGTTTGTACTTCATGGGAAAGTCGAAGCCAAAATTAAAGAATTGATCGAACAAGACATTATTGAACCTGTGGAACATTCAACACAATGGGTCAGTCCCGTAGTGATTGTGCCCAAACCAAAGGGTGACATAAGACTATGTGTTGACATGAGAATGGCCAATGAAGCTATAATTAGAGAACGACACCCTATACCAACAGTGGAGGAAATACTTCAAGAACTAACTACCAGCAAGGTATTCTCAAAAATTGATCTGAAGTGGGGCTATCATCAATTAGAGCTGGATCCAGGTTCCCGAGATGTAACTACATTTGTGACTCACTGTGGATTGTATCGTTACAAGAGACTATCATTTGGAATTAATGCAGCTTCGGAGATCTACCAGTATGAAATCCATCGAGTGATTCAAGGCATTCCTGGAGTTGCCAACATTTCTGACGACATCATAGTCCATGCCCCAACGAAGGAAGAGCATGACAAACGGTTGAGGCGTATACTATCTAGACTACAGGAGGCAGGTCTTACCGTGAATGGAAACAAGTGCCAGTTCGGTGTGTCAGAAATGGACTTCATGGGACACAGACTTACAAGGGAAGGACTAAACCCTGCAGAGGCCAAGGTGAAAGCTATTGCAGAGGCACGTGCACCTCAGAACGCAACAGAGGTGAGGAGTTTCCTAGGATTGGTTAATTTTTGTGCAAAGTTCATTCCTAATTTCGCTACAGTGGCAGAACCACTAAGGAAACTAACCAGGAAAGGAGTACCATTTCATTTTGGATCTGAGCAGAAGAAAGCGTTCACAGCGCTGAAGCAAAGCCTGACTGATGCAAAAACTCTTGGATATTACGATCCGGCGGCATCAACCAAAGTCATAGCGGATGCCAGCCCGGTTGGTTTAGGAGCCGTGTTGGTCCAGATGCATGATGGAGGACCAAGAATCATTGTCTATGCCAGCAGATCGTTATCAGATGTGGAGAGAAGATACTCTCAGACAGAGAAAGAAGCACTCGGACTTGTATGGGCCTGTGAGAGGTTCCATACATATTTATATGGCATTGAATTTGAACTCATCACAGATCATAAGCCATTAGAGGTGATCTATCCACCTAGATCCAAACCATGTGCCAGAATAGAGAGATGGGTACTCAGACTACAACCCTACAAATATAAAGTAATCCACATAGCAGGGAAAGCAAACATTGCTGATCCGCTGTCCAGATTGGTGAAGGATGGTGATCCACAATCCAAGTCAGAATTGGGAACAGAAACAGAGAGCTTTGTACGCTTCGTAGCTATTCAGTCAACACCGAAAGCTGTGACTACGAAGGAAGTCGAGAGAGAATCCGAACGTGATCCAGAACTCATGGAAGTAAGAGAATGCATACAGAGTGGACAATGGGACAAGTGTACTCACAAGGCTTACATTCCCATTAGAGACGAACTTTGTTGCATCAGACAGTGTGTATTGAGAGGTTGCAGATTGGTGATACCGCAAAGATTGAGACCGAAGATCGTATCCTTAGCGCATGAAGGACACCTAGGCATTGTTGGTACCAAGCAAAACCTCAGGACCAAGGTATGGTGGCCAAGTTGTGATAAAGACGCAGAGAGATTTGTTAAAACTTGTCACGGATGTCAAATCACAAGTAGGAGTAATCCGCCAGAACCGATCCAGAGTACGCAACTTCCGACAGGTCCATGGATCGACGTAGCTGTTGATTTTCTTGGACCTTCACCGACGGGTGAATCAATTATGGTAGTGATAGATTACTACAGCAGATACTATGAGTACGTGGTGTTGAAGTCCACAACCACTGAAAAAACAATACAAGAGTTAGCAGAGATATTCGCAAGATATGGATTACCTGTTACATTATACTCTGACAATGGTCCACAATTCATTTCAGAGACATTTACGGAATACATGAGGACCACAGGTATCCACCATCATAAAGTAACTCTGAAATGGCCCCAAGCCAATGGAGAAGTAGAGAGACAAAATCAGTCCATTGAAAAACGATTGAGGATTGCACACTCAGAAGGACAAAATTGGCGAGAAGCATTGCTATCTTATGTGGCTGTCTATCGAGCAACGCCTCATGCAACCACTGGAAAAAGTCCTGCAGCAAATCCACACAAAAATGGCAGAAATAAAGGAAATCCGAGATGACCAGGAGATGAGGGACCACGATGCTGAAAAGAAAGGTGCAGCAAAGCTGTACACAGATTCGAAACGTGGAGCCAAGTACTCAGACATCATCCCAGGAGATAATGTTCTAGTGAGGCATGAAACTGGTGGTAAGCTAGACACACCTTATTACCATCAACCATCATACTGTCGTATCCAAAAGTGGCAGTATGGTGACAGTCAAGCCTCCGACTGGAGTCCTGTATAAGAGAAATGTATCAAGTGTAAAAAGGTACCAGTCCAGAGATACATCGAGCGAAGAGGTTGAAAGGCCAATACGAGATGCTGAAACTGAGAGACCTGATGATGTTCCAGAGGCAGTTACCAGCACTCCTGATGAAGTGACTAGAGCGCCAGAAACACTCGAAGCCGTGGCGAGCAGTATTTCCGACGCTGAGAGTGAACAACCGAGAAGCAACGACAATATCGCAGGCAGGCCGAAAAGAAACCGGAAAGCGCCCAAACGATACGAAGACTTTGTGCCATAGTTTTAATAAGAACTTTGGGACAGTATTTTAATCTTATATCATAAAGTGCATGTATGAATGCTGTAGGAAGTAAATTTTATGTAGTTGAGTTATAGTATTACCATTAGTTACGATGTTTGTATGTTTCCGAGGGATATTGGTAAGTGAAGGTAAAGTTTATTTCTGATTAAAGGAGGAATGTCATGATAATGAATATTTATGAGATGTACCGGAAGTCACGTGGTATGAGAGAGAGATAAGAACACAAGCAAGAGAACAAAGGAAACGGGAGAATAAAACGACACAGAGAAGTTTACCTGATAAACTTGTGTTTAATGTTTTCTTAACTTCACATTTCGGGCCACAAATGTGACACAACTGTGTAATTATGTTTTTAGGCCAATGCAAATAATTTCAAGTCCATTGTGTTGTTTGCAGAATGGAGGACCATCGCCTTCCCAAGATCGTGTTCTATGGCGAGCTCTCCACTGGCCACTGAGACAGAGGTGCACCAAAGAAGAGGTACAAAGACTGCTTAAAGAAATCTCTTGGTGCCTGCCACATTGACCACCGCCAGTGGGCTTATGTCGCCTCAAACCGTGCATCTTGGTGCCTAACAGTTTGGCGGGCAGCAACCTCCTTTGAAGAAGACCGCAGAGCCCACCTCACTGACAAAAGACAAAGGAGGAAAAACCCAACACCCAACCCCAACCAACCAATTTTCCCCTGCAGCCGCTGCAACCGTGTCTGCCTGTCCCGCATTGGACTTGTCAGCCACAAACGAGCCTGCAACAGACGTGGACATACCCCTCCATAAATCTTCGTCCGCGAAGCCAAGCCAAAGAAAGAAAGAAAAAGTTCAAAACGTTGGGTGCAGTTTACCATATTTACCATGATACCACCCCAGCTTTCCAGAATAATTGGATATCATCTACTAATATAACAAATTCACTAAAGTATTACGTTATGATTTGCATGAAAACAAATTTGCAATTACTTTACCATTAACGAATTTAATCTAAAAAACAAGTAGTGGATAAAGATGTTTCTTTCAAGACAACACACCCAATAACCTCCCTCCACCACCACCCTCCTCCAGCTGACAGAACTTGTCCTTACCCTCAAGAACTTCTTTTCTGACTCATCCCACTTTCTCCAAGTCAAAGGGACCCCAGGTATTCCTGCCATTTGGTTAGCTATGTGGAGCAGTCCATACAGTAAGACCACACAGGTAAAGCTCCTCAACTCTTCCTGTACTATATCGATGACTACTTTGGTGCTGTTTGAACTCATTGGGTTTATCCATTTTGCTGCCCCCAACTTCCACCCTGACCTCAATTTCACGTGGGACATCTCTAGCAACACTCTCCTTTTCGACATCTCTAGCAACACTCTCCTTTTCGACATCTCTAGCAACACTCTCCTTTCGACATCTCTAGCAACACTCTCCCTTTTCTCAGTCTCCATCTTGGGACACAAACTCTCGACAGACATCTACAAACCTACCAACTCCCACAGCTACCTCAACTACACATCTTCACACCCTATCCCCTACAAAGCTTCCTTTTCATTCTCTCAATTCCTCAAACACCATTGCATCTGCTCCCTGGATGAGGTCTTCCATGACAGATCATTAGAGATGCCCTTCTTCTTCAAACAACGTGGTTTCTCCTCCGCGACCACCAACTCAACCCTCTCCCACATATCTTCTATTACCTGCATTTCTGTTCTGGCCCCCTCCAAAACCACATGCAACAATGACTGGATTCCCCATCTCATCACCTACTACCCCACTTGTCTCCACATCCAATGCATCATCCTCCGCCATTTCTGCCACCTAGTATGTGATCCGATCACCAGAACATCTTCCCTTCTCCTCCTCTCTCCGCCTTCCACAGGGACTGCTTCCTCCATGACTCCCTCACCCACTCCTCCCTTCCTATCAATTGCCCCCTTGGCACCTACCCCTGACCATAGCTGGTACTCCACTTGCACCCACACCTCCTCCCTCACCATCATTTGGGGCCGCAAAGAGTTCTTACAAGTGAAGCAACACTTCACTTCTGAATCTGCAGGGGTCATCTATTATATCTGGTGCTCCCATTGTGGCCTCCTTTATATCAAAGACACTAGACACAGATTAGGAGATTGCTTTGTTGATTACCTCTGCTCTGTCCTCCGCAATAGCGTGGATCACCCAGTGGCAACTCATTTCAATTCCCCATCCCATTCCTTTGCTGACATGCCTGTCCATAGTTTCATGCACTGTCAGATTGAGACCACTCGTAAATTGAAGGAAAAACATCTCACATTCCGTCTGGGCACCCTCCAACTGGATGGCAATAACATTGATCATTACAGTTTCCATAACCCCCCCCACCCCCATCTCTTCCTTGTCTCCTTCCCTTGACCCCTGTCTCTCTCTTTCTCTTCCTTTACCCTCTATCTCCTTTCACAGAGCCACAAGCTACCCCCTCCCCCTATCAATTCTCACCCTTCCTTTCCTGACCTCTTATCATAGCCAATTAACCTTTTGCTTTTTTTTGTCTCTACTATTCCCCTCACATTCCCTTTTTACCAACTTTTAAGTATTTGCCCCTTGCCTTCTTTTTGCTCACACCTTGAGGAAGGGCTTAGGTGCAAAACTTTGGTAATATATCTTTACCTCTTATGGACACTGCAAGACCGGCTAAGTTCCTCCAATATTTCTGTGTTTTTACTGCAAGCACCTTTATGCCAAGTTGCTTGAAATTTTGTAATGTATATTATGGTCCAATTGGGGGAATCTTTAGATGCAATTCCCCAAGAAATTTGAGACAGATCTACCGTTTGAAATTTTCACAAAACCAGCCCAACCAAGATTATCAAGTTTCCACCTGGGGAATCGTGGGTGTAAACTCGTACTCATTCTCTGTGATGCAGCTTAATAGCACACCAACGCACTAGAATGCCATAAGCAGTTTTGTACTATGTCTATACAGGTCCTGCAAAATTGCATGCATGAGAAGCAAGTTGTGGTCTGGACCTTTCTCCCCCATAAAGTTTCAGTCTTAGCATGGGAAATCCCCTGCTTGTGCTTTATTTTCAGTTACTTGAACCACAGAGAATCCAGGATATAACAGAGTATTGCTGAACATTGCAAATGTTGTCAATCAATTGTATCAAATACAAGGATTTGCAATAGTTGGAATATTTATACAGCCCAGAAATGAGTTCTTAGGCCCATCATTTCCATGCTGACCTTTCTACTCAACTGCACTAATCCTATTTACCTGCATTAGTACCATATCCTTCTATGCCCTACCTGCCAATTCAAGTGCCTGTCTAATTGCCTCTTAAACATAGTGATTGTATCTGACTCCTCCACCTCTTCTGGTAGTATGTTCAAGATATCAGCCACTGTGTGTAAAAACAATCCCCAGATCCTCTTCAAAATTCTTTAATTTCATCTTAAACCTATGTCCTTTTGTTTTTGATATCCTTACCATAGGAAAAAGATTCTTACTAATCTGCTCCATTTATGCCTCTCGTAATTTTATACACCTCTATCAAGTTGCCCGTCAGTTTCTTATGCTCCAGAGAAAACATGACCATTCTCTCCCTCGAACTAAAGTTCAGAAAATATCCTGGTGAATCTCCTCTGCACTCTCTCCAATGCAATCAATCCTTCCATAATTCTATTTCTCCAGATACTTCTTGTAGTAGATCTCTTGCATAATTTATTTAATTAACATATTTTAATTTTCAAGTATTGGAGTACAGGCATACCCTGTATTATATAGTTAATACATTCCAAGCAAGTTCAGCATTATGGAAAACCACACTGTTCAAAGCTTTATTTCAATGCACTTTAATGTAATACATTCCAATCCTATAAAAAGGATTATAAAACTGATCTTTATTGGCAATACGTGAACATCATTTATTTAATAAAATATTTGTCTATTTGTGTCAAATAGCTCACATGAGACTTTTACCAAAATTAGACTGGTACCCCTTATGGGATAGTGCAGGGAACCCGATCACAGTGGGGACAGCAACAACTTTCAACACAGCCACTTAACGCTCTCTATTCCACAGCTCAGCACGTATATTTCAAATATTTTAAACTAGTCTTGCAAAATATTATGAGGAGGTTTAAACAGCAACAACACTAAATTTAAAACTGCAGGTCAGAAATATCAAATCACGTTATATCAAAACGTGCTTTCGAAACCATGTTATACAGGGTATGCTTGTATTTTCTTGCCAAAATATGACTCTGTGATGTCCATTTCTTATATACATATTTTGTAGCCAGTAAAATCCTAATCACATACAAATTTGGGATAGAGAAAAGTAAATGGACATATGCTTGCATATGTGTGGTCTTTATTCTCATGTTATATATTCTGAACTGTATTATGTTTTCACACAAGGCAGCCCAAGAGTTTTTGCACAAGTTCACAACCAACTAGAGAGCAAATTGCACATTACAAACAGAGACATAAAGTCTAACAGATCACCATTGGAGGAAATGTCTCCAACATCCATAATGACTGGTACCAATTCCACTTGCCAATGCCAAACCTGCAGATATACAAAAATGAAAGTGACATAAGGGAGGGAAGTTTAGGAGACATCACGGGTAATTTTTTTAATATATATATACCGAGTTGTGGGTGCCTGAAATGCCTTGCCAGGGATGGTGGTGGAGAATGAAACATTAGGAGCCTCATTTAAGTCTCTGAGACAGGCACATGAATGAAATAAAAATAGAGACCTACAAGGTAGAGAATGTTTATTACTTTTTTTTTGAAGAATGGTTTGGCACAATATAAAAGGCCAAAGGGTTCTACGTTCTACAACAGCATTTGACAGCCAAGAATTCTCCAAAATACTGTATGCATAAAGTATTGGAATATCTTGACTTGATTTATGACCAATCCCAGAGCACTGAAAGTAACAAAGGGCAAAGAATGTATTCTGAGGTGGGGACTTCAATGTCCATCATCAGGATTAGCTTAGTAACACCACAATTGACTGAGCTAGCTGAATCCTGAAGGACATAGCTTCCAGACTGGGTCTGCAATGGATTATGAGCCAACTAACACATGGAACAAACCTACTTGACCTCATCCCTACTAATCTAGAAGGTGTACTTGTCCGTCACAGTAGTGGTAAAAGGGATCCTTTTCATACCAAGGACTTCCTCCATGAAGCATGTGGCATGAAAATCATGTTAAATTTGATAGCTCAACCTCAGAATGACTTTGGCAGGTCAAAACTGAATATCCATAAGATGCTCTGGACAAGAAGATTTGAATACTACCACATCTAAAATCTAGCATATCTTTTAAAGTCAGAATTTATTGTCATGAACATATTACAAAATTTGTTGTTTTGCAACACCATCATAGTGTAAACATTTCTTTGAACCACATTTCAAAATAAATGCAAAAGTGCAAGAGAAAGAAAAGAACAAAGTGAGGTAGTGACTATGGTTCACTGTCCATTCAAAAAGGGAAGAAACTGTCTTTGCATCACTGAGTGCTCGTCTTCAGGTTCCTGTACCTTTTTCATGATGGTAGCAAAGTGAAGAGGGCATGGCCTGGGTAGTGGAGGTCCTTGAGGATAGAGGCTGCTTTCTTAAGACACTGTCTCTTGTAGACATCCTCGATGGAGTGAAGACTGGTGCTTGTGATGTTGCAGGCCAAGTTAACAACCCGCTGAAATATTTTCCAATGCTGAGTGTTGGCACCTCTGTATCAGACAGTGATGTAAGCAGACAGAATATTCTCCACGGTACACCTGCAGAAATTTTCGAGAATCTTTGGTGACATACCAAATCTCCTCAAACACTTCACAAAGTATAGCCGCTGGTGAGAGTCTTCACGATTGCATCAATGTGGAGGCTGCAGGACAGATCCTCAGAGATGCTGACACCTAGGAATTTGAAGTTCTTCACCCACTCCACTTTTGACCCATCAATGAGGACTGTTTTTTGTTCCCCTGATTACCTCCTGACGTCCACGATCATCTACTTGGTTTTGCTAACATTGAGGGCAAGATAGTTGTCGTCACACCACTCAACTACCTTATCGATGTCCCTCCTGCATACTTCTCATTGCTGTCTGTGATTCTTCCAACAATAATGGTATCATCGGTAAATTTGCAAATAGCATTTAAATTGTGCCTAGCCACACAATTGTGGGTGTAGAATGAGTAGCAAAATGGGCTAGTATGCATCCTTGAGGCATGCCTGTGTTAATCATCAGTGAAGGGGAGACATTGTTTCCAATTCATACTGACTGTAGTCTTCAGATGAGGAAGTCAAGGATCCAGTTACAGGGGGGGGGGTTCAGAGGCCTAAAGTTTGGAGCTTGTTGACCAGCAGTGAGGGAATAATGATGTTGAAGGCTGAGCAGTATTGTATGAAGAGTAGCCAGATGAATGAATTGCTGATGTCTAGGTGATCCAGAGCTAACTGTGGAGAGCCAGTGATATTGTGTCTTCTGTGGAGCAATTATGATGGTAGGTGAAATATAGTGCATCCAGACCTTTATTGAGGTACATGTTAATTCTGGCCATAACCAAACTCTCAAAGCATTTCATCACAGTAGATGACAGTGCTCCTGGGTAATAGTCATTGAGGCAACTCGCTCTGTTCTTCTTGGCCACCAAGATGATTGATGCCCTTTTGAAGCAGGGGGGAACTTCCAACTGCAGCAATGAGAGATTGAAAATGCCCATGAATGCTCCTATTTGGTTACACAGATTTTCAGTACCCTGTCAGGTACTATCAGCACCTAACGCCTTGTGAGGTTCACCCTCTTGAATGATGTTCTGACATTGGCCTCAGTGACAGACATTACAGAGTCATCAGGCCTTTGTAGGGATTCTCATAGGCACTGTTGAGTTCTCCTTCTCAAACAAAGAATAGAAGGTGTTCAGCTCATCAGGTAGTGAAACATCACAGCCATTTATGGTGTTCAACATCGCTTTATAGAACTTAATGGCCTGCTATCCCTGCCATAGCTGGCGATTATCTGTTTCTGTCTCTAGCTTTCCTCAGAATTGCTTGTTTCTTACTGAGGTAGCCTTCCACAGGCCATACCTGGACTAATTGTAGATATCTAAAACAACCAGCCTTAAACACCCTTGATCTCACCCACAGTAGGTTGCGAACCTTTTGATTCATCCAAGGTTTCTGGTTGGGGAACTCCCAGTTTGCACGCATGGCCATACACTCATCCACACAGGTCTTGATAAAGTCGGTGACACATTCTGCATATTCATTCGGGTCTAAGGATGAGTCCTTGAAATATGATCCAATCTACTTCTTGCAGGCACTCCTCTGCCTCATTTCACTGTCTTCACCACTGGTGCTGTAATCCTGTCTCTGCTTGTACGCTGTGAGTAGAAGTACAGGCAGATGATTAGACTTGCTGAAGTGCAGTTGTGTTTAGGTGGTGCAGCAGTGGTATGTTAGCTCCTCTGGTCTCGCAAGAGACTTCTTCAAGTTGGCCAGATCTCTCATTCCAATATTACAAACATGCTAGGAAGTCAATTAAGAATGCAGAAGGACGTGCTAAAACCACCACCAAGTTTCCCAAGTTGTCAACCTGGAGAAGTAGCAATACATGATTACCTGCATGCTAAGCAATGTGCAACAGATGCAACTAATAGTCTCACAATCAACAGCTTAGTCATGTAATCTATAGTCTAGATACCTACTCATAAATTGTTATGGAAAATTAAACAGTTAATGGAACATGCAAGCTCAAGGAAGATTCCCATCCTTAGTAGCAGCAGGGTGCAAAATGCTAGTGCTACAAACAAGACTGAAACAACCATGATCAGTCAAATGATCCATCTAAGTTTCCTCCTAAAAGTCACACCATCATATAACCCAATCTTCAGTCAATTCCATTCACTCCAATATTTGTGTTGTCACAAGCAATACTTGAGATTCCAGAGAAGTGGAGATGAGCCAATGCTGTTTCATTGTTCTATAAGGGAAATTAGGACAACACAGGAAATTGCAGACCAGAGAGTCATTCAAAAGTGGTAGAAAGCTATCAAAGAGATACTTAAGGATAACATTTATGCACATTTGGGAAGTTATGGTTAGATTAGGGGCAGTCAGTATACAACATAAATCATAGAACAGTACAGCACAGTATACGCCCTTTGACCAACAATACCGACCTAAATAAACCTACTCCACGATCAATCTAACCCTTCTATCCCTCACAGCCCATAACCACCCCTACCCCATTTTTCTTGCATCCATGTGCCTTTCTCAGAATTTTTTAAATATCTCAGCCTCGACCATTACTCCTGGCAATGCATTCCAGGTATCCAATGTGCTCTGTGTAAAATAAAACACCAGACTCTGGCATCTCCACTGAACTTTTCTCCACTTACCTTAAAGAAATCTTCTCTAGTACTGGCCATTGCCAACCAGGGAAAAAGGTGGTGGCTTTCTACTCATCTATCTATGTCCCTCATAATCTTATATACCTCTATTAAGTTGCCTCTCATCCTCTGTCACTTCAAAGAGAAAAGCCCTAGCTCACTCAAATTTTCCTCATGACATGTTCTCTAATTCAGGCAGCGTCCTGATAAATCTCCTTTGCACCTTCTCCAAAGCTTCCACATCGTTCCTATAATGAGGTAACCAGAATTGAACATAATACTCTTAGGCGTGGTCTAACCAGAGTTTTATAGAGATGCAACATTACCTAGCGGCTCTTAAACTCAATCCCTCAACTTCAAAACGTATGGGGATTGTAAGTATATTGGGGTATTTAGGCGGCACGGGCTCATGAATCGGAAGGGCCTTATCATGCTATATATCTAATTTTAAAATTAATGAAAGCTAACACACCAAACACCTTCTAAACAACCCTTACCAACTTGCATGGCAACTTTGATGGACTCCAAGATCTCTCTGTTCCTTAACATTACTGTAGACAAAAGATGTACATCATGTACATTACATTTTTAATATATTATTATGTGACAATAAAAGGAACCTTTGAAGATCGATTTTCCAAAATAAATAATTTCACACTTTTCCAGATTGAACTCCATTTGCCACGTCTCTGCACAACTCAGCATCCTATCTATATTCCATTGTAATAAACATCTACACTGTCCACAACATCTCCTACCTTCACATCATCTGCAAACTTTCTGGCGCACCCTCATCCAAGTCATTTATAAAGTTCACAATGATCAGGGGATGCAGAAGAGATCCTTGCAGAACATGACTAATTTTCAACCTCCAGTCAGAATATTGGAAACTACTTCCACTCTGCTTTCAATGGGCAAGCCAAATCTGAATCCACACAGCCAAGGTTCCATAGATCCCATGCCTCATGACTTTTTGGATGAGTATACCATGGCAAACCTTGTCAACCACATTACTAAAATGCATATACACCACATCCACCACTCTATCTTCATCAATCTATATTGTCAGCTCTGCAAAAACCTAAATTAGGTTTGTGAGGCAAGACTTTCCCCTCACAAAGCCATGCTGACAATCCCAAAAAAGTCTATACTTCTCCAAATACTTGTAAATTCTGTCCCAAAGAATCCTCTCCAAAGGTTTATCTACCGCTGAAGCATGAAACATTGATCTGTAATTCTCAAGATTCTCCTTGTTATCTTTCTTGAGCACAGTTCGCATAGTGGTTAGTGCAACACTGTTACAGCACCAGCGATCAGGATTGGGGTTCTATTCTGCACCATCTGGAAGGAGTTTGTACAGTCCCCCCGTATCTATGAGGATTTCCTCCGGATGCACCCGTTTCCTCACTGTCAAAACGTACTGGGGGTGTACGTTAATTGGGTGTAATTGGGCAGCATGGGCTCATGGGTCGAAAGGGCCTGTTACCATGCTGAATGTTTGCATTTAATTTTTTTTTAATTGCCATCCTCCAATACCACACCAGCGGCCAGGGATTAACACAAGGATCATAAATGTTCCACCAATGTCTTCCCTTACTTCCCACAGTAACCTGGGAGGTAACTCATCTTATTTTTTTCATAAGCTTTAACACAACTTCTTAACCTCGATATGCTTAAACACATTTGGCTGCTCTATGAGCACTCCTTGATAAACACCAAAGCAAAGTACTCAAGAATCTCCCCTATCTCCTCCACCTCCAGACACATGTTACACTCTATGTCTTTGAACAGTCCTACCCTCATTCTAGTCATCCTGTTCTACATGTACATGTTGAACACCTTAGAGATTTCCTTAGTCTTATTTGTCAAAACCTTCTCATATCCCCTATAGAACATTATAGCATAATATAGGCCCTTCAGCTCACGATCTTGTGCCGACTGGTAGAAACATATTCAAAAACTAAACCTTCTCTACCTTACATCCATACCCTCTATTGTTCTTGTATCCATGTGGCTGACTAAGAGTCTTTTAAATGTCTCTATTGTACCATCCTCCACAACCACCTGTGGCAATACATTCCAAGTGCCCACTACTCTGTGTAGAAAAACTTACCTGTGATGGTCCCCTTTAAACTTTCCTCAGCTCACCTTGTACAAATGTCCTCTTGTGTTTGCTACTCTTGACCAGGAAGAAAGATGCTTGTTACCTAGGCCTCTCATAATCTTGTAGACCTCTATTAAGTCACCTCTCATATTTCTATGCTCCAAAGAGAAAAGTCTTGGCTCTGTTAACCTTGCTCCTTAAGACACATTCTCCAATCCAGGCATCACCCTGGTAAATCTTCTCTGCACCCTCTCAAAGCTTCGACATCCTTCCTGAAATGAAGCCACCAGAACCAAACACAATATTAGTGTGAACTAACCAGAGTTTAATAGAACTCTAATATTACTTCAAGACTCAAACTCAATCCCCTGACAAATAAAGCCCAGCATACCATGAGCCTTTTTAACTATCATCCCGCGCAGCAACTTTGAGAGAGCCATGGACCTGGCTGTATCTCTGTTATTCCATATTGTTAAGAATCCTGTCATTAATTATGTACTTTACCTTCAAGTTTGACGCTCTAAAATGTATCCCTTTATTCTTATCCGGTTTGAACTCCATTTGCCCCTTCTACACCCAATTCTGCATCTTGTCTTTATCTTGTTGTAACCTATGACAACCTTCTACATGATCCTCAACACCTCCAACCTTTGTGTCATCTTGGAACTTACTGATCCACCCCTTCTACTTCTTAAGTCCCTTCCTGCTACCTTCTAATTCACAAGAGCCCTGCCTGATTTTTACTTACGGAATCTTGTGTATGCTTCCTTCTTCATCTTGATCAAATATACCACCTCTCTTGTTAACCATGGATTCTTTACCCTACCATTCTTTCCTTGTCTCACTGGGGCAAATTTATTGAGAATGCAATGCAAATGATCCCCAAACAACTTTCACATTTCTTTTGTGCATTTCCCTGAAAACACCTCTCCTCAATTAACACGCCTAAGCTCCTTCCTAATATCATAAGAACTAGCCCTTCCCCAATTAAATACTTTCCTTTATCGTCTGTCCCTATCCTTGACCATGGCTATGCTAATTGTCAAAGATGTGGTCTCTATATCCAGCAAGAGATCTGTCACCTGACTAATAACAGATCCAGTATAGCCTCCCGTCCAGTCAGTCTGTCCACAACTTTGTCAGGAATCCTTCTTGGACACACCTAACAAATTCTGCCTCATCCAAACAATATTAGAGACATTGGTTTTCAATGATAACAACCCTGCTATAATTTCCAAAATTTTCTTACTTATCTGCTCTTCAGTTACAGGGTTGCCAAATGTTTTTGGTTGGGGCCCATATGCAGAAAAATACGTGAGCCAAACAATATTAAGCTCAACAGTTTTCAACCAGTTACACTGCAAGAAAAACAATGTTTTTTAGACTGGAAAACCCCTATACCATCAAAAATTCATTTTCTATTAAAATAACTATACAACAGTTATTTGCTACTGAACAGTTTAATTAGTGATACTGCAGTAATTTATTGATGTGCTCATATATCAGCATATCTGGATCTGCTACTTTTAAATTTAATTTAAATGAATACAATAAAAAAACTTTTTTTTAAACTCTCATCCAAAAAGCAGCGCAAAATAAAAAGCTCAGAGCAAAATAAGAAAAGGAGAAAAGATCAAGAAAGGGACACGGGAGTCTCCAACATTCCTACATAACTCTCCCTGAATAGAGTTCATGGCCGAAGGGTCCACCTCAATGATTATGATGCAATGTGTATATCTGTAAATGGGCTATTAAAGATAGGCTTGTGCTATTAAAGTTAACAGATTCCTTGCAAATCAAACAAACATGCTTCCATGTGACTTCTGTGAAAAAGTATTTATTTTCCCAACGTGCCTGAAATTTTTGACTCCCTTACTATTTTCCATCTTTTCAGTTCTGTCATGCTTAATCAACTGATGTACAGGTAGTCACTGACTTGATCAAAATGGGATTGGTTGTAACTCTGGTTTGGTCATAAGTTGGGGAATGGGGGCCTTGGGCTGCCAACGGGGACCACGGGCTGATGACGGGAATGGGGACTTCAGGCTGCCGGTGGGAAAGAAGATCTCAGGCTGCCGGGGGGGAACGAGGACCTTGGGCTGCCATGGGAGGAGCAAGGACCATTGTATCCAGTACTTTTAAAGCAAAATATGAACTTGTACAGTGGTTTTAATCAAGATTTTTTTTTAATTTTGCACATATGTGCAGGTGGACATAACTCATGTAAGTTGGAAGTTGCAAATGTTGAGTAACATTTCATCAGTCGATCTCATAGTTTTTCAAAATGGCAGTGATAGCTAGTGTTAAAACTAAGAAATACAAAGGTAGCCTCATAGATGTTCAAAATAGTATTAAAACTTAAAAGTGCAATGTACATTGTAACAGATCTGTTACAACTAATATTAATCTTTAAAGTTAAAATCTTTAGTTATAAAATATATATTTCTTAGTAAAGTTAAGTTATAGAATTATATACATTTTTAATGAGGGAATTGTGGGCTGGATTCGGGGTCACATAGAGACACACAGTTACACTAAGAGAGAGAAACCATTTGCAAAGATGAAAAATTTGTTGTCATTGTTCTGCTGAAAGCTTGTTTGCTTAAAAAGTCTGCAATGGTTTCTTAATTGAAACTCAAGAACAATGGATGTTTGCTTAAAAGTATTTGAGTGTCCACACAGATTTCTGCTGACAGTTGTTCAAACAAGCAGGACTTTTAATTCAATAGTCCACAGACAGGCCAGAGTCCGTGGGCTCATAATTCATATTTTGAAATGGCTCTAAGTGGATAAAAATGCATTTAGCATATAAATATGAATTAACTTTGAAAGTAACTTCAAAAGGTCATCAGCCATGATTCAAACTTTTGAAGAAATGAAACCGAAACAGAAATAATGTCACGTGTCATGTGATGAGGATTTTAGAAAGAAAGTTATTACTGGAATCAGAGTTATTTTGGGGAGAAGTTGGCCATCCTGTGAGTAACACAGGATTAAAATACAGTGACCATAAAAGGTACTGTTAATACGTTATTCCTGGTCAAAGAACACAGAATATGTGGCTTTTGAAGGCAGAAGACTGCTTCTGACATTTCTTTGAGAAAAGAGGGCAGTTCATCAGTGTCCTTTCCTATTTGGGCACTTTGTTTAACCCTTGTCTGGTTTGTGAAATCATCATGGAAGAAAATAGCCACTTCACTGTCTCCTTGGAAAAGATTTATTGTGTGGAACACAGATTCCAAAATCTCCATGCAAGAGAGAGAAAATTGTTCTTTGAATAAACATTACTCTGAAAATAACTCTACACAAGAAATTTGTGAATTTTAAAAAGGTCCTGATGACTAGATGTTTCAAAATATTTCATTATTGCTTTTGAGCAACTTTAAAAATCTGATGCCTCACACTTACTCCATAATTGCTTTTAAACAGCAGTAAAGACTTTTGAGTTTCAACAAAAAAGCTTTCTACGATTGAACTTTAAAATCATCTCTTCAGAAACAAGCTTAAACTGTAATGGTTTGGGTTTTAACACACAAACATATTTACATTTGCACATAGTGGGGTTAAGTTAGAGTAAAGTTTAGAGTTAAGAAAAAAGTTATGTTATTAATAATTAATAATAAAAATCATTGTTTTATCAAAACTATTCTCTTGGTTATTACCATTGCTGCTGATATAGTACAATTTATTGTTAAAGGTAAAGGTTCCATTGTTGTCATGTAATACTACATTTAGAATGTACCATGCATGAAATTCTTTAAATTTGTCTACTGTAAGGAAGACAGAGTCGCCACTTTGTCCAACACCCCTCACAGAAATGAGGGCCCAGCGAGGAACTAACTCGTGACCCCTGGTTTACAAGACCAGTGCTCTAACCACTAAGCTATCGGAGCCTCTAGATAGGCTTCTATGTTAAAGATATGTTCTAACTGGTTATATTCCATTTTATTTTAAAATTCATGCTGGGTCATTTTCAAATGGGCAAAAACGACTCCTCTGCAATCTCCATCAGTACCGGAACACCACAGGGCTGCGTTCTTAGTACTTGCTAGACTCGCATTACACCTACAACAGCGTGGTCCAGTACAACAACAACATTTACAAATTTGCTGACAATATCATGCACTGTATAAAAAGGGGTGATGAGTCAGCATACAGGAAGGAGATTGAAAACTTGGCTGAATAATGTACTGACAGCAACCTCTCACTCAATATCACCAAAACTAAGGAGCTGATTGTAGATTTTAGGAAGGGAAAATCAGAAGTGTATGATCCAGTGATTATTGGGGGAGCAGAGGTGGAGAGGATGAGGAATTTTATATTCCTGGGAGTTACTATCTTGGAGGACCTTTCCTGGACCCAACATACTAATGTCATTGTGAAGAAAGCACATCAGCACCTCTACTTCCTCAGAAGCTTGTGGAGGTTCAGTATGACTTCAGAAATCTTGGCAAACTTCTACAGATGTGTAGTGGAAATTATGCTGACTAGCTGCATCACAACCTGGTACGGGGGCACCAATTTCTCTGAGCGGACAATGTTGTGTATGCACTTACACAATTAGGAGTCAGAGACATGATGCTTTTCTCATTCTTTAATACCATCAGACTAACATGGCTACTGACATATAGAGATATATGTGGGGGGGGGGGGGGGGGTGACATCATGACATAAGCGTCATGATGGACAGCTGAGCAGGCTTATATACAACATTCTTCCCACCCCCGCCCCCCCGTGCAATAAATGTTGAATGAGCCCCCTCTAATTACCATTATTGCATTGGGCCCATGACGACTAGTGTGAATTACGTTACATACTGAGTGATTATAATACGGAAGGGAACTTAATAATAATTATGGAACATGGTCCTTAAAGCACTTGGGTGGTCTTCTTTCTCTCTTGCACTGCCTCAGTGTGGCATGTTGATCTGGTATTTGCTCAGGGCTGTTCTGGGTGGGACCCATAGATACTCAGATTGACGACAACTACTGGCCTTCACTAGCCTCTGGGGTTCTACGTACTGAGCTGCTTGTCGTAGTTACTGGGCTACCTGTCTCCACCACGCTTTCACTCAGCCCAAGGGGTTGGATTGCCGTGGCAGGCCACAGCAGGTCTGGTTCTACCTCCTCCAGGTCGTGAGGTAGTTCATGGACTTTGGACAATGGTCGCAATTGGTCAATGTGTCATTTCCATAGTCTGTCTTCCATTAGAACAGAGTATGAGCAGGAGCTCAACTTTTGTAGGATCGCTCCTACCACCCATGGGTCTTTGTATTGTCTGTAATCTTGTGCCAGTACTCTCTTGCCCACCTCCAGTGTTCTAGGCAAGGTTTGTGGTGATGAGGATTTTTCTAAATGGAGCCCCAGATCAGGGTGAACCATAGACGGTTTTGTCTGCAGGTTGCAGCCAAACCTCAATTCTGCTGGGGTGTGTTTTGTGGTAGAATGCAGTGTGTTTCTGTACCCCAATAGGAAATCTGCAATTCTGTGAGTCCAGGAGGCGTTTAGGAGTTTCTTGGTTTTCATCACCTTTTTGAATGTTTGTACAAAGCGTTCTGCCTCCCCATTAGTAGTTGGGTGATGGGGTGCCCACAAACTATATCTGATATTATTGTCACTCATAAATCTCTTGAAAGGTTCTGATGTAAACTGGGGTCCACTGTCCGTGACAAATTCATGAGGTGATCTGTATGTGGCAAACGTGGCCCATAGACGTTCAATTGTAGAATCGGTTTTGGTGTTTTCATTTGCGAAGCTACTGGCCATTTGGTATGTGCATCCACTGCTATAAGGAAAGTCTCTCCCATGAATGGCCCCGCGAAGTCTACATGAATCTGACGCCAGGGTCTGGAAGGCCATTTCCATGGGTTTGCATTGGCCTGTGGCATTTTTGGCTGCATTGACTGGCATATTTTGCATTCTCTCACTGTTGTTTCAATGCCTCTGTCTATTGATGGCCACCAAACATGCATCCAGACCAGTGCTTTCATTTGTACTATTGTGGTTCAGCTCTGATAATATGGTGTTTTGCCAGTTGACCGGGATAATTTTACAGGTATCCCATAGTAAACAAGTTCATGACTGCATGTGAAGTAAGCTTCCAGGTCTTCTGGTATGACCTCAGATTCTGGCCATCCATTAAGGGTGAAGTACAAGACTTTGCTTAACATTGCCTCCTTTCAGGTTTATTTAATGATCATCTGGGCTGTAATGGGTAGTTGTTCTTAGTTGATAGCCGCTGCTTCTGCTGTCCATTTAATCATTTATTTTTGTTCAGTTTCGGGTAGTAGTAAGCGTGATAAGGTACCTGCATGGCCATTGAGTGTTTCCAGTTTATGTTTTACTTCGTAGTTGTATGCAGCTAGTAGCATGGCCCATCTCTGAATTCTGGCTGCAGCTAACATTGGTATCCCTTTGTGGGGGCCCAGAATCAAACTTAGACGTTTGTTGTCAGTGATTAGGGTGAAAGTTCTTCTGTAGGAATATTGGTGGAATCTTTTTACACCAAAAATTATTGCTAATCCTTCCTTTACCAGTTGTGCGTAATTGTGTTTGCTTGTAGTTAATGTCCGTGAGGCAGATACCACTGGTTGCTCACCTTTCTCTGTGATTTGGGACAATACTGCTCCCAGTCCTACTGGTGAAGCATCAACGGCTAGAGTCACTTCCTTGTTTGGGTCATAGTGGATCAGGACCTCATTTGTTGACGTTAATATTTCTTTTAGTCAATCAACTGTGTTTTTAGTTTCCAGTACCATTTTTGATCTTTCTTGAATAAGCAGTTTAGGGGGCTGCATAGTGTAGACATGTTAGGGATATGTTTTTGATTGTGATTTATAAGCCCTAGAAAGAACTGTAATTCCGACTTGTTGGTTGGATAAGGGGCAAACAGCTTGTGTGGCCGCTCGATCCATTCTTGTCGATTGTAAATCCCAAGTATGTCACTGAGGGCAGCATGAAGACACACTTATCCTGTTGTAGTCGTACGTTGGCCTGTTGTCGTCTGCTTAGGGCTTTTTCAAGGTTTGGTAAGTGTTCTCTGTTGTTTCATTTGTCCATTATAACTTGAAAAATCACAGGTGCTGCTGAGATTCCCTATGGTATGAGTGTATAGGTGAACAGTCCCAGGTGGGTATTGATTGTCACATATTGTCTTGAATCTTTATCCAACTCTATTTGTTGGTATGCCTGTGACAAATCTAGTTTTGTGAACTTTTGCCTTCCATTTAGTGCTTGGAATAGTTGTTCTGCTTTGGGCATGGGGTGTTCTGGTACTTTTAGTGCCTTGTTGATGGTAACATTGTAATCACCACAAATGCGAATCTCAGTTTGCTTTCCGTACAGGTACGACGGGCACTGCCCAATCACTGTATCCTACTAGTTCTAATATGCCTTCATCTTTTAATATATTTAACTCAGCTTCAATTTTTCCTTTAATTGCAAATGGAACTGTTCTGGCTTTGATGAGAATGGTTCCACATTCTCTTAACTGCAGTTTGGCTTGAATCCCTTTGATCTTTCCCAATCCTTGTTAGAAGACCACGGCATGGTCGTCGAGGATCTGGTTGAGTTCTGTCTGGGTGTTGTCTTCGTGGTGTACAGTCAGTATTGAACCGATCTCCAGCCAGTCCAGGGGAAATGTGTTGTAGCCAGTTTCTTCTGAAAAGTGCTAGTCCCTGGATATCTACGATGTAGAGAGATAGTGTTTCTGGTTGTTCTTGCTTGTATTGTACCTTGACCATACATTTCCCAAACATTTTGATTTTGTTTCCAGTAACAGATCTTAGTGTTACACCGGAAGGTGTGGTAGCAAGCGTTGCTGTTAATGTAATGGCATTGGAAACACTGCAGCTCCTGTGTCAAGTTCCATTTTCAGAGGTATGTTGTTTATTTTTAGTTGAATATAAATCACTGTGCTTTTTTTGTTTATCTTTCGGATGTGTAGGACTGCAGCTCTTGTTTTGTCATCTTGAGAGCAGTTGCTACAGTTGTTATCAGGGCTGTTCTCTCTCTCTGCTAGCACTTTAGGTTCGGTTGGGTGGTTATCAGCATTTTGAGTCCAAATTGGACATTTCGTTTGATATGTCCTTTTTTGTTACAGTGGTGGCATTTAGAATTTTTGAAGAAAGAGTTTTCTGGGCGATGGTTGTACAACAGAAGCAAGAAGTTGGCGGGAAAACAGAAGTTGGCAGGAAAACCTCCCAACTGGAAGGTCTTGTTGGCCCACGTCCAAATTTTTGTCAGCCATTTCTTTTTTTAAAACTTTATTTAATATTTTCCAAACAAAAACTTTACAAAATTCATAATATAAAAATTAGAACTGCAACTATCCGACCCCCTCCCCCCACCCTCAACAGTCCCCACAAAGGAAGCATTTAAAAAATACATACCGCAGTTTAAGATATTACTAAATTCATACTTTTCAAATAAGGTGACCACATCTTAACAAAAAAAAATAATTATCATGCAAATTATATGTTATTTTCTCCATATAAACACAGGACCTCGACTCATTATACCAACGATTTACATTTATCTCAATCAACTTCGTCTTTCCAGGAAGTCGCAACACATTTATGCGCTACCGCCAATGCTAAATGCAAAAATGCTGCCTGAAACTTATCTAACCCCAAGTCCATAAATGGAACAATATAACCCAACAAAAAAAAATTGGGATCTAATAAAAATTGAATTTTAAACAAATATTGAAGAAAATCCCTGATTTTATACAAAAATGATTGAACTTTATCACAAAACCAAACCAAATGTAAAAAAGTTCCAACACGTGATCCACATCAAAAACACAACTCTGAATTACTAAATCCATATTTTCTCAATTTCTCAGGGGTTAAATATAACTGATGCAAAAAATTATAATTAATCATACTGTATCTTACATTAAACAATTTATTCACACCCTCAAAACACATCATCTCCCAGTCGGCCTGACTGATATCACAAGTTAAATAATTTTCCCATTTAATCCTGGATTTATCTAAATTTATTTTATCTATAGTATCTTGTAACAACGCATACATCTCTGAAATAAAACCCTTATCTGAAAAATGAGAAATCATACACTCAAATTTTGTTAACTTGGGAATTTTCGTTTCTCTTCCAAAATTATCTTTCACTAACACTTTAATTTGATAATAAACAAACAAAGAATTCCCTGAAATCCCAAATTTCTCTCTAAGTTGATTAAATGATAAAAATTTACCCTCTTCAAAACAATCCTGCAATAACTTTATTCCTTTGATCTGCCAATTTCCTAAAAATCTATTATTCCATGAAAAAGGAATTAATTTGTTTTGATATATTGGGACTTGAACCGATATTTTACCCTTTTGAACCTATTAATAAATTCCTTTTGGTCCAAATCCCTAATAAATGTTTCAAAACCGGTACATTATCCTTTGGCTTGGCTTCGCGGACGAAGATTTATGGAGGGGTAATGTCCAGGTCAGCTGCAGGCTCGTTTGTGGCTGACAAGTCCGATGCGGGACAGGCAGACACGGTTGCAGCGGTTGCAAGGGAAAATTGGTTGGTTGGGGTTGGGTGTTGGGTTTTTCCTCCTTTATCTTTTGTTAGTGAGGTGTGCTCTGCGGTCTTCTTCAAAGGAGGTTGCTGCCCGCCGAACTGTGAGGCGCCAAATTGCACGTTTTGAGGCGATATCAGCCCACTGGCGGTGGTCAATGTGGCAGGCACCAAGAGATTTCTTTAGGCAGTTCTTGTACCTCTTCTTTGGTGTACCTGTCTCGGTGGCCAGTGGAGAGCTCGCCATATAACACGAACTTGGAAAGGCGATGGTCCTCCATTCTGGAGACGTGACCTACCCAGCGCAGTTGGATCTTCAGCAGCGTGGATTCGATGCTGTCAGCCTCTGCCATCTCGAGTACTTCGATGTTAGGAATGAAGTCGCTCCAATGAATGTTGAGGATGGAGCGGAGACAATGCTGGTGGAAGCGTTCTAGGAGCCGTAGGTGATGCCGGTAGAGGACCCATGATTCGGAGCCAAACAGGAGTTCAGTAATAAAACAGGGTTCCATTTAAATACAAATTGATGTGGACAAGGTTCCAGTATACCAGCCAATTCTACCCTGGCCCAACTAGGGGGACACGAAACATCTAACATACGAATAATAAATCGTAATTGAGCTGTCTCATAATAATTTTGAAAATGGGGTAATTGCAAACCTCCCAAAGCGTACTTCCAGGTCAATTTATGCATCACTACTCTTGCTAGTTTTCCCTTCCATAGAAATTCTCAAACTACTTTATTTACGTCTTCAAAAGAGAACAAGGAATGGATTGAAAAAGATACTGAATTCATGGAAAGATATTCATCTTAATACAGTTTACTCGACCTATTAATGACAAAGGTAAATCCTTCCATTTAATCAAATCAACTTTAATCTTTCTCATTAGTGGTACATAATTTAAATTATGCAATAATTGAATTTTTACATCATCATTATCCCTAAATACTTAATTTTATCAGTCCAACGGAGTTTAGTAATTGGTATGCACTGGTCATAATTTCCTTAAGAAATTGGTAATATTTCACTTTTATCCCAGTTCACTTTATATTCTGATAATTTACCATATTATTCCAAACATTCTTCCAAGTAAATTAAAGATCGTTCCAGATTAGTTAAATATATCAAAACATCATCTGCTAATAGATTAATCTGATATTCATCATCTACTATCCTTATACCTCTAATATTCTTATTCTGTCTAATAGCTTGAGCTAACGGTTCGATGACCAGTGCAAATAGAGCTGGCGACAGAGGGCAACCTTGACAAATTGAACGCGATAATTTAAAGAAAGAAGAGGTTTGATCATTTGTCACCACCCTAGCTACAGGATTATTATATAATGCCTTTACCCAACGAATAAAAAATGGTCCAAACTTATATTTCTCCAAAACTTTAAATAAAATATTCCATTCGATCCTATCAAAAGCTTTTTCAGCATCTAATGCAACTACCATTGGTAGGTTAGGTTGCTGACATGAAGCGTTGATCAGTGAAATCACTCTAAGAATATTATCAGAAGTATAACTATTTTAATAAAACCAGCTTGATCAGCATGTACCAATTGTGGTAAATACTTACCAAGTCTATTCACCAATAATTTGACTATTATTTTATAATCCACATTTAATAAAGAGATTGGCCGATATGAAGCTACTTACAAGGAATCTCTATCTTTTTTTGGTATAACTGTTATTATTGCACTTAAACACGAATCTGGTAAGGTTTAGAAATAATGAATATTATTCAACAAATGCCTAATGGGAAATCTCCAGGAGATGGTGGGTTCACTGTTGAATTTTGTCTGCCATTTCTGAGCTGTAGGCAGTTCTATAAGCGATCTCAAGAGTTACTTCGTCATCCATTGGCACTTATTTCTGCTTTGCCTGGCGATCTGCTAACCCCATCACCAATCTGTCTCAAAGTGCTTGGGTCAGAAACTGCTCAAAATGACAGCACTTGGACAGTTTATGCAACTCAACCAAGTATTCACTTACTGCCTCCCCTGTTTCCTTTCTTAGAATCATTGCCTTTCTGCCATAACAGGTGGTCTGGGGCTTAAGTAGTTCCACAATGCTGTGCATAAATCGGTGTCTTCGTCCCAGGGTCCTCCAGGGACAGCAAAGTTTTAAGGAGGTTGTACGTTTTCCTGCCCATTATACTGAGGAATAGGGCACATTTTTGGTTTACTGGAGCTTCAATAATATTATGGGCTACGCAGTAGTGGTTAAACTTTTCTATGTAATTACCCCTACTTTCATCTGCTTCGTTGAATTCTCCGAACTTTCCCTCCGCCATCTTGGTGCGTTTTTCTTTGATTTTTTTGGCAGGAACTCATGGAGCTTGTTAGGTAGTCACCTTTTACCTTTATCCTTTTGCTTCCTTCTCCCGGTTGGTGCCTGAAGCGTAGGGTTCACGTCGTTCCTCATCGCCTCTGTTGTGCATGCACTTACACAATTAGGACTCAGATACATGATGTTTTTCTCATTCTTTAACACCATCAGACTAACATGGCTACTGTCAGACAGATATATATATATAGAGAGGGATGACACCACGATGTGGGCGTCATGATGGACAGCAGGGCGGGCTTATACACAACAGACAGGCTTGAAAAAGGTAGTGGACATAGCCAGTATATTACAGGCAAAACTCTCCCCACCATCAAGAAAATCTAGAAGGAATACTGCCGTTGAAGAGCAGCAGCAATCATCAATGATCCACACCACCCTGGACATGCTCTGTTCTCACTGCTGCCATCAGTAAAAAGGTATGGGTGCCATAAGACTTGCATTGTCAGGTTCAGGAACAATTGCTACCTGTCCACCATCAGAATTCTAAACAACAAACTCAATCGGAAACTCATTTATGAACTCTTACTTTTCACATTGAATCTTTTTTCTATGCTCAAGCTTATTTGTACTTTCTTCTTGTTTGCATTTCTCTCTTTTGTATACATAATTTTTCTTGACTTCAGATTTTTTGCACTACCAATAAGTAGAAATTCTGCCTGCCACACAGAAAAAGGATTCTCACGGTTGTATGTCCTCTGGCAATAAATCTGAACTTTGAAGTTTGTAGAGAATGCCAAAATTGAGAGAGTTGTGGATAGTGAAGAAGGCGGTCAAAGGACACAGTAGAATATAAACTATTTAGAATAGGAGGTCAGATAATAAGAGGAAAGTATACAGTAAACGATGGGACCCTTGGGAGCATAAAAGTGGCATCATAAGTAAATAGAGTGGTAAAGGCAAACAACATACTTGTCCTCACCAGTCAGAACATCGAGTATTAAAGCCAGGAAGTCATGTTGCAGTTTTATAAAACTGTAGTAAGCCTAGATTTGGAGTGCTATTCTGGTTACTCCATTACTGGAAGGATGTTAAGGCTTTGGATAGGGTGAAATAGTTCACCAGGATTAAAGAATATTAGCTATAATATTATGTTGACCAAGCATGGACTGCTTTCTCTGGAGCATCCCAGGCTGAGGACCAAACTGATAAAAATATATAAACATATGAGATGCATAGATATAGTAAACTGTTGGAGTCATTTTCCCAGGTGGACATGTCAAATATCAGAGGGTCTAGGCAAGAGGGAAAAAGTTTAAAGGAGATTTATTAAGAATCTTTTTTTAATACAAAGTGATAGATGCCTGGAACAGGATATCAGGACTGGCTTTTGGCTTTGGCTTGGCTTCGCAGACGAAGATTTATGGAGGGGTAAATGTCCACGTCAGCTGCAGGCTCGTTTGTGGCTGACAAGTCCAATGCGGGACAGGCAGACACGGTTGCAGCGGTTGCAAGGGAAAATTGGTTGGTTGGGGTTGGGTTTTGGGTTTTTCCTCCTTTGTCTTTTGTCAGTGAGGTGGGCTCTGCGGTCTTCTTCAGGACTGGCAGTGGAAATAGAAATGATCAAAATGTTTAATAGGTATGTAGGCTATCCCAAGAACAATTAGGGAACAGAAGGAAATCAACCACGTGCAAGTAAGATTTGGATTAGTTTGAAGTGGCATCATAGTCAGCAAAGACATTGTGGGCCGAAGTGCTTTTTCCTTTGTTGTAATGTTCTAGGATATGTGACAAATTATACATAGACCTTATTGGAGTGACAGAAACAGAAAAGAGGAATGTGTCCAGTAACGAAATGTTTATTTACTTTTATGTATTGAATCTACTCCAAGTTTCAGAATGCATTCATGCGCATCGTACCAAGAAGAGATAGTTCCTAAAATAGTTGACAAGTTTGGATGGGGTTAGTCTACTCATTCCACTGTTCTATCTGTTATTGTGACCGAAAGGTAAACGTCGAGGATCTCTTCCTGGACAGCAAACACAAGCACGCTTTTCACAAACCTCAAACGGGAGTATTGGTTTAACAGGAAAGCAGCTCTCCCAGTTACTGACACTGAGTCAGTGGGTGTGGGGTCTCCAGCCCAGGATATCGTGTGACCGGGTCCACAGCAGCGTCAAGAGTAGCCCGGGCCGGGCCCCGATGCACCTGAACCGAGGCACTTCGATCCGTGCCGGCTCTCGGGTTTTGATTCCAGGGCAACTGACCCTGGTCTGTTTCACATACATGGACAACGTGCCGCAACTCTGTACGAAGAGGTAATAAACTGAAAGAGCATACCTCCCGGCCCCCGCCGCTGCTCCAAATCCACGCAAACTGCCTCCCCGTTCGCCACCACTTCCGGTGTCACCCCAAAATAACGCCCCCGAGCGACAGAGGCGCAGCGAACAGCCCGCCCGCAGCACAGGTTGGGCGTGACCAGGCTCCACATTGGTCATTTAACATTTTGTATGACAAATGTATAAACATCCCAAGAAAATGTTGAACACGAATTGCA